>NC_087547.1:15000-1396875 GCF_963921805.1 Phalacrocorax carbo
GGAGCTGAAAAAGTCCTTGACCAGTATAAGTGCTACTTAACAACCACCAAAACATCTCCACATTATCACCACTGTTTCCAGCAAAAATCCAAAACATACCCCATACTAGCTACTACGAAGAAATTTAACTCTATCCCAGCTGAAACCAGGACAAAACTAAAGCAATATATCAAATTAGTGTTGCAGCATAGGCTTTCCTATTCATGTTCTGTCAGGCTGGAGGTTATCAACATTTATTTAGTTGTGTGTATTAAACAATAATTGTTGAGATACAGACATTGTGCAACTAGTCTTCATTTATAAAATGAACCAGTCTGGCAGTTATTCTAGGTTGCTTGATTATTTTATTTTTAGAAAAATTCTTCCTTATTGGTGGTGCTGTGTTCACTGTTAAAAATATTTTGCCTTAATAATTTTCCCTTTCCTGAACTTAAGTAATTGTGATTTGAGTCTCAAATGTCAGAGGCAAAGACAGAAGTACCACTGAGCTTAAAGACAAGATCCAGATGCTAAAAAGAAGGAATAAAGATGGTTGATCTGAGTTCTATACACCGTTCTTGCCTACATTAATGCCTCTTCCCCCTTATGCCCACTGGTTCAGCTCCCCAGTTAGATACATTCATACATGTTTAAGTGCATGGGTGTCGATGTCACCATGGTGTCAATTGTCACCATGCACTGCTGATAATGGAACCTTCCAACAGTGTTGGGGAATCTATCTTTTTCAGGTTGGCATTTCCATTTTCTTCTCTCATACCTCTTCTGAATTTCTCCCTTGCTGCTTCAGTCTCTTACTTTGCTGTCCCTTCAGTGGGAGAGACTTGGACAGGCGCTCCACTTCATAATGCACTTTTCAAAATGTAGGACGCTTGCCTGACAAGTAAATCAAAACCTTCCTCCAAGCTGGACAGAGGAGATGTGAACCTATTGTTCTACATCCTGGGTGCTGCTTTAACCACTGGATTACATGATGTGGAAGAGGGAGAGGAAGACATGGCCAGCTGGCAGGAAATCCTGAAAGAAAATGTTTTAGCAATTATACAAAACAGAACTGAAACTTCCTTCTTTAGCTGTGCCAACAAACCAAAGTATCTGTTATCAGAACAGCCCAATTAATTATAAAGGCAATATCTCCACCTTTTTAACTATATTTTTCAGCTAAAATCACAAAATGACCCTTCACCATCCCTCATTTAAGCAAATGTGCTTTTTTCACCTACTAATGACCTGTCCTGAATGATCAGAAGATGCGCACTAATAACTCCTCCTTTAAATCAGATAATACAGAGCTTTGTTTTTAGGAGTGAAGGTTCTGAATATGACATAAATACAATATTCTAACAGGGTATAAAATTTATTTGTTATATATTGTCATGGTTTTGGCTAGGATAGAATTAAATTTCTTCACTGTAGCTGGCATAGTGCCGTGTTTTGGATTTAGTAGGAGAATCATGTTGATAACACACTGATGTGTTAGTTGTTGCTTAGTGCTTACAACAGTCAAGGTCTTTTCCAGCTTCCCGTGCTCTGCCAGGCGCACAAGAAGCCGGGAGGGGAGGGAGCACAGCCAAGACAGCTGATCCAAACTGGCCCAAGGGATATTCCATACCATATGATGTCATGCCCAGTATATTAACTGGTGGGAGTTGGCTGGATGGGGCAGCAATTGCGGCTCAGGGACTGGCGGCGTTGGTCAGCAGGTGATGAGCAGGTGCATGACTTGGTTTTTTTTCCTGGGTTTCGCCTCTCTCTTATTGTTTTCCTATTATTATTATTACTAATATTATTATAATTAATTTATTAAACTGTTCTTATCTCGACCCATTAGTTTTCTTACTTTTGCTCTTCCGATTCTCTCCCCCATCCCACTGGGGTGGGGGGAGTGAGCGAGTGGCTGGGTGGTGCTTAGTTGCCAACTGGGGCTAAACCACGACATACACCAACTGTTCACTAAAATTGTCTTCCATTTCTCAAGATATGTAACAAAAAACTTTTCAAAAGATAGAGGACTGGTGAAATTTGCTGTGTTTTCAAAACTAGGGCAAAAGACAAAAAAAAATTCTTAATTTTTTTTAACAAAGTATATCCCTTTTTTCTTTAACTAAAGAGACACTGGCTGTCAGAAGGATCATCCCTTGATATTTATATGGAGTATGAAAAATTTGCCTCTTGACTAGTTTCAGCCAAATATCCATAGAAGCTTTTGATTTTCCAACATACATTTAATGAACAATAAATGGTTCCAAAATCCTGTTTTCACAAGTCTGGAGTTCAAGTCATTTTTCCACGTACTATACTCCTGGAAAGATTGCAGCTTTCATGACATACCACTCTCTCACACACAAATCTCTGATCTTACTGGAAAGTTTTCTGCCCCACATTTTTTACAACATCTTTTGAAAAAGCAAAATAAATTGAGCTTCATCAATCTTTCACTATAATTCCTTGAATCACTATTGCAGGCCTATCTGAAAAATTTCCAAGTTGTTGGCTTTCCTATTAAAATGAAGTGTTGACACCAAATCTGGTAAGATTATCCCAATGAGAGTCTCTGCAATTTCTGTATGAAATTACTTCCCTATTCCCACCTTCACATTTCCAGCTAATGCATCTGAGAATTGCATTTAGCCTCTTGAACAGGCAGCATTTGTTCCCATATGGTTTTTACTGTTGCTGCCTTCCAGGATACAATCATCTACCCTAACAGTGTGCCTTACATCCTGTGTTTCTAGGTATATGGCATAGAATTTATGATATGACATTGCTGAAATGAACATATCTAAGAAGTCACACAGGCCAGCCTATATAAATGATCAGTTCACATCTCATGTACCTCTCTGTCGTGGTTTAGCCCCAGTCAGTAACTAAGCATCATACAGACACTCGCTCACTCCCTCAACCACTGTGGGATGGGGGAAGAGTATCAAAAGGGACAAACGAAGAAAACGTGTAGGTTGAAATAGGAACAGTTTAAAAGTTAAAATAAAATACTACTACTAATAACAACAATAATGATATAATGAAAAGGAAAATAATGAGAGAGAGGGGTGAAACCTCGAGAGGGGGGAAAAAACAAACAAACAACAAGTGATGCGACCGCTCACCACCTGCTGACAGATACAACCAGTCCCCGAGCTGCAATCACTGCTTCCCCTGGCCAACTCACCACAGTTAATATGCTGGGCATCACGTCCTATGATAAGGAATATCCCTTTGGGCACTTCTGTTCAGTTGGAGTATAGCACACTTTAGACCCTCTATATCCATGACTCCAAAACCCTAGGGGTCGGCTTTGGGTCCCCCAGTGTGCTTTCTGCCAGAGGCTCCAGGTAGGGCCATTCTCCCCAGCTGCAGTGTAGAGCACATTTTTTACATCTTGTCCTGCCCGGACTGGACCAAGAGCTACTGCATGAATTATCTCCTGTTTAATTCGTTTAAAGGCTTGTTGTTGCTCAGGGCCCCATTTGAAATCATTCTTCTTCTGGGTCACTTGATAGAGAGGGCTTACGATCATACTGTAATTTGGAATATGCATTCTCCAAAAACACACAACACCTAAAAATGCTTGTGTTTACTTTTTGCTAGTTGGTGGAGTCATGGCTGCTATTTTGTTGATCACATCCATTGGGATCTGATGATGTCCATCTTGCCATTTTAATCCTAAAAATTGGATCTCCTGTGTGGGTCTGAACTTACTTTTATGGCAAAACCAGCCTTCAGAAGGATTTGGACTATTTTCTCACCTTTCTCAAAAACAACTTCTGCTGTGTTGCCCCACACAATGATGTCAGCAATGTATTGAAGGTGTTCTGGAGCTTCTCCCTCTTCCAGTGCATTAAGAATCAGTCCATGACAAATGGTAGGACTGTGTTTCCACCCCTGGGGCAGTCGATTCCAGGTGTACTGGACACCCCTCCAAGTGAAAGCCAACTGTGGCCTGCATTCTGCTGCCAGAGGGATTGAGAAGAATGCATTAGCAATATCAATTGTGGCATACCACTTGGCTGCCTTGGACTCCAGTTTGTACTGAAGCTCTAGCATGTCTGGCACAGCAGCACTCAACGGTGGAGTGACTTCATTCAGGCCACGATAGTCTACTGTTAGCCTCCACTCTCCATTAGATTTCCGCAGTGGCCATATGGGACTGTTAAAGGGTGAGCCGGTCTTACTGATCAGTCCTTGGCTCTCTAGTTGATGAATGAGCTCATGGATGGGAATCAGGGAGTCTTGGTTGGTGCGATATTGCCGCCGCTGCACTGTTGTGGTGGCGATCTGTGCCTGTTGTTCTTTGACCTTCAGCAACCCCACCACAGAAGGGTCCTTCAAGAGGCCAGGCAAGGTAGACAGCTCTTCAATTTCCTCCGTCTCCAAAGCAGCTACACCAAGAGCCCACCTGTACCCTTTTGGGTCCTTGAAATACCCTCTCCTGAGGTAGTCTATGCCAAGGATGCAGGGAGCCTCTGGGCCAGTCACAATGGGGTGCTTTGGCCACTCATTCCCAGTTAGAATCAGTTCAGCCTCCAATACAGTTAGCTCTTGGGATCCCCCATCACTCCAGTAATACTGATGGGTTCTGCCCCTATATAGTTTGATGGCATTAAGGTGCACTGTGCGTCGGTGTCCACTAGAGCCTCATACTTCTGTGGGTCGGACGTGCCAGGCCATCGGATCCACACAGTCCAGTAAGCCTGGTTATCCCTTTCCTCCACCCGGCTGGAGGCAGGGCCCCTCTAGTCCTTATCATAGTATTTGCTACTCACTTCTTATAAATATGAATCACAAGTGTCTCTATTAGGATCAGAAAGAAAATCAGTGCTTCTGCTCCTCTGTCTGGGGACTTGCTCACTGGAAACTGGAGCAGCAACTTTCTTGGAAGAACCCCCCTGCGTGATTGTTTTTCCTTGCAACTCCCATACCCGTGCCTATAGGGACAAGGTAGGTTTTCCATCCTGCTTCCACATGTCCTCTCCGTGGTCATGCACGTAAAAACATAGAGTGGCCCATAGTGTGTCTCCTCTCTCTGGGGAAAAAAGCAAATCACACGTGACGCAGCCGCTCACCGCCCACTGACCCGACACCGCGCCTTTCCGATCCGCAAACTGCCCCCCCTCAATATACTGGTCATGGTGTCACATGGTATGGAATGAACATGCCATTGGCTAGTCGGGGTCAGCTGCCGCCACCGTGGCCCTGCCCCTCTCAGCCTCCTATCGATGTGACAGGCGGGAAGCTGAAAAGGTAGCCGACCCCCCACAGTGAAGAGAATCAACCCCTTCTCAGCAAAACCAGCACAGTCGGATTTTGAGAACAGATGAGTCAGTGCTGTGACCAGTAACTGTTATTATTTGAACCCTTCGTGCCCCATGTTGGGCACTAAAAAGATTGTCATGGTTTAGCCCCAGCTGTCAACTAAGCACCACCCAGCCGCTCGCTCACTCCCCCCACCCCTGTGGGATGGCGGAGAGAATCAGAAGAGTAAAAGTAAGAAAACACCTGGGTTGAGATAAGAACAGTTTAATAATTAAAATAAAATGGTAATAGTAATAGTAATAATAATAATAAGAAGAAGAACAATATAATGAAAAGGAAAATAATGAGGGGGAGAGGGAGAGGTGAAACCTCAGTAGGGGGAAAATACCAGCTAAACAAGTGATGCAACCACTCATCGCCCGCCAACCAATGCTGCCAGTCCCTGAGCTGCAATCGCTGCTTCCCCTGGCCAACTCCCCCCAATTAATATACTGGGCATTACATCATATGATATGAAATATCCCTTTGGTCAGTTTGGATCAGCTGTCTTGGCTGTGTTCCCCCGCCCCGGCTTCTTCTGCACCCAGCAGAGCATGGGAAGCTGGAAAACTCTTTGACTAGTATAAACACTACTTAGCAACAACTAAAACATCAATGTGTTATCAACATTATTTTCATACTAATTCCCACCCGCACCAGGGGCTGCTGGTCAGTAAGCGCTGGGCCGCCCCCTCCTTCCGCCCGCCACAGATGCCATCCGGCCGTACAGCCCACAGCCCAGCGGCGCCTCCCACCATGGCAGCACCCCACCAGCAGCCTTACCTGGGAGAGCCGGCCGGCTGGCGGCCAGCAGAAATGCCAGCAACAACAGCAGGGTGGCGGACACACCGGCCCCCCCACCCACACACCATGCCATTGCTGCGGCGGGGCTGGAGCTGTGGCCTGACTGTGCACCAACAGAGGTGGTGGAACGGGGAGTGGCAGGAGTGTGTCACCACCCAGGTCCCGCCAGCAGCTCCCGTGGGGGCCGTAGCCCAACGTTCCCCACCCTCCCCTCAGCACCCGCTGCCCCAGGACGGCTCCCTTTCACCTTCCTCAGGGTGCAGCTGCTCCCATGTCCCGCTCCTCCCCACTCCAGAAACACGGGCCTGGGACAGGAGATGGGGCAGCGTGCGTGTCCACAGCCCCGGGAGGCTCCTCTGAGGAAGCAGCAGCTGCCTAGCCTCCCTGGCGGCTGCATGCCTCGTGGCAGGTCCCTCCCTAGCAGTGTGGCCCTGCAAGAGCAGCACAGGGTGCCAGGCCTTGTACACATTTGTCACATTATGCCATAAGGCCGTTGCCATCACAGAGACATGGTGGGATGACTCTTACGACTGGAGTGCTGCAATGGATGGCTATAAGCTCTTCAGAAGGGACAGGCAAGGAAGGAGAGGTGGTGGGGTGGCTCTGTACGTTAGGGAGTGCTTTGACTGCATAAAGCTTGGGGACTGTGACGATAAGGTCGAGTGCTTATGGGTAAGGATAAGGGGGAAGGCCAATAAGGCAGATAGCCTGCTAGGAGTCTGTTATAGACCACGCAACCAGGATGAAGAGCTAGATGAAGCGTTCTACAAGCAGCTGGCAGAAGTATGACAATCGGTTGCCCTTGTTCTAGTGGGGGACTTCAATTTCCCAGATGTCTGCAGGGAATAGAACACAGCAGAGAAGAAACAGTCTAGGAGGTTCCTGGAATGTGTGGAAGAAAACTTCCTGATGCAGCTGGTAAGTGAACCTACCAGGGGAGGTGCCTCGCTTTACCTGCTGTTGATGCTGTGACAAGCCAAAATCAGGACTCAATAATCTGAATGACTACTAAGCAGGTATTCTTTATTGCAGCGCTGGACGCACAGGGGATCACTCCTCCTAACGTGCATCCCACAAATCATGATGGACAAAGCTTATATTGCTCAGTTACGTACATCTGCATTAGATTTCCTGGAACTAATCATAACACTTGCATCTTAATTACCCATGCGTTTTAAGTCCCTTTTTCCACATATGGTCATGAGTTGGCCCATCGAGTAATGTTGTCACAGTGTATTGCAAGGTGTGTTGGCTTCAACTGGTGTTCTGACTCTCATCTAGATGGAGGTGTCCTTAGGTCCTTTTGCCTTGGTTTGGACTGGCACCTGCTGCTAGATTGTTTGCATCCCTCCAGGACGTTCCCCATCAGGCTTGCGAAGATTACGTCCTTGAGTGCATTCTTGCCTGAAGCCCCTTACAACAGTGGCAGTCGTGAGGCTGTTGCGGGTTTGTCCTGGGTGCTTCTGAGTGGAACCTCAGGGGTCATGAGGTGGTTTCCAGACAGGAGTTTGGTAGTTCTGCAGCGTCCTTATCTTTATGGCTCTGTACACCTGCATCGCAAATTTTGTTTCGGCGCTTCTTGTCTTGAAGCCTTTCTGACTCCCCCAAAGCAACAAGTTTTAGTCACAACAGCTCTAACTCTATCAAGCCCTCCTTTTCTTTTTGAGGACTTGTAGCTTACCTGCTACAGTCCTCGATATAAGAATTTACTAAGTCTCAAACGGAGACTATTATAGAAGTGTTTTACATTTGCTTGCAAATTTCATAATAATTCATCCTTTTCAAGGGCCCAAGTAAAATATTTCCCTGTTTCCACTTGGTGTCTAATCTTATTTCTTTTCCAGTTACCGTATGTTTCAGTTGAATTTCGACAACACCGAAGAAAACCTCTAAGAGACACACAAACAAACATTCCTAAAACCATTTGCATAACCAATCCAATGAATAATTGTTTTAACCCTCTTAGATTAGGAAGCCAAGAAGTCAGTTTATCCCACAAATCTCAAAACCCTAAAGAAGTGTCATCTAGAGATACGTCATGGAATATTTATGTTTTTTTCCCAAAGTGCATTCAGATCTGCTTGTCTTTATTGATATATGCACAGCAGCTGGTCTTAATGATCATGCATACGCCCCCTTCTTTGGCAGTCAATAAATCTAATGCCATTTGATTTTGCAACACAACTTTACTAAGGGATGACACCTCTCTCTGCAAATTCTTTAAAGTCTTGAATCTTGATTGCGGTGATGGTGGTCAGCAACACGGCGTAAGGTCCATTCCACTTCTCTCCCAGCAGGTTACCTGAAAAATTCTTAACATAAACCCAACCTCCAGGGTTAAATGGGTGGATCGGATGATCTAACCCTTTGGCCCTGGTCCCCCAAACACTTTTATTAATCTTTTCCAATTGTTTTCCTAAGGATATAACATCATTTTGTAAGTAATGATCTCCCACTTGGTTCAAATCCTCCCCTTGGTACTTAGCCTGATATGGTCTTCCATATAGTATCTCAAAAGGGCTCAAATTTTCTTTAGCCCTAGGTTTTACACATATTCAAAGTAGTGCAATAGGTAGCGCTTGGTACCAATAGAAGCTTGCTTCCTGGCCTATCTTTGCTATTTGTTGTTTTATCATGTGAGTCACTTTTTCTACTTGTCCGCTGGCTTGTGGTCTGTAAGGTGTATGTAATTGCCAATTGATTCCCAATAGCTTGCTGACCTGCTGCACTACTTCTGCACAAAAATGTGTACCCCTGTCTGATGAAATTATCGTAGGTACCCCAAATCGGGGTATTATTTCATTTAATAGTACCTTAGTAACCTCCCTCGCCTTATTTGTTCTACAAGAAAACGCTTCTGGCCATCTGGAAAAGGTGTCTGTGAGTACCAACAGGTATCTATACCCTCCTTTTCTTGGAAGTTCCGAGAAATCAATTTGCCAATGATCCCCCGGTATAGTTCCCTTCCCAATATTCCCCAGTTGTACCCGGTTGCCTGCATTAGGATTATTTTTCAAGCATATTTCACATTGCTGAGTCACCTGCCAGAGTGTAGTATATAAATTTCTCCCTATTAATTTCCGATTTAAAAAGTTATACAGGGAGTCTGCCCCTCAATGTGTTCTATTATGTTCCTCTTTAACAGTTCCCCATATCTGTTTTGCAGGAATTATAATTCGGCCGTCACTCGAACGGGCCCATCCTCTGGAGGGAACCCACCCTCCCATTTCTTCCATTAATACTTTGTCGGCCTTAGGACATTCAATATTTTCTTGGTCACCTAGACTCCTATTTCTATTACCTGGAATTAAGGCTAAAGTCTCTTGCATTCTCTCCGCTGCCTGTTTAGCCTCACAGTCAGCCAATCTATTACCTTTTTCCTGTTCAGTGTTACCCTTCGGGTGTCCTCGACACTGCATGATGGCGATTTTGGCTGGCAATCGGAGTGCTTCTAATAAGCGCAGGATTTCCTCAGCGTACTTAATCTGCCTTCCTTGTGTAGTTAGTGGCCCTCGTTCTTTCCAAATTGCTCCATGAGCATGGACAACTCCAAAGGCGTATTTGGAATCTGTCCATATATTTAATTTTTTCCCTTTTGCCAGCTCCAGGGGACTAGGTGTGCTGGTTTTGGCTGAGAAAGGGTTAATTCTCCTCACTGTGGGGGTCTACTACCTTTCCAGCTTCCCACGCTCTGCCACATGGCAGAGGGACTGGGAGGGGCAGGGCCATGGTGGGGGAGGATGACCCCGACTGGCCAATAGCATGTTCATTCCATACCACGTGACACCATGACCAGTATATTAAGGGGGGGCAGGTTGCGGCTGGGGAGCGGCGTGGCACTGGGTTGGCGGGTGGTGAGTGGCTGCATCACTTGCGGTTTGTTTCGGCGGTTCGTTCCCCTCCCCCCTCCCTTCCCCCCTCCCCCGGGGTTTTGTGCCTCTCGTTGTTCTCCTTTCCATTGCATTTCTGTTGTTGTTTCTTTTAATTTTAATTATTAAACTGTTCTTATCCCAACTCACGAGCGTTACCCTTCTGATTCTCTCCCCCATCTACCGGTGGGGGAGTGAGCGAGCGACTGTGTGGGGCTGAGCTGCCGGCTAAACCACGACAGTCTTTTTGGCGCCCAAGGTGGGGCTCAAGTGTTGGAGATAATAACAGCTGCTTGTCACAACACCATGTTGTCCTTTTTGCAGTTGGTGTTAAAGATCGGTGTTGGTTTGTTGAGTCTGCTGTGTTCTGCTGTGATTAGTAACGTTTTGCCTATGAGATCTGTTATACAAACACTGGTTTTCAGTTTTATCTGGTATTTGGGATTTTTGCTGAAACTGTTACTGTACTTTGGATGCCACCTTGTTGAGGCAATTAGCAATTATACCTCTTCCTTGGAGAGATTTTATATGGAGGAAATACAGAATGGCATCTTTGCAACTTTGTTCTATGATGCCTCTGCCTCTATTACAACAACCTTTTTGTATCTTGAACATCCTTGGGTGGTTAAGATGCACTTATTGTTAGTTTTTGGGCATGTTGTTTTGGTTTTGACTAAGCAACTTAAGAATATCACCCAGAAATCTGCCCCAAGGCTTGATAGTTACGAGTGGCGAGGCATGTGGGATAGCACGGGCAAATACCTAGGGCAGTTGGCACCCCCAGTGTTTTGGAGTTTCACCCCCGAACAAGTGCAGAATCCTAAAAAACTAGTAGAATATTTGGAGACAGTATATTGTTACGCTGGGAACCCCAGAGAGACACAGATAACTGCAACGTGCTGGGGGCTGGTCCATGAGTACTGAGCCCTGCTCAACAGTATTCAGGGCTCCCAAGGGGAAGAGAAGGTCTCTGGATTGAAATGCGAAGTGACTGGCAGTGTAGTCACTCCAGCCTGAGGACAGGCACTGCAGCCACTCAAACCCCCACAACAAGTACTGGAGCTGGCTCAGAGAATCAACCCGTACCAGTATCAGTTGCCCCCATACACAAGACGAAATATTGGAAGCGGACGTCAACTCGTTTAGAATGGGATGATGAAAATGCAGGGCCGTCATGGGGAGAGGAGGAAGAAGTCATAAATGAAATAGAGACCACCCGATCCCTGTCCTTGAGCGAGTTGCGAGATATGCGAAAAGATTTCAGCCGTCCTTCAGGTGAGCACATTGTCACCTGGCTGCTCCAATGCTGGGGTAATGGGGCCAGTAGCCTGGAACTAGAGGGAAAAGAAGCCAAACAGCTGGGATCCCTTTCTGGGGAAGGGGGCGTTGACAAAGCAATTGCGGGAAAAAAACACAAGCCCTCAGCCTCTGGAGGTGACTCCTGTCCGGAGTGAAGGAAGGGTATCCCTTTAAAGAAGATGTTACATATCGCCCAGGAAAATGGACAACTATGGAGAAAGGCATCCAGTATCTAAGGGAATTAGCTGTGTTTGAGGTGATTTATGGTGACCTGGATGATCAACAGTCATCCAAAGATGCAGACGAAGCCGAGTGCAAACGACCCATGTGGCGGAAGTTTGTACGGAGCGCACCATCTTCGCATGCAAACTCATTGGCAGTAATGTCCTGGAAAGATGACGAGACACCAACGATAGACTCCGGGATTACGACACAAATATCTCTTCCTCGCTCGTCTCTGCTGTGGAGAAACTATGCCAAGAGGTCCAGCAACTCAAAGAAGATATGTCCTGCTCCCCACCTCGACAGAGTAGTGTCTCAGCTGTTAGGAATAAGCATCCTTTGGCTCAAAGGAGGGGATACACACCACGGGCCACCCTATGGTTGTACCTGCGTGACCACGGAGAGGACATGATGAGGTGGGATGGCAAGCCTACCTTGACCCTACAGTCACGAGTGCGTAAACTGCAAGGAAGAACAATGACTCAGGGAGGCTCTTGCAGGAAAGCTGCTGCTCCAGTTTCCAGTGAGCAAGTCCCCAGACAGTGGAGTAGAAGAGCTGATTTTATTTCTAAGCCTAATAGAGGGACTCCTGATTCACATTTACAGGAAGTGAGTTGTGACTGCCATAATCAAGACTAGAGGGGCCTTGCCTCCAGCCGGGTGGAGGAAGGGGATAACCGGGCTTACTGGACTGTGTGGATCCGATGGCCTGGGACATCCGACCCACAGGAGTATAAAGCTTTAGTGGACACCGGCGCACAGTGCACCTTAATGCCATCAAACTATATAGGGGCAGAACCCATCAGCATTCCTGGAGTGATGGGGGATCCCAAGAGCTAACTGTATTGGAGGCCAAAGTGAGCCTAACTGGGAATGAGTGGCAAAAGCACCCCATTGTGACTGGCCCAGAGACTCTGTGCATCCTTGGCATAGACTACCTCAGGAGAGGGCATTTCAAGGACCCAAAGGGTACAGGTGTGTGGGAAACTCTAGCCCGGGAACGGCTAGCAGAAAGAGGGCATTGAAGTAGAAGGACAGGCTCAGGGTCGGAGCGACCTTGGGCCCAGCTGTTGTTGACCGGTAAAGGAGTGTGAGAAACAAGTAACTGCTAATTGCAAGGCTGAACATAAGAGATAAGCATGGGAGGAGTTGGCATCTACCTCCCAGCCAAGGATGAGCTGTGCTTTTGCAAATATGTATGAGCTAATTTACGAACGGTATAAAAGATATTTGCTAATTGCCAATAAACGAGACTTGATGATCATCATCGGATGGTGCCTGTCTCCCGCTCGTTTTCCGTCAAATGGTGACCCCGACGTGATACCACGGACGGTCCAGCGTAGGGTTCGGGTCCTGCAAGCAGAGGGACGGCAAAACAGACAGCGCAGCTGGTCTGCGTACCCTGGGCGACCACATAGGTGGGCTCAGTCTGCGTGCCCTGGGCGACCACATAGGTGGGCTCAGCCAATACGTGCTGCCGAGACCTTGGGAGCTGCAACAGCGCCGACGAGCACAATGGAGAGGCAAGCAGCATATGATTTCTTTACATCTCTTTTAGAGAGGCGTAATATTAAGGGTATAGATTTACGTAAAGAACTACCGTTGTTGATAAGCTGGGGATGCGAGAAGGGACACTTTGTAAACCCACATACGGTGCATGAACTGGCAGAGTGGAGAAAGGTGAGGGACAGTTTGTGGGAGGCGGTGTTAGAGGATGATAAAACTGCAAAGAAAATGAGTAAGCTATGGAAGGTAGTACATAACGAGTTATTGCAGATACAAGCAGAAAAGCGAGCTGTGCAGCAAGCTGTCTCAGCTCAAGAGCGAAATCAGAGCTACGGCTCAGGCTGGGGACTTAGCTCCCCGGGCCCGCCTGCGGTTTCAACTGTCTACCTGCCCCCTGGGCCGGCAGACCCCTCAAACTTGCCCTCGTCACCCGCAACTCCCGCTACTGCGAATAACCAGCCCGCAACGGTACCAGCTCCCGGCCTAGGCCATGAGCCGATTCTTGGAGCGGAATCTGACTTGGTAGAAGCCATTGCAGGGGAGCGGCGAGAGGCATGGGCGGCATTAGCGCGGGAGGGGGCAGAAAAGGGTGATCCTAAACTAGTTGAAGCCGGTGGTACTCTCGCTTTTCCGGTAATTTATAGACCGAATCCCGGGGGAGGACTGCAGGCGGAGATTACTGCGTTAGACTGGAAATTATTGTCCCAGTTACGGTTCACTGTTAGTCAGTTCGGAGTATCGAGTGAGCCTGTAAGACAAATGCTGGACTATCTGTTCACTGCACATGTCTTGTTGCCTGCCGATATTAAAGGGCTCGCCGAGTTGATTTTTTCGCCACACCAAAGATTGCTGTGGGAGGCTCACTGGCAAGCTGAGGCACAGGCGTCAGCTGCAACCCAGAGGGCACCGGGAGACCCCCTTCAGGGCGTTACCTTGGATGAACTGTTAGGACTGGGAGCGTTCTTTAGAACGGAGGCACAGGTTTTATTGGGACCAGAGAAGTGTAGAGAAGCGATGAGAGTTGCTCGAGCAGCTATGACTAAGGTTAAGGATACAGGAGGGATCCCCTTTTATATGGGAATAAAACAAGGGAGAGCCTATGGTGATTGTTTGTGGGATTTGGTGATAGATGACGATAAGACAGCGAAAAAGTTAATGAAACCTTGGCGGGAAGTGATTAACTGTATGAAAAAATATAAAACTGAAAAAAGATTAGCAACAGCCGCCTCTGATCGGCTAGACAACTGTGACCCCAATGCTGGAAAGATTGGAATTGGCTTAGACAATCTCTCTCCTCCCTTCTCGGGGATCCCAGTTGTCGTACCTCAAAAACCCCTTATTCCCCCCCCTCCCGCCCCTGATAAATCTACATCTGTAGAAACTAGCGGAGGAGGAATAAGCTTGGGAAAGGGAGGTGAGGATATTGAAAATTTATGTGATGTAGTCTCTCTGGTGAAGGAAAATAAGCCGAGCACGCCGTCTAGTCACCGTTCTGTGCCTGCTGTGCGTAGCCAGGTTGACTGGCGAAAAATCGGGTTAGAGGCATTACAGAACGGGGACCTAGAGACCGCCGATTTGTTAGCTCAGGCTTTCCCTGTCATCTATCAACCGGACCCTGCTAACAATCAAAATTTATTAGCACACCATAATCCTCTTGATTGGAAAATTTTTATGAAGGGCCCATTGCTGCGTCAATGTGTTATGGAAAACTCCAACCATGCTACTAAAAGCATTTTAATTACACTTCCCCTAGACGCAGGCATTGAGGTGATGCTTGAACGCATGAGTCGGGTACCTCCCGGCCCCCGAGCTATGTTAGTTGAAGCATTGAGGGAAGTTGGGCAGGGAATGGTACATGTTCAGCAACAAGTTTGTGCCGCTCTCACCCCATTGGGTCCAGCCAAAAACTCTCAACAGTAACCAAAGAGGGTCACTGCCACATGGACTTTCCCAATCCCACTGACATGGCTCACAGAAGAGCCAGTATGGGTCGGGCAGTGGCCGCTCAAACGGGAAAGTCTACAACAAGCCCGTATATTAATAAAACAACAATTAGATCAAGGACATCTCAAGCTGTTACATGATCTACGGGCAGTAAATCAGCAAATGCAAGCGATGGGGGCTTTACAGCCTAGCCTTCCAAATCCAGCCATGCTACCAACTGGCTGGCATTTACTAATTATCGACTTAAAGGACTGCTTTTTTACTATAAAGCTGCATCCTCAGGATACCCAGCGGTTTGCATTTACATTACCGGCAATCAACAGAGAGGGTCCTGACTTACGCTTCGGATGGACAGTATTGCCACAAGGCATGCAGAATAGCCCTACTCTGTGTCAACTCTTTGTAGATGCTGCATTGAAAGAAGTGAGGCAGCAATGGCCGGACACTATAATTTACCCTTACATGGATGACATCTTGTTTGCGCAAGTACAACCTTTCTCAGCACAGCAAGAATTATATTTACAGCAACAGCTCCAGCTACACGACCTAGTAATAGCAGCAGAGAAGGTTCAACGTTCACCGGTATGGAAATACCTTGGGTGGCGCATCAGTGACTCTCAATTCTTCGCCCAATGTTAAAGGGCACTGACCCTGCCGCGCCGGTCCGACCGACTGCTGAACAACACACTATGATACAACGTCTTAGCTCTGAGATCGTCCAGAGAGCAGTAGACCGCCTGGACCCCGATCTCCCCATCGATCTCACCATACTCCATGGTTCTACTCACATTTTGGGTGCACTTACTCAGTGCAAAAAGAAAAAGGGGGGGAAGATAAGGGTGTTGGAATGGCAAAAGTTTTGTTTGTGCAAAAGTTTTGTTTGTATTAAATCACTTATGCCTATTTGCAGAACACGATAACCCTCCTGCGTGGGTGCATCAGTACAACACATTGCAGGTATCCCTCACAACCCAATGGGTCAAGCAATAGTGGAACGAGCTAATGGGTTGCTGAAAACCTATGTTCAAAAGTATGCAGATATAAAAGACCCGCAGGAGCGGCTGGTAAAAGCACTGTTTGTGTTAAACTATTTGTGTGTATTTGGCTCTGAGGGAGTGCCTGCTGTCATCGTTCACTATAGACAGAAAAAGGACGAACGGGAGCTACCCCGAGTTTGGGTCAAATACAAAGACCCGCGTACGGGTGTATGGTCAGGGCCTGTGGAGGTTTTATATTGGGGGAGGGGGTATCTCTGTGTTTCTACCCCTACAGGGCCGCAATGGATTCCAGCTAGATGTGCCAGACCCGCCACCTCCCCCACACAGCGCAACGCAGAACAGTTGCCCACCACGGCACCAGCCGAAGCGGCACCCGAACGGCTGGGATCAGCGGAAGGAACCCCAGAGGAGCGCTGTGCAGCACTCACCAGTGAATAACCACGATCCAAGAGGAACAAAGGTCCCAGAGGGTGCATAGCGCCCGAGATCTGGTCTGTTTTCTACTGAGAATTCAAGGCGGACTGATAATGAACTCTGCCGAACAGAAATTATGGGCATTAGCCCTTTTAAGTGTATGTAGCACTGCCCTTGTGCCTAATGTTTTTGACCCACGAGAAAATATCTGGGTCACGCTAGCTAGATCATTGAATACGACTAGCTTTTGTGCCAGCCTAGCAACGCCCGACTCCCCATTTGTCACATGTCTTATTGGGGTGCCTTTAAGTAATGCAACCTTTCTGACCTTTACCCAGTCCGTAGCAGAGCTGCGACAGCAGCATAATATAACTCGGAAGCTTCCCTTTAAGTGGCGTGACGCCCCTTCGGTGTTTGTTGAGTATGATATCTGGGATGATGTACTCCCCGTAGGCCCAGAACCACAAGAGCTTGCCCTTGCGGGCTCTCTTAATGCTACTGCTTGGTGTAACTATACCTCTGTAAATATATCACGCTCTAACAATATGCCTATTGCGCTACCTACAGGTTTGTTTTTAATTTGTGGAGATCGGGCTTGGCCTGGCATCCCGTCACATATAAAGGGAGGGCCTTGCTCTATAGGTCGCCTAACGTTTCTTACCCCTAACACTTCAATGATTTATCAACATCATAGAAAGATGAGAAGCAAAAGGAGCACTCATAAGTTTGAGGATAACTGTGACTCTACAGATGAATTTTGGAATCCTACAAAGATCATAGCTGTTTCCTTCTTGGCTCCTGGAGTTGGTGTTGCTCAAAGCCTCACGACATTAAACAAGCTAGGGTGTTGGCTAGCTAAGCAAACAAATGCCACATCAAAGGCATTATCTGACTTATTACTAGATGTAGACTCTGTAAGACAGGATGATCCATGGCATTGGTTTAACAGCTTGTTTAATGGATGGGGCATTGGCAATTGGATCAAGAGTATTTTGCAGATGGGATTAATAATATTTATACTGTTTATTATTGTATTAATGTATGTCCCTTGTATATCGCAATGTATGCAACAAATGATGGAAAGAAGTATGAGTGCCGTGTTCCTTTCTCAAGGAAAAAAAGAAAAAGGGGGAGATGTGGGAAACTCTAGCCCGGGAACGGCTAGCAGAAAGCGGGCATTGAAGTAGAAGGACAGGCTCAGGGTCGGAGCGACCTTGGGCCCAGCTGTTGTTGACCGGTAAAGGAGTGTGAGAAACAAGTAACTGCTAATTGCAAGGCTGAACATAAGAGATAAGCATGGGAGGAGTTGGCATCTACCTCCCAGCCAAGGATGAGCTGTGCTTTTGCAAATATGTATGAGCTAATTTACGAACGGTATAAAAGATATTTGCTAATTGCCAATAAACGAGACTTGATGATCATCATCGGATGGTGCCTGTCTCCCGCTGGTTTTCCGTCACAGGTGGGCTTTTGGTGTAGCTGCTTTGGAGATGGAGGAAACTGAAGAGCTGTGTACCGTTGCCTGGCCTGTCGATGGACCGTTCTGTTGTGGGGTTGCTGAAGGTCAAAGAACAACAGGCACAGATCGCCACCACAACAGTGCAGCAGCGGCAATATCACACCAACCAAGACTCTCTGATCCCCATCCATAAACTCATTCACCAACTAGAGAGCCAAGGACTGATCAGTAAGACCGGCTCACCCTTTAACAGTCCCATATGGCCACTGCGGAAATCTAATGGAGAATGGAGGCTAACAGTAGACTATCATGGCCTGAATGAAGTCACTCCACCATTGAGTGCTGCTGTGCCAGACATGCTAGAGCTTCAGTACGAACTGGAGTCCAAGGCAGCCAAGTGTTATGCCACAAATGATATCGCTAATGCATTCTTCTCAATCCCTCTGGCAGCAGAGTACAGGCCACAGTTTGCTTTTACTTGGAGGGGCGTCCAGTACACCTGGAATCGACTGCCCCAGGGGTGGAAACACAGTCCTACCATTTGCCATGAACTGATCCATAATCCATTGGAACAAGGTGGAGCTCCTGAACACCTTCAATACCTTGATGACATCATTGTGTGGGGCAACACAGCAGAAGTTGTTTTTGAGAAAGGAGAGAAAATAGTCCAAATCCTTCTGAAGGCTGGTTTTGCCATAAAACAAAGTAAGGTGAAGGGACCCGCACAAGAGATCCAGTTCTTAGGAATCAAATGGCAAGATGGACATCATCAGATCCCAATGGATGTGATTAACAAAATAGCAACCATGTCTCCACCAACTAGCAAAAAGGAAACACAAGCTTTCTTGGGCATTGTGGGTTTTTGGAGAATGCATATTCCAAATTACAGTATGATCGTAAGCCCTCTCTATCAAGTAACCTGGAAAAAAGAATGATTTCAAATGGGGCCCTGAGCAACGACAAGCCTTTGAACAGATTAAACGAGAAATAGTTCATGCAGTAGGCCTTGGGCCAGTACAGGCAGGACAAGATGTAAAGAATATGCTCTACACCGCAGCCAAGGAGAATGTTCCTACCTGGAGCCTCTGGCAGAAAGCACATGGGGAGACCCAAGGACTCTACCTGGGCAGCAATATCTTGCCACAATACAACAGCCCAGATGGGTTTACCTCTGCGCTGCCAGTTGCTTTGCTTCCACTGCTGTAACCACTCCCACAGGGCATTTGCCTCTATCCAGGAGTCAGTATAGAGATAGAGCACTGGCCACTTCTCCCGTTCAGCAATGTCTAAGGCCAGCTGGATGGCCTTTACCTCTGCAAACTGGCTTGATTCACCTTCTCCTTCAGCAGTTTCTGCTACTTGTTGTGTAGGACTCCATACAGCAGCTTCCATCTCTGATGTTTTCCCACAAGGCGACAGGACCCATCAGTGAACAGGGCATACTGGTTTTCATCTTCTGACAGTTTGTTATACAGTGGGGCTTCTTCAGCACATGTCACCTCCTCCTCTGGTGATATTCCAAAGTCTTTGCCTTCTGGCCAGTCCATAATCACTTCCAAGATTCCTGGGCGACTGGGGTTTCCTACTCGATCCCGCTGGGTGATCAGTGCAACCCATTTACTCGCCATAGCATCCATTGCATGATGTGTAGAGGGGACATTTCCTTTGAACATCCAGCCCAGCACTGGCAGTCGGGGTGCCAGGAGCAACTGTGCCTCAGTACCAACCACTTCTGAAGCAGCTCGAACCCCTTCATATGCTGCCAATATCTCTTTTTCAGTTGGAGTATAGCAGGCTTCGGACCCTCTGCATTTCCACTTCCAAAACCCTAGGGGTCGACCTCGGGTCTCCCCATGTGCTTTCTGCCAGAGGCTCCAGGTAGGACCATTCTCCTTGGCTGCAGTGTAGAGCACATTTTTTACATCTTCTCCTGCCCGGACTGGTCCAAGGCCTACTGCATGAACTATTTCTCATTTAAGCTGTTCAAAGGCTTGTTGTTGCTCAGGGCCCCATTTGAAATCATTCTTTTTCCGGGTCACTTCATAGAGAGGGCTTACGATCATACTGTAATTTGGAATATGCATTCTCCAAAAACCCACAACGCCCAAGAAAGCTTGTGTTTCCTTTTTGCTAGTTGGTGGAGACATGGCTGCTATTTTGTTGATCACATCCATTGGTGTTGCCGTACGCTTCTGTGGGGGAACTTATCTTGGGCCGCATACCTCCGGGACACAGGGCTCTACCCACCCTGGGGACAGTGATGCACAGACATCAATATGATGGATGCAAAATGTCCGTTTATTTAACTGCATCACACGCTTATATAGCTCTTGTGCTTCCTGTTCCTGCCACTCCTATGGGGAGGAGTCTATCTTTCCGTCACAGCCTGTGATCTTCCGGTCGCCGATCCCTGTCTATTTCCCTACATCTCCCCCTCCCCATGCCGTTAAAAGCTCTACAAAGCTACTTGCATAAGCTCATACATATTGCGGTCAGGCCTATGTTCATGTAACTCTTGCAGGCGCTCTCTGATTTGTCTTATAACACAGCATAACAATGGCAGCCCACAAGTAACCATGATTACTACACAAAACAAGATCCCCCCAATTATTACTATCCAATCCCAGTTCATATCGCTCTTTTGCCGTCCCTTTATATTCTGCCACATTAACGTCTCAAGAACTCCTAATAGGCAGAGCCCATACATGGTGTCTTCCTCGATGCAAAAATGCACTGTTGCATTGCACATTAGCACAAAAGGAGCACGTAGACAGGTATTTTGCCCAGTTCCGCCAGTATCCTCCTGTTACTGCGGGTGCGACGGCTAGCATGAGGATCCATGTCAGCAGACCCTGCAAAGAGACAACTCAGAGAAGGATTATTCATTATACATCCTTGCACAGCTCTACTTTCACACACTTTGCAGGCACCCATTCTATGCGCCCTTCATTCTCAACCGCGGCATAGCCCCTCCCCAGGCATCTCAGTTTCCATCCTCTCTCCCATTGCTCACTGCCTGGGAACCTTACTCGTACCTGCAGATAGCGCTCACCTGCTTGAGCTTTGCCAAAGTGCTTCTCCACTGCTGTAACTTGCTCCTGCCTGTGTATAAAATGATTAAGCGAATATAGCGCACGCATTAAAATAGTTTGCTGAGCTACTACGGGTATAGCTCCCTTATACCCTTCCCCCTCCACAAGCTGCATTATCTTTGCTTTCAAGGTGCGATGAGCGCATTCAACTATTGCCTGCCCCGTGCTATTGTAAGCAATGCCGTGTTTTAACACAATATTCCAAGCTTTGCACCATTCCTCGGTACTTCGAGCCCAAAAGCATGGTCCATTGTCTGTTTTTATTTCGGTGGGCTTTCCAAGCCACACCATCACCGTGGTCCAATGCACAGCCAACTGCGTTGCAGTCTGCTTCCGATGTTGAGTAACCATGATGACTCCACTATATGTATCAATTGTAATTGCCGGGTGCCTTCCGGGGGCCAACTGTGGACATTCAGTAAAGTCAGTCTGCCAGATAGCATTTGCTTCCAGTCCTTGAGGGTTGACTCCTGCCTCCCACAATGGCGAGTGCTGACAGTAAGGACAGGTGGCTACTACTTCTCTTGCTGCTCTTATTGAGATGCCACACTCCTTTGCCAAGGTTTTAGCACCCAGGTGCAGTTGTTCATGCAGCTTCTTTGCCTCCGTCAATGTCCAGACTCCCGCGGCTGCCTCATCAGCCATGCGATTCCCCTCAATCAGTGGTCCAGGCCCCGTCTGATGACTGCGAATGTGAATTACTGTCACAGTTGCTCCTCGCTGCCATAAAGCAACCTCTAGCATCAAGGCAATTTCCGTGTGTGGTACACCCTCTCATTTCATGGACGTGACTAATTTATACAAGTATAAAGAGTCCGTGCACACATTTATATGCCGATCTTTATCCTTTTGCAGGGCCATCTCTAGCGCTTTCGCTTCTAGCCACTGCACGACTTTTACCCTGCTCCCCATATGTCTGGCGCATCCAATTATTCTCTTCTTTCCACACTACCACCGCTCTGTTCGTCTTCGAGGAAGCATCTGTGAAATATGTTGGTCCTGGGTGAGGGCATCCAGAACTCTACTATCCACACTTAAATCCATCACTTCGGCTGTCTCGGCCCACCTCTGTATCGTGCCCGTGACGATTTTTCCTGGGTAAGAGTATACCGCCAATTGTATATCCTCTTCACTCTCTACCACCTTCCGCCATTTCTCCCCATTCCACAGCACTGTCAGCTTATCTGGCTCCTTCCCAGAGATTTCCTTGCTTTCCCTTCACAGACGCCAAATCATTCCCCTGCCTACCTTGACTTTTGTGGAGAATGCATCCTTGGGAACCTTCTGATATACCCATCGCAGTGGCTTTTCTTCCCCTGTCCGTATTTGATATAGCAATCCTAACCCTCCACTGGCGGTCAGAATCCAACCTGCAATTAATTCCTCCTCAGGGTCCCACCGCCATACTCCTTCTGTCTGCATTCGACGTTCTATCATCTGCAACTGCTGGACTGCCTCAGCATCTAAACTCCTGGGCTCCCATGGGTCGGTCCCTTTCAGCAATGCATAGAAAGGTTGCATCTCCTCACCAGTGACGCGCACAAATGTCCGCAACCACTGCAGTGCTCCTACCAGCTTCTTTACATCGTGTAAATTTTTAACCTTAGGTGTAAGTTTAATGGGATGAGCCTGTATGCAATCCCCTTCTATTCTAGCACCCAGAAATCCACACACTGGTCCTCGTTGTACCTTTTCCTCAGCTATCTTGAGGCCCTGTCCCTCAAGGCCCCTTTGGGTGTCTGAAAAGACTTGTTCACATAACCCCTCGGTGGGCGCAGCTATGAGGACGCCATCCATGTAGTGGATCATGTAGATTCTCTCCCAATACTGTCGCCTTACTTGCTGCAATGCGGAAGCCACATACCTCTGGCAGATCGCTGGAGAGTTTTTCATCCTCTGCGGAAGTACTGTCCACTGCCATCTACTACCTGGTTCTGTGCGGTTCACCGCGGGCAGAGTAAAGGCAAATCTCTTTCTATCATCTGGATGTAGCGGAATGCTGAAGAAGCAGTCTTTGATTTCTAAAACAATGACTCGCCATCCTTTTGGGACAGTACTCAGATCTGGTAGGCCGGGTTGGAGAGGCCCCATGTCCTCCATTTGCTGATTCACTGCTCTAAGGTCATGCAGCATCCTCCATTGGTTTTTATCTTTCTTTTTTATATCAAATATAGGGGTGTTCCAGGGACTCATCGATGGCTCTAGGTGTCCCGCTTCATGCTCTTGTTTTACTATAGCTCTTACAGCCTCTATTTTCTCCATTGGCAGGGGCCACTGCTCCACCCAGACGGGCTCTTCGGTTTTCCAAACCAACTTGTGCTGACGAAGCCCCTCTGAGGCAGTGGCCCCTATGCTAAATTTTTCAACCCGATCCCCATCTGGGCAAGGGCGTCCCGCCCCAACAAGGGGCTTGCTACCCCATCTGCTACTATTATTGTCACTACGGCCATGAGGAGCTTCCCTGCGTCCTCGTCCATGACTTCGAGTTTCACAGGGCAAGTACTAGTCCTCGTCTGTTGTTCTCCTCCCACCCCTATGATACGTTTTCCCATGGCGAGGGGCCAAGTTGGTGGCCACCATTCGAGTGGCATCACTGTGACATCCGCCCCGGTATCCACTAACATTCCCAGGCATATCCGTGCCAGACAAGTCGGCTCTTGTGGGGTAATCATCACCGCCGCCATGGGTCTCTTGTTACAGCCTATGACCAAGGCCACGCGGGGGCTGTAACCTGCAAGTCTTGCTGGTTCTGCTCCCCTGCCTGAAGGTTCACTCCCCCTTGGCCCGCTACAGTGGGCCAAGCTCCTGGCACTGGCACCATGATGGGGGCCATTTGACTCACAGGAGGTGTGAACCCCCCTCGCTTCGCCCTCCTTTGGCCGTTTCCCGGCTTTGTGGCTCGACAATCTCTTGCCAGGTGTCCTGGCTTCCCACACGCCCAGCATCTCCCTACTGGGTGCGCTCCTCCTCCATTACGTCCTCCCCTTTCCCCTAGTGGACACCCAGCTTTAAAGTGCCCTAGCTGTCCACAAAAATGACATCTCGTCCCCGCCCCCACTGCTTGCACCAGCACCCTTTCTTCGCTTCCACAGTCAGGGTTCTGGCAGATGTGCGCTCCCGCACCGCCATGCTGGTTCAACGCCTCCTGGCGCAAGACATGCCTGATGGTTTGACCCAATGATGCCCCTGCCACCAGGGTGCAGAGGACGTCTTGTGTCTGCGGATTTGCTTGACTTTGGAGGCAATCCATAAGGACTGCATCCTTGGCCACTGGTGGCAATTCTGATTCTATAATAGCCTTCTGCAACCTGTCACAAAACGTTGTAAACGGCCCTCCTAGTCCTTGCTGTATCTTTTGCCAAGGTTCTGCTTTTCTTTCATACCTGCCCACTTCGCTATATGCTCTACGGGAACTCTCCATTACTGCTTGCAGCTCCCTGCCCCTCAATGCCGCCGCTTGTAACTGCGGGGTTTCCAGCCCTTGACCCTTTCCAGTAAGCCGGTCAAGAGTGGTCCCTCTCAGCGGGTGGCCAGGAGCCGCTGCCGCTTGCGGTACGAGGGCATGGCAGGCACTGTTCATCGCTTCCTTCCAAAGCATGTACATTGTGGGAGTCAATATCGCTTTTGCCAACTGCCTAGCATTAGAGGGGGTCAACATCGCTGCGTGCACAGCGTCTAGCAGCAATCCTACCCCTTCATTCTTTAGCCCCTTTTTCCCTAATTTCTCGCCATAAACTTCACACTAGCTTGGCATCTATCGGTGTCCACTCCACCCTCCTCCATGAGCTATTCAGACAGGGAATATCCCGAGCATCTCTATCCTTACTCTATCTAGGCTACAATCTCTGGCTATCAGCCGCCAGCTAGGTAACTCGACTGACTGTCACTGGGGCGCACCCTTCGTTAAGAGTCCTGTCTGCCACTGAGTTACTTCCCCTAGTCTGCGCATAGCCTGCTGCAGCTGCCACAGCACTTCCTCCGCGGACCCCTCCGGAGCTGCAGCACTTCGGACCTCCCCTTTTGGTAATCTCTCTCTTCCCTCATTCTGATTGGTCCTCCGAGTCTCTGCTGTTTTGTGCCTCTTTTTTGCACGCTGCAGGCAATCTGCCCCATCTTCCCACATGTGGACATCGGTTTTTCCCTCAACTTCTGATTCGCTGCTACTCGAGCTTGATCTATACCCATCCTGTGCTCCCCTCCAGGCACCCCAATCCTCCTCCTCATCTGACTCCCATCTCAAGGGTTGCCCCGGGAGCCAGTCTCGACGATCAGGCAGAGGGTGGCGCCGTTGCCGGCGCTGATCATCCCCCTCCTGCTCCGTCACTCCTGCTCCCTCTCGCCCTTTCCGTCCTTCCGCTCCCATGCCCCTGGCGCCCGCTGCATCCGCCGCTACGTCCCCCTCCCCGTGCGCAAGTACCCGCACCTGTGCCAAATCGTCCCAGGGGTATGCAGGGGGGCGTTCCAAAGGTCCTGTTGGCTCAACAGGGAACACAGCCGCTTCCCGGTCCACCTCTTCGGGAGCCTCAGACTGAGACACTGGCCAGGCTACTCTGTCCGAACTCCCCGCTTCTTCCCCTTCCCCTGCGATGCTTGCCCCTGTCTGTGTCCCCACTGCCCATCCTGGGTCTATTTCTGGGCTATTGTTGACTGTGGCAACGTGCAGGAACAGCCGCGCCTGCCGCCACATCTCCCGATCCTCCCGAGCTTTCAATAGCAATCGGTGTATCTTTCCCCAGAGCTGTATGTACTGGGGTTTTCCCGCCATAGCCCTTTCGGCTAACTCCTCTTTAATTCTCACCCAATTATCTTTATCAAATATGTCCGCAGGACTCTGTATGAGCCCCTGCGTGATCATCCATTGGATACACTTTGAGGTAGGCGCCTTCGAAATCGAAGTTCCAAATTCCTCCCCAATACCTTCAGTACCTTTACGACTGTCTCCATTGCGCGCCCTCCATCCTGCGGCTCACCATCCCACTATTGCGTGACTCAGGCTATCATTTCTCCCAGGCGAACTTGCCATGTCGCCCCGCCGATCACTTCGGGGTCACCACTTGTTGCCGTATGCTTCTGTCGGGGAACTTATCTTAGGCCGCACATCTCCGGGACACAGAGCTCTACCCACCCTGGGGACAGTGATGCACAGACATCAATATGATGGATGCAAAATGTCCGTTTATTTAACTGCATCACATGCTTATATAGCTCTTTCGCTTCCTGTTCCTGCCACTCCTATGGGGAGAAGTCTATCTTTCTGTCACAGCCCGTGATCTTCCGGTCGCCAATCCCTGTCTATATCCCTACACATTGGAATCTAATGATGACCATCTTGCCATATGTTTCCTAAAAACTGGATCTCTTGTGCGGGTCCCTTCACCTTACATTGATTTATGGCAAAATCAGCTTTCAGAAGGATTTGGACTATTTTCTCGCCTTTCTCAAAAACTACTTCTGCTGTGTTGCCCCACACGATGATGTCAGCAATGTATTGAAGGTGTTCTGGAGCTTCTCCCTCTTCCAGTGCATTAAGAATCAGTCCATGGCAAATGGTATGGCTGTGTTTCCACCCCTGGGGCAGTTGATTCCAGGTGTACTGGATGCCCCTCCATGTGAAAGCAAACTGTGGCCTGCACTCTGCTGCCAGAGGGATTGAGAAGAATGCATTAGCGATATCATTTGTGGCATACCACTTGGCTGCCTTTGACTCCAGTTTGTACTGAAGCTCTAGCATGTCTGGCACAGCAGCACTCAACGGTGGAGTGACTTCATTCAGGCCACGATAGTCTACTGTTAGCCTCCACTCTCCATTAGAATTCCACACTGGCCATATGGGACTGTTGAAGCGTGAGTGGGTCTTACTGGTCACTCCTTGGCTCCTCAGTTGGTGAATGAGTTCATGGATGGGAATCAGGGAGTCTTGGTTGGTGCGATATTGCCGCCAGTGCACTGTTGTGGTTGCAATCTGCACCTGTTGTTCTTTGACCTTCAGCAACCCCACAACAGAGGGTCCTTCAAGAGGCCAGGCAAGGTAGACAGCTGTTTAGTTTCCTCCGTCTCCAAGGCAGCTACACCAAAAGCCCACCTGTACCCTTTTGGGTCCTTGAAATACCCTCTCCTGAGGTAGTCTATGCCAAGGATGCACGGAGCCTCTGGGCCAGTCACAATGGGGTGCTTTGGCCACTCATTCCTGGTTAGACTCACTTTGGCCTCCAATACAGTTAGCTCTTGGGATCCCCCTGTCACTCCAGCAATACTGATGGGTTCTGCCCCTATATAGTTTGATGGCATTAGGATACACTTTGCACCAGTGTCCACTAAAGCTTTATACTCCTGTAGGTCTGATGTGCCAGGCCATTGGAGCCACACAGTCCAATAAATCCGGTTGTCCCTTTCCTCCACCTGGCTGGAGGCAGGGCCCCTCTAGTCCTGATTATATTATTCGCTACTCACTTCCTGTAAATACGAATCACAAGTGTCTCTGTTAAGATCAGACAGAAAATCAGTGCTTCTGCTCCTCTGTCTGGGGACTTGCTCACTGGAAACTGGAGCAGCAACTTTCTTGGAAGAACCCCCCTGCGTGATTGTTTTTCCTTGCAACTCCCATACCCGTGCCTATAGGGACAAGGTAGGTTTTCCATCCTGCTTCCACATGTCCTCTCCGTGGTCATGCACGTAAAAACATAGAGTGGCCCATAGTGTGTCTCCTCTCTCTGGGGAAAAAAGCAAATCACACGTGACGCAGCCGCTCACCGCCCGCCAACCCGGCGCCACGCCGCTCCCCAGCCGCAACCTGCCCCCCCTCAATATACTGGTCATGGTGTCACATGGTATGGAATGAACACGCCATTGGCCAGTTGGGGTCAGCCAACTGTTCATGGTTCTTTAAGACAGAGACTAAAATCAGGGTAAACAGCTATTCAAACTAAGCTAGCAGACCAGCAATCATCTTTGACCAGCCTGTAAAATGTCCTACTAACCAGCTCTTAGCAATTATCCTGACAGCTATCACAAAACTCCAACATAGCAGGACTGTTAATTTTAGCTTGACCAGAAAATGGCCATTTATAGAATCATAGAATCATTAAGGTTGGAAAACACCTTTAGGATCATCAAGTCCAACCGTCAACCCAACAATACCATGTCTACTAAACCATGCCCTGAAGTGCCATGTCTACACATCTTTTAAATACCTCCAGGGATGGTGACTCCATTTAGATCCTTAGCTCAAATGCTGGTAAACATATACCTTCTCTCAAGCACTGAAACAGTTGTTTTAGATTAGATGGTATCTTTGAATACTAAATTACATGTTGCCATGCAGCTAAAAAAAAAAAAGATAGTCAGTGATTATCTGAAGCACTGTAAGACCTATATTCCAAGCTGGATACCAACTCCCTTTCAATGAGTTATTTTCCCTCCTTTAACCATCCCAATCAAATGGTACTGAAAGAAGCAAGCAAGCATCTTCTATTTATTCAGTGACACATCAGGCTGACAGTTACAGGTCTGTCTCCAGTACTAAAGGCTAGTCTTAAAGAAAGTAACTTTCCAATCAATTTATTCTTGTTAGCCATCTGCATTAATGGAATTTTAAAATTTGTTTTGAACACAAGTTAAATGTTTTCCCCATTTTAATTTCGTTTTCCCAGCATCAGTTTAGACCTCTTGCAGAGTCAGAATAGACAAGTTGAATGAATGAAACTGCTGAATGCAATGTAATTTAAGTATCCAGCTTCCATGGTCCTGCAGAAGGGAGCAAGAACCATCTTTAGTAGCAGCAAACTCAGGCTGAGCCTCTAGTGGACGTTTGATGGAATGAGCCTCTAGTGACATTTGATTAAGGCAGCTGGAGATTTTATATTTTGCTATGGGGCAGCTCATGTTGAGCAGACCTGATGCAAGAAGCTACAGAAAGACTTAAGACCATGCTATCAGCCAGCTATGGTAAGAACCTGTGAGACAGAAAATTTTTATCAGGCTCTGAGAGCTCCTAGTGTCAACTAAGAGCATAAGATTGAGTTATGGAGGACAGAATCAACATCCACACTGATGTTAGCTTGCTATGAAGAGTTGCTTCTTTTTAATGTCATTAGGTAAGATCACTTGAAATACTACAGTTTTATATAACAGTGTAACATCCATAAGCTTCTACATTTCCAGTTTGAGACAAATACTTAAATTCATACCTTTTTTGTATTACAGAAAGTGCAAGAGAAGTTTATGTACAAGACTAAATTGCATAACTGGCTGAATTTGGTACTAAGGCTGTCTTCAAGTTGACTTTCTTAGCTCTCCAGTTCAGCAACTGCTTAGGCATTTGATTTAACAATACTATTTCAAGTTTATACTTAGCATCAACATAAAAACCTCTGACACATCAGCCATCACCACTAGCCAAGAATGTAGCTGTTACAGTCAGTTATAATCAACTGATTTAGATATCTGTTAGTAAAGAGGTTCTTTAGAAAAAGGCACTGTTTTCAAGAGATTGAGGACTACCTCACATTAATGGCACAGAGGTGGTACATCTGTTCACAAGGAAGCTAGGCATAGGAGTAAAGCCATGATTGTCTTTCTGCTGTCTAACATACTGGAGACATGCCACATTACACCATGTGACAGCGCAAACTGGGCAACATCAGGGATATACACATGCAAGAAGCCTATCTGCTTGTTCCATTTGTTTGCCAAGCCACCTTAACACACACAAACAAAAAAAAAAACAACCAACCAAAAAAAGTAGACTTTCCTCTCTGAAAAATGCCAAATTAGTACCAAGACAGTTAGTGTCCATGACTACCTCAGTGTTCTGCAAGAAGCATTTCAGCTTATCTGACCCCACAGCTAGTCCCTTTATTACACGTTTATGGCAGAGTGCTACTTTTACCATTAGTTAAATAGACAAGTACTGGATTCCCCCCCCCCAGTTTACATCTTTGTGGCTCAGAGACCAATTCATATGTCCAGTCACCAGTTAGGAGTAGTGTCCACTTAACTTCACAACTGGCTGCCGTTTTGATAACATGCAACTGACCTAGTTGTTTAAGGTGTGAAGTTTTAGCTACTAATTCAATTCCCTTATGTGAAGGCAGCATTTCTTCCCCAGGTACATTCAGTTCCTGTATTTTAGGACAGTAATTGCTACAGAAAGAGGAAATGTGGTGACCATATTTACAAAACGCACAACTCAGTGTTGCTAAGCTCTTCTGTGGAAGATTGCAAAGAACTAAAGTAAAATTAACATCCACCAATTTGAATTCAGGTCATCAGCATGAGTCCAACTTTCCATTTGCTTTGTTCTGAATTATCATCTCCATAGCATGTTCTTTGAGGGTTCATGCTTCAATCCATCTAGTCATGCTTTAGATTACAGACATCATGGAACAGCAGCAAGAGTGGCAGACAGCAAAATGAAACAAGTAGAAGAGTCATGTTGAGAAGAGGTCCAGTTATTTCATTTGTCATTTTCTGGTTATGCCTAGAATGATGAAATGGACTAATGTTAGGATGGTTATAAATTATAGTTTTATTACTTAAACTAGCTTAGAGCCACTAAGAGAACAACAACTAAACAATAAATAGCAACGCTTGTCTTCTGTTAGAAGCTAGACAGTATTTCAGGGGAAGACTTAGAGGTGTGGCAGCAGAATAGATTTGCGAGTTTGACAGTTCATGTACTCTAGTGAATGGTAAAAGACGTTTGAGTTACATTAGTTTCTAGTGACAAAAGCTCTAATAGCTCTTATCCTGTTTTTACTGTTTTTCACCCAGAGTACAAACCTGCAATATTTAGGGGATTAAACTTCAGAAAGCTGTACAGGGCACTGTGTGTTAACACTCTCCTAGAGATAGCTGAAAGATTTTAGTCAGCCCCTCTGAGTTTTTCAGCATGCTTACTCATTAACTTTCCTCAAGGAAGGGAAATCTAGAATTATGATCCAATCCATAGTCCATGGAAGAATAAAATATTTATTTCCAAGAAAGTGAAGCCAGCTAAGGCTTAGCCAGAATGCAGCTATATACAAGTCTAAATAGAGGTACTCTAGCAGAAGTGTTCTTTTAGGGACTGTTTGCCATACTTCAGAGGAGCATTAAGGTTAAGCCAGTGTAGTTTTTTTTAGCCAGCTCTTTGCTAAAGGTTTTCCAAATCAATTTTTGAGAATGAAGTAGGTTGTCTTATTAGTGGAAGACTTACCTGATCTATGCAGATGGGTTTCCAAAAGGATTGCCAAAAGGTGGTTTCTGAGATTCCTTCTAAGAAAGAGATCATAGGCTGTTAGTAGATTTCCAGGTTTCATCAGGTTTATTTTGCATGTTTGTATCAGATAGTTCCTGTTCCAAACACCTTCTAGAAAGAGAATACTGCAGAGTGCCTGCTAAATACACATTAACTGTACTGCTTTAACAAGAGAAGAGGGCTCTAAATCTATGTTAACAGTTATCCTAGTCTGAGACAAAGTACCTTTCAGAAAAGCCATGTGTGATTAATGAACACTCATTTGGAGCTGAGCCAGTATAGTCATGATGAGGTCTGTTTTAGCCAAATGCTAGATGTCTTAAGTCAGCATTCTGGAACTAATCCAGAGTTTCCACCAAAGGCCTCAATTACTGTGTCCCAAATGGAGTGATGTGGTAAAGCCACTTCCTCCCCCAGGGGGTACTGAACATGGGAGCCTCCCATTTGTTGAGCTAGAGCACTGCACAAGCCACACTCAGTCTACTCTGCAGAGAGTTAAGCATAGCCAAATTGGAAGACTTCTGCAGCCACATCATTTTACAGTCTTTTGTAGAAACTTCCAATACAGGGCTGAAGAACTTCATGGTAGGACTTGCAGCTTGGGGAACTGGTTACAGACTCTCTAAGGGGGTTGTGGTGGTGGTGGGTTTTTTACTACTTACAGATGAGGCACTGAAAATGTCTGCTTTAGCTTGACTTTCAAGCAGGCCATCAGCTGGCAGCACAGTTTGTCGCAGAACAGGCTTTGGTGGTTCTAGGGAAGAGATGGACATACTGCTATATCACTAAACAGCTTTAACAAGTACTCAGTATAGCAACACCAAAGCTCAACTAATTAGGTGCACAAAATCCCCCACAGAAGTTGCTTTGAGTGGCCTCACAATTTTAACTCCTGCTTGTCCCTCAGTACATTTAAGCTAGATAGGACTTCTAACACTGTACAGACCTAGTTTGCCTCAGTCTAGTCAAGTAGTTTAGGTACTAGGTATCAGTGTTTGGCCACTGACATTGGTCAATTCTTTAACATTATTAGGGGAGATAGATAGTCTTTCAACCCTGTTTTAGTAGCCATTAAATCAAATTTTTAGTTCTATCAGAAAAGTGACTGGCCATCCCACTGCCTGCACAGCTATCCAAGCAGAAGGAAAAAAATTTAATTTTTCAGTCATTTTGGCAGACAGCTTGCTAGCTTCCATGTCATCATGATCTGTACTATCTTGAGGAATGCCTGCTTTACTGCTAAAATAATTGCTGAAAGATCCAGAAGCACCTGAAAGGTTTTGCTGCTCTCCTTTCCTTGCTGGCACTGCAGGTGGCTTTGTCAGCTGGAAGTCTTTGAACATTTCCTTAACATCCTTCATCTCTCTCTCACCAAGTGGATCCAGAGCAATAAAAGCATCACACACTCTCTTGGAGAACTCCTTCTGAGGTACAGTTCTAGGTGGTGGCTGAGGTGGGCTAGTTGTTGACATGGAGGGCAGTACAGACAAAGTCTGAGCAGGTAGCGTTGAAGATGGGAACATGCAACTCTGGAAGGGATTTACAGCACTTGATGGCTGTGCCCATGAAGTAGATGGAACTTGTGCTGGCTGTGCCGAGACCAGAGGTCTGAGAGTCTGCTAGACCAAAAGATGCAGGCTGGCTCCAGCTTGGCACTGCTTGAGTACCAAAGGCAAGTAGTTGAGTAAATCCTGTAGGCTGAGCAGGCATCATAGACACAGGAAAGACTGATGCAGCCTGAGTGAAGGCAGATGTCTGTGCACTCCATGGTGATGCAGTTACTGGCAAGCCACCTGGGGGGAGATTGTTGTTATGCAGCATTTCAATGATCTGAAGGCCTCAAGTAGAAGTGTATCAATTCCACCAAGTGTACCAGCAAAACATTTTTTTTTCATGTGCTGTTTGCAAAAGACTGTTTTACACTTAAAGTGAAGTCATGGTGTGGAGGGGGGAAGAAGGAGGTTCACTTTTTTTACTTGGCTCCATTTTGGTCCAGGAAGAACAGAATTGAGGTTGATAGAACAGGAGTGGAACATACATCTATCACTTCTGTGCTGAGACTAAGTCTTTACCATATAGTTACTTCTGTGTAAATGATTACTAAGATTTTGCAGCAGTGCTACCCTGGCCTCCCAAGTTGTGCTTGGCACGCTTGAACCTTGTGTACCTGAAACAGCAAGCTGCTGTCACAGTTTAAGAAATAAAACCAAAACCAAACACACACCACACACACAAACAAAAAACCCCACCACAAACAAACAAACAAAAACTGACCCCAAACCTGTTCCAGTTAAGGATGCAAAGTTTAGGGCTCTATTCACAGAATTTAATAGTTTAGGGCATACAGCACATGGCTTAAAGGGAAAGGCAATGCACATGAAGTAAAGGACAACTAGAACCCCTGTGTTGGTGTTAACAGCTATCTTAGACTGGAGCAAGAGCTTCACTTTGTGAACTAACCTAGACCAGCCAATGGAGGTGCTGTGGTAGAACTTGTTTTGAAGAGGTCCAGTGGATTAGTTGACACAGGTCCTATCTGTGCCACTGAGGTCAAGCTGAGGCTCTCTGTAGTTGGCACAAAGAAGTCTGAGCTAAGTCAGTCATTTGATGCAGTCTAGAAAGAAAAAAGCTTTTGTGAGAAGCATGGCATAACACATGCTAGCTTGACCAAGACCCACCAGTTCAGAGCTACAAGCTTTTATTTCAGCTACAGCAGAGAACTTTGATACATCCTTTAGAGGCCAAGTATAAATGTTTCAAACCTCACCATTTTGTTCACACCTACTGAGATGCATAGCATTAAGTAATTATAATGTACAGTACTTAAAATTCAACAGCAGAAGAATAAGAGTTAAAGTGACTGAATTATTTGATAGCATAACAAGCTCTCCCCCCTATTACTGCTCAGTCTGCAGTGACCCCTGCAGTTGTGGCAAAGTCAGCAACTGAGTTTTGCACCATTTCAGTGCAAGACAAATGCAGCTGACCCAGAGCCACGCTGTGTCTAATCAGGCAAGTCATTGAGATTGCCCTCAATAGGCAGGTACTGCAAAACTACATTGGTTTCTGTAAGCTAGTACTAGTACCTCACTGTTAATGAAACCACAGGCTGATGGGCATACAAATATCATAACGGGTTCTGACATTATATCAAGTGTCAATATACATAGCAGTATACTTACCAGACCTTTACAGAAGCAAGGCAGCATTAAGGAAGAAAGTATAATTTAGTGACCATAGCTACTATGAAGCATTCAAGAATGTTAGAATGTACCATAGCTGCAGAGAAGTAAGAGTAAGCATGGCAGGTGAAAGAGTAGATGTGCTGTGAAGCTGTTTAGTCAGTTATACAGTATGAATAAAAAGCTTCCTCCCCCCAGCTTCTTTAAAGTAACAGCATGTATATCACCATTAATTATTCGAACGTTGTTCACCTTGACAGACCTCCTTCCTCTTCCTGGCTTGGTACTTTGTGGTGGTGGGCTAATTGTTATAGACTCATGTGACATGAGCTGGATATTGCTTTCAGAATCCAGCTTTACTCCATTCTGCAGAGATACTCCTTTGGAAGGACCTTCCACAAACAGGCTTGACGGGGCTTTAAGGAAGCCACATTGTTCTCTCTCTGGTATCCCATTTGGAGTTCTTGCTGCAGGCAACTTACTCTCAAATGTCCACTGGTTTGTTAGTGCTTCTTGGTTGCCAGTTCTATTAGAAATCTGGTCAAACTGTTTATCAAAGTAGTCAATATCACCATTTGAAGCACCATTACTCACCGGTGTCAAGGTACTCAGATTTTCTTTCTTCTGATCAGCAAGTTTTAGAGGTTGGTCTGGCTGTGCAAAAGGATCATCACTGAAAGGGTCTGGATTAGGTGTGGGAAAAAAGCTGAGATCAGTAGAGAAAGAACTCTCAGGCAGGAAGGGTGGCTGTGGCTTTGGTTGTGGAAGAGAGGTGGTGATGCCATTCAAGAAGAGAACCTCTTTCACAAAAGTCTGTTTGGTCTCAATTTCAGAGTTTAGAACCACTAACAAAATGTCTTTATTTTCCTATTTGTTCAGAAAGAAAAAAAAAGTTAGCTTTATGTATTACATGCTGCATAGTACACAGGCTCGAGGAAAATAGCAGCAGAAGGAGAGATATTGGTATCGAACAAATCATACTAATAAATATTCAAAGTCACAGTGAAGTTACACTACAGCTTCATCTTATAAACCATTAAGGCAAGCACCACAAGCTGTGGTCAAGCCACAGCTACTTAGTGTCAGAAGCTCAATATTAAAAGCACATCTTTTAAGATCCCTTAGTTAAATATCAGATGCTTGTTCCACAGCCTAGAGACTGTAGAGTCATTAAGCACTAATTGTACCTAGGCTTTCACTTGAGCGAAGAAGCCCTGGTTGAATTCTAGTCCTTTGTTTTGACAAGCTGTGAAATGCCACTGCTTTAGTGTGATGTCAGGTTGCAGACTCAGCTCTGGAGTAAGATTAGAAAGCTATTTGCAGGTGGAAGAGGTGAACATACCATCTCTCCACCAAGCTGGCAGTAGAAGGGTAAGACTTGGTCACTAGCTGAACTGACACCTATTGCAACACCAACTGTATCATGGCTGATGGTGGCTTATATTGTTAGAATAAGCTAGTAGGATTTTGTGGTCACACTGAGCTATGACAAGCTAAATGCACACTTTTATGGAGCTAGACCGCATCTTGAGCTAGGGCCACCCATCTAGAATGGCCATAAGACTACTCTGAAGGACTTAAGTATTTGCTAAGCCATAAAATGAGCTTCAGCTTTAAGGATCGTTAGTTGAGATTCTGTATGTCATGGTTTTAGCTGGGATAGAGTTAATTTTGTTCACTGCAGCTGGCATAGTGCTGTGCTTTGAACTTAGCATGAAAACAATGTTGATAACACACTGATGTTTTAGTTGTTGCTGGGTAGTGCTTGTACTAGTCAAGGACTCTTCTAGCTTCCCATGCTCTGCCAGGTGCACAAGAAGCCGGGAGGGGAGGGGGCACAGCCAAGAGAGTGGATTCAACCTGGCCAAAAGGATACTCCATATCATGTAATGTCATGTCCAGTATGTTAACTGGGAGGAGCTGGCTGGGGGCGGGAGGCAGCAATTGCAGCTCGGGGACTGGCGGTGTCAGTTGGCGGGTGGTGAGCGGTTGTATCGCTTGTGTTTCTGGTTATCATTATTGTTGTTATTATCATTATTATTTTAATCTAATTATTAAACTGTTCTTACCTCAACCCACAAGTTTTTGACTTTTTTTTTTGCTTTTGCTCTTCCGATTCTCTCCCCCATCCCACAGGGGTGGGGGGAGTGAGCAAGCGGCTGCATGGTGTTTAGTTGCCGACTGGGGCTGAACCATGACAGTCCTTTTTGGCACCCAACGTAAGGCACAAAGGGTTGAGGTAATAACAGTTCCTGGTCACAGCATCGACTCTGTTCTCAATATTAGTTTATCTGATCTGCACCATGCTCTTGTATTTGCTGTGTCTGTTAAAGACTGGTGTTGGGTTTTGTGGTCTGCTGTGCTCTGCAGTGATTAGAGATGTTTTGCCTGGGAGAGTGATTTTTAAAACATTGGCCTTCAGTTTTATTTGGTATTTGAAGTTTATATTGAAGCCGTTACTGTACATCGGATACCACCTCATGGATACAATTAGGAATTATACCTCCTCCTCCGAGAGTTATTTTATGGAGGAAATACAGAATGGCCCCTTAGCTACCATCTTCTATAATGCCTCCTCCTTCATTACAACAACTTTTCAGTATCTTGAACATCCTTGCATAGTTAAGATATATCTGTTGATATTGCTTTGACAGACAGTTTCAGCTCTGTCTAAAGTCAATAAGTAATTTAAAAATATCATCCAGAGCTCTGCCCCGAGGCTGGATAGCTATGGGTGGCAGGGTATGTGGGATAGTATGGGCAAATGCCTAAGACGGTGGGCACCCCCAGTGTCTTGGGACTTCACTCCTGAACAAGTGCAGAATCATGAAAAATGAGTAGAATATTTGGAGGAAGTATGCTGTCACCCTGGCAATCCCAGAGAGATACAAATATTTGCAACGTGCTGGGACCTAGCCCATGCCTATCAAGCCCTATTTAACACTGTTCAGTACTCCCAAGGGGAAGACAAGGTCTCTGGATCTAAAAGAACAAGGACAAGGAAAGTGAGAAGCACTGCGGCCACTCAAACCCCCACGACAGATGCTGTGGCTACTCCAACCCAGGTGACAAGCATTGCAGCTGAATCAGAGGATCAACTTGTGCCAGTATCAGTTGCCCCTATACACAAAAGAAATCCTGGAAGAGAAAGTCAACTCGTTTAGTAAGAGATGGTGAAGAAGCAGGGCCATCACCATGAGAGGAGGAGGAAGAGGAAGAACTCGTACAAGAAATGGAAGCTACCCGATCCCTATCCTTGAGTGAGTTGTGGGATATGCGAAAAGATTTCAGCCGTCGTTCAGGTGAGTACACTGACACCTGGCTGCTCTGATGCTGGGATAACGCGGCCAGCAGTCTGGAATTAGAGGGGAAGGAGCCCAAACAACTGGGATCCCTCTCTAGGGAAGGGAGCATTGACAAAGCAATTGGAAAAGGAACACAAGCCCTCGGCCTCTGGAGGTGACGCTTGTCAGGTGTGAGAAAGGTACCCCTTCAAGGAAGATATTGTATATCACCTAGGAAAATGGATGACTGTGGAGAAAGGTATCCAGTGCCTGAGGGAACTAGCTGTGCTTGAGGTGATTTAAAGTGATCTAGACGATCAACAGTCACCCAAAGATCCAGATGAAGCCTGGTACACACGACCCATGTGGCGGAACTTTGTAGGGAGTGCACCACCCTCGTATGCAAACTCATTGGCAGTAATGTCCTGGAAAGATGAAGAGGCACCAATGGTGGTGGAGGTGATTGATAGATTTTGCAATTACTAAGCAAATATCTCTTCCTCCCTTGTCTCTGCTGTGGAGAAACTGTCCCAGCAGACTCAGCAGCCTGAAGAGAATATGTTCTACTCCCCACCAGTATGGACCAGTATCTCAGCCATTAGGAGTAAGCGTCCCTTTGCTCAACAGAGACTATACACATCATGGGCCACCCTATGGTTTAACCTGTGTGACCACAAAGAGGATATGAGGGATGGAAAACCTACCTCGACCCTAGAGGCACGGGTACATGAGCTACAAAGAAAAACAATCACTCAGGTGGGGCTCTTCCAGGAAAGCTGCTGCTCCAGTTTCCAGTGAGCAATTCCCCAGGCAGAGGAGTAGATGTGCTGATTTTATTTCTGATCCTAATAGAGACACTTGTAATTTGTATTTACAAGAAGTGAGTGATGAATACTATGATGAAGACTAGAGGGGCCCTGCCTCCAGCCAGGTGGAGGAAAGGGATAACCAGGCTTACTGGACTGTGTGGATCCAATGGCCTGGCACATCTGACCCACAGGAGTATAAGGCTCTAGTGGACACCGGCGCACAATGCACCTTAATGCCATCAAATTATATAGGGGCAGAACACATCAGTATTACTGGAGTGATGGGGGATCCCAAGAGCTAACTGTATTGGAGGCTGAAGTGAGCCTCACTGGCAATGAGTGGCAGAAGCACCCCATTGTGACTGGCCCCGAGGCTCCGTGCATCCTTGGCATAGACTACCTCAGGAGAGCGTATTTCAAGGACCCAAAGGGTACAGGTGGGCTTTTGGTGTAGCTGCTTTGGAGATGGAGGAAATTGAAGAGCTGTGTACCGTTGCCTGGCCTCTTGAAGGACCCTCTGTTGTGGGGTTGCTGAAGGTCAAAGAACAACAGGTGCAGATGGCCACTACAACAGTGCATCATCGGTGGCAATATCACATCAACAGAGACTCCCTGATTCCCATCCATGAGGTCATTCATCGACTGAGGAGCCAAGGAGTGACCAGTAAGACCCACTCATGCTTCAACAGTCCCATATGGCCAGTGCAGAAATCTAACGGAGAGTGGAGGCTAACAGTAGACTATTGCGGCCTGAATGAAGTCACTCCACCGTTGAGTGCTGCTGTGCCAGACATGCTAGGACTTCAGTACGAACTGGAGTCCAAGGCAGCCAAGTGTTATGCCACAAATGATATCGCTAATGCATTCTTCTCAATCCCTCTGGCAGCAGAGTACAGGCCACAGTTTGCTTTTACTTGGAGGGGCGTCCAGTACACCTGGAATCGACTGCCCCAGGGGTGGAAACACAGTCCTACCATTTGCCATGAACTGATCCATAATCCATTGGAACAAGGTGGAGCTCCTGAACACCTTCAATACCTTGATGACATCATTGTGTGGGGCAACACAGCAGAAGTTGTTTTTGAGAAAGGAGAGAAAATAGTCCAAATCCTTCTGAAAGCTGGTTTTGCCATAAAACAAAGTAAGGTGAAGGGACCCGCACAAGAGATTCAGTTCTTAGGAATCAAATGTCAAGATGGACGTCATCAGAATCCAATGCATGTGATCAACAAAATAGCAGCCACGTCTCCAACAACTAGCAAAAAGGAAACACAAGCTTTCTTGGGCGTTGTGGGTTTTTGGAGAATGCATATTCCAAATTACAGTCTGATCGTAAGCCCTCTCTATCAAGTGACCCGGAAAAAGAATGATTTCAAATGGGGCCCTGAGCAACGACAAGCCTTTGAACAGATTAAACGAGAAATAGTTCATGCAGTAGCTCTCGGGCCAGTCTGGGCAGGATAAGATGTAAAAAATGTGCTCTACACTGCAGCCGGGGAGAATGGTCCTACCTGGAGCCTCTGGCAGAAAGCGCCATGGGAGACCCGAGGTCGACCCCCTAGGGAGAAGGTGAATTGAGCCAGTTTGCAGAGGTAAAGGCCATCCAGCTGGCCTTAGACATTGCTGAACGGGAAAAGTGGCCAGTGCTCTATCTCTATACTGACTCCTGGATGGTGGCAAATGCCCTGTGGGGGTGGTTGCAGCAGTGGAAGCACATCAACTGGCAGCACAGAGGTAAACCATCTGGGCTGTCACATTGTGGCAAGATATTGCTGCCCGGGTAGAGAACCTGGTTGTTAAAGGTACGTCATGTGGATGCTCATGTCCTCAAGAGTCAGGCCACTGAAAAACATTGGAACAACCAGCAGGTGGATCAGGCTGCCAATATTGAAGTGGCTGAGGTGGATCTGGACTGGCAACATAAGGGTGAACTATTTCTAGCTTGGTGGGCCCATGACACCCCACTGGGCTGACTGGGGCTGAACCACGACACTGTAACAGCTCTCATAACAGCAGAAGCATGTACTGTTAGTATATATTTCTAAAGGCATCTGATTATCAGTACAGGATTACCTCTGTCACAGTCTCAAGTGAACTCTGCTGACTAAGAATGACATTAACTACTCTAGTTAGTAAGTAGATACTATTATAGCCCTAAGACACTTGTACATTGATGATAGGTAAACAGATCTCTAAGTGAAACCAGGACTAACGAAGTGAAAAACCAAAATAGACCTATTATTAGGACAGACTTTGCTCTCGAAGCCAAGACAGCTAAGCTAAATTCTACTTACTGTGGGATGGCTCACATCAGGAGGCATTGACATATCCCCAAACAAATCCCTCTGGTCAACACCCTTGAAGCCAGAAATACTGAAAGAATTGGTATGTGTTACCATTCTTGCAGGAGCAAGAATCGAGCATTACACAGATCTATTGCAAACACATCTTTAAAGATGACATTTCTGTGGTGGGTTGACCCTGGCTGGATACCAGGTGCCCGCTAAAGCCACTCTATCACTCCCCCTCCTCAGCTGGACAGGGAGAGAGAAAAATAAAACAGTCAAGATAAGGACAGGGAAAGATCACTCAGTTAACACCACAGGCAAAACAGAATCAACTTGGGGAAATTAGCTTAACTTATTACCAATCAAAATTGGAGTATGATAATGAGAAATAAAACCAAATCTTAAAAACACCTTCCCCCAACCCCTCCCTTCTTCCCAGGCTCAACTTCCTATTTTCTCTACATCCTCCCCTCCCTCCCCCAGAAGTGGCACAGGGGGACAAGGAATGGGGATTGCAGTCATTTCATCACATATTGTCTCTGCTGCTCCTTTCTCCTCAGGGGCAGGACTCCTCACACTCGTCCCCTGCTCTAGTGGGGGGTCCCTCCCACAGGAGACAGTTCTCCACTAACTTCTCCAGCATGGGTCCTTCCCATAGGCTGCTGTTCATCATGAACTGCTCCAGCATGGATCCTTTTCCATGAAGTGCAGTCCTTCAGGAACAGACTGCTCCAGCATGGGTCCCCCACAGGGTCACAAGTCCTGCCAGCAAACCTGCTCCAGCATGGGCTCCTCTCTCCACGTGGTCACAGGTCCTGCCAGGAGCCTGTTGCAGAGCAGGCTCTCCGCGGGGTCACAGCCTCCTTCAGGCACATCCACCTGCTCTGGCATGGGGTCCTCCATGGGCTGCAGGTGGATATCTGCTCCACCATTAACCTCCATGGGCTGCAGGGGGACAGCCTGCCTCACCATGGTCTTCACCATGGGCTGCAGGGGAATCTCTGCTCTGGTGCCTGAAGCACCCCCTCCCCCTCCTTCTTCACTGACCTTGGTGTCTGCAGTTCTCTCTCTCTCATTCCTCTCTTTAGCTGCTGGATGTTGTGCAGGGTTCCCCCCCCTTCTTAAATATGTTATCACAATGGCACTACCACCATTGCTGATGGGCTCAGCCTTGGCCAGCAGCAGGTCTGTCTTGGAGCTGGCTGGCATTAGCTCTATCGGACATGGGGCATGGGGGAAGCTTCTAGCAGCTTCTCACAGAAGCCACCCCTGTAGCACCACACCCCACCCCCCCGCTACCAAAACCTTGCCACGCAAACCTAATACAATTTCCCACACGAGGTGAAGACAGTCGGTTATGAACTCCTTAATGGCATCAGCCTAAAGCTCTAAAAATTATCCTACCAGTTTCAGTTTGTCAGCTTGATCAGCAGGTAGTGCTTTGCTACCATTCTGTAATAGATGACAGTGTCAATGATAATTGGAATATCAAAACTTGCCTTAAGCAAGGGACTTGCAGGCTTGAAAAAGCAAGTAACAGAAAGAGGAAGTATGAGGGAGATGTCTACTTAATAGTTCTGAAGACCCCTTTTATTCCCATTTCCAATGCCATTGGGCATCTGATGTTGCCTCCATAATGCTAGCAGAAAGTCAAAGCTAGTTGTATTGCAGCAGCATACCTAATCAAGTGAGACTGAATTGGAGTGACTTACCTCAGTCTTACTTGCTTCTTCACTCTAAAGAGAAGGCTTTTAGTACCCAAATATCACATAGAATATCAGAAGTTTTGGAGAGCTTACCAGATCTAGGAGGTAATCAAACTGCTGGTACAACTACCAATCAATAGCCTCAAATGGTCCTGGCTCTAAACAGAGCTCAGTGTCAAGTCTTACAAGAGCCCAAAAACCAAGCCAAAGCTGAAACAAACTTTATTTCTATACAGACTAATGCAGTTCCTATAATTTTACTTGCCTTTTTCTTGTCTTCCTCTTCCTTCTTCATATTATATATTAGCTGGAAAAGGTCCTTAAGATCAACAACTAGAGGCTCAGCCTGGAAAAGAATGTATATTTTAGGCCATGTACTACTTCACAGCTTGCTTAAGTAGAAGTCCAGGGAGCATCAAGCCAAGCTTTCCTAAATGGTGCAACAGTAAGGTTGAGATAACAGAAAAAGAGTTTAAATGACTGTCTAGTCTCTGCATAAGAGAACTTATGCAGAATCCAAGGGTAATTGACCACAACCAGCTTAGAACTGTTGTTAACTCCCCAGGGAAAGTAACTGTACTTGTGCTAAGCCTGCCTTCCCCCCCCCCCAAAAAAAAAAAAAAGCATGTAGCGCAAGATTTCATAAGTACATGGCAAGTCCTAATCATATTTCCTCAAAAGTGCAAAGGGTATCCAAAACCTCTGGTAGTCTCATGAGAAAACCAATTTGCATACCTCTGTTTTCTACCAACTCCAACACAACCTGGAGAAAGCTTCTAGGGCTAGTACTACACTTATTTTAAACACTATGCAAATAGTAAATCAGTGATGCAAGCATAAGGTAAGATTATCATCACCTCAGATGTGTGGAGCAGACACCAGCTTTAAGTGTTATCTGTATCAGGATAGAAGTTTAGTGTGAATTAGAAAGGCACTGCATTCCCTGCACACCCATTAACAAGAATGTTTTGAGTAGCTGAGATGGTGGCAGGTTCAGTTACACTGATTTGGATCTTTTGCTTGAGGCACATAGCAGCTGTGTTGGTATCTAAGAGTAGGACAAGTCCTCCTTTTCAGGCACTACCTTTAGATCAAGCAGAGAATTTATTGAACAGATCCCAATGTTTACATGCGAGCATCATCCTCTCCTAATCAAGGGTTTTAGGCATGCAACTGCAGGAAGAGCCATTTCAGTAGTTATCACCTTTGACAAACAGTACAGCTGCAGAAGTCCTTACTTATAAACTAGACAAGTTTGTGTTAAAAACAAATAGCAGCAAGTCAAGAGCTTTCTACAGCTTGACTAAGTTTATAGGCTGACAAGCAGCACCCCATGGTAAAAAGCTCAGAGAACAGACTCCACTCTAGAGCACAAGTACAAAAGCCTTGTGTGATCTACCATTCCAGTGAAGCCAGTACAACACAGGACTGATAAACTAATAAAACAGGCTTAGGAGAGGGTGTTACAGCAGTTAGTAAAGTTATAACATCCTCCAACAAGGAACCCTTCAGTCTCACCTGTAGTGGGTCTGAAGCTGCCAAATTCTCCAGAAAGGCAGGCAGGGATGTGCATGAGGAAATTACTAGCTTTGAAGCCTTGGCTCTTCAAGTCATTTTAATGACTATTATAAATACATTATAATGACAAGCTAATAAATGATAAATATTCAACTGAAGTTCATGTCATTTAGGAAGCTGCATAATACTCAGCAGTAATTCCAAGTATTTGTTTCCAGTACTGCTTATGCACAACTTCGCTTCATAGAGACAGACCCTGCATATGGGTTTCCCCCATGCAGAAATCCTGTAACATAAAGATCAGAATCCCTCCCAGAAGTAACTCTAGGAGGACCAGACCTGCCATTCATTTGCCCCAGGAACTCTGTTGCATAAGACAAACCATTGTGAGAACTAGACTAGTGTGATTCTAACATTTTTCCTGCTAATTCTGAGTGAAGCTCTGGATATCTGACTCCAGAATTAGCATTCTCACTGACAGCAACAGGCCACTGTACAGGCAAGCCCATGATGATGGCTCCATTCTTCTCACTAATTACTTCCATGGTGTATGGACATGTTAAGCAAGATTAATCATAGTAAGCAAGGCTACTTGAGTGTTTTTATTCTAGACTACAAAGAAGCTGAACAAGATAAAAGCCACTTGTGACACAGTCAATTCCTACTGCCCTTCTCTAGGGGAAGTAACATCAGCACAGATGGATTGGTTCCCTACACCTCATAGGGCTACTAGCAAAACATTACACCCTTAACAGATATTAAGTGTTTACACAATAGCATTACTCATAGCAAGTGAAAAAGGGCATCTGATCCATACCCGTTGTGCTGTTTTTATTGCAAAAAATTGGTGCTGGCCTTCTCCTCCACAAATATAGCCAAAGGCACGATTATCTGTTACATCCCAAGCAATAAAGGAGACTTTGTTTACTGGATGCTCATGCTCTATGACCTAGAAGGGGGGGTGGGGGGTGGGATATTAGTTTAAATTGCAGGAGACACAGCTGCTCTTCTCTATAGTTAGAATTAAGATTGTTAGAAGGCTTCAGTTCAAGACTCAGATTTATTAGGCTTTGACTAATCACAATAGGAATGTAGCTATTTTTCTGGCAGGAGGCTTCAGCTTTACAACCCATTCCACAAGCCAATTCTTACATGCAGAAGGGGGGAATGATGCTATTAATGAATCTAGTTCAGATTGGCCTAACCTTCAAGTGCCTCACCTGCTTTAAGAATATTAAGGTAAGTCCTATCTTACCCCAGTTTTCTCATCTAGTATCTTGATGCCAGAGAGGGAGATGTTCACCCAGACCTTCTGTTTATGTTGACCTTGGGAGCGGGCTGCCACTGCCATTCCCTGAATAGGATAAATATCAAAGTATTGATGAGACTTGTTAGATTGAGTTTAACTTGTTTCCTTACATTTCTAATAGCCCATGGGGCTGTGACTGTACTAGTGCTAATCTAGTTATTCCTACACAACTGTACAATTAGAGCAGCATTCTGCTTGCAACATATGCTTGACTAGGTTAGAAGTGATACCTCAGAATTAGATTGTTTCTCCTCTGTAAATGTTTAGGAGCTTTAAAGCTTCCTGTCTTAGTTCACAAAATCACTGCAGTAGCAGCATCCTTATCAGCTTTTGTGGCCTGATTGAAGCTACGTGAGGGTTCTGCTCTCCAGAAGAAATCATCATTGTTGCTGCAGGGTCTCATTTATTCTTTGGCTTATCTATAACTCTTGATGTCATCATTACCATAGGATGCCAACTTGTGCTTTGAGTTCTTATGTTAAATTGCACAGAGTTCCCCCTCTCCACCCAAAACCCAAGCTTGCTATTTGTGCTCATGCTATTAGCATCCATGCTGAATGCCAACAAGAGACCCAAAGCAGTATTCCCAAGCCATTAGAGAAACGCTGTCCTTTGAGCAAGGGGTTACAGCTTTAGAAGTAATATCCATCTAGGATAGTACTGTTATTACTATGTTACCATTAAGCTGTATTTTAAGTTACGCCAAAGTGACCATTTGATCAGCTTTCTGAAGGCTACCCAGATGTTCCTTACATGCCAGCTCAAGCTTTTACTTTCAGCTTCATCATTGAATCCTGACTCATTTTGTCACCTCTTGCCTCTGGGACATCATCAATGCCAATGAGTTTAGCTTTGTATCTTATACCATCACCTTTGAATCTGGCCAAGAGAGATTCATCTGTCTTTTCTGGCCCTGGAGACAGAGAAAGGTTTGTGTGGGTTTGTGGTTTTTTTTTTCTTGGTTGTTTTTTGGGGTTTTTTTGTTGTTGTTTAAAAATGATATTTCTCTCGTTTTTTATGTTGTAGCTTTGAGAGCTTTTATATAAAAATACATCATATTAGTACATATTAAAACTGTCCCTTGAGTATAACTGGATAACCACCTTAATCCTTCTAGTAGCACATGCACTACAAGATAGTTACTCCTTTAAGGTTACTGTGTTCTTACAGAATCTGGCCTCAGTTCAAAGAGTGGAGCCCAATGCTTAATATTTGGGGACTTCAAGAACAGTTGTTTGCCACATAAAAACCTAAAATATTTATAGGCAACAGTCAAGTAGATATAGAGTGCTAAGCAACAACATCAAGCAAAGTTGTACTTGGCCATACAGGATGTTCAATAAGCCTTTCAGATGTTGGCCTCTAGTTCTGGCTTCGTCGAATCTCTTCCTGGCATGCAAGAATCCCCTAGTCCCTGTGCTAGAACTTTCTATCAGCACCATCATTTCTACAAGTCCTGGTACCCCCATCCCTGTAATCACTTGGTGTTTTAGCTATATTTGCTATTTCCACTGTTCCCACTACTTCTCAAAACTGCTTGGTTTTCTTCTCTGCATGCTCAACATACTCAGAGTATGTGCCTAGGTAGGTACCTCTGTTTAGGTCATGTAAATGTAATTACCTCAATCTATCAAAATATATAGTATCTGATCTATAATAATTCTTATGAAATAAGTTTTCTAGCTTCTCTGGACTAGAATCTGTATCTGTGTCCAGCATGTCATTCCCCCTCTAGAAGGAGGGGAGGAAGTGAGTTCAGGTTCAGACTGACAGCTACTGGGATGGTCCTGGGTCAGGTCACCTCCTCAGGCTTTAATTTCTCCAGGCTTTTGGTGACTTGTCAGGCTCAGCAAATGAGTAAATTAACAAGTTGGACTGAGAGCTTCAGAACTTAAAGCTAGGAAAAAACCTTTCAATCTAAAAGCCTACCTTCTGGTTAGATTTATTTTACTAGCTTATTTATTCACTCTTCCAATCTGCGGTGAGCGAGGAAAGCAAGCAGCCAACTCAATGTGAGTGATAGAGCAAGCTTCAACTTTATTTTTAAGTCACTGCGCTTTTATATGCTCTTGTAAACAAGCTTCAATAACTGCTTAGTTAATGTCACGGGTTACGATTCTTCCTTAGCAAGCAGTCTAGTTCTGCATTTCATACCAAAGTTCCTTGTTCTTGTTTATCGTTTGCTCTCAAAGTCAAAATGTCTTTCGCCTTTCTTCCTCCTTTTTAGTGACTTGCAGATTCTCTGTAATTTTCCATCAGCGGGTCTGATGCCGGGTCTGTAGTCAAGCTAATTCCATCGCATACCCATAATCCTCCAGCCCGCTTTCTATCTCAAACAACTTATCATGAAACACACATACTGATTCAATCCTATAGTTTCCCACATATCCCCCTTTTTCTTTTGTTCCTTGAGAAAGGAACACGGCATTCATACTTCTTTCCATCATTTGTTGCATACATTGCGATATACAAGGAACACACATTAATATAATGATAAACATTACAAATATCATTAATCCCATCTGCAAAATACTCTTGATCCAATTGCCAATGCCCCATCCATTAAACAAGCTGTTAAACCAATGCCATGGATCATCCTCCCTAAGTTCTGAGACCCTCCTTTTTAAGCTCTCAGTACTTGCATGTATTGATTCCGAGTGATCTGATAGATTCATGCAACACATCCCTTCAAATTCAGCACATCCATGTCCTTGGGCTAAAAGCAAAAAATCTATGGCTGCGCGGTTTTGCAGCGTAGCGTGTCTTACAGAGCCTACATCTAGTAATAAGTCAGATAATGCCTTTGATGTGGCATTTGTTTGCTTAGCTAGCCAACACCCTAGCTTGTTTAATGTCATGAGGCTTTGGGCAACACCAACTCCAGGAGCCAAGAAGGAAACAGCTACGATTTTTGTAGGATTCCAAAATTCAGCTGTAGGGTCACAGTTATCCTCAAACTTATGAGTGCTCCTTTTGCTTCTCATCTTTCTATGATGTTGATAAATCATTGAAGTGTTAGGGGTAAGAAACGTTAGGCGACCTATAGAGCAAGGCCCTCCCTTTATATGTGACGGGATGCCAGGCCAAGCCCGATCTCCAACAAATTAAAAACAAACCTGTAGGTAGCGCAATAGGCATATTGTTAGAGTGTGATATATTAACAGAGGTATAGTTACACCAAGCAGTAGCATTTTTATATATACTTAGGGTAGCATTCACAGACCAAGAAAGAAACTGGTTCTTTCCCGTGTAATTAAAATATAAACAAGCATCCATTGACAAAGAACCCAATAGCTCAAGCTCTTGTGGCTCAAAATTAGTTTGAGGGCGATGGACTGCCCAACCGTCCCAATTATTCACACAATTCTGGGGAGTATCACAAAGGCTTCCTAAGTGTGGTGTATTTTGTGGTATCACTAGCGTCCAATTATCAACTGGCACTCCAACCAAACAGGTGGAGAAGGGATTCCTGGTGATGACAATGATAGGCAGATAGAATCTTGGCCTGTTAGATTTGCCAGGGTAACCCATACATTCTGTTTTGGCTGGGGCGGTATATATATGCCCTCAGTGATTCTTATCACGATACTTATGATAACTAATGGGAGTACTCTCGTGTACATTTTTTCTGTGTCTTTTCCCAGTGCTTCGGGGCTACTTCCCATATTTCAGGTACCTGGTTCTTTACAGCACACTCCTGGCGCAGCACTAGCAAAGGAGCACTATTGATTTGTCTGACCCAGTCAAGGGTGTGCAATTCATATCGTCTAGAACCCTCTACTTCGTGGCCTGTGATGATTAAAACCTTATGTGTCTGTAATTGGTGATAGTAACAACTGTCACACCACCTCCTAGCTCGATGGGTTTTTACCCACCTGCACTGTTGACAGCTATGACACTCTCTTAGTACCCAGGGTCAGCACTTATTGCATCGGGGACATTCTATCCGTATCCTGTCTACCTCTACCAGTGTAGTCATACGTTTTCACTGTCTCCTGTCACTTCGCAGATTTCGTTCTTCTGTTCACTAGGCATAGCCTTTACCCACTTACTGGGTATCCACCTTGGACCTGTGGGGGTAAGCACACACATGTAACCTCGACCAAAATATTTGACTTCTACGGGCCCTTGCCATAGACCAGTGGAAGGGTCTCGATACTTCACCATTACTGCCTGTCTTGACTCTTTCCCATCGTCATTTCCATGCACCCACGCAGGAGGGTTATCGTGTTCTGCAAATATGCATAAGTGATTTAATACAAACAAAACTTTTGCAAGCCATTCTTGTACATCTTTTACGTCTTGAAATTTGTTTAGATATTTTTTTAGAGTCTGGTGCGCCCTCTCAATTATTGCTTGCCCTTGCCCTGTGGGTGAATGTGGAATGCCTGTGAGATGGCGTACCCCCCATGTCTGTAAAAATTTTCTAACCTTCTGACTACAGTATGCTGGCCCTTTGTCTGTCTTAATCTGTGTTGGAGTTCCCATTACAGCAAAACAGACTGTTAAATGACGTATAACATGGACAGCCCTTTCCCCTGACTGTGCTGTTGCCCATAAAAACTTGCTATAGGTATCGATAGTTGTAGGGGAATAGACAGGGATCGGCGACCGGAAGATTACGGGATGTGACGGAAAGATAGACTCCTCCCCATAGGAGTGGCAGGAACAGGAACCGCAAGAGCTATATAAGCGTGTGACGCAGCCAAATAAACGGACATTTTGTATCCATCATGTTGATGTCTGTGCATCATTGTCCCCAGGGCGGGCAGAGCCCTGTGTCCCGGAGGTATGCGGCCCAAGATAAGTTCTCCCGTAGAAGCGTACAGCTACAAGTGGTGACCCCGACGTGATTAGCGGGGAGGCTTGGCAGGTTAGCCGGGGGGAAAGAGAGCTTGGGGCACGCAGGGGCGGGACGGGGAGCCGCAGGTCGGCGGGCGCGCCATGGATTCAGTCGTGAAGGTACTGAAGGGATTGGGGAAGGAATATGGTACTTCGATATCGAAGACGCCTACCTCAAAGGCCATCCAATGGATGATTACGCAGGGGCTCATACGAGGTCCCGCAGACATATTTGATACGGATAAGTGGGTGAGGATTAAAGAGGAGTTAGCCGAAAGGGCTATGATGGGAAAACCCCAGTACATACAGCTCTGGGGAAAGATACACCGATTACTATTGAAAGCTCGGGATGATCAGGAGACGTGGCGGCAGGCGCGGCGGTGCCTGCACGGTGTTACGGGCGACAGTAGCCCGGAAAGAGACCCAGGAGGGGCAGTGGGGACGCAGACAGGGGCAAGCATCGCGGGGGATGGGAAAGAAGGGGAGAGTTCGGACGGAGTAGCCTGGCCAGCGACTCAGTCTGAGGCTCCCAAGGAGGTGGATCGGGAAGCGGCGGTGTTCCCTGTTGAGCCAACAGGGCCTTTAGAGTCGTCCCCCCCCGCATACCCCTGGGATGATTTGGTATGCGCGCGGGAGGCCGCGCGCGGGGAGGGTGACGTGGCAGCGGACGCAGCCGGAGTGACGAAGCGGAAGGAGGAAGATGACCGGCGCCGGAAGCAGCGCCGGCAGCGGCGCAGCCCTCTGCCCGACCCTCGAGACTGGCTCCCGGGGCAACCCTTGAGATGGGAGTCGGACGAGGAGGGGGATTGGGGTGCCTGGAGGGGAGGGCAGGGGGAGTATAGAACAACTTCGAGTAGCAGCGAATCAGAAATTGGGGGAGAAACCGATGCCCGTATGTGGGGAGAGAGAGCAGCTTGCCTGCGGCGCGCAAAAAAGACGCACAAAACAGCAGGGACTCGGAGGACCAATCAGAAGGAGGGAGGAGAGGGACCGTCAACAGGGGAGGTCCGGGGCGCTGCAGCTCCGGAGGGGTCTCCGGAGGACGTGCTGCGGCAGCTGCGGCAGGTTATGCGCGCACTAGGGGAAGTAGCTCGGCTGCAGCCAGGATTTTAACGAGGGATGCACCCCAGCGACAATCAGTTGAGTTACCTAACTGGCGGCTGATAGCCAGAGATCGTAGCCTCGATGGAGTAAGGATAGAGATGCCCGGGATCTTCCCTGTCCGATTAGCTCCAGGAGGAGGGGTGGAGTGGACGCCGATAGATGCCAAACTAGTGCGAACTTTATGGCGAGAAATTAAAGAAAAGGGGCTGAAAGATGAAGGAGTAGGATTGCTGCTGGACGCTGCGCATGCAGCGCCATTGACCCCCTCTGATGCTAAGCAGTTGGCGAAAGCAATATTAGCTCCCACAATGTACATACTTTGGAAAGAGGCAATGCACAGTGCTTGCCATGCCCTTGTACAGCAAGCGGCGGCAATTCCGAGCCACCCGCTGCGGGGGACCACCCTTGACCGGCTCACTGGCAGAAGTCGCGGACTGGAAACCTCGCAGTTGCAAGCAGCAGAATTAAGGGGCAGGGAGCTACAAGCGGTAACGGAGAGTTCCCGCAAAGCGTATAGTGAAGTGGGCAGGTATGAGAAAAAAGCAGAACCTTGGCAAAAGATACAGCAAGGTCTAGCAGAGCCATTTACAACGTTTTGTGATAGGTTGCAAAAAGCTATTATGGAATCAGAATTGCCACCAGCAGCCAAGGAGGCAGTCCTTATGGATTGCCTCCGAAATCAAGCAAATCCGCAAACACAAGATATCCTCCGCACCCTGGCGGTAGGGGCGCCATTGGGCCAAACCATTAGGCATGTCTTGCGCCAGGAGGCGTTGAACCAGCATGGCGGTGCGGGAGCGCACGTCTGCCAGAACACTGACTGTGGAAGTGAAGAAAGGGTGATGGTGCAAGCGGCCGGGGTGGGGCCGATATGTCACTTGTGTGGCCGGCGAGGGCACTTTAAGGCTGGGTGCCCGCTAGCGGAAAGGGGAGGACGTAATGGAGGAGGAGCACGCCCAGTAGGGAGGTGCTGGGTGTGTGGGAAGCCAGGACACCTGGCAAGAGATTGTCCAACTACGAGGCCGGGAAACGGCCAAGGGAGGGCGAAGCGAGGGGGATTCGCGCCTCCTATGAGTCAAATGACCCCCATCACGGTGCCAACGCCAGGAGCTTGGCCCACCGTAGCGAGCCAAGGGGGAGTGAACCGTCACGCAGGGGGGCAAGATTTGCAGGTTACAGCCCCCGCGTGGCCTTGGTCATAGGCTGTGATGAGAGACCCATGGCAGCAGTGATGATTACCCCACAAGAACCGAGTTACCCGGCACGAATATGCCTGGGAATGTTAGTGGATACCGGGGCAGATGTCACCATAATGCCACTCAAACGGTGGCCATCAACTTGGCCCCTCGCCATGGGAAAACGTATAATAGGGGTAGGAGGAGAGCAACAGACGAGAACAAGTACTTGCCCTGTGAAACTCGAAGTCATGGACGAGGACGCAGGGAAGCTCCTCACGGCCGTAGTGACCATATTAGTAGCAGATGGGGTAGCAAGCCCCTTGTTAGGGCGAGACGCCCTTGCCCAGATGGGGATCGGGTTGAAAAATTTATCATAAGGGCCACTGCCTCAGAGGGGCTTCATCAGCACAAGTTAGTGTGGAAAACCGAACAGCCCGTCTGGGTGGAGCAGTGGCCCCTGACAACAGAGAAGACAGAGGCTGTAAGAGCTATAGTAAAACGAGAGCACGAAGCAGGGCACCTAGAGCCCTCGATGAGCCCGTGGAACACCCCTATATTTGCTATAAGAAAGAAAGATAAAAACCAATGGAGAATGCTGCATGATCTTAGAGCAGTAAATCAGCAAATGGAGGACATGGGGCCTCTCCAACCTGGCCTACCAGATCTGAGTGCTGTCCCAAGAGGATGGCAAGTTATTGTTTTAGATATCAAAGACTGCTTCTTCAGCATTCCGCTACATCCAGATGATAGAAAGAGATTTGCCTTTACTCTGCCTGCGGTGAACCGCACAGAACCAGGTAGTAGATGGCAGTGGACAGTACTTCCGCAGGGGATGAAAAATTCTCCAGCGATCTGCCAGAGGTATGTGGCTTCTGCATTGCAGCAAGTAAGGCAGCAGTATCAGGAGCAAATCTATATGATCCACTACATGGATGACGTCCTCATAGCTGCGCCCACCGAGGCGCTGTGTGAACAGGTCTTTTCAGACGCCCAAAGGGGCCTTGCGGAACAGGGCCTCAAGATAGCTGAGGCAAAAGTACAGCGAGGACCAGTGTGTGGATTTCTGGGTGCTAGAATACAAGGGGATTCCATACAAGCTCAGCCTATTAAACTTACACCTAAGGTTAAAAATTTACACGATATACAGAAGCTGGTAGGAGCACTGCAGTGGTTGCGGACATTCGTGCGCGTCACCGGTGAGGAGATGCAACCTTTCTATGCGTTGCTGAAAGGGACCAACCCATGGGAGCCCAGGAGTTTAGACGCTGAGGCAGTCCAGCAGTTGCAGATGATAGAACGTCGAATGCAAAAGGAAGGAGTATGGCGGTGGGACCACCAGGAGGAATTAATTGCAGGTTGGATTCTGACCGCCTGTGGCGGGTTAGGATTGCTATATCAAATACGGGCAGGGGAAGAAAAACCACTGCGATGGGTATATCAGAAGGTTCCCAAGGATGCATTCTCCACAAAAGTTAAGGTAGCCGGGGGAATGATTTGGCGGCTGTGACGGGAAAGCAAGGTAATTTTTGGGAAAGAGCCAGATAAGCTGACAGTGCCGTGGAATGGGGAGAAGTGGCAGAAGGTGGTAGAGAGTGAAGAGGATATACAATTGGCAGTATACTCATACCCAGGGAAAATACTCACAGGCACGGTACAGAGGTGGGCCGAAACAGCCAAAGTGGTAGATTTGAGTGTAGATAGTAGAGTTTTGGATACCCCTCACCCAGGACCAACATATTTCACAGACGCTTCCTCAAAGACAAACAGAGCGGCGGTAGCGTGGAAGGAAGAAAATAGTTGGATGCGACAGACGTATGAGGAGCAAGGTAGAAGTGTGCAGTGGCTGGAGGCGAAAGCGCTAGAGGTGGCCCTGCGAAAGGATATAGATCGGCATATAAATGTGTGCACAGACTCCTTATATGTGTATAAGTTAGTCATGTCCATGAAACGAGAGGGTGTACCACACACGGAAATTGCCTTGATGCTAGAGATTGCTTTATCACAGCGAGGAGCAACGGTGACAGTAATTCACATTCGTAGTCATCAGACGGGGCCTGGGCCACTGATTGAGGGGAATCGCATGGCTGATGCGGCAGCCGCGGGAGTCTGGACCTTGGCGGAGGCTAAGAAACTGCATGAACAACTGCACCTGGGTGCTAAAGCCTTGGCAAAGGAGTGTGGCATCTCAATAAGAGCAGCAAGAGAAGTAGTAGCCACCTGTCCTTACTGTCAGCACTCGCCATTGTGGGAGGCAGGAGTCAACCCTCGAGGAGTGGAAGCAAATGCAATCTGGCAGACTGACTTTACTGAATGTCCACAGTTGGCCCCCGGAAGGCACCTGGCAGTTACAATTGATACCTATAGTGGAGTCATCATGGCTACTCAACATCGGAAGCAGACCGCAACGCACTTTACGCATTGGACCACGGTGATGGCATGGCTTGGAAAGCCTACCGAGATAAAAACAGATAATGGACCATGCTTTCGGGCTTGAAGTACCGAAGAATGGTGTAAAGCTTGGAATATTGTATTAAAACACGGCATTGCTTACAATAGCACAGGGCAGGCAATAGTAGAACGCGCTCATCGCACCTTGAAAGCAAAAATAATACAGCTTGGGGAGGGGGAGGGGTATAAGGGAACTATACCCATAGCAGCTCAGCAAACTATTTTAATGCGTGCATTATATTCGCTTAATCATTTTATACGCGGGCAGGAGCAAGTTACAGCAGTGGAGAAGCACTTTGGCAAAGCTCAAGCAGGCGAGCGCTATCCACAGGTACGAGTAAGGTTCCCAGGCAGTGAGCAATGGGAGAGAGGATGGAAACTGAGATGCCTGGGGAGGGGCTACGCCGCGGTTGAGAATGAAGGGCGCATAGAATGGGTGCCTGCAAAGTGTGTGAAAGCAGAACTGTGCAAGGATGTGCAGTGAATACTCCCTTTCTGAGTTGTCTCTTTGCAGGGTCTGCTGACATGGATCCTCATGCTAGCCGTACCATTGGGAAAAGAAATGAGCTCCTTGACAAGATCGCAAGCAATATTGCAACGAGAGCGACACTGGGAAAGGGCGGCAAAGGAGAGATATAAACTGGAACTGGATAGTAATAATTGGGGGGATCTTGTTGTGTGTAGTAATCATGGTTACTTGTGGGCTACCATTGTTATGCTGTGTTATAAGACAAATCAAAGAGCGCCTGCGAGCGTTACATGAATATAGACCTGACCGCAATATGTATCCGCTTATGCAAGTAGCTTTGCAGAATTTTAGTAGCATGGGGAGGGGGAGATGTAGGGGAATAGACAGGGATCGGCGACCGGAAGATTACGGGATGTGACGGAAAGATAGACTCCTCCCCATAGGAGTGGCAGGAACAGGAACCGCAAGAGCTATATAAGCGTGTGACGCATTTAAATAAACGGACAGTTTGTATCCATCATGTTGATGTCTGTGCATCACTGTCCCCAGGGCGGGCAGAGCCCTGTGTCCCGGAGGTATGCGGCCCAAGATAAGTTCTCCCATAGAAGCGTACAGCTACAAGCCCGCTTTCTATCTCAAACAACTTATCATGAGACACACATACTGATTCAATCCTATGGTTTCCCACAACGTCCTTGAGTGCATTCTTGCCTGAAGCCCCTTACAAGAGTGGCAGTCGTGAGGCTGTTGCGGGTTTGTCCTGGGTGCTTCTGAGTGGAACCTCAGGGGTCATGAGGTGGTTTCCAGACAGGAGTTTGGTAGTACTGCAGTGGCCTTATCTTTATGGCTCTGTACACCTGCGTCGCAATTTTTGTTTCGGCGCTTCTTGTCTTGAAGCCTTTCTGACTCCCCCAAAGCAACAAGTTTTAGTCACAACAGCTCTAACTCTATCAAGCCCTCCTTTTCTTTTTGAGGACTTGTAGCTTACCTGCTACAGTCCTCGATATAAGAATTTACTGTCTCAAACGGAGACTATTATAGAAGTGTTTTACATTTGCTTGCAAATTTCATAATAATTCATCCTTTTCAAGGGCCCGAGTAAAATATTTCCCTGTTTCTACTTGGTGTCTAATCTTATTTCTTTTCCAGTTACCATATGTTTCAGTTGAATTTTGACAACACCAAAGAAAACCTCTAAGAGACACACAAACAAACATTCCTAAAACCATTTGCGTAACCAATCCAATGAATAATTGTTTTAACCCTCTTAGATTAGGAAGCCAAGAAGTCAATTTATCCCACAAATCTCAAAACCCTAAAGAAGTGTGTAGGGAAATAGACAGGGATCGGCGACCGGAAGATCACAGGCTGTGATGGAAAGATAGACTCCTCCCCATAGGAGTGGCAGGAACAGGAAGCGCAAGAGCTATATAAGCGTGTGACGCAGCTAAATAGACGGACATTTTGTATCCATCATATTGATGTCTGTGCATCACTGTCCCCAGGGTGGGTAGAGCCCTGTGTCCCGGAGATATGCGGCCCAAGATAAGTTCTCCCATAGAAGCGTACAGCAACAAGTGGTGACTCCGACGTGATCGTCGGGGCGGCATGGCAAGTTCGCCGGGGGAAATGATAGCTTGAGGCACACAGGGGTGGGACAGGGAGCCGCAGGACGGCGGGCGTGCCATGGGTACAGTCGTAAAGGTACCGAAAGGATTGGGGAGGAATATGGAACTTCGATTTCGAAGGCGCCTACCTCAAAGGGTATCCAATGGATGATTATGCAGGGGCTCATACGGAATCCTGCAGACATATTTAATAAAGATAATTGGGCGAGAATTAAAGAGGAGTTACCCGAAAGCGCTATGATGGGAAACCCCCAGTACATACAGCTCTGGGGAAAAATACACCGATTGCTATTGAAAGCTCGGGAGAATCGGGAGACGTGGCGGCAGGCGCAGCTGTGCCTGCACAGTGCTACAGGCGACAGTAGCCCGGAAAGAGACCCAGGATGGGCAGTGGGGACACAGACAGGGGCAAGCATCGCGGGGGATGGGGAAGAAGCAGGGAGTTCGGGTGGAGTAGCCTGGCCAGCGACTCAGTCTGAGGCTCCCGAAGAGGCGTATCGGGAAGCGGCGGTGTTCCCTGTTGAGCCAGCAGGACCTTTGGAATGCCCCCCCGCATACCCCTGGGATGATTTGGCACAGGCGCGGGTACTTGCGCGGGGGGAGGGGGACATAGCGGCGGATGCAGCGCGAGTGACGGAGCAGAAGGAGGAGGATGATCAGTGCTGGCAGCGGCGCCGCCCTCTGCCCAATCCTCGAGACTGGATCCCGGGGCAACCCTTGAGATGGGAGTCAGGCGAGGAGGATGATTGGGGTGCCTGGAGGGGAGGACAGGATGGGTATAGATCAACCTCGAGTAGCAGCGAATCAGAAGTTGGGGGAAAAACCAGTGTCCACATGTGGGAAGATGGGGCAGATTGCCTGCAGCGTGCAAAGAAGAAGCATAAGGCAGCAGGGACTCGGAGGACCAATCAGAGTGAGGGAAGAGAGAGATTGCCAAAAGGGGAGGTCCGAAGCGCTGCAGCTCCAATGGGTCCGCGGAGGAAGTGCTGCGGCAGCTGCAGCAGGCTATGCGCACACTAGGGGAAGTAACTCGGTGGCAGACAGGACTCTTAAAGAAGGGTGCGCCCCAGTGACAGTCAGTCAAGTTACCTAACTGGTGGCTGATAGCCAGAGATTGTAGCCTCGATGGAGTAAGGATAGAGATGCCCGGGATATTCCCTGTCCGAATAGCTCCTGGAGGAGGGGCAGGGAGCTGCAAGCGGTAACGGAGAGTTCCCGTAGAGCATATAGCGAAGTGGGCAGGTATCGGGGGGGGGGGGGTGGGGGGGGCGGGGGAGGAAAAAAAAAGAAAAAAAAAGAAGAAAAAAAAAAAGGAAAAAAGAAAAAAAAAAGGAGAACCTTAGCAAAAGATACAGCAAGGACTAGCAGAGCCATTTACAACGTTTTGTGACAGGTTGCGGAAGGCTATCATGGAATCAGAATTGCCGCCAGCGGCCAAGGATGCAGTCCTTATGGATTGCCTCTGAAATCAAGCAAATCCACAAACACAAGATGTCCTCTGCACCCTGGCGGTGGGGACATCATTGGGTCAAACCATCAGGCATGTCTTGCGCCAGGAGGTGTTGAATCAGCATGGCGGGGTGGGAGCACACATCTGCCAGAACCCTGACTGCGGAGGTGAAGAATGGATGCTGGTGCAAGCGGTGGGGCCGGGACCGAGATGTCATTTGTGTGGACGGCAAGGGCACTTTAAAGCTGGGTGCCCACTAGGGGGAAGGGGAGGACATAATGGAGGAGGAGCGCCCAGTAGGGAGATGCTGGGTGTGTGGGAAGCCAGGACACCTGGCAAGAGATTGTCAAGCCACAAAGCCGGGAAACAGCCAAAGGAGGGCGAAGCGAGGGGGATTCGCGCCTCCTGTGAGTCAAATGGCCCCCATCATGGTGCCAGTGCCAGGAGCTTGGCCCACCGTAGCGGGCCAAGGGGGAGTGAACCTTCAGGCAGGGGAGCAGAACCAGCAAGATTTGCAGGTTACGGCCCCCGCGTGGCCTTGGTCATAGGCTGTGACAAGAGACCCATGGCGGTGGTGATGATTACCCCACAGGAGCCGAGTTGCCCGGCGCGGATATACCAGGGAATGTTAGTGGATACTGGGGTGGATGTCACAGTGATGCCACTCTAACGGTGGCCACCAACTTGGCCCCTCGCCATGGGAAAAAGTATAATAGGGGTGGGAGGAGAACAACAGACGAGGACTAGTACTTGCCCTGTGAAACTCGAAGTCATGGACGAGGAGTCAGGGAAGCTCCTCACGGCCGTAGTGACCATACTAGTAGCAGATGGGTTAGCAAGCCCCTTGTTGGGGCGGGACGCCCTTGCCCAGATGGGGATCGGGTTGAAAAATTTAGCATAGGGGCCACTGCCTCAGAGGGGCTTCGACAGCACAAGTTAGCGTGGAAAACCGAGAAGCCCGTCTGGGTGGAGCAGTGGCCCCTGACAACAGAGAAAACAGAGGCTGTAAGAGCTATAGTAAGACGAGAGGACAAAGCAGGTCACATAGAGCCCTCGATGAGCCCCTGGAACACCCCTATATTTGCTATAAAAAAGAAAGATAAAAACCAATGGAGGATGCTGCATGACCTTAGAGCAGTGAATCAGCAAATGGAGGACATGGGGCCTCTCCAACCTGGCCTACCAGATCTGAGTGCTGTCCCAAGAGGATGGCGAGTTATTGTTTTAGATATCAAAGACTGCTTCTTCAGCATTCCGCTACATCTAGATGATAGAAAGAGATTTGCCTTTACTCTGCCTGCAGTGAACCGCACAGAACCAGGTAGTAGATGGCAGTGGACAGTACTTCCGCAGGGGATGAAAAACTCTCCAGCGATCTGCCAGAGGTACGTGGCTTCCGCATTGCAGCAAGTAAGGCGACAGTATCGGGAGAGAATCTACATGATCCACTACATGGATGATGTCCTCATAGCTGCGCCCACTGAGGCGTTATGTGAACAAGTCTTTTCAGACACCCAAAGGGGCCTTGAGGGACAGGGCCTCAAGATAGCTGAGGCAAAGGTACAGCGAGGACCAGTGTGTGGATTTCTGGGTGCTAGAATACAAGGGGATTGCATACATGCTCAGCCCATTAAACTTACACCTAAGGTTAAAAATTTACACGATATACAGAAGCTGGTAGGAGCACTGCAGTGGTTGCAGACATTCGTGCACGTCACCGGTGAGGAGATGCAACCTTTCTATGCGTTGCTGAATGGGACCAACCCATGGGAGCCCAGGAGTTTAGACGCTGAGGCAGTCCAGCATTTGCAGATGATAGAACGCTGAATGCAAAAGGAAGGAGTATGGCGGTGGGACCCTCAGGAGGAATTAATCACAGTTTGGATTCTGACCACCGGTGGAGGATTAGGGTTACTATATCAAATATGGGCGGGGGAAGAAAAACCACTGCGATGGGTATATCAGAAGGTTCCCAAGGGTGCGTTCTCCACAAAAGTCAAGGTAGCCGGGGGAATGATTTGGCGGCTGCGACGGGAAAGCAAGGGAATCTTTGGGAAGGAGCCAGATAAGCTCACAGTGCCGTGGAAAGGGGAGAAATGGCGGAAGGTGGTAGAGAGTGAAGAGGATATACAATTGGCGGTATACTCGTACCCAGGAAAAGTTGTCACGGGCAAGATACAGAGGTGGGCCGAGACAGCCAAAGTGGTGGATTTAAGTGTGGATAGTAGAGTTTTGGATGCCCCTCACCCAGGACCAACATATTTCACAGACGCTTCCTCGAAGATGAACAGAGCAGCGGTAGTGTGGAAAGAAGAGAATAGTTGGATGCGCCAGACGTATGAAGAGCAGGTTAAAAGTGTGCAGTGGCTAGAAGTGATAGCACTAGAGATGGCCCTGCGAAAGGATATAGATCGGCATATAAATGTGTGCACGGACCCTTTATATGAGTATAAATTAGTCACGTCCATGAAACAGGAGGGTGTACTGCACACGGAAATTGCCTTGATGCTAGAGGTTGCTTTATCGCAGCGAGGAGCAACTGTGACAGTAATTCACATTCACAGTCATCAGACGGGGCCTGGACCACTGATTGAGGGGAATCGCATGGCTGATGAGGCAGCCGCGGGAGTCTGGACATTGACGGAGGCAAAGAATCTGCATGAACAACTGCACCTGGGTGCTAAAGCCTTGGCAAAGGAGTGTGGCATCTCAATAAGAGCGGCAAGAGAAGTAGTAGCCACCTGTCCTTACTGTCAACAATCGCCATTGTGGGAAGCAGGAGTCAACCCTCGAGGACTGGAAGCAAATGCTGTCTGGCAGACTGACTTTACTGAATGTCCACAGTTGGCCCCCAGAAGGCACCTGGCAATTACAGTTGATACATATAGTGGAGTCATCATGGCTACTCAACATCGGAAGCAGACCGCAACGCAGTTGGCTGCGCATTGGATCATGGTGATGGCGTGGCTTGGCAAGCCCACCGAGATAAAAACAGACAATGGACCATGCTTTCGGGCTCGAAGTACCGAGGAATGGTGCAAAGCTTGGAATATTGTATTAAAACACGGCATTGCTTACAATAGCACAGGGCAGGCAGTAGTAGAACGCGCTCATCGCACCTTGAAAGCAAAGATAATACAGCTTGGGGAGGGGGAGGGGTATAAGGGAGCTATACCTGTAGCAGCTCAGCAAACTATTTTAATGCGTGCGCTATATTCACTTAATCATTTTATACGCGGGCAGGAGCAAGTTACAGCAGTGGAGAAGCACTTTGGCAAAGCTCAAGCAGGCGAGCGCTATCCGCAGGTACGAGTAAGGTTCCCAGGCAGTGAGCAATGGGAGAGAGGATGGAAACTGAGATGCCTGGGGAGGGGCTACGCCGCGGTTGAGAATGAAGGGCGCATAGAATGGGTGCCTGCAAAGTGTGTGAAAGCAGAACTGTGCAAGGATGTGCAGTGAATACTCCCTTTCTGAGTTGTCTCTTTGCAGGGTCTGCTGACATGGATCCTCATGCTAGCTGTACCATTGGGAAAAGAAATGAGCTCCTTAACAAGATCGCAAGCAATATTGCAACGAGAGCGATACTGGGAAGGGGCGGCAAAAGAGAGATATGAACTGGGATTGGATAGTAATAATTGGGGGGATCTTGTTGTGTGTAGTAACCATGGTTACTTGTGGGCTGCCATTGTTATGCTGTGTTATAAGACAAATCAGAGAGCGCCTGCGAGAGTTACATGAATATAGACCTGACCGAAATATGTATCAGCTTACACAAGTAGCTTTGTAGAATTTTTAGCAGCATGGGGAGGGGGAGATGTAGGGAAATAGACAGGGATCGGCGACCGGAAGATCACGGGATGTGACAGAAAGATAGACTCCTCCCCATAGGAGTGGCAGGAACAGGAAGTGCAAGAGCTATATAAGCGTGTGACGCATTTAAATAAACGGACAGTTTGTATCCATCATATTGATGTCTGTGCATCACTGTCCCCAGGGTGGGTAGAGCCCTGTGTCCCGGAGATATGCGGCCCAAGATAAGTTCTCCCACAGAAGTGTACAGCAACAAATCACGTGTTAACAGTTCAGAAGTCACTCCACTGAGGAAAGAAGCTGGGTTCATAACATTGGTTACTTCAACAGTAACATCATCCGATCCAATTAAAATGGCCTGGTATTTTAGAAATCAGGATGGGGAAAGCCAGTGATTCCCTTTCTGTCCCAACACAGGTGATACTGTGTGTGAAACCAGTACTGTGCTCTTTTGACGACCTAAGGTGAATTTCCGGGCCTCCTGAATATTCAAGACCACAGCCGCCACAGCTCACAGGCACCCTGGCCACCCCTTGCTTACCTCGTCAAGCTGTTTAGAAAAATAGGCCACAGCCCTTCTGTAGGGTCCTAGCCGTTGAGCTAGGACTCCCAGAGCTATACCTTGTCTTTCATGGGAAAACAGCCAGAAAGGTTTAGTCACATCAGGTAGGCCCAGGGCCGGGGCCTTCATTAGTTCCTTTGTAAGTGTCTTGAATGCATTTTGAGCTTCTTTGGACCAGGCTAATCGAGTGGGGTTGTTCTTCCAAAGTTCGTACAAAGGTCTTCCTATTATTCCATAATTATAAATCCATAACCGGCACCAACCTGACATTCCCAAAAAGATCCTGAGTTCTTTTACCGTCTGAGGGAGGGGGGTTCTGCAGATGGCTTCTTTTCGTTCTCTTCATAGTTCCCTTTGTCCTCCAGATATTTCATATCCAAGGTAGGTTACTCGTTGCCGCACCACCTGAGCTTTCTGTTGAGAGACTCGATACCCATTTAGTCCCCAGAAGGTCAACAAACTGGTAGTCCATTGTATACAGTCAGGTTTTGTTTCAGTTGCTATTAGTAAGTCGTCCACATACTGTAAAAGGACTCCTTCCCTGGAGGGAGGATCCCACGTTTCAAGTTCTCCAAAGATTGTTGGACTATTTTTAAAACCTTGGGGTAACACTGTCCAGGGTAAGCTGAGTGTTCCTACTAGTGGTAGGGCTTTCCCATTCAAATGCAAATATATTTTGACTTTCTTTGGCTAAAGGCAAACAGAAGAATGCGTCCTTTAAATCCACTACTATAAACCATACTTGATTATCCCGTAATTTAGTAAGTAAGGTATGAGAATTAGCTACCACAGGGTGTAGGTCCTTAATAATTTTGTGCACTTCTCTTAAATCTTGTACTACCCGATAAGTTCCATCCGGCTTTTTTACCAGTAATATAGGGGTATTATATTCTGGTTCACATCCTATTAATAGCCCGTGCTGTACAAAATTATTAATCGGTCCTTCTATTCCCTTCCGGTGTTCTAACTTCAAGGGGTATTGTTTTTGTCGTGCTGGGCTTATCCCTTCTTTAAGTTCTACTGCTATGGGAATGGCATTCTTCGCCCTCCCTGGGGTTCCCGCAGCCCATACTCCTGGATATACCTGACTGATAATCTCTTCAATTTCGGGCACCGATACAGTGGACTTTTCAGGGTGCATTAGGGCCAAACTTAAAATTTCAGTTATTTGGTTCTCTTTTACTTTTAGTTCCATGGTTCCCTGTTTAAAGGCTATTTCTGCTTCCAGTTGTTCCAATAAACCCCAACCCAATAATGGCTTGGTTGATTTTGGTAAATATAGAAATCGGTGTATTCCAATCCGCTTTCCTAATTTAAATTTGAGCGGCTTCAAAAAGAATGCCCTTTCCTGTTGGCCAGTAGCCCCTATTACATTCACAAAATCTTTACTTATAGCTATCAGTTCTGGATTCAAAACAGAGAAAGAAGCACCTGTATCTACTAAGAATTCTACCTCTCTCTCTTGTCTCGCTAGCTTTATTTTAACCAGTGGATCTGCTAGGGAAGATGCCCCAGGTCCCCGTCAGTCGACTTCTGTTTCAGCTATCAAGGTCTGCGGGGTCTCCTTGGGCTTTGGGACGTTGCCGAGAGGGTGCCACAACTCATCAGGAAAACAGACTACTATCCACTATTACTATTTCACATAGGCATGAATGACACTGAGAGCCATAACCTGGGTAAAATCAAGGGAGACTTTTGAGCCCTGGGGAAGCAAGTGAAAAACATTGGCGCCCAAGTGATCTTCTCCTCTATTTTGCCAGTTCGAGGGAAGGGAGCAGCCAGAAACAGGCGCATAATGTATATCAACTCCTGGCTACGTGGCTGGTGCCACCGGGAGGGGTTTGGCTTTTATGACAATGGGGTGTTCTTCAATGACGACAACATGCTAGGGAGGGATGGAATCCATCTGTCTAAAAGGGGTAAGGGAATCTTCAGCAGTAGGCTGGCTAACTTGGTGAGGCGGGCTTTAAACCGAAGGACTTGGCAGGTGGGATCCGTTGCAAAAACACTCACGCCAGCACATCCAACGGGGGAGTAAGTCAGGCCAAGCAGTGTGGTGGTAAAGGTTCCTTAGCTGTCTCCCAAGGGGTGAAACAGAAGAGTAATCAGCTCAAGTGTATGTCTACAAATGCACGCAGTCTAGGAAACAAACAGGAGGAACTGGCGCTCTGTGCGCTCTCAGAAGGGTATGACATCATAGGAGTAACTGAAACATGGTGGGACAACTCAACTGACTGGGGGATCGCAATGGACGGTTACAGGCTCTTTCGTAAGGACAGGCAGGGTAGAAGAGGTGGAGGAGTTGCACTCTACATCAAGGAACACCTTGAATGTATCAAAGTCAACTATGGTGATTGCGACTGCTCTATCAAATGCCTCTGGGTTAAAGCGAAAGGGGTCATCTCCAAGCAGGACCTCACAGTGGGCATCTGCTACCGACCTCCTAACCACGATGACGAAGCCGACGAAGCAATATTTGGGGCACTAAAGCAAGCTTCTGGCCAACAGAACCTGGTCCTGATGGGTGACTTCAACTACCCAGACATCTGCTGGAAGAACAATACGGCAGCTCGCATGTCATCCACCAAGTTCCTGCAATGTAGAGAGGACTGTTTCCTGATACAAATGTTAGATGTGCCAACCAGGAATGAGGCACTGCTGGACTTGCTATTCACAAACCGAGAAAGCCTGCTTTGTAATATCTCGGTTAGTGATAGCCTTGGCTGCAGTGACCACAATATTGTGGAGTTCGGGATCCTGCTGAGCGTGCTGAAGGTCACCCCTAAGACAAGGGTTCTGGATTTTAGGAGAGCAAACTTCAGTTCACTCAGGGCTCAGTTGGGAGGGATTCGACGGGAAGCTTCCATGGAAGACAAAGGAGCTAGTGAGTGCTGGGAATTCTTCGAGAACTCTCTCTTGGAAGCACAAAGCCAATTCATCCCCTACAAAGGAAAAGGAAGTAAGCGGAGCAAGAGGCCCCCATGGCTCAACCATGACCTCCTGGGTCTGCTCAAATCCAAAAGGGAAGCCTACCAGAGATGGAGAAGTGGAGGATTAGCCATTGAGAGCTACAAGGGCATTGCCAGAGTGTGCAGAGATGCAGTTAGAAAAGCAGAGGCATTCATTTTTCCAATGTCCTTCCTCCCAACAATACGCACGCTGATTCTTTCCCAGTCCCCCTCTATTTCCAAAGGGCCTTCCCTTTCCTCGTCCTTTCAATCCTCCTCTGTTTACCATTCCTCTCTGTTCCAAGGCTGCCACCGTAGCTGTCGCCATCACTTTTGTAATTTTTCCTCTATCGGCATTCTCCCGATTCCTGAATACTCTCCATGCCTCCTCAAGCAATTTTTCTAAGCTTCTTATTTCCGGTTCTTTTCACTTCTGTAGCTTCTTTCTTATAGCTGTAGACGATTGCCCCAAAAATAGAGAAACAAGTCCCACATCCAAGGAGGGATCTAGGGTAGTGTGTTTTTGCATGGCATTTCTCAGTTGATCCAAAAATTCAGGAGGGGTCTCTTTCTGACCCTGTTTGACAGCATACAATGCTGACCAATTTACAGCTTTTGGAATTGCATTTTCTAATCCAAATTTTATCCAATCTCGGTATCTTTTTAATAATCTATCATCACGCCCGTCATTGGGGGCCCAATGTGGGTCCGTCAGGTGAATGTAATCATCCACATTCCCTTGTAAGGTTCCCCCAGTAATTTGGGCCTGCACATGAGTTCGTGCAGTTTTTAATACTAATTGTTCTTCTGTTTCCATCATTTCCCACAAAATCAAATCTACATCTGTCCAATCAGGGTCCTAGTTTTTTTACTCTTAATTCAAATTGTTCTGCCAGTTGAGAGGGGTCATCCCGGTATCCCCTAGCTACCTCTCTCCAGGCATCTAAATCAGTAGTGGAGAAGGGTACTTTTCCTCTGGCTGGACCTCCTACCCCCATTACCTCTCGCAATGGGGCTAGGAGTTGGGGAGCCTTCTGAGTTTTACTCCGAGTTCGTGCTGTGACCGGAGTAAAACTAGTCATCGCTCCCTCCTCCTCACTACTACTGTCTGTTTCAAAAGTGGTGGGTGTGGGAGAGGCAAGTTTGTTACTAAGCGGGGGGTAATCCCAAATCTTCAGGCTGATCCTCTATCTCCTCTTGCTTCTTTCTAGGGTTTACTGTTTTCAAACACCTCTGCCCAATACTACATGCTGAACAGCATCTCCTTATTTTCTCCTGCTCCTTCTTTTCACTTCTCTTTTCTTTTTCTAAAGATAAAACCAGGGCATCTTCTGGTGGAATATTAATACCACAATCTCTCTGCCACTCCGGATGATTCTGCAAAGTGGAAAACATGTCTGCATACATAACCTCATCCCACATTCTTTCTTCCCTTTAAAAAACATCATCAGCTGCAATACAATGTTTTCTTATTCACACTCCCACCCGGCGGTCCCCCTATATCTTTCCAGTGTGCTAGGATACGTCCTAGGGGGCTTTTCTTTGGAATTTCGCTGCTCTGATTCCCCCCCATTCCGTTTTCTTATTTACGAGGCACACAAGATGACAACGTGTACGTATATGGCACGCTATTGGTCCGTAATAAAGTTAACAATTGCTTTGTTCCGGTATTACGCCTGGCAGGATAGCGGAACCAAGGGTCAGAACTCCACACTCGCTTTGCAGCTATGCTGCATCTCAGTCACTCGTTCATTCACCAGTCACACCAGAGTTAACTCAGCTCATTCATACTTAGCTTTCAATTTTACAACGCCTGACGGGTATATCCAAATTCAATGTGAACAAGCCAGTATCCGAGTTCAGTATCAATAAATCCATACCACCAAGAGTACAAAACTTATGCGGCTTACATAAGCATACCAATTCCTGTCGTGATTCAGACCCACTCGGCAACTAAACACCACGCAGTTGCTCGCTCACTCCCCCCACCCTGTGGGACAGGGGAGACAATCGGAAGAGCAAAGCATAAAAAATTTGTAGGTTGAGATCAGAACAGATTACTAATTTAAACAAAATAATAGTGATAATAGTGATTATGATAATAATTACAATAATGATAATATAAGGAAAAGAAAAAGGGAAAAAGGGTAAAAACTAAAACCACAAATGATACAACCACTCACCACCTGCCGGCCGACACTGCCTGTCCCCGAGCCGCGATTGCTGCCTCCCACCCCCGGCCAGCCCCTCCAAGTTAACATACTGGGCATGACGTCACATGATATGGAATATCCCTTTGGCCAGTTTGAACCTGCTCTCTTAGCTGTGCCACCTCTCGTCCTGGCTTCTTCTGCACCTCGCAGAGCATGGGAAGCTGGAAGAGTCCTCGACTAGTATAAGCACTACCTAGCAACAACTAAAACATCAGTGTGTTATCAACATTGTTTTCATACTAAGGCCAAAGCACAGCACTATGGCAGGTACAGTGAAGAAAAATAACTCTATCCCAGATAAAACCATGACAGTATCCACCCCAATTCCATATCATTTAAGTCATGCTCAGGTCCCATACTGTCCAATACAATTTCAATAACCCCTAGCCGCCTTCTCACCCTTTAATAGAATATACTGATTGCATTTATCATTCCCCTCATCAATGGAAAACCCCTGTAAAATGTCTGTGAAATGTCCATGGAGTTCATTTAGTCCATGACTTTGGGTTCCATCTATTGTACGAGTCTTTCAGAGAGATGGTGTGTGTGGCGTTGGATTGTTGCATGCTGAAGTCAGTCCTTGCTCCATCACTGCTGCTCTTTCCTTGGTTCAATGAAACATTCCTACCATGATACCATTGTTATGGAATATAGCAACCATAGTAGTGTTGACATACAACATTGTACAGCAATTAACAGCATACCATTCAGTTCATTGGCTGTTCTCACCCAAGATCAAATCCCCTTGAGGTACACACCGGACTCCTCCATCCTCCTGCATCACCCACCAAGTACACCCAGGTCCTTCAGTAAAAGCAACTCCACAAATGGGTTTGCCTTTGCCTGAGGCAGGAATAACCCAGACTGTTTTCCCCAACATATTTTTTATGTGCACTACAGGGACTTTTTCCCCTTCCACAGTACATAAGTGTTCTGACTGGGCAGGGCCAGCTCGATTGACAGATATCCTGGTGTTGTATAACCAGGTGGCTTTTGCTAAATGTGCATCCCAGTGTTTAAATGTTCCACAACCCATTGCTCTCAGTGTAGTCTTTAAGAGTCCATTGCATCTTTTGACTTTCCCAGAGGCTGGTGCATGAACAGGGGATGTGATACACCCCCCCAATACCATGCTCTTTGGCCCAACTGTCTATGAGGTTGTTTCAGAAATGAGTCCCATTGTGTGACACAGTTCTCTCTGGGGTACAGGACTTGTTTTTCCAGGCCCACGATAGTGTTCCAAGTGGTGGCACGGGGCACAGGATATGTTTCTAGCCAGCGGTTGCTTCTACCATTGTAAGCACACGGCGCTTGCCTTGGCAGGGTTGTGGGAGTGAAATCTTGTCAATCTGCCAGGCCTCCCCATATTTATATTTCAGCAACCGTCCTCCATACCGCTTTTCCCGTTCAACAATGTCTAAGTGCAGCTGGATGGCCTTTACCTCTGCAAACTGACTGGATTCTCCTTCTCCTTCAGCATTTTCTTCAAGTTGTCGTATAGGACTCCATAGAGCAGCCTTCCAATCTCCGATGCTTTCCCACAAGACAACAGGACCCATCAGTGAACAGAGCATATTGCTTCTCTTTTTCTGGCAGTTTGTTATAGAGTGGGGCTTCTTCAGCACGTATCACCTCCTCCTCTGGTGATAATCCAAAAGCTTTGCCTTCTGGCCAGTCCATGATCACTTCCAACATTCCTGGGTATCTGGAGTTTCCTATCCGGGCCCTCTGGGTGATCAGTGCAACCCATTGCTCCATGTAACTTCAGGTGCATGATGTGTAGAGGGGAATCTTTCCTTTGAACATCCAGCCCACCACCAGAAGTTGGGGTACCAAGAGCAGCTGTGCTTCAGTACCAACCACTTCTGAAGCAGCTCAAACCCCTTCATATGCTGCCAATATCTCTTTTTGAGTTGGAGTAGAGTGCACTTCAGACCCTCTGTATCCTTGACTCCAAAACCCTAGGGGTCAACCTCAAATCTCCCCATGTGCTTTCTGCCAGAGGCTCCAGGTAGGGCCATTCTCCTTGGCTTCGGTTTAGAGCAAATTTTTATAACTTGTTCTGCCCGGACTGGCCCAAGGTCTACCGCATGAACCATTCCCTGTTTTATTTGTTGAAAGGCTTGTAAATCCTCAGGGCCCCATTTGAAATCATTCTTTTTCCGGGTCACTTGATAGAGAGGGCTTACGATCAGACTGTAATCTGGAATATGCATTCTCCAAAAACCTACAACACCCAATAAATATTGTGTTTCTTTTTGCTAGTTGGTGGAGAAGACATGGCTGCTATTTTGTTGATCACATCCATTGGAATCTGAAGAGGTCCATCTTACTGTTTCACCCCTAAGAACGAGATGTCTTGTGTGGGCCCCATGACCTTACTTTGTTTTATGGCAAAACTGGCCTTTCGAAGGCTTTGGACTGTTTTCTCTCCTTTCTCAAAGAGTTCTTCTGCTGTGCTGCCCCATATAACGATGTCATCAATATATTGTAGCTGTTCCGGAGATCCACCCTGTTCCAGTACAGTCTGAATCAGTCCATGGCAAATGGTAGGACTGTATTTCCACCCCTGGGCCAGTCGATTCCAGGTGTACTGGACACCCCTCCAAGTAAAAGCAAACTGTGGCCTGCACTCTGCTGCAAGAGGGATTGAGAAGAATGCATTAGCAATATCAGTTGTGGCATACCACTTGGCTGCCTTGGACTCCAGTTCGTATTGAAGTTCTAGCATGTCTGGCACAGCAGCACTCAACGGTGGAGTGACTTCATTCAGGCCACGATAGTCTACTGTTAGGCTCCACTCTCCGTTAGATTTCTGCACTGGCCATATGGGACTGTGAAAGGGTGAGTGGGTCTTACGGATCACTCCTTTGTCCTCCAGTCAACGAATGTGCTTATGGTTTGGAATCAAGGAATCTCGGTTGGTGCGATATTGCCACCGGTGCACTGTTGTGGTGCGATTAGCACCTGTTGTTCTTTGAGCTGCTTCAACCCCACAACAGAAGGGTCCTTTGAGAGGCCAGACAATGTAGAAAGCTGTTCCATTTCCTCCGTCTCCAAGGCAGCTACTCCGAAAGCCCACCTGTACCTTTTTGGGTCCTTGAAATACCCTCTCCTGTGGTTGTCTATGCCAAGGATGCACGGAGCCTCTGGGACAGTCACGATGGGGTGATTTTCCCACTTATTCCCACTTTGCCTCACTTCGGCCTTGAAAACAGGTATCTCTTGGGATCCCCCTGTCACTCCAGAAATACAGATGTGTTCTGCACCTATATAGTTTGACGTTATGAGCGTACACTGTGCACCAGTGTTCATTAAAGCTTTATATTCCTGTGGGTCTGATGTGCCAGGCCATCTGATCCACACAGTCCAGTAAAGCCGGTTATCCCTTTCCTCCACCTGGCTGGAGGCAGGGCCCCTCTAGTCCTGATCATAGTATTTGTCACTCGCTTCCTGTAAATGTGAATCACAAATGTCTCTATTAAGATCAGAAAGAAAATCGGCGATTCTGCTCCTTTGTCTGGGGAATTGCTTACTGGAAACTGGAGCAGCAGTTCTCCTGGAGAAACTCCCCTGAGTGATTGTTTTCCCTTGCAGCTCACGTACCCATGCCTCCAGTGTTGAAGTAGGTTTTCCATCCCACTTCTTCATGTCCTCTCCGTCGTCACACAGGTAAAACCATAGTGTGCCCCATCGCGTGTATCCTTTCTCTTGAGCAAAGGGACGCTTACTCCTAATGGCTGAGATACTGGTCTGTCCTGGTGGGGAGTAGGACATAACTTCTTTGATGTGCTGGAACTCCCAGGACATTTTCTCAACAGCAGAGACGAGCAAGGAAGAGACATTTCCTTCATACTCCCAGAGTTTATCAATCAACTACACCACCATTTGTGTCTCATCATCTTTCCAGGACATTACTGCCAATGAGTTCACATGCGTCAATGGCGCCCTCCATACAAACTCCCATCACATGGGTCGTGTGCACTTGGCTTCATCTGGACCTTTGGATGACTGTTGATCGTCCAGGTCACCATATATCACCTCAAGCATGGCTAGTTCCCTCAGGTACTGGATACCTTACTCCATAGTCATCCATTTTTCTCGGCGATATACAATATCTTCCTTGAAGGGCTGCCTTTCTCTCACACCGGACAGGAGTCGCCTCCAGAGTCTGTGCCCTTGTGTCCCTTTTCCAATTGCTTTGTCAATGCCCCCTTCCCTGGAAAGGGATCCCAGTTGTTTGGCTTCCTTCCCCTCTAATTCCAGACTACTGGCCCCATTACCCCAGCATCGGAGCAGCCAGGTGATAATGTGCTCACCTGAACAACGCCCAAAATCTTTCTGTATATCCCACAACTCACTCAAGGATGGGAGCTGGGCAGTTTATGTTTCTTGTACATATTCTTCCTCTTCCTCCTCCTCTTCCTGTGATGGCCCTGGTTCTTCCTCACCTCTTTCTAAATGAGTTGACTTTCTCTTCCAGTCTATTTTCTTGAGTATAGGGGCGACTGATTCTGGCATGGGTTGGTACTCGGTTTTAGCTGCAACGCTTGTCACTGGGGTTGGAGTAGCTGCAGTGCCTGTCATGGGGGTCTGAGTGGCCGCACTGCTTGTTGCTTTCCTTGTCTTTGTCTTTTTAGATTCAGATGCCTTCTCTTCCCCTTTGGGGTACTGAAGAGCGTTAAACAGGGCTCGATGGGCATGGGCCAGGCCCCAGCACATTGCAGTGATTTGTATCTCTCTGGAATTGCCAGGGTGACAACATACTTCCTCCAAATATTCTACTCATTTTTCAGGATTCTGCACTTGTTCAGGGGTGAAGTCCCACAACACTGGGGGTGCCCACCGTCTTAGGCATTTGCCCATACTATCCCGCATACCCTGCCACGCATAGCTATCGATCCTTGGGGCAGATCTCTGGATGATATTCTTACGTTGGTGAGACAGAACTGAAACCGTGTGCCAAAGCAATACCAACAGGTATCTCTTAACTACCCAAGGATGTTCAAGATACTGAAAAGTTGTTGTAATGAAGGAGGAGGCATTATAGAGGATGGTAGCTAAGGTGCCATTCTGTATTTCCTCCATAAAAACCTCTCGGAGGAGGAGTTATTGTCTCCATTGGCTAATTGCCTCCATGAGGTGGTACCCGAAGTACAGTAAAAGCTTCCATGCAAGACCCAAGTAACTGATAACACTCAAGGCCAGTGTTTTAATAACAAATCTCCTAGGCAAAACCTCTCTAATCACTGCAGAGCACAGCAAACTACAAAAACCAACAGCAATTTTTAACGTGTACTTTACAATCAGCATGGTAGATTGGACAAACTAATGTTAAGAACAGATGAATCAATGCTGTGACCAGCAACTGTTATTATCTCAAACCCTTTGTGCCCCACGTTGGGTGCCAACATGGACTGTTGTGGTTCAGCCTCAGTCGGCAACTGAACAGCACGCAGCCGCTCGATCACTCCCCCCGCCCCTGTGGGATGGGGGAGAGAATCGGAAGAGCAAAAGAAGTCGTGGGTTGAGATAAGCACAGTTTAATAGTTACAATACAATAGTAATTATAATAATAATGATTATGATAATAATCACAGAATCACAGAATCACAGGTTGGAAGGGACCTCAGGGATCATCTAGTCCAACCTTTCTGGGAAGAGCACAGTCTAGACAAGATGGCCCAGCACCCTGTCCAGGCGACTCTTAAAGGTGTGCAACGTGGACGAGTCAACCACTTCCCTGGGGAGATTATTCCAATGGTTGACTGTCCTCACTGTGAAAATTTTTCCTCTTGTGTCCAATCGGAATCTCCCCAAGAGCAACTTGTGTCCATTCCCCCTTGTCCTCTCCAGGTGACTCCATGTAAAAAGGGAGTCTCCATCCTCTTTGTAGCTACCCCTTAAGTACTGGTACATGGTGATGAGATCCCCTCTAAGCCTCCTTTTCTCAAGGCTGAACAAACCCAGCTCTCCCAGCCTATCCTCGTATGGCAGGCTTCCCAGTCCTTTGATCATCTTGGTGGCCCTTCTCTGGACCCCTTCCAGCCTGGCCACATCCTTTTTGTATAGAGGGGACCAGAACTGTACACAGTACTCCAGGTGTGGCCTGACAAGCGCTGAGTAGAGCGGGATGATGACTTCTTTCTCTCTGCTGGCAATGCCCTTTTTGATGAAACCCAGCATCCTGTTGGGCGCCTTGGCTGCAGCAGCACACTGTTCACTCATGTTGAGCTTTCTGTCCACCAGGAACCCCAGGTCCCTTTCCACAGAGCTGCTCTCCAGCCAGGTGGATCCCAGTATGTACTGCACTCCCGGATTATGTTTTCCCAGGTGCATGACCTTACACTTGTCTTTGTTGAGCTTCATAAGGTTCTTGCTGGCCCACTCTTCCAGCCTATCCAGATCTTTCTGCAGAGCAGCTCTCCCTTCTGGAGTGTCTACTTCCCCACTCAATTTGGTGTCATCTGCAAACTTCATCAGGCTACACTTGATCCCATTATCCAAATCACTTATGAAGATGTTGAATAACATTGGGCCCAATATTGATCCCTGGGGGACTCCACTAGTGACAGGTTGCCACTTGGAAAAGGAGCTATTTATCACCACCCTTTGGGTGTGGCCTGTCAGCCAGTTCCCCACCCACTGCACAGACCACTTGTCTAGGCTATAATGCATTAATTTCTCCAGCAGGAGACTGCAGGGGACCGTATCAAAGGCCTTGGAGAAGTCTAGGTAGACAATGTCCACTGCCCGCCCCATGTCAACCAGGCAAGTCACTTTGTCAAGGAAGGCCACCAGGTTTGTCAAGCATGCTCTGCCTTTAGTGAGGCCATGTTGGCTTTTCCCAATCATGTGCTTCATTTGACTGGTGATGGCCCCCAGGAGGATTCGTTCCATAACGTTCCCAGGGACTGAAGTAAGGCTGATGGGCCTATAGGTACCCGGACCCTCCCTCAAGCCCTTCTTGTAGATAGGGGTAATATTTGCCTTCCTCCAGTTCTCTAGGACATCCCCCGTTCTCCAAGACTTCTCAAATGACAATAATGACAATAATGATAATATAATAAAATGGAAAAGGAGAAAAAAAACCAAACAGAAACACAAATGATACAACCGCTCACCACCCGCCGACCGATGCTGCCCGTCCACGAGCCACAATTGCTGCCACCCTCCCCCGGCCAGCCCCTCCCAGTTAACATACTGGGCATGACGTTACATGATATGGAATATCCCTTTGGTCAGTTTGAATCCACTCTCTTAGCTGTGCCACCTATCCTCCTGGCTTCTTATGCACCCGGCAGAGCGTGGGAAGCTAGAAGAGTCCTTGACTAGTACAAGCACTACCCAGCAACAGCCAAAACAGCTGTGTGTTATCCAAACATTGTTTTCACTCTAAGTCGGAAGCACAGCACTATGCCAGCTGCAGTGAAGAAAATTAACTCTATCCCAGCTAAAACCAGGACACCATCCAGCTGGCCTTAGACATTGCTGACCGAGGAAGGTGGCTAGTGCTCTAACTCTATACTGACTCATGGATGGTGGCAAATGCCCTGTGAGGGTGCTTACAGCAGTGGAAGCAGAGCAACTGGCAGCACAGAGGCAAACCCATCTGGGCTGCTGCATTGTGGCAAGATATTGCTGCCCGGGTAGAGAACCTGGTTCTAAAAGTACAACATGTGGATGCTCATGTTCCCAAGAGTCGGGCCACTGAAGAACATTGAAACAACCATCACGGTGGGCTCATGATCAAGGGGTGGACGTGACCATGGACACTATTGCACAGGTTATCCATGAACATGAATCATGAGCTGCAGTCAAGCAAGCCAAGCGGGTAAAGCCTCTGTGGTATGAGGACGATGGCTGAAATATAAATATGGGGAGGCCTGGCAGGTTGATTTCCACAGGCACCTCATCGATACCTGGGCCAAAGTGCATGGCATTGAGTGGGTGTATCACCTCTTCTTTCATGCACCAGCCTCCAGGAAAACTGCACGATACAATGGACTGTTAAAGTCTACACTGAGAGCAATGGGCGGTGGGACATTTAAACACTGGGATAGACATTTAGCAAAAGCCACCTGGTTAGTCAACACTACGGGATCTGTCAATCGAGCTGGCCCTGCCCAGTCAGAACATTTATGCACTGTGGAAGGGTGTGGGGAACTATAGGATTGAATCAGTATGTGTGTTTCAAGATAAGTTGTTTGAGATAGAAAGCGGGCTGGAGGATTATGGGTATGCGATGGAATTAGCTTGACTACAGACCCGCCGCACAGACCCGCTGATGGAAAATTACAGAGAATCTGCAAGTCACTAAAAAGGAGGAAGTAAAGCGAAAGACATTTCTACTTTAAGAACAAACGATTAAACAAGAATAAGGAACTTCAGAACTAGACTGCTTGCTAAGGAAGAATCGTAACCCGTGACATTAACTAAGCAGTTATTGAAGCTTGTTTACAAGAGCATATAAAAGCGCTGTGACTTAAAAATAAAGTTGAAGCTTGCTCTATCACTCACATTGAGTTGGCCGCTTGCTTTCCTCGCTCGCCGCAAATGGTGCCCGAACAGGGACCTGACAAGCATTATTTCTGATACGGCAGCGAGAGACGGAGATGCACTGGCAGACGGGAGCCAGGGGGCAAAAAGGAGTCGATTTATGCATCAATTTTGATACGTCCCGACCCTCCGGCCTGGATTCAACCTCGGAATTCAAGAGGGGATCCGCTTTCCGCAATTGAAGCTAACCCGGGAGCGAGAGCCGTACAAAGACGCTGATTTTCCTCACATCGGGCGATGGAGGTCGAGGTAGCTTTCGAATTATTAAAGCGCTTTTTAGAAAAGCGGGGAGTAAGTCAGTTAAAAGACTTGTCAGGATTAGTTGCAGTAGGTAAAGCGAAAGGGTTTTTTAAAGAACCGTAGTCGATTTTTGAGGTAGAGGAGTGGAGAGCCTATGGTGATTGTTTGTGGGACTTGGTGATAGATGACGATAAGACAGCGAAAAAGTTAATGAAACCTTGGCGGGAAGTGATTAACTGTATGAAAAAATATAAAACTGAAAAAAGATTAGCAACAGCCGCCTCTGATCGGCTAGACAATTGTGACCCCAATGCTGGAAAGATTGGAGTTGGCTTAGACAATATCTCACCTCCCTTCTCGGGGATCCCAGTTGTCGTACCTCGAAAGCCCCTTATTCCCCCTCCCCTCCCCCCCCCCCCGCCCCCCCTGCCCCCCCCCCCGTTCCCCCCCACCCTCCCGCCCCTGATAAATCTACATCTGTAGAAACTAGCGGATGAGGAACAAGCTTGGGGAAAGGAGGTGAAGATATTGGAAATTTATGTGATATAGTCTCTCCGGTGGAGGAAAATAAGCCGAGCATGCCGTCTACTCACCGTTCTGTGCCTGCTGCGTGCAGCCAGGTTGACTGGCGGAAAATCGCGTTAGAGGCATTACAGAACGGGGACCTAGAGACCGCTGATTTTTTAGCTCAGGCTTTCCCTGTCATCTATCAGCCGGACCCTGCTAACAATCAAAATTTATTTGCACACTATAATCCTCTTGATTGGAAAATTTTGAACCAGCTAAGAACTACTGTCAGCGAGTCGGGTATACACAGTGAACCGACCAGACAGATGCTAAATTACATTTGGGGAAGCAACCTGCTTTGTCCCGAGGATATTAAAAACATTATGAAGTTTGTATTGAAACAGTCCCAGCAGCTTTTATGGCAGGCTCACTGGCATACCCTATGTGATAGATCGGCAAACACCCAGCGCCAGCAAAACGATCCCCTAGCAGGAGTAATAGTAGAACAACTTATGGGAATGGGACCCTTCTCGTCCCTAGACATGCAAATGCAGACGGGTCCTGATATATTAAGAGAATCAATGAAGTTAGCAAGGGACGCCTTACAGCGTGTCAAAAAAGCACCAATCACCCCTTCTTACATGTCGATTAAACAAGGGAGGGAAGAATCTTTTGCCACATTTGTAGATCGACTTACAGACGCGTTAGATCGTGCCGACTTACCTGATTTTATGAAGGGCCCATTGCTGCGTCAATGTGTTATGGAAAACTCCAACCATGCTACTAAGAATATTTTAAATACACTTCCCCTAGACGCAGGCATTGAGGTGATGCTTGAACGCATGAGTCGAGTACCCACCGGCCCCCAAGCTATGTTAGTTGAAGCATTGAGGGAAGTTGGGCAGGGAATGGTACACGTTCAGCAACAAGTTTGTGCCGCTCTCGCCCCATTGGGTCCAGCTAAAAACTCCAGCAGTACCCAAAGAGGGCCAGCTAATTTTAGATGCTTCCGCTGCGGAAAAGCAGGGCACATGAAGAGACAGTGCACCGAAGCTAACTTATGGTGCAAACACTGTCATGCTCCAACCCACAATACAATTGCCTGCCGACGTTCGGGAAACGGGAAGCTGAGCGCCCGGGGTTGCAGCGCGCAGACACCAATAGCGGCTCCAGTGACTTATCGGCACCCCGTCACCACGCCACCGGTCCCGCCGACCAACTCCAGCCAGCTTCCACTTTGCGACCCGCCACCCGAGGAAGCCTCGGCTTGGACTTGGCGACAGCGGTAGACGTCACTTTGATAGACACTCGTCCGCGGAAGATCAGGACGGGAATAAAGGGCCCATTGATAATCGATGGGCATGCATGTGGAGCATTATTATTTGGACGGTCATCAACCGGTTTGCAAGGACTGTTTGTTCTGCCTGGAGTTATAGACTGTGATTATGAAGGAGAAATTTGTATCGTGGCGCAGACTGCCTTTCCCCCTATATGTATACCAAAAGGCAGCAAACTTGCACAACTTGTACCGATACAACAGCTGGCACAGCCGTTAGTATCAGATGATACCAGCGCCAGAGGAACAGACGCCTTTGGCTCCACTGGGGGACTTGCTTTACTGACTCTGTCTCTGAATGAAAGACCCCTCACCAGTGTACTGATTACCCATGGTGATGAGAGCCAAAGACTTTCTGCCTTGCTAGACACAGGAGCTGACATTACCATTGTTGCTCAAAACCAGTGGCCTCCTCACTGGCCACTAAAGAGTGCAGTCGACGGAGTAGCAGGAGTAGGAGGCACGACACCAGTTCAGCGCAGCCAACAACGAGTTAAAGTAACTATCGACGGCCGAGTTGCCTCTTTATACATCACAGTCATGCCGTTGCCAGCAGGAGTCCATGCTTTGATTGGGCGAGATGTACTGAATCAATTAGGCATGATACTTACCACTGAGTCCCCTGCATCAGCTGGCGCCCCTTTTCGGGTGCGGTCACTGCCGCATGGACTTTCCCAATCCCACTGACATGGCTCACGGAAGAGCCAGTATGGGTCGGGCAGTGTCCGCTCAAACGGGAAAGTCTACAACAAGCCCACATATTAATAAAAGAACAATTAGATCAAGGACATCTCTGACCATCGACAAGCCCCTGGAACACCCCTATTTTTGTTATCAAGAAAAAGTCAGGGTAATACAGACTGTTACATGATCTACGGGCAGTAAATCAGCAAATGCAACCGATGGGGGCTTTACAGCCTGGCCTTCCAAATCCAGCCATGCTACCAACTGGCTGGCATTTACTAATTATTGACTTAAAGGACTGCTTTTTTACTATAAGGCTGCATCCTCAGGATACCCGGCGATTTGCATTTACTTTACCAGCAATCAACAGAGAGGGTCCTGACTTACGTTTCGAATGGACAGTATTGCCACAAGGCATGAAGAATAGCCCTACTCTGTGTCAACTTTTTGTAGATGCTGCATTAAAAGACGTGAGGCAGCAATGGCCGGACACTGTAATTTACCATTACATGGATGACATCTTGTTTGCGCAAGAACAACCTTTCTCAGCACAGCAAGAATTATATTTACAGCAACAGCTCCAGCTACACGGCCTAGTAATAGCAACAGAAAAGGTTCAACGTTCACCAGTATGGAAATACCTCGGCTGGCACATCAGTGACTCTCACGTAAGTCCACAGAAACTTACATTGCACACAGCAATTAAAACCCTTAATGATGCTCAACGGCTGTTAGGAGACCTGCAATGGCTACGGCCAGTAGCCGGAATCACTAATGATGACTTGGAAGTTCTTCGCCCAATGTTAAAGGGCACTGACCCTGCCACGCCGGTCCGACCGACTGCTGAACAAACCTCTATGATACAACGTCTTAGCTCCGAGATCGTCCAGAGAGCAGTAGACCGGCTGGACCCCGATCTCCCCATCGATCTCACCGTACTCCATGGTCCTACTCATATTTTGGGTGCACTTACTCAGTGCAAAAAGAAAAAGGGGGAGAAGATAAGGGTGTTGGAATGGATATTTACAAACTTACAGCCGAAGACAACGATTCAAGAAAACACGGAAGATTTGGCGGAGATAATTAAAAAAGGTCGGTCTCGTATCCTTCAAATAATAGGAGCAGAGCCACATACTATCTACCTGCCAGTAAAGCGAGAGGATCTGGAGTGGTGGCTGAGGAATTCCCCAGCGCTACAATCAAGCTTATTAACAGAAGCAGTAGAAATCAAACTAGAGTCAATAAAAGCTCCTGTTCTTAAATGGATCAGCAATAACAGCTGGATGGAAAGGCCAAAACGCAAAGCAGTACCCATAATAGAAGCAGTGACTGTCTATACGGATGCTGGTAAACGTTCCAGGAGAGCAGCAGCGACATGGCATGAAGATGGTCAATGGAAATGTCAGTTAATACATGCCGAGCCATGTGATTCTTTACAGACGTTGGAGCTAGCTGCTGTAGTATGGACATTTTCCCGCTGGATGACAAAAGCATTGAACGTGGTAACTGACTCTCTTTATGTGGCTGGAATTGTTAACCGTATTGAAGATGCACGTATAAAGGAAGTACAAAACCTACAGTTGTTCGAGCTCCTAAGACAGCTTCAATCTGCCATTAAACAACGAACATTGCCATATTGTATTATTCACATACGAAGCCATCAGTGGACGGAAGGCTTGGGGGAGGGAAATGATCGCGCTGACAAGCTCGTCGCCATTACGGCGCCAGTGAGCGAATTCGCTAAAGCACGAGAATCTCACCAAACCTTTCACCAGAACGCAAGAGGTTTAAGGAAACAATTTCAAGTCACCATGGAAGAAGCCAGGGGAATCGTACGAGCCTGCCCTACTTGCAGCCATCACGGACCAGGCCTAGGGCTAGGAGCTAATCCCAGAGGCCTTCAGGCCAGGGAAATATGGCAAATGGACGTTACGCATGTGCCAGAATTTGGGAGACTAAAATATGTTCATGTCACTATCGATACCTATAGCAAGTTTTTATGGGCAACAGCACAGTCAGGGGAAAGGGCTGTCCATGTTATACGTCATTTAACAGTCTGTTTTGCTGTAATGGGAACTCCAACACAGATTAAAACAGACAAAGGGCCAGCATACTGTAGTCAGAAGGTTAGGAAATTCTTACAGACATGGGGGGTACGCCATCTCATGGGCATTCCACATTCACCCACAGGGCAAGCAATAATTGAGAGGGCACACACGACCCTAAAACAGTATCTAAACAAATTTCAAGACGTAAAAGATGTACAAGAACGGCTTGCAAAGGTTTTGTTTGTATTAAATCACTTATGCATATTTGCAGAACACGATAACCCTCCTGCGTGGGTGCATGGAAATGACGATAGGAAAGAGTCAGGACAGGCAATAATGGTGAAGTATCGAGACCCTTCCACTGGTCTATGGCAAGGGCCCGTAGAAGTCAAATATTTTGGTCGAGGTTACATGTGTGTGCTTACCCCCACAGGTCCGAGGTGGATACCCAGTAAGTGGGTAAAGGCTATGCCTAGTGAACAGAAGGACGAAATCTGCGAAGTGACAGGAGACGGTGAAAACGCATGACTACACCGGTAGAGGTAGACAGGATACGGATAGAATGTCCCCAATGCAATAAGTGCCGACCCTGGGTACTAAGAGAGTGTCATAGCTGTCAACAGCGCAGGTGGGTAAGAGCCCATCGAGCTAGGAGGTGGTGTGACAGTTGTTACTATCACCAATTACAGACACATAAGGTTTTAATCATCACAGGCCACGAAGTAGAGGGTTCTAGACGATATGAATTGCACACCCTTGACTGGGTCAGACAAGTCAATAGTGCTCCTTTGCTAGTGCTGCGCCAGGAGTGTGCTGTAAAGAACCAGGTGCCTGAAATATGGGAAGTAGCCCCGAAGCACTGGGAAAAGACAAAGAAAAAATGTACACGAGAGTACTCCCATTAGTCATCGTAAGTATCGTGATAAGAATCACCGAGGGCATATACATACCGCCCCAGCCAAAACAGAATGTATGGGTTACCCTGGCAAATCTAACAGGCCAAGATTCTATCTGCCTATCATTGTCATCACCAGGAAATCCCCTCTCCACCTGTTTGGTTGGAGTGCCAGTTGATAATTGGACGCTAGTGATACCACAAAATACACCACACTTAGGAAGCCTTTGTGATACTCCCCAGAATTGTGTGAATAATTGGGACAGATGGGCAGTCCATCGCCCTCAAACTAATTTTGAGCCACAAGAGCTTGAGCTATTGGGTTCTTTGTCAATGGATGCTTGTTTATACTTCAATTATATGGGACAAAACCAGTCCCTTTCTTGGTCTGTGAATGCCACCCTAAGTATATATAAAAATGCTACTGCTTGGTGTAACTATACCTCTGTTAATATATCGCGCTCTAACAATATGCCTATTGCGCTACCTACAGGTTTGTTTTTAATTTGTGGAGATCGAGCTTGGCCTGGCATCCCATCACATATAAAGGGAGGGCCTTGCTCTATAGGTCGCCTAATGTTTTTTACCCCTAACACTTCAATGATTTATCAACATTATAGAAAGATGAGAAGCAAAAGGAGCACTCATAAGTTTGAGGATAACTGTGACTCTACAGCTGAATTTTGGAATCCTACAAAGATCATAGCTGTTTCCTTCTTGGCTCCTGGAGTTGGTGTTGCTCAAAGCCTCACGACATTAAACAAGCTGGGGTGTTGGCTAGCTAAGCAAACAAATACCACATCAAAGGCATTATCTGGTTTATTACTAGATGTAGACTCTGTAAGACACGCTACGCTGCAAAACCGCGCAGCCATAGATTTTTTGCTTTTAGCCCAAGGACATGGATGTGCTGAATTTGAAGGGATGTGTTGCATGAATCTATCAGATCACTCAGAATCAATACATGCAAGTACTGAGAGCTTAAGAAGGAGGGTCTCAGAACTTAGGGAGGATGATCCATGGCATTGGTTTAACAGCTTGTTTAATGGATGGGGCATTGGCAATTGGATCAAGAGTATTTTGCAGATGGGATTAATGATATTTGTAATGTTTATCATTATATTAATGTGTGTTCCTTGTATATCGCAATGTATGCAACGAATGATGGAAAGAAGTATGAATGCCGTGTTCCTTTCCCAAGGAACAAAAGAAAAAGGGGGAAATGTGGGGAACTATAGGATTGAATCAGTATGTGTGTTTCAAGATAAGTTGTTTGAGATAGAAAGCGGGCTGGAGGATTATGGGTATGCGATGGAATTAGCTTGACTACAGACCCGCCGCACAGACCCGCTGATGGAAAATTACAGAGAATCTGCAAGTCACTAAAAAGGAAGAAGTAAGGCGAAAGACATTTCTACTTTAAGAACAAACGATAAAACAAGAATAAGGAACTTCAGAACTAGACTGCTTGCTAAGGAAGAATCGTAACCCGTGACATTAACTAAGCAGTTATTGAAGCTTGTTTACAAGAGCATATAAAAGCGCTGTGACTTAAAAATAAAGTTGAAGCTTGCTCTATCACTCACATTGAGTTGGCCGCTTGCTTTCCTCGCTCGCCGCAGAAGGGGATAGAGTCCCTGTAGTGCACATAAAAAATATGCTGGGGAAAACAGGCTGGGTTATTCCTGCCTCGGACAAAGGCCGACACATTAATGGAGTTGCTTTTACTGAAGGACCTGGGCGCACTTGGTGGGTGATGCGGGAGGATGGAGGAGTCCAGTGTGTACCCCAAGGGGACTTGATTTTGAGTGAGAACAGCCAATGAACTGAATGGTATGATGTTAATTGCTATATAATATTGTATTTAATCTCTTCTGTGGTTGCTATATGCCATATCAACGGTATCACAGCAGGAATTTCCCAGGTTAATTAAGAATGAACTTTGATTTAACTGAGCAAAGTGCAGCGGTGATGGAACAAGGACTGACTTCAGTGTACAACAATCCAACACCAAACACACCATCTTCCCTGACCTGAAAGACTGTTACGATCGATGGAACCCAAAGTCATGTGCTAAATGACCTCAGTGGACATTTTGTGGACATCTGTGACATTTTACAGGGACGGTCCATAGAGTGAGGGGATGGTATCTGTGTATCTGCCACGCTGGAGCAGGTGCACCTCTGAAGGCATTGTGGCCCATGGAGAAGGCCACACTGGAATAGGTGCACATCAAAGTGACTGTGGCTCTGGTTAAGCCTATGCCACAGCAGGTATACCCCTGAAGAGACTGTGGCTCACAGATAAGGCTCCACTTGGAGCAGGTACTCCCCTAAGGGACTGCAGTCTGTGGATAAGTCCAAACCAGAGCAGGGGCAAGGGGAGGAGTTCATTGCAATGGTAAAACCTATGGTCTGGTCCAAAGGGACCGGGGTGGAGATTGTAATGGATATACCTTTAAATTGTTGTAACCCATTATTTCAGTTGCATGTTATAGGAATTACTATAGCAGGAACCACCCGAACCAATGGAGGATGATCCTCACAAGAAGCAGTGCAAGTGCAGCAGTGACCCAACCTGAGCTGGTTTTGCTGCCCAATAACTGCACGCAACATACCATCTCTCCTGCCCTGAGTGACCACCATAACAGATGGAAGCCAAAGTCATGGACTAAATGAACTCAATTGTCTTTTTATGGACATTTCATGCACAATTTACAAGGGTAGTCCATAGACTACGGGAATGATACCTGTTTATTATATCAAAGGATGGGATGGGGAGTGGTGGTTAATGAGGATTTATTATTATTTACTGTGGGACCTGAGCATGACATAAATGGTATGGAATAATGGGTGGAGAATGTGCTGGTTTTAGCTGGGACAGAGTTTATTTTCTTCATAGTAGCTAGTATGAGGCCATGTTTTGGATTTGTGGTAAAATCAGTGTTGATTGTACAGGGATATTTTAGTTACTACTTAGCAGCGCTTACACAGAGTCAAGGCCTTTTCTGCTTCTCACCCCACCCCACCAGCGAGCAGGCTGCTGGTGCACAATAAGTTTGGAGGGGACACAGCTGGGACAGCTGATCCCGGCTGACAAAAGCATATAAAGCTGGGTGAAGCAGGAAGGAAGGGGGGGATATTTGGAGTGACGGCGTCTTGTCTTCTCAAGTAACCATTACACACGATGGAGCCCTGCTTTCCTGGAGATGGCCAAACACCTGCCTGCTGATGGGTAGCGAATGAATTCCTTGTTTTGTTTTGCTTTGCTTGCATGCACGGCTTTTGCTTTACTTCTGAAACTGTACTTATCTCAACCCATGAGTTTTCTCACTTTTACTCTTATTCTCTCCCCCTTCCCACTGGAGGGGGAGTGAGCGAGCGGCTGTGTGGTGCTTAGTTGCCAGCTGGGGTTAAACCAGTACACGGTGGTGGTAGCACCTCTGTGATAACAGATTTAAGAAAGGGAAAGAAACTGCCGCACAACAGCAGCTGGAAGGGAGGAGTGAGAATATGTGAGAGAAACAACTCTGCAGACACCAAGGTCAGTGAAGAAGGAAGGGGAGGAGGTGCTCCATGTGCCGGAGCAGAGATTCCCCTGCAGCCCATGGTGAAGACCATGGTGAGGCAGGCTGTCCCCCTGCAGCCCGTGGAGGTTAACAGTGGAGCAGATATCCACCTGCAGCCAGTGGACGACCCAAGGCCAGAATAGGTGGATATGTCTGAGGGAGGCTGTGGCACTGTGGAGAGCCCATGTTGGAGCAGGCTCCTGGCAGGACCTGTGGAGAGGAGCCCACGCTGGAGCAGGTTTTCTGGCAGGACTTGTGACCCCATGGGGGATCCATGCTGGAGCAGTCCATTCTTGAAGGCCTACACCCTGGGGAAAGGACTCATGCTGGAGCAGTTCATGAAGAACCGTAGCCCCAGGGAAGGACCCACATTGGAGAAGTTTGTGGAAGACTCTCTCCCGTGGGTGGGACCCCACGCTGGAGCAGGGGAAGAGTGTGAGGAGGAAGAAGCGGCAGAGGCAGCATATTTTTCTCTCCCCTATCCTGCTGAGGAGGGGGGGTGATAGAGTGGCTTGGTGAGCACCTGACATCCAGCCAAGGTCAACCCACCACAAGAGGAGATACAAAGAGCATCTAAACTAGTGTCCCTGATGAAGCAGGTGCTGCAAACTCAGTGATGTATGGCCTTGAATGGACAGGCAAGTACTAGTACTAACCTAAAGGTCTCCTAACACCAACAAAAGCATTTTCATTGAGCTGGAGAGGCCTGGGATTTAACCCAAAACGTCTGAATCTAGCACACATAGAATCATGGGGCCATGGCATGTCTCGAGGTGACATCATCATCAGTAAAAGCTGATTCCTAACAGCTACAAGTTCTGCAGGCTGGAGAGACAAGTCCTTACACAGATTCAGTTTTTGTCACTCTGGCTAACTTGTCATCCAGCCAGGTTTCCCAGGCAGGACAGTTCCTTATACAAAGAAAAGCAAGACTGCTTTAATCCATTAATTATAATCCATTGTGCCAGTTTGGATCCGCTCTCTTAGCTGTGCCCCCTCCCCTCCTGGATTCTTCTGCACCTGGCAGAGCATGGGAAGATAAAATAAGTCCTTGACTAGTATAAGCACTACCTAGCAACAACTAAAACATCAGTGTGTTATCAACATTATTTTCATACTAATTCCCACCCGCACCGGGGCTGCTGGTCAGTAAGCACTGGGCCGCCCCCTCCCTCCGCCCACCGCAGATGCCGTCCGGCCACACAGCCCACAGCCCAGCGGCGCCTCCCGCCATGGCAGCACCCCGCCAGCAGCCTTACCTGGGAGAGCCGGCCGGCTGGTGGCCAGCAGAAATGCCAGCAACAACAGCAGGGCGGTGGACGCACCGGCCCCCCCACCCACACACCATGCCGTTGCTGCGGCGGGGCTGGAGCTGTGGCCCGACTGTGCACCAACGGAGGTGGCGGAACGGGGAGTGGCAGGAGCGTGTCACCACCCAGGCCCTGCCAGCAGCTCCCGCGGGGGCCATAGCCCAACGTTCCCCACCCTCCCCTCAGCGCCCGCTGCCCCGGGACGGCTCCCTTTCACCTTCCTCACGGTGCAGCTGCTCCAACATCCCACTCCTCCCTGCTCCAGAAACACCAGCCTGAGACAGGAGATGGGGCAACGTGCGTGTCCACAGCCCCGGGAGGCCCCTCTGAGGAAGCAGCCTAGCCTCCCTGGCGGCTGCATGCCTGGTGACAGGCCCCTCCCTAGCAGTGTGGCCCTGCAGAGCAGCACAGGGTGCCAGGCCTTGTACACATTTGTCACATTATGCCATAAGTCCATTGCCATCACAGAGACATGGTGGGATGACTCTTAAGACTGGAGTGCTGCAATGGATGGCTATAAGCTCTTCAGAAGGGACAGGCAAGGAAGGAGAGGTGGTGGGGTGGCTCTGTACATTAGGGAGTGCTTTGACTGCATAAAGCTTGGGGATTATGATGATAAGGTCGAGTGCTTATGGGTAAGGATAAGGGGGAAGGCCAACAAGGCAGATAGCCTGCTAGGAGTCTGTTATAGACAACCCAACCAGGATGAAGAGCTAGACGAAGCCTTCTGCAAGCAGCTGGCAGAAGTATGACAATCGATTGCCCTTGTTCTAGTGGGGGACTTCAATTTACCAGATGTCTGCAGGGAATACAACACAGCAGAGAAGAAACAGTCTAGGAGGTTCCTGGAGTGTGTGGAAGATAACTTCCTGACACAGCTGGTAAGTGAACCGACCAGGGAGGTGCCTCGCTTTACCTGCTGTTGATGCTGTGAAAAGCCAAAATCAGGACTCAATAATCTGAATGACTACTAAGCAGGTATTCTTTATTGCAGCGCTGGACGCACAGGGGATCGCTCCTCCTAATGTGCATCCCGCAAGTCATGATGGACAAAGCTTATATTGCTCAGTTACGTACATCTGCATTAGATTTCCCGGAACTAATCATAACACTTGCATCTTAATTACCCATGCGTTTTAAGTCCCTTCTTCCACATATGGTCATGAGTTGGCCCATCGAGTAATGTTGTCACAGTGTATTGCAAGGTGTGTTGGCTTCAACTGGTGTTCTGACTCTCATCTAGATGGAGGTGTCCTTAGGTCCTTTTGCCTTGGTTTGGACTGGCACCTGCTGCTAGGTTGTTTGCATCCCTCCAGGGCGTTCCCCATCAGGCTTGCGAAGATTACGTCCTTGAGTGCATTCTTGCCTGAAGCCCCTTACAAGAGTGGCAGTCGTGAGGCTGTTGCGGGTTTGTCCTGGGTGCTTCTGAGTGGAACCTCAGGGGTCATGAGGTGGTTTCCAGACAGGAGTTTGGTAGTTCTGCAGTGTCCTTATCTTTATGGCTCTGTACACCTGTGTCGCAAATTTTGTTTCAGCGCTTCTTGTCTTGAAGCCTTTCTGACTCCCCCAAAGCAACAAGTTTTAGTCACAACAGCTCTAACTCTATTAAGCCCTCCTTTTCTTTTTGAGGTCTTGTAGCTTACCTGCTACAGTCCTCGATATAAGAATTTACTAAGTCTCAAACGGAGACTATTATAGAAGTGTTTTACATTTGCTTGCAAATTTCATAAAAATTCATCCTTTTCAAGGGCTCAAGTAAAATATTTCCCTGTTTCCACTTGGTATCTAATCTTATTTCTTTTCCAATTACCGTATGTTTCAGTTGAATTTTGACAACACCAAAGAAAAACTCTAAGAGACACACAACCAAACGTTCCTAAAACCATTTGCGTAACCAATCCAATGAATAATTGTTTTAACCCTCTTAGATTAGGAAGCCAAGAAGTCAGTTTATCCCACAAGTCTCAAAACCCTAAAGAAGTGTCATCTAGAGATACGTCATGGAATATTTATGTTTTTTTCCCAAAGTGCATTCAGATCTGCTTCTATCTGCTTGTCTTTATTGATATATGCACAGCAGCTGGTCTTAATGATCACTCATACGCCCCCTTCTTTGGCAGTCAATAAATCTCATGCCATTTGATTTTGCAACACAACTTTACTAAGGGATGACACCTCTCTCTGCAAATTCTTTATAGTCTTGAATCTTCATTGCGGTGACGGTGGTCAGCAACACCGCGTAAGGTCCATTCCACTTCTCTCCCAGCAGATTACCTGAAAAATTCTGAACATAAACCCAATCTCCAGGGCTAAATGGGTGGATCGGATGATCTAACCCTTTGGCCCTGGTCCCCCAAACACTTTTATTAATCTTTTCCAATTGTTTTCCTAAGGATATAACATAGTTTCGTAAGTAATGATCTCCCAACCGGGTCAAATCCTCCCCTTGGTACTCTAGCCTGATATGGTCTTCCATATAGTATCTCAAAAGGGCTCAAATTTTCTTTAGCCCTAGGTTTTACACATATTCAAAGTAGTGCAATAGGTAGCGCTTGGTACCAATAGAGGCTTGCTTCCTGGCCTATCTTTGCTATTTGTTGTTTTATCATGTGAGTCACTTTTTCTACTTGTCCGCTGGCTTGTGGTCTGTAAGGTGTATGTAATTGCCAATTGATTCCCAATAGCTTGCTGACCTGCTGCACTACTTGTGCACAAAAATGTGTACCCCTGTCTGATGAAATTATCGTAGGTACCCCAAATCGGGGTATTATTTCATTCAATAGTACCTTAGTAACCTCCCTCGCCTTATTTGTTCTACAAGAAAACGCTTCTGGCCATCCGGAAAAGGTGTCTGTGAGTACCAACAGGTATCTATACCCTCCTTTTCTTGGAAGTTCCGAGAAATCAATTTGCCAATGATCCCCCGGTATAGTTCCCTTCCCAATATTCCCCAGTTGTACCCGGTTGCCTGCATTAGGATTATTTTTCAAGCATATTTCACATTGCTGAGTCACCCGCGAGAGTGTAGTATATAAATTTCTCCCTATTAATTTCTGATTTAAAAAGTTATACAGGGAGTCTGCCCCTCAATGTGTTCTATTATGTTCCTCTTTAACAGTTCCCCATATCTGTTTGGCAGGAATTATAATTCGGCCGTCATTCGAACGGGCCCATCCTTTGGAGGGAACCCGCCCTCCCATTTCTTCTATTAATTCTTTGTCGGCCTTAGGACATTCAATATTTTCTTGGTCACCTAGAATCCTGTTTCTATTAAATGGAATTAAGGCTAAAGTCTCTTGCATTCTCTCCGCTGCTGTTAAGCCTCACAGTCAGCCAATCTATTACCTTTTTCCTGTTCAGTGTTACCCTTTGGGTGTCCTCGACGGTGCATGATGGCGACTTTGGTTGGCAATCGGAGTGCTTCCAATAAGCGCAGGATTGCCTCAGCGTACTTAATCTGCCTTCCTTGTGTAGTTAGTGGCCCTCATTCTTTCCAAATTGCTCCATGAGGATGGACAACTCCAAAGGCGCATTGGGAATCTGTCCATATATTTATTTTTTTTCCCTTTTGCCAGCTCCAGGGGCCTCATCAGGGTGATAATTGCAGCCTTTTGAGCTGATGTTCCAGCAGGTAGTGATTGAGATTCAGTTATTTAGTTTGCTGTTGTCACTGTGTATCTGGCCTTTCAAATACCTCGTCGGACAAAGCTGCTTCCGTCCGTGAACCAGGAATCTTGTGCATCTTCCAGAGGTGGTTCTTTCAAATCTGGTCTACTGGAGTGCACAGTCTCTATAGTTTCAAAGCAATCATGAGTTAACGGTTCAGAACTCACTGCACTGAGGAAAGAAGCTGGGTTCATAACATTGGTTACTTCAACAGTAACATCATCCGATCCAATTAAAATGGCCTGGTATTGTAGAAATCAGGATGGGGAAAGCCAGTGATTCCCTTTCTGTCCCAACACAGGTGATACTGTGTGTGAAACCAGTACTGTGCTCTTTTGACCTAAGGTGAATTTCCGGGCCTCCTGAATATTCAAGACCACAGCCGCCACAGCTCGCAGGCACCCTGGCCACCCCTTGCTTACCTCGTCAAGCTGTTTAGAAAAATAGGCCACAGCCCTTCTGTAGGGTCCTAGCCGTTGAGCTAGGACTCCCAGAGCTATACCTTGTCTTTCATGGGAAAACAGCCAGAAAGGTTTAGTCACATCAGGTAGGCCCAGGGCCGGGGCCTTCATTAGTTCCTTTGTAAGTGTCTTGAATGCATTTTGAGCTTCTTTGGACCAGGCTAATCGAGTGGGGTTGTTCTTCCAAAGTTCGTACAAAGGTCTTCCTATTATTCCATAATTATAAATCCATAACCGGCACCAACCTGACATTCCCAAAAAAGATCCTGAATTCTTTTACCATCTGAGGGAGGGGGGCTCTGCAGATGGCTTCTTTTCGTTCTCTTCATAGTTCCCTTTGTCCTCCAGATATTTCATATCCAAGGTAGGTTACTTGTTGCCGCACCACCTGAGCTTTCTGTTGAGAGACTCGATACCCATTTAGTCCCCAGAAGGTCAACAAACTGGTAGTCCATTGTATACAGTCAGGTTTTGTTTCAGTTGCTATTAGTAAGTCGTCCACATACTGTAAAAGGACTCCTTCCCTGGAGGGAGGATCCCACGTTTCAAGTTCTCCAAAGATTGTTGGACTATTTTTAAAACCTTGGGGTAACACTGTCCAGGGTAAGCTGAGTGTTCCTACCAGTGGTAGGGCTTTCCCATTCAAATGCAAATATATTTTGACTTTCTTTGGCTAAAGGCAAACAGAAGAATGCGTCCTTTAAATCCACTACTGTAAACCATACTTGATTATCCCATAATTTAGTAAGCTATGAGAAATAGCTACCACAGGGTGTAGGACCTTAATAATTTTGTGCACTTCTCTTAAATCTTGTACTACCCTGTGCTGGTTTTGGCTGAGAAGGGGTTAATTCTCCTCACTGTGGGGGTCGGCTACCTTTCAAGCTTCCCTCGATCTGCCGCGTGGCTGGGCGGGAGGGGAGGGGCAGGGCCATGGTGGGTACGGCTGACCCCGACTGGCCAATGGCAAGTTCATTCCATACCATGTGACACCATGACCAATATATTGAGGGGGGGCAGTGGCAGCGCGGAGGCGGCGTGGCATCGGGTCGGCGGGCGGCGAGTGGCTGCGGCGTGTGCGGTTTGTTTCGGCGGTTCGTTCCCCCTCTCCCCTCCCTTCCCCCTTCCCCCGGGGCTGAGCTGCCGCTAAACCACAACAGTCTTTTTGGCACCCAACGTGGGGCTCAAGGGTTGGAGATAATAACAGCTGCTGGTCACAGCACCATGTTGTCCGTTTTGCAGTTGGTGTTAAAAATCGGTGTTGGTTTGTTGAGTCTGCTGTGTTCTGCTGTGATTAGTAATGTTTTGCCTACAAGATTTGTTATACAAACACTCGTTTTCAGCTTTATCTGGTATTTGGGGTTTTTGCTGAAACCGTTACTGTACTTTGGATACCACCTTGTTGAGGCAATTAGCAATTATACCTCCTCCTCTGAGAGATTTTATATGGAGGAAATACAGAATGGTATCTTTGCAACTTTGCTCTATGATGTCTCTGCCTCTATTACAACAACCTTTTTGTATCTTGAACATCCTTGGGTGGTTAAGGTGCACTTATTGTTAGTTTTTGGGCATGTTGTTTTGGTTTTGACTAAGCAACTTCAGAATATCACCCAGAAATCTGCCCCGAGGCTTGATAGTTACAAGTGGCAGGGCATGTGGGATAGCATGGGCAAATACCTAGGGCAGTGGGCACCCCCAGTGTTTTGGAGTTTCACCCCCGAACAAGTGCAGAATCCTAAAAAACTAGTAGAATATTTGGAGCAAGTATGTTGTTACGCTAGGAACTCCAGAGAGACACAGATAACTGCAACATGCTGGGGTCTGGCCCATGCATACCAAGCCCTGCTCAACAGTATTCAGTGCCCCCAGGGGGAAGAGAAAGTCTCTGGATTGAAATACAAAGTGACTGGCACTGTAGACAATCCAGCCCTGACAACAGGCACTGCAGCCACTCAAACCCCCACGACAAGTGCTGGAGCTGGCTCAGAAAATAAACCCGTACGAGTATCAGTTGCACCCATACACAAGACGAAATATTGGAAACGGTCGTCAACTCGTTTAGAACGAGATGATGAAAAAGCAGGGCCATCACGGGGAGAGGAGGAAGAAGTCATAAATGAAATAGAGACCACCCGATCCCTGTCCTTGAGTGAGTTGTGAGATATGCGAAAAGATTATAGCCATAGTTCAGGTGAGCACATTGCCACCTGGCTCCTTTGATGCTGGGATAATGGGGCCAGTAGCCTGGAACTAGAGGGAAAAGAAGCCAAACAATTGGGATCCCTTTCTGGGGAAGGGGGCGTTGACAAAGCAATTGGAAAAAAACCACAAGCTCTCAGCCTCTGGAGGCAACTCCTGTCTGGAGTGAAGGAAAGGTATCCCTTTAAAGAAGATGTTACATATCGCCCAGGAAAATGGACAACTATGGAGAAAGGCATCCAGTATCTAAGGGAATTAGCTGTGTTTGAGGTGATTTATGGTGACCTGGACGATCAACGGTCATCCAAAGATCCAGATGAAGCCGAGTGCACAAGACCCATGTGGCGGAAGTTTGTATGGAGCGCACCATCTTCGCATGCAAACTCATTGGCAGTGATGTCCTGGAAAGATGACGAGACACCAACGGTGGCAGAGGTGATTGATAGACTCCGAGATTACGACACAAATATATCTTCCTCGCTTGTCTCTGCTGTGGAGAAGCTATCCCAAGAGGTCCAGCAACTCAAAGAAGATCTGTCCTACTCCCCACCTCGACAGAGTAGTGTCTCAGCTGTTAGGAATAAGCGTCCTTTGCCTCAAAGAAGGGGATACACACCACGGGCCACCCTATGGTTCTACCTGCGTGACCACGGCGAGGACATGATGAGGTGGGATGGCAAGCCTAACTCGACCCTACAGGCACGAGTACATGAACTGCAAGGAAGAACAGTCACTCAGGGAGGCTCTTCCAAGAAAGCTGCTGCTCCAATTTCCAGTAAGCAAGTCCCCAGACAGAGGAGTAGAAGCGCTGATTTTATTTCTAAGTGTAATAGAGGGACTCCTGATTCACATTTGCAGGAAGTGAGTTGTGACTGCCATGATCAAGACTAGAGGGGCCCTGCCTCCAGCCGGGTGGAGGAAAGGGATAACCGGGCTTACTGGACTGTGTGGATCCGATGGCCTGGCACGTCCGACCCACAGGAGTATAAAGCTTTAGTGGACACTGGCGCACGGTGCACCTTAATGCCATCAAACTATATAGGGACAGAACCCATCAGCATTGCTGGAGTGACAGGGGGATCCCAAGAGCTGACTGTATTGGATGCCGAAGTGAGCCTAACTGGGAATGAGTGGCAGAAGCACCCCATTGTGACTGGCCCAGAGGCTCCGTGCATCCTTGGCATAGACTACCTCAGGAGAGGATATTTCAAGGACCCAAAAGGTTACAAGTGGGCTTTTGGTGTAGCTGCCTTGGAGATGGAGGAAACTGAACAGCTGTCTACCTTGCCTGGTCTCTCAAAGGACCCTTCTGTGGTGGGGTTGCTGAAGGTCAAAGAACAACAGGTGCCAATCGCCACCACAACAGTGCACCGGTGGCAATATCGCACCAGCAGAGACTCTCTGATCCCCATCCATAAACTCATTCACCAACTGAGGAGCCAAGGAGTCATCAGTAAGACCCACTCACCCTTTAACAGTCCCATATGACCAGTCCGGAAGTCTAATGGAGAGTGGAGGCTCACAGTAGACTATCGTGGCCTGAATGAAGTCACTCCACCGTTGAGTGCTGCAGTGCCCGACATGCTAGAACTTCAATACGAACTGGAGTCAAAGGCAGCCAAGTGGTATGCCACAATTGATATTGCTAATGCATTCTTCTCAATCCCTCTGGCAGCAGAGTGCAGGCCACAGTTTGCTTTCACATGGAGGGGCATCCACTACACCTGGAATCGACTGCCCCAGGGGTGAAAACACAGCCCTACCATTTGCCATGGACTGATTCAGACTGTACTGGAACAGGGAGAAGCTCCAGAACAACTTCAGTACATTGATGACATCATTGTGTGGGGCAGCACAGCGGAAGAAGTTTTTGAGAAAGGGAAGGAAATAGTCCAAATCCTTCTGAAAGCTGGTTTCACCATAAAACAAAGTAAGGTGAAGGGACCTGCATGAGAAATCCAGTTCTTAGGAATCAAATGGCAAGATGGTTGTCGTCAGATTCCAATGGATGTGATCAACAAAATAGCAGCCATGTCTCCACCAACTAGCAAAAAGGAAACACAAGCTTTCTTGGGCGTTGTGGGTTTTTGGAGAATGCATATTCCAAATTACAGTCTGATCGTAAGCCCTCTCTATCAAGTGACCCGGAAAAAGAATGATTTCAAATGGGGCCCTGAGCAACGATTTACAAGCCTTTGAACAGATTAAACGAGAAATAGTCCATGCAGTAGCTCTTGGGCCAGTCCGGGCAGGACACGATGTAAAAAATATGCTCTACACTGCAGCCGGGGAGAATGGCCCTACCTGGAGCCTCTGGCAGAAAGCACATGGGGAGACCCGAGGTCGACCCCTAGGGTTTTGGAGTCGGGGATACAGAGGGTCCGAAGCCCGCTATACTCCAACTGAAAAAGAGATATTGGCAGCATATGAAGGGGATTGAGCTGCTTCAGAAGTGGTTGGTACTGAGGCACAGTTGCTCCTGGCACCCCGACTGCCACTGCTGGGCTGGATGTTCAAAGGAAACATTCCCCTCTACACACCATGCAACTGATGCTACGTGGAGTAAATGGGTTGCACTGATCACCCAGCAGGCTCGAGTAGGAAACCCCAGTCGCCCAGGAATCTTGGAAGTGATTATGGACTGGCCAGAAGGCAAAGATTTTGGATTATCACCAGAGGAGGAGGTGACACGTGCTGAAGAAGCCCCACTGTATAACAAACTGCCAGAAGATGAGAAGCAATATGCCCTGTTCACTGATGGTCCTCTCGCCTTGTGGGAAAGCACCGGAGATGGAAGGCTGCTGTATGGAGTCCTACCCGACAAGTAGCAGAAACTGCTGAAGGAGAAGGTGAATCGAGCCAGTTTGCAGAGGTAAAGGCCATCCAGCTGGCCTTAGACATTGCTGAACGGGAAAAGTGGCCAGTGCTCTATCTCTATACTGACTCCTGGATGGTGGCAAATGCCCTGTGGGGCTGGCTGCAGCAATGGAAGCAAAGCAACTGGCAGCGCAGAGGCAAACCCATCTGGGCTGCCACATTGTGGCAAGATATTGCTGCCTGGGTAGAGAACCTGGTTGTGGAGGTACGTCATGTGGATACTCACGTCCCCAAGAGTGGGGCCACTGAAGAACATCGGAACAACCAGCAGGTAGATCAGGCTGCCAAGATTGAAGTGGCTGAGGTGGATCTGGACTGGCAACATAAGGGTGAACTATTTCTAGCTCGGTGGGCCCATGACACCTCAGGCCATCAAGGGAGAGATGCAACATACAGGTGGGCTCTTGATCGAGGGGTGGACTTGACCATGGATATTATTGCACAGGTTATCCACGAACATGACACATGCGCTGCAATCAAGCAAGCGAAGCGGGTAAAGCCTCTGTGGTATGGGGGACGATGGCTGAAATATAAATATGGGGAGGCCTGGCAAATTGACTATATCACACTCCCACAGACCAGTCAAGGCAAGCGCCATGTGCTTACAATGGTAGAAACATCGACTGGCTGGCTGGAAACATATCCTGTCCCCCACGCCACTGCCCGGAACACTATCCTGGGTCTTGAGAAACACGTCCTGTGGTGACATGGCACCCCAGAGAGAATTGAGTCAGACAATGGGACTCATTTCCGAAATAACCTCATAGACACCTGGGCCAAAGAGCATGGCATTGAGTGGGTGTATCACATCCCCTATCACGCACCAGCCTGTGGGAAAAACTGAACGGTACAATGGACTGTTAAAAACTACACTGAGAGCAATGGGGGGTGGAACATTCAAGCACTGGGATACACATTTAGCAAAAGCCACGTGGTTAGTCAACACGAGGGGATCTGCCAACCGAGCTGGCCCTGCCCAGTCAGAAATCCTACATACTGTGGAAGGGGATAGAGTCCCTGTAGTGCACATAAAAAGTATGCTGGCGAAAACAGTCTGGGTTCTTCCTGTCTCAGGCAAAGGCAAACCCATTCGTGGGATTGCTTTTGCTCGAGGACCTGGGTGCACTTGGTGGGTGATGCGTGAGGATGGAGAAATCCGATGTGTGCCTCAAGGGGATTTGATTTTGGGCGAAAACAGTCAATGAACTGCATGGCACAATGTCAACTGCTATATAATACTGTGTGTCACCTCTGTGTTGTATCAATGATATCAGAGTACGAGCCTCCCAACCCATGGAAGATCAACTATGAAACAAGCTGTGCAGCAGTGCTGGAACGATGGCTGACTCAGTATGCAGCAACCCAACGCCACATACCATCTCTCCTACCCGGAAAGACTGATACAACAGATGGAGCCCAGAGTCATGGATTGGGTGAACTCAATGGACATTTTAATGGACATTTTACAGGGAAGGTCCATGAACTAAGCGAATGATGTCTGTGTATTATGTTAAAGGATGGGAAGGGGAGGGGTGGTGGTTGGTACGGTTGTATTGTATCATATGGGACCTGGGCATGGTGTAAATGGTATGGAATAAGGGGTGCACTGATCACTGTGCTGGTTTTGGCTGAGAAGGGGTTAATTCTCCTCACTGTGGGGGTCGGCTACCTTTCCAGCTTCCCGCGCTCTGCCACGTGGTGGGGGGGGCTGGGAGGGGCAGGGCCATGGTGGGTACGGCTGACCCCGACTGGCCAATGGCAGGTTCATTCCATACCATGTGACACCATGACCAATAAATTGAGGGGGGGCAGTGGCAGCGCGGAGGCGGCGCGGCGTCGGGTCGGCGGGCGGCGAGTGGCTGCGGCGTGTGCGGTTTGTTCCGGCGGTTCGTTCCCCCTCTCCCCTCCCTTCCCCCTTCCCCCGGGGCTTTGCGCCTCTCGTTGTTCTCATTTACATTGCATTTCTACTGTTGTTTCTTTTAATTTTAATTATTAAACTGTTCTTATCCCAACGCACGAGCGTTACCCTTCTGATTCTCTCCCCCATCTACCGGTGGGGAGTGAGCGAGCGACTGTGTGGGGCTGAGCTGCCGCTAAACCACGACATACCCGATAAGTTCCATCCGGCTTTTTTACCAGTAATATAGGGATATTCTATTCTGGTTCACATCCTATTAATAGCCCGTGCTGTACAAAATTATTAATCGGTCCTTCTATTCCCTTCCGGTGTTCTAACTTCAAGGGGTACTGTTTTTGTCATGCTGGGCTTATCCCTTCTTTAAGTTCTACTGCTATGGGATTGGCATTCTTTGCCCTCCCTGGGGTTCCCGCAGCCCATACTCCTGGATATACCTGTGTAGCTGTACGCTTCTACAGGAGAACTTATCTTGGGCCGCATATCTCCGGGACACAGGGCTCTACCCACCCTGGGGACAGTGATGCACAGACATCAATATGATGGATACAAAATGTCCGTTTATTTAGCTGCGTCACACGCTTATATAGCTCTTGCGCTTCCTGTTCCTGCCACTCCTATGGGGAGGAGTCTATCTTTCCGTCACATCCCGTGATCTTCCGGTCGCCGATCCCTGTCTATTCCCCTACATCTCCCCCTCCCCATGCTACTAAAATTCTACAAAGCTACTTGCGTAAGCGGATACATATTGCAGTCAGGTCGATATTCATGTAACGCTCGCAGGCGCTCTTTGATTTGTCTTATAACACAGCATAACAATGGTAGCCCACAAGTAACCATGATTACTACACGCAACAAGATCCCCCCAATTATTACTATCCAGTTCCAGTTCATATCTCTCTTTTGCCGCCCTTTCCCAGTGTCGCTCTCGTTGCAATATTGCTTGCGATCTTGTCAAGGAGCTCATTTCTTTTCCCAATGGTACGGCTAGCATGAGGATCCATGTCAGCAGACCCTGCAAAGAGACAACTCAGAAAGGGATTATTCACTGTACATCCTTGCACAGTTCTGCTTTCACACACTTTGCAGGCACCCATTCTATGCGCCCTTCATTCTCAACCGCGGCGTAGCCCCTCCCCAGGCATCTCAGTTTCCATCCTCTCTCCCATTGCTCACTGCCTGGGAACCTTACTCGTACCTGCGGATAGCGCTCGCCTGCTTGAGCTTTGCCAAAGTGCTTCTCCACTGCTGTAACTTGCTCCTGCCCGCGTATAAAATGATTAAGCGAATATAACGCACGCATTAAAATAGTTTGCTGAGCTGCTACGGGTATAGCTCCCTTATACCCCTCCCCCTCCCCAAGCTGTATTATTTTTGCTTTCAAGGTGCGATGAGCGCGTTCTACTATTGCCTGCCCTGTGCTATTGTAAGCAATGCCGTGTTTTAATACAATATTCCAAGCTTTGCACCATTCTTGGGTACTTCGAGCCCGAAAGCATGGTCCATTATCTGTTTTTATCTCGGTAGGCTTTCCAAGCCACGCCATTACCGTGGTCCAATGCGCAGTCAACTGCATTGCGGTCTGCTTCCGATGTTGAGTAGCCATGATGACTCCGCTATATGTATCAACTGTAATTGCCAGGTGCCGTCCGGGGGCCAACTGTGGACATTCAGTAAAGTCAGTCTGCCAGATAGCATTTGCTTCCAGTCCTCGAGGGTTGACTCCTGCCTCCCACAATGGCGAGTGCTGACAGTAAGGACAGGTGGCTACTACTTCTCTTGCTGCTCTTATTGAGATGCCACACTCCTTTGCCAAGGCTTTAGCACCCAGGTGCAGTTGTTCACGCAGTTGCTTTGCCTCCGTCAATGTCCAGACTCCCGCGGCTGCCTCATCAGCCATGCGATTCCCCTCAATCAGTGGTCCAGGCCCCGTCTGATGACTGTGAATGTGAATTACTGTCACAGTTGCTCCTCGCTGTGATAAAGCAGCCTCTAGCATCAAGGCAATTTCCGTGTGTGGTACACCCTCTCGTTTCATGGACATGACTAATTTATACACATATAAGGAGTCTGTGCGCACATTTATATGCCGATCTATATCCTTTCGCAGGGCCATCTCTAGTGCTTTCGCCTCCAGCCACTGCACACTTTTACCCTGCTCCTCATACGTCTGGCGCATCCAACTATTTTCTTCCTTCCACACTACCGCCGCTCTGTTTGTCTTTGAGGAAACATCTGTGAAATATGTTGGTCCTGGGTGAGGGGTATCCAAAACTCTACTATCCACACTCAAATCCACCACTTTGGCTGTCTCGGCCCACCTCTGTACCGTGCCTGTGAGTATTTTCCCTGGGTACGAGTATACCGCCAATTGTATATCCTCTTCACTCTCTACCACCTTCTGCCATTTCTCCCCATTCCACGGCACTGTCAGCTTATCTGGCTCCTTCCCAAAGATTCCCTTGCTTTCCCGTCGCAGCCGCCAAATCATTCCCCCAGCTACCTTGACTTTTGTGGAGAACGCATCCTTGGGAACCTTCTGATATACCCATCGCAGTGGTTTTTCTTCCCCTGCTCGTATTTGATATAGCAATCCTAACCCTCCACTGGCGGTCAGAATCCAACCTGCAATTAATTCCTCCTGGGGGTCCCACCGCCATACTCCTTCCTTTTGCATTCGACGGTTTATCATCTGCAACTGCTCGACTGCCTCAGTGTCTAAACTCCTGGGCTCCCATGGGTCGGTCCCTTTCAGCAAGGCATAGAAAGGTTGCATCTCCTCACCGGTGACGCGCACGAAAGTCCGCAACCACTGCAGTGCTCCTACCAGCTTCTGGACATCGTGTAAATTTTTAACCTTAGGTGTAAGTTTAATAGGCTGAGCATGTATGGAATCCCCTTGTATTCTAGCACCCAGAAATCCACACACTGGTCCTCGCTGTACCTTTGCCTCAGCTACCTTGAGGCCCTGTCCCGGAAGGCCCCTTTGGGTGTCTGAAAAGACTTGTTCACACAACGCCTCAGTGGGCACAGCTATGAGGACGTCATCCATGTAGTGGATCATGTAGATTTTCTCCTGATACTGCTGCCTTACTTGCCGCAGTGCAGAAGCCACATACCTCTGGCAGATCGCTGGAGAATTTTTCATCCCCTGCGGAAGTACTGTCCACTGCCATCTACTACCTGGTTCTGCACGGTTCACCGCTAGCAGAGTAAAGGCAAATCTCTTTCTATCATTTGGATGTAGTGGAATACTGAAGAAGCAGTCTTTGATATCTAAAACAATGACTCGCCATCCTTTCGGGACAGCACTCAGATCTGGTAGACCAGGTTGGAGAGGCCCCATGTCCTCCATTTGCTGATTTACTGCTCTAAGGTCATGCAGCATCCTCCATTGGTTTTTATCTTTCTTTCTTATAGCAAATATAGGGGTGTTCCACGGGCTCATCGAGGGCTCTAGGTGCTCTGCTTCGTGCTCTCGTTTTACTATAGTTCTTACAGCCTCTGTTTTCTCTGTTGTCAGGGGCCACTGCTCCACCCAGACGGGCTCTTTGGTTTTCCACACTAACTTGTGCTGATGAAGCCCCTCTGAGGCAGTGGCCCTTATGCTAAATTTTCCAACCCGATCCCCATCTGGGCAAGGGCATCTCGCCCTAACAAGGGGCTTGCTACCCCATCTGCTACTAGTATGGTCACTACGGCCGTGAGGAGCTTCCCTGCCTCCTCGTCCATGACTTCGAGTTTCACAGGGCAAGTACTAGTTCTCATCTGTTGTTCTCCTCCTACCCCTATTATACTTTTTCCCATGGCAAGGGGCCAAGTCGGTGGCCACCGTTCGAGTGGCATTACTGTGACATCTGCCCCGGTATCTACCAACATTCCCAGGCATATCCGTGCCGGGTAACTCGGCTCTTGTGGGGTAATCATCACTGCTGCCATGGGTCTCTCATCACAGCCTATGACCAAGGCCACACGGGGGCTGTAACCTGCAAATCTTGCTGGTTCTGCTCCCCTGCGTGATGGTTCACTCCCCCTTGGCCCGCTACGGTGGGCCAAGCTCCTGGTGTTGGCACCATGATGGGGGCCATTTGACTCACAGGAGGCGCGAATCCCCCTCGCTTCGCCCTCCCTTGGCCGTTTCCCGGCCTCGTAGTTGGACAATCTCTTGCCAGGTGTCCTGGCTTCCCACACACCCAGCACCTCCCTACTGGGCACGCTCCTCCTCCATTATGTCCTCCCCTTTCCGCTAGCGGGCACCCAGCTTTAAAGTGCCCTCGCCGGCCACACAAGTGACATCTCGGCCCCACCCCGGCCGCTTGCACCATCACCCTTTCTTCGCTTCCACAGTCAGGGTTCTGGCAGGCGTGCGCTCCCGCACCGCCATGCTGGTTCAATGCTTCCTGGCGCAAGACATGCCTGATGGTTTCACCCAATGGCGCCCCTACCACCAGGGTGCGGAGGATATCTTGTGTTTGCGGATTTGCTTGATTTCAGAGGCAATCCATAAGGACTGCCTCCTTGGCTGCTGGTGGCAATTCTGATTCTATAATAGCCTTTTGCAACCTGTCACAAAACGTTGTAAATGGCTCTGCTAGTCCTTGCTGTATCTTTTGCCAAGGTTCTGCTTTTTTCTCATACCTGCCCACTTCACTATACGCTTTGCGGGAACTCTCCGTTACCGCTTGCAGCTCCCTGCCCCTTAATTCTGCTGCTTGCAACTGCGGGGTTTCCAGTCCTTGACTTCTGCCAGTGAGCTGGTCAAGGGTGGTCCCTCTCAGCAGGTGGCCCGGAACTGCCGCCACTTGCTGTACAAGGGCATGGCAGGCACTGTGCATTGCCTCCTTCCAAAGTATGTACATTGTGGGAGCCAATATTGCTTTCGCCAACTGCTTAGCATCAGAGGGGGTCAATGGCGCTGCATGCGCAGCGTCCAGCAGCAATCCTACTCCTTTGTCTTTCAGCCCCTTTTCTCTAATTTCTCGCCATAAAGTTCGCACTAGCTTGGCATCTATCGGCGTCCACTCCACCCCTCCTCCTGGAGCTAATCGGACAGGGAAGATCCCGGGCATCTCTATCCTTACTCCATCGAGGCTACAATCTCTAGCTATCAGCCGCCAGTTAGGTAACTCAACTGACTGTCGCTGGGGCGCCCCCTTCGATAAGAGTCCTGTCTGCTGCCGAGTTACTTCCCCTAGTGCGCGCATAGCCTGCTGCAGCTGCCGCAGCGCTTCCTCCGCAGACCCCTCCGGAGCTGCAGTGCCCCGGACCTCCCCTTTTGACGGTCCCTCTCCTCCCTCCTTCTGATTGGTCCTCCGAGTCTCTGCTGTTTTGTGCCTCTTTTTTGCGCGCCGCAGACAAGATGCTCTCTCTTCCCACATATGGGCATCGGTTTCTCCCCCAATTTCTGATTCGCTGCTACCCGAAGTTGTTCTATACTCCCCCTGTCCTCCCCTCCAGGCACCCCAATCCCCCTCCTCATCCGACTCCCATCTCAAGGGTTGCCCCGGGAGCCAGTCTCGAGGGTCGGGCAGAGGGCTGTGCCGCTGCCGGCGCTGCTTCCGGCGCTGGTCATCTTTCTCCTTCCGCTCCGTCACTCCCGCTGCGTCCGCTGCCACGTCACCCTCCCCGCGCGCGGGCTCCCGCGCCTGTGCCAAATCATCCCAGGGGTATGCGGGGGGGGGACACTCTAAAGGCCCCGCTGGCTCAACAGGGAACACCGCCGCTTCCCGATCCACCTCCTTGGGAGCCTCAGACTGAGTCACTGGCCAGGCTACTCCATCCGAACTCTCCCCTTCTTTCCCATCCCCCGCGATGCTTGCCCCTGTCTGCGTCCTCACTGCCCCTCCTGGGTCTATTTCCGGGCTACTGTCGCCTGTAGCACCGTGCAGGCACCGCCGCGCCTGCCACCACGTCTCCTGATCATCCCGAGCTTTCAATAGTAATCGGTGTATCTTTCCCCAGAGCTGTATGTACTGGGTTTTTCCCATCATAGCCCTTTCGGCTACCTCCTCTTTAATCCTCACCCACTTATCCTTATTAAATATGTCTGCGGGACTTCGTATGAGCCCCTGCGTAATCATCCATTGGATGGTCTTTGAGGTAGGCGTCTTCGATATCGAAGTACCATATTCCTTCCCCAATCCCTTCAGTACCTTTACGACTGAATCCATGGCGCGCCCGCTGACCTGCGGCTCCCCGTCCCGCCCCTGCCTGCCCCAAACTCTCCTTTCCCCCCGGCGAACTTGCCAAGCCGCCCCGCTAATCACGTCGGGGTCACCACTTGTAGCTGTACGCTTCTACGGGAGAACTTATCTTGGGCCGCATATCTCCGGGACACAGGGCTCTACCCACCCTGGGGACAGTGATGCACAGACATCAATATGATGGATACAAAATGTCCGTTTATTTAGCTGCGTCACACGCTTATATAGCTCTTGCGCTTCCTGTTCCTGCCACTCCTATGGGGAGGAGACTATCTTTCCGTCACATCCCGTAATCTTCCGGTCGCCGATCCCTGTCTATTCCCCTACATACCTGACTGATAATCTCTTCAATTTCAGGCACCACTACAGTGGACTTTTCAGGGTGCATTAGGGCCAAACTTAAAATTTCAGTTATTTGGTTCTCTTTTACTTTTAGTTCCATGGTTCCCTGTTTAAAGGCTATTTCTGCTTCCAGTTGTTCCAATAAATCCCGACCCAATAATGGCTTGGTTGATTTCGGTAAATATAGAAATCGGTGTATTCCAATCCGCTTTCCTAATTTAAATTTGAGCGGCTTCAAAAAGAATGCCCTTTCCTGTTGGCCAGTAGCCCCTATTACATTCAGAAAATCTTTACTTATAGCTATCAGTTCTGGATTCAAAACAGAGAAAGAAGCACCTGTATCTACTAAGAATTCTACCTCTCTCTCTTGTCTCGCTAGCTTTATTTTAACCAGTGGATCTGCTAGGGTAGATGCCCCAGGTCCCCGTCAGTTGACTTCTGTTTCAGCTATCAAGGTCTGTGGGGTCTCCTTGGGCATTGGGACGTTGCCGAGAGGGTGCCAAAACTCATCAGGAAAACAGACTACTATCCACTATTACTATTTCACATAGGCATGAATGACACTGAGAGCCGTAACCTGGGTAAAATCAAGGGAGACTTTTGAGCCCTGGGGGAGCAAGTGAAAAACATTGGCACCCAAGTGATCTTCTCTTCTATTTTGCCAGTTTGAGGGAAGGGAGCAGCCAGAAACAGGTGCATAATGTATATCAACTCCTGGCTACGTGGCTGGTGCCACCATGAGGGGTTTGGCTTTTATGACAATGGGGTGTTCTTCAATGATGACGACATGCTAGGGAGGGATGGAATCCATCTGTCTAAAAGGGGTAAGGGAATCTTCAGCAGTAGGCTGGCTAACTTGGTGAGGCGGGCTTTAAACCGAAGGACTTGGGGGGTGGGATCCATTGCGAAAACACTCACGCCAGCACGTCCAACAGGGGAGTAAGTCAGGCCAAGCAGTGTGGTGGTAAAGGTTCCTTAGCTGTCTCCCAAGGGGTGAAACAGAAGAGTAATCACCTCAAGTGTATGTCTACAAATGCACGCAGTCTAGGAAACAAACAGGAGGAACTGGCGCTCTGTGCGCTCTCAGAAGGGTATGACATCATAGGAGTAACTGAAACATGGTGGGACAACTCAACTGACTGGGGGATCGCAATGGACGGTTACAGGCTCTTTCGTAAGGACAGGCAGGGTAGAAGAGGTGGAGGAGTTGCACTCTACATCAAGGAACACCTTGAATGTATCAAAGTCAACTATGGTGATTGCGACTGCTCTATCAAATGCCTCTGGGTTAAAGCGAAAGGGGTCATCTCCAAGCAGGACCTCACAGTGGGCATCTGCTACCGACCTCCTAACCACGATGACGAAGCCGACGAAGCAATATTTGGGGCACTAAAGCAAGCTTCTGGCCAACAGAACCTGGTCCTGATGGGCGACTTCAACTACCCAGACATCTGCTGGAAGAACAATACGGCAGCTCGCATGTCATCCACCAAGTTCCTGCAATGTAGAGAGGACTGTTTCCTGATACAAATGTTAGATGTGCCAACCAGGAATGAGGCACTGCTGGACTTGCTATTCACAAACCGAGAAAGCCTGCTTTGTAATATCTCGGTTAGTGATAGCCTTGGCTGCAGTGACCACAATATTGTGGAGTTCGGGATCCTGCTGAGCGTGCTGAAGGTCACCCCTAAGACAAGGGTTCTGGATTTTAGGAGAGCAAACTTCAGTTCACTCAGGGCTCAGTTGGGAGGGATTCGATGGGAAGCTTCCATGGAAGACAAAGGAGCTAGTGAGTGCTGGGAATTCTTCGAGAACTCTCTCTTGGAAGCACAAAGCCAATTCATCCCCTAGAAAGGAAAAGGAAGTAAGCGGAGCAAGAGGCCCCCATGGCTCAACCATGACCTCCCGGGTCTGCTCAAATCCAAAAAAAGAAGCCTACCAGAGATGGAGAAGTGGAGGATTATCCATTGAGAGCTACAAGGGCATTGCCAGAGTGTGCAGAGATGCAGTTAGAAAAGCAGAGGCATTCATTTTTCCAATGTCCTTCCTCCCAACAATACGCACGCTGATTCTTTCCCAGTCCCCCTCTATTTCCAAAGGGCCTTCCCTTTCCTCGTCCTTTCAATCCTCCTCTGTTTACCATTCCTCTCTGTTCCAAGGCTGCCACCGTAGCTGTCGCCATCACTTTTGTCATTTTTCCTCTATCGGCATTCTCCCGATTCCTGAATACTCTCCATGCCTCCTCAAGCAATTTTTCTAAGCTTCTTATTTCCGGTTCTTTTCACTTCTGTAGCTTCTTTCTTATAGCTGTAGACGATTGCCCCAAAAATAGTGAAACAAGTCCCACATCCAAGGAGGGATCTAGGGTAGTGTGTTTTTGCATGGCATTTCTCAGTTGATCCAAAAATTCAGGAGGGGTCTCTTTCTGACCCTGTTTGACAGCATACAATGCTGACCAATTTACAGCTTTTGGAATTGCATTTTCTAATCCAAATTTTATCCAATCTCGGTATCTTTTTAATAATCTATCATCACGCCCGTCATTGGGGGCCCAATGTGGGTCCGTCAGGTGAATGTAATCATCCACATTCCCTTGTAAGGTTCCCCCAGTAATTTGGGCCTGCACATGAGTTCGTGCAGTTTTTAATACTAATTGTTCTTCTGTTTCCATCATTTCCCCCAAAATCAAATCTACATCACTCCAACCCGGGTCCTGTTTTTTTTATTCTTAATTCAAATTGTTTTGCCACTCGAGAGGGGTCGTCCCGGTATCCCCTAGCTACCTCTCTCCAGGCATCTAAATCAGTAGTGGAGAAGGGTACTTTTCCTCTGGCTGGACCTCCTACCCCCATTACCTCTTGCAATGGGGCTAGGAGTTGGGGAGCCTTCTGAGTTTTACTCCGAGTTCGTGCTGTGACCGGAGTAAAACTATTCATCGCTCCCTCCTCCTCACTACTACTGTCTGTTTCAAAAGTGGTGGGTGTGGGAAAGGCAAGTTTGTTACTAAGCGGGGGGTAATCCCAAATCTTCAGGTTGATCCTCTATCTCCTCTCGCTTCTTTCTAGGGTTTACTGTTTTCAAACACCTCTGCCCAATACTACATGCTGAACAGCATCTCCTTATTTTCTCCTGCTCCTTCTTTTCACTTCTCTTTTCTTTTTCTGAAGATAAAACCAGGGCATCTTCTGGTGGAATATTAATACCACAATCTACCTGCCACTCCGGATGATTCCGCAAAGTGGAGAACATATCTGCATACATAACTTCATCCCACATTCTTTCTTCCCTTAAAAAACAATATCAGCCGCAATACAGTGTTTTCTTATTCACACTCCCACCCGGCGGTCCCCCTATATCTTTCCAGTGTGCTAGGATACGTCCTAGGGGGCTTTTCTTTGGAATTTCGCTGCTCTGATTCCCCCCCATTCCGTTTTCTTATTTACGAGGCACACAAGATGACAACGTGTACGTAGATGGCACACTATTGGTCCGTAATAAAGTTAACAATTGCTTTGTTCCGGTATTATGCCTGGCAGGATAGCGGAACCAAGGGTCAGAACTCCACACTCGCTTTGCAGCTATGCTGCATCTCAGTCACTCGTTCATTCACCAGTCACACCAGAGTTAACTCAGCTCATTCATACTTAGCTTTCAATTTTACAACGCCTGACGGGTATATCCAAATTCAATGTGAACAAGCCAGTATCCAAGTTCAGTATCAATAAATCCATACCACCAAGAGTACAAAACTTATGCGGCTTACATAAGCATACCAATTCCTGTCGTGATTCAGACCCACTCGGCAACTAAACACCACGCAGTCGCTCGCTCACTCCCCCCACCCTGTGGGACAGGGGAGACAATCGGAAGAGCAAAGCATAAAAAATTTGTAGGTTGAGATCAGAACAGATTACTAATTAAAACAAAATCATAATGATAATAGTCATGATGATAATAATAACAATAATGATAATATAAGGAAAAGAAAAAGGGAAAAAGGGTAAAAACCAAAAACACAACTGATACAACTGCTCACCAAGTTCCGAACGACGCTGCCCGTCCCTGAGCTGTGATTGCAGCCTCCCTCCCCTGGCCAGCCCCTCCAAGTTAACATACTGGGCATGACGTCACATGGTATGGAATATCCCTTTGGCCAGTTTGAATCCGCTCTCTTAGCTGTGCCACCTCCCCTCCCGGCTTCTTCTGCATCTGGCAGAACATGGGAAGCTAGAAGAGTCCTTGACTAGTATAAGCACTACCTAGCAACAACTAAAACATCAGTGTGTTATCAACATTGTTTTCATACTAAGGCCAAAGCACAGCACTATGGCAGGTACAGTGAAGAAAATTAACTCTATCCCAGATAAAACCATGACAGTATCCACCCCAATTCCATATCATTTAAGTCATGCTCAGGTCCCATACTGTCCAATACAATTTCAATAACCCCTAGCCGCCTTCTCATCCTTTAATAGAATATATTGATTGCATTTATCATTCCCCTCATCAATGGAAAACCCCTGTAATATGTCTGTGAAATGTCCATGGAGTTCATTTAGTCCATGACTTTGGGTTCCATCTATTGTACGAGTCTTTCAGAGAGATGGTGTGTGTGGCGTTGGATTGTTGCATGCTGAAGTCAGTCCTTGCTCCTTCACCGCTGCGCTGTTAGTCCTTGTTCTCTCACCGCTACACTTCCCTTGGTTCAATGCAAGATTCCCAGCATGAAACCATTGATATGGAATATAGCAACCATAGTAGTGTTGACATACAACATTATATAACAATTAACAGCATACCATTCAGTTCATTGACTGTTTTCACCCAATATCAAATCCCCTTGAGGAACACATCGGACTCCTCCATCCTCCCGCATCACCCACCAAGTGCACCCACGTCCTCGAGCAAAAGCCGTCCCATGAATTGGTTTGCCTTTGTCTGAGGCAGGAATAACCCAGACTGTTTTCCCCAACATATTTTTTACATGCACTACAGGGACTCTATCCCCTTCCACAGTAAGTAAGTGTTCTGATTGGGCAGGGCCAGCTTGATTGTCAGATGCCCTAGTGTTGACTAACCGGGTGATTTTTGCTAAATGTGTATCCTGGTGTTTAAATGTTCCACAACCCATTGCTCTTAGTGTAGTTTTTAACAGTCCATTGTATCTTTCGATTTTCCCACAGGCTGCTGCGTGATAGGGGATGTGATACACCCACTCAACACCACGCTCTTTGGCCCAGCTGTCTATGAGTTTATTTTGGAAATGAGTCCCGTTGTGTGACTCAATTCTCTCTGGGGTGCCATGTCGCCACAGGAGATTGTATTCGAGACCCAGGATAGTGTTCCAGGTGGTGGCGTGGGGGACAGGATATGTTTCCAGCCAGCCAGTCGATGTTTCTACCACTGTAAGCACATGGCGCTTGCCTTGGCGGGTTTGTTGGGCTGTGATATAGTCAATCTGCCAGGCCTCCCCATATTTATATTTCAGCCATCGTCCCCCATACCACAGAGGCTTTACCCGCTTCGCTTGCTTGATTGCAGGGCACATTTCACATTCATGGATAACCTGCGCAATAGTGTCCATGGTCAAGTCCACGCCTTGAACACGAGCCCATCTGTATGTTGCATCTTTCCCTTGATGGCCTGAGGTGTCATGGGCCCACCGAGATAGAAATAATTCACTCTCATGTTGCCAGTCCAGATCCACCTCAGCCACTTCAATCTTGGCAGCCTGATCTACCTGCTGGTTGTTCCGATGTTCTTCAGTGACCCGACTCTTGGGGACGTGAGCATCCGCATGACATACTTTTACAACCAGGTTCTCTACCCGGGCAGCAATATCTTGCCACAATGCGACAGCCCAGATTGGTTTGCCTCTGCGCTTCCTGTTGCTCTGCTTCCATTGCTGTAACCACTCCCACAGGGCATTTGCCACCATCCAGGAGTCAGTGCAGAGATAGAGCACTGGCCACTTTTCCCGTTCAGCAATGTTTAAGGCCAGCTGGATGGCCTTTACCTCTGCAAACTGGCTCGATTCACCTTCTCCTTCAGCAGTTCCTGCAACTTGTCATATAGCAATCCATACAGCAGCCTTCCATCTCCAGTGCTTCCCCACAAGATGACAGGACCCATCAGTGAACAGGGCATATTGCTTCTTGTTTCCTGGCAGTGTGTTATACAGCGGGTATTGTTCAGCCTGTGTCACCTCCTCCTCTGGTGATAATCCAAAATCTTTGCCTTCTGGCCTGTCCGTAATCACTTCCAAGATTCCTGGGCGACTGGGGTTTCCTACTCGAGCCCGCTGGGTGATCAGTGCAACCCATTTACTCCATGTAGCATCAGTTGCATGATGTGTAGAGGGGACCCTCCCTTTGAACATCCAGCCCAGCAGTGGCAGTCGGGGTGCCAGGATCAGCTGTGCCTCAGTACCAACCACTTCTGAAGCAGCTCGAACCCCTTCATATGTTGCCAATATGTCTTTTTCTTTTGCAGTATAGCAGGCTTCAGACCCTCTGTATCCCCAACTCCATTATTTCAAAGCAGTTATGCCAAAGAGATTACATGCTGTGCACTGTACAAACATCCGCCACATGGGTCATGTGCTCTAGGCTTCACCCGGATCTTTGGACAACTGTTGATCGTCCAGTTCACCATAAATCACCTCAAGTACAGCTACTTCCCTCAGGTACTCTATAACTTTCTCCATGGCTGCCCACTTTTCTAAGCGATATATAACGTCTGCCTTGAAGGGATACCTTTCTTTCACATCAGACAGGAGTTGCCTCAAGAGGCTGTGACTGCTCTATCCTCTATCCAGGTGGACTCTGGGGTGCTGTCACTAAACAGCGTCTTGCATGTGAATAACACCCATCTCTTCTGGGCCAGCTCCTCTGTAATCTTATCTGGAATCTTGGGCTTAACGGTAAGGAAGAGGCCACTGATAGTCTTGGATAACCTATTTGTTCTGATGAATATTGTCATTGTCCTGCTGAACCTGGCTGTATTTGTAATGGGATGCCAAGGCATTCAGTTTGTGTCCAGTTTACCAAGATGCAATTTGGTGGATATGGGTGGAAAGAAGATGTGTTTCTGCTGCAAAGGACTCCATCTCGCTAAATGCACAGAACAAGAGACTGTACTGAAGCTATACCACATGAAGGCATGCAACGCTTCTCACCTTCTTCTCAAGAAGGTTCTCTCTGGCCTTTGGGCCATGAGTGCTCTCACCACCACAGTCTGCTTGGTAGCAGCTGTCCTGCATTGCTTACAGATTGTTGCAGCAAGAAGATCCTGCATAGATGAATCTCAGCTTGAAGGCCAAGGTCACACTTTGGATCCTGATGGTTCTGCCTCACCTGTGCTGCCTCCCTCCTATTCTGCAACTGTTGGGGTTTAGCCAGCAACTCAGCCCCACACAGCTGCTCACTCCCTCCCCCACCAGCAGGATGGGGGAGAGAATCAGAAGGGTAAAAGTGAGAAGGGTCATGGGTTGAGATAAGAACACCTTAATAATTAAAATAAAACAACAACAAAAGCGCAATGAAAAGGAAAACTACAAGAGCAACAAAACCCAGAACAGGGAGAAGGTGGAATGAACAACCAAAACAAATACCACATGACACACCTTCTCACGACACAAACACACACAAACACACACACACACACGCAAACACACGCACACACACACACACACACAAACAAACAAACACACAAACAAACAATCAACTCCCGAAGCCACAACCACCACCACACAACATTGCACAACAACTGCCCCGGTTAATATACTCATCATGGCATCACATGGTATGGAATTAAAATCCCAATGGCCAGTTTGGGTCAGCTCTCTTGGCTGTGGCCCCGCCCCTCCCAGCCTCTTGCCCACGTGGCAGAGCATGGGAAGCTGGAAAGGTCCCTGACTACTACAGGTGCTACAGTGAAGAGAATTAACTCCATCCTAGCCAAAACCAGCACAGCTATGAAAATAGCTAGCATGAGCCAGAGATAATTTAGCAAGTGCAGCAGCACCTGTGTAAGATTGATGTAACTTTGGAATCCAGTGCAGATGTAAAAGCTACTATCAACAGAGGGCAGTGATTTACAGGAAGGGGCAGCTTTCTGCATAGCAATGGTGTGAACTTACTACAGCTGCAATTTGATAAGTAATCTCAAAAGCAAAGCCATACAAAAAGCATTTGCAAATGCACCTTTTAATATAGGCAACAGGAATGAGAGCCATGTGAGTATGAGAGCAGGAGGGCTGTAAAGACATCATTTCCTTCCTAAAGGCAGCAGACGCAAAAGAACCAGATTCTCAACCAGAATAATAACAGTGATGCTGAGGACAGTTCTCACTCATCCAGGAATCACTTGGTGAAAGTAAGATATATCTCCATTACTGGAAGAATGTGGATCATTTACACAGCCTAATGAGACAAACGGGTCAGCATAAATGTGCTGCTGTCTGATCCCTAGGCAGTCTCTAATCCAGCCACGTCATGGAATGAGACATGTCTTTCACTCACACCTAAGAACTTAATTTCTTCAAATGTCTCGAGCGACACCATGTGCCACTACCCTAGAAGTGAAGCCCTCCCTGGGGAGTTGCTTCTTTCTTTCAGCATGCTGAAGCCAGGGCCATGAAAGCATTTTATTTAGCACTATCCCTTCAAGATCCTTTGCCCACTTCAGCCTATAGAATAACCAAATTCTAGTCTCCTCCCTGTGCTAAGATAACTTGCATAGTTTTGCTGTAGTTGTGTTTCTGTTTTTTCTTTGCTGGGCTTTTGGCTGACTGATGGTTGCTTGGCTTTGGAAGACAGGGGAGAAGATCTGGCTCAAGAATCCCAGTTCCGGCATTATCCATGAAGAAGCTTCTGGAGTTGGAAGCTTTAAATAGGTTTCTGCGAAAGCAATTGGTTACCTGAGACTTGCATATGGACTTGCAGAAGAGAGGACACTAAACTGCAACGCTTAATACTGAACTTGGGGCAAATGAGTATTTCTTTTAAGGCCAACGTGACAGTTCAGGCTCTTGCATATATGTATATCAGTAAATACCTGGGCTAAAGAAACACATCTCCACATACTGAAACGGAACAAACAAGCAAAAATAATACAAAGTAAGGCTACTGCATCATTCAGTGCACTTCCCAGATTTGTTTTAATAATCATAGTTTGATTTCAATAACACTTACTATGCAAACTAACATACTCATTATTATATTCCATAAATCAAGGAAATGTGTTGCTAAAGAAATGCCAAGAGGTTGATCTGTGACTAGAAGAGACCACATGGAGAGCATCCTGCGTTTGCTAGCACGTATCCTATGGGGAATAAGGCAGACTCTATAGCATGGCAGCCTCGTAATAGATATTCCTGCTTCTTCAGGGCATGTCTTTTCTAAAACTGCGTTGCATTAGCAGAAAGAGCAGCCTTCATTAGTGTAATTGGGCAGCCATGAAATTACAGGCATGAACATGAGGACAACAGATGAGGACAGCAGGCCCTTCACTGCCTGTAGCTGTGCACAGGCACAAGGAAAGAAAGAGGAGGAGGAGAATGCCTAAGCCCTCAGCCCATGGATAGCTCCAGGGCGAAAATGCAGTATCTGGCCCGCCTATATGGCTATGATTTTCCTCTTGCCCTGGTAACATTACTACACTGGGGATCTCCATTGGGCTGGCCACATGAGCAGCCCAGTGAAGGCTATCACTTAGCAGCTTCTGCTCAAAGGTACGCTATTGCTGTGCAGGTAAAGGGCACCACTACCTGTGGTCAGTGTCATCCCATCAATTTCTCCTCTGGGTCCTCCAACTGTCAAACCTCTTCCTCCCAGTGGCAGCTGCAGCCTCCTGTGCCGACTCCCTCAGGCTGTGCCGCTCTGGCTGAAAAAGAGGAAGATTTTAGTTTCCTGGACAACCTCTTCCTGAATGCAGTCTCAGAGCTCTCTGACGGAGCTCACCCAACATCAGGAGAGGAGCAAGAGCTGAGCACTCACTCTGCGATGTCTTGGAAGGGACAGGGTTTGTATGGTGAATACCTGAAGCAGGCTGAGAGGTCTTGGTTTGAGGCGTGGGCCACCAAGGGGAGGAAACTACACCATGCTGATTGTGAAGTACACGTTAAAAATTGCTGTTGGTTTTTGTAGTTTGCCGTACTCTGCAGTGATTAGAGAGGTTTTGCCTAGGAGATTTGTTATTAAAACACTGGCCTTGAGCGTTATCAGTTACTTGGGTCTTGCATGGAAGCTGTTACTGTACTTCGGGTACCACCTCATGGAGACAATTAGCCAATGGAGACAATACCTCCTCCTGTGAGAGGTTTTTATGGAGGAAATACAAAATGGCACCTTAGCTACCATCTTCTATCATGCCTCCTCCTTCATTACAACAACTTTTCAGTATCTTGAACGTCCTTGGGTATTTAAGAGATACCTGTTGGTATTGCTTTGGCAGATGGTTTCAGTTCTGTCTCAGGTTAATAAGCAACGTAAGAATATCATCCAGAGATCTGCCCCAAGGATCTATAGCTATGTGTTGCCGGGTATGCGGGATAGTATGGGCAAATGCCTAAGACAGTGGTGTAAGGGACTAGAAACTTGTCTCAACAATGTCGGCAGAATGGCTTGATTACCAAGGCTTCACCACGACAGCAACTGAGGAAGTTCTACCCAGCAGGAACCTATATATCTGTATCTTGTTTTCTGGGAGCACAGAGGACCAGTCCTCTGCACGTGTGCCTGGCTCCAGGGTCATCTTACAACATATGGGAGCGGGGCTTGGACCCCTGGAACCGTCGAGCACCCTCTAGTGACAATACTGCGCATGCGCCCCACTGCCGAGTGGGAGATGTGGCCATGCAAACCGGCTCATTGACTATGCAACGGGACAATGCTATAAAAGGCAGAACCAGCAGAGACCAGTTGGAACGTTCCCCCACCGGACTGAAGATGCATCGGACTGACGGGATGCTGCAGATCCATGGTGGTAGCTATTGTAATTCTCTGTCTCTCTTTTTCCTTTTTTTTTCCTCTTTCTCTCCTTTTCTCTTGTGAACTTGTTGGCGGCCAAATAAAGTGACTTGGCACTTGACTCCATTTCGAGTCTTAATTCTGTTCCAGAGAATACAACAAACCTGGTTCACGATAACACATCCAATTGAACATCACTCAGAAGTTAAGCCCAGCCGCCCCTAGCCACCCAGAATTTTCTGAGGTTGGTTAGAAAGCAAGGAGGCTCAACTTCTGCCAAATTGGGCAACCCAACAGTGGATTGTGACATTTTTATATTGGCATCATGGACAGGATTCTCAGAGAACAGAAAGTGCACAACTAAGGTGTGGCCTTCTGAGGGTGAAAAGGGGAAAAGTGGATAACATTAAGGTGTGACCCTCTCAGGACAATAGAGCCCCTTTGTATTATGTAAGTAGCCGCTTAGAAAGCTATAGCTGCCTTTGTGCTAAGCACAATTAAGGTGTGACCTCCTGAGGGTGAAAAGGGGAAAAGTGGATAGTGGCATTAAGGTGTGACCCTCTCAGGACTGTACAGCCCCTTTGTGTTAGGTATAATGGCCACTCAGAAGGCAGTTAACGCTCACGATTATGTCTCCTCACCAGCAGCAGGGATAGACAAGCTATATGATCTTTTGGAGGCGCAGCGATCTTGCCCCTCACCTCAGGGACAAGATTGGGCGAAAAAAACATTGGTTTCAACCGCAGAGTGTAGTAGACAGGATAAGGGTACTGCAGAAGGAAGCTAGGGTTAGATCGGGGAAAGGAAAAGCTGTAATTTGCGCAGTACTTGGAGCGAGTCTGGCAGCAGCGGTGGAAGATAGGAAGCAGAGGCTTTGTCAAGCCGATGTCACAATAGACTCACTGCAGATGGTCATAAAGTCACTGCAGGAACAATTGGAGGAAAACAAGCGATTGTTGCAGGAAGAGAGAAATCAAAATGCCATACTGAAGGAGGAATTGAGGGATCAACTTTTGAGGGAAGCAGATACACTGGCGGAGGTAGAGATGAAACTTTCAGAGAAAGGGATACGGCACATTTACCCTCAGGGAGACTTGCAGAAGGCAAGGGAAACTGTAGAAAGCCTCCCTCACATGTATCCACTGGTTAAAACAGAGTACTTGTATGAGGACAATAACGATGACCGTCCTCAAGTTCTCACCAAAGAAGTCCCATTTACAGCAACTGAACTAGCAAAGTTGAAAAAAGACTTTGCAAGAACTCCAAAGGAATAGGAGACAGAATATGTGTGGAGAGTGTCCCTGTCAGTTGGGGATGGAATTTTGTTGTCGGAGAAAGAAGCAGAAGGATATTGGGGTCCGGGTGTGTTTTTAACTACAGGTAATCGCCGAGCCCCATGGTCATTAACCCAGAGGGATGCGTATTGGGCCGGAGGGCTGAACCCTTTAGAGAGGGGAGGTCCCCTTGCCATAACGGGTACGGTGGATCAGTTAGTGGAAAGTGTACAGAAAGCGGCCTGTCTCCAAATGATGTATGATCGGGAGCTCAAGCCCAACCAGGGTTCCCCGGTGATGATGCCTGTAGACCCAGAGAGGATGATTCCCCTGATCCGGGGACTCCCTGAAACCCATTGGGATCCAATTACAGGGGAAAATTCAAAATACTTCTGAAGGAGAAAGGACTACGGCCACTCTAGAAGGGATAATAACCCCTGACCATGGGCGGCCGGGAAGGAAAGTGTGGACGTGGGGGGGGGTAGTGCAGGAATTAATTAATTTTGGGAGAAAATATGGCCCTGTTGGTGGATCGTTCCAAAAAACCAAACAAGGGTTGTACGGTCTGCAGAGCAAGTTAATAGTCAGCCGCTGTCAATTGGGAAGGGCCAGGATTTGAGGCCACTCCGCAACAATCATCCCGGGAGAGAGAGACCCCCTAAGTCGACAGAGGTTATGGCATCTAGGGCTTCAGAAGGGCATTCCTCGAGACCTGATGGATGGACTCCCAACCCAAAAATTGGAAAAACTTGTAGAGAAATGGTCAGGGAAGAAGGCCACTCTCGCATTAGTTCCCGATGCTCCACCCCTGATAGATCTTGAGGGGGAGCTGACTAGGGAAAAGGTGGAAAACTAGAGCCTCCGTTCCCCGAAGGTGAGGAGGGGAGCAGAGGATGGATGTTTGTGAGACAACTCACCGTGAATGTAAGAGGGGATTTATTAATCACAGTAGCTGTAGGGCCAAGGAAAAGACCGGTAATTTTTCTAATTGATACTGGGGCACAAATCACTGCACTGATGCAGGCCGAAGCAGAACAGTATGCGATCTCTATCCCATCTAGAAATCTTATTATCTTAAATGCACTGGGAAAAACACAGTCAATGCCTATGACTTCAGTGACGCTATGGTTCCCAGGAGGGGAAGCCCCCATCAATACCATGGTAGCCATAGGACCTTTTCAGACGAACCTTTTAGGCATAGATGTGTTGAAGGGAAGGCAGTGGCATGACACCCAGGGGAACTCGTGGTCTTTTGGAATCCCCCAGATCAGGCAATTAACTGAAACATCTCGGGCGGAGGTGTGCCTATTGCAAACGGCACCTGCCCTTCCCCCCTCCAAGATTACCAATGTGAAACCCTATCCATTACCGCTAGGAGCCAGGGAAGGGATAGCCCCAGTAATTGAGGATCCCAAACAGCGGGGAATTTTAGTGTTTACCCACTCCCCGTACAATTCACCAGTGTGGCCAGTACTCAAACCTAATGGAAAATGGCGACTGACCATTGACTATCGGCGACTGAATGCAAACACTGGCCCCCTGACCGCAGCTGTACCCAACATAGCCGAATTAATTGCAACCATTCAAGAACAGGCCCACCCTATCTTAGCAACCATTGATGTGAAGGACATGTCTTTTATGGTTCCACTCCAGGAGTGTGATCAAGATCAATTTGCTTTTACCTGGGAAGGACAACAGTATACTTTTACCCATTTGCCTCAGGAATATAAACACTCGCCTACCTTGGCCCACCATGCCCTAGCACAGGAATTGGCAGCAACCCCATCAGAAAGAGAGGTCAAAGTCTATCAGTATATTGATGACATACTAATAGGAGGACATACCATAGCTTTGGTGCAGACTATGCATGACAGAATTATTAATCATCTGGAAGGAATAGGCCTTCAAATACCCAAAGAAAAAATACAAGCCCCTGCCAGTGAAGTTAAGTTTCTGGGCATCTGGTGGAAAGGAGGGTCAGTCTGTATTCCTTGGGACACCCTCTCAGCGTTAGATCAGGTAAAAATTCCGGAAAGTAAAAAGGAGCTGCAACACACCTTGGGATTATTGGTCTTTTGGAGAAAGCATATCCCTAACTTTGCAATAATTGCACGTCCCTTATATGACCTGTTGCAAAAGAGGGCAATTTGAAAATGGACTCCAGCTCACGATGAGGCATTGCAGCTTTTGGTGTTTGAAGCAAGAACCTGTGCTGGTTTTGGCTGAGAAGGGGTTAATTCTCCTCACTGTGGGGGTCGGCTACCTTTCCAGCTTCCCGCGCTCTGCCGCGTGGCGGGGGGGGGCTGGGAGGGGCAGGGCCATGGTGGGGGTGGCTGACCCCGACTGGCCAATGGCATGTTCATTCTGTACCATGTGACACCATGACCAGTATATTGAGGGGGGGCAGTTTGCGGCTCGGGAGCAGCGCAGCGTCGGGTCGGCGGGCGGTGAGCGGCTGTGTCGCGTACGGTTTGTTTCGGCAGTTTGTTCCCCCCTCCCCTCCCTTACTCCCTACCCCAGGGCTTTGCGCCTCTCGTTGTTCTCCTTTACATTGCATTTCTGTTGTTGTCTCTTTTAATTTTAATTATTAAACTGTTCTTATCCCAACCCACGAATGTTACCCTTCTGATTCTCTCCCCCATCTACCGGTAGGGGAGTGAGCGAGCGACTGTGTGGGGCTGAGCTGCTGGCTAAACCACGACAGTCTTTTTGGCGCCCAACGTGGGGCTCAAGGGTTGGAGATAATAACAGCTGCTGGTCACAGCGCCATGTTGTCCTTTTTGCAGTTGGTGTTAAAGACCGGTGTTGGTTTGTTTAGTTTGCTGTGTTCTGCTGTGATTAGTAACGTTTTGCCTACAAGATTTGTTATACAAACACTCGTTTTCAGCTTTATCTGGTATTTGGGGTTTTTGCTGAAACCGTTACTGTACTTTGGATACCAACTTGTTGAGGCAATGAGCAATTATACCTCCTCCTCCTCGGAGAGATTTTATATGGAGGAAATACAGAATGGTATCTTTGCAACTTTGTTCTATGATGTCTCTGCCTCTATTACAACAACCTTTTTGTATCTTGAACATCCTTGGGTGGTTAAGGTGCACTTATTGTTAGTTTTTGGGCATGTTGTTTTGGTTTTGACTAAGCAACTTCAGAATATCACCCAGAAATCTGCCCCGAGGCTTGATAGTTACGAGTGGCAGGGCATGTGGGATAGCATGGGCAAATACCTAGGGCAGTGGGCACCCCCAGTGTTTTGGAATTTCACCCCTGAACAAGTGCAGAATCCTAAAAAACTAGTAGAATATTTGGAGAAAGTATGCTGTTACGCTGGGAACTCCAGAGAGACACAGATAACTGCAAGATGCTGGGGCCTGGCCCATGCATACCGAGCCCTGCTCAACAGTATTCAGAGCCCCCAGGGGGAAGAGAAAGTCTCTGGATTGAAATGCAAAGTGACTGGCACTGTAGACAATCCAGCCCTGACAACAGGCACTGCAGCCACTCAAACCCCCACGACAAGTGCTGGAGCTGGCTCAGAAAATAAACCCGTACGAGTATCAGTTGCACCCATACACAAGACGAAATATTGGAAACGGTCGTCAACTCGTTTAGAACGAGATGATGAAAAAGCAGGGCCATCACGGGGAGAGGAGGAAGAAGTCATAAATGAAATAGAGACCACCCGATCCCTGTCCTTGAGTGAGTTGTGAGATATGCGAAAAGATTTTAGCCATTGTTCAGGTGAGCACATTGTCACCTGGCTGCTTTGATGCTGGGATAATGGGGCCAGTAGCCTGGAACTAGAGGGAAAAGAAGCCAAACAATTGGGATCCCTTTCTGGGGAAGGGGGCGTTGACAAAGCAATTGGGAAAAAAACACAAGCCCTCAGCCTCTGGAGGCAACTCCTGTCTGGAGTGAAGGAAAGGTATCCCTTTAAAGAAGATGTTACATATCACCCAGGAAAATGGACAACTATGGAGAAAGGCATCCAGTATCTAAGGGAATTAGCTGTGCTTGAGGTGATTTATGGTGACCTGGACGATCAACGGTCATCTAAAGATCCAGATGAAGCCTGGTGCACACGACCTGTGTGGCAGAAGTTTGTATGGAGCGCACCATCTTCTCATGCAAACTCATTGGCAGTAATGTCCTGGAGCGAGGACGAGGCACCAACGGTGGTGGAGGTGACTGATAGACTTTATGAAACAAATATCTTTTCCTCGCTTGTCTCTGCTGTGGAGAAACTATCCCAAGAGGTCCAGCAATTCAAAGAAGATCGGTCCTACTCCCCACCTCGACAGAGTAGTGTCTCAGCTGTTAGGAATAAGCATCCTTTGGCTCAAAGAAGGGGATACACACCACGGGCCACCCTATGGTTCTACCTGTGTGACCACGGAGAGGACATGATGAGGTGGGATGGCAAGCCTAACTCGACCCTACAGGCACGAGTGCATGAACTGCAAGGAAGAACAGTCACTCAGGGAGGCACTTTCAGGAAAGCTGCTGTTCCAGTTTCCAGTAAGCAAGTCCCCAGACAGAGGAGTAGAAGCGCAGATTTTATTTCTAAGTGTAATAGAGGGACTCCTGATTCACATTTACAGGAAGTGAGTTGTGACTGCCATGATCAGGACTAGAGGGGCCCTGCCTCCAGCCAGGTGGAGGAAAGGGACAACCGGCTTTACTGGACTGTGTGGATCCGATGGCCTGGCACATCAGACCCACAGGACTATAAAGCTTTAGTGGACACCGGCGCACAGTGCACCTTAATGCCATCAAACTATATAGGGACAGAACCCATCAGCATTGCTGGAGTGACAGGGGGATCCCAAGAGCTAACTGTATTGGAGGCCAAAGTGAGCCTAACCGGAATGAGTGGCAAAAGCACCCCATTGTGACTGGCCCAGAGGCTCCTTTCATCCTTGGCATAGACTATCTCAGGAGAGGGTATTTCAAGGACCCAAAAGGGTACAAGTGGGCTTTTGGTGTAGCTGCCTTGGAGATGCAAGAAATGGAACAGCTGTCTGCCTTGCCTGGCCTCTTGAAGGACCCTTCTGTTGTGGGGTTGCTGAAGGTCAAAGAAAAACAGGTGCCAATCGCCACCACAACAGTGCACCGGCGGCAATATCGCACCAACAGAGACTCTCTGATCCCCATCCATAAACTCATTCACCAACTGAGGAGCCAAGGAGTCATCAGTAATACCCACTCACCCTTTAACAGTCCCATATGGCCAGTCCGGAAGTCTGATGGAGAATGGAGGCTCACAGTAGACTATCGTGGCCTGCATGAAGTCACTCCACCATTGAGTGCTGCAGTGCCAGACATGCTAGAACATCAGTATGAACTGGAGTCAAAGGCAGCCAAGTGGTATGCCACAATTGATATTGCTAATGCATTCTTCTCAATCCCTCTGGCAGCAGAGTGCAGGCCACAGTTTGCTTTTACTTGGAGGGGGGTCCAGTACACCTGGAATCGACTGCCCCAGGGGTGGAAACACAGCCCTACCATTTGCCATGGACTGATTCAGACTGTACTGGAACAGGGAGAAGCTCCAGAACAACTTCAGTACATTGATGACATCATTGTGTGGGGCAACACAGCAGAAGTTGTTTTTGAGAAAGGAGAGAAAATAGTCAATGCTTCTGAAGGCCAATTTTGCCATAAAACAAAGTAAGGTGAAGGGACCCACACAAGAGATCAAGTTCTTAGGAATCAAATGGCAAGATGGTCGTCGTCAGATTGCAATGGATGTGATCAACAAAATAGCAGCCATGTCTCCACCAACTAGCAAAAAGGAAACACAAGCTTTCTTGGGTGTTGTGGGTTTTTGGAGAATGCATATTCCAAATTACAGTCTGATCGTAAGCCCTCTCTATCAAGTGACCCGGAAGAACAATGATTTCAAATGGGGCCCTGAGCAATGACAAGCCTTTGAACAGATTAAATGAGAAATAGTTCATGCAGTAGCTCTTGGGCCAGTCCGGGCAGGACAAGATGTAAAAAATGTGCTCTACACTGCAGCCGGGGAGAATGGCCCTACCTGGAGCCTCTGGCAGAAAGCACATGGGGAGACCCGGGGTCGACCCCTAGGGTTTTGGAGTCGGGGATACAGAGGGTCCGAAGCCCACTATAGTCCAAATGAAAAAGAGATATTGGCAGCATATGAAGGGGATTGAGCTGCTTCAGAAGTGGTTGGTACTGAGGCACAGTTGCTCCTGGCACCCCGACTGCCACTGCTGGGCTGGATGGTCAAAGGAAACATTCCCCTCTACACACCATGCAACTGATGCTACATGGAGTAAATGGGTTGCACTGATCACCCAGCGGGCTCGAGTAGGAAACCCCAGTCGCCCAGGAATCTTGGAAGTGATTACGGACTGGCCAGAAGGCAAAGATTTTGGATTATCACCAGAGGAGGAGATGACACATGCTGAACAAGACTCACTGAAAAACAAACTGCCAGAAGATGAAAAGCAGTATGCCCTGTTCTGTGGGAAACTATAGGTTTGAATCAGCATGTGGGTCTCATGATAAGTTGTTTGAGATAGAAAGCGGGCTGGAGGATTATAGGTATGCGATGGAATTAGCTTGACTACAGACCTGGTGTCAGACCCGCTGATGGAAAATTGCAGAGATCAGACCCGCTGATGGAACACTACAGAGAATCTGCAAGTCACCAGGAGAAGGAAGAAAGGCGAGAGATATCTCGGCCTTGAGAGCAAAAAGAAAGGCAGGGATATCTCTCGGCCTTGAGAGCAAACGATAAACAAGAACAAGGAATTAGGCACGAAGTACAGAAATAGACTGTTTGTTAAGAAGGTGTCGCAACCTGTATTAAGTAATTGTTGAAGCTTGTTTACAAGAGCATATAAAAGCGCTGTGACTTAAAAACAAAGCTGAACCTTGCTCTATCACTCACATTGAGTTGGCTGCTTGCTTTCCTCGCTCGCCGCAAATGGCGCCCGAACAGGGACCTGAAAAGGACTATTTCGGATACGGCAGCGAGAGACGGAGACGCACTGGCAGACGGCGGCCAGGGGGCAAAAGAGGAGTCGATTTATGCATCATTTTTGATACGTCCCGACTCTCCGGCCTGGATCCAACCTTGGGATTCAAGAGGGGATCCGCTTTCCGCAGTTGAAGCTAACCCGGGAGCGAGAGCCGTACAAAGACGCTGATTTTCCTCACATCGGGCAATGGAGATCGAGGTAGCTTTCAAATTATTAAAGCGCTTTTTAGAAAAGCGGGGAGTAAGTCAGTTAAAAGACTTGTCAGGATTAGTTGCAGTAGGTAAAGCGAAAGGGTTTTTTAAAGAACCAGAGTCGATTTTTGAAGTAGAGGAGTGGAGAGCCTATGGTGATTGTTTGTGGGACTTGGTGATAGATGACGATAAGACAGCGAAAAAGTTAATGAAACCTTGGCGGGAAGTGATTAACTGTATGAAAAAATATAAAACTGAAAAAAGATTAGCAACAGCCGCCTCTGATCGGCTAGACAACTGTGACCCCAATGCTGGAAAGATTGGAATTGGCTTAGACAATCTCTCTCCTCCCTTCTCGGGGATCCCAGTTGTCGTACCTCGAAAGCCCCTTATTCCCCCCCCTCCCCCCCCCCGGTAGATCTACATCTGTAGAAACTAACGGAGGAGGAATAAGCTTGGGAAAGGGAGGTGAAGATATTGAAAATTTATGTGATGTAGTCTCTCTGGTGGAGGAAAATAAGCCGAGCACGCCGTCTAGTCACCGTTCTGTGCCTGCTGTGCGCAGCCAGGTTGACTGGCGGAAAATCGGGTTAGAGGCATTACAAAATGGGGACCTAGAGACCGCCGACTTGCTAGCTCAGGCTTTCCCTGTCATCTATCAACCGGACCCTGCTAACAATCAAAATTTATTCGCACACCATAATCCTCTTGATTGGAAAATTTTTATGAAGGGCCCATTGCTGTGTCAATGTGTTATGGAAAACTCCAACCATGCTACTAAAAGCATTTTAAATACACTTCCCCTAGACGCAGGCATTGAGGTGATGCTTGAGCGCATGAGTCGAGTACCTCCCGGCCCCCAAGCTATGTTAGTTGAAGCATTGAGGGAAGTTGGGCAGGGAGTGGTACAGATTCAGCAACAAGTTTGTGCCGCTCTCGCCCCATTGGGTCCAGCCAAAAACTCTCAACACTAACCAAAGAGGGCCACTGCCACATGGATATTCCCAATCCCACTAACATGGCTCACAGAAGAGCCAGTATGGGTCGGGCAGTGGCCGCTCAAATGGGAAAGTCTACAACAAGCCCACATATTAATAAAAGAACAATTAGATCAAGGACATCTCCGACCGTCGACAAGCCCCTGGAACACCCCTATTTTTGTTATCAAGAAAGAGTCAGGGTAATACAGACTGTTACATGATCTACGGGCAGTAAATCAGCAAATGCAACTGATGGGGGCTTTACAGTCTGGCCTTCCAAATCCAGCCATGCTACCAACTGGCTGGCATTTACTAATTATCGACTTAAAGGACTGCTTTTTTACTATAAAGCTGCATCCTCAGGATACCCAGCGATTTGCATTTACATTACCGGCAATCAACAGAGAGGGTCCTGACTTACGCTTCGAGTGGACAGTATTGCCACAAGGCATGAAGAATAGCCCTACTCTGTGTCAACTCTTCGTAGATGCTGCATTGAAAGACGTGAGGCAGCAATGGCCGGACACTATAATTTACCATTACATGGATGACATCTTGTTTGCGCAAGAACAACCTTTCTCAGCACAGCAAGAATTATATTTACAGCAGCATCTCCAGCTACACGACCTAGTAATAGCAGCAGAGAAGGTTCAACGTTCACCCGTATGGAAATACCTCGGGTGGCACATCAGTGACTCTCAAGTAAGTCCACAGAAACTTACGTTACACACAGCAATCAAAACCTTTAATGATGCTCAACGGCTGTTAGGAGACCTACAATGGCTATGGCCAGTAGCCGGAATCACTAATGATGACTTGGAAGTTCTTCGCCCAATGTTAAAGGGCATTGACCCTGCCGCGCCGGTCCGACCGACTGCCGAACAAACCTCTATGATACGTCTCAGCTCCGAGATCGTCCAGAGAGCAGTAGACCGCCTGGACCCCGATCTCCCCATCGATCTCACCATACTCCATGGTTCTACTCACATTTTGGGTGCACTTACTCAGTGCAAAAAGAAAAAGGGGGAGAAGATAAGGGTGTTGGAATGGCAAAAGTTTTGTTTGTGCAGAAGTTTTGTTTGTATTAAATCACTTATGCCTATTTGCAGAACACGATAACCCTCCTGCATGGGTGCATGGAAATGACGATAGGAAAGAGTCAGGACAGGCAGTAATGGTCCGAGGTGGATACCCAGTAGGTGGGTAAAGGCTATGCCTAGTGAACAGAAGAACGAAATCTGCGAAGTGACAGGAGATGGTGAAGACGTATGACTACACCGGTAGAGGTAGACAGGATATGGATAGAATGTCCCCAATGCAATAAGTGCCGACCCTGGGCACTAAGAGAGTGTCATAGCTGTCAACAGCGCAGGTGGGTAAAAACCCATCGAGCTAAGAGGGTGTGACAGTTGTTACTATCACCAATTACAGACACATAAGGTTTTAATCATCACAGGCCACGATGTAGAGGGTTCTAGATGATATACCTGAAATATGGGAAGTAACACCAAGGCACTGGGAAAAGACAAAGAAAAAATGTACACGAGAGTACTCCCATTAGTCATCGTAAGTATCGTGATAAGAATCACCGAGGGCATATACATACCACCCCAGCCCAAACAGAATGTATGGGTTACCCTGGCAAATCTAACAGGCCAAGATTCCATCTGCCTATCATTGTCATCACCAGGAAATCCCTTCTCCACCTGTTTGGTTGGAGTGCCAGTTGATAATTGGACGCTAGTGATACCACAAAATACACCACACTTAGGAAGCCTTTGTGATACTCCCCAGAATTGTGTGAATAATTGGGACAGTTGGGCAGTCCATCGCCCTCAAACTAATCTTGAGCCACAAGAGCTTGAGCTATTGGGTTCTTTATCAATGGATGTTTGTTTATATTTTAATTATACGGGAAAGAGCCAGTCTCTTTCTTGGTCTGTGAATGCCACCCTAAGTATATATAAAAATGCTACTGCTTGGTGTAACTATACCTCTGTAAATATATCACGCTCTAACAATATGCCTATTGCGCTACCTGCAGGTTTGTTTTTAATTTGTGGAGATTGGGCTTGGCCTGGCATCCCGTCACATATAAAGGGAGGGCCTTGCTCTATAGGTCGCCTAACGTTTCTTACCCCTAACACTTCAATGATTTATCAACATTATAGAAAGATGAGAAGCAAAAGGAGCACTCATAAGTTTGAGGATAACTGTGACTCTACAGCTGAATTTTGGAATCCTACAAAGATCATAGCTGTTTCCTTCTTGGCTCCTGGAGTTGGTGTTGCTCAAAGCCTCACGACATTAAACAAGCTAGGGTGTTGGCTAGCTAAGCAAACAAATGCCACATCAAAGGCATTATCTGACTTATTACTAGATGTAGACTCTGTAACACACGCTACACTGCAAAACCGCGCAGCCATAGATTTTTTGCTTTTAGCCCAAGGACATGGGTGTGCTGAATTTGAAGGGATGTGTTGCATGAATCTATCAGATCACTCAGAATCAATACATGCAAGTATTGAGAGCTTAAAAAGGAGGGTCTCAGAACTTAGGGAGGATGATCCATGGCATTGGTTTAACAGCTTGTTTAATGGATGGGGCATTGGCAATTGGATCAAGAGTATTTTGCAGATGGGATTAATAATATTTATACTGTTTATTATTATATTAATGTGTGTCCCTTGTATATCGCAATGTATGCAACGAATGATGGAAAGAAGTATGAGTGCCGTGTTCCTTTCTCAAGGAACAAAAGAAAAAGGGGGAAATGTGGGAAACTATAGGTTTAAATCAGTATGTGGGTCTCATGATAAGTTGTTTGAGATAGAAAGCGGGCTGGAGGATTATGGGTATGCGATGGAATTAGCTTGACTACAGACCCGGTGTCAGACCCGCTGATGGAAGATTACAGAGATCAGACCCGCTGATGGAAAACTACAGAGAATCTGCAAGTCACCAGGAGGAGGAAGAAAGGCGAGAGATATCTCGGCCTTGAGAGCAAAGAAGAAAGGCAGGGATATCTCTCGGCCTTGAGAGCAAACGATAAACAAGAACAAGGAATTAGGCACGAAGTACAGAAATAGACTGTTTGTTAAGAAGGTGTCGCAACCTGTATTAAGTAATTGTTGAAGCTTGTTTACAAGAGCATATAAAAGCGCTGTGACTTAAAAATAAAGTTGAACCTTGCTCTATCACTCACATTGAGTTGGCTGCTTGCTTTCCTCGCTCGCCGCACTGTTCCCTGATGGGTCCTGTTGCCTTGTGGGAAAGCATCGGAGAGGGGTGGACTTGACCATGGATGTGATTGCACAGGTTATCCACAAATGTGAAACATGCTCTGCAATCAAGCAAGCGAAGCAGGTAAAGCCTCTGTGGTATGGGGGACGATGGCTGAAATTTAAATATGGGGAGGCCTGGCAAAATGACTATATTATACTCCCACAAACCCGTCAAGGGAAGCGGCATGTGCTTACAATGGTAGAAACATCGACTGGCTGGCTGGAAACATATCCTGCCCCCCACGCCACTGCCCGGAACACTATCCTGGGTCTCGAAAAACAAGTCCTGTGGCGACATGGCACCCCAGAGAGAATTGAGTCAGACAACGGGACTCATTCCCGAAACAACCTCATAGACACCTGGGCCAAAGAGCATGGCATTGAGTGGGTGTATCACATTCCCTATCATGCACCAGCCTCTGGGAAAATTCAACAGTACAATGGACTGTTAAAAACCACACTGAGAGCAATGGGGGGGTGGAACATTGAAGCACTGGCATACACCTTTAGCAAAAGCCACGTGGTTAATCAACACCAGGGGATCTGCCAACCGAGCTGGCCCTGCCCAGTCAGAACGCTTACATACTGTGGAAGGGGACAGAGTCCCTGTAGTGCACGCAAAATGTATGCTGGGCAGAACAGTCTGGGTTCTTCCTGCCTCGGGCAAAGGCAAACCCATTCATGGGATGGCTTTTGCTCGAGGATGTGGCTGCACTTGGTGGGGGTTGCGGGAGGATGGAGAAATCTGATGTCTGCCTCAAGGGGATTTGATTTTGGGCGAAAACAGTCATTGAACTGAATGGCACAATGGAAACTGCTATATAATATTGTGCGTCACCTCTGTGTTGTATCAATGATATCAGAGTACGAGCCTCCCAACCAATGGAAGATAAACTGTGAAACAAGGCACCCCTAGCCACCCAGAATTTTCTAGAGGTTGGTTAGAAAGCAAGGGGGCTCAACTTCTGCCAAATTGTGCAACCCAACAGTGGATCGTGACAGGTGGGCACCCCCAGTGTTGTGGGACTTCACCCCTGAACAAGTGCAGAATCCTGAAAAATGAGTAGAATATTTGGAGGAAGTATGTTGTCACCCTGGCAATTCCAGAGAGATACAAATCACTGCAATGTGCTGGGGCCTGGCCCATGCCTATCAAGCCCTGTTTAACACTCTTCAGTACCCCAAAAGGGAAGAGAAGGCCTCTGGATCTAAAAAGACAAAGACAAGGAAAGTGACAAGCACTGCGCCCACTCAAGCCCCCAGGACAGGCATTGCAGCTACTCCAACCCCAGTGACAAGCACTGCAGCCACTCAAACCCCCACGGCAGATGCTGCAGCTACTCCAACCCCGGTGACAAGCGTTGCAGCTGAATCCGAGGACCAACCTGTGCCACTATCAGTCGCCCCTATACACAAGAAGAAATCCTGGAAGAGGAAGTCAACTCGTTTAGAAAGAGATGATGGAAAGGCAGGGCTATCACTAGGAGAGGAGGAGGAAGAAGAGGAAGAACCTGTACAAGAAACGGAAACTACCCGATCCCTATCCTTGAGTGAGTTGCAGGATATGCAAAAGCATTTCGGCCATCCTTCAGGTGAGGACATTGTCACCTGGCTTCTCTGATGCTGGGATAACGGGGCCAGCAGTCTGGAATTAGAGGGGAAGGAAGCCAAACAACTGGGTTCCCTTTCTAGGGAAGGGGGCATTGACAAAGCACTTGGAAAAGGGACACAAGCGCTCAGCCTCTGGAGGCGATTCCTGTTCGGTGTGAGAGAAAGGCAGCCCTTCAAGGAAGATATTGTATATCGCCTAGGAAAATGGATGACTATGGAGAAAGGTATCCAGTACGTGAGGGAACTAGCCGTGCTTGAGGTGATTTATGGTGACCTGGACGATCAACGGTCATCCAAAGATCCAGATGAAGCCTGGTGCACACGATCCATGTGGCAGAAGTTGGTATGGAGCGCACCATCAACGTGTGAGAACTCACTGGCAGTAATGTCCTGGGAAGATGGCAAGGGACCAATGGTGGCAAAGGTGATTGATAGACTCTGGGATTACTAGGCCAATCTCTCTTCTTCACTCATCTCGTCTGTGGAGAAACTGTCCTGGGAGTTCCAGCAATTCAAAGAAGATATGTCCTACTCCCTACCAGTACGGACCAGTATCTCAGCCATCAGGAGTAAGTGTCCCTTTGCTCAAGCGACACGATACACACCACGGGCCACCCTATGGTTCTACCTGCGTGACCACGGAGATGACATGAGGAAGTGGGATGGAAAAACTTACCTTGACCCTAGAGGCATGGGTATGTGAGCTGCAAGGGAAAACAATCACTCAGGGGAGTTTGTACAGGAAAGCTGCTGCTCCAGTTTCCAGTGAGCAATTCCCCAGACAGAGGAGTAGAAGTGCTGATTTTCTTCCAGATCTTAACACAGACATTTGTGATTCATATTTAGAAGTGAGTGATGAGTACTATGATCAGGAATAGAGGGGCCCTGCCTCCAGCCAGGTGGAGGAAAGGGATAACTGGGTTTACTGGACTGTGTGGATCCGATGGCCTGGCACATCAGACCCACAGGAGTATAAGGCTCTAGTGGAAACTGGTGCACAGTGCACCTTAATGCCATCAAGCTATATAGGGACAGAACCCATCAGCATTGCTGGAGTGACAGGGGGATCCCAAGAGCTAACTGTATTGGAGGCCGAAGTGAGCCTAACTGGGAATGAGTGGCAAAAGCACCCCATTGTGACTGGCCCAGAGGCTCCTTTCATCCTTGGCATAGACTATCTCAGGAGAGGGTATTTCAAGGACCCAAAAGGGTACAAGTGGGCTTTTGGTGTAGCTGCCTTGGAGATGCAAGAAATGGAACAGCTGTCTGCCTTGCCTGGCCTCTTGAAGGACCCTTCTGTTGTGGGGTTGCTGAAGGTCAAAGAAAAACAGGTGCCAATCGCCACCACAACAGTGCACCGGCGGCAATATCGCACCAACAGAGACTCTCTGATCCCCATCCATAAACTCATTCACCAACTGAGGAGCCAAGGAGTCATCAGTAATACCCACTCACCCTTTAACAGTCCCATATGGCCAGTCCGGAAGTCTGATGGAGAATGGAGGCTCACAGTAGACTATCGTGGCCTGCATGAAGTCACTCCACCATTGAGTGCTGCAGTGCCAGACATGCTAGAACATCAGTATGAACTGGAGTCAAAGGCAGCCAAGTGGTATGCCACAATTGATATTGCTAATGCATTCTTCTCAATCCCTCTGGCAGCAGAGTGCAGGCCACAGTTTGCTTTTACTTGGAGGGGGGTCCAGTACACCTGGAATCGACTGCCCCAGGGGTGGAAACACAGCCCTACCATTTGCCATGGACTGATTCAGACTGTACTGGAACAGGGAGAAGCTCCAGAACAACTTCAGTACATTGATGACATCATTGTGTGGGGCAACACAGCAGAAGTTGTTTTTGAGAAAGGAGAGAAAATAGTCAATGCTTCTGAAGGCCAATTTTGCCATAAAACAAAGTAAGGTGAAGGGACCCACACAAGAGATCAAGTTCTTAGGAATCAAATGGCAAGATGGTCGTCGTCAGATTGCAATGGATGTGATCAACAAAATAGCAGCCATGTCTCCACCAACTAGCAAAAAGGAAACACAAGCTTTCTTGGGTGTTGTGGGTTTTTGGAGAATGCATATTCCAAATTACAGTCTGATCGTAAGCCCTCTCTATCAAGTGACCCGGAAGAACAATGATTTCAAATGGGGCCCTGAGCAATGACAAGCCTTTGAACAGATTAAATGAGAAATAGTTCATGCAGTAGCTCTTGGGCCAGTCCGGGCAGGACAAGATGTAAAAAATGTGCTCTACACTGCAGCCGGGGAGAATGGCCCTACCTGGAGCCTCTGGCAGAAAGCACATGGGGAGACCCGGGGTCGACCCCTAGGGTTTTGGAGTCGGGGATACAGAGGGTCCGAAGCCCACTATAGTCCAAATGAAAAAGAGATATTGGCAGCTTATGAAGGGGATTGAGCTGCTTCAGAAGTGGTTGGTACTGAGGCACAGTTGCTCCTGGCGCCCCGACTGCCACTGCTGGGCTGGATGTTCAAAGGAAACATTCCCCTCTACACACCATGCAACTGATGCTACATGGAGTAAATGGGTTCCATAATCACCCAGCAGGCTCGGGTAGGAAACCCCAGTCGCCCAGGAATCTTGGAAGTGATTACAGACTGGCCAGAAGGGAAAGATTTTGGATTATCACCAGAGGAGGAGGTGACACATGCTGAAGAAGCCCCACTGTATAACAAACTGCCAGAAGATGAAAAGCAATATGCCCTGTTCACTGATGGGTCCTGTCGCCTTGTGGGAAAGCACCGGAGATTGGAAGGCTGCTGTATGGAGTCCTACACGACAAGTCACAGAAGATGCTGAAGGAGAAGTTGAATCGGGCCACTTTGCAGCGGTAAAGGCCATCCAGCTGGCCTTAGACATTGCCGAATGGGAAAAGTGGCCAGTGCTCTATCTTTATACTGACTCCTGGATGGTGGCGAATGCCCTGCAGGGCTGCTTGCAGCAATGGAAGCAGAACAACTTGCAGCACAGAGGCAAACCCATCTGAGCCGCCACATTGTCGTAAGATATTGCTGCCTGGGTAGAGAACCTGGTTGTAAAAGTACATCATGTGGATGCTCACGTCCCCAAGAGTCAGGCCACTGAAGAACATCGGAACAACCAGCATGTAGATCAGGCTGCCAAGACTGAAGTGGCTGAGGTGGATCTGGGCTGGCAACATAAGAGAGAACTATTTCTAGCTCGGTGGGCCCATGACTGCTGACGCGGAAGTCACAGACACCGCACACGACCAATATGATCAAGCAAATGCCAGTTTATTACAGACACAGCGCGGTTAATATAGCTCTGCAACCACCTTATCACACACAAGCCTCTACTGTTTATTATATACAAGCCTATTATTAGTTGGTCAGCACGGCCTTGGGCTTTATCCCAAGGATAGCTACTAGCAGCATCGGCAACTCCCACCTTGTTTTGCTACGCTGTAACGAGACACTCCTGCCGGTGGCATGGGATGTGGCCCCTGTTGACAGAGTAGCACCTGTGGCCAATCTTGGAATGCAATTTATCAGGAAGACGTAATGCCATCCCACACATTCCCACAGTAAGTTTGTACCATGCCGCTTTGTAAGCCTTGGGAAATACAAAATCACAGCTGTTAGTAATAGCTACATACATAGGTTTTAACTCGCAACATCCTTGAGGCCTTCTTGTTCCCAGGCCGATTAAGTCCACGTAGTCCGAGCCTTGATAGTTCACTACGTGTCCTTGGCTTTCCAGATATCCCACAAATCCCCCTTTTTGTTTTTGAGCAATCCAGGCTCCAGTCATCATGGGCTCTACTGCTTTCATGAAACACTTAAAGACACATCCTAATATTAGCACAGTTAATAATAATCCTAATAATAACACAAGCCCGTGGGTAATTGAATCTCTTACCCATCCTGAGATACCTAACCCAGTTAACCATGAATCAAGGCCTAGAGAGCTAGCTTTTAACTCATTGGTTAGTTTCTTAAGTCGATGTAGTTGCTGGTAAATTGAATTGGAGTTATCTGTAAGGTTCATACAAAATGCATGAGTGGCCGAGATCAACAATGGAGAGGAATGATAGGAGGAAATGCATCAGGGCAGCGACTGTTGCTGTCCCAGATCTTCTCTCCATGGTTTCACCCAGCGCCTAGGCACCCGCCGTGGACCTTCGTCTGTCAAAACACAAACATAACCTCGACCGGTCATTTTTACTTCTGCGGGACCCTTCCATTCCCCAGTTTTTAAATCTCGATACTGTACTTTTACCAAGTCAGCTTTTTGCAGTCCAGATTGCAATGACAGATGGTGAATTACAATTGGAGGAGAGTCACAGTCTCCTGTTAACCTCAAATAGTTTAGAATGTAAATCGCTTTTGCAAGACGTTCAGAAGGAGCCAGTTCTCCCCCTTTTTGTTTTTGCAACAGCAATTTCAAGGTAGCATGCGCACGTTCCACAATGGCCTGTCCTGTAGGTATGCCAGTTACTCTGCGAATGCCCCACAATTGGCAAAAGCGTTCGAATGTTCGTGAAATATATGCAGGGCCATTATCCGTTTTTATTTCCTGAGGCGTTCCTAAAGCAGCAATGGCCGCATGCATATGCTTCACAACATGTTTGGCTGATTCTCCTGTTTGAGCAGTGGCCCACAACGCATGGGAATAAGTATCAATACTGACATGCACATATTTTTGACGCCCAAATTCTGTAATATGAGTGGCGTCCATTTGCCATAACTGCAAGGCTCCTAAGCCCCGAGGATTTACCCCAAGACCCAGACCAAATCCCAGTTTTTGGCAAGCCGGACACGATTGCACGATGCCTTGGGCATCTGACAGCTTTAGGTTAAACTGTTTTGCTAAGACCTTTGCAGATTGATGTAAAAATTCATGAGACAAACGGGCCTGCTCAAACAGGTTGACATTGTGATTTTTCCAAGCAGTAGCGACTAGCTTGTCTGCTACGTTGTTTCCGATAGACAAGCCTTGATTAAACTGATGGCTGTGAATGTGTGTCACAAAATAGGGTTTTCTGTGTTGATTCAACAAAAACAAAAGCTGCATCAGTAACATATATAAGGTGTTATTTTTTAGAGTTTTGATCATGGCGCGTTCCAAGCGCTGTACCGTTCCCACCACATAGAGTGAGTCTGAGACTACATTTAAAGGGTCGTCAGGCCAGCGTTGAAAAACCCACAAGACTGCTCTCAGTTCGAGTGTCTGCAAAGAGTCTGTGGCGTTCCCTGTAAGAAGCTGATGATGCCACTGGTTGCTGCTGTGCCAAGCAAAAGCTGGTGGCGCTGGCATCGGTGCAGGAGCACTGGTCGCACCTGGTGTTTCATTTGGGATGAATGGGTTAGACCCCGATGGTCCGGGTCATGGCACAGACAGAGGAGCTGGTAACTTTCCTGGCGGCGCCCCTAGGTGAGCCTCTAAAGTTTCCAGCCTTCTTACCAATTCCCGCTGTTATAATTAATTTAGCCTTCAACGGAATTTCAATCAAAGTTTACAATTTATTGAATAGAGACAAGCAAGCAGCGCTGGATGCACGGGGGATCCTTCCGCCTAACGTGCATACCGTCATACAAAATTACAGGGTTTATATTCAGTTACTTAATTAATAACAATTAGTAAAAACACGCCTAAGTTTACACTCATTGGTCAGTGATAAGCATCCCACTTGCCGTTGGTCAGCCGTAGTTAAATTAGCCACGCTTGCCATGTAGATTAGCCCGCATGCTCTTTACGGGTGTGGGGGGCAAGTCTTTTTGGTCCTGAATTGGGTCGGTGGTCGCAATCACCCCCTGCCGGAATTACCTTTCCCCCAATTTCCATGCTTCAGCGCCTTCTGAGCCAAGAAGTTCCCTGTTATCACTACTGGCTGATTTGTGGTCTTCCCTTATCTTGGCACTCTCCTTTGTAGCAGGGTGTTTTCACTGTTAGTCCTTGAAGTTCTACTGAATTGTATCTTTTTAGGAGGCTTCTTGTCAATGCAGCATTCATTGCTAACGCCCTCTTGACTGGCCTAAGCATTATTTATTATCTTGTTAAAATTCTCAGGTGTTAGTTTCTACTCCTAACTAAAATTCTTTCTTAACAATTAACTTAACAAATAGCCAATCAACATTCCAACCATTAAGACAGTTAACAAGTCAATTGAACGGCCCTCGGTTACACAAGCACAAACCCATTAAGACAGTTAACAAGTCAATTGAACGGCCCTCGGTTACACAAGCACAAACAGACCGGTCAAATGTTAGAGGGTCACACTTCATCCTGTGACTCTAGCATTGTTCCGTATTGACACCAATCAGATGAACACATTTTACAATCCCTCATCTTCTTTTCTTTTTATGACATTGATTCGTGTTTTTGTTTCCAATCTAGTCAATACTTGCTGAATTGGTATCAATTTTGGGTCTTCTTTTGTCTTTATTATCATCAAGGAATGAGTTTTCTTTTCCCTTGTTTCTGGATCAACAGGTATTGCAGTTATCTGCATTCCTTGTATAACCGAGTGTATGAGTCTAGTAAAACAGGGTATTAAACATGGAATTATTAACAGTCCTCCACATATCCCCAGTACAGCTATTCCAATTTTAGTAAGCCAGTTACCGCCCATAAAGTCCTCCCCTAATCCTCCTAGATTGATTCCATTCCAAGTTTGAACTGGGACGTGTGCGATTTTCTTCATTTCTTTTACAAGTTCATTTACAGCTTTTCCTTCATCATCTATTTCTAGACAAGAGTTACTAAGGTTAAATGTTCCACAAACTCCTCCTTCTTGTGCTAGAAAATAATCCAAAGCTAAGCGGTTTTGATACAGAGCAGTTCTCATTTTGGTGTTCTGTTTTGCAATTAATCCAAGTGCATTGCCAGTCTTATTTACAACCATTTCTACCACAGCCTGTAATCTAATTATTCTATTTAGCATATATATTGGGGTCCTATAGCCCCAGGATCCATCCTCTGCCCATGTAGCTGGATCATAATAAGCAATAATCCTCTCTGGAGGCCATTCATTATCTTTCCAATTTCCTATTTGTAAGCTCCGCTTATGACGCCTTTTTCTTAACTCATCAGCCTCAACATACACTGGGACTCCCAGTCGCTCTCCCTGACTTATGGGTAACAGGAAAAAACTGGGTCTTATCGTTCCCAATACACAAGATCCTGTCCAATTCTTTGGCAAATATGCATAAGCCAGTTTGCCGCAAATCCAATACTGTCCTTCAGGAGTTGGCCAACCATTTGGTATATTTGTTCCATTGGTCCAATTCTTAGATTGATCATTCATCTCCAGTGGGTTTCCCCACTTATCCCAATTGTTCTGAGTTTCATTCCATAGGTAACCTCCCTCACACTCTAGATTACCTACTGGTCTTCCATTGTCTTTTAGATTCTGCCAGCAACTCCTTCCAATTATACTCGTCTGAAGCACCCATTGTTGTTTCCTATTACTCTTTCCCATTGTTTTCCAGATTTGGGGGTTACTTATATTGCTCTCCATAGCCTCCCATGGCCATCGTTCACCTTGGTTTGTTCCACCGCAAACATAACAATTGGTTACATTCAATGACTTAGCAATGTTTTCAGCAAGATTTACAAATAGATTTTTAGCAACTGTGGGAATTTCATATTTTACTCCTGTTTCTATTTCATGATAAAATGTGTTAAATAACAGTCTATGCTGCACCGATTCTCTTGTCCTTTCTTTTATTTCAATACTAATAACTACACCTGGATCTTCTCCAAGTCCATATATCTTGAGTCCAATGTTGGGTTTTTTTTCTGTTTCCATATTTCCAAATTTATAAGGGTTAAATTTACTAGATTGCAGGTACGGTGTAGGGGAATAGACAGGGATCGGCGACCGGAAGATTACAGGATGTGACGGAAAGATAGACTCCTCCCCATAGGAGTGGCAGGAACAGGAACCGCAAGAGCTATATAAGCGTGTGACGCAGCCAAATAAACGGACATTTTGTATCCATCATATTGATGTCTGTGCATCATTGTCCCCAGGGCGGGTAGAGCCCTGTGTCCTGGAGGTATGCGGCCCAAGATAAGTTCTCCCGCAAAAGCGTACAGCTACAAGTGGTGACCCCGACGTGATTAGCGGGGAGGCTTGGCAGGTTCGCCGGGGGGAAAGAGAGCTTGGGGCACGCAGGGGCGGGACGGGGAGCCGCAGGTCGGCGGGCGCGCCATGGATTCAGTCGTAAAGGTACTGAAGGGATTGGGGAAGGAATATGGTACTTCGATATCGAAGACGCCTACCTCAAAGGCCATCCAATGGATGATTACACAGGGGCTCATACGAAGTCCCGCAGACATATTTGATAAGGATAAGTGGGTGAGGATTAAAGAGGAGTTAGCCGAAAGGGCTATGATGGGAAAACCCCAGTACATACAGGTCTGGGGAAAAATACACGGATTACTATTGAAAGCTCGGGATGATCAGGAGACGTGGCGGCAGGCGCGGCGGTGCCTGCACGGTGTTACGGGCGACAGTAGCCCGGAAAGAGACCCAGGAGGGGCAGTGGGGACGCAGACAGGGGCAAGCATCGCGGGGGATGGGAAAGAAGGGGAGAGTTCGGACGGAGTAGCCTGGCCAGCGACTCAGTCTGAGGCTCCCAAGGAGGTGGATCGGGAAGCGGCGGTGTTCCCTGTTGAGCCAGCGGGGCCTTTAGAGTCGCCCCCCCCCGCATACCCCTGGGATGATTTGGTACGGGCGCGGGAGGCCGCGCGCGGGGAGGGTGACGTGGCAGCGGACGCAGCGGGAGTGACGAAGCGGAAGGAGGAAGATGACCAGTGCCGGAAGCAGCGCCGGCAGCGGCACAGCCCTCTGCCCGACCCTCGAGACTGGCTCCCGGGGCAACCCTTGAGATGGGAGTCAGACGAGGAGGGGGATTGGGGTGCCTGGAGGGGAGGACAGGGGGAGTATCGAACAACTTCGAGTAGCAGCGAATCAGAAACTGGGGGAGAAACCAATGCCCATACGTGGGAAGAGAGACCAGCTTGCCTGCGGCGCGCAAAAAAGAGGCACAAAACAGCAGGGACTCGGAGGACCAGTCAGAAGGAGGGAGGAGAGGGACCGTCAACAGGGGAGGTCCGGGGCGCTGCAGCTCCGGAGGGGTCTCCGGAAGAAGTGCTGCGGCAGCTGCAGCAGGTTATGCGCGCACTAGGGGAAGTAGCTCGGCAGCAGACAGGACTCTTAACGAAGGGGGCGCCCCAGCGACAGTCAGTTGAGTTACCTAACTGGCGGCTGATAGCTAGAGATTGTAGCCTCGATGGAGTAAGGATAGAGATGCCCGGGATCTTCCCTGTCTGATTAGCTCCAGGAGGAGGAGTGGAGTGGACGCCGATAGATGCCAAACTAGTGCGAACTTTATGGCGAGAAATTAAATAAAAGGGGCTGAAAGACGAAGGAGTAGGATTGCTGCTGGACGCTGCGCATGCAACGCCATTGACCCCCTCTGATGCTAAGCAGTTGGCGAAAGCAGTATTAGCTCCCACAATGTACATACTTTGGAAGGAGGCAATGCACAGTGCTTGCTATGCCCTTGTACAGCAAGCGGCGGCAATTCCGAGCCACCCGCTGAGGGGGACCACCCTTGACCGGCTCACTGGCAGAAGTCAAGGACTGGAAACCCCGCAGTTGCAAGCAGCAGAATTAAGGGGCAGGGAGCTGCAAGCGGTAACGGAGAGTTCCCGCAGAGCGTATAGCGAAGTGGGCAGGTATGAGAAAAAAGCAGAACCTTGGCAAAAGATACAGCAAGGTCTAGCAGAGCCATTTACAACGTTTTGTGATAGGTTGCAAAAGGCTATTATAGAATCAGAATTGCCACCAGCAGCCAAGGAGGCAGTCCTTATGGATTGCCTCCGAAATCAAGCAAATCCGCAAACGCAAGATATCCTCCGCACCCTGGCGGTAGGGGCGCCATTGGGCCAAACCATCAGGCATGTCTTGCGCCAGGAGGCGTTGAACCAGCGTGGCGGTGCGGGAGCGCACGTCTGCCAGAACACTGACTGTGGAAGTGAAGAAAGGGTGATGGTGCAAGCAGCCGGGGTAGGGCCGATATGTCACTTGTGTGGCCGGCGAGGGCACTTTAAAGCTGGGTGCCCGCTAGCGGAAAGGGGAGGACGTAATGGAGGAGGAGCGCGCCCAGTAGGGAGGTGCTGGGTGTGTGGGAAGCCAGGACACCTGGCAAGAGATTGTCCAACTACGAGGCCGGGAAACGGCCAAGGGAGGGCGAAGCAAGGGGGATTTGCGCCTCCTATGAGTCAAATGACCCCCATCACAGTGCCAGCGCCAGGAGCTTGGCCCACCGTAGCGAGCCAAGGGGGAGTGAACCGTCATGCAGGGGGGCAAGATTTGCAGGTTACAGCCCCCGCGTGGCCTTGGTCATAGGCTGTGATGAGAGACCCATGGCAGCAGTGATGATTACCCCGCAAGAACCGAGTTACCCGGCGCGAATATGCCTGGGAATGTTAGTGGATACCGGGGCAGATGTCACAATAATGCCACTCAAACGGTGGCCACCAACTTGGCCCCTCGCCATGGGAAAACGTATAATAGGGGTAGGAGGAGAACAACAGATGAGAACAAGTACTTGCCCTGTGACACTCGAAGTCATGGACGAGGACGCAGGGAAGCTCCTCACGGCTGTAGTGACCATATTAGTAGCCGATGGGGTAGCAAGCCCCTTGTTAGGGCGAGACGCCCTTGCCCAGATGGGGATCGGGTTGAAAAATTTATCATAAGGGCCACTGCCTCAGAGGGGCTTCATCAGCACAAGTTAGTGTGGAAAACCGAACAGCCCGTCTGGGTGGAGCAGTGGCCCCTGACAACAGAGAAAACAGAGGCTGTAAGAGCTATAGTAAAACGAGAGCACGAAGCAGGGCACCTAGAGCCCTCGATGAGCCCGTGGAACACCCCTATATTTGCTATAAAAAAGAAAGATAAAAACCAATGGAGGATGCTGCATGATCTTAGAGCAGTAAATCAACAAATGGAGGACATGGGGCCTCTCCAACCTGGCCTACCAGATCTGAGTGCTGTCCCGAGAGGATGGCAAGTCATTATTTTAGATATCAAAGACTGCTTCTTCAGCATTCCGCTACATCCAGATGATAGAAAGAGATTTGCCTTTACTCTGCCTGCAGTGAACCGCACAGAACCAGGTAGTAGATGGCAGTGGACAGTACTTCCGCAGGGGATGAAAAATTCTCCAGCGATCTGCCAGAGGTATGTGGCTTCTGCATTGCGGCAAGTAAGGCAGCAGTATCAGGAGAAAATCTACATGATCCACTACATGGATGACGTCCTCATAGCTGCGCCCACCGAGGCGTTGTGTGAACAAGTCTTTTCAGACACCCAAAGGGGCCTTGAGGGACAGGGCCTCAAGGTAGCTGAGGCAAAGGTACAGCGAGGACCAGTGTGTGGATTTCTGGGTGCTAGAATACAAGGGGATTCCATACATGCTCAGCCTATTAAACTTACGCCTAAGGTTAAAAATTTACACGATGTCCAGAAGCTGGTAGGAGCACTGCAGTGGTTGCGGACATTCGTGCGCGTCACCGGTGAGGAGATGCAACCTTTCTATGCGTTGCTTAAAGGGACCAACCCATGGGAGCCCAGGAGTTTAGACGCTGAGGCAGTCCAGCAGTTGCAGATGATAGAACGTCGAATGCAAAAGGAAGGAGTATGGCGGTGGGACCCCCAGGAGGACTTAATTGCAGGTTGGGTTCTGACCGCCTGTGGAGGGTTAGGATTGCTATATCAAATACGAGCAGGGGAAGAAAAACCACTGCGATGGATATATCAGAAGGCTCCCAAGGATGCATTCTCCACGAAAGTTAAGGTAGCCGGGGGAATGATTTGGCGGCTGCGACGGGAAAGCAAGGTAATTTTTGGGAAAGAGCCAGATAAGCTGACAGTGCCGTGGAATGGGGAGAAATGGCAGAAGGTGGTAGAGAGTGAAGAGGATATCCAATTGGCAGTATACTCATACCCAGGGAAAATAGTCACAGGCACGGTACAGAGGTGGGCCGAAACAGCCAGAGTGGTAGATTTGAGTGTGGATAGTAGAGTTTTGGATACCCCTCACCCAGGTCCAACATATTTCACAGACGCTTCCTCAAAGACGAACAGAGCGGCGGTAGTGTGGAAAGAAGAAAATAGTTGGATGATCCAGACGTATGAGGAGCAGGGTAAAAGTGTGCAGTGGCTGGAGGCGAAAGCACTAGAGATGGCCCTGCGAAAGGATATAAATCGGCATATAAATGTGTGCACAGACTCCTTATATGTGTATAAATTAGTCATGTCCATGAAACGAGAGGGTGTACCACACACGGAAATTGCCTTGATGCTAGAGGCTGCTTTATCACAGCGAGGAGCAACGGTGACAGTAATTCACATTCGCAGTCATCAGACGGGGCCTGGACCACTGATTGAGGGGAATCGCATGGCTGATGAGGCAGCCGCGGGAGTCTGGACCTTGGCGGAGGCAAAGAAACTACATGAACAACTGCACCTGGGTGCTAAAGCCTTGGCAAAGGAGTGTGGCATCTCAATAAGAGCAGCAAGAGAAGTAGTAGCCACCTGTCCTTACTGTCAGCACTCGCCATTGTGGGAGGCAGGAGTCAACCCTCGAGGACTGGAAGCAAATGCCATCTGGCAGACTGACTTTACTGAATGTCCACAGTTGGCCCCCGGAAGGCACCTGGCACTTACAGTTGATACATATAGTGGAGTCATCATGGCTACTCAACATCGGAAGCAGACCGCAACGCACTTGACTACGCATTGGACCACGGTGATGGCGTGGCTTGGAAAGCCTACCGAGATAAAAACAGATAATGGACCATGCTTTCGGGCTCGAAGTACCCAAGAATGGTGCAAAGCTTGGAATATTGTATTAAAACACGGCATTGCTTACAATAGCACAGGGCAGGAAATAGTAGAACGCGCTCATCGCACCTTGAAAGCAAAAATAATACAGCTTGGGGAGGGGGAGGGGTATAAGGGAACTATACCCATAGCAGCTCAGCAAACTATTTTAATGCGTGCATTATATTCGCTTAATCATTTTATACGCGGGCAGGAGCAAGTTACAGCAGTGGAGAAGCAGGCGAGCGCTATCCGCAGGTACGAGTAAGGTTCCCAGGCAGTGAGCAATGGGAGAGAGGGTGGAAACTGAGATGCCTGGGGAGGGGCTACGCCGCGGTTGAGAATGAAGGGCGCATAGAATGGGTGCCTGCAAAGTGTGTGAAAGCAGAACTGTGCAAGGATGTACAATGAATAATCCCTTTCTGAGTTGTCTCTTGCAGGGTCTGCTGACATGGATCCTCATGCTAGCTGTACCATTGGGAAAAGAAATGAGCTCCTTGACAAGATCGCAAGCAATATTGCAACGAGAGCGACACTGGGAAAGGGCGGCAAAAGAGAGATATAAACTGGAACTGGATAGTAATAATTGGGGGGATCTTGTTGTGTGTAGTAACCTTGGTTACTTGTGGGCTACCATTGTTATGCTGTGTTATAAGACAAATCAAAGAGCGCCTGCGAGCGTTACATGAATATCGACCTGACCGCAATATGTATCCGCTTACGCAAGTAGCTTTGTAGAATTTTAGTAGCATGGGGAGGGGGAGATGTAGGGGAATAGACAGGGATCGGCGACCGGAAGATTACGGGATGTGACGGAAAGATAGACTCCTCCCCATAGGAGTGGCAGGAACAGGAACCGCAAGAGCTATATAAGCGTGTGACGCAGCCAAATAAACGGACATTTTGTATCCATCATATTGATGTCTGTGCATCATTGTCCCCAGGGCGGGTAGAGCCCTGTGTCCCGGAGGTATGCGGCCCAAGATAAGTTCTCCCGCAGAAGCGTACAGCTACAGTACGGGTTGTACAATTACTGTCTGTTTGCACCCTTGTGATTGAAGCTTGTAAATTCCCACATTGACTATCATATCCCCAGCCTGCAGTATCCCAACATACACAAGACCATCCCCTTCTTCCACACAGGTGTGCTGATTGATATCTCGCTGTTTGACTAGGTACATAATCAGGATTTATTTGACATTGATGTCCACCTGGGCAAATGTATTTCGGTTGTTTACTATAGTACCGTCTCCACAATAAACTCCCGCAATTAGTATCTAGATCATCATCTATAATGTCACATGCATCAAAAATTATCGACACCGATGTGCTCAAATTGGCTATTACTTTACTAGTTCCAATTAGTCTTCCTACTTCCGAATTTGTCTTCATTTCTACCCAATATTGATAAGGGAGTTCTTTTGGATCATAGCATATGGTCCTGTTACCTTCTCTGCATAAAGCATACTGGGTCAGATTATGAATGCAGCTTCCTATTTCCTGGCCTTTACAGTCATAGACAGTATGATATACCAAGGTTTGGGAACTTATTCGTCCCCTTCTAGTGGTTATTACACATTGACGGCAGTTGTTTGTCATAGCCAGGGTTAGGGAACTCACCCCAAGTAGGACTAGAAGAGGTCCGGTAAGGGCCATAGTGATTGGCGGTCGTGGCCCAAAGGGGTTGCAGCCCTTGGCAGACCTTTTCAAACCATAACACTGGTTCCCTATCCAGTCTTGCCCTCTTCCTTAATCTTAAGGGGTGTCCTTTCCTGAGTTCTTAAATGTATTCAAGGATTGGCTTTTTCCAATTCGTATGCTATGTCTCAAAAAAACCAGTGTATACCATGGATAGCCTATTGCTATTCCCAAGAACCAATATTTAACTGATCCTTGTTATTGTGAAATTGTCTCCCCTAATGGGTATTCATTTAGGAGCTTCTCCGTTTACAAATTCTACAGGAGTAATCACATCAAAATTCCCACAGCAACTTAGCTTATGTTCTTTGATGATGGCCTCTTCAGGTTCGTCTGATGGTTAGCTTAGTTTCTCCGGGTTCAGATGTGACTCTCCACTCCTTCACTGGACCTTTCACTCGCGACACATGTGTCCACCCTTTTTCAGCAGTTCTCACAGCTGTTTCTGTAGTTAATAAAACAAGGAAAGGTCCTTCCCAAAGGGGAGATAGGTTTCTTTCTTTCCGTGTTTTTATTAGAACCTTATCTCCTGGTTCTAACTGATGAATTGCAAATCCTAAAGGTGGTGTCTGGGCCACCATCCCAATCTCTCTTAACTCTTTTAATCTTTTTCCAATGGTAATTATATATTTTTGGATACTATGATCTTCAATTACATTATTCCCCAAAGGCATCCCTTGAAAGTAGGGCACGCCATATAACATCTCATATGGTGATAATTCAGTCTCACTGTATGGTTTAGTTCTTATATTTAACAGTGCCAATGGTAAGCATTTTGTCCAAGGCATTTGTGTCTCAATCATCAGTTTAGCCAATTGTTGTTTTATTGTTTGATTCATTCTTTCTACCTTCCCCGAACTTTGTGGGTGCCATGGAGTGTGGTATTCCCACTGAATGCCCAATGATTGACATAATAGTTTTATTATTTTGGAAGTAAAGTGTGTGCTCTGGTCAGAATCAATGTACTGGATTATCCCATATCTAGGTATCAAATGTTCCAATAAAATTTTTACCACCATCTGTGCTGTAGCCCGTGCTACAGGGTAAGCTTCTACCCATTGTGTCAAATGATCTACTACTACTAATAAATATTTTATTCTCCCTACTTTAGGCAGTTCAGTAAAATCTATTTGTACTTTCTCGAAAGGTCTGCAAGCTGTTTTTCTCCCTCCTATTGCCACTTGTCGAAACACTTTTTTATTTACCTTTTGACAAGTTAAGCATCCTTGTGTAATCTGCTTTGCTATTTCAAAAATCCCAATACAGCCAAATTGTTTAAGGAAATGATCACTTAACGCCTTTGTACCCCAATGTGTTTGCACATGCAAACGCTCCAATATTTGTCTGGCATAGGCTTTCGGCAGCATTTCTCGCCGGTCGGGCAATGTCCATTTTCCTTGTTCTAACTTAGCCCCTATTTTTTCTAATTTTATCTTTTCTTCAGGGGTAAACTTCTTCTCTTTCTCCTCCTGTGTTTTTTTGCTGATGTCCTCCTGCGTTTGTACTACATTAATTTTAGCGACTTGAGTCCTCAGGGCTGCTTCCTGGGCCTCTTTATCCGCTAAATTATTCCCTCGAGTTGGGTAGTCTAATCCCTTTTGGTGTCCTCTCACATGTACCACTGCTATTTCTTTTGGTTCTCTTAATGCTTTTAAAATTTTTACTATTAATTCTTGATGTATTAGATTTCTCCCTTGAGTATTAATTAAACCTCTTTCTTCCCAAATTTTCCCAAAAGTATGGACCACCCCATACGCATATTTAGAATCCATAAATATAGTCCCTCTTTTGCCTTTTAATAATTCCAGGGCGCTACAGAGGGCATACAGCTCACAAGCTTGAGCTGACCATGATGGACTCAGAGGTCCTGACTCCACAAGTTCTAGGTCCTCATTAATTATTGCATATCCTGATTTTCTTTTCCCTTCCACCACTCGGGAGGAACCATCTATAAACAGCACCTTCCCATCTTCCAACTCAGTATCCCTTAAATCTGGCCTCACTTTAGTCTGGGCTTCAATTACCTCTAAACAATTATGATGTAATTCCTCCTCTGATGGCTCTCCAAACAAAAATTGCGCTGGATTCTGGGCAGAAGTCACCCTCAATTCTAAGTCAGGGGAGTCTATTAGTATTGCTTCATACTTTAAGATCCGGGTGTCTGTTAACCATTTTTCTGCCTTCTGCTGTAAAACATTTCTGACATTGTGTGGGGTATACACCTTTAAAGGAGCACTAAAAGTGATTTTTCGAACTTCCTCTATTAATAAGGCTGTAGCAACCAGAGCTTGGAGGCACGCAGGCCATCCTCTGCTTACTGGATCAAGTAACTTAGAGCAATACCCTACAGGTTTTTTGATTCCTGCCCAGTCTTGAGTAAGAACTCCATGTGCTGTCTGGTTTGATGTATTTACAAAAAGATAGAAAGGTTTTTCTAAATCTGGGAGGCTCAATACAGGTGCTTGTATTAATGCCCTTTTTATTTCCTCGAATCTCTGGTCATCTTCTATAAACCACTTGAGTTGGTTATTAGTTAATTTCTCATATAAGAATTTTACCTTTTCAGTATAATTTTCAAGCCACGGTCTACAGTATCCTAATAATCCCAATATTTGTCGAATTTCCTTTTTGGTTTGTGGCGGTCTCAAGGATAGAATCCCAGATATCCTATCAGGATCTAGCTTCTTCCTTCCTTTACTCAGCCAATGTCCTAAGTATTTTACTTCCTGTTCTACAAACTGTAGCTTTGATCGGGACACCTTCAATCCCTTCTCCCCCAGAAAATTTAACAATTTAATGGTGGCCTCTCGGGTCCCCTCTTCAGTTTCTCCTGCTATTAATAAATCATCCACATATTGTAATAATTTTACCTCCTTGGGTAATGTAAAATCTTGTAAGATTTTCTCTAAAGTTTGTCCAAATAGATTTGGTGACTCTGTAAACCCCTGTGGTAGTACAGTCCATCTTAATTGTTATTTTCGTCCTGTTTCAGGGTCCTCCCACTCAAAGGCAAAATAATTTCTGGATTCCTCATCCAGAGGACAGGCCCAAAAAGCATCCTTCAAATCTATTACACTATACCAAGCATATCTAGGAGAAATATGACTCAGTAAAGTGTAAGGATTTGCCGCCACAGGGAACTTGGTGATCGTTCGCTGATTTACAGCTCTTAAATCCTGTACCATCCTGTATGACCCATCCGGTTTCTTTACAGGGAGGATGGGTGTATTATGGGGAGACATACATGGTTCCAAAGTTCCTTTTTCCAAAAGTCTGTCAACTATAGGTTTTAATCCTTTTCGGCCCTCCCTGGGTATAGGATATTGCTTGATTCTAATTGGGCGATAAGGATCTTTCATTTGAACACTTATGGGGTCCATTTCTATCTTTCCAATTTCCCCTTCTTTATACCACACTGAGGGGTTAATAGCTTCTTCGTCTTTTTGTGTTAAAGTGTATAATTTAATCTGCAATTTATCCCCTTTACTCTGAATGTTCAAATTTAACTTCAAAATCAAATCCCTTCCTAATAAATTGTACTCCGCTTCAGGGAGCAAAAGTAAATCATTAAGGCAAATTTTCTTTTCTGTCTCTACTTCTACATCTTTCAAAATAGGTACTTTAAAAGTTCTCCTTTTGCCCCAACTACAGACATATAGCTCTTCCCTTTTTCTATTCCTTTTGGAAGTTTTTGAATGGTTGATTTTTCAGCTCCTGTATCTACTAAAAATAAAACTTCCTCTTTATGGGGACCAATTAATAATTTTATCAAGGGCTCTGTTGATGTTGAAGTCCCCAGAAGATATAGCCCCTGACACCCCTCTTCTTCTTTAAACATTCTCTCATCTTGTTCCCGTTTACGGCAGTTCTTCTGAACATGTCCCCTCTTGTTACAGTAGTAACAGACGGGAGTTGTGAATCTCTCTCGGTGAGGTTGTCCCCGGGGTGTCTGCTCTATTCTTTTTTCTCCTTTCTCTCCAGATGGAGTCTTATTTTTCTGACTTTCTCTTACTGCTGCTACAAAAATTTTTGCTTTTGCTTTCTGCTTTTCTTCGTCCCTCCTAACATAGACTTTCTGGGCTTCCCTAAGTAACTCCTCTAATCCTCTTTCTTGCCAGTCTTCCAGTTTTTCTAATTTCCTTCTTATATCCCCCCAAGATTTGGCTACGAATTGTGTTCTAAGGAGTGCGGTCCCAGCCACTGTATTCGGATCAATTCCAGAATACATTTGTAAGCTTTTCCTCAACCTCTCCAACCATTCTGTTGGAGATTCGTCTTTCCCTTGTTGTTCATTAAATGCTTTATTAATGTTTTGCCCTCGGGGAACCGCTTCCCTTATTCCCTGTATGATTAATGTTCTCAAATCCCTCATATTCTGTCTTCCGTGGAGTTGTTGATGATCCCAGTGGGGATCCACATTTGGCCATTTCTGATCTCCCGGGGGTCCTACCTGATTCTGTCTTTCCCAAATCCTTATTCCAGCTTGTCTAATCATTCCCCTTTCTTCAGCAGTAAATAAGATTCCTAAAATGGACTGTATTTCTTCCCAGGTATAAGTATTGGGGCCTAGGAATTGATCTAGTTTTTCAGCTACTCCGAGGGGATCATCCAATAGGGTCCCCATTTCTTTCTTAAAGTTCCTTACATCTGTGGTATTTAATGGGACTGCCACAAACCCGATGCCTCCCTGATTGCCTCCGAGGGGTACTTCTCGTAAAGGATATAGAGAAGCCCTCTCAGATATAGCAGTCCTACTTCTCGTACATGCAGCCGGCGGTTGATCTAATTCCGGTGCTGTTGGTGGGGGAGGCAGGGATAACGATGGGACTGGTGGAGGTACTACAGCCACTGGAGGGGAAGCCGCTACCGGAGGTGGATTATTAAGATATGGGGGCGGCAGGTTATCCAGTGGTTCCCATTTATCATCTTTTTCCCTTTCTTTTTCATCTTTATCTCCTTCTTCTTCCTCAAAGTTTTCATCTCTTTTCTTTAATGTAAGTATTGAGGCTGGAAAAGGATGTGAAGTCCTGATCCATAATCCTGCATAATCACTTTCCTCCTGACTAAAAGGTTCCTTTGAATTAACATATAGATTCAAGGCCTGGCAAATCCAGTCTTCAAAAGATCCAAAAACAGGCCAAAAGATGAGTGGTCTTAAAGGTTTCTTCGGCCATTCAACCATACAATATTGAACCAATTTTAACTTACTTTTTCCTTTTCTGGGGCCCCTTTTATTCCAATTTCTAATCATTATTCCTAATGGACTTTCTGATGGTATGTCTGGTAGCTTGCTCCCTTTCTTCTGGTCCTGGGTCCTCGAATTTGTCTGACCCATCTAGGAATTTTACTGTGGCAATTCCTACAGCCCTTGGTTACCGGTAAGAGTGTCTTGCAGGGGGTTTAGGACCTATCACCCACCCACGAATCCTATAGGAATCACTTCGGTCCTTCACCGGCCAAGTCCCTCGCGGGAGATTGGAACCGCGGTTAGAAGACCTCCACAATCACTTCAGAACTAGGTTCCGTCTCAGTCACACTCTTACACACACAGGCAACCGAATCCCACCCAACCAAATGGTATACAGCCTAAATACTTATGACTCCGTCGTCTTCATTTGGATCTTCGCGCGCAGAATTACGGGCAAAACAAACTGCTGCAGCTGGCAAGGGAGCTTATGTAAATTAAATTCTTTGCTTGTCCCTGTTCGGGTTCAGGATGGCGTTAGTCCTGACCCAACCTGACAGGGAGCCACCAAATGGTGGGGCGCCACTCCTAGATCAAGTCAGAATTCAGGAACCAAGACCATCCCGGACGAGCCACCAATTGTTATAATTAATTTAGCCTTCAACGGAATTTCAATCAAAGTTTACAAGTTATTGAATAGAGACAAGCAAGCAGCACTGGATGCACAGGGGATCCTTCCGCCTAACGTGCATCCCGTCATACAAAATTACAGGGTTTATATTCAGTTACTTAATTAATAACAATTAGTAAAAACACGCCTAAGTTTACACTCATTGGTCAGCGATAAGCATCCCACTTGCCGTTGGTCAGCCGTAGTTAAATTAGCCACGCTTGCCATGTAGATTAGCCCGCATGCTCTTTACGGGGGTGGGGGGGCAAGTCTTTTTGGTCCTGAATTGGGTCGGTGGTCGCAATCACCCCCTGCCGGAATTACCTTTCCCCCAATTTCCATGCTTCAGCGCCTTCTGAGCCAAGAAGTTCCCTGTTATCACTACTGGCTGATTTGTGGTCTTCCCTTATCTTGGCACTCTCCTTTGTAGCAGGGTGTTTCCACTGTTAGTCCTTGAAGTTCTACTGAATTGTATCTTTTTAGGAGGCTTCTTGTCAATGCAGCATTCATTGCTAACGCCCTCTTGACTGGCCTAAGCATTATTTATTATCTTGTTAAAATTCTCAGGTGTTAGTTTCTACTCCTAACTAAAATTCTTTCTTAACAATTAACTTAACAAATCGCCAATCAACATTCCAACCATTAAGACAGTTAACAAGTCAATTGAACGGCCCTCGGTTACACAAGCACAAACAGAACGGTCAAATGCTAGAGGGTCACACTTCACCGTGTGACTCTAGCATTGTTCCATATTGACACGAATCAGATGAACACATTTTACACCGCAATTGTGCATCCCCCAAACCGTTTGCTCTCCCTGCCTCCTCTTCGCAACGTGACGGTTGAGAAGAAGGTTGCACGGGAGGGTAAAGTGCAGTGGTCGGCGCCGGTGAAGAGGGTCAGGGTGGTGGATCGGCGTCATCACAAATCCGAGGACTCTCTGACTGTGTTGCATCTGGTGGTAGAAAATCTTCTGCAGCTTTTCCCTCTGGTGCTGGTACATGTGTGGTGGCCTGAGCTGTGGCTACAGTTTCTGCTGGGATTCGGACCCCCCCCACAGCACGAGCCGGGGTTGCGGCAGGGATCGTTGGACCCTGGAACAGCATGCTGGTTGCAGAGGCAGACCCGTCGGCTGGAGTCAAAGCCGCAAATGCAGATGCCACAGCTTGCCGTTCAGCCTTCATGCTTTGCAATGTTTCATTAATCAACCTCCACACGGTAGAGAATTTGCTCGCTTCCCTGGATCCTTTACTTATTTCATCCCACAGCTCTGCCCCTATTTTTTCCCATATTGATACATCAAAGACGGCTCCAGCTGTGGGGATCAAGTCTTTTCCCTTTGCCCAAGATAGCAAAGCCTTCAGGGTAGACGAGTCATAATTCAGCCCTCTCATTGAGAGGATATGTTGGAGGAGCTTAACCACTGCTGACTCTTCTTTTGTCATGGTGGACCCCATCTCCTCCCCGGCCGCCCCCCTGATCAGGGCGAGTTCCAATCTTTTGTGCTAGCGCCTTCCCAAGTGCCGGGGCAGCATTCACCTACAACCAGCTTCCGCACCCTCCGTCTTCGGCTCCGTCGGAAAATCCAAATACAATCCGGGGGTCCCTGTTCGGGCGCCACTTGCTGACGCGGAAGTCACAGACACCACACACGACCAATATGATCAAGCAAATGCCAGTTTATTACAGACACAGCGCGGTTAATATAGCTCTGCAACCACCTTATCACACACAAGCCTCTACTGTTTATTATATACAAGCCTATTATTAGTTGGTCAGCACGGCCTTGGGCTTTATCCCAAGGATAGCTACTAGCAGCATCGGCAACTCCCGCCTTGTTTTGCTACGCTGTAACGAGACACTCCTGCCGGTGGTATGGGATGCGGCCCCTGTTGACAGAGTAGCACCTGTGGCTAATCTTGGAATGCAACTTATCAGGAAGATGTAATGCCATCCCACACATTCCCACAGTAAGGTCATACATTGCCGCTTTGTAAGCCTTGGGAAATACAAAATCACAGCTGTTATTAATAGCTACATACATAGGTTTTAACTTGCAACATCCTTGAGGCCTTCTTGTTCCCAGGCCGATTAAGTCCACGTAGTCCGAGCCTGGATTGTTCACTACGTGTCCTTGGCTTTCCAGATATCCCACACATGACACCTCAGGCCATCAAGGAAGAGATGCAACATACAGGTGGGCTCGTGATCGAGGGGTGGACTTGACCATGGATGCTATTGCACAGGTGTCCTGGTTTCAGCTGGGATAGAGTTAAACTTCTTTGTAATAGCTAGTATGGGGCTATGTTTTGGGGTTTTTTTCTGGAAACAGTGGTGATAATGTGGAGATGTTTTAGTTGTTGCTAAGCAGCACTTACACTGTTCAAGGACTTTTTCAGCTCCCTGAGCTCTGCTGGCTGCACGAGAAACTGGGAGGGGACACGGCCTGGAGAGCCAAGGAGTGATCCGTAAGACCCACTCACCCTTTAACAGTCCCATATGGCCAGTGCAGAAGTGTAATGGAGAGTGGAGACTAACTGTAGACTATCGTGGCTGAATTAAGTCACTCTGCCATTGAGTGCTGCCGTGCCAGACATGGTAGAGCATCAATATGAACTGGAATCAAAGGCAGCTACATTTTAATAAGCTGTTCTATTTGCACTACCTCATTTGTTTTTGCTTACTAAAATTCTTCTTGACATTCCCACGCTCCTGTCTCTGTTTTTTACTGCCACCTTGCTTCAGTTCAAGGATGTGTCAAACAGTGCTAAGTTACTTGCAAATTCATCCTCCACAAGTAATAATCGAATTGATATTTCTTGCTAATCAGTTACTGTCGTGGTTCAGCCTCAGCTGGCAACTGAACACCACGCAGCCGCTCGCTCACTCCCCCCCACCCCTGTGGGATGGGGGAGAGAATCGGAAGAGCAAAAGAACCTGTGGGTTGAGATAAGCACAGTTTAATAATTACAATAAAATAATAATTATAATAATGATTATGATAATAATGACAATCATGTTAATATCATAAAATGGAAAAGGAAAGGAAGGGGAAAAAAGGGAAAAAACCACAGAAACACAAACGAGACAGCCGCTCACCACCCGCAAAACGACACTGCCCGTCTCCGAGCCGCGACTGCTGCCTCCCTCCCCCGGCCAGCTCCTCCCAGTTAACATACTGGCCATGACGTTACATGATATGGAATATTCCTTTGGTCAGTTTGAATCCGCTCTCTTAGCTGTGCCCCCTCCCCTCCCGGCTTCTTGTGCACCCGGCAGAGCATGGGAAGCTAGAAATGTCCTTGACTAGTACGAGCGCTACCCAGCAACAGCCAAAACAGCTGTGTGTTATCTCAACATTTTTTTCATGCTAAGTTCAAAGCACAGCACTGTGGGGAACTATAGGATTGAATCAGTATGTGTGTTTCAAGATAAGTTGTTTGAGATAGAAAGCGGGCTGGAGGATTATGGGTATGCGATGGAATTAGCTTGACTACAGACCCGCCGCACAGACCCGCTGATGGAAAATTACAGAGAATCTGCAAGTCACTAAAAAGGAGGAAGTAAGGCGGAAGACATTTCTACTTTAAGAACAAACGATAAAACAAGAATAAGGAACTTCAGGACTAGACTGCTTGCTAAGGAAGAATCGTAACCCGTGACATTAACTAAGCAGTTATTGAAGCTTGTTTACAAGAGCATATAAAAGCGCAGTGACTTAAAAATAAAGTTGAAGCTTGCTCTATCACTCACATTGAGTTGGCCGCTTGCTTTCCTCGCTCGCCGCACAGCACTATGCCACGTACAGTGAAGAAAATTAACTCTATCCCAGCTAAAACCATGACACACACTTAATTCAAATATGCAGACGCACTCTCAGTTACATATATCATTTGTGCCGGGAATAGCCTTGCAGTCTCTGATATTATCAGCTGGCAGGGTGCATTTCAATGTGTCTCAACAAGTCGGTTAGTTTTTGAACTTGTTACTCCCTTACACAGAGAACTGGAATTTGTGACCTGAAATCTGACACTAAGTAAGCAGAATAAGTAACCTAGATAATACTCCAGAACAGAAGAAATAAGAAAAATCGGGATAGCGTGAATCTCTCTTCTGGGTCAGCTGTCTGGTTCTTCTCTTCCTTTGAGGTTTGCAGTCATCGTTTAGTCTAGATTTTCCTTAGCAATTTTTGGCAGGCTTTGCTGTCTTTATGTTTTTAGATTAATGTATTTATTTATTTAGAATACATGGCAGGAGGGGGGATCCATGTCCAGAGGGAAATCATAGGTAGTGATCTTCACCCAGATATCGTTTAACAGCTTTATTAAAGATCTCAAAGGCAGAGGCCTAATAAACTTAATTCTCTTCAGATTGGTACTTGAAGAAGATTTGTGAAAACCTGGAGAAGGAATTGTGAAAAAGCGTCAGTCTCAGATGTGAACAAGAAGGGCAATAAAAGGATTTAATGTGGAAAAACCATCGATAATATGACTGAGGCTGGAAAAGCAGGCTTCCAGGTGTGTGGCCATGAGAGTCCTTGGATAAACCTCAAGAAGGACAGCCTCACTTGCATTGTAGGCCTTGGGAAGTAATATTCACAGCCACGTTAGGAAAAATATAGTGCAGCAAGACATTTGCATGAGCGGCAGGAGGTAGGTAAACGGGAGCAGCCCGTACGTAAGAGGTGTTTTGGGGCTGAATGCAGAGACAGTGGGACAGGGCGTGTGAAAGCCCCGATATTGCATGAGGGGTTGGTGAGGCCATGTGCAGGACACCATGTAAGTGGGGGGGCACTTCTGTGCTGGACTGGATCGCCAGCTGGAGGTCTGAGTTCAGAGAAGAGGAAATCAAATGAGTAATGTGTTTGGAGGTATCAGACTGGATAATGAGCTATCAAACTTCTGTGAAAAAGAAGGAGATTTTACCGAGAGAGTGGTCAGGCGTTAGAACAGGCTGCCCAGAGAGGTGGTGGTGTCACCATCCCTGTAGGTGTTCAAAAAACATGTCGACATGGCACTTCAGGGCATGGTTTAGGAGGCGTGGTGGCATTGGGTTGACGGTCGGACTTGATGATCTTAGAGGTCTTTTCCAACCTTAATGATTCTATGATTCTATGAAATACCTCATGGTCCATGTCATACAATGAAATTTGGGAATACGATACATGTAGGGGATAGACAGGGATCGGCGACCGGAAGATTACGGGATGTGACGGAAAGATAGACTCCTCCCCATAGGAGTGGCAGGAACAGGAAGCGCAAGAGCTATATAAGCGTGTGACGCAGCTAAATAGACGGACATTTTGCATCCATCATATTGATGTCTGTGCATCATTGTCCCCAGGGTGGGTAGATCCCTGTGTCCCGGAGATATGCGGCCCAAGATAAGTTCTCCCGTAGAAGCGTACAGCTACAGATACATTTATTTTAGGGCACATGAAACTTAACATCTCTTCCACATTGTAACTACACTGATATAGTCACAAAAATGTAATCAGTCCATTAATATGTTAGATATATCTATCTAGTGAGTAACCCAGCACTCGCTGAACGAATATTTTCCTTAAACAAATTAGGCTCATTTCAAAATTACCTCTTGTTCAAAGAAAGACAATCCACTCTGACATAGGAGAAGGGACTGACAGAGCTGGGATTGTTCAACCCGGAGAAGAGAAGGCTCAGGGGGATCTCGCCCGTGTGTATAAATAGCTGATGGGAGCATGTGAAGAAAGAGCCAGACTTCTTAGCGGTATGCAGTGAAAGCACAAGAGCCAATGGGCGCAAACTGAAATATGGGAAATTCCATTTAAACACAGAAATCTTCCTCATATTGGGGGTGGTCAAACACTGGAACAGGCTACCCTGACAGGCTCTGGAGTCTCCATCCTTGCTGAGATTCAAAGCTTGATGGAACACAGCCCTGAGCAACCTGCTGTTAGACTGGACAATCTCCAGAGATGCCTTCCAACCTCAACCGCTCAGTGATGCTGTGACTCAGACCGAAATCTTCATGGTCATTTAAAACAAATGTTAAGAGACTTCTGAGAAGACAAAGGCCACATTTTGAGAAAGGCCTACATGGCCTATGGCTTTAAGCCACATCTTCTTAAGACATTCAGAAATTTCTAAGCCCGAGTCCTACTTGCTTTCAGCAAGGCTTAGGTTTCTTAAGAAATGTAAAGCTGAAGTTTGCTTTGGTTCTGCAGTTCCTGGGGGGAGGGGGTTGGGGTGTGGTTTTTTTTCCCCCTCCTATCATCTTTGGCTTTTATTACTCAAGGATTTCTTATGCCTTGAAAGCATGACAGGGCTTGTTTCATAAACAAAAATCCTGGTCATGTGGTCAGACAGGCAGAAATCCAGTATGTAAAATGTTCTGGCTTGTGTTCTTTCTTCCTCCTCTGTAGGATGGTTCCTGTATGCCAGCTGCATAACCAGTAGTCAGTCTCAGTGCTGAGTACTTCTGTGAAAATGCGAAAAATCGCTGATTCTTTCATATTAATGAGGGAGATCTGCTTATTTGCATCTGACAGCCTATCAGTCTATTAGTTAAAGCAGAAGGCATGACATTATTGAGCACTATAATACACTACGCATCAGTCTCTTTTTATTGGATTTGGTTGAAGAAAGGTTTCACTGAGAAGAAAGGAGTTCCATGTGGTACCAGAAATCACTTGAGAGATTAGTTTCTATTCATTTCTCAGCCAGCAATACTCTTTGCAAATTGCTGCTGCAGCCAAGACTTCCTTATGGTTCCCATAGGCTTTCAATCAATTTAAAAAACCAACACTCTCTACATGTTCTGAAACAGCCTGTATCAGATTTCTTTGGGTTTGGTTAAATTAGGCTGAAATTACAGTAGTGGATAAGTAACAAATGCTTAGAAGGCAGGCCTGGATAATTCTGATGGGAAGGATTGACCGCTGGCTGCAAGAAATCAGGAGACATCCTGTGCTAATAACATAAAGATCTCCAGCTAAACAGAAGACATTAATAGTTTTTAGACAAAGCAGTAGTAACGCAACATTTATTCCATTAAAATGACATTTTGTCTTTCAGTCTTAATTTTAATTAAACACTGTATCAGAGGGCAAATATTCAACTTGGATGTCCTGAGTGGAGGGGCAGCGCAGCGGGCCAAAGCTTCTTCACATCTTAGGTACAAACAAGAAGTTACGGATGTATGCTCTGTAGTCTTCATTGAAAACAAGCACAAAACTGCAGTGGTCCGTAGATCCCCAAAGAGCCTGGCTGTAATGACACTAGAGGGAGTCCCGAGGCTGCAAGAAAATCTTTTTCCTGTAACAATTTCTTAAGCAAATAGCACCTTATAAATGAAAATGTTGTTGAAATACAGCTCCTGGGAACAATGAAGGAGCCATTGAATTCAGGTGGGATCAAACAGTATTCAAGTTCTAAATTCCATGTTTTCCAATGATTCATTAAGCAAGCCAAGTGGATTTTAATAAGGACTTTATCTTTTCAGTAAAGAGGGTATTTAAAGTCAGCGTTCAAAATGGAGTAAAAGAATCTCTTACATTATCACCCCGGTAATTTAAATTACAAGGCCCCTGTTCTACAGAATCAGTGCTCCCCGTGAGATCCTTCACTGAAGACACAACAGTTAGACCATGTGGCTCTGAGTTTTCAAGTTGGACAACTGAATTTTTACTGAAGTCAATAGCAGCCGTCAACGCTCAGCACCTTGAAGTTCAGGCTGCACATTTGCAATAAAAGTAGGTTTTCCAAAAGCGCATCGGTGAGTTGGGAGCACAAGTTACTGTGGGATGCTGGGCCATGCGCGTTCTTAAGCCACTTCAGCAATTGTGAAAATTCTGCTGTAAGTATCTGAAAGAGAAATTCATGTGCACCCAGGACCGGCAGTCCTCTAGCTCACAATGATAGCTTATCCTCTGCCTCTGAGATGGGGAATACAGCTTGCGCTGTAGGAGATCATAACGTGCAAGCCTGAAGCAAGGCAAGACTGTCTGCTCCGAATGAAGGAGGAGAATGGCATTGGCATTTACTTTCTTTCCTCCCCTTAGTGGCCCACGCCTCAAACCAAGACCTCTCAGCCTGCTTCAGGTATTCACCATACAAACCCTGTCCCTTCCAAGACATCGCAGAGTGAGCACTCAGCTTTTGCTCCTCTCCTGATGTTGGGTGAGCTCCGTCAGAGAGCTCTGAGACTGCATTCAGGAAGAGGTTGTCCAGGAATCTAAAATCTTCCTCTTTTTCAGCCAGAGTGGCACAGCCTGAGGGAGTCGGCACAGGAGGCTGCAGCTGCCACTGGGAGGAAGAGGTTTGACTGTTGGAGGACCCAGAAGAGAAATTGATGGGATGACACTGACCACAGGTAGTGGTGCCCTTTACCTGCACAGCAATAGCGTACCTTTGAGCAGAAGCTGCTAAGTGATAGCCCTCACTGGGCTGCTCATGTGGCCAGCCCAATGGAGATCCCCAGTGTAGTAATGTTACCAGGGCAAGAGGAAAATCATAGCCATATAGGCGGGCCAGATACTGCATTTTCGCCCTGGAGCTATCCATGGGCTGAGGGCTTAGGCATTCACCTCCTCCTCTTTCTTTCCTTGTGCCTGTGCACAGCTACAGGCAGTGAAGGGCCTGCTGTCCTCATCTGTTGTCCTCATGTTCGTGCCTGAATTTTCATGGCTGCCCAATTACACTAATGAAGGCTGCTGTTTCTGCTAATGCAACGCAGTTTTAGAAAAGACATGCCCTGAAGAAGCAGGAATATCTATTACGAGGCTGCCATGGTATAGACTCTGCCTTATTCCCCATAGGATACGTGCTAGCAAACGCAGGATGCTCTCCATGTGGTCTCTTCTAGTCACAGATCAACCTCTTGGCATTTCTTTAGCAACACATTTCCTTAATTTATGGAATATAATAATGAGTATGTTAGTTTGCATAGTAAGTGTTATTGAAATCAAACTATGATTATTAAAACAAATCTGGGAAGTGCACTGAATGATGCAGTAGCCTTACTTTGTATTATTTTTGCTTGTTTGTTCCGTTTCAATATGTGGAGATGTGTTTCTTTAGCCCAGGTATTTACTGATATACATATATGCAAGAGCCTGAACTGTCACGTTGGCCTTAAAAGAAATACTCATCTGCCCCATATTCAGTACTAAGCGTTGCAGTTTAGCATCCTCCCTTCTGCAAGTCCATATGCAAGTCTCAGGTAATCAATTGATTTTGCGGAAACCTATTTAAAGCTTCCAACTCCAGAAGCTTCCTCATGGATAATGTCGTAACTGGGGGTCTTGAGCCAGATCATCTCCCCTATCTTCAAAGCCAAGCAACCATCAGTCAGCCAAAAGCCCAGCAAAGAAAAAACAGAAACACAACTACAGCAAAACTATGCAAGTTATCTTAGCACAGGGAGGAGACTAGAATCTGGCTTTGGTATAGGGCAAAGGATCTTGAAGGGATGGTGCTAAAGAAAATAGTTTCATGGCCCCGGCTTCAGCATGCTGAAAGAAAGAAGCAACTCCCCAGGGAGGGCTTCGCTTCCAGGGTAGTGGCACATTGCGTCACTCAAGACATCTGAAGAAATTAAGTTCTTAGGTTTGAGTGAAAACCATGTCTCATTCCATGACATGGCTGGTTTAGAGACTGCCTAGGGATCCGACAGCAGCACATTTACAAGCAGCGTATGTCAGAATGCTGAATAAAAGTAGCCAAATAGATAAAAACCCTTTCATACAGTTTTGAGTTTAGTTTTCTGATGCAATTTGCTTCGCTGATTTATGCAGTTTTACTAATCCTTTTTTATGATATTCCAGTTGGTCAGTAACTTCACGATTGTTGTTTCTAAGTCAGTCCCCTTTGGTTAGATCCTTACTCTCTAGGAAAGTCATTTATATTCATCCACGCTGACCTGTTTTTCTCATTAGCCTGCGTAAATGTTCCACATACTTCCAGTAATGGTGATATATCTTTCTTTCACCAAGTGATTCCTGGATGAGTGAGAACAGTCCTCAGCATCTGTGCTGGTTTTGGCTGAAGAGGGGTTAATTGCCTTCACTGTAGTGCCTGTGGTGGTCAGGGTCCTTTCCAGCTTCCTGTGCTCTGCCACTTGGGCAAGAGGCTGGGAGGGGCGGGGGCCAGAGCCAGGGGGCCAACCCCGACTGGCCAATGGGATGTTCATTCCATACCATGTGACACCATGATGAATATATATTGACTGGGGCAGTTGACATGCACTATTGTTGGGTGGTGTGTGTTTTGAGTGTTGGTTTCTTCTTCATCCTGTTCTGGCTTTTATCTATCTTGTACTATCCTTTTCATTTTACTTTTATTGTTTTATTTTAATTATTAACGTGTTCTTATCTCAACACATGAGCTTTCTCACTTTACCCTCCTGATTCTCTCCCCCATCCTGCTGGTGGGGGAGGGAGTGAGCAGCTGTGTGGGGCTGAGTTGCTGGCTAAACCCCAACAGTTGCAGAATAGGAGGGAGGCAGCACAGGTGAGGCAGAATCATCAGGATCCAAAGTGTGACCTTGGCCTTCAAGCTGAGATTCATCTATGCAGGATCTTCTTGCTGCAACAATCTGTAAGCAATGCAGGACAGCTGCTACCAAGCAGACTGTGGTGGTGAGAGCACTCATGGCCCAAAGACCAGAGAGAACCTTCTTGAGAAGGTGGTGATAAGCGTTGCATGCCTTCACGTGGTATAGCTTCTGTACAGTCTCTTGTTCTGTGCTTTTTGCGAGATGGAGTTCTTTGCAGCAGAAACAGATCTTGTTTCCACCCATATCCACCAAATTGCATCTTGGTAAACTGGACACAAGCTGAATGCCTTGACATCCCATTACAAATACAGCCAGGTTCAGCAGAACACAGGCAATATTGGTCAGAACAAATAGGTTAGCCAAAACTATCAGTGGCCTCTTCCTTAGAGTTAAGCCCCAAATTCCAGATAAGAATACCGAGGAGCTGGCCCAGAAGAGATGGGTGTTATTCACCTGTGGGATGCTGTTCAGCGACAGCACCCCAAAGTCCACCTGGATAGAAGATAGAGCAGCCCCAGCCTCTGGAGACAACTCCTGTCTGGTGTGAAATGTATCCCTTCAAGGCCGATGTTATATTTCACTCAGGAAAATGGGCTGCCATGGAGAAAAGTATCCAGTACCTGAGGGAAGTAGCTGTGCTTGAGGTGATTTATGGTGACCTGGACGATCTACAGTTGTCCAAAGATTGTGATGAAGCCCAGCGCACATGACCCATGTGGCAGATGTTTTTACGGAGCACAGCATGTAATCTCATTGGCATAACTGGCCTGAAAAGATGAAGAGGCACCAATGGTGGGGGATGTGATTGACAAACTTTGGGATTACAAAGCACGTGTCTCTTCCTCCTTCATCTTGGCTGTGGAGAAACTGTCCCAGGAGGTCCAGAAACTCAAAAAAGCTATGTCCTAGTTGCCACCTGTATGGACCAGTATCTCAGCCATTAGGAGTAAGTGTCCCTTTGCTCAAGAGAGAGGATACACACCAGATGCCACTCTAAGGTTTCACCTGCGTGACACTGGTATGTGAGCTGCAAGGGAAAACAATCACTTAAGGGTGGTTCTTCCAGGAAAGTTGCTGCTCCAGTTTCCAGTGAGCGGTTCCACAGACAGAAGAGTAGGAGCACTGATTTTATGTTTGACCTTAACAGGGCAAATTTTGATTTGTGTTTACAAGAAGTGAGTAGCAAATACTATGATGAGGAATAGAGGGGCCCTGCCTCCAGCCAGGTGGAGGAAAGGGACAACCGGCTTTACTGGACTGTGTGGATCCTATGGCCTGGCACATCAGACCCACAGGAGATTAAAGCTTTAGTGGACGTTGCTGCACATTGTACACTTGTACATCAAACTACATAGGGGTAGATTTCATTACTATTGCTAGAGTGACAGGGGGAGCCCAAGAGCTGACTGTATTGGAGGCCAAAGTGATCCGGGAATGATTAGCAAAAGCACCCCATTGTGATTGGCCCCGAGGCTCCATGCATCCTTGGCGTAGACAACCGCAGGAGAGAGTATTTCACGGACCCAAAAGGGTACAAGTGGGCTTTTGGTATAGCTGCCTTAGAGACAGAGAGAATTAAACAGCTGTCTACTTTGCCTGGCTTCTCAAAGGACCCTTCTGTTGTGGGGTTGCTGAAGGTTGAAGAACAGCAGGTGCCGATTGCCACCGCAACAGTGCACCAGTGGCAATATAACACCAACCGAGATTCTGTGATTCCCCTCCATGAGTTAATTCTTTGACCTGAGAGCGAAGGAGTGACCAGTAAGAGCCCCTCAACCTTTAACAGTCCCCTATGGCCAGTGCGGAAGTGTAATGGAGAGTGGAGGCTAACAGTAAACTGTCATGGCCTGCATGAAGTCACTCCACCGTTGAGTGCTGCTGTGCCGGGCATGCTAGAACTTCAATACGAACTGGAGTCAAAGGCAGCCAAGTGGTATGCCACAATTGATATTGCTAATGCATTCTTCTCAATCCCTCTGGCAGCAGAGTGCAGGCCACAGTTTGCTTTCACTTGGAGGGGTGTCCAGTATACCTGGAATCGACTGGCCCAGGGGTGGAAATACAGTCCTACCATTTGCCATGGACTGATTCAGACTGTACTGGAACAGGGTGGATCTCTGGAACAGCTACAATATATTGATGACATCGTTATATGGGGCAGCACAGCAGAAGACATGTTTGAGAAAGGGAAGGAAATATTCCAAAGCCTTCAAAAGGCCAGTTTTGCCATAAAACAAAGTAAGGTCATGGGGCCCGCACAAGAGATCTCGTTCTTAGGGGTGAAACAGTAAGATGGACCTCTTCAGATTCCAGTGGATGTGATCAACAATATGGCAGCCATGTCTCCACCAACAAGCAAAAAGAAACACAATATTTATTGGGTGTTGTAGGTTTTTGGAGAATGCATATTCCAGATTACAGTCTGATCGTAAGCCCTCTCTATCAAGTGACCCGGAAAAAGAATGATTTCAAATGGGGCCCTGAGGATTTACAAGCCTTTCAACAAATAAAACAGGGAATGGTTCATGCGGTAGACCTTGGGCCAGTCCGGGCAGAACAAGTTATAAAAATTTGCTCTAAACCGAAGCCAAGGAGAATGGCCCTACCTGGAGCCTCTGGCAGAAAGCACATGGGGAGATTTGAGGTTGACCCCTAGGGTTTTGGAGTTGAGGATACAGAGGGTCTGAAGCACACTCTACTCCAACTGAAAAAGAGATATTGGCAGCATATGAAGGGGTTTGAGCTCCTTCAGAAGTGGTTGGTACTGAAGCACAGCTGCTCTTGGTACCCCAACTTCTGGTGGTGGGCTGGATGTTCAAAGGAAAGATTCCCCTCTACACATCATGCACCTGATGTTACATGGAGCAATGGGTTGCGCTGATCACCCAGTGGGCTCGAGTAGGAAACTCCAGATACCCAGGAATGTGGAAGTGATCATGGACTGGCCAGAAGGCGAAGATTTACGATTATCACCAGAGGAGGAGGTGACACGTGCTGAGGAAGCCCTACTCTATAACAAACTGCCAGAAAAAGAGAAGCAATATGCTCTGTTTACTGATGGGTCCTGTTGTCTTGTGTGAAAGCATCGGAGATTGGAAGGCTGCTCTATGGAGTCATATACGACAACTTGAAGAAAATGCTGAAGGAGAAGGAGAATCGAGTCAGTTTGCAGAGGTAAAGGCCATCCAGCTGCCCTTAGACATTGTTGAACGGGAAAAGTGGTATGGAGGACGATTGCTGAAATAAAACTATGGGCAGGCTTGGCAGATTGACAAGATTTCACTCCCACAACCCTGCCAAGGCAAGCGCCGTGTGCTTACAATGGTGGAGGCAACCGCTGGCTAGAAACATATCCTGTGCCCCGTGCCACCACTTGGAACACTATCGTGGGCCTGGAAAAACAAGTCCTGTACCCCAGAGAGAACTGTGTCACACAATGGGACTCATTTCTGAAACAACCTCATAGACAGTTGGGCCAAAGAGCATGGCATTGGGGGGGTGTATCACATCCCCTGTTCATGCACCAGCCTCTGGGAAAGTCAAAAGATGCAATGGACTCTTAAAGACTACACTGAGAGCAATGGGTTGTGGAACATTTAAACACTGGGATGCACATTTAGCAAAAGCCACCTGGTTATTCAACACTAGGGTATCTGTCAATCGAGCTGGCCCTGCCCAGTCAGAACCCTTATGTACTGTGGAAGGGGATAAAGTCCCTGTAGTGCACATAAAAAATATGTTGGGGAAAACAGTCTGGGTTATTCCTGCCTCAGGCAAAGGCAAACCCATTTGTGGAGTTGCTTTTACTGAAGGACCTGGGTGTACTTGGTGGGTGATGCGGGAGGATGGAGGAGTCCGGTGTGTACCTCAAGGAGATTTGATCTTGGGTGAGAACAGCCAATGAACTGAATGGTATGCTGTTAATTGCTGTTTAATGTTGTATGTCAACACTACTATGGTTGCTATATTCCATAACAATGGTATCATGGTAGGAATGTTTCATTGAACCAAGGAAAGAGCAGCAGTGATGGAGCAAGGACTGACTTCAGCATGCAACAATCCAACGCCACACACACCATCTCTCTGAAAGACTTGTACAATAGGTGGTACCCAAAGTCATGGACTAAATGAACACAATGGACATTTCACAGACATTTTACAGGGGTTTTCCATAGACTAGGGGAATGATAAATGCAATCAGTATATTCTATTAAAGGGTGAGAAGGCGGCTAGGGGTTATTGAAATTGTATTGGACAGTATGGGACCTGAGCATGACTTAAATGATATGGAATTGGGGTGGATACTGTCATGGTTTTATCTGGGATAGAGTTATTTTTCTTCACTGTACCTGCCATAGTGCTATGCTTTGGCCTTAGTATGAAAACAATGTTGATAACACACTGATGTTTTAGTTGTTGCTAGTTAGTGCTTATACTAGTCGAGGACTCTTCTAGCTTCCCATGCTCTGCGATGCAGCGAGCGAGGAAAGCAAGCAGCCAACTCAATGTGAGTGATAGAGCAAGCTTCAACTTTATTTTTAAGTCACTGCGCTTTTATATGCTCTTGTAAACAAGCTTCAACAACTGCTTAGTTAATGTCACGAGTTACGATTCTTCTTAGCAAGCAGTCTAGTTCTGCATTTCATACCAAAGTTCCTTGTTCTTGTTTATCGTTTGCTCTCAAAGTCGAAATGTCTTTCGCCTTTCTTCCTCCTCTTTAGTGACTTGCAGATTCTCTGTAATTTTCCATCAGCGGGTCTGACGCCGGGTCTGTAGTCAAGCTAATTCCATCGCATACCCATAATCCTCCAGCCCGCTTTCTATCTCAAACAACTTATCATGAGACACACATACTGATTCAATCCTATAGTTTCCCACATATCCCCCTTTTTCTTTTGTTCCTTGAGAAAGGAACACGGCATTCATACTTCTCTCCATCATTCGTTGCATACATTGCGATATACAAGGAACACACATTAATATAATGATAAACATTACAAATATCGTTAATCCCATCTGCAAAATACTCTTGATCCCATTGCCAATGCCCCATCCATTAAACAAGCTGTTAAACCAATGCCATGGATCATCCTGTCTTACAGAGTCTACATCTAGTAATAAGTCAGATAATGCCTTTGATGTTGCATTTGTTTGCTTAGCTAGCCAACACCCTAGCTTGTTTAATGTCGTGAGGCTTTGAGCAACACCAACTCCAGGAGCCAAGAAGGAAACAGCTATGATCTTTGTAGGATTCCAAAATTCAGCTGTAGGGTCACAGTTATCCTCAAACTTATGAGTGCTCCTTTTGCTTCTCATCTTTCTATAATGTTGATAAATCATTGAAGTGTTAGGGGTAAAAAATGTTAGGCGACCTATAGAGCAAGGCCCTCCCTTTATATGTGACGGGATGCCAGGCCAAGCCCGATCTCCACAAATTAAAAACAAGCCTATAGGTAGCGCAATAGGCATATTGTTAGAGCGTGATATATTAACAGAGGTATAGTTACACCAAGCAGTAGCATTTTTATATATACTTAGGGTGGCATTCACAGACCAAGAAAGGGACTGGTTTTGTCCCATATAATTGAAGTATAAACAAGCATCCATTGACAAAGAACCCAATAGCTCAAGCTCTTGTGGCTCAAGATTAGTTTGAGGGCGATGGACTGCCCATCTGTCCCAATTATTCACACAATTCTAGGGAGTATCACAAAGGCTTCCTAAGTGTGGTGTATTTTGTGGTATCACTAGCGTCCAATTATCAACTGGCACTCCAACCAAACAGGTGGAGAAGGGATTTCCTGGTGATGCCAATGATAGGCAGATGGAATCTTGGCCTGTTAGATTTGCCAGGGTAACCCATACATTCTGTTTTGGCTGGGGCGGTATGTATATGCCCTCGGTGATTCTTATCACGATACTTACGATGACTAATGGGAGTACTCTCGTGTACATTTTTTCTTTGTCTTTTCCCAGTGCCTTGGTGTTATTTTCCATATTTCAGGTACCTGGTTCTTTACAGCACACTCCTGGCGCAGCACTAGCAAAGGAGCACTATTGATTTGTCTGACCCAGTCAAGGGTGTGCAATTCATATCGTCTAGAACCCGCTGCTTCGTGGCCTGTGACGATTAAAACCTTATGTGTCTGTAATTGGTGATAGTAACAACTGTCACACCACCTCCTAGCTCGATGGGTTTTTACCCACCTGCGCTGTTGACAGCTATGACACTCTCTTAGTACCCAGGGTCGGCACTTATTGCATTGGGGACATTCTATCCGTATCCTGTCTACCTCTACCGGTGTAGTCATACGTTTTCACTGTCTCCTGTCACTTCGCAGATTTCGTTCTTCTGTTCACTAGGCATAGCCTTTACCCACTTACTGGGTATCCACCTTGGACCTGTGGGGGTAAGCACACACATGTAACCTCGACCAAAATATTTGACTTCTACGGGCCCTTGCCATAGACCAGTGGAAGGGTCTCGATACTTCACCATTACTGCCTGTCCTGACTATTTCCCATCGTTATTTCCATGCACCCACGCAGGAGGGTTATTGTGTTCTGCAAATATGCATAAGTGATTTAATACAAACAAAACTTCTGCACAAACAAAACTTTTGCCATTCCAACACCCTTATCTTCTCCCCCTTTTTCTTTTTGCACTGAGTAAGTGCACCCAAAATGTGAGTAGGACCATGGAGTACGGTGAGATCGATGAGGAGATCGGGGTCCAGCCGGTCTACTGCTCTCTGGACGATCTCGGAGCTAAGACGTTGTATCATAGTGTTTTGTTCAGCAGTCGGTCGGACCGGCGTGGCAGGGTCAGTGCCCTTTAACAGTGGGCGAAGAACTTCCAAGTCATCATTAGTGATTCCAGCTACTGGCCGTAGCCATTGCAGGTCTCCTAACAGCCATTGAGCATCATTAAGGGTTTTAATTGCTGTGTGCAATATAAGTTTCTGTGGACTTACTTGAGAGTCACTGATGTGCCAGCCGAGGTATTTCCATACTGGTGAACGTTGAACCTTTTCTGTTGCTATTACTAGGCCGTGTAGCTGGAGCTGTTGCTGTAAATATAATTCTTGCTGTGCCGAGAAAGGTTGTTCTTGCGCAAACAAAATGTCATCCATGTAATGGTAAATTACAGTGTCCGGCCATTGCTGCCTCACGTCTTTCAATGCAGCATCTACGAAGAGTTGACACAGAGTAGGGCTATTCTTCATGCCTTGTGGCAATACTGTCCATTTGAAGCGTAAGTCAGGGCCCTCTCTGTTGATTGCTGGTAAAGTAAATGCAAATCGCCGAGTATCCTGAGGATGGAGCTTTATAGTAAAAGAGCAGTCCTTTAAGTCAATAATTAGTAAATGCCAACCAGTTGGTAGCATGGCTGGATTTGGAAGGCCAGGCTGTAAAGCCCCCATCAGTTGCATTTGCTGATTTACTGCCCGTAAATCATGTAACAGTCTGTATTTCCCTGACTTTTTCTTGATAACAAAAATAGGGGTGTTCCAGGGGCTTGTCGAAGGTCGGAGGTGCCCTTGATCTAATTGTTCTTTTATTAACATGTGGGCTTGTTGTAGACTTTCCCGTTTGAGCGGCTACTGTCCGACTCATACTGGCTCTTCCGTGAGCCATGTCAGTGGGATTGGGAAAGTCCATGCGGCAGTGACCGCACCCGAAAAGGGGCGCCAGCTGATGCAGGGGAGTCAGTGGTAAGTATCACGCCTAATTGATTCAGCACATCTCGCCCAATCAAAGCATGGACTCCTGCTGGCAACGGCATGACGGTGATGTATAAAGAGGCGACTCGGCCGTCGATAGTTACTTTAACTCGTTGTTGGCTGCGCTGAACTGGTGTCGTGCCTCCTACTCCTGCTACTCCGTCGACTGCACTCCTTAGTGGCCAGTGAGGAGGCCACTGGTTTCGTGCAACAATGGTGATGTCAGCTCCTGTGTCTAGCAAGGCAGAAAGTCTTTGGCTCTCATCACCATGGGTAATCACTACACTGGCGAGGGGTCTTTCATTCAGAGACAGAGTCAGTAAAGCAAGTCCCCCTGTGGAGCCAAAGGCTTCTGTTCCTCTGGCGCTGGTATCATCTGACACTAACGGCTGTGCCAGCTGTTGTATCGGTACAAGTTGTGCAAGTTTGCTGCCTTTTGGTATACATATAGGGGGAAAGGCAGTCTGCGCCACGATACAAATTTCTCCTTCATAATCACAGTCTATAACTCCAGGCAGAACAAACAGTCCTTGCAAGCTGGTTGATGACCGTCCAAATAATAATGCTCCACACACTTGCCCATCGATTATCAATGGGCCCTTTATTCCCGTCCTGATCTTCCGTGGACGAGTGTCTATCAAAGTGACATCTACCGCTGTTGCCAAGTCCAAGCCGAGGCTTCCTCGGGTGGCGGGTCGCAAATTGGAAGCTGGCTGGAGTTGCTTGGCGTGACTGGTGGCGTGGTGACGGGGTGCCGATAAGTCACTGGAGCCGCTATTGGTGTCTGCGCGCTGCGACCCCAGGCGCTCAGCTTCCCGTTTCCTGAACGCTGGCAGGCAACTGTATTGTGGGTTGGGGCGTGACAGTGTTTGCACCATAAGTTAGCTTCGGTGCACTGTCTCTTCATGTGCCCTGCTTTTCCGCAGCGGAAGCATCTAAAATTTGCTGGCCCTCTTTGGGTACTGTTAGGGTTTTTAGCTGGACCCAATGGGGCGAGAGCGGCACAAACTTGTTGCTGAACCTGTACCACTCCCTGCCCAACTTCCCTCAATGCTTCAACTAACATAGCTTGGGGGCCGGTGGGTACTCGACTCATGCGTTCAAGCATCACCTCAATGCCTGCGTCTAGGGGAAGTGTATTTAAAATATTTTTAGTAGCATGGTTGGAGTTTTCCATAACACATTGACGCAGCAATGGGCCCTTCATAAAATCAGGTAAGTCGGCACGATCTAACGCGTCTGTAAGTCGATCTACAAATGTGGCAAAAGATTCTTCCCTGCCTTGTTTAATCAACATGTAAGAAGGGGTGATTGGTGCTTTTTTGACACGCTGTAAGGCGTCCCTTGCTAGCTTCATTGATTCTCTTAATATATCAGGACCCGTCTGCATTTGCATGTCTAGGGACGAGAAGGGTCCCATTCCGATAAGTTGTTCTACTATTACTCCTGCTAGCGGATCGTTTTGCTGGCGCTGGGTGTTTGCCGATCTATCACATAGGGTATGCCAGTGAGCCTGCCATAAAAGCTGCTGTGACTGTTTCAATATGAACTTCATAATGTTTTTAATATCCTCGGGACAAAGCAGGTTGCTTCCCCAAATGTAATTTAGCATCTGTCTGGTCGGTTCACTGTGTATACCCGACTCGCTGACAGTAGTTCTTAGCTGGTTCAAAATTTTCCAATCAAGAGGATTATGGTGTGCAAATAAATTTTGATTGTTAGCAGGGTCCGGTTGATAGATGACAGGGAAAGCCTGAGCTAACAAATCGGCGGTCTCTAGGTCCCCGTTCTGTAATGCCTCTAACGCGATTTTCCGCCAGTCAACCTGGCTGCGCGCAGCAGGCACAGAACGGTGACTAGACGGCGTGCTCGGCTTATTTTCCTCCACCGGAGAGTACATCACATAAATTTTTAATATCTTCACCTCCGTTCCCCAAGCTTGTTCCTCCTCCGCTAGTTTCTACAGATGTCGATTTATCAGGGGCGGGAGGGGGAGGGGGCAGCTTTCGAGGTACGACAACTGGGATCCCCGAGAAGGGAGGAGAGAGATTGTCTAAGCCAATTCCAATCTTTCCAGCATTGGGGTCACAGTTGTCTAGCCGATCAGAGGCGGCTGTTGCTAATCTTTTTTCAGTTTTATATTTCTTTATACAGTTAATCACTTCCCGCCAAGGTTTCATTAGCTTTTTCGCTGTCTTATCGTCATCTATCACCAAGTCCCACAAACAATCACCATAGGCTCTCCCCTCCTCTACCTCAAAAATCGACTCCGGTTCTTTAAAAAACCCTTTCACTTTACCTACTGCAACTAATCCTGACAAGTCTTTTAACTGACTTACTCCCCGCTTTTCTAAAAAGCGCTTTAATAATTCGAAAGCTACCTCGACCTCCATCGCCCGATGTGAGGAAAATCAGCGTCTTTGTATGGCTCTCGCTCCCGGGTTAGCTTCAATTGCGGAAAGCGGATCCCCTCTTGAATTCCGAGGTTGAATCCAGGCCGGAGGGTCGGGACGTATCAAAAATGATGCATAAATCGACTCCTTTTTGCCCCCTGGCTGCCGTCTGCCAGTGCATCTCCGTCTCTCGCTGCCGTATCAGTAATAGTCCTTTTCAGGTCCCTGTTCGGGCGCCATTTGCGGCGAGCGAGGAAAGCAAGCAGCCAACTCAATGTGAGTGATAGAGCAAGCTTCAACTTTATTTTTAAGTCACTGCGCTTTTATATGCTCTTGTAAACAAGCTTCAACAACTGCTTAGTTAATGTCACGAGTTACGATTCTTCTTAGCAAGCAGTCTAGTTCTGCATTTCATACCAAAGTTCCTTGTTCTTGTTTATCGTTTGCTCTCAAAGTCGAAATGTCTTTCGCCTTTCTTCCTCCTCTTTAGTGACTTGCAGATTCTCTGTAATTTTCCATCAGCGGGTCTGACGCCGGGTCTGTAGTCAAGCTAATTCCATCGCATACCCATAATCCTCCAGCCCGCTTTCTATCTCAAACAACTTATCATGAGACACACATACTGATTCAATCCTATATTTTCCCACACTGCGAGGTGCAGAAGAAGCCAGGAGGGGAGGTGGCACAGCTAAGAGAGTGGGTTCAAAGTGGCCAAAGGGATATTCCATATCATGTGACGTCATGCCTAGTATGTTAACTTGGAGGGGCTGGCCGGGGGTGGGAGGCAGCAATCGCGGCTCGGGGACAGGCAGTGTCGGCCGGCAGGTGGTGAGAGGTTGTATCATTTGTGGTTTTAGTTTTTACCCTTTTTCCCTTTTTCTTTTCCTTATATTATCATTATTGTTATTATTATCATCATCACTATTATCATTATGATTTTGTTTAAATTAGTAATCTGTTCTTATCTCAACCTACAAATTTTTTATGCTTTGCTCTTCTGATTCTCTCCCCTGTCCCACAAGGGTAGGGGGAGTGAGCGAGCAGCTGCGTGGTGTTTAGTTGCCAAGTGGGTCTGAACCACGACAGGTATTGGTACGCTTCTGTAAGCCGCATAAGTTTTGTACTCTTGGTGGTACGGATTTATTGATACTGAACTCGGATACTGGCTTGTTCACATTGAATTTGGATATACCTGTCAGGCGTTGTAAAATTGAAAGCTAAGTATGAATGAGCTGAGTTAACTCTGGTGTGACTGGTGAATGAACGAGTGACTGAGATGCAGCATAGCTGCAAAGCGAGTGTGGAGTTCTGACCCTTGGTTCCGCTGTCCTGCCAGGGGTAATACCGGAACAAAGCGATTGTTAACTTTATTACGGACCAATAGTGTGCCATCTACGTACACGTTGTCATCTTGTGTGCCTCGTAAATAAGAAAACGGAATGGGGGGGAATCAGAGCAGCGAAATTCCAAAGAAAAGCCCCCTAGGACGTATCCTAGCACACTGGAAAGATATAGGGGGTCCACCGGGTGGGAGTGTGAATAAGAAAACATTGTATTGCAGCTGATGATGTTTTTTAAAGGGAAGAAATAATGTGGGATGAGGTTATGTATGCAGATATGTTCTCCACTTTGCGGAATCATCCGGAGTGGCAGGGAGATTGTGGTATTAATATTCCACCAGAAGATGCCCTGGTTTTATCTTCAGAAAAAGAAAAGAGAAGTGAAAAGAAGGAGCGGGAGAAAATAAGGAGATGCTGTTCAGCATGTAGTATTGGGCAGAGGTGTTTGAAAACAGTAAACCCTAGAAAGAAGCGAGAGGAGATAGAGGATCAGCCTGAAGATTTGGGATTACCCCCCGCTTAGTAACAAACTTGCCTCTCCCACACCCACCACTTTTGAAACAGACAGTAGTAGTGAGGAGGAGGGAGCGATGAATAGTTTTACTCTGGTCACAGCACGAACTCAGAGTAAAACTCAGAAGGCTCCCCAACTCCTAGCCCCATTGCAAGAGGTAATGGGGGTAGGAGGTCCAGCCAGAGGAAAAGTACCCTTCTCCACTACTGATTTAGATGCCTGGAGAGAGGTAGCTAGGGGATACCGGGACGACCCCTCTCGAGTGGCAAAACAATTTGAATTAAGAGTAGAAAAACCAGGACCCCGATTAGACAGATGTAGATTTGATTTTGGGGGAAATGATGGAAACAGAAGAATAATTAGTATTAAAAACTGCACAAACTCATGTGCAGGCCCAAATTACTGGGGCAACCTTACAAGGGAATGTGGATGATTACATTCACCTGACGGACCCACATTGGGCCCCCAATGCTGGGCGTGATGATAGATTATTAAAAAGATACCGAGATTGGATAAAATTTGGATTAGAAGATGCAATTCCAAAAGCTGTAAATTGGTCAGCATTGTATGCTGTCAAACAGGGTCAGAAAGAGACCCCTCCTGAATTTTTGGATCAACTGAGAAATGCCATGCGAAAACACACTACCCTAGATCCCTCCTCGGATGTGGGAAACAACAACTTGTTTCTCTATTTTTGGAGGCAATCATCTACAGCTATAAGAAAGAAGCTACAGAAGTGAAAAGAACCGGAAATAAGAAGCTTAGAGAAATTGCTTGAGGAGGCATGGAGAGTTTTTAGGAATCGGGAGAATGCCGATAGAGGAAAAATGACAAAAGTGATGGCGACAGCTACGGTGGCAGCCTTGGAACAGAGAGGAATGGTAAGCAGAGGAGGATTGAAAGGACGAGGAAAGGGAAGGTCCTTTGGAAATAGAGGGGGACTGGGAAAGAATCAGCGTGCGGATTGTTGGGAGGAAGGACATTGGAAAAATGAATGCCTCTGCTTTTCTAACTGCATCTCTGCACACTCTGGCAATGCCCTTGTAGCTCTCGACGGCTAATCCTCCACTTCTTCATCTCTGGTAGGCTTCCCTTTTGGATTTGAGCAGACCCGGGAGGTCATGGTTGAGCCATGGGGGCCTCTTGCTCCGCTTACTTCCTTTTCCTTTGTAGGGGATGAATTGGCTTTGTGCTTCCAAGAGAGAGTTCTCGAAGAATTCCCAGCACTCACTAGCTCCTTTGTCTTCCATGGAAGCTTCCCATCGAATCCCTCCCAACTGAGCCCTGAGTGAACTGAAGTTTGCTCTCCTAAAATCCAGAATCCTTGTCTTAGAGGTGACCTTCAGCACGCTCAGCAGGATCCCGAACTCCACAATATTGTGGTCACTGCAGCCAAGGCTATCACTAACCGAGATATTACAAAGCAGGCTTTCTCGGTTTGTGAATAGCAAGTCCAGCAGTGCCTCATTCCTGGTTGGCACATCTAACATTTGTATCAGGAAACAATCCTCTCTACATTGCAGGAACTTGGTGGATGACATGCGAGCTGCCGTATTGTTCTTCCAGCAGATGTCTGGGTAGTTGAAGTCGCCCATCAGGACCAGGTTCTGTTGGCCAGAAGCTTGCTTTAGTGCCCCAAATATTGCTTCGTCGGCTTCGTCATCGTGGTTAGGAGGTCGGTAGCAGATGCCCACTGTGAGGTCCTGCTTTTAGATGACCCCTTTGACTTTAACCCAGAGGCATTCGATAGAGCAGTCGCAATCACCATAGTTGACTTCGATACATTCAAGGTGTTCCTTGATGTAGAGTGCAACTCCTCCACCTCTTCTACCCTGCCTGTCCTTACGAAAGAGCCTGTAACCGTCCATTGCGATCCCCCAGTCAGTTGAGTTGTCCCACCATGTTTCAGTTACTCCTATGATGTCATACCCTTCTGAGAGCGCACAGAGCACCAGTTCCTCCTGTTTGTTTCCTAGACTGCGTGCATTTGTAGACATACACTTGAGCTGATTACTCTTCTGTTTCACCCCTTGGGAGACAGCTAAGGAACCTTTACCACCACACTGCTTGGCCTGACTTACTCCCCCGTTGGACGTGCTGGCGTGAGTGTTTTTTGCAACGGATCCCACCCCCCAAGTCCTTCAGTTTAAGCCCGCCTCACCAAGTTAGCCAGCCTACTGCTGAAGATTCCCTTACCCCTTTTAGACAGATGGATTCCATCCCTCCCTAGCATGTTGTCGTCATTGAAGAACACCCCATTGTCATAAAAGCCAAACCCCTCCCGGTGGCACCAGCCACATAGCCAGGAGTTGATATACATTATGCACCTGTTTCTGGCTGCTCCCTTCCCTCAAATTGGCAAAATGGAAGAGAAGATCACTTGGGTGCCAATGCTTTTCACTTGCTTCCCCACGGCTCAAAAGTCTCCCTTGATTTTACCGACGTTGTGACTCTCAGTGTCGTTCATGCCTATGTGAAATAGTAATAGTGGATAGTAGTCTGTTTTCCTGATGAGTTGTGGCACCCTCTCGGCAACATCCCAAAGCCCAAGGAGACCCCGCAGACCTTGATAGCTGAAACAGAAGTCGACTGATGGGGACCTGGGGCATCTACCCTAGCAGATCCACTGGTTAAAATAAAGCTAGCGAGACAAGAGAGAGAGGTAGAATTCTTAGTAGATACAGGTGCTTCTTTCTCTGTTTTGAATCCAGAACTGATAGCTATAAGTAAAGATTTTGTGAATGCAATAGGAGCTACTGGCCAACAGGAAAGGGCATTCTTTTTGAAGCCGCTCAAATTTAAATTAGGAAAGCGGATTGGAATACACCGATTTCTATATTTACCAAAATCAACCAAGCCATTATTGGGTCGGGATTTATTGGAACAACTGGAAGCAGAAATAGCCTTTAAACAGGGAACCATGGAACTAAAGGCAAACGGGAACCAAATAACTGAAATTTTAAGTTTGGCCCTAATGCACCCTGAAAAGTCCACTGTATCGGTGCCCGAAATTGAAGAGATTATCAGTCAGGTATATCCAGGAGTATGGGCTGCGGGAACCCCAGGGAGGGCAAAGAATGCCATTCCCATAGCAGTAGAACTTAAAGAAGGGATAAGCCCAGCACGACAAAAACAATACCCCTTGAAGTTAGAACACCGGAAGGGAATAGAAGGACCAATTAATAATTTTGTACAGCACGGGCTATTAATAGAATGTGAATCAGAATATAATACCCCTATATTACTGGTAAAAAAGCCGGATGGAACTTATCGGGTAGTACAAGATTTAAGAGAAGTGAACAAATTTATTAAGGACCTACACCCTGTGGTAGCTAATTCTCATACCTTACTTAGTAAATTACGGGATAATCAAGTATGGTTTACAGTAGTGGATTTAAAGGACGCATTCTTCTGTTTGCCTTTAGCCAAAGAAAGTCAATATATATTTGCATTTGAATGGGAAAGCCCTACCACTGGTAGGAACACTCAGCTTACCCTGGACAGTGTTACCCCAAGGTTTTAAAAATAGTCCAACAGTCTTTGGAGAACTTGGAACGTGGGATCCTCCCTCCAGGGAAGGAGTCCTTTTATAGTATGTGGACGACTTACTAATAGCAACTGAAACAAAACCTGACTGTATACAATGGACTACCAGTTTGTTGAACTTCTGGGGACTAAATGGGTATCGAGTCTCTCAATAGAAAGCTCAGGTGGTGCGGCAACAAGTAACCTACCTTGGATATGAAATATCTGGAGGACAAAGGGAACTATGAAGAGAATGAAAAGAAACCATCTGCAGAGCCCCCCTCCCTCAGACGGTAAAAGAATTCAGGATCTTTTTGGGAATGTCAGGTTGGTGCCGGTTATGGATTAATAATTATGGAATAATAGGAAGACCTTTGTACGAACTTTGGAAGAACAACCCCACTCGATTAGCCTGGTCCAAAGAAGCTCAAAATGCATTCAAGACACTTACAAAGGAACTAATGAAGGCCCCGGCCCTGGGCCTACCTGATGTGACTAAACCTTTCTGGCTGTTTTCCCATGAAAGACAAGGTATAGCTCTGGGAGTCCTAGCTCAACGGCTAGGACCCTACAGAAGGGCTGTGGCCTATTTTTCTAAACAGCTTGACGAGGTAAGCAAGGGGTGGCCAGGGTGCCTGCGAGCTGTGGCGGCTGTGGTCTTGAATATTCAGGAGGCCCGGAAATTCACCTTAGGTCAAAAGAGCACAGTACTGGTTTCACACACAGTATCACCTGTGTTGGGACAGAAAGGGAATCACTGGCTTTCCCCATCCCGATTTCTACAATACCAGGCCATTTTAATTGGATCGGATGATGTTACTGTTGAAGTAACCAATGTTATGAACCCAGCTTCTTTCCTCAGTGGAGTGACTTCTGAACTGTTAACTCATGATTGCCTTGAAACTATAGAGACTGTGCACTCCAGTAGACCAGATTTGAAAGAACCACCTCTGGAAGATGCACAAGATTCCTGGTTCACGGACGGAAGCAGCTTTGTCCGACGAGGTATTCGAAAGGCCGGATACGCAGTGACAACAGCGAACGAAATAACTGAATCTCAATCACTACCTGCTGGAACATCAGCTCAAAAGGCTGCAATTATCGCCCTGACGAGGCCCCTGGAGCTGGCAAAAGGGAAAAAAAATAACTATATGGACAGATTCCAAATACGCCTTTGGAGTTGTCCATTCTCATGGAGCAATTTAGAAAGAACGAGGGCCACTAACTACACGAGGAAGGCAGATTAAGCACGCTGAGGCAATCCTGCGCTTATTGGAAGCACTCCGATTGCCAACCAAAGTCACCATCATGCACTGTCGAAGACACCCGAAGGGTAACACTAAACAGAAACGAGGTAATAGATTGGCTGACTGTGAGGCTAAACAGGCAGCAGTTAGAATGCAAGAACAAGAACAAGGGCAACCGATTGTCATATTTCTGTCAGCTGCTTGTAGAATGCTTCATCTAGCTCTTCATCCTGGTTGGGAGGTCTATAACAGACTCCTAGCAGGCTATCTGCCTTGTTGGCCTTCCCCCTTATCCTTACCCATAAGCACTCGACCTTATGGGTAGTTATTGGGCAGCAAAACCAGCTCAGGTCGGGTCACTGCTGCACTTGCACTGCTTCTCGTAAGGCTCGTCCTCCACTGGTTCGGGTGGGTCCTGCTATAGTAATCCCTATAACATGCAACTGAAATAATGGGTTACAACAATTTAACGGTATATCCATTACAATCTCCACCCCGGTCCCTTTGGACTAGACTATAGGTTTTACCATTGCAATGAACTCCTCCCCTTGCCCCTGCTCTGGTTTGAACTTATCCACAGACTGTAGTCCTTTAGGGTCGTACCTGCTCCAAGTGGAGCCTTATCTGTGAGCCACAGTCTCTTCAGGGGTATACCCACTGTGGCGTAGGCTTAACCAGAGCCACAGTCACTTTGATGTGCACCTATTCCAGTGTGGCCTTCTCCATGGGCCACAATGCCTTCACAGGTGTAGCTGCTCCAGCGTGGCAGATACACAGATACCATGCCCTTACTCTATGGACCATCCCTGTAAAATGTCACAGATGTCCACAAAACGTCCACTGAGGTCATTTAGCGCATGACGTTCGGGTTCCATCGATTGTAACAGTCTTCCAGGTCAGGGAAGACGGTGTGTTTAGTGTTGGATTGTTGCATACTGAAGTCAGTCCTTGTTCCATCACCGCTGCACTTTGCTCAGTTAAATCAAAGTTCATTCTTAATTAACCTGGGAGATTCCTACTGTGATACCATTGATATGGCATATAGCAACCACAGAAGAGATTAAATACAATATTATATAGCAATTAACATCATACCATTCAGTTCATTGGCTGTTCTCACCCAAAATCAAGTCCCCTTGGGGTACACACTGGACTCCTCCATCCTCCCACATCACCCACCAAGTGCACCCAGGTCCTTTAGTAAAAGGAACTCCATGAATGGGTCTGCAGGAATAACCCAGCCTGTTTTGCCCAGCATATTTTTTATGTGCACTACAGGGACTTTATCCCCTTCCACAGTGCATAAATGTTCTGGTTGGACAGGGCCAGCTCGATTGGCAGATCCCGTAGTGTTGACTAACCAGGTGGCTTTTGCTAAATGTCTGTCCTGGTGTTTAAATGTCCCACAAGCCATTGCTCTCAGTGTAGACTTTAACAATCCATTGTATCGTAAAGTTTTCCTGGAGGCTGGTGCATGAAAGAGGAGGTGATACACCCACTCAATGCCGTGCACTTTGGCCCAGGTATTGATGAGGTTCTTATGGAAATCAACCTGCCAGGCCTCCCCATATTGATATTTCAGCCATCGTCCTCATACCACAGAGGCTTTACCCGCTTGGGTTGCTTGACTGCAGCCCATGATTCATGTTCATGGATAACCTGTGCAATAGTGTCCATGGTCAAGTCCACCCCTTGATCATGAGCCCACCATGATGGTTGTTTTGATTTTTTTCAGTGGCCTGACTCTTGGGAACGTGAGCATCCACATGACGTACCTTTACAACCAGGTTCTCTACCCGGGCAGCAATACCTTGCGACAATGTGGCAGCCCAGAATGGTTTGCCTCTGTGCTGCCTGTTGCAATTCACTGCATCTGGCATAGTGGTGTACTTCAGACATAGAGTGAAAACAATGCTGAGATAACACACAGCTGTTTTGGCTGTTGCTGGGTCGTGCTGGTGTAGGGGAATAGACAGGGATCGGCGACCGGAAGATTACGGGATGTGACGGAAAGATAGACTCCTCCCCATAGGAGTGGCAGGAACAGGAAGCGCAAGAGCTATATAAGCGTGTGACGCAGCTAAATAGACGGACATTTTGCATCCATCATATTGATGTCTGTGCATCACTGTCCCCAGGGTGGGTAGAGCCCTGTGTCCCGGAGATATGCGGCCCAAGATAAGTTCTCCCGTAGAAGCGTACAGCTACAAGTGGTGACCCCGACGTGATTAGCGGGGAGGCTTGGCAGGTTCGCCGGGGGGAAAAGAGAGCTTGGGGCACGCAGGGGCGGGACGGGGAGCCGCAGGTCGGCGGGCGCGCCATGGATTCAGTCGTAAAGGTACTGAAGGGATTGGGGAAGGAATATGGTACTTCGATATCGAAGACGCCTACCTCAAAGGCCATCCAATGGATGATTACGCAGGGGCTCATACGAGGTCCCGCAGACATATTTGATACGGATAAGTGGGTGAGGATTAAAGAGGAGTTAGCCGAAAGGGCTATGATGGGGAAAGCCCACTACATACAGGTCTGGGGAAAAATACACGGATTACTATTGAAAGCTCGGGATGATCAGGAGACGTGGCGGCAGGCGCGGCGGTGCCTGCACGGTGTTACGGGCGACAGTAGCCCAGAAAGAGACCCAGGAGGGGCAGTGGGGACGCAGACAGGGGCAAGCATCGCGGGGGATGGGAAAGAAGGGGAGAGTTCGGACGGAGTAGCCTGGCCAGCGACTCAGTCTGAGGCTCCCAAGGAGGTGGATCGGGAAGCGGCGGTGTTCCCTGTTGAGCCAGCGGGGCCTTTAGAGTGCCCCACCCCCGCATACCCCTGGGATGATTTGGCACAGGCTCGGGAGCCCGCGTGCGGGGAGAGTGACGTGGCAGCGGACGCAGCGGGAGTGACGGAGCGGAAGGAGAAAGATGACCAGCGCCGGAAGCAGCGCCGGCAGCGGCACAGCCCTCTGCCCGACCCTCGAGACTGGCTCCCGGGGCAACCCTTGAGATGGGAGTCGGACGAGGAGGGGGATTGGGTTGCCTGGAGGGGAGGACAGGGGGAGTATAGAACAACTTCGAGTAGCAGCGAATCAGAAACTGGGGGAGAAACCGATGCCCATATGTGGGAAGAGAGAGCAGCTTGCCTGCGGCGCGCAAAAAAGAGGCACAAAACAGCAGAGACTCGGAGGACCAGTCAGAAGGAGGGAGGAGAGGGACCGTCAACAGGGGAGGTCCGGGGCGCTGCAGCTCCGGAGGGGTCTCCGGAGGACGTGCTGCGGCAGCTGCAGCAGGCTATGCACTACTAGGGTAAGTAACTCGGCGGCAGACAGGACTTTTAACGAAGGGTGCACCCCAGCGACAGTCAGTTGAGTTACCTAACTGGCGGCTGATAGCTAGAGATTGTAGCCTCGATGGAGTAAGGATAGAGATGCCCGGGATCTTCCCTGTCCGATTAGCTCCAGGAGGAGGAGTGGAGTGGACGCCGATAGATGCCAAGCTAGTGCGAAGTTTATGGCGAGAAATTAGAGAAAAGGGGCTCGAAGTACCCAAGAATGGTGTAAAGCTTGGAATATTGTATTAAAATACGGCATTGCTTACAATAGCACAGGGCAGGCTATAGTAGAACGTGCTCATCGCACCTTGAAAGCAAAAATAATACAGCTTGGGGAGGGGGAGGGGTATAAGGGAGCTGTACCCATAGCAGCTCAGCAAACTATTTTAATGCGTGCATTATATTCGCTTAATCATTTTATACGCGGGCAGGAGCAAGTTACAGCAGTGGAGAAGCACTTTGGCAAGGCTCAAGCAGGCGAGCGCTATCCGCAGGTACGAGTAAGGTTCCCAGGCAGTGAGCAATGGGAGAGAGGATGGAAACTGAGATGCCTGGGGAGGGGCTACGCCGCGGTTGAGAATGAAGGGCGCATAGAATGGGTGCCTGCAAAGTGTGTGTGAAAGCAGAACTGTGCAAGGATGTATAATGAATAATCCCTCTCTGAGTTGTCTCTTTGCAGGGTCTGCTGACATGGATCCTCATGCTAGCCGTACCATTGGGAAAAGAAATGAGCTCCTTGACAAGATCGCAAGCAATATTGCAATGAGAGCGACACTGGGAAAGGGCGGCAAAAGAGAGATATGAACTGGGATTGGATAATAATAACTGGGGGGATCTTGTTGTGCATAGTAACCATGGTTACTTGTGGGCTGCCATTGTTATGCTGTGTTATAAGACAAATCAGAGAGCGCCTGCAAGAGTTACATGAATATAGACCTGGCCACGATATGTATCCGCTTATGCAAGTAGCTTTGTAGAACTTTTAGCAGCATGGGGAGGGAGAGATGTAGGGGAATAGACAGGGATCGGTGACCGGAAGATCACGGGATGTGACGGATAGATAGACTCCTCCCCATAGGAGTGGCAGGAACAGGAAGCGCAAGAGCTATATAAGCGTGTGACGCAGCTAAATAAACGGACATTTTGTATCCATCATATTGATGACTGTGCATCACTGTCCCCAGGGTGGGTAGAGCCCTGTGTCCCAGAGACATGCGGCCCAAGATAAATTCTCCCATAGAAGTGTACAGCAACAGGGTACCCACTTCTGAAGCAGCTTGAACACCCCTTCATATGCTGCCAATATTTCTTTTTCAGTTGGAGTATAGCAGTCTTCTGACCCTCTGTATCCCTGACTCCAAATTCCTAGGGGTCGACCTTGGGTCTCCCCTGGCGCTTTCTGCCAGAGGCTCCAGGTAGGGCCATTCTCCCCAGCTGCGGTGTACAGGCCTTTTTTTACATTATGTCCTGCCTGGATTGGCCCAAGGCCTACTGCATGAACTCTTTCCTCTTTAATCTGTTCAAAGGCTTGTCGTTGCTCAGGGCCCCGTTTGAAACCATTCTTGTTTGGGTCACTTGATAGAGAGGGCTTACAATCATACTGTGATTTGGAATATGCATTCTCCAAAAACCCACACCACTCAAGAAAGCTTGAGTTTCCTCTTTGCTAGTCGGTGGAGACATGGCGGCTATTTTGTTGATCACATCCATTGGGATCTGACGACGTCCATCTTGCCATTTGATTCCCAAGAACTGAATCTCTTGTGCGGGTGCCTTCACCTTACTTAGTTTTATGGCACAACCAGCATTCAGAAGGATTTGGACTATTTTCTCTCCTTTCTCAAAAAGTTCTTCTGCTGTGTTGCCCCACACAATGATGTCATCAATGTATTGAAGGTGTTCCATAGCTTCTCCCTGTACCAGTACAGTCTGAATCAGTCCAATGTAAATGTTAGGGCTGTTTTTCCAGCCCTGGGGCAGTCGCTTCCAGATCTACTGAACACCCCTCCAAGTAAAAGCAAACTGTGGCCTGCACTATGCAGCCAGAGGGATTGAGAGGAATGCATTAGTAATATCAGTTGTGGCATACCACTGGGCTGCCTTGGACTCCAGTTCGTATTGAAGTTCTAGCATGTCTGGCACAGCAGCACTCAACGGTGGAGTGACTTCATTCAGGCCACGATAGTCTACTGATAAGCTCCACTCTCCATTACACTTCCACACTGGCCATATGGGACTGTTAAAGGGAGAGTGGGTCTTCCTGATCACTCCTTCGCTCTCAGGTCAAAGAATGAACTCATGGAAGGGAACCACAGAGTCTCGATTGGTGCGATATTGCCACCGGTGCATTTTTTCAGTTTCTCAACAGCCGAGATGAAGGAAGAAGAGAGATTGGCCTAGTAATCCGGGAGTCTATCAATCACCTTACCACCATTGGTGCCTTGCCATCTTTCCAGGACATTACTGCCAGTGAGTTCCCATGCGTTGATGGTGTGCTCCATACAAACTTCTGCCACATGGGTTGTTTGCACTCGGCTACATCTGGATCTTTGGATGACCACTGATCGTCCAGGTCACCATAAATCACCTCAAGCATGGCTAGTTCCCTCAGGTACTGGATACCTTTCTCCATAGTCATCCATTTTCCTAGGCGATATACTATATCTTCCTTGAAGGGCTGCCTTTCTCTCTCACCGGACAGGAGTCGCCTCCAGAGGCTAAGCGCTTGTGTCCCTTTTCTAAGTGCTTTGTCAATGCCCCCTTCCCTAGAAAGGGATCCCAGTTGCTTGGCTCCCTTCCCCTCTAATTCCAGACTGCTGGCCCCGTGTTGTGGTTCAGCCTCAGCTGGCAACTGAACACCACGCAGCCACTCGCTCACTTCCCCCCCCCACACCTGTGGGATAGCGAAGAGAATTGGACGAGCTAAAGAACTTTTGGGTTGAGATAAGCACAGTTTAATGATTACAATAAAATGATAATAATAGTACCAATGATTATGATAATAAAATGGAAGAGGAAGGGAAAGGGAAAAAAAGGAAAAAAAACCACGGAAACACAAACGATACAACCGCTCACCACCCACCGACCGACGCTGCCCGTCCCCAAGCTGCGATTGCTCCCTCCTTCCCTGGCCAGCCCCTCCCAGGTAACATACTGGGCATGACGTTACATGATATGGAATATCCCTTTGGTCACTTTGAATCCGCTCTCTTAGCTGTGCCCCCTCCCCTCCCAGCTTCTTGTGCACCCAGCAGAGCATGGGAAGCTAGAAATGTCCTTGACTAGTACAAGCGCTACCCAGCAACAGCCCAAACATCTGCGTGTTATCTCAACAGGTTTTTTTTCCATGCTAATTTCAAAGCACAGCACTATACCAGCTAGAGTGAAGAAAATTAACTCTTTCCCAGCTAAAACCATGACAGTATCCACCCCTTATTCCATATCGTTTACATCATGCTCAGGTCCCATTCTATTCAGTACAAATTCAATAATCCCTATCCATCTTCTCATCCTTTAACTATATATATATACAGATTTTTCATTTATCATTCCCCTAGTCTATGGACCACCCCTGTAAAATGCCTGTGAAATGGCCATTGAGTTCATTTAGTCCATGACTTTGGATTTCATCTACTGTAAGAGTCTTTCAGAGAGGTGGTGTGTGTGGTGTTGGATTGTTGCATGCTGTCAGTCCTTGCTACATCACCGCTGCAATGGTAGTTCTTGTTGTCTCACTGCTGCTCTTCGCTCGGTTCAATTGAAAGTTCATTTGCTATTATTATTAATTGGGAAATTCCCACCATGATAACATTCCATTGATATGGCATATAGCAACCATAGTAGTGATGACATACAACATCATATAGCAATTAACAGCATATTATTCAGTTCATTGGCTGTTTTCACCCAAAATTAAATCCCCCTGAGGTACACACCGGACTCCTCCATCCTCCCGCATCACCCACCAAGTGCACCCAGGATCCTGAGAAAACGCAGTCCCACGAGTGGGTTTGTCTCTGCCTGAAGCAGGAATAACCCAGACTGTTTTCCCCAACATATTTTTTATGTGCACTACAGGGACTCTATCCCCTTCCACAGTAGGTAAGGATTCTGACTGGGCAGGGCCAGCTGGCTTTGCAGATATCCTCGTGTTGACTAACCACGTGGCTTTTGCTAAATGTGTATCCCAGTGCTTGAATGTTCCACCCCACATTGCTCTCAGTGTAGTTTTTAACAGTCCATTGTACCGTTCAGTTTTCCCGTAGGCTGGTGCGTGGTAGGGGATGTGATACACCCACTCAATGCCGTGCTCTTTGGCCCAGGTGTCTATGAGGTTATTTCGGAAATGAGTCCCATTGTCTGACTCAATTCTCTCTGGGGTGCCATGTCGCCACAGGACTTGTTTTTCGAGACCCAGGATAGTGTTCCGGGCAGTGGCGTGGGGGACAGGCTATGTTTCCAGCCAGCCGGTGGTTGCCTCTACCATGGTGAGAACATGGCGCTTGCCTTGGCGAGTCTGTGGGAGTGTGATATAGTCAGTTTGCCAGGCCTCCCCATATTTATACTTCAGCCATAGTCCCCCATACCACAGAGGATTCACCCGCTTCGCTTGCTTGATTGCAGCACACGTTTCACATTCGTGGATAACCTGCGCAATAGCGTCCATGGTCAAGTCCACCCCTCGATCATGAGCCCATCTGTATGTTGCATCTCTCCCTTGATGGCCTGAGGTGTCATGGGCCCAATGAGATAGAAATAGTTCACTCTTATGTTGCCAGTCCAGATCCACCTCAGCCACTTCAATCTTGGCAGCCTGATCTACCTGCTGGTTGTTTCGATGTTCTTCAGTGGCCAGACTCTTGGGGATGTGAGTATCCACGTGACATACTTTCACAAGCAGGTTCTCTACCCAGGCAGCAATATCTTGCCACAATGTGGCAGCCCAGATGGGTTTGCCTCTGCGCTGCCACTTGCTCTGCTTCCACTGCTGTAACCAGCCCCACAGGGCATTCGCCACCATCCAGGAGTCAGTACAGAGATAGAGTACTGGCCACTTTTCCCGTTCAGCAATGTCTAAGGCCAGCTGGATGGCCTTTACCTCTGAGAACTGGCATGATTCACCTTCTCCTTCAACAGTTTCTGCTACTTGTCGTGTAGGACTCCATACAGCAGCCTTCCATCACCGGTGCTTTCCCACAAGGCGACAGGACCCATCAGTGAACAGGACATATTGCTTCTCCTTTTCTGGCAGTGTGTTATACAGTGGGGCTTCTTCAGCACATGTCACCTCCTCCTCTGGTGATATTCCAAAATCTTTGCCTTCTGGCCGGTCCATAATCGCTTCCAAGATTCCTGGGCGACTGGGGTTTCCTACTCGAGCCCGCTGGGTGATCAGTGCAACCCATTTACTCCACATAGCATCAGTTGCATGGTGTGGAGAGGGGATGTTTCCTTTGAACATCCAGCCCAGCACTGGCAGTCGGGGCACCAGGAGCAACTGTGCCTCAGTACCAACCACTTCTGAAGCAGCTTGAACCCCTTCATATGCTGCCAATATCACTTTTTCAGTTGGAGTATAGTACGCTTCGGACCGTCTGTATCCCCGACTCCAAAACCCTAGGGGTCGACCTCGGGTCTCCCCATGTGCTTTCTGCCAGAGGCTCCAGGTAGGGCCATTCTCCCCGGCTGCAGTGTAGAGCACATTTTTTATATCTTGTCCTGCCCGGACTGGCCCAAGAGCTACTGCAGGAACTATTTCTCGTTTAATCTGTTCAAATGCTTGTTGTTGCTCAGGGCCCCATTTGAAATCATTCTTTTTCCAGGTCACTTGATAGAGAGGGCTTACGATCAGACTGTAATTTCAAATATGCATCCTCCAAAAACCCACAACGCCCAAGAAAGCTTGTGTTTCGTTTTTGCTGGTTGGTGGAGACATGGCTGCTATCTTGTTGATCACATCCATTGGGGATCTGACGACGACCATCTTGTCATTTTATTCCCAAGAACTGGATTTCTCGTGCAGGTCCCTTTACTTTTTTTATGGCAAAACCAGCTTTCAGGAGGATTTGAACTATTTTCTTCCCTTTCTCAAAAACTTCTTCTGCTGTATTGCCCCACACAATGATATCATCAATGTATTGTAGGTGTTCCAGAGCTTCTCCCTGTACCAGTACAGTCTGAATCAGTCCAATGTAAATGTTAGGGCTGTTTTTCCAGCCCTGGGGCAGTCGCTTCCAGATCTACTGAACACCCCTCCAAGTAAAAGCAAACTGTGGCCTGCACTATGCAGCCAGAGGGATTGAGAAGAATGCATTAGCATATCAGTTGTGGCATACCACTTGGCTGCCTTGGACTCCAGTTCATACTGAAGTTCTAGCATGTCTGGCACAGCAGCACTCAACGGTGGAGTGACTTCATTCAGGCCACGGTAGTCTACTGTTAGCCTCCACTCTCCATTAGACTTCGGCACTGGCCATATGGGACTGTTAAAGGGTGAGTGGGTTTTACTGATGACTCCTTGGCTCTCCAGTTGACGAATGAGCTCATGGATGGGGATCAGAGAGCCTTCGCTGTTGCGATATTGCTGCCGGTGCACTGTTGTGGTGGCGATCGTCACCTGTTGTTCTTTGACCTTCAGCCACCCCACAATAGAAGGGTCCTTCGAGAGGCCAGGCAAGGTAGACAGCTGTTTAATTTCCTCCGTCTCCAAGACAGCTACACCAAAAGCCCACTTGTAACCTTTTGGGTCCTTGAAATACCCTCTCCTGAGAGAGTGTATGCCAAGGATGCACGGAGCCTCTGGGCCAGTCACAATGGGGTGCTTCTGCCACTCATTCCCAGTGAGGCTCACTTCGGCCTCCAATACAGTTAGCTCTTGGGATCCCCCTGTCACTCTAGCAATAGTCATGAATTCTACCCCTATGTAGTCTGATGGCATTAGGATGCACTCTGTACCAGTACCCACTAAAGCTTCATACTCCTGTGGGTCTGAAGTGCCAGGCCATCGGATCCACACAGTCCAGTAAAGTCGGTTGTCCCTTTCCTCAACCTGGCTGGTGGCAGGGCCCCTCTAGTCATGATCATAGTATTCATCACTCACTTCCTGTAAATATGAATCACAGGTGTCTCTGTTAAGATCAGTCAGGACATCAGCACTTCTGCTCCTCTGTCTGGAGAATTGCTTACAGGAAACTGGAGCAGCAGGTCTCCTGGAGAAACTCCCCTGAGTAATTGTTCTCCCTTGCAGCTCACGTACCCGTGCCTCTAGGGCTGAGGTAGGTTTTCCATCCCACTTCTTCATGTCCTCTCCGTGATCGTGCAGGTAAAACCATAGGGTGCCCCATCGTGTGTATCCGTTCTCTTGAGCCAAGGGACGATTACTCCTAATGGCTGAGATACTGGTCCGTACTGGTGGGGAGTAGGACATATCTTCTTTGAGTTGCTGGAACTCTCGGGACAGTTTCTCAACAGCAGAGACGAGCGAGGAAGAGAGATTCGCTTCATATTCCTGGAGTTTATCAATCAACTCAGCCACCATTGGTGTCTCGTCATCGTTCCAGGACATCACTGCCAATGAGTTTGCATACGAGGGTGGTGTGCTCCGTACAGACTTCGGCCACATGGGTCACGTGCACTCAGCTTCATCTGGATCTTTGGAGGACCGTTGATCGTCCAGGTCACCAGAAATCACCTCAAGCACGGCTAGTTCCCTCAGGTATTGGATACCTTTCTCCATAGTCATCCATTTTCCTAGGCAAAATACAATATCTTCTTTGAAGGGATACCTCTCTCTCACCATGGACAGGAGTCGCCTCCAGAGGCTGAGGGCTTGTGTCCCTTTCCCAATTGCTTTATCAATGCCCCCTTCCCTAGAGAGGGATCCCAGTTGTTTGGCTTCCTCCCCCTCTAATTCCAGACTACTGGCCCCATTATCCCAGCATCGGAGAAGCCAGGTGACAATGTGCTCACCTGAATGACGCCCAAAATCTTTCCGTATATCCCGCAACTCACTCAAGGATAGGGATCGGGTAGTTTCCATTTCTTGTACGGGTTCTTCCTCTTCCTCCTCCTCTTCTCGTGATGGCCCTGGTTCCTCGTAATCTCTTTCTAAACGAGTTGACCTTCTCTTCCATGATTTCTTCTTGCGTATAGGGGCGACTGATACTGGCACAGGTTGGTCCTCCGGTTTAGCTGCAATGCTTGGCACTGGGGTTGGAGCAGCTGCAGTATCTGTCGTGGGGGTTTGAGTGGCCGCAGTGCTCGTCACTGGGGTTGGAGCAGCTGCAGTATCTGTCGTGGGGGTTTGTGTGGCCGCAGTGCTTGTCACTGGGGTTGGAGCAGCTGCAGTGCCTGTCGTGGGGGTTTGAGTTGCCGCACTGCTCGTCACTGGGGTTGGAGTAGCTGCAGTATCTGTTGTAGGCGGTAGGGTGGCCGCAGTGCTCGTCACTGCGGTTGGAGTAGCTGCAGTGTCTGTCGTGGGGGTTTGAGTGGCCGCAGTGCTTGTCATGGGGTTTGGAGTAGCTTACTTCTCTTTCCCTTGGGGGTACTGAAGAGTGTTAAATAGGGCTCATTAGGCATAAGCCAGACCCCAGCACATTGCAGTGATTTGTATCTCTCTGGAATTGCCAGGGTGACAGCAGACTTCCTCCAAATGTTCTACCAGTTTTTCAGGATTCTGCACTTGTTCAGGGGTGAAGTCCCACAACACTGGGCGTGGCCACTGTCTTAGGCTTTTGCCCATGCTATCCCACATACCCTGCCACGCATAGCTATCAAGGTTTGGGGCAGATCTCTGGATGATATTCTTAAGTTGCTTATTAACCTGAGACAGAACTGAAACCATCTGCCAAAGCAATACCAACAGGTATCTCTTAACTACCCAAGGATGTTCAAGATACTGAAAAGTTGTTGTAATCAAGGAGGAGACATTATATAAGATAGCAGCTATGGTGCCATTCTGTATTTCCTCCATAAAAATCCTCTCAGAGGAGGAGGTATAATTGCTAATTGCCTCCATGAGGTGGTAGCTGAAGTACAGTAACGGCTTCCATGCAAGACCTAAATAACCGATAACAGTCAAGGCCAGTGTTTTAATAACAAGTCTCCTAGGCAAAACATCTCTAATCACTGCAGAGCACAGCAAACTGACAAAACTAACAGCAAGTTTTAGCATGTACTTTACAATCGGCATGGTAAAGAGTGGACAAACTAATACTGCGAGCAGATGAATCAATGCTGTGACCAGCAACAGTTATTATCTCAAACCCTTCGTGCCCCACGTTGGGCGCCAAAAATAAACTGTCGTGGCTCAGCCTCTGCTGGCAACTGAACACCACGCAGCCTCCCGCTCGCTCCCCCCGACACACCTGTGGGATGGGGAAGAGAACCGGACGAGCAAAGGAACTTGTGGGTTGAGATAAGCACAGTATAACGATTACAGTAAAATGATAATAATAGTACCAATGATTATGATAATAAAATGGAAGAGGAAGGGAAAGGGAAAAAAAGGGAAAAAAAACCACAGAAACACAAACGATACAACCGCTCACCACCTGCTGACCGACGCTGCCCATCCCCAAGCTGCGATTGCTCCCTCCTCCACCGGCCAGCTCCTCCCAGGTAACATACTGGGCATGACGTTACATGATATGGAATATCCCTTTGGTCACTTTGAATCCGCTCTCTTAGCTGTGCCCCCTCCCCTCCCGGCTTCTTGTGCACCCAGCAGAGCATGGGAAGCTAGAAATGTCCTTGACTAGTACAAGCGCTACCCAGCAACAGCCCAAACATCTGTGTGTTATCTCAACAGGTTTTTTTTCCATGCTAATTTCAAAGCACAGCACTATGCCAGCTAGAGTGAAGAAAATTAACTCTATCCCAGCTAAAACCTTTGACACCTCGTTATCCCAGCATCGCAGAAGCCAGGTGACAATGTGCTCACCTGAAGGACGGAAGAAATCTTTTTGCATATCCCACAACTCACTCAAGGATAGGGATCGGCTAGTTTCCGTTTCTTGTACGGGTTCTTCCTCTTCCTCCTCCTCTCCTAGTGATGGCCCTGGTTCTTCATCATCTCTTTCTAAACGAGTTGACTTCCTCTTCCAGCATTTCTTCTTGTGTATAGGGGCGACTGATACTGGCACAGGTTGGTCCTCGGATTCAGCTGCAACACTTGTCACCGGGGTTGGAGTAGCTTCAGTGCCTGTCATGGGGTTTTGAGTGGCTGCAATGCTTGTCACAGGTTGGAGAAGCTGCAGTGTCTGTCGTGGGGGTTTGAGTGGCCGCAGTGCTTGTCACTTCCCTCATCTTTGTCTTTTTAGATCCAGAGGCCTTCTTGTCCCTTTTGGGTTGCTGAACAGTGTTAAACAGGGCTCGATAGGCATGGGCCAGGCCCCAGCACATTGCAGTGATTTGTATCTCTCTGGATTTGTCAGGGTGACAACATCCTCCAAATATTCCACTCATTTTTCAGGATTCTGCACTTGTTCAGGGGTGAAGTCCCACAACACTGGGCGTGGCCACTGTCTTAGGCTTTTGCCCATGCTATCCCGTATACCCTGCAACACATAGCTATCAAGCTTTGGGGCAGATCTCTGGATGATATTCTTAAATTGCTTATTAACCCTAGACAGAACTGAAACTGTCTGCCAAAGCAATACCAACAGGTATACCTTAACCACCCAAGGATATTCAAGATACTGAAATGTTGTTGTAATGAAGGAGGAGGCATATAGAAGATGGTAGCTAAGGTGCCATTTTGTATTTCCTCCATAAAAAACCTCTCAGAGGAGAAGGTATAATTGCTAATTGCCTCCATGAGGTGGTAGCTGAAGTACAGTAATGGCTTCCATGCAAGTTCTAAATAACCGATAACAGTCAAGGCCAGTGTTTTAATAACAAGTCTCCTAGGCAAAACCTCTCTAATCACTGCAGAGCATGGCAAATTACAAAAACCAACAGCAATTTTTAACCTGCACTTCACAATCAGCATGGTGTAGTTTCCTCCCCTTGTGGCCCACGCCTCAAACCAAGACCTCTCAGCCTGCTTCAGGTATTCACCATACAAACCCTGTCCCTTCCAAGACATCACAGAGTGAGCGCTCAGCTCTTGCTCCTCTCCTGATATTGGGTGAGCTCCGTCAGAGAGCTCTGTGACTGCATTCAGGAAGAGGTTGTCCAGGAATCTAAAATCTTCCTCTTTTTCAGCCAGAGTGGCACAGCCTGAGGGAGTCGGCACAGGAGGCTGCAGCTGCCACTGGGAGGAAGAGGTTTGACTGTTGGAGGACCCAGAAGAGAAATTGATGGGATGACACTGACCACAGGTAGTGGTGCTTTTTACCTGCACAGCAATAGCGTACCTTTGAGCAGAAGCTGCTAAGTGATAGCCCGCACTGGGCTGCTCATGTGGCCAGCCCAATGGAGATCCCCAGTGTAGTAATGTTACCAGGGCAAGAGGAAAATCATAGCCATATAGGTGGGCCAGATACTGCATTTTCTCCCTGGAGCTATCCATGGGCTGAGGGCTTAGGCATTCTCCTCCTCCTCTTTCTTTCCTTGTGCCTGTGCACAGCTACAGGCAGTGAAGGGCCTGCTGTCCTCATCTGTTGTCCTCATGTTCATGCCTGTAATTTCATGGCTGCCCAATTACACTAATGAAGGCTGCTCTTTCTGCTAATGCAACGCAGTTTTAGAAAAGACATGCCCTGAAGAAGCAGGAATATCTATTACGAGGCTGCCATGGTATAGAGTCTGCCTTATTCCCCATAGGATACGTGCTAGCAAACGCAGGATGTTCTCCATGTGGTCTCTTCTAGTCACAGATCAACCTCTTGGCATTTCTTTAGCAACACATTTCCTTAATTTATGGAATATAATAATGAGTATGTTAGTCTGCATAGTAAGTGTTATTGAAATCAAACTATGATTATTAAAACATATGTGGGAAGTGCACTCAGCATCTGTGCTGGTTTTGGCTGAGAAGAGGTTAATACTCTTCACTGTGGTGCCTGTGGTGGTCAGGGACCTTTCCAGCTTCGTGTGCTCTGCCACGTGGGCAGGGGGCTGAGAGGGGCGGGGCCACAGCTGGGGCAGCTGACCCTGACTGGCCAATGGGATGTTCATTCCATACCATGTGATGCCAAGACCAGTATATTAATGGGGGCAGTGGGACCATTGGTTTGGGTGGTTGTTGTTTGGTGGGGTTATTTGATGTGTCTTTTGGTGGGGTTTTCCCTTTCCCTTTCCCTGTCTCTCCGCACCGTAGCTTTTTGTGCCTGGCATTGTTTTTACCTCCACTGCATTTTTATTGTTGTTTTATTTAAATATTTAATATTTTCTTACCTCAACTTGTGAGTGTTACTCTGATTCTCTTCTGTGTCCCGCAGGTGGGGGAGTGAGTGAGCAGCTATGTGGAGTGAGTTGCTGGCTAAAGCACAACAGCATCATTGTTATTACTCTGGTTGAGCATCTGGTGCTTTTGCATGTACTGCTTTTAGGAAGGAAATGTTTTTATTGCTCTCCTGGTCTCATACTTGCATGCCTCTCATTCCTGTTGCCTGTGTTAAAACGTGCATTTACACATATATTTTGTATGGCTTTTCATTTGAGACTGGGGGTGGTTGTTGCTTTGGGAGTGGTGTTGTTGAGTCCGGTTGGTTAGTTGGTGGGTGGCTGTGTCATGTGGTGGGGCCACAGCCAAGAGAGCTGACCCAAACTGGCCAATGGGATATTCATACCATACCATGTGATGCCATGATGACTATATTAAACAGGGGCAGTTGTTACGCAATGTTGTGTGATGGTGGTTGTGGCTTAAGAAGTGATGTGGTTGGTGGGTTGCTTGGTTCGTTCGGTGGTTGGTTCATTGTGTCATGTGGTGGTTTTGGTTGTTCATTCCCCCTTCTCCCTGGGTTTTGTCACTCTTGTGATTATCCTTTCCATTGCATATTTGTTGTTGTTTTATTTTAATTATTAAGGTGTTCTTATCTCAACCCATGACCTTTCTCACTTTTACCCTTCTGATTCTCTCCCCCATCCTGCTGGTGGGGGAGGGAGTGAGCAGCTGTGTGGGGCTGAGTTGTTGGCTAAACCCCAACAGTTGCAGAATAGGAGGGAGGCAGCACAGGTGAGTCAGAATCATCAGGATCCAAAGTGTGATCTTGGCCTTCAAGCTGAGATTCATCTATGCAGGATCTTCTTGCTGCAACTGTCTGTAAGCAATGCAGGACAGCTGCTACCAAGCAGACTGTGGTGGTGAGAGCACTCATGGCCCAAAGAGCAGAGAGAACCTTCTTGAGAAGAAGGTGAGAAACACAGCATGCCTTCACGTGGTATAGCTTCAGTACAGTCTCTTGTTCTGTGCATTTAGCGAGATGGAGTTCTTTGCAGCAGAAACAGATCTTGTTTCTACCCGTATCCACCAAATTGCATCTTGGTAAACTGGACACAAACTGAATGCTTGGCATCCCATTACAAATACAGCCAGGTTCAGCAGAACACAGGCAATAGTTTTGGCTAACCTATTTGTTCTGACAAATATCAGTGGCTTCTTCCTTATTGTTAAGCGCAAGATTCCAGATAAGATTACCGCAGAGCTGGCCCAGAAGAAACAGGTGTTATTAGCCTGCGGGATGCTGTTCAGCGATAGCACCCCAAAGTCCACCTGGATAGAGGATAGAGCTGCCCCAGCCTCTGGAGGCAACTCCTGTCTGGTGTGAAAGCCTGCTATCTCTTCAAGGAAGATGTTATATTTCTCTCAGGAAAGTGGGCTGCCATGGAGAAAGGTATCCAGTACCTGAGGGAAGTAGCTGTGCTTGAGGTGATTTATGGTGACCTGGATGATCAACAGTCATCCATAGATCCTGATGAAGCCCAGTGCACACAACCCATGTGGCGGATGTTTGTACGTCGCACAGCATGTATTCTTATTGGCATAACTGGCCTGAAAAGATGAAGAGGCACCAATGGTGGGGGATGTGAGTGACAGACTCTGGGATTATGAAGCACATGTCTCTTCCTCCTTCATCTTGGCTGTGGAGGAACTGTCCCAGGAGGTCCAGCAACTCAAAGAAGATATGTCCTAGTCCCTACCTGTATGAACCAGTATCTCAGCCATTAGGAGTAAGTGTCCCTTTGCTCAAGAGAGAGGATACACACCAGATGCCACTCTATGGTTTCACCTGGGTGACACTGATATGTGAGCTGCAAAGGAAAACAATCACTCAGGGTGGTTCTTCCAGGAAAGTTGCTGTTCCAGTTTCCAGTGAGCAGTTCCCCAGACAGAAGAGTAGGAGCTCTGATTTTATTTGTGAACTTAACAGGGCAAATTTTGATTTTTGTTTACCAGAAGTGAGCAGCAAATACTATGATCAGGAATAGAGGGCCCCTGCCACCATCCAGGTGGAGGAAAGGGACAACTGGCTTTACTGGACTGTGTGGATCCGATGGCCTGGCACGTCTGACCCACGGGAGTATAAAGCTTTAGTGGACAGTGGTGCACAGTGTACTCTTATCAAACTATATAGGGGCAGAACACATCAGCATTGCTGGAGTGACAGGGGGATCTCAGGAGCTAACTGTATTGGAGGCCGAAGTGAGCCTCACCGGGAATGAGTGGGAAAAGCACCCCATTGTGACTGGCCCAGAGGCTCTGTGCATCCTTGGCATACACATCCTCAGGAGAGGGTATTTCAAGGACCCAAAAAGGTACAGGTGGGCTCTTGGTATAGCTGCCTTGGAGATGGAAGAAATGGAACAGCTGTCTGCCTTGCCTGGCCTCTCGAAGGACTATTCTGTTGTGGGGCTGCTGAAGGTCAAAGAACAACATGTGCCGATTGCCATGGCAACAGTTGACCGGCAGCAATATCGCACCAACCCAAGACTCCCTGATTTCCCTCCAGGAGCTCATTCGTCAACTGGAGAGCGAAGGAGTGGTCAGGAAAACCCACTCACCCTTTAACAGTCCCATATGGCGAGTGCAGAAGTCTAATGGGGAGTGGAGGCTAACAGTAGTCTATCATGGCCTGCATGAAGTCGCTCCAACGTTGAGTGCTGCTGTGACGGGCATGCTAGCTGTGCTTGAGGTGGTTTATGGTGACCTGGACGATCAACGGTCCTCCAAAGATCCAGATGAAGCTGAGTGCACATGACCCATGTGGCGGAAGGTTGTACGGAGCGCACCATCCTCGTATGCAAACTCCTTGGCAGTGATGTCCTGGAAAGATGACGAGACACCAACGGTGGCTGAGTTGATTGATAAACTCCAGGAATATGAAGCGAATCTCTCTTCCTCGCTCGTCTCTGCTGTTGAGAAACTGTCCCGGGAGTTCCAGCAACTCAAAGAAGATATGTCCTACTCCCCACCAGTACGGACCAGTATCTCAGCCATTAGGAGTAATCGTCCCTTGGCTCAAGAGAACGGATACACACGACGGGGCACCCTATGGTTTTACCTGCGTGATCACGGAGAGGACATGAAGAAGTGGGATGGAAAACCTACCTCAGCCTTAGAGGCACAGGTACGTGAGCTGCAAGGGAGAACAATTACTCAGGGGAGTTTCTCCAGGAGACCTGCTGCTCCAGTTTCCTGTAAGCAATTCTCCAGACAGAGGAGCAGAAGTGCTGATGTCCTGACTGATCTTAACAGAGACACCTGTGATTCATATTTACAGGAAGTGAGTGATGAATAATATGATCGGGACTAAGGGGGCCCTGCCACCAGCCAGGTGGAGGAAAGGGAAAACGGGGTTTACTGGACTGTGTGGATCCGATGGCCTGGCACATCTGACCCACAGGAATATAGACCTTTAGTGGACACCAGCGCACAGTGCACCTTAATGCCATCAAAATATATAGGGACAGAACCCATTAGCATTGCTGGAGTGACAGGGGGATCCCAAGAGCTAACTGTATTGGAGGCCGAAGTGAGCCTCACTGGGAATGAGTGGCAGAAGCACCCCATTGTGACTGGCCCAGAGGCTCCGTGCATCCTTGGCATAGACTACCTTAGGAGAGGGTATTTCAAGGACCCAAAAGGTTACAAGTGGGCTTTTGGTGTAGCCGCCTTGGAGACGGCGGAAATTAAACAGCTGTCTACCTTGCCTGGCCTCTCGAAGGACCCTTCTGTTGTAGGGTGGCTGAAGGTCAAAGAACAACAGGTGACGATCGCCACCACAACAGTGCACCGGCGGCAATATCGCACCAACCGAGGCTCTCTGATCCCCATCCACGGGCTCATTCGTCGACTGGAGAGCCAAGGAGTCATCAGTAAAACCCACTCACCCTTTAACAGTCCCATATGTCCAGTGCGGAAGTCTAATGGAGAGTGGAGACTAACAGTAGACTACCGTGGCCTGAATGAAGTCACTCCGTCGTTGAGTGCTGCTGTGCCAGACATGCTAGAACTTCAATACGAACTGGAGTCCAAGGCAGCCAAGTGGTATGCCACAACTGATATCGCTAATGCATTCTTCTCAATCCCTCTGGCAGCAGAGTGCAGGCCACAGTTTGCTTTCACTTGGAGGGGTGTCCAGTACACCTGGAATCGACTGCCCCAGGGGTGGAAACACAGTCCTACCATTTGCCATGGACTGATCCATAATGCTTTGGAACAAGGTGGAGCTCCCGAACACCTACAATACATTGATGACATCATCGTGTGGGGCAATACAGCAGAAGAAGTTTTTGAGAAAGGAAAGGAAATAGTTCAAATCCTCCTAAAAGCTGGTTTCACCATAAAACAAAGTAAAGTTAAGGGACCTGCACAAGAAATCCAGTTCTTGGGAATAAAATGGCAAGATGGTCGTTGTCAGATCCCCATGGATGTGATCAACAAAATAACAGCCATGTCTCCACCAACCAGCAAAAAGGAAACACAAGCTTTCTTGGGCGTTGTGGGTTTTTGGAGAATGCATATTCCACACTACAGTCTGATCGTAAGCCCTCTCTATCAAGTGACCTGGAAAAAGAATGATTTCAAACTGGTCCGTGAGCAACAACAAGCCTTTGAACAGATTAAATGAGAAACAGTTCATGCAGTAGCTCTTGGGCCAGTCCGGGCAGGACAAGATATAAAAAAATGTGCTCTACACTGCAGCCGGGGAGAATGGCCCTACCTGGAGCCTCTGGCAGAAAGCACATGGGGAGACCCGAGGTCGACCCCTAGGGTTTTGGAGTCGGGGATACAGACGGTCCGAAGCCTACTATACTCCAACTGAAAAGAGATATTGGCAGCATATGAAGGGGTTCAAGCTGCTTCAGAAGTGGTTGGTTCTGAAGCACAGTTGCTCCTGGCACCCCGACTGCCAGTGTTGGGGTGGATGTTCAGAGGGAACGTCCCCTCCACACACCATGCAACTGATGCTACGTGGAGTAAATGGGTTGCACTGATCACCCAGCGGGCTCGAGTAGGAAACCCCAGTCGCCCAGGAATCTTGGAAGCGATTATGGACTGGCCAGAATTCAAAGACTTTGGAATATCACCAGAGGAGGAGGTGACACGTGCTGAAGAAGCCCCACTGTATAACACACTGCCAGAAAAGGAGAAGCAATATGCCCTGTTCACTGATGGGTCCTGTCGCCTTGTGGGAAGTCACTGGAGATGGAAGGCTGCTATATGGAGTCCTACACGAGAAGTCGCAGAAACTGTTGAAATAGAAGGTGAATCGAGCCAGTTTGCAGAGGTAAAGGCCATCCAGCTGGCCTTAGACATTGCTGAACGGGAAAAGTGGCCAGCGCTCTATCTCTGTACTGATTCCTGGATGGTGGCAAATGCCCTGTGGAGCTGGCTACAGCAGTGGAAGCAGAGCAACTGGCAGCGCAGAGGCAAACCCATCTGGGCTGCCGCACTGAGGCAAGATATTGCTGCCCGGGTAGAGAAACTGGTTGTAAAGGTACAGCATGTAGATGCTCACATCCTCCAGAGTTGGGCCACTGAAGAACATCGAAACAACCAGCATGTAGATCAGGCTGCCAAGATTGAAGTGGCTGAGGTGGATCTGGACTGGCAACATAAGAGTGAACTATTTCTATCTCGATGGGCCCATGACACCTCAGGCCATCAAGGGAGAGATGCAACATACAGGTGGGCTCGTGATCGAGGGGTGGACTTGACCATGGATGCTATTGTGCAGGCTAGCCACCAATGTGAAACGTGTGCTGCAATCAAGCAAGCGAAGCGGGTAAAGCCTCTGTGGTATGGGGGATGATGGCTGAAATAAAAATATGGGGAGGCCTGGCAAATTGACTATGTCACACTCCCACAGACCTGCCAAGGCATGTGCCATGTTCTCACCATGGTAGAAGCAACCACCGGCTGGCTGGAAACATATTCTGTCCCCCACGCCACTGCCCGGAACACTATCCTGGGTCTCGAAAAACAAGTCCTGTGGCGACATGGCACCCCAGAGAGAATTGAGTCAGATAATGGGACTCATTTCCGAAATAACCTCATAGACACCTGGGCCAAAGAGCACGGCATTGAGTGGGTGTATCACATCCCCTATCACGCACCAGCCTCTGGGAAAATCGAAAGATACAATGGACTATTAAAGATGACACTGAGAGCAATGGGGGGTGGAACATCTAAACACTGGGATACACATTTAGCAAAAGCCACGTGATTAGTCAACACGAGGGGATCTGCCAGGCGAGCTGGCCCGGCCCAATCAGAATCCTACATACTGTGGAAGGGGATGGAGTCCCTGTAGTGCACATAAAAAATATGCTGGGCAAGACAGTCTGGGTTATTCTTGCTTCCAGCAGAGGCAAACCCACTCGTGGGATTGCTTTTGCTCAAGGACCTGGGTGCACTTGGTGGGTGATGCGGGAGGATGGAGGAGTCCGGTGTATACCTCAGGGGGATTTAATTTTGGGTAAAAACAGCCAATGAACTGAATAATATGCTGTTAATTGCTATATGATGTTGTATGTCATCACTACTATGGTTGCTATATGCCATATCAATGGAATGTTATCGTGGTGGGAATCTCCCAATTAATAATAATAGCAAATGAACTTTCAATGGAACCGAGCGAAGAGCAGCAGTGAGAGAACAAGAACTACCAGTGCAGCGGTGATGTAGCAAGGACTGACATGCAACAATCTGACCCCACGCACACCGCCTCTCTGAAGGACCCTTACAAGAGATGAAATCCAAAGTCATGGACTAAATGAACTCAGTGGACATTTCACAGACGTTTTACAGGGGTGGTCCATAGACTAGGGGAATGATAAATTAAAAATCTGTATATATATATTGTTAAAGGATGAGAAGATGGATAGGGATTATTGAATTTGTACTGAATAGTATGGGACCTGAGCATGATGTCAATGATATGGAATAAGGGGTGGATACTGTCATGGTTTCAGCTGGGATAGAGTTAATTTTCTTCACTCTAGCTGGTATAGTGCTGTGCTTTGAAATTAGCATGGAAAAAAAAACCTGTTGAGATAACACACAGATGTTTAGGCTGTTGCTGGGTAGCGCTTATACTAGTCAAGGACATGTCTAGCCTCCCATGCTCTGCTGGGTGCACAAGAAGCTGGGAGGGGAGGTTGCACAGCTAAGAGAGCAGATTCAAACTGACTAAAGGGATATTCCATATCATGTAACGTCATGCCCAGTATGCTACCTGGGAGGGGCTGGCTGGGGGAGGGAGGAAGCAATCGCGGCTCGGGGACGGGCAGCGTCAGTCGGCGGGTGGTGAGCGGTTGTATCATTTGTGTTTCCGTGTTTTTTTTCCCTGTTTTCCTTTCCCTTCCTTTTCCCTTTTATTGTATTAACATTATTGTCATTATTATCATAATCGTTTATCATTATTATTTTATTGTAATCATTAAACTGTGCTTATCTCAACCCAAAAGTTCTTTAGCTCGTCCGATTCTCTTCACTATCCCACAGGTGTGTGGGGGGGAAGTGAGCGAGTGGCTGCGTGGTGTTCAGTTGCCAGCTGAGGCTGAACCACGACACTTTTAAAGATGGAGAGATTAAATTACTAATACCAGAATCAAAAGCCATAGAGGCGGGAGTGTTTATGTTACAGGATCCCTCCAGGAAGGAACAGATTCCCGAAGAAGTGGAAAATGCAGTAATTCCTTTGGTTTGGACGAGTGGAGTTGCGGGGTGATCTAAATTGGCAGAGCCGGTAAAAGTAACATTAAAACCTGGAGCCAGGCCGGTAAGACAAAACCAATATCCTATTAAGTGGGAGGTTCGAAAAGGGTTAGAGGGAATAATTACAAGATTTTTAGAATATGGGCTTTTGGTAGAATGTGAATCAGAATATAATACTCCTATATTGTCAGTAAAGAAATCTGGGGGCAAGGAATACCGATTAGTTCAGGATTTAAGGGCCATAAATCAGATAGTCCAAGATATACACCCAGTAGCGGCTAATCCGTACACTTTACCGACCTCTTTAAAAGAGGAGCATAAATGGTTTACTGTACTAGATTGGAAGGATGCCTTCTTTTGCATACCTCTGGACATAAAAAAAGTCAAAGCATATTTGCTTTTGAATGGGAAAGCCCCACCACCGGACGAAAGACGCAGCTAACATGGACTGTACTTCCACAAGGATTCAAAAATAGCCCTATGATATTTGGGAATCAGCTGGCAAAAGAATTAGAAATATGGAGAAAACAGAACCAAGGGAGAGGCATATTGTTACAGTATGTGGATGACATGCTGATAGCGGCAGAAAGTAAAGAAAATGTTCTGAAATTACTATCAGCTCATTAAATTTTCTGGGCCAAGGAGGATACAGAGTTTCCAGAAACAAAGCCCAAATAGGAAAAGAAGCAGTGATTTATTTGGTATTTGAGAGATCTCAAGGACAAAGACAATTAGGAAATGAAAGGAAAGAAGCTATTTGTCAGATCCCCGAGCCTTGCAGCCCGAAGGAACTGAGAGCTTTTCTGGGGATGATTGGATGGTGTCGACTCTGGATTCTGAATTATGGACTGTATGTGAAGCCACTATGTGAGGCTTTAAGAGAATCTAAAGATCGGTATCTGACTTGGAGACCTGAGTGTCAGAAATCATTCAGAGAACTTAAAAAGGCACTAATGATGGCCCCTGCACTGGGTTTACCTGATCTGACCAAACCTTTTGAGTTGTTTGTACATGAAAGGCAACATCTGGCCCTTGGAGTGCTGGCACAACAGTTGGGATCCTGGAGGCAGCCGGCAGGATACTTTTCCAAACAACTTGATAATGTGAGTAAAGGATGGCCCTGGCTTCAGCATGCTGAAAGAAAGAAGCAACTCCCCAGGGAGGGCTTTGCTTCCAGGATAGTGGCACATGGTGTCACTCAAGACATTTGAAGAAATTAAGTTCTTAGGTTTGAGTGAAAAACATGTCTCATTCCTTGACATAGCTGGTTTAGAGACTGCCTAGGGATCAGAGCGCAGCACATTTACAAGCAGCGTATGTCAGAATGCTGAATAAAAGTAGCCAAAGAGATAAAAACCCTTTCATACAGTTTTGAGTTTTATTTTTCTGATGCATTTTCCTTCACTGTTTTATGCAGGTTTACTAATCTTTTTTTTTGATATTCCAGTTGATCAGTAACTTTACGATTGTTGTTTCTAACTCAATCCCCTTTGGTTAGACCCTTACTCTCTAGGAAAATCATTTATATTCATCCACACTGACCTGTTTTTCTCATTAGCCTGTGTAAATGATCCACATTTTTCCAGTAATGGTGATATATGTTTCTTTCACCAAGTGATTCCTGGATGAGTGAGAACTGTCCTCAGCATCACTGTTATTCTGGTTGAGCATCTGGTTCTTTTGCGTGTGCTGCCTTTAGGAAGGAAATGATGTCTTTACAGCCCTCCTGCTCTCATACTCGCATGGCTCTCATTCCTGTTGCCTATATTAAAAGGTGCATTTGCAAATGCTTTTTGTATGGCTTTGCTTTTGAGATTACTTATCAAATTGCAGCTGTAGTAAGTTCACACCATTGCTATGCAGAAAGCTGCCCCTTCCTGTAAATCACTGCCCTCTGTTGATAGTAGCTTTTACATCTGCACTGGATTCCAAAGTTACATCAATCTTACACAGGTGCTGCTGCACTTGCTAAATTATCTCTGGCTCATGCTAGCTATTTTCATAGCTGTGCTGGTTTTGGCTAGGATGGAGTTAATTCTCTTCACTGTAGCACCTGTAGTAGTCAGGGACCTTCCCAGCTTCCCATGCTCTGCCATGTGGGCAAGAGGCTGGGAGGGGTGGGGCCACAGCCAAGAGAGCTGACCTGAACTGGCCAATGGGATATTCATTCCATACCATGTGATGCCATGATGAGTATATGAACTGGGGCAGTTGGTATGGGGTGGTGGTTGTGGCTTGTGTCCTTTTTTTGTTCTGTGTCATGTGGTGTTTGTTTTGGTTGTTCATTCCACCTTCTCCCTGTTCTGGGTTTTGTCGCTCCTGTTATTATCCTTCTCATTTTATTATTATTACTGTTGTTGTGTTTAATGTTTTATTTAATTATTAAGGTGTTTTTATCTCAACACATGACCTTTCTCACTTTTACACTTCTGATTCTCTCCCCCATCCTGCTGGTGGGGGAGGGAGTGAGCAGCTGTGTGGGGCTGAGTTGTTGGCTAAACCCAACAGTTGCAGAATAGGAGGGAGGCAGCACAGGTGAGTCAGAACCATCAGGATCCAAAGTGTGACCTTGGCCTTCAAGCTGAGATTCATCTATGCAGGATCTTCTTGCTGCAACTGTCTGTAAGCAATGCAGGACAGCTGCTACCAAGCAGACTGTGGTGGTGAGAGCACTCATGGCCCAAAGAGCAGAGAGAACCTTCTTGAGAAAAACGTGAGAAGCATTGCATGCCTTCACGTGGTACAGCTTCAGTACGGTCTCTAGTTCTGTGCATTTACCGAGATGGAGTTCTTTGCAGCAGAAACAGATCTTCTTTCCCCCCATATCCACCAAATTGCATCTTGGTAAACTGGACACAAACTGAATGCCTTGGCATCCCATTATAAATACATCCAGGTTCAGCAGAACACAGGCAATATTCATCAGAACAAATAGGTTAGCCAAAACTATCATTGGCCTCTTCCTTACCGTTAAGCCCAAGGTTCCAGATAAGATTACGGAGGATCTGGCCCAGAAGAGATGGGTGTTATTTGCCTGCGGGATGCTGTTTAGTGACAGCACCCCAAAGTCCACCTGGATAGAAGATAGAGCAGCCCAGGGTGATCTGCAGCAGCCCCATCTTCTGGAGGCAACTCCGGTCTGGTGTGAAAGAAAGGTATCCCTTCAAGGCAGATGTTATATATCGCTCAGGAAAATGGGCCGCCATGGAGAAAGGTATCCAGTACCTGAGGGAAGTAGCTGTGCTTGAGGTGATTTATGGTGACCTGGATGATCTGCAGTCATCCATTGATCCTGATGAAGCCCAGTGCACACGACCCATATGGTGGACATTTGTACAGAGAACAGCATGTAATCTCATTGGCATAACTGGCCTGAAAAGATGAAGAGGCACCAATGGTGGGGGATGTGAGTGACAAACTCTGGGTTTACGAAGGACGTGTCTCTTCCTCCTTCATCTTGGCTGTGGAGAAACTGTCCCAGGTGGTCCAGCAACTCAAAGAAGCTATGTCCTAGTCCCCACCTGTATGGACCAGTATCTCAGCCATTAGGAGTAAGTGTCCCTTTGCTCAAGAGAGAGGATACACACCAGATGCCACTCTATGGTTTCACCTACGTGACACTAGTATGTGAGCTGCAAGGGAAAAACAATAACTCAGGGTGGTTAATCCAGGAAAGTTGCTGTTCCAGTTTCCAGTGAGCAGTTCCCCAGAAGGAAGACTAGGAGCACTGATTTTATTTGTGATCTTAACAGGGTGAATTTTGATTTGCCTTTACAAGAAGTGAGTAGCAAATACTATGGTCAGGAATAGAGTTGCCCTGCCTCCAGACAGGTGGAGGAAAGGGACAACTGGCTTTACTGGACTGTGTGGAACCGATGGCCTGGCACATCAGACCCACAGGAGTATAAGGCTCTAGTGGTCACCGGTGCACAATGCACCCTAATGCCATCAAGCTACATAGGGGCAGAACACATCTGTATTTCTGGAGTGACAGTGGGATCCCAGGAGCTAACTGTATTGGAGGCTGAAGTGAGCCTAACAGGGAATGAGTGGGAAGAGCACCCCATTGTGACTGGCCCAGAGGCTCCGTGCATCCTTGGCATAGACTATCTCAGGAGAGGGTATTTCAAGGACCCAAAAGATTACCAGTGGGCTTTTGGTGTAGCCGCCTTGGAGACGGAGGAAACTGAACAGCTGTCTACCTTGCCCGGTCTCTCAAAGGACCCTTCTGTGGTGGGGTTGCTGAAGGTCAAAGAACAACAGGTGACGATGGCCACCACAACAGTACACCGGCGGCAATATCGCACCAACAGAGACTCTCTGATCCCCATCCATAAACTCATTCACCAACTGAGGAGCCAAGGAGTCATCAGTAAAACCCACTCACCCTTTAACAGTCCCATATGGCCAGTCCGGAAGTCTAATGGAGAGTGGAGACTAACAGTAGACTATCGTGGCCTGAATGAAGTCACTCCGTCGTTGAGTGCTGCTGTGCCAGACATGCTAGAACTTCAATACGAACTGGAGTCAAAGGCAGCCAAGTGGTATGACACAACTGACATTGCTAATGCATTCTTCTCAATCACTCTGGCAGCAGAGTGCAGGCAACAGTTTGCTTTCACTTGGAGGGGTGTCCAGTGCATGTGGAATCGACTGCTCCAGGGGTGCAAACACAGTCCTACCATTTGCTATGTATTCATTCAGACTGCATCCGAACAGGGTGGAGCTCTGGAACATCTACAGTACATTGATGGCATCGTTGTATGGGGCAACACAGCAGAAGACATGTTTGAGAAAGGGAAGGAAATAGTCCAAAGCCTTCTGAAGGCTGGTTTTGCTATTAAAAAAAGTAAGGTCAAGAGACCCGCGGAAAAGATCCCGTTCTTATGGGTGAAACAGTGAGATGGATGTCATCAGATTGCAATGGATGTGATCAACAAAATAGCAGCCATATCTCCACCAACTAGCAAAAAGGAAACACCAGCATTTTTAGGGGTTGTTGGTTTTTGGAGGATGCATATTCCAGATTACAGTCTGATTGTAAGCCCTCTCTATCAAGTGACCCGAAAGAAGAACGGTTTCAAATGGGGCCGTGAGCAAGGACAAGCCTTTGAACAAATTAAACAGGAGTTTAAAAAGAGATATTGACAGCATATGAAGGGGTCCGGGCTGCTTCAGAAGTGGTTGGTACTGAAGCACAGCTGCTCCTGGCACCCCAAATGCCAGTGCTGGTCTGGATTTTCAAAGGAAAGATTCCCCTCTGCACACCATGCAACTGATGCTACGTGGAATAAATGGGTTGCACTGATTACCCAGTGGGCTCGAGTAGGAAACCCCAGTCGCCCAGGAATCTTGGCAGTGATCATGGACTGGCCAGAAGGCCAAGCTTTTGGAATATCACCAGAGGAGGAGGTGACACGTGCTGAAGAAGCCCCACTGCATAACACACTGGCAGAAAATTAGAAGCAATATGTTCTTTTCCCTGATGGGTACTGTCATCTGGTGGGAGAGCATCAGATATGGAAGGCTGCTGTATGGATTGCTATACGACAAGTCACAGAAACTGCTGAAGGAGAAGGCCATAGAAGTAAAGGCCATTGTCGTGGTTCAGCCTCAGTCAGTAACTAAACACCATGCAGCTGCTCGCTCACTCCCCTCACCCCTGTGGTATGGGGGAGAGAATCGGAAGAGCAAAAGAAATTGTGGGTTGAGAAAAGCACAGTTTGTTAATTAAAATTAAAAAATAATTGTAATAATGATTATGATAATTATGACAATAATGATGATCTAATAAAATGGGCAATGGGAAAATAAACCAAACAGAAACACAAATGATACAACTGCTCACCACCGGCTGACTGACGCTGCCTGTCCCTGAGCCGTGATTGCTACCTCACTCCTCTGGCCAGCCCGTCCCAGTTAACATACTGGGTATGATGTTACATGATATGGAATATCCCTTTGGTCAGTTTGTATCTGCTCTCTTAGCTGTGCCACCTCTCCTCCTGGCTTCTTGTGCACCCGGCAGAGCGTGGGAAGCTAGAAAAGTCCTTGACTAGTACCAGCACTACCCAGCAACAGCCAAAACAGCTGTGTGTTACCCAAATATTGTTTTCACACTAAGTCCGAAGCACACCACTATTCAAGCTGCAGTGAAGAAAATTAACTCTATCCCAGATAAAACCATGGCAGTATCCACCCCAATTCCATATCATTTCAGTCATTCTCAGGTCCCATACTGTCCAATACAATTTCAATAACCCCTAGCCGCCTTCTCATCCTTTAATAGAATATAGAGATTGCAATTATCATTCCCCTAGTCTATGGAAAACCCCTGTAAAACGTCTGTGAAATGTCCATTGGGTTCACTTAGTCCATGACTTTGGGTTCCATCTATTGTATGAGTCTTTCAGAGAGATGGTGTGTGTGGCGTTGGATTGTTGCATGCTGAAGTCAGTCCTCGTTCCATCACCGCTGCACTGTTAGTCCTTGTTCTCTCACTGCTGCGCTTTGCTTGTTTCAATTGAAAGTTAATTTATTTTTATTAATTTGGGAGATTCCCACCATGATACCATTGATATGGCATATAGCAACCATAGCAGTGATGACATACAACATTATATAGCAATTAACAGCATACCATTCAGTTCATTGGCTGTTTTCCCCCAAAATCAAATCCCCTTGAGGTACACACCGAACTCCTCCATCCTCCCGCATCACCCAACAAGTGCACCCAGGTCCTCGAGCAAAAGCAGTCCCACGAATGGGTTTGCCTTTGCCTGCGGCAGGAATAACCCAGACTGTTTTCCCCAACATATATTTTACATGCACTACAGGGATACTATCCCCTTCCACAGTACGTAAGGGCTCTGACTGGGCAGGGCCAGCTGGCTTTGCAGATGTCCTAGTGTTGACAAACCAGGTGGCCTTTGCTAAATGTGTATCCCTGTGTTTAAATGTTCTACCCCACCATTGCTGTCAGTGTAGTCTTTAATAGTCCATTGTATCTTTCGATTTTCCCAGAGGCTGGTGCGTGATAGGGGATGTGATACACCCACTCAATGCCGTGCTCTTTGGCCCAGGTGTCTATGAGGTTATTTCGGAAATGAGTCCCATTGTCTGACTCAATTCTCTCTGGGGTGCCATGTCGCCACAGGACTTGTTTTTCGAGACCCAGGATAGTGTTCCGGGCAGTGGCGTGGGGGACAGAATATGTTTCCAGCCAGCCGGTGGTTGCTTCTACCATGGTGAGAACATGGCGCATGCCTTGGCAGGTCTGTGGGAGTGTGATATAGTCAATTTGCCAGGCCTCCCCATATTTTTATTTCAGCCATCGTCCCCCATACCACAGAGGCTTTACCCACTTCGCTTGCTTGATTGCAGGGCACGTTTCACATTAGTGGCTAGCCTACACAATAGCGTCCATGGTCAAGTCCACCCCTCGATCACGAGCCCACCTGTATGTTGCATCTCTCCCTTGATGGCCTGAGGTGTCATGGGCCCACCGAGCTAGAAATAGTTCACCCTTATGTTGCCAGTCCAGATCCACCTCAGCCACTTCAATCTTGGCAGCCTGATCTACCTGCTGGTTGTTTCGATGTTCTTCAGTGGCCCGACTCTTGGGGACGTGAGCATCCACATGCCGTACCTTTACAACCAGGTTCTCTACCCGGGCAGTAATATCTTGCCACAATGTGGCAGCCCAGATGGGTTTGCCTCTGTGCTGCCAGTTGTTCTGCTTCCATTGCTGTAACCACCCGCACAGGGCATGTGCCACCATTCAGGAGTCAGTACAGAGATAGAGCACTGGCCACTTTTCCCGTTCAGCGATGTCTAAGGCCAGCTGGATGGCCTTTACCTCTGAGAACTGGCATGATTCACCTTCTCCTTCAACAGTTTCTGCGACATGTCGTGTAGGACTCCATACAGCAGCCTTCCATCACTGGTGCTTTCCCACAAGGCGACGGGACCCATCAGTGAACAGGGCATATTGCTTCTAATTTTCTGGCAGTTTCTTATACAGCGGGGCTTCTTCAGCACATGTCACCTCCTCCTCTGGTGATATTCCAAAATCTTTGCCTTCTGGCCAGTCCATGATCACTGCCAAGATTCCTGGGCGACTGGGGTTTCCTACTCGAGCCCGCTGGGTGATCAGTGCAACCCATTTATTCCACGTAGCATCAGTTGCATGGTGTGTAGAGGGGATGTTTCCTTTGAACATCCAGCCCAGCACTGGCAGTCGGGGTGCCAGGAGCAACTGTGCTTCAGAACCAACCACTTCTGAAGCAGCTCGGACCCCTTCATATGCTGCCAATATCTCTTTTTCAGTTGGAGTATAATGCGCTTCGGACCGTCTGTATCCCCGACTCCAAAACCCTAGGGGTCAACCTCGCGTCTCCCCTGGCACTTTCTGCCAGAGGCTCCAGGTAGGGCATATATTTTACATCTTACCCTGCCCGAACTGGCCCGAGAGCTACTGCATGAACTATCCCCTGTTCAATTTGTTCAAAGGCTTGTCCGTGCTCACGGACCCGTTTGAAACCGTTCTTCTTTCGGGTCACTTGATAGAGAGGGCTTACAGTCAGAATATAATCTGGAGTATGCATTCTCCAAAAACCAACAACCCCTAAAAATGCTTGTGTTTCCTTTTTGCTAGTTGGTGGAGACATGGCTGCTCTTTTGTTGATCACATACATTGCAATCTGAAGAGGTCCATCTTACTGTTTCACCCATAAGAACGGGATGTCTTGTGCGGGTCTCTTATCTTTAGTTTGTTTTATGGCAAAACTGGCCTTGAGAAGGCTTTGGACTATTTCCTTCCCTTTCTCAAAAAGTTCTTCTGCTGTGTTGCCCCACACGATGATGTCATCAATGTATTGCAGGTGTTCTGGAGCTTCTCCCTGTTCTGGTGCAGTCTGAATCAGTCCATGGCAAATGGTAGGACTGTGTTTCCACCCCTGCGGCAGTTGGTTCCAGGTGTACTGGACACCCCTCCAAGTGAAATCGAACTGTGGCCTGCACTCTGCTGCCAGAGGGATTGAGAAGAATGCATTAGCTATATCAATTGTGGCATACCTTTTGGACCCCTTTGACTACAGTTCGTACTGAAGTTTCTACCATGTCCAGCACCGCAGCAGTCAACGGTGGAGTGACTTCATCAGGCCACGATAGTCTACTGTTAGTCTCCACTCTCCATTACACTTCCGCACTTGCCAAATGGGACTGTTAAAGGGTGAGTGGGTTTTACTGATCACTGCTTCGCTCTCCAGTCGAGGAATGAGCTCATGGATTGGAATCAGGGAATCTCGGTTTGTGTGATATTGCTGCCGGTGTACTGTTGTGGTGGGCATCGGCACCTTTTGTTATTTGTCCTTTAGCAGACCCACAACAGAATAGTCCTTCGAGAGGCCAGGCAAGGCAGACAGCTGTTCCATTTCCTCCATCTCCAAGGCAGCTATACCAAAAGCCCACTTGTACCCTTTTGGGTCCTTGAAATACGCTCTCATGAGGTAGTCTATGCCAAGGGTGCCTGATTATGGCATTCGCAACTGACTTCCCGTAAATGTGTATCAGGAGTCTCTCTGTTAAGCTCAGAAATAAACTCAGCATTTCTACTCTACTGTCTGGGGACCTGTTCACTGGAAACTGGAGCAGCAGCTTTCCTGGAAGAACCTCCCTGAGTGATTGTTCTTCCTTGCAGCTCACGTACCCATGCCTCTAGGGTGGAGGTAGGCTTGCCATCCCACCTCATCATGTCCTCTCTGTGGTCACGTAGGTAGAACCATAGGGTGTCCCATGGTGTGTTCCCTCTCCTTTGAGCCAAAGGACGCTTATTCCTAACAGCTGAGACACTACTCCATAGAGGTGGGGAGTAGGACATATCTTCTTTGAGTTGCTGGACCTCTCGGGACAATTTCTCCACAGCAGATGCTAGCGAGGAAGAGATATTTGCTCCATAATCCCGGAGTCTACCAATCACCTCTGCCACCATTGGTGCCTCGTCCTCTCTCGAAGACATTACTGCCAATGAGTTTGCATATGAGGATAGTGCACTCCATACAAACTTCCGCCACATGGGTCGTGTGCACCAGGCTTCATCTGGATCTTTGGATGACCGTTGATTGTCCAGGTCACCATAAATCACCTAAAGCACAGCTAATTCCCTTAGATACTGGCGATATCCTATATCCTAGGCGATATGTAACGTCTTCTTTAAAGGGATACCTTTCCTTCACTCCAGACAGGAGTCGCCTCCAGAGGCTGAGGGCTTGTGTTTTTTTCCCCCAATTGCTTTGTCAACACCCCCTTCCCCAGAAAGGGATCCCAGTTGTTTGGCTTCTTTTCCCTCTAATTCCAGGCTTCTGGCCCCATTATCCCAGCATCGGAGCAGCCAGGTGACAATGTGCTCACCTGAACAATGGCTGAAATCTTTTCGCATATCTCGCAACTCACTCAAGGACAGGGATCGGGTGGTTTCTGTTTCATTTATGACTTCTTCCTCCTCTCCTCGTGACGGCCCTGCTTCTTCATCATCCCGTTCTAAACGAGTTGATGTCCGCTTCCAATATTTCTTCTTGTGTATGGGGGCAACTGATACTGGCACGGGTTGATTCTCTGAGCCAGCTCCAGTACTTGTCGCGGGGGTTTGAGTAGCCACAGTGCTTGTCCTGGGGGTTTGAGTGGCCGCAGTGCCTGTCACTTTGCCTTTCAATCCAGAGACCTTCTCTTCCCCTTGGGAGCACTGAATGCTGTTGAACAGGGCTCGGTACGTATGGGCCAGGCCCCAGCACATCGCAGTTATCTGTGGAGTAAGTGAATGTGGCCTCCCATGATCTCATCACCCTTATTGGATGCAAGCCGTGGGATAGAAAAACAGCCCACACAAAAACACAGAACTGAGACCTTGATATGCGGGACAGAAGGTCAGGGGCACAGCTGGAGCACCGAAGCAGGAGAGCGTACCTATCTATGTTTATACCATATGTGGAGCTAGTGCGACAGAACACATTCGGAGGCGGAGAGAAGGGAAAAATACTAGCTTGTTGTTGTACGCTTCTATGAGAGAACTTATCTTGGGCCGCATATCTCCGGGACACAGGGCTCTACCCACCCTGGGGACAGTGATGCACAGACATCAATATGATGGATACAAAATGTCCGTTTATTTAACTGCGTCACATGCTTATATAGCTCTTGCACTTCCTGTTCCTGCCACTCCTATGGGGAGGAGTCTATCTATCCGTCACAGCCCGTGATCTTCCAGTCACTGATCCCTGTCTATTCCCCTACATCTCCCCCTCCCCATGCTGCTAGAAGTTCTACAAAGCTACTTGCGTAAGCGGATATATATTGCGGTCAGGTCTATATTCATGTAACTCTTGCAGGCGCTCTCTGATTTGTCTTATAACACAGCATAACAATGGCAGCCCACAAGTAACCATGGTTACTACACACAACAAGATCCCCCCAATTATTATTATCCAATCCCAGTTCATATCCTTCTTTTGCCGTCCTTTCCCAGTGTCACTCTCGTTGCAATATTGCTTGCGGTCTTGTCAAGGAGGTCATTTCCTCTCCCAATGGTACGGCTAGCATGAGGATCCATGTCAGCAGACCCTGCAAAGAGACAACTCAGAAAGGAATTATTCATTGTACATCCTTGCACAGTTCTGCTTTCACACACACTTTGCAGGCACCCATTCTGTGCACCCTTCGTTCTCAACCGCGGCGTAGCCCCTCCCCAGGCATCTCAGTTTCCATCCTCTCTCCCATTGCTCACTGCCTGGGAACCTTACTCGTACCTGCGGATAGCGCTCGCCTGCTTGAGCTTTGCCAAAGTGCTTCTCCACTGCTGTAACTTGCTCCTGCCCGCGTATAAAATGATTAAGCGAATATAGCGCACGCATTAAAATAGTTTGCTGAGCTGCTACGGGTATAGCTCCCTTATACCCCTCCCCCTCCCCAAGCTGTATTATCTTTGCTTTCAAGGTGCGATGAGCACGTTCAAATATTGCCTGCCCTGTGCTATTGTAAGCAATGCCGTGTTTTAATACAATATTCCAAGCTTTGCACCATTCCTCGGTACTTCGAGCCCGAAAGCATGGTCCATTGTCTGTTTTTATTTCAGTGGGCTTGCCAAGCCACGCCATCACCGTGGTCCAATGCGCAGCCAACTGCCTTGCGGTCTGCTTCCGATGTTGAGTGGCCATGATGACTCCACTATATGTATCAACTGTAATTGCCAGGTGCCTTCCGGGGGCCAGCTGTGGACATTCAGTAAAGTCAGTCTGCCAGACAGCATTTGCTTCCAGTCCTCGAGGGTTGACTCCTGCCTCCCACAATGGCGAGTGCTGACAGTAAGGACAGGTGGCTACTACTTCTCTTGCTGCTCTTATTGAGATGCCACACTCCTTTGCCAAGGCTTTAGCACCCAGGTGCAGTTGTTCATGCAGTTTCTTTGCCTCCGTCAATGTCCAGACTCCCGCGGCTGCCTCATCAGCCATGCGATTCCCCTCAATCAGTGGTCCAGGCCCCGTCTGATGACTGTGAATGTGAATTACTGTCACAGTTGCTCCTCGCTGTGATAAAGCACCCTCTAGCATCAAGGCAATTTCTCTGTGTGGTACACCCTCTCGTTTCATGGACGTGAGTAATTTATACTCATATAAAGAGTCCGTGTACACATTTATATGCCAATCTATATCCTTTCGCAGGGCCATCTCTAGCGCTTTCGCTTCTAGCCACTGCACACTTTTACCCTGCTCCTCATATGTCTGGCGCATCCAACTATTCTCTTCTTTCCACACTACCGCCGCTCTGTTTGTCTTCGAGGAAACATCTGTGAAATATGTTGGTCCTGGGTGAGGGGCATCCAAAACTCTACTATCTACACTCAAATCCACCACTTTGGCTGTCTCGGCCCACCTCTGTACCGTGCCTGTGACGATTTTCCCTGGGTACGAGTATACCGCCAATTGTATATCCTCTTCACTCTCTACCACCTTCCGCCATTTCTCCCCATTCCACAGCACTGTCAGCTTATCTGGCTCCTTCCCAAAGATTCCCTTGCTTTCCCGTCGCAGACGCCAAATCATTCCCGCTGCTACCTTGACTTATGTGGAGAATGCATCCTTGGGAACCTTCTGATATACCCATCGCAGTGGTTTTTCTTCCCCCGCCTGTATTTGATATAGCAATCCTAATCCTCCACCGGCGGTCAGAATCCAACCTGCGATTAATTCCTCCTGGGGGTCCCACCGCCATACTCCTTCCTTTTGTATTCAGCGTTCTATCATCTGCAACTGCTGGACTGCCTCAGCGTCTAAACTCCTGGTCTCCCATGGGTCGGTCCCTTTCAGCAACGCATAGAAAGGTTGCATCTCCTCGCCGGTGACGTGCACGAACATCTGCAAAATGTCCATTTATTTAACTGCGTCACATGCTTATATAGCTCTTGCGCCTCCTGCCACTCCTATGGGGAGGAGTCTATCTTTCTGTCACATCCTGTGATCTTCCGGTCGCCGATCCCTGTCTATTCCCCTACACTAGCTCAGGAGGCAGACTATATTAAGGCTGCTCTTTTGTGAATAAACAGCCTTTGGTTTTGCTTGTGCATGGATACGGAGTCCGTGTCATAAATCGCCACAGTTATCTGTGTGTCTCTGGAGTTCCCAGGGTAACAACATACTTTCTCCAAATATTCTACTAGTTTTTCAGGATTCTGCACTTGTTCAGGGGTGAAACTCCAAAATGCTGGGGGTGTCCACTGCCCTAGGTATTTGCCCATGCTATCCCACATGCCCTGCCACTTGTAACTATCAAGCCTTGGGGCAGATTTCTGGGTAATATTCTGAAGTTGCTTAGTCAAAACCAAAACAACATGCCCAAAAACTAACAAGAAGTGCACCTTAACCACCCAAGGATGTTCAAGATACAAAAAGGTGGTTGTAATAGAGGCAGAGACATCATAGAACAAAGTTGCAAAGATACCATTCTGTATTTCCTCCATATAAAATCTCTCCGAGGAGGAGGTATAATTGCCAATTGCCTCAGTAAAGTGGTATCCAAAGTACAGTAACAGTTTCAACAAAAACCCCAAATACCAGATAAAGCTGAAAACCAGTGTTTGCATAACAAATCTTGTAGGCAAAACATTACTAATCACAGCAGAACACAGCAGACTCAACAAACCAACACCAGTCTTAACCACAAACTGCAAAAACGAGAACATGGTGCTGTGACCAGCAGCTGTTATTATCTCCAACCCTCGAGCCCCACGTTGGGCACCAAAAAAGACTGTTGAGCTTTAGCCAGCAACTCAGCCCCACACAGCTGCTCGCTCACTCCCCCACCGGTGGGACAGGGGAGACAATCAGAAGGGTAACGCTCATCGGTTGAGATAAGAACAGTTTAATAATGAAATGAAAATATAATAATAAAAAAAATTAATCACAAACATGCAATGGAAAGGAAAACAACAAGAGGTGCAAAATCTCAGCGGGGGGGCAGTGGAATGAACCACCAAAATAAACCTCACATGACACAGACAGTCACCAACTCAACACCACACCTTCCTGAGCTGCAACTGCCCCCATTAATATACTGGTCATGGTGTCACATGGTATGGAATGAACACCCCATTGGCCAGTTGGTGTCAGCTGCCCTGGCTGTGGCCCTGCCCCTCCCAGCCTCCTGCCGATGTGGCAGAATGCGGGAAGCTGGAAAGGTCCCTGACCACCACAAGCACTACAGTGAAGAGAATTAACCCCTTCTCAGCCAAAACCAGCACACCCAGGGACAGGCTTGATTCTTCGCAGCAGTAATTTTGTCTTTGTGTTAGATGGGAACTGCCCAGATTTCATTTATAGCTGTTGTCAGTCGTTCACCCACTGTACACCTTCTCAGCGACCTGCCTGTAGGCAGGAGGAGGCTCCTCTGAGGTGCCCCCAAAGCCTTCCCTTCTCCAGGCTGAAGCAGCCCTGTCCCTCATAGTACTTGCATACTGAGCATAAAGAAGTAAATCATACTTCTTTATGGAAGAAATATATAGCAGGTAGACAAAGCATTAGGAGCACAAAATGGGATTATTATAACCTGTACAGAACCTAAATTAGGCAAAACTCTGCATTTCTCACCTCATCAATGGTGCCCTGTACTTGAAAGCACAAGGTTTCAGCTTTAAAAAGTGTTATAAAGAGCGCACATGAACTACTTGTGTATAGGCCCTTATCACACTGTCGTGGTTCAGCCTCAGCTGGCAACTGAACAGCACGCAGCCGCTCGATCACTCCCCCCACCCCTGTGGGATGGGGGAGAGAATCGGAAGAGCAAAAGAACCTGTGGGTTGAGATAAGCACAGTTTAATAATTACAATAAAATAATAATTATAATAATGATTATGATAATAATGACAATCATGTTAATATCATAAAATGGAAAAGGAAAGGAAGGGGAAAAACGGGAAAAATCCACAGAAACACAAACGATAGAGCCGCTCACCACACGCCGACCGACGATGCCTGTCCCCGAGCCGCAATTGCTGCCTCCCTCCCCCGGCCAGCCCCTCCCAGGTAACATACTGGCCATGACGTTACATGATATGGAACATCCTTTTGGTCAGTTTGAATCCGCTCTCTTAGCTGTGCCCCCTCCCCTCCCGGCTTCTTGTGCACCCGGCAGAGCATGGGAAGCTAGAAATGTCCTTGACTAGTACGAGCGCTACCTAGCAACAGCCAAAACAGCTGTGTGTTATCTCAACATTTTTTTCATGCTAAGTTCAAAGCACAGCACTATGCCATGTACAGTTGTCGTGGTTCAGCCTCAGCTGGCAACTGAACACCACGCAGCCGCTCGCTCACCCCCCCCCCACCCCTGTGGGATGGGGAAGAGAATCGGACGAGCAAAAGAACTTGTGGGTTGAGATAAGCACAGTTTAATAACTACAATAGAATGATGATGATAAATGATTATGATAATAATGACAGTAATGTTAATATAATAAAAGGGAAAAGGAAGGAAATGGAAAACAGGGAACAAAAACGCAGAAACACGAACGATACAACCGCTCACCACCCGCCGACCGACGCTGCCCGTCCCCGAGCCGCGATTGCTCCCTCCCTCCCCCGGCCAGCCCCTCCCAGGTAGCATACTGGGCATGACGTTACATGATATGGAATATCCCTTTGGTCAGTTTGAATCCACTCTCTTAGCTGTGCCCCCTCCCCTCCCGGCTTCTTGTGCACCCAGCAGAGCATGGGAGGCTAGACATGTCCTTGACTAGTATCAGCGCTGCCCAGCAACAGCCTAAACATCTGTGTGTTATCTCAACAGGTTTTTTTTCCATGCTAATTTCAAAGCACAGCACTATACCAGCTAGAGTGAAGAAAATTAACTCTATCCCAGCTGAAACCATGACAACAGTGAAGAAAATTAACTCTATCCCAGCTAAAACCATGACACACACTTAATTCAAATATGCAGACGCACCCTCAGTTACATATAGTATTTGTGCCGGGAATAGCCTTGCAGTCGTAAAGTTTTCTCTGATATTATCAGCTGGCAGGGTGCATTTCAATGTGTCTCAACAAGTCGGTTAGTTTTTGAACTTGTTACTCCCTTACACAGAGAACTGGAATTTGTGACCTGAAATCTGACACTAAGTAAGCAGAATAAGTAACCTAGATAATACTCCAGAACAGAAGAAATAAGAAAAATCGGGATAGCGTGAATCTCTCTTCTGGGTCAGCTGTCTGGTTCTTCTCTTCCTTTGAGGTTTGCAGTCATTGTTTAGTCTAGATTTTCCTTAGCAATTTTTGGCAGGCTTTGCTGTCTTTATGTTTTTAGAATAATGTATTTATTTATTTAGAATACATGGCAGGAGGGGGGATCCATGTCCAGAGGGAAATCATAGGTAGTGATCTTCACCCAGATATCGTTTAACGGCTTTATTAAAGATCTCAAAGGCAGAGGCCTAATAAACATAATTCTCTTCAGGTTGGTACTTGAAGAAGATTTGTGAAAAAGCGTCAGTCTCAGATGTGAACAAGAAGGGCAATAAAAGGATTTAATGTGGAAAAACCATCGATAATATGACTGAGGCTGGAAAAGCAGGCTTCCAGGTGTGTGGCCATGAGAGTCCTTGGATAAACCTCAAGAAGGACAGCCTCACTTGCATTGTAGGCCTTGGGAAGTAATATTCACAACCACGTTAGGAAAAATATAGTGCAGCAAGACATTTGCATGAGCAGCAGGAGGTAGGTAAACGGGAGCAGCCCGTACGTAAGAGGTGTTTTGGGGCTGAATGCAGAGACAGTGGGACAGGGCGTGTGAAAGCCCCGATATTGCATGAGGGGTTGGTGAGGCCATGTGCAGGACACCATGTAAGTGGGGGGGCACTTCTGTGCTGGACTGGATCGCCAGCTGGAGGTCTGAGTTCAGAGAAGAGGAAAACAAATGAGTAATGTGTTTGGAGGTATCAGACTGGATACTGAGCTATCACACTTCTGTGGAAAAGAACGAGACTTCACCGAGAGAGTGGTCAGGCGTTGGAACAGGCTGCCCAGAGAGGTGGTGGCGTCACCATCCCTGTAGGTGTTCAAAAAACATGTCGACATGGCACTTCAGGGCATGGTTTAGGAGGCGTGGTGGCGTTGGGTTGACGGTCGGACCTGATGATCTTAGAGGTCTTTTCCAACCTTAATGATTCTATGATTCTATGAAATACCTCATGGTCCATGTCATACAATGAAATTTGGGAATACGATACATTTATTTTAGGGCACGTGAAACTTAACATCTCTTCCACATTGTAGCTACACTGATATAGTCACAAAAATGTAATCAGTCCATTAATATGTTAGATACATCTATCTAGTGAGTAACCCAGCACTCACTGAACGAATATTTTCCTTAAACAAATTAATCTTTTTTTAGTAGGCTCATTTCAAAATTACCTCTTGTTCAAAGAAAGACAATCCACTCTGACATAGGAGAAGGGACTGACAGAGCTGGGATTGTTCAACCCGGAGAAGAGAAGGCTCAGGGGGATCTCGCCCATGTGTATAAATAGCTGATGGGAGCATGTGAAGAAAGAGCCAGACTTCTTAGCGGTATGCAGTGAAAGGACAAGAACCAATGGGCGCAAACTGAAATATGGGAAATTCCATTTAAACACAGAAATCTTCCTCATATTGGGGGTGGTCAAACACTGGAACAGGCTACCCGGACAGGCTCTGGAGTCTCCATCCTTGCTGAGATGGAACACAGCCCTGAGCAACCTGCTGTTAGACTGGACAATCTCCAGAGATGCCTTCCAACCTCAACCATTCAGTGATGCTGTGACTCAGACCGAAATCTCCATGGTCATTTAAAACAAATATTAAGAGACTTCTGATAAGACAAAGGCCACATTTTGAGAAAGGCCTACATGGCCTATGGCTTTAAGCCACATTTTCTTAAGACATTCAGAAATTTCTAAGCCCGAGTCCTACTTGCTTTCAGCAAGACTTAGGTTTTTTAAGAAATGTAAATCTGAAGTTTGCTTTGGTTCTGCAGTTCCTGGGGGGAGGGGGTTGGGTGTGTTTTTTTTTTCCCCTATCATCTATGAGCTCTATAATAGGAATCAGGGAGTCTCGGTTGGTGTGATATTGCCGCTGGTGCAACGTATCGGTGGCGATCGTCACCTGTTGTTTTTGACCTTCAGCAACCCCACAACAGATGGGTCCTTCGAGAGGCCAGACAAGGCAGACAGATGTTCCATTTCTTCCATCTCTTAGGCAGCTATACCAAGAGCCCACCTGTACCTTTTTGGGTCCTTGAAATACCCTCTCCTGAAGATATGTATGGCAAGGATAGACGGAGCCTCGGGGCCAGTCACAATGGGGTGCTTTTGCCACTCATTCCTGGTTAGGGTCACTTCGGCCTCCAATGCAGTTAGCTCTTGGGATCCCCCTGTCAATCGAGCAATGCTGATGTGTTCTGCCCCTATATAGTTTGATGGATTAAGGTGCACTGTGCACCAGTGTCCACTAAAGCTTCATACTCCTGTGGGTCTGATGTGCCAGGCCATCAGATCCACACAGTCCAGTAAGCCCAGTTATCCCTTTCCTCCACCTGGCTGGAGGCAGGGCCCCTCTATTCCTGATCATAGTACTCGTCACTCACTTCTTGTAAAAATGAATCACAAATGTCTCTGTTAAGATCAGGAATAAAATTATCACTTCTACTCCTCTGTATGGGGACCTTCTCACTGGAAACTGGAGCAGCAGCTTTCCTGGAGTAACCCCCCTGAGTGATTGTTTTCCCTTGCAGCTCACATATCCATGCCTCTCGTGTCAAGGTAAGTTTTTCCATCCCACGTCCTCATGTCACCTCCGTGGTCACGCAGTTAAAACCATAGGGTACCCCGTCATAAGTATCGTGTCTCTTGAGCAAAGGGATGCTTAATCCCAATGGCTGAGATACTGGTCCATACTGGCGGGGAGTAGGACATATCTTCTTTAAATTGCTGGAACTCCCAGGACAGTTTCTCCACAGCCGAGAGGAGGGAAGAAGAGAGACTGGCCGAGTAATCCCGGAGTCTATCAATCACCTCTACCACCGTTGGTGCCTTGCCATCTTTCCAGGACATTACTGCCAGTGAGTTCCCACGCGTTGATGGTGCGCTCCGTACAAACTTCCGCCACATGGATCGTGTGCACTGGGCTCCACCTCGATCTTTGGATGACTGTTGATCATCCAGGTCACCATAAATCACCTCAAGCACAGCTAGTTCCCTCAGGTACTGGATACCTTTCTCCATAGTCATCCATTTTCCTAGGCAATATACGATATCTTCCTTGAAGGGCTGCCTTTCTCTCTCACTGAACAGGAGTCGCCTCCAGAGGCTGAGCGCTTGTGTCCCTTTTCCAATTACTTTGTCAATGCCCCCTTCCCTAGAAAGGGAACCCAGTTGTTTGGCTTCCTTCCCCTCTAATTCCAGACTGCTGGCCCCGTTATCCCAGCATTGGAGAAGCCAGGTGACAATGTGCTCACCTGAAGGATGGCCAAAATCTTTTTGCGTATCCCGGAACTCACTCAAGGATAGGGATCGGGTAGTTTCCGTTTCTTGTACGGGTTCTTCCTCTTCTTCCTCCTCCTCTCCTAGTGATAGCCCTGCCTTTCCATCATCTCTTTCTAAACGAGTTGACTTTCTCTTCCAGGATTTCTTCTTGTGTATAGGGGCGACTGATACTGGCACAGGTTGGTCCTCGGGTTCAGCTGCAACGCTTGTCACTGGGGTTGGAGTAGAGGCAGTGCCTGTCATGGGGTTTTGAGTGGCCGCAGTGCTTGTCACTTTCCTTGTCTTTGTCTTTTTAGATCCAGAGGCCTTCTTGTCCCTTTTGGAGTACTGAAGAGTGTTAAAGAGGGCTTGATAGGCATGGGCCAGGCCAGGGTTGGGTGGCCACAGTGCTTGTCGCTGGGGTTGGAGTAGCTACCTTCTCTTTCCCTTGGGGGTACTGAATAGTATTAAATAGGGCTCGATAGGCATAAGCCAGACCCCAGCACATTGCAGTGATTTGTATCTCTCTGGAATTGCCAGGGCGACAACAGACATCCTCCAAGTATTCTACTCATTTTTCAGGATTCTGCACTTGTTCAGGGGTGAAGTCCCACAACACTGGGGGTGCCCACCTGTCACGATCCACTGTTGGGTTGCACAATTTGGCAGAATTTGAGCCCCCTTGCTTTCTAACCAACCTCAGAAAATCCTGGGTGGCTAGGGGCGGCTGGGCTTACCTTCTGAGTGATGTTCAATTGGATGTGTTATCGTGACCAGGTTTGTTGTATTCTCTGGAACAGAATTAAGACTCGAAATGGAGTCAAGTGCCAAGTCACTTTATTTGGCCAACAACAAGTACGCAAGAGAAAAGGAGAGAAAGAGGAAAAAAAAGGAAAAAGAGAGCCAGAGAGTTAGAATAGATAGCACCACGGATCTGCGGCGTCCCCTCAGTCTGATGTATCTTCAGTCCGGTGGGGGAACGTTCCAACTGGTCTCTGCTGGTTCTGCCTTTTTTAGCATTGTCCCGTTGCATAGTCAATGAGCCGGTTTGCATGGCCACATCTCCCACTTGGCAGTGGGGCGCATGCGCAGTATTGTCACCAGAGGGTGCTCGACGGTTCCAGAGGGTTCCAGGGGTCCAAGCCCCGCTCCCATATGTTGTAAGATGACCCTGGGGCCAGGCGCATGTGCAGAGGACTGGGCCTCTGTACTCCGAGACAACAAGATATAGATATATATATGGTCCTGCTGGGTAGAACTTCCTCAGTTGCTGTCGTGGTGAATCTTTGGTAATCAAGCCATTCTGCCGAAAATGTTGAGACAAGTTTCTAGTCCCTTACACCACTGTCTTAGGCATTTGCCCATACCGTCCCGCATACCCTGCCACGCATAGCTATCAAGGTTTGGGGCAGATCTCTGGATGATATTCTTAAGTTGCTTATTAACCTGAGACAGAACTGAAACCATCTGCCAAAGCAATACCAACAGGTATCTCTTAACTACCCAAGGATGTTCAAGATACTGAAAAGTTGTTGTAATGAAGGAGGAGGCATTATAGAAGATGGTAGCTAAGGTGCCGTTCTGTATTTCCTCCATAAAAACACCTCTCACAGGTGGAGGTATAATTGCTAATTGTCTCCATGAGGTGGTACCCGAAGTACAGTAACAGCTTCCATGCAAGAACCAAGTAAATGATAACAGTCAAGGCCAGTGTTTTAATAACAAATCTCCTAGGCAAAACCTCTCTAATCACTGCAGAGCATGGCAAACTACAAAAACCAACAGCAATTTTTAACCTGTACTTCACAATCAGCATGGTGTAGTTTCCTCCCCTTGGTGGCCCATGCCTCAAACCAAGACCTCTCAGCCTGCTTCAGGTATTCACCATACAAACCCTGTCCCTTCCAAGACATCACAGAGTGAGCACTCAGCTCTTGCTCCTCTCCTGATGTTGGGTGAGCTCCGTCAGAGAGCTCTGAGACTGCATTCAGGAAGAGGTTGTCCAGGAATCTAAAATCTTCCTCTTTTTCAGCCAGAGTGGCACAGCCTGAGGGAGTCGGCACAGGAGGCTGCAGCTGCCACTGGGAGGAAGAGGTTTGACAGTTGGAGGACCCAGAGGAGAAATTGATGGGATGACACTGACCACAGGTAGTGGTGCCCTTTACCTGCACAGCAATAGCATACCTTTGAGCAGAAGCTGCTAAGTGATAGCCCTCACTGGGCTGCTCATGTGGCCAGCCCAATGGAGATCCCCAGTGTAGTAATGTTACCAGGGCAAGAGGAAAATCATAGCCATATAGGCGGGCCAGATGCTGCATTTTCTCCCTGGAGCTATCCATGGGCTGAGGGCTTAGGCATTCTCCTCCTCCTCTTTCTTTCCTTGTGCCTGTGCACAGCTACAGGCAGTGAAGGGCCTGCTGTCCTCATCTGTTGTCCTCATGTTCATGCCTGAAATTTCATGGCTGCCCAATTACACTAATGAAGGCTGCTCTTTCTGCTAATGCAACGCAGTTTTACAAAAAACATGCCCTGAAGAAGCAGGAATATCTATTACGAGGCTGCCATGGTATAGACTCTGCCTTATTCCCCATAGGATACGTGCTAGCAAACGCAGGATGCTCTCCATGTGGTCTCTTCTAGTCACAGATCAACCTCTTGGCATTTCTTTAGCAACATATTTCCTTAATTTATGGAATATAATAATGAGTATGTTAGTTTGCATAGTAAGTGTTATTGAAATCAAACTATGATTATTAAAACAAATATGGGAAGTGCACTCAGCATCTGTGCTGGCTTTGGTTGTGAAGGGGGTAATTCTCTTCACTGTGGTGCCTGTGGTGGTCAGGGACTTTTCCATCTTCCCATGCTCTGCCATGTGGGCAAGAGGCTGGGAGGGGCGGGGCCACAGCCAAGAGAGCTGACCCAAACTGGCCAATGGGATATTCATTCTATACCATGTGATGCCATGATGAGTATATTAACCAGGGCAGTTGTTGTGCAATGTCATGTGGTGGTGCTTGTGGCTTGGGGAGTGGTGTTGTTGGGTCTGGTTGGTGGGTGGTGATTACCTGTGTCATGTGGTGTTTGTTTTGGTTGTTCATTCCACCTTCTCCCTGTTCTGGGTTTTGTCACTCTTGTGATTATCCTTTTCACTGCATTTCTGTTGTTGTTTTATTTTATTTATTAAGGTGTTCTTATCTCAACCCATGACCTTTCCCACTTTTACCCTTCTGATTCTCTCCCCCATCCTGCTGGTGGGGGAGGGAGTGAGCAGCTGTGTGGGGCTGAGTTGCTGGCTAAACCCCAACAGTTGCAGAATAGGAGGGAGGCAGCACAGGTGAGGCAGAACCATCAGGATCCAAAGTGTGACCTTGGCCTTCAAGCTGAGATTCATCTATGCAGGATCTTCTTGCTGCAACAATCTGTAAGCAATGCAGGACAGCTGCTACCAAGCAGACTGTGGTGGTGAGAGCAGTCATGGCCCAAAGGCCAGAGAGAACCTTCTTGAGAAGAAGGTGAGAAGGGTTGCACGCCTTCATGTGGTATAGCTTCAGTACAGTCTCTTGCTCTGTGCTTTTACCGAGATGGAGTTCTTTGCACAGAAACACATCTTCTTTCCACCCATATCCACCAAATTGCATCTTGGTAAACTGGACACAAACTGAATGTCTTGGCATTGCATTACAAATACAGCCAGGTTCAGCAGAACACAGGCAATATTGGTCAGAACAAATAGGTTAGCCAAAACTATCAGTGGCCTCTTCCTTATTGTTAAGCCCAAGATTCCAGATAAGATTACCGAGGAGCTGGCCCAGAAGAGATGGGTGTTATTCCCCTGCAGGATGCTGTTCAGCGATAGCACCCCAAAGTCCACCTGGATAGAAGATAGAGCAGCCCAGGGTGATCTGCAGCAGCCCCAGCCTCTGGAGGCAACTCTGGTCTGGTGTGAAAGAAAGGTATCCCTTCAAGGCAGATGTTACATATCGCTCAGGAAAATGGGCCGCCATGGAGAAAGGTATCCAGTACCTGAGGGAAGTAGCTGTGCTTGAGGTAATTTATGGTGACCTGGATGATCTGCAGTCATCCATAGATCCTGATGAGGCCCAGTGCACACAACCCATGTGGCAGATGTTTGTATGGCGCACAGTATGTAATTGCATTGGCATAACTGGCCTGAAAAGATGAAGAGGCACCAATGGTGGGGGATTTGATTGACTCTGGGTTTACGAAGGACGTGTCTCTTCCTCCTTCATCTTGGCTGTGGAGAAACTGTCCCAGGAGGTCCAGCAACTCAAAGAAGCTATGTCCTAGTCCCTACCTGTATGAACCAGTATCTCAGCCATTAGGAGTAAGTGTCCCTTTGCTCAAGAGAGAGGATACACACCAGATGCCACTCTAAGGTTTCACCTGTGTGACACTGATATGTGAGCTGCAAGGGAAAACAATCACTCAAGTGTGGCTCTTCCAGGAAAGTTGCTGTTGCTGTTCCAGTTTCCAGTGAGCAGTTCCCCAGACAGAAGACTAGGAGCTCTGATTTTAATTGTGATCTTAACAGGGCGAATTTTGATTTGCCTTTACAAGAAGTGAGTAGCAAATACTATGATCAGGAATAGAGGGGCCCTGCCTCCAGCCAGGTGGAGGAAAGGGACAACTGGCTTTACTGGACTGTGTGGATCCGATAGCCTGGCACATCAGACCCACAGGAGTATAAGGCTCTAGTGGTCACCGGTGCACAATGCACCCTAATGCCATCAAGCTACATAGGGGCAGAACACATCTGTATTTCTGGAGTGACAGGGGGATCCCAGGAGCTAACTGTTTTCGAGTCGAAATGAGCCTAACAGGGAATGAGTGGGAAGAGCACCCCATTGTGACTGGCCCAGAGGCTCTGTGCATCCTTGGCTTTGACTACCTCAGGAGAGGGTATTTCAAGGACCCAAAAAGGTACAGGTGGGCTCTTGGTGTAGCTGCCTTGGAGATGGAAGAAATGGAACAGCTGTCTGCCTTGCCTAGGCTTTCAAAATACCCTTCTGTTGTGGGGCTGCTGAAGGTCAAAGAACAACAGGTGCCGATTGCCACGGCAATGGTGCACTGGTGGCAATATCGCACCAACCCAAGACTCCCTGATTCCCCTCCATGAGCTCATTCCTCAAATGGAGAGCGAAGGAGTGGTCAGGAAGACCCACTAAACCTTTAACAGTCCCATATGGCGAGTGCAAAAGTGTAATGGGGAGTGCAGAGTAACAGTAGGCTATCATGGCCTGTATGAAGTCACTCCACCGTTGAGTGCTGCTTTGCTGGACATGGTACAACATCAGTACGAACTGGAGTCAAAGGCAGCCAAGTGGTATGTCACTAATTAATACCACTTATGTGTTTTTCTCCATCCCTTTGGCAGCAGAGTGCAGGCCACAGTTTGCTTTCACTTGGAGGGTTGTCCAGTACACCTAGAACTGACTGCACCAGGGGTGGAAACACAGCCCTACCATTTGCCATGGACTGATTCAGACTGCACCCGAACAAGGTGGATCTCCGGAACACCTACAATACATTGATGACATCCTTGTATGGGGCAACACAGCAGAAGACATGTTTGAGAAAGGCAAGGAAATAGTTCAAAGGCTTCTGAAGGCCGGTTTGCCCATAAAACACAGTAAGGTTAAGGGACCCACAGAAGAGGTCTCGTTCTTAGGGTTGAAACAGTAAGATGGATGTTGTCAGATTGCAATGGATGTGATCAACAAAATAGCAGCCATGTCTCCACCAACTAGCAAAAAAGAAACACAATAGTTTTTGGGTGTTGTAGGTTTTTGGAGAATGCCTATTCCAGATTACTGTCTGATCGTAAGCCTTGTCTATGAAGTGACCCGGAAGAAGGATGATTTCAAATGGGGCCGTGAGCAATGACAAGCCTTTCAATGAATTAAACAGGAAATGGTTCATGCGGTAGGCCTTGGGCCAGTCCGGGTAGAACAAGTTATAAAAATTTGCTCTAAACCGATGCCAAGGAGTATGGTCCTACCTGGAGCCTCTGGCAGAAAGCACCAGGGGAGACTCGAGGTTGACCCCTAGGGTTTTTGAGTTGAGGATACAGAGGGTCTGGAGCGCACTCGAACTGAAAAAATGCTATTGGCAGCATATGAAGGGGTTTGAGGTGCTCTAGAAGTGATTGGTACTGAAGCACAGCTGCTCTTGGTACCCCAACTTCTGGTGGTGGGCTGGATGTTCAAAGGTAAAATTCCCCTCTACACATCATGAACCTGATGTTACATGGAGCAATGGGTTGCACTGATCACCCAGAGGGCTCGGATAGGAAACCCCAGTTGCCCAGGAATGTTGGCAGTGATCATGGACTGGCCAGAAGGCAGAACTTTTGGATTATCACCAGAGGAGGAGGTGACATGTGCTGATGAAGACCCACTCTCTAACAAACTGCCAAAAAAAGAGAAAAGTAGTATGCCCTGTTCACTGATGGGTCCTGTCAAACTTGAGGGAAAGCACCGGAGATTGGAAGGCTGCTGTATGGAATTCTCTATGACAAGTAGCAGAAACTGCTGAAGGAGAAGATGAATCGTGCCAGTTTGCAGACGTAAAGGCCATCCAGCTGGCCTTAGACATCGCTGAACGGGAAAAGTGGTATGGGGGTCAATGGCTGAAATACAACTATGGGCAGGCTTGGCAGATTGACTATATCACACTCCCACAAACCCACCAAGGCAAGCGCCCTGTGTTCACAATGGTGGAAGCAACCACCGTCCGGCCAGAAACGTATCCTGTCTCCATGCCACCACCCAGAACACTATCCTGGGCCTGGAAAAACAAGTCCTGTGGTGACATGGCACCCCAGAGAGAACTGAGTCACACAATGGTACTCATTAACAATGAACTTTGATTAAACTGAGCAAAGTGCAGCGGTGATGGCACAAGGACTGACTTCAGTGTACAACAATCTAACACCAAACACACCATCTTCCCTGACCTGAAAGACTCTTACGATCGATGGAACCGAACGTCATGCGCTAAATGACCTCAGTGGACGTTTTATGGACTTCTGTGACATTTTACAGGGACAGTCCATAGAGTAAGGGCATGGTATCTGTGTATCTGCCACGCTGGAGCAGGTACACCTCTGAAGGCATTGTGGCCCATGGAGAAGGCCACACTGGAATAGGTGCACATCAAAGTGACTGTGGCTCTGGTTAAGCCTATGCCACAGCAGGTATACCCCTGAAGAGACTGTAGCTCACAGATAAGGCTCCACTTGGAGCAGGTACTCCCCTAAGGGACTGCAGTCTGTGGATAAGTCCAAGCCGGATCAGGGGCAAGGGGAGGAGTTCATTGCAATGGTAAAACCTATGGTCTGGTCCAAAGGGACTGGAGTGGAGATTGTAATGGATATACCGTTAGATTGTTGTAACCCATTATTTCAGTTGCATGTTATAGGAATTACTATAGCAGGACCCACCCGAACCAATGGAGGACGAGCCTTACAAGAAGCAGTGCAAGTGCAGCAGTGACCCGAACTGAGCTAGTTTTACTGGTTTTGCTGCCCAATAACTACCCATAAGGTCGAGTGCTTATGGGTAAGGATAAGGGGGAAGGCCAACAAGGCAGATAGCCTGCTAGGAGTCTGTTATAGACCTCCCAACCGGGATGAAGAGCTAGATGAAGCGTTCTACAGGCAGCTGGCAGAAGTATGACAATCGGTTGCCCTTGTTCTAGTGGGGGACTTCAATTTACCAGATGTCTGCAGGGAACACAACACAGCAGAGAAGAAACAGTCTAGGAGGTTCCTGGAGTGTGTGGAAGATAACTTCCTGACACAGCTGGTGAGCCTACCAGGGGAGGTGCTTCATTTGACCTGCTGTTGATGCTGTGAAAAGCCAAAATCAGGACTCAATAGTCTGAGTGACTACTAAGCAGGTGCACCCAGCAGAGCATGGGAAGCTAGAAAAGTCCTAGACCAGTACAAGCACTACCCAGCAACAACAAAACATCGGTGTGTTATCAACACTGTTTTCATACTAAGTCCAAACCACAGCACTAAGCCAGCTACAGTGAAGAGAATTAACTCTATCCCAGCTAAAACCATGACAGCTGTTAAGTGAGCCTACCAGGGGAGGTGCCTTGCTTGACCTGCTGTTGATGCCGTGAAAAGCCAAAATCAGGACTCAATAATCTGAATGACTACTAAGCAGGTATTCTTTATTGCAGCGCTGGACGCACAGGGGATCGCTCCTCCTAATGTGCATCCCGCAAGTCATGATGGACAAAGCTTATATTGCTCAGTTACGTACATCTGCATTAGATTTCCTGGAACTAATCATAACACTTGCATCTTAATTACCCATGCGTTTTAAGTCCCTTCTTCCACATATGGTCATGAGTTGGCCCATCGAGTAATGTTGTCACAGTGTATTGCAAGGTGAGTTGGCTTCAACTGGTGTTCTGACTCTCATCTAGATGGAGGTGTCCTTAGGTCCTTTTGCCTTGGTTTGGACTGGCACCTGCTGCTAGGTTGTTTGCATCCCTCCAGGACGTTCCCCATCAGGCTTGCGAAGATTACGTCCTTGAGTGCATTCTTGCCTGAGGCCCCTTACAAGAGTGACAGTCGTGAGGCTGTTGCGGGTTTGTCCTGGGTGCTTCTGAGTGGAACCTCAGGGGTCATGAGGTGGTTTCCAGACAGGAGTTTGGTAGTTCTGCAGTGTCCTTATCTTTATGGCTCTGTATGATCGTAAGCCCTCTCTATCAAGTGACCCGGAAAAAGAACGATTTCAAATGGGGCCGTGAGCAACGACAAGCCTTTGAACAGATTAAACGATAAATAGTTCATGCAGTAGCCCTTGGACCAGTCCAGGCAGGACAAGATGTAAAACAGTGCTCTACACTGCAGCCGGGGAGAATGGCCCTACCTGGAGCCTCTGGCAGAAAGCGCCAGGGGAGACCCGAGGTCGACCCGAGGTCAACCCCTAGGATTTTGGAGTCGGGGATACAGAGGGTCTGAAGCCTGCTGTACTCCAACTGAAAAAGAGATATTGGCAGCATATGAAGGGTTTCGAGCTGCTTCAGAAGTGGTTGGTACTGAGGCACAGTTGCTCCTGGCACCCCGACTGCCAGTGCTGGGTTGGATGTTCAAAGGAAATGTCCCCTCTACACACCATGCAACTGATGCTATGTGGAGTAAATGGGTTGCACTGATCACCCAGCGGGCTCAAATAGGAAACCCCAGTAGCCCAGGAATCTTGGAAGTGATTACAGACAGGCCAGAAGGCAAAGACTTTGGAATATCACCAGAGGAGGAGGTGACACGTGCTGAAGAAGCCCCACTCTATAACAAACAGTCAGATGAAAAGCAGCATGCCCTGTTCACTGATGGGTCCTGTCATCTGGTGGGAGAGCATCAGATATGGAAGGCTGCTATATGGATTCCTATGTGAAAAGTCACAGAAACTGCTGAAGGAGAAGGTGAATCGAGCCAGTTTGCAGAGGTAAAGGCCATCCAGCTGGCCTTAGACATTGCTGAACGGGAAAAGTGGCCAGTGCTCTGTCTGTACTGACTCCTGGATGGTGGCAAATGCCCTGTGGGGCTGGTTACAGCAGTGGAAGCAAAGCAACTGGCAGCGCAGAGGCAAACCCATCTGGGCTGCCACATTGTGGCAAGATATTGCTGCCCGGGTAGAGAAACTGGTTGTGAAAGTACATCATGTGGATGCTCATGTCCCCAAGAGTGGGGCCACTAGAAGAACATCGGAACAACCAGCAGGTAGATCAGGCTGCCAAGACTGAAGTGGCTGAGGTGGGTCTGGACTGGCAACATGAGGGTGAATTATTTCTGTCTTGATGGGCCCATGACATCTCAGGCCATCAAGGGAGAGATGCAACATACAGGTGGGCTCGTGATCGAGGGGTGGACTTGACCATGGATTTTATTGCACAGGTTATCCACGAATGTGACACATGTGCTGCAATCAAGCAAGCGAAGCGGGTAAAGCCTCTGTGGTATGGGGGATGATGGCTGAAATATAACTATGGGGAGGCCTGGCAAACTGACTATATCATACTCCAACAAATCTGTCAAGGCAAGCGCCATGTACTTACAGTGGTAGAAACAACGAATGGCTGAAATATAACTATGGGGAGGCCTGGCAAACTGACTATATCATACTCCAACAAATCTGTCAAGGCAAGCGCCATGTACTTACAGTGGTAGAAACAACGACTGGCTGGCTGGAAACTTACCCTGTGCCCCACGCCACTGCCCGGAACACTATCCTGGGTCTCGAATACAAACTCCTGTGGTGACATGGCACCCCAGAGAGAACTGAGGGAGAGAGGGGGAGGGGGAAGGGAGGGGCGGAACGAACCGCTGAAACAAACCGCACGTGACGCAGCTGCTCACCGCCCGCCGACCCCAGGCTGTGCCGCTCCTGAGCCACAAACAGCCCCCATTAATACACTGGTCATGGTGTCACATGGTATGGAATGAACATGCCATTGGCCAGTCGGGGTCAGCCACCCCCACCATGGCCCTGCCCCTCCCAGCCCCCGCCGCCACGAGGCAGAGCGCGGGAAGCTGGAAAGGTAGCCGACCCCCACAGTGAGGAGAATTAACCCCTTCTCAGCCAAAACCAGCACATTCTCCACCCCTTATTCCATACCATTTACACCATGCACAGGTCCCATAGCATCCAATACAACTGTACCAACCACCACCCCTCCCCTTCCTATCCTTTAACATAATACACAGACATCATTCCCTTAGTTCATGGACCTTCCCTGTAAAATGTCCATTAAAATGTCCTTTGAGTTCACCCAGTCCATGACTCTGGGCTCCATCTGTTGTATCAGTCTTTCCGGGTGGGAGAGATGGTGTGTGGCGTTGGGTCGCTGCATACTGAGTCATCGTTCCATCACTGCTGCACGGCTTGTTTCATAGTTGATCTTCCATGGGTTGGGAGGCTCGTACTCGGATATCATTGGTACAACACAGAGGTGACACACAGTATTATATAGCAGTTCGCATTGTGCCATGCAGTTCATTGACTGTTTTCACCCAAAATCAAATCCCCTTGAGGCACACATCGGATTTCTCCATCCTCCTGCATCACCCAGCAAGTACACCCAGGTCCTCAAGCAAAAGCCGTCCCACGAATGGGTTTGCCTTTGCCGGAGGCAGGAAGAACCCAGATTGTTTTGCCCAGCATACTTTTTGTGTGCACTACAGGGACTCTATCCCCTTCCACAGTATGTAGGATTTCTGACTGGGCAGGGCCAGCTCGATTGGCAGATCCCCTCGTGTTGACTAACGACGTGGCTTTTGCCAAATGTGTATGCCAGTGCTTGAATGTCCCACCCCCCCATTGCTCTCAGTGTAGTTTTTAACAGTCCATTGTACCGTTCAATTTTCCCATAGGCTGGTGCGTGATAGGGGATGTGATACACCCACTCAATGCCATGCTCTTTGGCCTAGGTGTCTATGAGGTTATTTCGGAAATGAGTCCCATTGTCTGACTCAATTCTCTCTGGGGTGCCATGTCGCTACAGGACTTGTTTCTCAAGACCCAGGATAGTGTTCCGGGCAGTGGCGTGGGGCACAGGGTATGTTTCCAGCCAGCCAGTCGTTGTTTCTACAATTGTAAGCACATGGCGCTTGCCTTGGTGGGTCTGTGGGAGTGTGATATAGTCAATCTGCCAGGCCTCCCCATATTTATATTTCAGTCATCGTCCCCCATACCACAGAGGCTTTACCCACTTCGCTTGCTTGATTGCAGCGCATGTGTCACATTCGTGGATAACCTGTGCAATAATATCCATGGTCAAGTCCACCCCTCAATCACGAGCCCACCTGTATGTTGCATCTCTCCCTTGATGGCCTGAGATGTCATGGGCCCACCGAGCTAGAAATAGTTCACCCTTATGCTGCCAGTCCAGATCCACCTCAGCCACTTCAGTCTTGGCAGCCTGATCTACCTGCTGGTTGTTCCGATGTTCTTCAGTGGCCCGACTCTTGGGGACGTGAGCATCCGCATGCCGTACCTTTACAACCAGTTTCTCTACCCGGGCAGCAATATCTTGCCACAATGTGGCAGCCCAGATGGGTTTGCCTCTGCGCTGCCAGTTGCTTTGCTTCCATTGCTGCAGCCAGCCCCACAAGGCATTTGCCACGATCCAGGAGTCAGTATAGAGATAGAGCACTGGCCACTTTTCCCGTTCAGCAATGTCTAAGGCCAGCTGGATGGCCTTTACCTCTGCAAACTGGCTCGATTCACCTTCTCCTTCAGCAGTTCCTGCTAGTTGTCGTGTAGGACTCCATATAGCAGCCTTCCATCTCCGGTGCTTTCCCACAAGGCGAGAGGACCCATCAGTGAAAAGGGCATATTGCTTCTCATCTTCTGACTGTTTGTTATAGAGTGGGGCTTCTTCAGCACATGTCACCTCCTCCTCTGGTGATAATCCAAAATCTTTGCCTTCTGGCCAGTCCATAATCACTTCCAAGATTCCTGGGCAACTGGGGTTTCCTACTCGAGCCCGCTGGGTGATCAGTGCAACCCATTTACTCCACATAGCATCAGTTGCATGGTGTGTAGAGGGGATGTTTCCTTTGAACATCCAGCCCAGCACTGGCAGTCGGGGTGCCAGGAGCAACTGTGCTTCAGTACCAACCACTTCTGCAGCTCGAACCCCTTCATATGCTGCCAATATCTCTTTTTCAGTTGGAGTATAGCGGGCTTCGGACCCTCTGTATCCCCGACTCCAAAACCCTAGGGGTCGACCCTGGGTCTCCCCATGTGCTTTCTGCCAGAGGCTCCAGGTAGGGCCATTCTCCCCGGCTGCAGTGTAGAGCACATTTTTTACATCTTGTCCTGCCCGGACTGGCCCAAGTGCTACTGAATGGACTATTCCTCGTTTAATCTGTTCAAAGGCTTGTTGTTGTTCAGGGCCCCATTTGAAATCATTCTTTTTCCGGATCACTTAATAGAGAGGCCTTACGATCAGACTGTAATTTGGAATATGCATTCTCCAAAAACCCACAACGCCCAAGAAAGCTTGTGTTTCCTTTTTGCTAGTTGGTGGAGACATGGCTGCTATTTTGTTGATCACATCCATTGGGATCTGACGACGACCATCTTGCCATTTGATTCCTAAGAACTGGATTTCTCGTGCAGGTCCCTTCACCTTACTTTGTTTTATGGCAAAACCAGACCTCAGAAGGTTTTGGACTATTTTCTCTCCTTTCTCAAAAACTTCTTCCGCTGTGCTGCCCCACACAATGATGTCATCAATGTATTGAAGGTGTTCTGGAGCTTCTCCCTGTTCCAGTACAGTCTGAATCAGTCCATGGCAAATGGTAGGACTGTGTTTCCACCCCTGGGGCAGTCGATTCCAGGTGTACTGGACGCCCCTCCATGTGAAAGCAAACTGTGGCCTGCACTCTGCTGCCAGAGGGATTGAGAAGAATGCATTAGCAATATCAATTGTGGCATACCACTTGGCTGCCTTTGACTCCAGTTCGTATTGAAGTTCTAGCATGTCTGGCACAGCAGCACTCAACGACGGAGTGACTTCATTCAGGCCACGATAGTCTACTGTTAGTCTCCACTCTCCATTAGACTTCCGGACTGGCCATATGGGACTGTTAAAGGGTGAGTGGGTCTTACTGATGACTCCTTGGCTCCTCAGTTGGTGAATGAGTTTATGGATGGGGATCAGAGAGTCTCGGTTGGTGCGATATTGCCGCCGGTGTACTGTTGTGGTGGCCATCGTCACCTGTTGTTCTTTGACCTTCAGCAACCCCACCACAGAAGGGTCCTTTGAGAGACCGGGCAAGGTAGACAGCTGTTCAGTTTCCTCCGTCTCCAAGGCGGCTACACCAAAAGCCCACTTGTAACCTTTTGGGTCCTTGAAATACCCTCTCCTGAGATAGTCTATGCCAAGGATGCACGGAGCCTCTGGGCCAGTCACAATGGGGTGCTTTTGCCACTCATTCCTGCTTAGGCTCACTTCGGCCTCCAATACAGTTAGCTCTTGGGATCCCCCTGTCACTCCAGCAATGCTGATGGGTTCTGTCCCTATATAGTTTGATGGCATTAAGGTGCACTGTGCGCCGGTGTCCACTAAAGCTTTATACTCCTGTGGGTCGGACGTGCCAGGCCATCGGATCCACACAGTCCAGTAAGCCCGGTTATCCCTTTCCTCCACCCGGCTGGAGGCAGGGCCCCTCTAGTCCTGATAATGGCAGTCACAACTCACTTCCTGTAAATGTGAATCAGGAGTCCCTCTATTACACTTAGAAATAAAATCTGCGCTTCTACTCCTCTGTCTGGGGACTTGCTCGCTGGAAACTGGAGCAGCAGCTTTCCTGGAAGAGCCTCCCTGAGTGACTCTTCTTCCTTGCAGTTCATGCACTCGTGCCATCCCACCTCATCATGTCCTCTCCGTGGTCACACAGGTAGAACCATAGGGTGGCCCGTGGTGTGTATCCCCTTCTTTGAGCCAAAGGACGCTTATTCCTAACAGCTGAGACACTGCTCTGTCGAGGTGGGGAGTAGGACAGATCTTCTTTGAGTTGCTGGACCTCTTGGGATAGTTTCTCCACAGCAGAGACAAGCGAGGAAGAGATATTTGTGTCGTAATCTCGGAGTCTATCAATCACCTCTGCCACCGTTGGTGTCTCGTCATCTTTCCAGGACATCACTGCCAATGAGTTTGCATGCGAAGATGGTGCGCTCTGTACAAACTTCCGCCACATGGGTCGTGTGCACTCGGCTTCATCTGGATCTTTGGATGACCGTTGATCATCCAGGTCACCATAAATCACCTCAAACACAGCTAATTCCCTTAGATACTGGATGCCTTTCTCCATAGTTGTCCATTTTCCTGGGCGATATGTAACATCTTCTTTAAAGGGATACCTTTCCTTCACTCCAGACAGGAGTCGCCTCCAGAGGCTGAGGGCTTGTGTTTTTTTCCCAATTGCTTTGTCAACACCCCCTTCCCCAGAAAGGGATCCCAATTGTTTGGCTTCTTTTCCCTCTAGTTCCAGGCTACTGGCCCCGTTACCCCAGCATCAAAGCAGCCAGGTGACAATGTGCTCACCTGAACTATGGCTATAATCTTTTCGCATATCTCGCAACTCACTCAAGGACAGGGATCGGGTGGTCTCTATTTCATTTATTACTTCTCCCTCCTCTCCCCGCGATGGCCCTGCTTCTTCATCATCCCGTTCTAAACGAGTTGATGTCCGCTTCCAATATTTCGTCTTGTGTATGGGGGCAACTGATACTGGTACGGGTTTATTTTCTGAGCTAGCTCTGGTACTTGTTGTGGGGGTTTGAGTGGCTGCAGTGCCTGTTGTCAGGGCTGGATTGTCTACAGTGCCAGGCACTTTGCATTTCAATCCAGAGCCATTTTCTTCCCCCTGGGGGCACTGAATACTGTTGAGCAGGGCTCGGTATGCATGGGCCAGACCCCAGCATGTTGCAGTGATCTGTGTCTCTCTGGAGTTCCCAGTGTAACAACATACTTTCTCCAAATATTCTACTAGTTTTTTAGGATTCTGCACTTGTTCAGGGGTGAAACTCAAAAACACTGGGGGTGCCCACTGCCCTAGGTATTTGCCCATGCTATCCCACATGCCCTGCCACTTGTAACTATCAAGCCTCAGGGCAGATTTCTGGGTGATATTCTTAAATTGCTTAGTCAAAACCAAAACAACATGCCCAAAAACTAACAATAAGTGCACCTTAACCACCCAAGGATGTTCAAGATACAAAAAGGTGGTTGTACTAGAGACACAGACATCATAGAACAAAGTTGCAAAGGTATTATTCTGTATTTCCTCCATATAAAATCTCTCAGAGGAGGAGGAATAATTGCTAATTGCCTCAACAAGGTGGTATCTGAAGTACAGTAACGGTTTCAGCAAAAACCCGAAATACCAGATAAAGCTGAAAACAAGTATTTGTATAACAAATCTTGTAGGCAAAACATTACTATTCACAGCAGACTCAACAAACCAACACCAATTTTTAACAGCAACTGCAAAAAGGACAACATGGTGCTGTGACCAGCAGCTGTTGTTATCTCCAACCCTTGAGCCCCACGTTGGGCGCCAAAAATGACTGTTGTGGTTTAGCGGCAGCTCAGCCCCACACAGTCGCTCGCTCACTCCCCACCGGTAGATGGGGGAGAGAATCAGGAGGGTAACGCTCGTGGGTTGGGATAAGAACAGTTTAATAATTAAAATTAAAAGAAATAACAGCAGAAATGCAATGTAAAGGAGAATGTTATAATTAATTTAGCCTTCAACGGAATTTCAATCAAAGTTTACAATTTATTGAATAGAGACAAGCAAGCAGCGCTGGATGCACGGGGGATCCTTCCGCCTAACGTGCATACCGTCATACAAAATTACAGGGTTTATATTCAGTTACTTAATTAATAACAATTAGTAAAAACACGCCTAAGTTTACACTCATTGGTCAGTGATAAGCATCCCACTTGCCGTTGGTCAGCTGTAGTTAAATTAGTCACGCTTGCCATGTAGATTAGCCCGCATGCTCTTTACGGGTGTGGGGGGCAAGTCTTTTTGGTCACTCCCCTTTGCAGCAGGGTGCCTCCACTGTTAGTCCCTGAAGGTCAACTGCATTGTATCTTTTTTAGGAGGACGCCCTCCCGACTGGCCCAAGCACCATCTCAGGCGCCAGCCCCCCCAGTTATCTGATCAATTTTGGGTCACGCTTTTGTCTTCACCATCAACCCAAATCGCCAATCAACATTCCAACCATTAAGACAGTTAACAAGTCAGTTGAACGGCCCTTGGTTACACAAGCACAAACAGAATGGTCAAATGCTAGAAGGTCACACTTCACCGTGTGACTCTAGCATTGTTCCATATTGACACGAATCAGATGAACACATTTTACAATCCCTCATCTTTTCTTTTTATGACATTGATTCGTGTTTTTGTTTCCAATCTAGTCAATACTTGCTGCATTCCTTGTATAACCGAGTGTATGAGTCTAGTAAAACAGGGTATTAAACATGGTGTTATTAACAGTCTTCCACATATCCCCAGTACAGCTATTCCAATTTTAGTAAGCCAGTTACCGCCCATAAAGTCCTCCCCTAATTCTCACCTTGGTTTGTTCTACCACAAACATAACAATTGGTTACATTCAATGCACAAACATAACAATTGGTTACAAATAGATTTAGCAACTGTGGGAATTTCATATTCTACTCCGGTTTATATTTCATGAACAGTCTATGCTGCCAATTAGTCTTCCTACTTCCGAATTTGTGAGTTCTTTTGGATCATAGCATACGGTCCTGTTACCTTCTCTGCATAAAGCATAATGCAGCTTCCTATTTCCTGGCCTTTACAGTCATATTACACATTGACTGCAGTTGTTTGTCATAGCCAGGGTTAAGGAACTCACCCCAAGTAGGACTAGAAGAGGTCCGGTAAGGGCCATAGTGATTGGCGGTCGTGGCCCAAAGGGGTTGCAGCCCTTGGCAGACCTTTTCAAACCATAGCACCGGTTCCCTATCCGGTCTTGCCCTCTTCCTTAATCTTAAGGGGTGTCCTTTCCTGAGTATTTAAATGTATTTAAGGAGTGGCTTTTTCCAATTCATATGCTATGGCTCAAAAAAACCAGTGTATACCGTGGATAGCCTATTGCTATTCCCAGGAACAAATATTTAACTGATCCATGTTATTGTGTAATTGTTTCCCCTAATAGGTATTCATTTAGGAGCTTCTCCGTTTACAAATTCTACAGGAGTAATCACATCAAAATTCCCACAGCAACTTAGCTTATGTTCTTTGATGATGGCCTCTTCAGGTTCGTCTGATGGTTAGCTTAGTTTCTCCGGGTTCAGATGTGACTCTCCACTCCTTCACTGGACCTTTCACTCGCGACACATGTGTCCACCCTTTTTCAGCAGTTCTCACAGCTGTTTCTGTAGTTAGTAAAACAAGGAAAGGTCCTTCCCAAAGGGGAGATAGGTTTCTTTCTTTCCATGTTTTTATTAGGACCTTATCTCCTGGTTCTAACTGATGGATTGCAAATCCTAAAGGTGGTGTCTGGGCCACCATCCCAATCTCCCTTAACTCTTTTAATCTTTTTCCAATGGTAATTATATATTTTTGGATACTACGATCTTCAATTACATTATTCCCCAAAGGCACCCCTTGAAAGTAAGGCATGCCATATAACATCTCATATGGTGATAATCCAGTCTCACTGTATGGTTTAGTTCTTATATTTAACAGTGCCAATGGTAAGCATTTTGTCCAAGGCATTTGTGTCTCAATCATCAGTTTAGCCAATTGTTGTTTTATTGTTTGATTCATTCTTTCTACCTTCCCCGAACTTTGTGGGTGCCATGGAGTGTGGTATTCCCACTGAATGCCCAATGATTGACATAATAGTTTTATTATTTTGGAAGTAAAGTGTGTGCCCTGGTCAGAATCAATGTACTGGATTATCCCATATCTAGGTATCAAATGTTCCAATAAAATTTTTACCACCATCTGTGCTGTAGCCCGTGCTACAGGGTAAGCTTCTACCCATTGTGTTAAATGATCTACTACTACTAATAAATATTTTATTCTCCCTACTTTAGGCAGTTCAGTAAAATCTATTTGTACTTTCTCGAAAGGTCTGTAAGCTGTTTTTCTCCCTCCTATTGCCACTTGTCGAAACACCTTTTTATTTACCTTTTGACAAGTTAAGCATCCTTGTGTAATCTGCTTTGCTATTTCAAAAATCCCAATACAGCCAAATTGTTTAAGGAAATGATCACTTAATGCCTTTGTACCGCAATGTGTTTGTGCATGCAAACGCTCCAATATTTGTCTGGCATAGGTTTTCGGCAGCATTTCTCGCCGGTCGGGCAATGTCCATTTTCCTTGTTCTAACTTAGCCCCTATTTTTTCTAATTTTATCTTTTCTTCAGGGGTAAACTTCTTCTCTTTCTCCTCCTGTGTTTTTTTGCTGATGTCCTCCTGCATTTGTACTACATTAATTTTAGCGACTTGAGTCCTCAGGGCTGCTTCCTGGGCCTCTTTATCCGCTAAATTATTCCCTCGAGTTTGGTAGTCTAATCCCTTTAGGTGTCCTCTCACATGTACCACTGCTATTTCCTTTGGTTCTCTTAATGCTTTTAAAATTTTTACTATTAATTCTTGATGTATTAGATTTCTCCCTTGAGTATTAATTAAACCTCTTTCTACCCAAATTTTCCCAAAAGTATGGACCACCCCATACGCGTATTTAGAATCCGTAAATATAGTCCCTGTAGCTGTACGCTTCTGCGGGAGAACTTATCTTGGGCCGCATACCTCCGGGACACAAGGCTCTACCCGCCCTGGGGACAGTGATGCACAGACACCAATATGATGGATACAAAATGTCTGTCTATTTGGCTGCGTCACACGCTTATATAGCTCTTGCGGTTCCTGTTCCTGCCACTCCTATGGGGAGGAGTCTATCTTTCCGTCACATCCCGTAATCTTCCGGTCGCCGATCCCTGTCTATTCCCCTACAAGTCCCTCTTTTGCCTTTTAATAATTCCAGGGCCCTACAGAGGGCATACAGCTCACAAGCTTGAGCTGACCGTGATGGACTCAGAGGTCCTGACTCTACAAGTTCTAGGTCCTCATTAATTATTGCATATCCTGATTTTCTTTTCCCTTCCACCACTCGGGAGGAACCATCTATAAACAGCACCTTCCCATCTTCCAACTCAGTATCCCTTAAATCTGGCCTCACTTTAATCTGGGCTTCAATTACCTCTAAACAATTATGATGTAATTCTTCCTCTGATGGCTCTCCAAACAAAAATTGTGCTGGATTCTGGGCAGAAGTCACCCTCAATTCTAAGTCAGGGGAGTCTATTAGTATTGCTTCATACTTTAAGATCCGGCTGTCTGTTAACCATTTTTCTGCCTTCTGCTGTAAAACATTTCTGACATTGTGTGGAGTATACACCTTTAAAGGAGCACTAAAAGTGATTTTTCGAACTTCCTCTATTAATAAGGCTGTAGCAACCAGAGCTTGGAGGCACGCTGGCCATCCTCTGCTCACTGGATCAAGTAACTTAGAGCAATACCCTACAGGTTTTTTGATTCCTGCCCAGTCTTGAGTAAGAACACCATATGCTGTCTGGTTGGATGTATTTACAAAAAGATAGAAAGTTTTCTCTAAATCTGGGAGGCTCAATACAGGTGCTTGTATTAATGCCCTTTTTATTTCCTCGAATCTCTGGTCATCTTCTATAAACCACTTGAGTTGGTTATTAGTTAATTTCTCATATAAGAATTTTACCTTTTCAGTATAATTTTCAAGCCACGGTCTACAGTATCCTAATAATCCCAATATTTGTCGAATTTCCTTTTTAGTTTGTGGCGGTCTCAAGGATAGAATCCCAGATATCCTATCAGGATCTAGCTTCTTCCTTCCTTTACTCAGCCAATGTCCTAAGTATTTTACTTCCTGTTCTACAAACTGTAGCTTTGATCGGGACACCTTCAATCCCTTCTCCCCCAGAAAATTTAACAATTTAATGGTGGCCTCTCGGGTCCCCTCTTCAGTTTCTCCTGCTACTAATAAATCATCCACATATTGTAATAATTTTACCTCCTTGGGTAATGTAAAATCTTGTAAGATTTTATCTAAAGTTTGTCCAAATAGATTTGGTGACTCTGTAAACCCCTGTAGTAGTACAGTCCATCTTAATTGTTGTTTTCGTCCTGTTTCGGGGTCCTCCCACTCAAAGGCAAAATAATCTCTGGATTCCTCATCCAGAGGACAGGCCCAAAAAGCATCCTTCAAATCTATTACACTATACCAAGCATATCTGGGAGAAATATGACTCAGTAAAGTGTAAGGATTTGCCGCCACAGGGAACTTGGTGATCGTTCGCTGATTTACAGCTCTTAAATCCTGTACCATCCTGTAAGACCCATCCGGTTTCTTTACAGGGAGGATGGGTGTATTATGGGGAGACATACATGGTTCCAAAGTTCCTTTTTCCAAAAGTCTGTCAACTATAGGTTTTAATCCTTTTCGGCCCTCCCTGGGTATAGGATATTGCTTGATTCTAATTGGGCGATAAGGGTCTATCATTTGAACACTTATGGGGTCCATTTCTATTTTTCCAATTTCCCCTTCTTTATACCATACTGAGGGGTTAATAGCTTCTTCGTCTTTTTGTGTTAATCTGCAATTTATCCCCTTTACTCTGAATGCTCAAATTTAACTTCAAAATCAAATCCCTTCCTAATAAATTGTACTCTGCTTCAGGGAGCAAAAGTAAATCATTAAGGCAAATTTTCTTTTCTGTCTCTACTTCTACATCTTTCAAAATAGGTACTTTAAAAGGTTCTCCTTTTGCCCCAGCTACTGACATATAGCTCTTCCCTTTTTCTATTCCTTTTGGAAGTTTTTGAATGGTTGATTTTTCGGCTCCTGTATCTACTAAAAATAAAACTTCCTCTTTATGGGGACCAATTAATAATTTTATCAAGGGCTCTGTTGATGTTGAAGTCCCCAGAAGATATAGCCCCTGACACCCCTCTTCTTCTTTAAACATTCTCTCATCTTGTTCCCGTTTACGGCAGTTCTTCTGAACATGTCCCCTCTTGTTACAGTAGTAACAGACGGGAGTTGTGAATCTCTCTCGGTGAGGTTGTCCCCGGGGTGTCTGCTCTATTCTTTTTTCTCCTTTCTCTCCAGATGGAGTCTTATTTTTCTGACTTTCTCTTACTGCTGCTACAAAAATTTTTGCTTTTGCTTTCTGCTTTTCTTCGTCCCTCCTAACATAGACTTTCTGGGCTTCTCTAAGTAACTCCTCTAATCCTCTTTCTTGCCAGTCTTCCAGTTTTTCTAATTTCCTTCTTATATCCCCCCAAGATTTGGCTACGAATTGTGTTCTAAGGAGTGCGGTCCCAGCCACTGTATTCGGATCAATTCCAGAATACATTTGTAAGCTTTTCCTCAACCTCTCCAACCATTCTGTTGGGGATTCATCTTTCCCTTGTTGTTCATTAAATGCTTTATTAATGTTTTGCCCTCGGGGAACCGCTTCCCTTATTCCCTGTATGATTAATGTTCTCAAATCCCTCATATTCTGTGTTCCGTGGAGTTGTTGATGATCCCAGTGGGGATCCACATTTGGCCATTTCTGATCTCCCGGGGGTCCTACCTGATTCTGTCTTTCCCAAATCCTTATTCCAGCTTGTCTAATCATTCCCCTTTCTTCAGCAGTAAATAAGATTCCTAAAATGGACTGTATTTCTTCCCAGGTATAAGTATTGGGGCCTAGGAATTGATCTAGTTTTTCAGCTACTCCGAGGGGATCATCCAATAGGGTCCCCATTTCTTTCTTAAAGTTCCTTACATCTGTGGCATTTAATGGGACTGCCACAAACCCGATGCCTCCCTGATTGCCTCCGAGGGGTACTTCTCGTAAAGGATATAGAGAAGCCCTCTCAGATATAGCAGTCCTACTTCTCGTACATGCAGCCGGCGGTTGATCTAATTCCGGTGCTGTTGGTGGGGGGGGCAGGGATAACGATGGGACTGGTGGAGGTACTACGGCCACTGGAGGGGAAGCCGCTACCGGAGGTGGATTATTAAGATATGGGGGCGGCAGGTTATCCAGTGGTTCCCATTTATCATCTTTTTCCCTTTCTTTTTCATCTTCATCTCCTTCTTCTTCCTCAAAGTTTTCATCTCTTTTCTTTAATGTAAGTATTGAGGCTGGAAAAGGACGTGAAGTCCTGAGCCACAATTCTGCATAATCGCTTTCCTCCTGACTAAAAGGTTCCTTTGAATTAACATATAGATTCAAGGCCTGGCAAATCCAGTCTTCAAAAGATCCAAAAACAGGCCAAAAGACGAGTGGTCTTAAAGGTTTCTTCGCCATTCAACCATACAATATTGAACCAATTTTAATTTACTTTTTCCTTTTCTGGGGCCCCTTTCATTCCAATTTCTAATCATTATTCCTAATGGACTTTCTGATGGTATGTCTGGTAATTTGCTCCCTTTCTCCTGGTCCTGGGTCCTCGAATTTGTCTGACCCATCTAGGAATTTTGCTGTGGCAATTCCTACAGCCCTTGGTTACCGGTAAGAGTGTCTTGCAGGGGGTTTAGGACCTATCACCCACCCACGAATCCTATAGGAATCACTTAGGTCCTTCACCGGCCAAGTCCCTCGCGGGAGATTGGAACCGCGGTTAGAAGACCTCCACAATCACTTCGGAACTAGGTTCCGGCTCAGTCACACTCTTACACACACAGGCAACCGAATCCCACCCAACCAAACGGTATACAGCCTAAATACTTAAGACTCCGTCGTCTTCATTTGGGTCTTCGCGCACAGAATTACGGGCAAAACAAACTGCTGCAGCCGGCAAGGGAGCTTATGAAAATTAAATTCCTTGCTTGTCCCTGTTCGGGTTCAGGATGGCGTTAGCCCTGACCCAACCTGACCAGGAGCCACCAAATGGTGGGGCGCCCCTCCTAGATCAAGTCAGAATTCAGGAACCAAGACCATCCCGGACGAGCCCCCAATTGTGATAATTAATTTAGCCTTCAACGGAATTTCAATCAAAGTTTACAATTTATTGAATAGAGACAAGCAAGCAGCGCTGGATGCACAGGGGATCCTTCCGCCTAACGTGCATCCCGTCATACAAAATTACAGGGTTTATATTCAGTTACTTAATTAATAACAATTAGTAAAAACACGCCTAAGTTTACACTCATTGGTCAGTGATAGGCATCCCACTTGCCGTTGGTCAGCCGTAGTTAAATTAGTCACGCTTGCCATGTAGATTAGCCCGCATGCTCTTTACGGGTGTGGGGGGCAAGTCTTTTTGGTCACTCCCCTTTGCAGCAGGGTGCCTCCACTGTTAGTCCCTGAAGGTCAACTGCATTGTATCTTTTTTAGGAGGACGCCCTCCCGACTGGCCCAAGCACCATCTCAGGCGCCAGCCCCCCCAGTTATCTGATCAATTTTGGGTCACGCTTTTGTCTTCACCATCAACCCAAATCGCCAATCAACATTCCAACCATTAAGACAGTTAACAAGTCAGTTGAACGGCCCTTGGTTACACAAGCACAAACAGAACGGTCAAATGCTAGAAGGTCACACTTCACCTTGTGACTCTAGCATTGTTCCATATTGACACGAATCAGATGAACACATTTTACAGAGAACAACGAGAGGCCCAAAGCCCCAGGGGAGGGGGAAGAGGGGGAACGAACCGCCGAAACAAACCGCACACGCCGCAGCGGCTCGCCGCCCGCCGACCCGACGCCGCGCCAGCTCAATATATTGGTCATGGTGTCACATGGTATGGAACGAACCTGCAATTGGCCAGTAGGGGTCAGCCGCCCCCACCATGGCCCTGCCCCTCCCAGCCCCCCCCGCCACCACGCGGCAGAGCCCGGGAAGCTGGAAAGGTAGCCGACCCCCACAGTGAGGAGAATTAACCCCTTCTCAGCCAAAACCAGCACAGGGACTGCAGTCTATGGGTAAGTCTAAGCCGGATCAGGGGCAAGGGGAGGAGTTCATTGCAATGGTAAAACCTATGGTCTGGTCCAAAGGGACTGGAGTGGAGATTGTAATGGATATACTGTTAAATTGTTGTAACCTATTATTTCAGTTGCATGTTATAGGGATTACTATAGCAGGAACCACCCGAACCAGTGGAGGACGAGCCTTACGAGAAGCAGTGCAAGTGCAGCAGTGACCCGACCTGAGCTGGTTTTGCTGCCCAATAACTACCCATAAGGTCGAGTGCTTATGGGTAAGGATAAGGGGGAAGGCTAACAAGGCAGATAGCCTGCTAGGAGTCTGTTATAGACCTCCCAACCAGGATGAAGAGCTAGATGAAGCATTCTACAAGCAGCTGACAGAAGTATGACAATCGGTTGCCCTTGTTCTTGTTCTTGCATTCTAACCGCTGCCTGTTTAGCCTCACAGTCAGCCAATCTATTGCCTTTTTCCTGTTCAGTATTACCCTTCGGGTGTCCTCGACAGTGCATGATGGTGACTTTGGTTGGCAATCGGAGTGCTTCCAATAAGCGCAGGATTGCCTCAGCGTGCTAAATCTGCCTTCCTTGTGTAGTTAGTGGCCCTCGTTCTTTCCAAATTGCTCCATGAGGATGGACAACTCCAAAGGCGTATTTAGAATCTGTCCATATTATTTTTTTTTTTCCCTTTTACCAGCTCCAGGGGCCTCGTCAGGGCGATAATTGCAGCCTTTTAAGCTGATGTTCCAGCAGGTAGTGACTGAGATTCAGTTATTTCGTTCGCTGTTGTCACTGCGTATCCGGCCTTTCGAATACCTCGTCAGACAAAGCTGCTTCCGTCCGTGAACCAGGAATCTTGTGCATCTTCCAGAGGTGGTTCTTTCAAATCTGGTCTACTGGAGTGCACAGTCTCTATAGTTTCAAGGCAATCATGAGTTAACGGTTCAGAAGTCACTCCACTGAGGGAAGAAGCTGGGTTCATAACATTGGTTACTTCAACAGTAACATCATCCGATCCAATTAAAATGGCCTGGTATTGTAGAAATCGGGATGGGGAAAGCCAGTGATTCCCTTTCTGTCCCAACACAGGTGATACTGTGTGTGAAACCAGTACTGTGCTCTTTTGACCTAAGGTGAATTTCCGGGCCTCCTGAATATTCAAGACCACAGCCGCCACAGCTCGCAGGCACCCTGGCCACCCCTTGCTTACCTCGTCAAGCTGTTTAGAAAAATAGGCCACAGCCCTTCTGTAGGGTCCTAGCCGTTGAGCTAGGACTCCCAGAGCTATACCTTGTCTTTCATGGGAAAACAGCCAGAAAGGTTTAGTCACATCAGGTAGGCCCAGGGCCGGGGCCTTCATTAGTTCCTTTGTAAGTGTCTTGAATGCATTTTGAGCTTCTTTGGACCAGGCTAATCGAGTGGGGTTGTTCTTCCAAAGTTCGTACAAAGGTCTTCCTATTATTCCATAATTATTAATCCATAACCGGCACCAACCTGATGTTCCCAAAAAGATCCTGAGTTCTTTTACCGTCTGAGGGAGGGGGGTTCTGCAGATGGTTTCTTTTCGTTCTCTTCATAGTTCACTTTGACCTCCAGATATTTCATATCCAAGGTAGGTTACTTGTTGCTGCACCATCTGAGCTTTCTGTTGAGAGACTCGATACCCATTTAGTCCCCAGAAGTTCAACAAACTGGTAGTCCATTGTATACAGTCAGGTTTTGTTTCAGTTGCTATTAGTAAGTCGTCCACATACTATAAAGGGACTCCTTCCCTGGAGGGAGGATCTCACATTTCAAGTTCTCCAAAGATTGTTGGACTTTTTTTAAAACCTTGGGGTAACACTGTCCAGGGTAAGCTGAGTGTTCCTACCAGTGGTAGGGCTTTCCCATTCAAATGCAAATATATTTTGACTTTCTTTGGCTAAAGGCAAACAGATGAATGCGTCCTTTAAATCCACTACTGTAAACCATACTTGATTATCCCGTAATTTAGTAAGTAAGGTATGAGAATTAGCTACCACAGGGTGTAGGTCCTTAATAATTTTGTGCACTTCTCTTAAATCTTGTACTACCCGATAAGATCCATCCGGCTTTTTTACCTGTAATATAGGGGTATTATATTCTGGTTCACATTCTATTAATAGCCCCTGCTGTACAAAATTATTGATCGGTCCTTCTATTCCCTTCCGGTGTTCTAACTTCAAGGGGTATTGTTTTTGTCATGCTGGGCTTATCCCTTCTTTAAGTTCTACTGCTATGGGAATGGCATTCTTTGCCCTCCCTGGGGTTCCTGCAGCCCATACTCCTGGATATACCTGACTGATAATCTCTTCAATTTTGGGCACCGATACAGCGGAATTTCAGGGCGCATTAGGGCCAAACTTAAAACTGAAAATAGTTGGTTCCCGTTTCCTTTTAGTTCCATGGTTCCCTGTTTAAAGGCTATTTCTGCTTCCAGTTGTTCCAATAAATCCCGACCCAATAATGGCTTGGTTGATTTTGGTAAATATAGAAATCGGTGTATTCCAATCCGCTTTCCTAATTTAAATTTGAGCGGCTTCAAAAAGAATGCCCTTTCCTGTTGGCCAGTAGCTCCTATTGCATTCACAAAATCTTTACTTATAGCTATCAGTTCTGGATTCAAAACAGAGAAAGAAGCACCTGTATCTACTAAGAATTCTACCTCTCTCTCTTGTCTCGCTAGCTTTATTTTAACCAGTGGATCTGCTAGGGTAGATGCCCCAGGTCCCCGTCAGTCAACTTCTGTTTCAGCTATCAAGGTCTGCGGGGTCTCCTTGGGCTTTGGGACGTTGCCGAGAGGGTGCCACAACTCATCAGGAAAACAGACTACTATCCACTATTACTATTTCACATAGGCATGAATGACACTGAAAGCCGTAACCTGGGTAAAATCAAGGGAGACTTTTGAGCCCTGGGGAAGCAAGTGAAAAACATTGGCGCCCAAGTGATCTTCTCCTCTATTTTGCCAGTTCGAGGGAAGGGAGCAGCCAGAAACAGGCGCATAATGTATATCAACTCCTGGCTACGTGGCTGGTGCCACCGGGAGGGGTTTGGCTTTTATGACAATGGGATGTTCTTCAATGATGACGACATGCTAGGGAGGGATGGAATCCATCTGTCTAAAAGGGGTAAGGGAATCTTCAGCAGTAGGCTGGCTAACTTGGTGAGGCGGGCTTTAAACTGAAGGACTTGGGGGGTGGGATCCGTTTCGAAAACACTCATGCCAGCACATCCAACGGGGGAGTAAGTCAGGCCAAGCAGTGTGGTGGTAAAGGTTCCTTAGCTGTCTCCCAAGACGTGAAACAGAAGAGTAATCAGCTCAAGTGTATGTCAACAAATGCACGCAGTCTAGGAAACAAACAGGACGAACTGGCGCTCTGTGCGCACTCAGAAGGGTATGACATCATAGGAGTAACTGAAACATGGTGGGACAACTCAACTGACTGGGGGATCGCAATGGACGGTTACAGGCTCTTTCGTAAGGACAGGCAGGGTAGAAGAGGTGGAGGAGTTGCACTCTACATCAAGGAACACCTTGAATGTATCAAAGTCAACTGTGGTGATTGCGACTGCTCTATCGAATGCCTCTGGGTTAAAGTCAAAGGGGTCATCTCCAAGCAGGACCTCACAGTGGGCATCTGCTACCGACCTCCTAACCACAATTACGAAGCCGACGAAGCAATATTTGGGGCACTAAAGCAAGCTTCTGGCCAACAGAACCTGGTCCTGATGGGTGACTTCAACTACCCAGACATCTGCTGGAAGAACAATACGGCAGCTCGCATGTCATCCACCAAGTTCCTGCAATGTATAGAGGACTGTTTCCTGATACAAATGTTAGATGTGCCAACCAGGAATGAGGCACTGCTGGACTTGCTATTCACAAACCGAGAAAGCCTGCTTTGTAATATCTCGGTTAGTGATAGCCTTGGCTGCAGTGACCACAATATTGTGGAGTTCGGGATCCTGCTGAGCGTGCTGAAGGTCACCCCTAAGACAAGGGTTCTGGATTTTAGGAGAGCAAACTTCAGTTCACTCAGGGCTCAGTTGGGAGGGATTCGATGGGAAGCTTCCATGGAAGACAAAGGAGCTAGTGAGTGCTGGGAATTCTTGAGACCTCTCTCTTGGAAGCACAAAGCCAATTCATCCCCTACAAAGGAAAAGGAAGTAAGCGGAGCAAGTGGCCCCCATGACCTCCCGGGTCTGCTCAAATCCAAAAGGGAAGCCTACCAGAGATGGAGAAGTGGAGGATTAGCCGTCGAGAGCTACAAGGGCATTGCCAGAGTGTGCAGAGATGCAGTTAGAAAAGCAGCAGCATTCATTTTTCCAATGTCCTTCCTCCCAACAATACACACGCTGATTCTTTCCCAGTCCCCCTCTATTTCCAAAGGGCCTTCCCTTTCCTCGTCCTTTCAATCCTCCTCTGTTTACCATTCCTCTCTGTTCCAAGGCTGCCACCGTAGCTGTCGCCATCACTTTTGTCAATTTTCCTCTATCGGCATTCTCCCGATTCCTGAAAACTCTCCACGCCTCCTCAAGCAATTTCTCTAAGCTTCTTATTTCTGGTTCTTTTCACTTCTGTAGCTTCTTTCTTATAGCTGTAGACGATTGCCCAAAAAACAGAGAAACAAGTTGTTGTTGTCCCACATCCGAGGAGGGATCTAGGGTAGTGTGTTTTCGCATGGCATTTCTCAGATGATCCAAAAATTCAGGAGGGGTCTCTTTCTGACCCTGTTTGACAGCATATAATGCTGACCAATTTACAGCTTTTGGAATTGCATCTTCTAATTCAAATTTTATCCAATCTCGGTAGCTTTTTAATAATCTATCATCACGCCCAGCATTGGGGGCCCAATGTGGGTCCGTCAGGTGAATGTAATCGTCCACATTCCCTTGTAAGGTTCCCCCAGTAATTTGGGCCTGCACATGAGTTCGTGCAGTTTTTAATACTAATTATTCTTCTGTTTCCATCATTTCCCCCAAAATCAAATCTACATCTCTCCAATCGGGGTCCTGTATTTTTTAGTCTTAATTCAAATCGTTTTGCCACTCGAGAGGGGTCATCCCGGTATCCCCTAGCTACCTCTCTCCAGGCATCTAAATCAGTAGTGGAGAAGGGTACTTTTCCTCTGGCTGGACCTCCTACCCCCATTACCTCTCGCAATGGGGCTAGGAGTTGGGGAGCCTTCTGAGTTTTACTCCGAGTTCATGCTGTGACCGGAGTAAAACTATTCATCGCTCCCTCCTCCTCACTACTACTGTCTGTTTCAAAAGTGGTGGGTGTGGGAGAGGCAAGTTTGTTACTAAGTGGGGGGTAATCCCAAATCTTCAGGCTGATCCTCTATCTCCTCTCGCTTCTTTCTAGGGTTTACTGTTTTCAAACACCTCTGCCCAATACTACATGTGTAGGGGAATAGACAGGGATCGGCGACTGGAAGATTACGGGATGTGACGGAAAGATAGACTCCTCCCCATAGGAGTGGCAGGAACAGGAACCGCAAGAGCTATATAAGCGTGTGACGCAGCTAAATAAACGGACATTTTGTATCCATCATATTGATGTCTGTGCATCACTGTCCCCAGGGTGGGTAGAGCCCTGTGTCCCGGAGATATGCGGCCCAAGATAAGTTCTCCCGTAGAAGCGTACAGCTACAAGTGGTGACCCCGACGTGATTAGCGGGGTGGCTTGGCAAGTTCGCCGGGGGGAAAAGATATCTTGGGGCAGGCAGGGGCGGGACGGGGAGCCGCAGGTCAGCGGTCGCGCCATGGAATCAGTCGTAAAGGTACTGAAGGGATTGGGGAAGGAATATGGTACTTCGATATCGAAGACGCCTACCTCAAAGGCCATCCGATGGATGATTACGCAGGGGCTCATACGAAGTCCCGCAGACATATTTAATAAGGATAAGTGGGTGAGGATTAAAGAGGAGTTAGCCGAAAGGGCTATGATGGGAAAACCCCAGTACATACAGCTCTGGGGAAAGATACACCGATTACTATTGAAAGCTCGGGATGATCAGGAGACGTGGCGGCAGGCGCGGCGGTGCCTGCACGGTGCTACAGGTGACAGTAGCCCGGAAAGAGACCCAGGAGGGGCAGTGGGGACGCAGACAGGGGCAAGCATCGCGGGGGATGGGAAACAAGGGGAGAGTTCGGACGGAGTAGCCTGGCCAGCGACTCAGTCTGAAGCTCCCAAGGAGGTGGATCGGGAAGCGGCGGTGTTCCCTGTTGAGCCAGCAGGGCCTTTAGAGTGCCCCCCCCCGCATACCCCTGGGATGATTTGGCACAGGCGCGGGTGCCCGCGCGCGGGGAGAGTGACGTGGCAGCGGACGCAGCGGGAGTGACGGAGCGGAAGGAGAAAGATGACCAGCGCCGGCAGCAGCGCCGGCAGCGGCACAGCCCTCTGCCCGACCCTCGAGACTGGCTCCCGGGGCAACCCTTGAGATGGGAGTCGGACGAGGAGGGGGATTGGGGTGCCTGGAGGGGAGGACAGGGGGAGTATAGAACAACTTCGAGTAGCAGCGAATCAGAAACTGGGGGAGAAACCGATGCCCATATGTGGGAAGAGAGAGCAGCTTGCCTGCGGCGCGCAAAAAAGAGGCACAAAGCAGCAGAGACTCGGAGGACCAATCAGAAGGAGGGAGGAGAGGGACCGTCAAAAGCGGTCCAGGGCGCTGCAGCTCTGGAGGGGTCCGCGGAGGAAGTGCTGCGGCAGCTACAGCAGGCTATGCGCACTCTAGGGGAAGTAACTCGGCAGCAGACAGGACTCTTAACGAAGGGGGCGCCCCAGCGACAGTCAGTTGAGTTACCTAACTGGCGTTTGATAGCTAGAGATTGTAGCCTCGATGGAGTAAGGATAGAGATGCCCGGGATCTTCCCTGTCTGATTAGCTCCAGGAGGAGGAGTGGAGTGGACACCGATAGATGCCAAGCTAGTGCGAACTTTATGGCGAGAAATTAGAGAAAAGGGGCTGAAAGACGAAGGAGTAGGATTGCTGCTGGACGCTGTGCATGCAGCGCCATTGACCCCCTCTGATGCTAAGCAGTTGGCGAAAGCAATATTGGCTCCCACAATGTACATACTTTGGAAGGAGGCAATGCACAGTGCCTGCCATGTCCTCGTACAGCAAGCGGCAGCAGTTCCAGGCCACCCGCTGAGAGGGACCACCCTTGACCGGCTCACTGTCAGAAGTCAAGGACTGGAAACCCCGCAGTTGCAAGCAGCAGAATTAAGGGGCAGGGAGCTGCAAGCGGTAACGGAGAGTTCCCGTAGAGCATATAGCAAAGTGGGCAGGTATGAGAAAAAAGCAGAACCTTGGCAAAAGATACAGCAAGGACTAGCAGAGCCATTTACAACGTTTTGTGACAGGTTGCAAAAGGCTATTATAGAATCAGAATTGCCACCAGCAGCCAAGGAGGCAGTCCTTATGGATTGCCTCCGAAATCAAGCAAATCCGCAAACGCAAGATATCCTCCGCACCCTGGCGGTAGGGGCGCCATTGGGTGAAACCATCAGGCATGTCTTGCGCCAGGAGGCGTTGAACCAGCATGGCGGTGCGGGAGCGCACGTCTGCCAGAACCCTGACTGTGGAAGCGAAGAAAGGGTGATGGTGTAAGCAGCCGGGGTGGGGCCGATATGTCATTTGTGTGGACGGCTAGGGCACTTTAAAGCTGGGTGCCCGCTAGAGGAAAGGGGAGGACGTAATGGAGGAGGAGTGCACCCAGTAGGGAGGTGCTGGGTGTGTGGGAAGCCAGGACACCTGGCAAGAGATTGTCCAACTACGAAGCTGGGAAACTGCCAAAGGAGGGCGAAGCGAGGGGGATTCGCGCCTCCTGTGAGTCAAATGACCCCCATCACGGTGCCAACGCCAGGAGCTTGGCCCACCGTAGCGGGCCAAGTGGGAGTGAACCGTCACGCAGGGGAGCAAGATTTGCAGGTTACAGCCCCCGCGTGGCCTTGGTCATAGGCTGTGACGAGAGGCTGTCGTGGTTCAGCCTCAGCTGGCAACTGAACACCACGCAGCCGCTCGCTCACACCCCCCCCACCCCTGTGGGATGGGGAAGAGAATCGGACGAGCAAAAGAACTTGTGGGTTGAGATAAGCACAGTTTAATAACTACAATAGAATGATGATGATAAATGATTATGATAATAATGACAGTAATGTTAATATAATAAAAGGGAAAAGGAAGGAAAGGGAAAACAGGGAACAAAAACGCAGAAACACGAACGATACAACCGCTCACCACCCACCGAGCGACGCTGCCCGTCCCCGAGCCGCGATTGCTCCCTCCCTCCCCTGGCCAGCCCCTCCCAGGTAGCATACTGGGCATGACGTTACATGATATGGAATATCCCTTTGGTCAGTTTGAATCCACTCTCCTAGCTGTGCCCCCTCCCCTCCCGGCTTCTTGTGCACCCAGCAGAGCATGGGAGGCTAGACATGTCCTTGACTAGTATCAGCGCTGCCCAGCAACAGCCTAAACATCTGTGTGTTATCTCAACAGGTTTTTTTTCCCCTGCTAATTTCAAAGCACAGCACTATACCAGCTAGAGTGAAGAAAATTAACTCTATCCCAGCTGAAACCATGACAGAGGCCCATGGCAGCAGTGATGACTACCCCGCAAGAGCCGAGTTACCCGGCACGGATATGCCTGGGAATGTTAGTGGATACCGGGGCAGATGCCACAGTAACGCCACTCGAACGGTGGCCACCAACTTGGCCCCTTGCCATGGGAAAACGTATAATAGGGGTAGGAGGAGAACAACAGACGAGAACTAGTACTTGCCCTGTGAAACTCGAAGTCATGGACGAGGACGCAGGGAAGCTCCTCACGGCCGTAGTGACCATACTAGTAGCAGATGGGGTAGCAAGCCCCTTGTTAGGGCGAGACGCCCTTGCCCAGATGGGGATCGGGTTGGAAAATTTAGCATAAGGGCCACTGCCTCAGAGGGGCTTCATCAGCACAAGTTAGTGTGGAAAACCGAACAGCCCGTCTGGGTGGAGCAGTGGCCCCTGACAACAGAGAAAACAGAGGCTGTAAGAGCTATAGTAAAACGAGAGCACGAAGCAGGGCACTTAGAGCCCTCGATGAGCCCGTGGAACACCCCTATATTTGCTATAAAAAAGAAAGATAAAAACCAATGGAGGATGCTGCATGATCTTAGAGCAGTAAATCAGCAAATGGAGGACATGGGGCCTCTCCAACCTGGCCTACCAGATCTGAGTGCTGTCCCGAAAGGATGGCGAGTCATTGTTTTAGATATCAAAGACTGCTTCTTCAGCATTCCGCTACATCCAGATGATAGAAAGAGATTTGCCTTTACTCTGCCTGCAGTGAACCGCACAGAACCAGGTAGTAGATGGCAGTGGACAGTACTTCCGCAGGGGATGAAAAACTCTCCAGCGATCTGCCAGAGGTATGTCGCTTCTGCATTGCAGCAAGTAAGGCAGCAGTATCAGGAGCAAATCTACATGATCCACTACATGGATGACGTCCTCATAGCTGCGCCCACCGAGGCGTTGTGTGAACAAGTCTTTTCAGACACCCAAAGGGGCCTTGCGGAACAGGGCCTCAAGGTAGCTGAGGCAAAGGTACAGCGAGGACCAGTGTGTGGATTTCTGGGTGCTAGAATACAAGGGGATTCCATACAAGCTCAGCCTATTAAACTTACACCTAAGGTTAAAAATTTACACGATGTACAGAAGTTGGTAGGAGCACTGCAGTGGTTGCAGATATTCGTGCGCGTCACCGGTGAGGAGATGCAACCTTTCTATGCGTTGCTGAATGGGACCGACCCATGGGAGCCCAGGACTTTAGACGCTGAGGCAGTCCAGCAATTGCAGATGATAGAACGTCGAATGCAAAAGGAAGGAGTATGGTGGTGGGACCCCCAGGAGGAATTAATTGCAGGTTGGATTCTGACCGCCAGTGGAGGGTTAGGATTGCTATATCAAATACGAGCAGGGGAAGAAAAGCCACTGCGATGGGTATATCAGAAGGTTCCCAAGGATGCATTCTCCACAGAAGTCAAGGTAGCCGGGGGAATGATTTGGCGTCTGCGACGGGAAAGCAATGGAATCTTTGGGAAGGAGCCAGATAAGCTGACAGTGCCGTGGAATGGGGAGAAATGGCGGAAGGTGGTAGAGAGTGAAGAGGATATAAAATTGGCAGTATACTCATACCCAGGGAAAATCGTCACAGGCACGGTACAGAGGTGGTCTGAGACAGCCAAAGTGGTGGATTTGAGTGTGGATAGTAGAGTTTTGGATACCCCTCACCCAGGACCAACATATTTCACAGACGCTTCCTCGAAGACAAACAGAGCGGCGGTAGTGTGGAAAGAAGAGAATAGTTGGATGCGCCAGACGTATGAGGAGCAGGGTAAAAGTGTGCAGTGGCTAGAAGCGAAAGCGCTAGAGATGGCCCTGCGAAAGGATATAGATTGGCATATAAATGTGTGCACAGACTCCTTATATGTGTATAAATTAGTCACATCCATGAAACGAGAGGGTGTACCACACACGGAAATTGCCTTGATGCTAGAGGTTGCTTTATCGCAGCGAGGAGCAACTCTGACAGTAATTCACATTCGCAGTCATCAGACGGGGCCTGGACCACTGATTGAGGGGAATCGCATGGCTGATGAGGCAGCCGCGGGAGTCTGGACCTTGGCGGAGGCAAAGAAACTGCATGAACAACTGCACCTGGGTGCTAAAGCCTTGGCAAAGGAGTGTGGCATCTCAATAAGAGCAGCAAGAGAAGTAGTAGCCACCTGTCCTTACTGTCAGCACTCGCCATTGTGGGAGGCAGGAGTCAACCCTCGAGGACTGGAAGCAAATGCTGTCTGGCAGACTGACTTTACTGAATGTCCACAGCTGGCCCCCAGACGGCACCTGGCAATTACAGTTGATACATATAGTGGAGTCATCATGGCTACTCAACATCGGAAGCAGACCGCAACGCAGTTGGCTGCGCATTGGACCATGGTGATGGCGTGGCTTGGAAAGCCTACCGAGATAAAAACAGATAATGGAGCATGCTTTCGGGCTCGAAGTACCCAAGAATGGTGTAAAGCTTGGAATATTGTATTAAAACACGGCATTGCTTACAATAGCACAGGGCAGGCAATAGTAGAACACGCTCATCGCACCTTGAAAGCAAAAATAATACAGCTTGGGGAGGGGGAGGGGTATAAGGGAACTATGCCCATAGCAGCTCAGCAAACTATTTTAATGCGTGCATTATATTCGCTTAATCATTTTATACGCGGGCAGGAGCAAGTTACAGCAGTGGAGAAGCACTTTGGCAAAGCTCAAGCAGGCGAGCGCTATCCGCAGGTATGAGTAAGGTTCCCAGGCAGTGAGCAATGGGAGAGAGGATGGAAACTGAGATGCCTGGGGAGGGGCTACGCCACGGTTGAGAATGAAGGGCGCATAGAATGGGTGCCTGCAAAGTGTGTGAAAGCAGAACTGTGCAAGGATGTACAATGAATAATCCCTTTCTGAGTTGTCTCTTTGCAGGGTCTGCTGACATGGATCCTCATGCTAGCCGTACCATTGGGAAAAGAAATGAGCTCCTTGACAAGATCGCAAGCAATATTGCAACGAGAGCGACACTGGGAAAGGGCAGCAAAAGAGAGATATAAACTGGAACTGGATAGTAATAATTGGGGGGATCTTGTTGTGTGTAGTAATCATGGTTACTTGTGGGCTACCATTGTTATGCTGTGTTATAAGACAAATCAAAGAGCACCTGCGAGCGTTACATGAATATAGACCTGACCGCAATATGTATCCGCTTACGCAAGTAGCTTTGTAGAATTTTAGTAGCATGGGGAGGGGGAGATGTAGGGGAATAGACAGGGATCGGCGACCGGAAGATTACGGGATGTGACGGAAAGATAGACTCCTCCCCATAGGAGTGGCAGGAACAGGAACCGCAAGAGCTATATAAGCGTGTGACGCAGCTAAATAGACGGACATTTTGCATCCATCATATTGATGTCTGTGCATCACTGTCCCCAGGGTGGGTAGAGCCCTGTGTCCCGGAGATATGCGGCCCAAGATAAGTTCTCCCGTAGAAGCGTACAGCTACATACATGCTGAACAGCATCTCCTTATTTTCTCCCGCTCCTTCTTTTCACTTCTCTTTTCTTTTTCTGAAGATAAAACCAGGGCATCTTCTGGTGGAATATCAATACCACAATCTCTCTGCCACTCCAGATGATTCTGCAAAGTGGAAAACATATCTGCATACATAACGTCATCCCATGTGGGAAACTATAGGATTGAATCAGTATGTGTGTCTCATGATAAGTTGTTTGAGATAGAAAGCGGTCTGGAGGATTATGGGTATGCGATGGAATTAGCTTGACTACAGACCCGGCGTCAGACCCGCTGATGGAAAATTACAGAGAATCTGCAAGTCACTAAAGAGGAGGAAGAAAGGCAAAGGACATTTCGACTTTGAGAGCAAACGATAAACAAGAACAAGGAACTTTGGTACGAAATGCAGACCTAGACTGCTTGCTAAGGAAGAATCGCAACCCGTGACATTAACTAAGCAATTATTGAAGCTTGTTTACAAGAGCATATAAAAGCGCAGTGACTTAAAAATAAAGTTGAAGCTTGCTCTATCACTCACATTGAGTTGGCTGCTTGCTTTCCTTGTTCGCCGCAAATGGCGCCCGAACAGGGACCTGAAAAGGACTATTTCTGATACGGCAGCGAGAGACGGAGATGCACTGGCAGACGGCAGCCAGGGGGCAAAAAGGAGTCAATTTATGCATCATTTTTGATATGTCCCGACCCTCCGGCCTGGACCCAACCTCGGAATTCAAGAGGGGATCCGCTTTCCGCAGTTGAAGCTAACCCGGGAGCGAGAGCCGTACAAAGACGCTGATTTTCCTCACATCGGGCGATGGAGGTCGAGGTAGCTTTCGAATTATTAAAGCGCTTTTTAGAAAAGCGGGGAGTAAGTCAGTTAAAAGACTTGTCAGGATTAGTTGCAGTAGGTAAAGCAAAAGGGTTTTTTAAAGAACCAGAGTCGATTTTTGAGGTAGAGGAGGGGAGAGCCTATGGTGATTGTTTGTGGGACTTGGTGATAGATGACGATAAGACAGCGAAAAAGCTAATGAAAACTTGGCGGGAAGTGATTAACTGTATGAAAAAATATAAAACTGAAAAACGATTAGCAACAGCCGCCTCTGATCGGCTAGACAACTGTGACCCCAATGCTGGAAAGATTGGAATTGGCTTAGACAATCTTTCACCTCCCTTCTCGGGGATCCCAGTTTTCGTACCTCGAAAGCCCCTTATTCCACACACACCCCGCCCCGATAAATCTATATCTGTAGAAACTAGCGGAGGAGGAACAAGCTTGGGGAACGGAGGTGAAGATATTGAAAATTTATGTAATGTACTCTCTCCAGTGGAGGAAAATAAGCCGAGCACGCCGTCTAGTCACCATTCTGTGCCTGCTGCGCGCAGCCAGGTTGACTGGCGGAAAATCGCATTAGAGGCATTACAGAACGGGGACCTAGAGACCGCCGATTTCTTAGCTCAGGCTTTCCCTGTCATCTATCAACCGGACCCTGCTAACAATCAAAATTTATTCGCACACCATAATCCTCTTGATTGGAAAATTTTGAACCAGCTAAGAACTACTGTCAGCGAGTCGGGTATACACAGTGAACCGACCAGACAGATGCTAAATTACATTTGGGGAAGCAACCTGCTTTGTCCCGAGGATATTAAAAACATTATGAAGTTCATATTGAAACAGTCACAGCAGCTTTTATGGCAGGCTCACTGGCATACCCTATGTGATAGATCGGCAAACACCCAGCGCCAGCAAAACGATCCGCTAGCAGGAGTAATAGTAGAACAACTTATCGGAATGGGACCCTTCTCGTCCCTAGACATGCAAATGCAGACGGGTCCTGATGTATTAAGAGAATCAATGAAGCTAGCAAGGGACGCCTTACAGCGTGTCAAAACAGCACCAATCACCCCTTCTTACATGTCGATTAAACAAGGGAGGGAAGAATCTTTTGCCACATTTGTAGATCGAGTTACAGACGCGTTAGATCGTGCCGACTTACCTGATTTTATGAAGGGCCCATTGCTGCGTCAATGTGTTATGGAAAACTCCAACCATGCTACTAAAAATATTTTAAATACACTTCCCCTAGACGCAGGCATTGAGGTGATGCTTGAACGCATGAGTCGAGTACCTACCGGCCCCCAAGCTATGTTAGTTGAAGCATTGAGGGAAGTTGGGCAGGGAATGGTACAGGTTCAGCAACAAGTTTGTGCCGCTCTCGCCCCATTGGGTCCAGCTAAAAACCCTAACAGTAACCAAAGAGGGCCAGCTAATTTTAGATGCTTCCGCTGCGGAAAAGCAGGACACATGAAGAGACAGTGCACCGAAGCTAACTTATGGTGCAAACACTGTCATGCTCCAACCCACAATACAGTTGCCTGCCGGCGTTCGGGAAACGGGAAGCTGAGCGCCTGGGGTCGCAGCGCGCAGACACCAATAGCGGCTCCAGTGACTTATCGGCACCCCGTCACCACGCCACCAGTCACGCCGAGCAACTCCAGCCAGCTTCCAATTTGCGACCCGCCACCCGAGGAAGCCTCGGCTTGGACTTGGCAACAGCGGTAGATGTCACTTTGATAGACACTCGTCCACGGAAGATCAGGACGGGAATAAAGGGCCCATTGATAATCGATGGGCAAGCGTGTGGAGCATTATTATTTGGATGGTCATCAACCGGCTTGCAAGGACTGTTTGTTCTGCCTGGAGTTATAGACTGTGATTATGAAGGAGAAATTTGTATCGTGGCACAGACTGCCTTTCCCCCTATATGTATACCAAAAGGCAGCAAACTTGCACAACTTGTACCGATACAACAGCTGGCACAGCCGTTAGTATCAGATGATACCAGCGCCAGAGGAACAGAAGCCTTTGGCTCCACTGGGGGACTTGCTTTACTGACTCTGTCTCTGAATGAAAGACCCCTCGCCAGTGTAGTGATTACCCATGGTGATGAGAGCCAAAGACTTTCTGCCTTGCTAGACACAGGAGCTGACATCACCATTGTTGCACGAAAACAGTGGCCTCCTCACTGGCCACTAAGGAGTGCAGTCGACGGAGTGGCAGGGGTAGGAGGCACGACACCAGTTCAACGCAGCCAACAACGAGTTAAAGTAACTATCGACGGCCGAGTCGCCTCTTTATACATCACAGTCATGCCGTTACCAGCAGGAGTCCATGCTTTGATTGGGCGAGATGTGCTGAATCAATTAGGCGTGATACTTACCACTGACTCCCCTGCATCAGCTGGCGCCCCTTTTCGGGTGCGGTCACTGCCGCATGGACTTTCCCAATCCCACTGACATGGCTCACGGAAGAGCCAGTATGGGTCGGGCAGTGGCCGCTCAAACGGGAAAGTCTACAACAAGCCCACATATTAATAAAAGAACAATTAGATCAAGGGCATCTCCGACCGTCGACAAGCCCCTGGAACACCCCTATTTTTGTTATCAAGAAAAAGTCAGGGAAATACAGACTGTTACATGATTTACGGGCAGTAAATCAGCAAATGCAACCGATGGGGGCTTTACAGCCTGGCCTTCCGAATCCAGCCATGCTACCAACTGGCTGGCATTTACTAATTATCAACTTAAAGGACTGCTTTTTTACTATAAAGCTCCATCCTCAGGATACCCAGCGATTTGCATTTACTTTACCAGCAATCAACAGAGAGGGTCCTGACTTACGCTTCGAGTGGACAGTATTGCCACAAGGCATGAAAAATAGCCCTACTCTGTGTCAACTTTTTGTAGATGCTGCCTTAAAAGACGTGAGGCAGCAATGGCCGGACACTATAATTTACCATTACATGGATGACATTTTGTTTGCGCAAGAACAACCTTTCTCAGCACAGCAAGAATTATATTTACAGCAACACCTCCAGCTACACGGCCTAGTAATAGCAACAGAAAAGGTTCAACGTTCACCAGTATGGAAATACCTCGGCTGGCACATCAGCGACTCTCAAGTAAGTCCACAGAAACTTACATTACACACAGCAATCAAAACCCTTAATGATGCTCAACGGCTGTTAGGAGACCTGCAATGGCTACGGCCAGTAGTTGGAATCACCAATGATGACTTGGAAGTTCTTCGCCCAATGTTGAAGGGCACTGACCCTGCCACGCCGGTCCGACCGACTGCTGAACAAAACACCATGATACAACGTCTTAGCTCCGAGATCGTCCAGAGAGCAGTAGACCGGCTGGACCCCAATCTCCCCATCGATCTCACCGTACTCTATGGTCCTACTCACATTTTGGGTGCACTTACTCAGTGCAAAAAGAAAAAGGGGGAGAAGATAAGGGTGTTGGAATGGATATTTACAAGCTTACAGCCGAAGACAACGATTCAAGAAAAGACGGAAGATTTGGCGGAGATAATTAAAAAAGGTCGGTCTCGTATCCTTCAAATAATAGGAGCAGAGCCACATACTATCTACCTGCCAGTAAAGCGAGAGGATCTGGAGTGGTGGCTGAGGAATTCCCCAGCGCTACAATCAAGCTTATTAACAGAAGCAGTAGAAATCAAACTAGAGTCAATAAAAGCTCCTGTTCTTAAATGGATCAGCAATAACAGCTGGATGGAAAGGCCAAAACGCAAAGCAGTACCCATAATAGAAGCAGTGACTGTCTATACGGATGCTGGTAAACGTTCCAGGAGAGCAGCAGCGACATGGCATGAAGATGGTCAATGGAAATATCAGTTAATACATGCCGAGCCATGTGATTCTTTACAGACGTTGGAGCTAGCCGCTGTAGTACGGACATTTTCTCGCTGGATGATGAAAGCGTTGAACATGGTAACTGACTCTCTTTATGTGGCTGGAATTGTTAACCGTATCGAAGATGCACATATAAAAGAAGTACAAAACCTACAGTTGTTCGAACTCCTAAGACAGCTTCAATCCGCCATTAAACAACGAACATTGCCATATTGTATTATTCACATACGAAGCCATCAGTGGACAGAAGGCTTGGGGGAGGGAAATGATCGCGCTGACAAGCTCGTCGCCATTACGGCGCCAGTGAGCGAATTCGCTAAAGCACGAGAATCTCACCAAACCTTTCACCAGAACGCAAGAGGTTTAAAGAAACAATTTCAAGTCACCATGGAAGAAGCCAGGGGAATCGTACGAGCCTGCCCTACTTGCAGCCATCACGGACCAGGCATAGGGCTAGGAGCTAATCCCAGAGGCCTTCAGGCCAGGGAAATATGGCAAATGGACGTTACGCATTTGCCAGAATTTGGGAAACTAAAATATGTTCATGTCACTATCGATACCTATAGCAAGTTTTTATGGGCAACAGCACAGTCAGGGGAAAGGGCCGTCCATGTTATACGTCATTTAACAGTCTGTTTTGCTGTAATGGGAACTCCAACACAGATTAAGACAGACAAAGGGCCAGCATACTGTAGTCAGAAGGTTAGGAAACTTTTACAGACATGGGGGGTACGCCATCTCACAGGCATTCCACATTCACCCACAGGGCAAGCAATAATTGAGAGGGCGCACCAGACTCTAAAACAATATCTAAACAAATTTCAAGACGTAAAAGATGTACAAGAACGGCTTGCAAAGGTTTTGTTTGTATTAAATCACTTATGCATATTTGCAGAACACGATAACCCTCCTGCGTGGGTGCATGGAAATGACGATAGGAAAGAGTCAAGACAGGCAGTAATGGTGAAGTATCGAGACCCTTCCACTGGTCTATGGCAAGGGCCCGTAGAAGTCAAATATTTTGGTCGAGGTTACATGTGTGTGCTTACCCCCACAGGTCCAAGGTGGATACCCAGTAAGTGGGTAAAGGCTATGCCTAGTGAACAGAAGAACGAAATCTGCGAAGTAGACGGTGAAGACGTATGACTACACCGGTAGAGGTAGACAGGATATGGATAGAATGTCCCCAATGCAATAAGTGCCGACCCTGGGTACTAAGAGAGTGTCATAGCTGTCAACAGTGCAGGTGGGTAAGAGCCCATCGAGCTAGGAGGTGGTGTGACAGTTGTTACTATCACCACTTACAGACACATAAGGTTTTAATCGTCACAGGCCACGAAGTAGAGGGTTCTAGACGATATGAATTGCACACCCTTGACTGGGTCAGACAAATCAATAGTGCTCCTTTGCTAGTGCTGCGCCAGGAGTGCGCTGTAAAGAACCAGGTACCTGAAATATGGGAAGTAACACCAAGGTACTGGGAAAAGACAAAGAAAAAATGTACACGAGAGTACTCCCATTAGTCATCGTAAGTATCGTGATAAGAATCACCGAGGGCATATATATACCGCCCCAGCCCAAACAGAATGTATGGGTTACCCTGGCAAATCTATCAGGCCAAGATTCCATCTGCCTATCATTGTCATCACCAGGAAATCCCTTCTCCACCTGTTTGGTTGGAGTGCCAGTTGATAATTGGACGCTAGTGATACCACAAAATACACCACAATTAGGAAGCCTTTGTGATACTCCCCAGAATTGTGTGAATAATTGGGACAGATGGGCAGTCCATCGCCCTCAAACTAATCTTGAGCCACAAGAGCTTGAGCTATTGGGTTCTTTGTCAATGGATGCTTGTTTATACTTCAATTATACGGGACAAAACCAGTCTCTTTCTTGGTCTGTGAATGCCACCCTAAGTATATATAAAAATGCTACTGCTTGGTGTAACTATACCTCTGCAAATATATCACGCTCTAACAATATGCCTATTGCGCTACCTACAGGTCTGTTTTTAATTTGTGGAGATCGGGCTTGGCCTGGCATCCCGTCACATATAAAGGGAGGGCCTTGCTCTATAGGTCGCCTAACGTTTCTTACCCCTAACACTTCAATGATTTATCAACATTATAGAAAGATGAGAAGCAAAAGGAGCACTCATAAGTTTGAGGATAACTGTGACCCTACAGCTGAATTTTGGAATCCTACAAAGATCATAGCTGTTTCCTTCTTGGCTCCTGGAGTTGGTGTTGCTCAAAGCCTCACGACATTAAACAAGCTGGGGTGTTGGCTAGCTAAGCAAACAAATGCCACATCAAAGGCGTTATCTGACTTATTACTAGATGTAGACTCTGTAAGACATGCTACGCTGCAAAACCGCGCAGCCATAGATTTTTTGCTTTTAGCCCAAGGACATGGGTGTGCTGAATTTGAAGGGATGTGTTGCATGAATCTATCAGATCACTCGGAATCAATACATGCAAGTATTGAGAGCTTAAAAAGGAGGGTCTCAGAACTTAGGGAGGATGATCCATGGCATTGGTTTAACAGCTTGTTTAATGGATGGGGCATTGGCAATTGGATCAAGAGTATTTTGCAGATGGGATTAATGATATTCATAATGTTTGTCATTATATTAATGTGTGTCCCTTGTATATCGCAATGTATGCAACGAATGATGGAAAGAAGTATGAATGCCGTGTTCCTTTCTCAAGGAACAAAAGAAAAAGGGGGATATGTGGGAAACTATAGGATTGAATCAGTATGTGTGTCTCATGATAAGTTGTTTGAGATAGAAAGCGGTCTGGAGGATTATGGGTATGCGATGGAATTAGCTTGACTATAGACCCGGCGTCAGACCCGCTGATGGAAAATTACAGAGAATCTGCAAGTCACTAAAGAGGAGGAAGAAAGGCAAAGGACATTTCGACTTTGAGAGCAAACGATAAACAAGAACAAGGAACTTCTTTGGTACGAAATGCAGACCTAGACCGCTTGCTAAGGAAGAATCGCAACCCGTGACATTAACTAAGCAATTATTGAAGCTTGTTTACAAGAGCATATAAAAGCGCAGTGACTTAAAAATAAAGTTGAAGCTTGCTCTATCACTCACATTGAGTTGGCTGCTTGCTTTCCTCGCTCGCTGCAATCCCACATTCTTTCTTCCCTTTAAAAAACAACATCAGCTGCAATACAGTGTTTTCTTATTCACACTCCCACCCGGCAGGCCCCCTATATCTTTCCAGGGTGCTAGGATACATCCTAGGGGGCTTTTATTTGGAATTTTGCTGCTCTGATTCCCCCCCATTCCATTTTCTTATTTACGAGGCACACAAGATGACAACGTGTACGTAGATGGCACACTATTGGTCCGTAATAAAGTTAACCATCGCTTTGTTGCGGTATTACCCCTGGCAGGATAGCAGAACCAAGGGTCAGAACTCCACACTCGCTTTGCAGCTATGCTGCGTCTCAGTCACTCGTTCATTCACCAGTCACACCAGAGTTAACTCAGCTCATTCATTCTTAGTTATCAATTTTACAACGCCTGACAGGTATATCCAAATTCAATGTGAACAAGCCAGTATCCGAGTTCAGTATCAATAAATCCGTACCACCAAGAGTACAAAACTTATGCAGCTTACATAAGCATACTAATTCCTGTCGTGATTCAGACCCACTCGGCAACTAAACACCACGCAGTCGCTCGCTCACTCCCCCCACCCCTGTGGGACAGGTGAGACAATCGGAAGAGCAAAGCATAAAAAATTTGTAGGTTGAGATCAGAACAGATTACTAATTAAAACAAAATCATAATGATAATAGTGATTATGATAATAATAACAATAATGATAATATAAGGAAAAGAAAAAGGGGAAAAACCAAAACCACAACCAATACAAGTGCTCACCAACTTCCGAACGACGCTGCCTGTCCCCGAGCTGTGATTGCTGCCTCCCTCCCCCAGCCAGCCCCTCCCAGTTAACATACTGGGCATGACATTACATGATATGGAATATCACTTTGGCCAGTTTGAATCCACTCTCTTAGCTGTGCCACCTCCCCTCCCAGCTTATTCTGCACCTGGCAGAGCATAGGAAGATAGAAGAGTCCTCGACTAGTATAAGCACTACCTAGCAACAACTAAAACATCAGTGTGTTATCAATGTTGTTTTCATAATAAGGCCAAAGCACAGCACTATGGCAGGTACAGTGAAGAAAAATAACTCTATCCCAGATAAACCCATGGCAGTATCCACCCCAATTCCATATCATTTAAGTCATGCTCAGGTCCCATACTGTCCAATACAATTTCAATAACCCCTAGCCGCCTTCTCATCCTTTAATAGAATATACTGATTGCATTTATCATTCCCCTAGTCTATGGAAAACCCCTGTAAAATGTCTGTGAAATGTCCACTGAGTTCATTTAGTCCATGACTTTGGGTTCCATCTATTGTACGAGTCTTTCAGAGAGATGGTGTGTATGGCGTTGGATTGTTGCATGCTGAAGTCAGTCCTTGCTCCTTCACCGCTGCGCTGTTAGTCCTTGTTCTCTCACCGCTGCAATTTCCTTGGTTCAATGAAAGATTCCCACCATGATACCACTGATATGGAATATAGCAACCATAGTAGTGTTGACATACAACATTATATAGCAATTAACAGCATACCATTCAGTTCATTGGCTGTTTTCACCCAAGACAAATCCCCTTGAGGTACACACCGGACTCCTCTATCCTCCCGCATCACCCACCAAGTGCACCCAGGTCCTCGAGCAAAAGCAACTCCACAAATGGGTTTGCCTTTGCCTGAGGCAGGAATAACCCAGACTGTTTTCCCCAACATAATTTTTACGTGCATTAGGGGGACTCTATCCCCTTCCACAGTACGTAAGGGTTCTGACTGGGCAGGGCCAGCTCGCCTGGCAGACCCCCCGTGTTGACTAACCAGGTGGCTTTTGCTAAATGTGTATCCAAGCTTTTAAATGTTCCACCCCCCCATTGCTCTCAGTCTCGTCTTTAATAGTCCATTGTATCTTTCGATTTTCCCAGAGGCCGGTGCATGATAGGGGATGTGATACACCCACTCAACACCACGCTCTTTGGCCCAGCTGTCTATAAGGTTATTTCAGAAATGAGTCCCATTGTGCGACTCAGTTCTCTCTGGGGTGCCATGTCGCCACAGGAGTTTGTATTCGAGACCCAGGATAGTGTTCCAGGTGGTGGCGTGGGGGACAGGATATGTTTCCAGCCAGCCAGTCGACGTTTCTACCATTGTAAGCACATGGCACTTGCCTTGGCGGGTTTGTTGGGCTGTGATATAGTCAATCTGCCAGGCCTCCTCATCTTTATATTTCAGCCATCGTCCCCCATACCACAGAGGCTTTACCCGCTTCGCTTGCTTGATTGCAGGGCACGTTTCACATTCATGGCTAGCCTGCACAATAGCGTCCATGGTCAAGTCCACCCCTTGATCACGAGCCCACCTGTATGTTGCATCTCTCCCTTGATGGCCTGAGGTGTCACAGGCCCACTGAGCTAGAAATAGTTCATCCTTATGTTGCCAGTCCAGACCCACCTCAGCCACTTCAGTCTTGGCAGCCTGATATACCTGCTGGTTGTTCCGATGTTCTTCAGTGGCCCGACTCTTGGGGACGTGAGCATCCACATGCCGTACCTTTACAACCAGGTTCTCTACCCGGGCAGCAATAACTTGCGACAATGTGGCAGCCCAGATGGGTTTGCCTCAGCACTGCCAGTTGTTCTGCTTCCATTGCTGTAACCACCCCCACAGGGCATTTGCCACCATCCAGGAGTCAGTACAGAGATAGAGCACTGGCCACTTTTCCCATTCGGCAATGTCTAAGGCCAGCTGGATGGCCTTTACCTCTGCAAACTGACTCGATTTACCTTCTCCTTCAGCAGTTTCTGCGACTTCTCGTGTAGGAATCCATATAGCAGCCTTCCATCTCTGATGCTCTCCCACCAGATGACAGGACCCATCAGTGAACAGGGCATACTGCTTCTTTTTTTCTGGCAGTTTCTTATACAGTGGGGCTTCTTCAGCACGTGTGACCTCCTCCTCTGGTGATAATCCAAAATCTTTGCCTTCTGGCCTGTCCGTAATCACTTCCAAGATTCCTGGGTGACTAGGGTTTCCTACTCGAGCCTGCTGGGTGATTATGCAACCCATTTACTCCATGTAGCATCAGGTGCATGATGTGTAGAGGGGACCCTCCATTTGAACATCCAGCTCAGCACTGGCAGTCGGGGTGCCAGGAGCAGCAGTGCTTCAGTACCAACCACTTCTGAAGCAGCTCAATCCACTTCATATGCTGCCAATATCTCTTTTTCAGTTGGAGTATAGTGGGCTTCGGACCCTCTGTATCCCCGACTCCAAAACCCTAGGGATCGGCCAAGGATCTCCCCTGGCACTTTCTGCCAGAGGCTCCAGGTAGGGCCATTCTCCCCGGCGGCAGTGTAGAGCACATTTTTACATCTTGTCCTGCCTGGACTGGCCCGACAACTACTGCATGAACTATTTCTTGTTTAATCTGGTCAAAGTCTTGTCGTTGTTCACGACCACATTTGAAATCATCCTTCTTCCGGGTCACTTGATAGAGAGGGCTTATCATCAGACTATAATCTGGAATCTGCATTCTCCAAACACCCACAATGCCCAAAAGCTCTTGTGTTTCCTTTTTGCTAGTTGGTGGAGACATAGCTGCTATTTTGTTGATCACACCCATTGCAATCTGACGCGGTCCATCTTACTCTTTCACCTATAAGAACTGGATCTCTTGTGCAGGTCCCTTGACCTTACTTTGTTTTATGGCAAAATAGGCCTTCAGAAGGCTTTGGACTATATTGTTCCCTTTCTCAAACATGTCGTCTTCTGTGTTGCCCCATACAACGATGTCATCAATGTATTGAAGGTGTTCAGGAGCTCCACACTGTTCCGGTGCAGTCTGAATCAGTCCACGGCAAGTGGTAGGGCTGTGTTTGCACTCCTGGGGCAGTCAATTCTAGGTGTACTGGACTCCCCTCCAAGTGAAAGCAAACTGTGGCCTGCACTCTGCTGACAGAGGGATGGAGAAAAACCCATTAGCGATATCAATTGTGGCATACCACTTGGCTGCCTTTGACTCCAGTTTGTATTGAAGTTCTAGCATGCCCGGCACAGCAGCACTCAACGGTGGAGTGACTTCATGCAGGCCACGATAGTCTACTGTTAGCCTCCGCTCTCCATTACACTTCTCACACTGGCCATATGGGACTGTTAAAGGGTGAGCGGGTCTTCCTGATCACTCCTTTGCTCTCCAGTCAATGAATGAGCTCATGGATGGGAAACAGGGAGCCTCTGTTCGCGCGATACTGCCACTGGTGCACCGTTGCCGTGGCAATCGGCACCTGTTGTTCTTTGACCTTCAGCAGCCCCACAACAGAAGGGTCCTTCAAGAGGCCAGGCAAGGCAGACAGCTGTCCCATTATTTCCATCTCCAAGGCAGCTACACCAAGAGCCCACCTGTACATTTTTGGGACCTTGAAATACCCTCTCCTGAGGTAGTCTAAGCCAAGGATGCACAGAGCCTCTGGACCAGTCCACAATGGGGTGCTTTTGCCACTCATTCCCGGTTAGGCTCACTTCAGCCTCCAATACAGTTAGCTCCTGGGATCCCCCTGTCACTCCAGAAATACAGATGTGTTCGGTCCCTATATAGCTTGATGGCATTAGGGTGCACTGTGCACCGGTGACCACTAGAGCCTTGTACTCCTGTGTGTCTGATGTGCCAGGCCATCGGATCCACACAGTCCAGTAAAGCCTGTTGTCCCTTTCCTCCACCTGGCTGGAGGCAGGGCCCCTCTAGTCCTCACCATAGTATTTGCTACTCAATTCTTGTTAACACAAATCAAAATTTGCCCTGTTAAGATCACAAATAAAATCAGTGCTCCTACACTTCTGTCTGGGGAACTGCTCACTGGAAACTGGAACAGCAACTTTCCTGGAAGAACCACCCTGAGTGATTGTTTTCCCTTGCAGCTCACATACCTGTGTCACCCAGGTGAAACCATAGAGTGGCATCTGGTGTGAATCCTCTCTCTTGAGCAAAGGGACACTTACTCCTAATGGCTGAGATACTGGTCCATACAGGTGAGGACTAGGACATATCTTCTCTGAGTTCCTGGACCTCCTGGGACAGTTTCTCCACAGCCAAGATGAAGGAGGAAGAGACACGTGCTTTGGATTCCCAGAGTCTGTCAATCACATCCCCCACCATTGGTGCCTCTTCATCTTTTCAGGCCAGTTATGCCAATGAGATTACATGCTGTTCTCCGTACAAACATCTGCCACATGGGTCCTGTGCACTGGGCTTCACCCAGATCTTTGGAGAACTGTTGATCACATTGTCACCTGGCTGCTCCGATGCTGGGATAATGGGGCCAGTAGCCTGGAACTAGAGGGAAAAGAAGCCAAACAACTGGGATCCCTTTCTGGGGAAGGGGGTGTTGACAAAGCAATTGGGAAAAAAACACAAGCCCTCAGCCTCTGGAGGCGACTCCTGTCTGGAGTGAAGGAAAGGTATCCCTTCAAAGAGGATGTTACATATCGCCCAGGAAAATGGACAACTATGGAGAAAGGTATCCAGTATCTAAGGGAATTAGCTGTGCTTGAGGTGATTTATGGTGACCTGGACGATCAACGGTCATCCAAAGATCCAGATGAAGCCTGGTGCACACGACCCATGTGGCGGAAGTTTGTACGGAGGGCACCATCTTCACATGCAAACTCATTGGCAGTGATGTCCTGGAAAGATGACGAGACACCAACGGTGGCAGAGGTGATTGATAGACTCTGGGATTACAAAACAAATCCCTCTTCCTCGGTCATCTCTGCGGTGGAGAAACTATCCCAAGATGTCCAGCAACTCAAAGAAGATATGTCCTACTCCCCACCTCGACAGAGTAGTGTCTCAGCTGTTAGGAATAAGCGTCCTTTGGCTCAAAGAAGGGGATACACACCACGGGCCACCCTATGGTTCTACCTGTGTGACCACAGAGAGGACATGATGAGGTGGGATGGCAAGCCTACTTCGACCCTACAGGCACGAGTGCATGAACAGCAAGGAAGAACAGTCACTTAGGGAGGCTCTTCCAGGAAAGCTGCTGCTCCAGTTTCCAGTAAGCAAGTCCCCAGACAGAGGAGTAGAAGTGCTGATTTTATTTCTAAGTGTAATAGAGGGACTCCTGATTCACATTTACAGGAAGTGAGTTGTGACTGCAATGATCAGGACTAGAGGGGCCCTGCCTCTAGCCAGGTGGAAGAAAGGGGTAACCGGGCTTACTGGACTGTGTGGATCCGATGGCCTGGCACATCCGACCCACAGGAGTACAAAGCTTTAGTAGACACCGGCGAACAGTGCACCTTAATGCCATCAAACTATATAGGGGCAGAACCCATCAGCATTGCTGGAGTGACGGGGGATCCCAAGAGCTGACTGTATTGGAGGCCAAAGTGAGCCTCACTGGGAATGAGTGGCCAAAGCACCCCATTGTGTTTGGTCCCAAGGCTCCGTGCATCCTTGGCATAGACTGTCTCAGGAGAGGGTATTTCAAGGACCCAAAAAGGTACAGGTGGGCTTTTGGTGTAGCTCCCTTGGAGATGGAGGAACCTAAACAGCTGTCTACCTTGCCTGGCCACTCAAAGGACCCTTCTGTTGTGGGGTTGCTAAAGGTCAAAGAACAACAGGTGCCAATCGCCATCACAACAGTGCACCAGCGGCAATATCGCACCAACAGAGACTGATCCCCATCCATAAACTCACTGAACAACTAAGGAGCCAAGGAGTCATCAGTAAGACCCACTCACCCTTTAACAGTCCCATATGGCCAGGGCGGAAGTGTAATGGAGAGGGAAGACTAACAGTAGACTATCGTGGCCTGAATGAAGTCACTCCACCGTTGACTACTGCGGTGCCAGACATGGTAGAAACATCAGTACGAACTGGAGTCAAAGGCAGCCAAGTGGTATGCCACAATTGATATTGCTAATGCATTCTTCTCAATCCCTCTGGCAGCAGAGTGCAGGCCACAGTTTGCTTTCACATGGAGGGGCGTCCAGTACACCTGGAATCGACTGCCCCAGGGGTGGAAACACAGTCCTACCATTTGCCATGGACTGATTCAGACTGTACTGGAACAGGGAGAAGCTCCACAACACCTACAATACATTGATGACACCATTGTGTGGGGCAACACATCGGAAGAAGTTTTTGAGAAAGGAGAGAAAATAGTCCAAATCCTCCTGAAAGCTGGTTTTGCCATAAAACGAAGTAAGGTCAAGGGACCCGCACAAGAGATTCAGTTCTTAGGAATCAAATGGCAAGATGGTCGTCGTCACAGCCCCATGGATGTGATCAACAAGATAGCAGCCATGTCTCCACCAACTAGCAAAAAGGAAACACAATCTTTCTTGGGTGTTGTGGGTGTTTGGAGAATGCATATTCCAGATTATAGTCTGATCGTAAGCCCTCTCTATCAAGTGACCCGGAAGAAGAATGATTTCAAATGGGGCCCTGAGCAACAACAAGCCTTTGACCAGATTAAACAAGAAATAGTTGATGCAGTAGCTCTTGGGCCAGAAATATGAATAACAAATTTCTCTGTTAAGATCAGGAATAAAATCAGCACTTCTACTCCTCTGTCTGAGGAATTGCTCACTGGAAACTGGAGCAGCAGTTTTCCTGTACAAACCCCCCTGAGTGACTCTTTTCCCTTGCAGCTCACATACCCATGCCTCTAGGGTCAAGGTAGGTTTTCCATCCCACTTCCTCATGTCATCTCTGTGGTCACGCAGTTAAAACCCTAGGATACCCCGTCATATGTATCGTGTCGCTTGAGCAAAGGGACACTTACTCCCAATGGCTGAGATACTGGTCCATACTAGTGGGGAGTAGGACATATATTCTTTGAATTGCTGGAACTCCCAGGACAGTTCCTCCACAGCCGAGATGAGGGAAAAAGAGAGATTTTCCTGGTAATCCCAGAGTCTATCAATCACCTCTGCCACCGTTGGTGCCTTGTCATCTTTCCAGGACATTACTGCCAGTGAGTTCCCACGCGTTGATGGTGTGCTCCGTACAAACTTACGCCACATGGATCGTGTGCACCAGGCTTCATCTGGATCTTTGGATGACCGTTGATCGTCCAGGTCACCATAAATCACCTCAAGCATGGCTAGTTCCCTCACGTACTGGATACCTTTCTCCATAGTCATCCATTTTCCCAGGCAATATACAATATCTTCCTTGAAGGGCTTCCTTTTTCTTCACACCGGACAGGAGTCACCTCCAGAGGCTGAGCGCTTGTGTCCCTTTTCCAAGTGCTTTGTCAATGCCCCCTTCCCTAGAAAGGGATCCCAGTTGTTTGGCTTCCTTCCCCTCTAATTCCAGACTGCTGCTGGCCCCGTTATCCCAGCATCGGAGAAGCCAGGTGACAATGTGCTCACCTGAAGGACAGCTGAAATCTTTTTGCATATCCCACAACTCACTCAAGGATAGGGATCGGGTAGTTTCCGTTTCTTGTACGGGTTCTTCCTCTTCTTCCTCCTCCTCTCCTAGTGATATCCCATGCCTTTCCATCATCTCTTTCTAAATGAGTTGACTTTCTCTTCCAGGATTTCTTCTTGCGTATAGGGGCGACTGATACTGGCACAGGTTGGTCCTCAGATTCAGCTGCAACACTTGTCACCGGGGTTGGAGTAATTGCAGTGCCTGTTGTGGAGGTTTGAGTGGCTGCACTGCTTGTCACTTTCCTTGTCTTTGTCTTTTTAGATCCAGAGGCCTTCTCTTCCCTTTTGGGGTATTGAAGAGTGTTAAACAGGGCTCGATAGGCATGGGCCAGGCCCCAGCACATTGCAGTGATTTGTATCTCTCTGGAATTGCCAGGGTGACAACATACATCCTCCAAATATTCTACTCATTTTTCAGGATTCTGCACTTGTTCAGGGGTGAAGTCCCAAAACACTGGGGGTGCCCACCATCTTAGGCATTTGCCCATACTATCCTGCATACCCTGCCACGCATAGCTATCGATCCTTGGGGCAGATCTCTGGATGATATTCTTAAGTTGCTTATTAACCTGAGACAGAACTGAAACCATCTGCCAAAGCAATACCAACAGGTATCTCTTAACCACCCAAGGATGTTCAAGATACTGAAAAGTTGTTGTAATGAAGGAGGAGGCATTATAGAAGATGGTAGCTAAGGTGCCATTCTTTATTTCCTCCATAAAAACCTCTCAGAGGAGGAGGTATAATTCCTAATGGTCTCCATGAGGTGGTACCCGAAGTACAGTAACAGCTTCCATGCAAGACCCAAGTAACTGATAACAGTCAGGGCCAGTGCTTTAATAACAAATCTCCTAGGCAAAACCTCTCTAATCACTGCAGAGCATGGCAAATTACAAAAACCAACAGCCATTTTTAACCTGTACTTCAAAATCAGCATGGTGTAGTTTCCTCCCCTTGGTGGCCCACGCCTCAAACCAAGACCTCTCAGCCTGCTTCAGGTATTCACCATACAAACCCTGTCCCTTCCAACACATCGCAGAGTGAGCACTCAGCTCTTGCTCCTCTCCTGATGTTGGGTGAGCTCTGTCAGAGAGCTCTGAGACTGCATTCAGGAAGAGGCTGTCCAGGAATCTAAAATCTTCCTCTTTTTCAGCCAGAGTGGCACAGCCTGAGGGAGTCGGCACAGGAGGCTGCAGCTGCCACTGGGAGGAAGAGGTTTGACAGTTGGAGGACCCAGAGGAGAAATTGATGGGATGACACTGACCACAGGTAGTGGTGCCCTTTACCTGCACAGCAATAGCGTACCTTTGAGCAGAAGCTGCTAAGTGATAGCCCTCACTGGGCTGCTCATGTGGCCAGCCCAATGGAGATCCCCAGTGTAGTAATGTTACCAGGGCAAGAGGAAAATCATAGCCATATAGGCGGGCCAGATACTGCATTTTCGCCCTGGAGCTATCCATGGGCTGAGGGCTTAGGCATTCTCCTCCTCCTCTTTCTTTCCTTGTGCCTGTGCACAGCTACAGGCAGTGAAGGGCCTGCTGTCCTCATCTGTTGTCCTCATGTTCATGCCTGAAATTTCATGGCTGCCCAATTACACTAATGAAGGCTGCTCTTTCTGCTAATGCAACGCAGTTTTAGAAAAGACATGCCCTGAAGAAGCAGGAATATCTATTACGAGGCTGCCATGGTATAGACTCTGCCTTATTCCCCATAGGATATGTGCTAGCAAACGCAGGATGTTCTCCATGTGGTCTCTTCTAGTCACAGATCAACCTCTTGGCATTTCTTTAGCAACACATTTCCTTAATTTATGGAATATAATAATGAGTATGTTAGTCTGCATAGTAAGTGTTATTGAAATCAAACTATGATTATTAAAACAAATGTGGGAAGTGAACTGAATGATGCAGTAGCCTTACTTTGTATTATTTTTGCTTGTTTGTTCCGTTTCAGTATGTGGAGATGTGTTTCTTTAGCCCAGGTATTTACTGATATACATATATGCAAGAGCCTGAACTGTCACGTTGGCCTTAAAAGAAATACTCATTTGCCCCATATTCAGTATTAAGCGTTGCAGTTTAGCGTCCTCTCTTCTGCAACTCCATATGCAAGTCTCAGGTAATCAATTGCTTTCGCGGAAACCTATTTAAAGCTTCCAACTCCAGAAGCTTCCTCACAGATAATGTCATAACTGGGAGTCTTGAGCCAGATCTTCTCCCCTATCTTCCAAAGCCAAGCAACCATCAGTCAGCCAAAAGCCCAGCAAAGAAAAAACAGAAACACAACTACAGCAAAACTATGCAAGTTATCTTAGCACAGGGAGGAGACTAGAATTTGGCTTTTGTATAGGTCAAAGGAGGCAAAGGATCTTGAAGGGATGGTGCTAAAGAAAATGCTTTCATGGCCCCGGCTTCAGCATGCTGAAAGAAAGAAGCAACTCCCCAGGGAGGACTTCGCTTCTAGGGTAGTGGCACATGGTGTCACTCAAGACATATTGTCATGGTTCAGCCTCAGCTGGCAACTGAACACCACGCAGCCGCTCGCTCACACCCCCCCCCACCCCTGTGGGATGGGGAAGAGAATCGGACGAGCAAAAGAACTTGTGGGTTGAGATAAGCACAGTTTAATAACTACAATAGAATGATGATGATAAATGATTATGATAATAATGACAGTAATGTTAATATAATAAAAGGGAAAAGGAAGGAAAGGGAAAACAGGGAACAAAAACGCGGAAACACGAACGATACAACCGCTCACCACCCGCCGACCGACGCTGCCCGTCCCCGAGCCGCGATTGCTCCCTCCCTCCCCCGGCCAGCCCCTCCCAGGTAGCATACTGGGCATGACGTTACATGATATGGAATATCCCTTTGGTCAGTTTGAATCCACTCTCTTAGCTGTGCCCCCTCCCCTCCCGGCTTCTTGTGCACCCAGCAGAGCATGGGAGGCTAGACATGTCCTTGACTAGTATCAGCGCTGCCCAGCAACAGCCTAAACATCTGTGTGTTATCTCAACAGGTTTTTTTTCCATGCTAATTTCAAAGCACAGCACTATACCAGCTAGAGTGAAGAAAATTAACTCTATCCCAGCTGAAACCATGACAGTATCCACCCCTTATTCCATATCATTGACATCATGCTCAGGTCCCATACTATTCAGTACAACTTCAATAATCCTTATCCATCTTCTTATCCTTTAACAATATATATATATATATATATACAGATTTTCATTTATCATTCCACTAGTTTATGGAACACCCCTGTAGAATGCCTGTGAAATGTCCATTGAGTTCATTTAGTCCATGACTTTGGATTTCATCTCTTGTAAGGGTCCTTCGGTGCGGCGGTGTGCGTGGGGTCAGGTTGTTGCGTGTCAGTCCTTGTTCCATCACCGCTGCACTGGTAGTTCGTGTTCTCTCACTGCTGCTCTTCGCTCGGTTCCATTGAAAGTTCATTTGCTATTATCATTAACTGGGAGATTCCCACCATGATAACATTCCACTGATGCAACCATAGTAGTGATGACATACAACATCATATTACAATTAACAGCATATTATTCAGTTCATTGGCTGTTTTCACCCAAAATTAAATCCCCCTGGGGTACACACCGAACTCCTCCATCCTCCCGCATCACCCACCAAGTGCACCCAGGTCCTCGAGCAAACGCAATCCCACGAGTGGGCTTGCCTCTGCTGGAAGCAGGAATAACCCAGACTGTCTTGCCCAGCATATTTTTTATGTGCACTACAGGGACTCTATCCCCTTCCACAGTACGTAAGGATTCTGATTGGGCCGGGCCAGCTCGCCTGGCAGATCCCCTTGTGTTGACTAACCAGGTGGCTTTTGCTAAATGTGTATCCCAGTGTTTAAATGTTCCACCCCCCATTGCTCTCAGTGTCATCTTTAATAGTCCATTGTATCTTTCGATTTTCCCAGAGGCTGGTGCGTGATAGGGGATGTGATACACCCACTCAATGCCATGCTCTTTGGCCCAGGTGTCTATAAGGTTATTTCGGAAATGAGTCCCATTATCTGACTCAATTCTCTCTGGGGTGCCATGTCGCCACAGGACTTGTTTTTCGAGACCCAGGATAGTGTTCCGGGCAGTGGCGTGGGGGACAGGATATGTTTCCAGCCAGCCGGTGGTTGCTTCTACCATGGTGAGAACATGGCGCTTGCCTTGGCGGGTTTGTTGGGCTGTGATATAGTCAATCTGCCAGGCCTCCTCATCTTTATATTTCAGCCATCGTCCCCCATACCACAGAGGCTTTACCCGCTTCGCTTGCTTGATTGCAGCGCATGTTTCACATTCGTGGATAACCTGCGCAATAACGTCCATGGTCAAGTCCACCCCTCGATCACGAGCCCACCTGTATGTTGCATCTCTCCCTTGATGGCCTGAGGTGTCATGGGCCCACCGAGCTAGAAATAGTTCACCCTTATGTTGCCAGTCCAGATCCACCTCAGCCACTTCAATCTTGGCAGCCTGATCTACCTGCTGGTTGTTTCGATGTTCTTCAGTGGCCCGACTCTTAGGGACGTGAGCATCCACATGCCGTACCTTTACAACCAGGTTCTCTACCCGGGCAGCAATATCTTGCCACAATGTGGCAGCCCAGATGGGTTTGCCTCTGCGCTGCCAGTTGCTTTGCTTCCACTGCTGTAGCCAGCCCCACAGGGCATTTGCCACCATCCAGGAATCAGTATAGAGATAGAGCACTGGCCACTTTTCCCGTTCAGCGATGTCTAAGGCCAGCTGGATGGCCTTTACTTCTGCAAACTGGCTCGATTCACCTTCTCCTTCAGCAGTTTCTGCTACTTGTCGTGTAGGACTCCATACAGCAGCCTTCCATCTCCGTTGCTTTCCCACAAGGCGACAGGACCCATCAGTGAACAGGGCGTATTGCTTCTCATCTTCTGGCAGTGTGTTATACAGTGGGGCTTCTTCAGCACGTGTCACCTCCTCCTCTGGTGATATTCCAAAGTCTTTGCCTTCTGGCCAGTCCATAATCACTTCCAAGATTCCTGGGCGACTGGGGTTTCCTACTCGAGCCCGCTGGGTGATCAGTGCAACCCATTTACTCCACGTAGCATCAGTTGCATGGTGTGTAGAGGGGACATTTCCTTTGAACATCCAGCCCAGCACTGGCAGTCGGGGTGCCAGGAGCAACTGTGCTTCAGTACCAACCACTTCTGAAGCAGCTCGGACCCCTTCATATGCTGCCAATATCTCTTTTTCAGTTGGAGTATAGCAGGCTTCAGACCCTCTGTATCCCCGACTCCAAAACCCTAGGGGTCGACCTCGGGTCTCCCCTGGTGCTTTCTGCCAGAGGCTCCAGGTAGGGCCATTCTCCTCAGCTGCGGTGTAGAGCACATTTTTAATATCTTGTCCTGCCCGGACTGGCCCAAGAGCTACTGCATGAACTATTTCCCGTTTAATCTGTTCAAAGGCTTGTTGTTGTTCAGGGCCCCATTTGAAATCATTCTTTTTCCGGGTCACTTGATGGAGGGGGCTTACGATCAGGCTGTAGTGTGGAATATGCATTCTCCAAAAACCCACAACGCCCAAGAAAGCTTGTGTTTCCTTTTTGCTGGTTGGTGGAGACATGGCTGTTATTTTGTTGATCACATCCATGGGGATCTGACGACGACCATCTTGCCATTTTATTCCCAAGAACTGGATTTCTCGTGCAGGTCCCTTAACTTTACTTTGTTTTATGGCGAAACCAGCTTTCAGGAGGATTTGAACTATTTCCTTCCCTTTCTCAAAAACTTCTTCTGCTGTATTGCCCCACACGATGATGTCATCAATGTATTGTAGGTGTTCGGGAGCTCCACCTTGTTCCAAAGCATTATGGATCAGTCCATGGCAAATGGTAGGGCTGTGTTTCCACCCCTGGGGCAGTCGATTCCAGGTGTACTGGACCCCCCTCCAAGTAAAAGCAAACTGTGGCCTGCACTCTGCTGCCAGAGGGATTGAGAAGAATGCATTAGCGATATCGATTGTGGCATACCACTTGGCTGCCTTGGACTCCAGTTCATATTGAAGTTCTAGCATGTCTGGCACAGCAGCACTCAATGGTGGAGTGACTTCATTCAGGCCACGATAGTCTACCGTTAGCCTCCACTCTCCATTAGACTTCCGGACTGGCCATATGGGACTGTTAAAGGGTGAGTGGGTTTTACTGATGACTCCTTGGCTCTCCAGTCGACGAATGAGCCCGTGGATAGGGATCAGAGAGTCTCTGTTGGTGCGATATTGCCGTCGGTGCACTGTTGTGGTGGCGATCGGCACCCGTTGTTCTTCGACCTTCAGCAACCCCACAACAGAAGGGTCCTTCGAGAGGCCAGGCAAAGTAGACAGCTGTTTAATTTCCGCCGTCTCCAAGGCGGCTACACCAAAAGCCCACTTGTAACCTTTTGGGTCCTTGAAATACCCTCTCCTGAGATAGTCTATGCCAAGGATGCACGGAGCCTCGGGGCCAGTCACAATGGGGTGCTTCCATGCAAAACCTAAATAACTGATAACAGTCAAGGCCAGTGTTTTAATAACAAGTCTCCTAGGCAAAATATCTCTAATCACTGCAGAGCACAGCCAGCTGACAGAACCAACAGCAAGTTTTAACATGTACTTTACAATCAGCATGGTAAAGACTGGACAAGCTAATACTGCGAGCAGATTAATCAATGCTGTGACCAGCAACTGTTATTATCTCAAACCCTTCTCGCCCCACGTTGGGCGCCAAAAAAACAGACTGTCGTGGTTCAGCCTCAGCTGGCAACTGAACACCACGCAGCCGCTCGCTCACACCCCCCCCCACCCCTGTGGGATGGGGAAGAGAATCGGACGAGCAAAAGAACTTGTGGGTTGAGATAAGCACAGTTTAATAACTACAATAGAATGATGATGATAAATGATTATGATAATAATGACAGTAATGTTAATATAATAAAAGGGAAAAGGAAGGAAAGGGAAAACAGGGAACAAAAACGCGGAAACACGAACAATACAACCGCTCACCACCCGCCGACCGACGCTGCCCGTCCCCGAGCCGCGATTGCTCCCTCCCTCCCCCGGCCAGCCCCTCCCAGGTAGCATACTGGGCATGACGTTACATGATATGGAATATCCCTTTGGTCAGTTTGAATCTGCTCTCTTAGCTGTGCCCCCTCCCCTCCCGGCTTCTTGTGCACCCAGCAGAGCATGGGAGGCTAGACATGTCCTTGACTAGTATCAGCGCTGCCCAGCAACAGCCTAAACATCTGTGTGTTATCTCAACAGGTTTTTTTTCCATGCTAATTTCAAAGCACAGCACTATACCAGCTAGAGTGAAGAAAATTAACTCTATCCCAGCTGAAACCATGACACATATGAAGAAATTAAGTACTTAGGTTTGAGTGAACACCATGTCTCATTCCATGACATGGCTGGTTTAGCGACTGCCTAGGGATCCAACAGCAGCACATTTACAAGCAGTGTTTGTCAGAATGCTGAATAAAAGTAGCCAAAGAAATAAAAACCCTTTCATATATTTTTGAGTTTAGTTTTCTGATGCAATTTGCTTTGCTGATTTATGCAGTTTTAGTAATCCTTTTTTATGATATTCCAGTTGATCAGTAACTTCATGATTGTTGTTTCTAAGTCAGTCCCCTTTGGTTAGACCCTTACTCTCTAGGAAAATAATTTATATTCATCCACACTGACCTGTTTTTCTCATTAGCCTGCGTAAATGATCCACATACTTCCAGTAATGGTGATATATCTTTCACCAAGTGATTCCTGCATCAGTGAGAACAGTCCTCAGCATCTGTGCTGGTTTTGGCTGAAGAGGGGTTAATTCCCTTCACAGTAGTGCCTGTGGTGGTCAGGGACATTTCCAGCTTCCTGTGCTCTGCCACATGGGCAAGAGGCTGGGATGGGCGGGGCCAGAGCCAGGGGGCCGACCCCGACTGGCCAATGGGATGTTCACTCCATACCATGTGACACCATGATGAATATATATTGACTGGGGCAGTTGATATGCAGTATTGTGGGGTGGTGTGTGTTTTGGTTGTTGATTTTTTCTTCATCCTGTTCTGGCTTTTTCTTATCTTGTTATTATCCTTTTCATTTTACTACTAGTGGTTTTATTGTTTTATTTTAATTATTAAGGTGTTCTTATCTCAACCCATTATTTCTTTCACTTTTACCCTTCTGATTCTCTCCCCCCATCCTGCTGGTGGGGGAGGGATTGAGCAGCTGTGTGGGGCTGAGTTGCTGGCTAAACCCCAACAGTTGCAGAATAGGAGGGAGGCAGCACAGGTGAGGCAGAATCATCAGGATCCAAAGTGTGACCTTGGCCTTCAAGCTGAGATTCATCTATGCAGGATCTTCTTGCTGCAACAATCTGTAAGCAATGCAGGACAGCTGCTACCAAGCAGACTGTGGTGGTGAGAGCTCTCATGGCTCAAAGAGCAGAGAGAACCTTCTCAAGAAGGTGAGAAGCGTTGCATGCCTTCACGTGGTATAGCTTCAGTACAGTCTCTTGTTTTATGCATTTACCGAGATGGAGTTCTTTGCAGCAGAAACAGATGTTGTTTCCACCCATATCCACCAAATTGCATCTTGGTAACCTGGACACAAACTGAATGTCTTAGCATTGCATTACAAATACAGCCAGGTTCAGCAGAACACAGGGAATATTGGTCAGAACAAATAGGTTAGCCAAAACTATCATTGGCCTCTTCCTTACCGTTAAGCCCAAGATTCCAGATAGATCTGGAAGTGACTGGCCCAGGGGTGGAAACACAGTCCTACCATTTAACATGGACTGATTCAGACTTTACCGGAACAGGGAGAATCTCTGGAACACCTTCAAAACATTGATGACATCATCGTGTGTGGCAACACATGTGAAGAAGTTTTTGAGAAAGGAGAGAAAATAGTCCAAATCCTTCTGAAAGCTGGTTTTGCCATAAAACAAAGTAAGGTCAATGAACCCGTGGAAGAGATTACGTTCATAGGGTTAAAACAATAAGATGGACGTCCTCAGATCCCAATGGATGTGATCAACAAAATAGCAGCCATGTCTCCACCATTAGCAAAAAGGAAATACAAGCTTTCTTGGGCGTTGTGGGTTTTTGGAGAATGCATATTCCAGATTACTGTCTGATTGTAAGCCATCTCTATCAAGTGACCCAGAAGAACAATGATAAGACTTTGACCAGATTAAACAAGAAATAGTTCATGCAGTAGACTTTGGGCCAGTCCGGGCAGAACAAGTTATAAAAACTATTTTCTACACTGCAGCTGAGTAGAATGGCCCTACCTGGAGCCTCTGGCAGAAAGCGCCTGGGGAGACCCGAGGTCAACCCCTAGGGTTTTGGAGTCGGGTATAGAGAGTCTGAAGCGCACTATACTCCAACTGAAAAAGAGATATTGGCCTCTCATGAAGGGGTTCGAGCTGCATCACAAGGGGTTGGTACTGAAGCATAGCTCCTCCTGGTGCCCCAAATTCTGGTGCTGGGCAGAATGTTCAAAGGAAAGATTTCCCTCTACACATCATGCACCTGATGCTACATGGAGTAAATGGGTTGCATAATCACCCAGCAGGCTCGAGTAGGAAACCCTAGTCACCCAGGAATCTTGGAAGTGATTATGGACAGGCCAGAAGGCAAAGATTTTGGATTATCACCAGAGGAGGAGGTGACACATGCTGAAGAAGCCCCACTGTATAAGAAACTGCCAGAAAAAAAGAAGCAGTATACCCTGTTCACTGATGGGTCCTGTCATCTGGTGGGAGAGCATCAGAGATGGAAGGCTGCTATATGGATTCCTGTGTGACAAGTCGCAGAAACTGCTGAAGGAGAAGGTGAATTGAGCCAGTTTGCAGAGGTAAATGCCATCCAGCTGGCCTTAGACATTGCCGAATGGGAAAAGTGGCCAGTGCTCTATCTCTGTACTTACTCCTGGATGGTGGCAAATGCCCTGTGGGGGTGGTTACAGCAATGGAAGCAGAACAACTGGCAGTGCTGAGGCAAACCCATCTGAGCCGCCACATTGTGGCAAGATATTGCTGATCGGATAGAGAACCTGGTTGTGAAAGTACGTCACGTGGATGCTCACGTCCCCAAGAGCCAGGCCACTGAAGAACATCGGAACAACCAGCAGGTAGATCAGGCTGCCAAGACTGAAGTGGCTGAGGTGGATCTGGACTGGCAACATAAGGGTGAACTATTTCTAGCTCGGTGGGCCCATGACGCCTCAGGCCATCAAGGGAGAGATGCAACATACAGGTGGGCTCGTGATCGAGGGGTAGACTTGACCATGGACACTATTGCACAGGTGTCCTGGTTTCAGCTGGGATAGAGTTAAACTTCTTCGTAATAGCTAGTATGGGGCTATGTTTTGTTTTTTGCTGGGAACAGTGATGATAATGTGGAGATGTTTTAGTTGTTGCTAAGTAGCATTTACACTCGTCAAGGACTTTTTCAGCTCCCTGTGCTCTGCCGGGTGCACGAGAAACTGGGAGGGGACACAACGTGGACAGCGGACCCAAACTGACGAATGGGATATTCCTTACCATATGACGTCATGCTCAGTATATAAAGCTGGGGGAAGAAGATGGAAGGTGGGGACGTTTGGAGTAATGGCTTTTGTCTTCCCAAGTAACTGTTATGCATGATGGAGCCCTGCTTTCCTCGAGATGGCTGAACACCTGCCTGCCCATGGGAAGTAGTGAATGAAATCCTTGTTTTGCTTTGCTTCTGTGTGCAGCTTTTGCTTTACCTATTAAACTGTCTTTATCTCAAAACATGAGTTGCTAACTTTTACTCTTCCGATTCACTCCCCTGTCCCACTGGGGGGGTGAGCTGCGTGGTGCTTCGTTGCTGACTGGGGCTAAACCACGACGTCAGGCTATCCACGAATGTGAAACATGCCCTGCAATCAAGCAAGCGAAGCGAGTAAAGCCTCTGTGGTATGGGGGACGATGGCTGAAATATTAATATGGGCAGGCCTGGCAGATTGACTATCACGCTCCAACAAACCCGCCAAGGCAAGCGTGATGTGCTTACAATGGTGGAAGCAACCACCTAGCTCTCAAAAAACAAGTCATGTGGCAACATGGCACCCCAGAGAGAAGTGAGTTAGACAACAGGACTCATTTCCGAAATAATCTCATAGACAGCTGGGCCAAAGCGCATGGCATTGAGTGGGTGTATCACATCCCCTGTTCACGCACCAGCCTCTGGAATAATTGAACGGTACAATGGACTGTTAAAAACTACGCTGAGAGAAATGTGTGGTGGAACATTTAGGCACTGGGATACACATTTAGCAAAAGCTACCTGGTTGGTCAACACTAGGGGATCTGCCAATTGAGCTGGCCCTGTACGATCAGAACATTTATGCACTGTGGAAGGGGATAAAGTCCCTGTAGTGCACATAAAAAATATGCTGGGGAAAACAGGCTGGGTTATTCTGGCCTCGGGCAAAGGCAGACCCATTTGTGGAGTTGCTTTTGCTCGAGGACCTGGGTGCACTTGGTGGGTGATGCGGAAGGATGGAGGAGTCCGGTGTGTGCCTCAAGGGGATTTATTTTGGGCAAAAACAGCCAATGAACTGAATGGCACAATGAGAACTACTATATGATATGGTGTGTCATCTCTGTGTTGCATCAATGATATCATAGTACAAACCTCACAATCCATGGAAGAGAAACTTTGATGAAACAAGCAAAGTGCAGCAGTGACGGAACGATGACTAACTTTGCAGCAACCCAACGCCACACACACCATCTCTCCCACCCTGAAAGATTGATATGACAGATGGAGCCCAGAGTCATGGACTGGGTGAATTCAATGGACATTTTTATGGACATGTTATAGGGAAGGTCCATAAATTAAGTGCATGTTGTCTGTGTATTATGTTAAAGGATAGAAAGGGGAGGGGTGGCGGTTGGTACGGTTGTATTGGATGCTATGGGACCTGGGCATGGTGTAAATGGTATGGAATAAGGGGTGGAGAATGTGCTGGTTTTGGCTGAGAAGGGGTTAATTCTCTTCACTGTAGTGCCTGTGGTGGTCAGGGACCTTTCCAGCTTCCCGCGCTCTGCCATGTTGGCAGGAGGCTGGGAGGGGTGGAGCCAAGGCCAGGGCAGCTGACCCCAATTGGCCAATGGGATCTTCATTCCATACCATGTGATACCATGACCAGTATATTAATGGGGGCAGTTGCGGCTCAGGAAGGCACGTCGGCAGGCAGTGAGCGGCTGTGTCACGTGCGGTTTGTGTCGGTGGTTCATTCCACCGTCCCGGGTTTCGTGCCTCTCATTGTTTTCCTTTCCCTTGCATTTTTGTTGTTTTGGTTTTTTTTAATTTTAATTATTAAACTGTTCTTACCTCAACCCACTGTAGGGGAATAGACAGGGATCGGCGACCGGAAGATTACGGGATGTGACGGAAAGATAGACTCCTCCCCATAGGAGTGGCAGGAACAGGAACCGCAAGAGCTATATAAGCGTGTGACGCAGCTAAATAGACGGACATTTTGTATCCATCATATTGGTGTCTGTGCATCACTGTCCCCAGGGCGGGTAGAGCCCTGTGTCCCGGAGGTATGCGGCCCAAGATAAGTTCTCCCGCAGAAGCGTACAGCTACAAGTGGTGACCCCGACGTGATTAGCGGGGAGGCTTGGCAGGTTCGCCGGGGGGAAAAGAGAGCTTGGGGCACGCAGGGGCGGGACGGGGAGCCGCAGGTCGGCGGGCGCGCCATGGATTCAGTCGTAAAGGTACTGAAGGGATTGGGGAAGGAATATGGTACTTCGATATCGAAGACGCCTACCTCAAAGGCCATCCGATGGATGATTACGCAGGGGCTCATACGAAGTCCCGCAGACATATTTAATAAGGATAAGTGGGTGAGGATTAAAGAGGAGTTAGCCGAAAGGGCTATGACGGGAAAACCCCAGTACATACAGCTCTGGGGAAAGATACACCGATTACTATTGAAAGCTCGGGATGATCAGGAGACGTGGCGGCAGGCGTGGCGGTGCCTGCACGGTGCTACAGGCGACAGTAGCCCGGAAATAGACCCAGGAGTGGCAGTGGGGACGCAGACAGGGGCAAGCATCGCGGGGGATGGGAAAGAAGGGGAGAGTTCGGACGGAGTAGCCTGGCCAGCGACTCAGTCTGAGGCTCCCAAGGAGGTGGATCGGGAAGCGGCGGTGTTCCCTGTTGAGCCAACAGGGCCTTTAGAGAGTCCCCCCCCCGCATACCCCTGGGATGATTTGGCACGGGCGCGGGAGCCCGCGCGCAGGGAGAGTGACGTGGCAGCGGACGCAGCGGGAGTGACGGAGCCGAAGGAGAAAGATGACCAGCGCCGGAAGCAGCGCCGGCAGCAGCGCCGGCAGCGGCACAGCCCTCTGCCCGACCCTCGAGACTGGCTCCCGGGGCAACCCTTGAGATGGGAGTCGGACGAGGAGGGGGATTGGGGTGCCTGGAGGGGAGGACAGGGGGAGTATAGAACAACTTCGAGTAGCAGCGAATCAGAAACTGGGGGAGAAACCGATGCCCATATGTGGGAAGAGAGAGCAGCTTGCCTGCGGCGCGCAAAAAAGAGGCACAAAACAGCAGAGACTCGGAGGACCAATCAGAAGGAGGGAGGAGAGGGACCGTCAAAAGGGGAGTTCCGGGGCGCTGCAGCTCCGGAGGGGTCTCCGGAGGAAGTGCTGCGGCAGCTGCAGCAGGTTATGTGCGCACTAGGGGAAGTAACTTGGCATCAGACAGGACTTTTAACGAAGGGTGCACCCCAGCGACAGTCAGTTGAGTTACCTAACTGGCGTTTGATAGCTAGAGATTGTAGCCTCGATGGAGTAAGGATAGAGATGCCCGGGATCTTCCCTGTCCGATTAGCTCCAGGAGGAGGAGTGGAGTGGACGCCGATAGATGCCAAGCTAGTGCGAACTTTATGGCGAGAAATTAAAGAAAAGGGGCTGAAAGATGAAGGAGTAGGATTGCTGCTGGACGCTGCGCATGCAGCGCCAGTGACCCCCTCTTATGCTAAGCAGTTGGCGAAAGCAATATTAGCTCCCACAATGTACATACTTTGGAAGGAGGCAATGCACAGTGCCTGCCATGCCCTCGTACAGCAAGTGGCGGCAGTTCCGGCTCACCCGCTGAGGGGGACCACCCTTTACCGGCTCACTGGCAGAAGTCAAGGACTGGAAACCCCGCAGTTGCAAGCAGCAGAATTAAGGGGCAGGGAGCTGCAAGCGGTAACAGAGAGTTCCCGCAGAGCGTATAGCGAAGTGGGCAGGTATGAGAAAAAAGCAGAACCTTGGCAAAAGATGCAGCAAGGTCTAGCAGAGCCATTTACAACGTTTTGTGATAGGTTGCAAAAGGCTATTATAGAATCAGAATTGCCACCAGCAGCCAAGGAGGCAGTCCTTATGGATTGCCTCCGAAATCAAGCAAATCCGCAAACACAAGATATCCTCCGCACCCTGGCGGTAGGGGCGCCATTGGGTGAAACCATCAGGCATGTCTTGCGCCAGGAAGCATTGAACCAGCATGGCAGTGCGGGAGCGCACGTCTGCCAGAACACCGACTGTGGAAGTGAAGAAAGGGTGATGGTGCAAGCAGCCGGGGTGGGGCCGATATGTCACTTGTGTGGCCGGCGAGGGCACTTTAGAGCTGGGTGCCCGCTAGCGGAAAGGGGAGGATGTAATGGAGGAGGAGCGCGCCCGGTAGGGAGGTGCTGGGTGTGTGGGAAGCCAGGACACCTGGCAAGAGATTGTCCAACTACGAGGCCGGGAAACGGCCAAGGGAGGGCGAAGCGAGGGGGATTCGCGCCTCCTATGAGTCAAATGACCCCCATCACGGTGCCAGCGCCAGGAGCTTGGCCCACCGTAGCGAGCCAACGGGGAGTGAACCGTCATGCAGGGGGGCAAGATTTGCAGGTTACAGCCCCCGCGTGGCCTTGGTCATAGGCTGTAATGAGAGACCCATGGCAGCAGTGATGATTACCCCACAAGAACCGAGTTACCCGGCACGAATATGCCTGGGAATGTTAGTGGATACCAGGGCAGATGTCACAATAATGCCACTCGAACGGTGGCCACCAACTTGGCCCCTTGCCATGGGAAAACCTATAATAGGGGTAGGAGGAGAACAACAGACGAGAACAAGTACTTGCCCTGTGAAACTCGAAGTCATGGACGAGGACGCAGGGAAGCTCCTCACGGCCGTAGTGACCATACTAGTAGCAGATGGGGTAGCAAGCCCCTTGTTAGGGCGAAACGCCCTTGCCCAGATGGGGATCGGGTTGAAAAATTTAGCATAAGGGCCACTGCCTCAGAGGGGCTTCATCAGCACAAGTTAGTGTGGAAAACCGAACAGCCCATCTGGGTGGAGCAGTGGCCCCTGACAACAGAGAAAACAGAGGCTGTAAGAGCTATAGTAAAACGAGAGCACGAAGCAGGGCACCTAGAGCCCTCAATGAGCCCGTGGAACACCCCTATATTTGCTATAAGAACGAAAGATAAAAACCAATGGAGGATGCTGCATGATCTTAGAGCAGTAAATCAGCAAATGGAGGACATGGGGCCTCTCCAACCTGGCCTACCAGATCTGAGTGCTGTCCCAAGAGGATGGCAAGTCATTGTTTTAGATATCAAAGACTGCTTCTTCAGCATTCCGCTACATCCAGATGATAGAAAGAGATTTGCCTTTACTCTGCCTGCAGTGAACCGCACAGAACCAGGTAGTCAATGGCAGTGGACAGTACTTCCGCAGGGGATGAAAAATTCTCCAGCGATCTGCCAGAGGTATGTGGCTTCTGCATTGCGGCAAGTAAGGCAGCAGTATCAGGACAAAATCTACATGATCCACTACATGGATGACGTCCTCATAGCTGCGCCCACCGAGGCGTTGTGTGAACAAGTCTTTTCAGACACCCAACGGGGCCTTGCGGGACAGGGCCTCAAGGTAGCTGAGGCAAAGGTACAGCGAGGACCAGTATGTGGATTTCTGGGTGCTAGAATACAAGGGGATTCCATACAAGCTCAGCCTATTAAACTTACACCTAAGGTTAAAAATTTACACGATGTCCAGAAGCTGGTAGGAGCACTGCAGTGGTTGCGGACATTCATGCGTGTCACCGGTGAGGAGATGCAACCTTTCTATGCGTTGCTGAAAGGGACCAACCCATGGGAGCCCAGGAGTTTAGACGCTGAGGCAGTCCAGCAGTTGCAGATGATAGAACGTCGAATGCAAAAGGAAGGAGTATGGCGGTGGGACCCCCAGGAGGAATTAATTGCAGGTTGGATTCTGACCGCCAGTGGAGGGTTAGGATTGCTATATCAAATACGGACAGGGGAAGAAAAACCACTGCGATGGGTATATCAGAAGGTTCCCAACGATGCATTCTCCACAGAAGTCAAGGTAGCTGCGGGAATGATTTGGCGGCTGCGACGGGAAAGCAAGGTAATTTTTGGGAAAGAGCCAGATAAGCTGACAGTGCCGTGGAATGGGGAGAAATGGCAGAAGGTGGTAGAGAGTGAAGAGGATATCAGCAAGAGAAGTAGTAGCCACCTGTCCTTACTGTCAGCACTCGCCATTGTGGGAGGCAGGAGTCAACCGTCGAGGACTGGAAGCAAATTCTATCTGGCAGACTGACTTTACTGAATGTCCACAGTTGGCCCCCGGAAGGCACCTGGCAATTACAGTTGATACATATAGTGGAGTCATCATGGCTACTCAACATCGGAAGCAGACCGCAACGCACTTGACTACGCATTGGACCACGCTGATGGCGTGGCTTGGAAAGCCTACCGAGATAAAAACATATAATGGACCATGCTTTCGGGCTCGAAGTACCCAAGAATGGTGTAAAGCTTGGAATATTGTATTAAAACACGGCATTGCTTACAATAGCACAGGGCAGGCAATAGTAGAACGCGCTCATCACACCTTGAAAGCAAAAATAATACAGCTTGGGGAGGGGGAGGGGTATAAGGGAACTATACCCATAGCAGCTCAGCAAACTATTTTAATGCGTGCATTATATTCGCTTAATCATTTTATACGCGGGCAGGAGCAAGTTACAGCAGTGGAGAAGCACTTTGGCAAAGCTCAAGCAGGCGAGCGCTATCCGCAGGTACGAGTAAGGTTCCCAGGCAGTGAGCAATGGGAGAGAGGATGGAAACTGAGATGCCTGGGGAGGGGCTACGCCGCGGTTGAGAATGAAGGGTGCATAGAATGGGTGCCTGCAAAGTGTGTGAAAGCAGAACTGTGCAAGGATGTACAATGAATAATCCCTTTCTGAGTTGTCTCTTTGCAGGGTCTGCTGACATGGATCCTCATGCTAGCCGTACCATTGGGAAAAGAAATGAGCTCCTTGAGAAGATCGCAAGCAATATTGCAACAAGAGCGACACTGGAAAGGGCGGCAAAAGAGAGATATAAACTGGAACTGGATAGTAATAATTGGGGGGATCTTGTTGTGTGTAGTAATCATGGTTACTTGTGGGCTACCATTGTTATGCTGTGTTATAAGACAAATCAAAGAGCGCCTGCGAGCGTTACATGAATATAGACCTGACCGCAATATGTATCCGCTTACGCAAGTAGCTTTGTAGAATTTTAGTAGCATGGGGAGGGGGAGATGTAGGGGAATAGACAGGGATCGGTGACCGGAAGATTACGGGATGTGACGGAAAGATAGACTCCTCCCCATAGGAGTGGCAGGAACAGGAACCGCAAGAGCTATATAAGCGTGTGACGCAGCCAAATAGACGGACATTTTGTATCCATCATATTGGTGTCTGTGCATCACTGTCCCCAGGGTGGGTAGAGCCCTGTGTCCCGGAGGTATGCGGCCCAAGATAAGTTCTCCCGTAGAAGCGTACAGCTACAACCCACAAACATTACCCTTCTGATTGTCTCCCCCGTCCCACTAGTGGGGTAGTGAGCGAGCGACTGTGTGGGGCTGAGTTACTGGCTAAACCACAACATGGGGAGGGCAGGTGGTGCAGCGATGCCACGGAGCCTCCATCCTCAGAGGTTTTTAAGGTGTGAATAACAAACCCCTGAGCAACCTGGTCTGCTTGCACAGCATAACTTAGAATCACAGAATCATTAAGGTTGGAAAGGACCTCTAAGATCATCAAGTCCAACCATCAACCCAACAATACCATGTCTACTAAACCATGCCCGGAAATGCCATGTCAACATGTTTTTTGAATGCCTTAGGGATGGTGACTCCACCACTTCTCTGGGCAGCCTGTTCCAATGCCTGACCACTCTTTCAGTAAAGAAATTTTTCCAACTATCCAATCTAAACCTCCCCTGATGCAGCTTGAAACCCTTTTCTCTCAGTCTGTTGCTAGTAACTTGGGAGAAGAGACCAACACCCGCCTTGCTACAACCTCCTTTCAGGTAGTTGTAGAGAGGGATAAGGTCTCCCCTCAGCCTCCTCTTCTCCAGACTAAACAACCTCAGTTCCCTCAACCTTTCCACATAAGACCTGCTCTCCAGACCCTTCACCAGCTTCGGTGCCCATCTTTGTACATGCTCCAGCACCTCAATGTCCTTCTTGCAGTGAGGGTCCTAAAACTGAACACAGTATTTGAGGTGTGACCTCGCCAGTGCCGAGTACAGGGGTACGATCACTTCCCTACTCCTTCTGGCCACACTAATCCTGATACAAGCCAGGATGCCGTTGGCCTTCTTGGCCACCTGGGCACACTGCTGGCTTATGTTCAGCCGGCTGTCAACCAGCACCCCCAGGTCCTTCTCCGCCAGGCAGCTTTCCTGCCACTCTACCCCAAACCTGAAGCGTTGCATGGGGTTGTTGTGACCAAAGTGCAGGACTCGGCACTTGGCCTTCTTAAACCTCATACAATTGGCCTCGGCCCATTGATCCAGCCTGTCCAGGTCCCTCTGTAGAGCCTTCCTACCCTCGAGCAGATCAACACTCCCGCCCAACTTGGTGTCATCTGCAAACTTACTGAGGGTGCACTCGATCCCCTCATCCAGATCATTGATAAACAAGACTGACCGCAACACTGAGCCCTGGGGAACACTGCCCGTGACCAGCCACCAACTGAGTTTAGCTCCGTTCACCACAACTCTTTGGGCTCGGCCATCCAGCCAGTTTTTTTTACCCAGCTGTAGCTGTACGCTTCTACGGGAGAACTTATCTTGGGCCGCATACCTCCGGGACACAGGGCTCTACCCACCCTGGGGACAGTGATGTGCAGACATCAATATGATGGATACAAAATGTCCGTCTATTTAGCTGCGTCACACGCTTATATAGCTCTTGTGCTTCCTGTTCCTGCCACTCCTATGGGGAGGAGTCTATCTTTCCGTCACATCCCATGATCTTCCGGTCGCCGATCCCTGTCTATTCCCCTACATCTCCCCCTCCCCATGCTACTAAAATTCTACAAAGCTACTTGCGTAAGCGGATACATATTGCGGTCAGGTCTATATTCATGTAACGCTCGCAGGCACTCTCTGATTTGTCTTATAACACAGCATAACAATGGTAGCCCACAACTAACCATGGTTACTACACACAACAAGATCCCCCCAATTATTACTATCCAGTTCCAGTTCATATCTCTCTTTTGCCGCCCTTTCCCAGTGTCGCTCTCGTTGCAATATTGCTTGCGATCTTGTCAAGGAGCTCATTTCTTTTCCCAATGGTACGGCTAGCATGAGGATCCATGTCAGCAGACCCTGCAAAGAGACAACTCAGAAAGGGATTATTCATTGTACATCCTTGCACAGTTCTGCTTTCACACACTTTGCAGGCACCCATTCTATGCGCCCTTCATTCTCAACCGCGGTGTAGCCCCTCCCCAGGCATCTCAGTTTCCATCCTCTCTCCCATTGCTCACTGCCTGGGAACCTTACTCGTACCTGCGGATAGCGCTCGCCTGCTTGAGCTTTGCCAAAGTGCTTCTCCACTGCTGTAACTTGCTCCTGCCCGCGTATAAAATGATTAAGCGAATATAATGCACGCATTAAAATAGTTTGCTGAGCTGCTATGGGTATAGTTCCCTTATACCCCTCCCCCTCCCCAAGCTGTATTATTTTTGCTTTCAAGGTGCGATGAGCGCATTCTACTATTGCCTGCCCCGTGCTATTGTAAGCAATGCCGTGTTTTAATAGAATATTCCAAGCTTTACACCATTCTTGGGTACTTCGAGCCCCTTTTCTCTAATTTCTCGCCATAAACTTCGCACTAGCTTGGCATCTATCGGCGTCCACTCCACTCCTCCTCCTGGAGCTAATCGGACAGGGAAGATCCCGGGCATCTCTATCCTTACTCCATCGAGGCTACAAACTCTAGCTATCAGCCGCCAGTTAGGTAACTCAACTGACTGTCGCTGGGGTGCACCCTTCGTTAAAAGTCCTGTCTGCTGCCGAGTTACTTCCTCTAGTGCGCGCATAACCTGCTGCAGCTGCCGCAGCACGTCCTCCGCAGACCCCTCCGGAGCTGCAGCGCCCCGGACCTCCCCTTTTGACGGTCCCTCTCCTCCCTCCTTCTGATTGGTCCTCCGAGTCTCTGCTGTTTTGTGCCTCTTTTTTGCGCGCCACAGGCAAGCTGCTCTCTCTTCCCACATATGGGCATCGGTTTCTCCCCCAATTTCTGATTCGCTGCTACTCGAAGTTGTTCTATACTCCCCCTGTCCTCCCCTCCAGGCACCCCAATCCCCCTCCTCGTCCAACTCCCATCTCAAGGGTTGCCCCGGGAGCCAGTCTCGAGGGTCGGGCAGAGGGCTGTGCCGCTGCCGGCGCTGCTTCCGGCGCTGGTCATCTTTCTCCTTCCGCTCCGTCACTCCCGCTGCGTCCGCTGCCACGTCACTCTCCCCGCGCGCGGGCTCCCGCGCCCGTGCCAAATCATCCCAGGGGTATGCGGGGGGGGGCACTCTAAAGGCCCTGCTGGCTCAACAGGGAACACCGCCGCTTCCCGATCCACCTCCTTGGGAGCCTCAGACTGAGTCGCTGGCCAGGCTACTCCGTCCGAACTCTCCCCTTCTTTCCCATCCCCCGCGATGCTTGCCCCTGTCTGCGTCCCCACTGCCCCTCCTGGGTCTATTTCCGGGCTACTGTCGCCTGTAGCACCGTGCAGGCACCGCCGTGCCTGCCGCCATGTCTCCTGATCATCCCGAGCTTTCAATAGTAATCGGTGTATCTTTCCCCAGAGCTGTATGTACTGGGTTTTTCCCATCATAGCCCTTTCGGCTAACTCCTCTTTAATCCTCACCCACTTATCCTTATTAAATATGTCTGCGGGACTTCGTATGAGCCCCTGCGTAATCATCCATTGGATGGCCTTTGAGGTAGGCGCCTTCGATATCGAAGTACCATATTCCTTCCCCAATCCCTTCAGTACCTTTACGACTGAATCCATGGCGCGCCCGCCGACCTGCGGCTCCCCGTCCCGCCCCTGCCTGCCCCAAGCTCTCTTTTCCCCCCGGCGAACTTGCCAAGCCTCCCTGCTAATCACGTCGGGGTCACCACTTGTAGCTGTACGCTTCTACGGGAGAACTTATTTTGGGCCGCATATCTCCGGGACACAGGGCTCTACCCACCCTGGGGACAGTGATGCACAGACATCAATATGATGGATACAAAATGTCCGTCTATTTAGCTGCGTCACACGCTTATATAGCTCTTGCGGTTCCTGTTCCTGCCACTCCTATGGGGAGGAGTCTATCTTTCCGTCACATCCCGTAATCTTCCGGTTGCCGATCCCTGTCTATTCCCCTACACCCAGCGAAGAGTACACTCATCCAAGCCATGAGCCGCCAGCTTCTCTAGCAGGATGCTGTGGGAGACAGTGTCAAAGGCTTTGCTAAAATCCAGGTAGATAACATGCACAGCCTTTCCCTCATCCACTAGGCGGGTCACCTGGTCATAGAAGGAGATCAGGTTGGTCAGGCAGGACCTGCCCTTCATGAAGCCATGCTGGCTGGGCCTGACCCCCTGGTTGTCCTGCACTTGCCTGGTGAGCTCACTGAGGATATATCGCTCCATGATCTTCCCTGGTACAAATGTCAGGCTGACAGGCCTGTAGTTCCCTTGATCCTCCTTCTGGCCCTTCTTATAGATGGGCGTCACTTCGGCAAGCCTCCAGTCATCTGGGACCTCCCCTGTTAAGCAGGACTGTTGATAAAGGATGGAGAGTGGTGTGGCAAGCTCCTCCGCCAGCTTCCTGTCATGGTTTTAGCTGGGATAGAGTTAATTTTCTTCACTGTACCTGGTATAGCACTGTGCTTTGGAGTTAGTACGAAAACAATGTTGATAACACACCGATGTTTTTGTTGTTGCTAGGTAGTGCTTATACTAGTCAAGGACCCTTTTAGCTTCCCATGCTCTGCCGGGTGCACAAGAAGCCGGGAGGGGAGGGGGCACAGCTAAGAGAGTGGAGTCAAACTGGCCAAAGGGATATTTCATATCATGTGCTGTCATGCTCAGTATGTTAACGGGGCGGGAGCTGGCGTAGGAGGGCAGCAATCGCGGCTTGGGGACTGGCGGTGTCGGTCAGCTGGTGGTGAGCAGTTGCATCACTTGTTTGGGTTTTTTTTTCTCTTCCTCCCGAGGTTTCATCTCTTTCTCATTATTTTCTTTTTCATTACATTACTATCATTGTTATTACTGTTATTACTGTTTTATTTTAATTATTAAACTGTTCTTATCTCAGCCCATGAGTTTTCTTGCTTTTGCTCTTCTGATTGTCTCCCCCATCCCACAGGGGTGGGGGGAGTGTGCGAGCAGCTGCGTGGTGTTTAGTTGCCGACTGGAGCTAAACCACAACACTCCCTCAGCACTCTTGGGTGGATGCAATCCAGCCCCATAGACTTGTGGGTGTCCAGGTGGAGCAGCAGGCCGTAAACGGCTTCCTCCTGGATTATGGGGGGATTGATAGAGTTAGAGCTGTTGTGACTAAAACTTGTTGCTTTGGGGGAGTCAGAAAGGCTTCAAGACAAGAAGCGCCGAAACCAAATTTGCGACGCAGGTGTACAGAGCCATAAAGATAAGGACACTGCAGAACTACCAAACTCCTGTCTGGAAACCACCTCATGACCCCTGAGGTTCCACTCAGAAGCACCCAGGACAAACCCGCAACAGCCTCACGACTGCCACTCTTGTAAGGGGCCTCAGGCAAGAATGCACTCAAGGACGTAATCTTCGCAAGCCTGATGGGGAACGTCCTGGAGGGATGCAAACAACCTAGCAGCAGGTGCCAGTCCAAACCAAGGCAAAAGGACCTAAGGACACCTCCATCTAGATGAGAGTCAGAACACCAGTTGAAGCCAACACACCTTGCAATACACTGTGACAACATTACTCAATGGGCCAACTCATGACCATATGTGGAAGAAGGGACTTAAAACGCATGGGTAATTAAGATGCAAGTGTTATGATTAGTTCCAGGAAATCTAATGCAGAAGTACGTAACTGAGCAATATAAGCTTTGTCCATCATGACTTGCGGGATGCACATTAGGAGGAGCGATCCCCTGTGCGTCCAGCGCTGCAATAAAGAATACCTGCTTAGCAGTCATTCAGATTATTGAGTCCTGATTTTGGCTTTTCACAGCATCAACAGCAGGTCAAGCGAGGCACCTCCCCTGGTAGGCTCACTTACCAGCTGTCATGGTTTTAGCTGGGATATAATTAATTCTCTTCACTGTAGCTGGCATAGTGCTGTCCTTGGGACTTTGAGCTAATAAAAGTTGCTGGTCACAGCATTGATTCATCTGTTTTCAATATTAGTTTGTCCAATCTACACCATGCTGATTTTGAAGTACAGGTTAAATATTGCTGTTGGTTTTTGTCATTTGCCGTGCTCTGCAGTGATTAGAGAGGTTTTGCCTAGGAGATTTGTTATTAAAACACTGGCCTTGAGCCTTATCAGTTACTTGGGTCTTGCATGGAAGCCGTTACTGTACTTTGGGTACCACCTCATGGAGACAATTAGCAATTATACCTCCTCCTCTGAGGGGTTTTTATGGAGGAAATACAAAACGGCACCTTAGCTACCATCTTCTATAATGCCTCCTCCTTCATTACAACAACTTTTCAGTATCTTGAACATCCTTGGGTAGTTAAGAGATACCTGTTGGTATTGCTTTGGCAGACGGTTTCAGTTCTGTCTCAGGTTAATAAGCAACTTAAGAATATCATCCAGAGATCTGCCCCAAGGATCGATAGCTATGCGTGGCAGGGTATGCGGGATAGTATGGGCAAATGCCTAAGACGGTGGGCACCCCCAGTGTTGTGGGACTTCACCCCTGAACAAGTGCAGAATCCTGAAAAATGAGTAGAATATTTGGAGGAAGTATGTTGTCATCCTGACAATTCCAGAGAGATACAAATCACTGCGATGTGCTGGGGCCTGGCCCATGCCTATCGAGCCCTGTTTAACACTCTTCAGTACCCCAAAAGGGACAAGAAGGCCTCTGGATCTAAAAAGACCAAGACAAGGAAAGTGACAAGCACTGCGGCCACTCAAACCCCCACGACAGGCACTGCAGCTACTCCAACCCTGGTAACAAGCGTTGCAGCTGAATCTGAGGACCAACCTGTGCCAGTATCAGTCGCCCCTATACACAAGAAGAAATCCTGGAAGAGAAAGTCAACTCATTTAGAAAGAGATGATGGAAAGGCAGGGCTATCACTAGGAGAGGAGGAGGAAGAAGAGGAAGAACCCATACAAGAAACGGAAACTACCCGATCCCTATCCTTGAGTGAGTTGTGGGATATGCAAAAAATTTTGGGCGTTGTTCCAGTGAGCACATTGTCACCTGGCTGCTCCAATGCTGGGATAATGGGGCCAGTACTCTGGAATTAGAGGGGAAGGAGGCCAAACAACTGGGATCCCTCTCTAGGGAAGGGGGCATTGACAAAGCACTTGGAAAAGGGACACAAGTGCTCAGCCTCTGGAGGCGACTCCTGTCCGGTGAGAGAGAAAGGCAGCCCTTCAAGGAAGATATAGTATATCGCCTAGGAAAATGGATGACTATGGAGAAAGGTATCCAGTACCTGAGGGAACTAGCCATGCCTGAGGTGATTTATGGTGACCTGGACAGTTGATAGTCATCCAAAGATCGAGGTGGAGCCCAGTGCACAAGACCTATGTGGCGGAAGTTTGTACGGAGCGTACCATCAACGCGTGGGAACTCACTGGCAGTAATGTCCTGGAAAGATGACAAGGCACCAACGGTGGCAGAGGTGATTGATAGGCTCCAAATTACAAAGCAAATCTCTCTTCCTCCCTCATCATGGCTGTGGAGAAACTGTCCCGGGAGTTCCAGCATTTCAAAGAAGATATGTCCTACTCCCCACCAGTATCTCAGCCATCGGGTGTAAGAGTTCTTTTGCTCAAGCAACACGATACATATGACGGGGTACCCTATGCTTTTAACTAAGTGACCACAGAGATGACATGAGGAAGTTGGATGAAAAACCTACCTTGACCCTAGAGGCATGGGTATGTGAGCTGCAAGGAAAAACAATCACTCAGGGGGGGTTGTACAGGAAAGCTGTTGCTCCAGTTTCCAGTGAGCAATTCCCCAGACAGAGGAGTAGAAGTGCTGATTTTATTCCTGACCTTAACAGAGACATTTGTGATTCATATTTACAAGAAGTGAGTGACGAGTACTATGATCAGGAATAGAGGGGCCCTGCCTCCAGCCAGGTGGAGGAAAGGGATAACTGGGCTTACTGGACTGTGTGGATCCGATGGCCTGGCACATCAGACCCACAGGAGTATAAACCTTTAGTGGACACCGGTGCAGAGTGCATCCTAATGCCATCAAGCTATATAGGGACAGAACGCATCAGCATTGCTGGAGTGACAGGGGGATCCCAAGAGCTAACTGTATTGGAGGCCGATATTAGCTGTAAAATGTGTTCATCTGATTCGTGTCAATACGGAGCAATGCTAGGGCCACACAGTGAAGTGTGACCCTCTAACATTTGACCGTTCTGTTTGTGCTTGTGTAACCGAGGGCCGTTCAATTGACTTGTTAACTGTCTTAATGGTTGGAATGTTGATTGGCGATTTGTTAAGTTAATTGTTAAGAAAGAATTTTAGTTAGGAGTAGAAACTAACACCTGAGAATTTTAACATGATAATAAATAACGCTTAGGCCAGACAAGAGGACATTAGCAGTGAATGCTTCATTGACAAGAAGCCTCCTAAAAGGATACAATTCAGTAGAACTTCAAGGACTAACAGTGGAAACATCCTGCTACAAAGGAGAGTGCCAAGATAAGGGAAGGCCACAAATCAGCCGGTAGTGATAACAGGGAACTTCTTGGCTCAGGAGGTGCTGAAGCATGGAAACTGGGGAAAAGGTAATTCCGGCAGGGGGAGATTGCGACCACCGACCCAATTCAGGACCAAAAAGACTTGCCCCCCTCCGCACCCGTAAAGAGCATGCGTGCTAATCTACATGGCAAGCGTGGCTAATTTAACTACGGCTGACCAACGGCAAGTGGGATGCCTATCACTGACCAATGAGTGTAAACTTAGGCGTGTTTTTACTAATTGTTATTAAGTAACTGAATATAAACCCTGTAATTTTGTATGACGGGATGCACGTTAGGCAGAAGGATCCCCCGTGCATCCAGCGCTGCTTGCTTGTCTCTATTCAATAAATTGTAAACTTTAATTGGAATTCCGTTTAAGGCTAAATTAATTATCACAATTGGGGGCTTGTCCGGGATGGTCTTGGTTCCTGAATTCTGACTTGATCTAGGAGGGGCGCCCCTCCATTTGGTGGCTCCCTGTCAGGTTGGGTCAGGGCTAACGCCATCCTGAACCCGAACAGGGACAAGCAAGGAATTTAATTCTTATAAGCTCCCTTGCCGGCTGCAGCAGTTTGTTTTGCCCGTAATTCTGCGCGCGAAGATCCAAACGAAGACGACGGAGTCTTAAGTATTTAGGCTGTATACCGTTTGGTTGGGTGGGATTCGGTTGCCTGTGTGTGTAAGAGTGTGACTGAGACAGAACCTAGTTCCGAAGTGATTGTGGAGGTCTTCTAACCGCGGTTCCAATCTCCCGCGAGGGACTTGGCCGGTGAGGGACCGAAGTGATTCCTATAGGATTCGTGGGTGGGTGATAGGTCCTAAACCCCCTGCAAGACACTCTTACCGGTAACCAAGGGCTGTAGGAATTGCCACAGCAAAATTCCTAGATGGGTCAGACAAATTCGAGGACCCAGGACCAGGAGAAAGGGAGCAAACTACCAGACATACCATCAGAAAGTCCATTAGGAATAATGATTAGAAATTGGAATGAAAGGGGCCCCAGAAAAGGAAAAAGTAAATTAAAATTGGTTCAATATTGTATGGTTGAATGGCGAAGAAACCTTTAAGACCACTCATCTTTTGGCCTGTTTTTGGATCTTTTGAAGACTGGATTTGCCAGGCCTTGAATCTATATGTTAATTCAAAGGAACCTTTTAGTCAGGAGGAAAGCGATTATGCAGAATTGTGGCTCAGGACTTCACGTCCTTTTCCAGCCTCAATACTTACATTAAAGAAAAGAGATGAAAACTTTGAGGAAGAAGAAGGAGGTGAAGATGAAACAGAAAGGGAAAAAGATGATAAATGGGAACCACTGGATAACCTGCCGCCCCCATATTTTAATAATCCACCTCTGGTAGCGGCTTCCCCTCCAGTGGCTGTAGTACCTCCACCAGTCCCATCGTTATCCCTGCCCCCCCCACCAACAGCACCGGAATTAGATCAACCGCCGGCTGCATGTACGAGAAGTAGGACTGCTATATCTGAGAGGGCTTCTCTATATCCTTTATGAGAAGTACCCCTCGGAGGCAATCAGGGAGGCATCGGGTTTGTGGCAGTCCCATTAAATACCACAGATGTAAGGAACTTTAAGAAAGAAATGGGGACCCTATTGGATGATCCCCTCGGAGTAGCTGAAAAACTAGATCAATTCCTAGGCCCCAATACTTATACCTGGGAAGAAATACAGTCCATTTTAGGAATCTTATTTACTGCTCAAGAAAGGGGAATGATTAGACAAGCTGGAATAAGGATTTGGGAAAGACAGAATCAGGCAGGACCCCGGGAGATCAGAAATGGCCAAATGTGGATCCCCACTGGGATCATCAACAACCCCAAGGAAGACAGAATATGAGGGATTTGAGAACGTTAATCATACAGGGAATAAGGGAAGCGGTTCCCTGAGGGCAAAACATTAATAAAGCATTTAATGAACAACAAGGGAAAGACGAATCTCCAACAGAATGGTTGGAGAGGTTGAGGAAAAGCTTACAAATGTATTCTGGAATTGATCCGAATACAGTGGCTGGGACCGCACTCCTTAGAACACAATTCGTAGCCAAATCTTGGGGGGATATAAGAAGGAAATTAGAAAAACTGGAAGACTGGCAAGAAAGAGGATTAGAGGAGTTACTTAGAGAAGCCCAGAAAGTCTATGTTAGGAGGGACGAAGAAAAGCAGAAAGCAAAAGCAAAAATTTTTGTAGCAGCAGTAAGAGAAAGTCAGAAAAATAAGACTCCATCTGGAGAGAAAGGAGAAAAAAGAATAGAGCAGACACCCCGGGGACAACCTCACCGAGAGAGATTCACAACTCCCGTCTGTTACTACTGTAACAAGAGGGGACATGTTCAGAAGAACTGCCGTAAACGGGAACAAGATGAGAGAATGTTTAAAGAAGAAGAGGGGTGTCAGGGGCTATATCTTCTGGGGACTTCAACATCAACAGAGCCCTTGATAAAATTATTAATTGGTCCCCATAAAGAGGAAGTTTTATTTTTAGTAGATACAGGAGCCGAAAAATCAACCATTCAAAAACTTCCAAAAGGAATAGAAAAAGGGAAGAGCTATATGTCTGTAGTTGGGGCAAAAGGAGAACCTTTTAAAGTACCTATTTTGAAAGATGTAGAAGTAGAGACAGAAAAGAAAAATTGCCTTAATATTTACTTTTGCTCCCTGAAGCAGAGTACAATTTATTAGGAAGGGATTTGATTTTGAAGTTAAATTTGAGCATTCAGAGTAAAGGGGATAAATTGCAGATTAAATTATACACTTTAACACAAAAAGACGAAGAAGCTATTAACCCCTCAGTGTGGTATAAAGAAGGGGAAATTGGAAAGATAGAAATGGACCCCATAAGCGTTCAAATGATAGATCCTTATCGCCCAATTAGAATCAAGCAATATCCTATACCCAGGGAGGGCCGAAAAGGATTAAAACCTTTAGTTGACAGACTTTTGGAAAAAGGAACTTTGGAACCATGTATGTCACCCCATAATACACCCATCCTCCCTGTAAAGAAACCGGATGGGTCATACAGGATGGTACAGGATTTAAGAGCTGTAAATCAGCGAACGATCACCAAGTTCCCTGTGGTGGCAAATCCTTACACTTTACTGAGTCATATTTCTCCTAGATATGCTTGGTATAGTGTAATAGATTTGAAGGATGCTTTTTGGGCCTGTCCTCTGGATGAGGAATCCAGAAATTATTTTGCCTTTGAGTGGGAGGACCCTGAAACAGGACGAAAACAACAATTAAGATGGACTGTACTACCACAGGGGTTTACAGAGTCACCAAATCTATTTGGACAAGCTTTAGAGAAAATCTTACAAGATTTTACATTACCCAAGGAGGTAAAATTATTACAATATGTGGATGATTTATTAATAGAAGGAGAAACTGAAGAGGGGACCCGAGAGGCCACCATTAAATTGTTAAATTTTCTAAGGGAGAAGGGATTGAAGGTGTCCCGATCAAAGCTAAATTTTCTGGGGGAGAAGGGATTGAAGGTGTCCCGATCAAAGCTACAGTTTGTAGAACAGGAAGTAAAATACTTAGGACATTGGTTGAGTAAAGGAAGGAAGAAGCTAGATCCTGATAGGATATCTGGGATTCTATCCTTGAGACCGCCACAAACCAAAAAGGAAATTCGACAAATATTGGGATTATTAGGATACTGTAGACCGTGGCTTGAAAATTATACTGAAAAGGTAAAATTCTTATATGAGAAATTAACTAATAACCAACTCAAGTGGTTTATAGAAGATGACCAGAGATTCGAGGAAATAAAAAGGGCATTAATACAAGCACCTGTATTGAGCCTCCCAGATTTAGAAAAACCTTTCTATCTTTTTGTAAATACATCCAACCAGACAGCACATGGAGTTCTTACTCAAGAATGGGCAGGAATCAAAAAAACCTGTAGGGTATTGCTCTAAGTTACTTGATCCAGTAAGCAGAGGATGGCCTGCGTGCCTCCAAGCTCTGGTTGCTACAGCCTTATTAATAGAGGAAGTTCGAAAAATCACTTTTAGTGCTCCTTTAAAGGTGTATACCCCACACAATGTCAGAAATGTTTTACAGCAGAAGGCAGAAAAATGGTTAACAGACAGCTGGATCTTAAAGTATGAAGCAATACTAATAGACTCCCCTGACTTAGAATTGAGGGTGACTTCTGCCCAGAATCCAGCGCAATTTTTGTTTGGAGAGCCATCAGAGGAAGAATTACATCATAATTGTTTAGAGGTAATTGAGGCCCAGACTAAAGTGAGGCCAGATTTAAGGGATACTGAGTTGGAAGATGGGGAGGTGCTGTTTATAGATGGTTCCTCCCGAGTGGTGGAAGGGAAAAGAAAATCAGGATATGCAATAATTAATGAGGACCTAGAACTTGTGGAGTCAGGACCTCTGAGTCCATCATGGTCAGCTCAAGCTTGTGAGCTGTATGCCCTCTGTAGGGCCCTGGAATTATTAAAAGGCAAAAAAGGGACTATATTTACGGATTCTAAATACGCGTATGGTGTGGTCCATACTTTTGGGAAAATTTGGGAAGAAAGAGGTTTAATTAATACTCAAGGGAAAAATCTAATACATCAAGAATTAATAGTAAAAATTTTAAAGGCATTAAGAGAACCAAAAGAAATAGCAGTGGTACATGTGAGAGGACACCAAAAGGGATTAGACTACCGAACTTGAGGAAATAATTTAGCGGATAAAGAGGCCCAGGAAGCAGCCCTGAGGACTCAAGTCGCTAAAATTAATGTAGTACAAACGCAGGAGGACATCAGCAAAAAAACACAGGAGGAGAAAGAGAAATTTACCCCTGAAGAAAAGATAAAATTAGAAAAAATAGGGGCTAAGTTAGAACAAGGAAAATGGACATTGCCCGACCGGCGAGAAATGCTGCCGAAAGCCTATGCCAGACAAATACTGGAGCGTTTGCATGCGCAAACACATTAGGGTGCAAAGGCATTAAGTGATCATTTCCTTAAACAATTTGGCTGTATTGGGATTTTTGAAATAGCAAAGCAGATTACACAAGGATGCTTAACTTGTCAAAAGGTAAATAAAAAGGTGTTTCGACAAGTGGCAATAGGAGGGAGAAAAACAGCTTACAGACCTTTCGAGAAAGTACAAATAGATTTTACTGAACTGCCTAAAGTAGGGAGAATAAAATATTTATTGGTAGTAGTAGATCATTTAACACAATGGGTAGAAGCTTACCCTGTAGCACGGGCTACAGCACAGATGGTGGTAAAAATTTTATTGGAACATTTGATACCTAGATATGGGATAATCCAGTACATTGATTCTGACCAGGGCACACACTTTACTTCCAAAATAATAAAACTATTATGTCAATCATTGGGCATTCAGTGGGAATACCACACTCCATGGCACCCACAAAGTTCGGGGAAGGTAGAAAGAATGAATCAAACAATAAAACAACAATTGGCTAAACTGATGATTGAGACACAAATGCCTTGGACAAAATGCTTACCATTGGCACTGTTAAATATAAGAACTAAACCATACAGTGAGACTGGATTATCACCATATGAGATGTTATATGGCATGCCTTACTTTCAAGGGGTGCCTTTGGGGAATAATGTAATTGAAGATCGTAGTATCCAAAAATATATAATTACCATTGGAAAAAGATTAAAAGAGTTAAGGGAGATTGGGATGGTGGCCCAGACACCACCTTTAGGATTTGCAATCCATCAGTTAGAACCAGGAGATAAGGTTCTAATAAAAACACGGAAAGAAAGAAACCTATCTCCCCTTTGGGAAGGACCTTTCCTTGTTTTATTAACTACAGAAACAGCTGTGAGAACTGCTGAAAAAGGGTAGACACATGTGTCGCGAGTGAAAGGTCCAGTGAAGGAGTGGAGAGTCACATCTGAACCCGGAGAAACTAAGCTAACCATCAGACGAACCTGAAGAGGCCATCATCAAAGAACATAAGCTAAGTTGCTGTGGGAATTTTGCTGTGATTGCTCCTGTAGAATTTGTAAACGGAAAAGCTCCTAAATGAATACCCATTAGGGGAGACAATTTCACAATAACAAGGATCAGTTAAATATTGGTTCTTGGGAATAGCAATAGGCTATCCATGGTATACACTGGATTTTTTGAGACATAGCATACGAATTGGAAAAAGCCAATCCTTGAATACATTTAGGAACTCAGGAAAGGACACCCCTTAAGATTAAGGAAGAGGGCAAGACCGGATAGGGAACTGGTGTTATGGTTTGAAAAGGTCTGCCAAGGGCTGCAACCCCTTTGGGCCACGACCGCCAATCACTATGGCCCTTACCGGACCTCTTCTAGTCCTACTTGGGGTGAGTTCCTTAACCCTGGCTATGACAAACAACTGCCGTCAATGTGTAATAACCACTAGAAGGGGGCGGATAAGTTCCCAAACCTTGGTATATCATACTGTCTATGACTGTAAAGGCCAGGAAATAGGAAGCTGCATTCATAATCTGACCCAGTATGCTTTATGCAGAGAAGGTAACAGGACCGTATGCTATGATCCAAAAGAACTCCCTTATCAATATTGGGTAGAAATGAAGACAAATTCGGAAGTAGGAAGACTAATTGGAACTAGTAAGGTGTTAGCCAATTTGAGCACATCGGTGTCGATAATTTTTGATGCATGTGACATTATAGATGATGATCTAGATACTAATTGCGGGAGTTTATTGTGGAGACGGTACTATAGTAAACAACCAAAATACATTTGCCCAGGTGGACATCAATGTCAAATAAATCCTGATTATGTACCTAGTCAAACAGCGAGATATCAATCAGCACACCTGTGTGGAAAAAGGGGATGGTCTTGTGTATGTTGGGATACTGCAGGCTGGGGATATAATAGTCAATGTGGGAATTTACAAGCTTCAATCACGAGGGTGCAAACAGACAGTAATTGTACAACCCGTACCTGCAATCTAGTAAATTTAACCCTTATAAATTTGGAAATATGGAAACAGAAAAATAAAAACCAACATTGGACTCAAGATATATGGACTTGGAGAAGATCCAGGTGTAGTTATTAGTATTGAAATAAAAGAAAGGACAAGAGAATCGGTGCAGCATAGACTGTTATTTAACACATTTTATCATGAAATAGAAACAGGAGTAAAATATGAAATTCCCACAGTTGCTAAAAATCTATTTGTAAATCTTGCTGAAAACATTGCTAAGTCATTGAATGTAACCAATTGTTATGTTTGTGGTGGAACAAACCAAGGTGAACGATGGCCATGGGAGGCTATGGAGAGCAATATAAGTAACCCCCAAGTCTGGAAAACAATGGGAAAGAGTAATAGGAAACAACAATGGGTGCTTCAGACAAGTATAATTGGAAGGAGTTGCTGGCAGAATCTAAAAGACAATGGAAGACCAGTAGGTAATCTAGAGTGTGAGGGAGGTTACCTATGGAATGAAACTCAGAACAATTGGGATAAGTGGGGAAACCCACTGGAGATGAATGATCAATCTAAGAATTGGACCAATGGAACAAATATACCAAATGGTTGGCCAACTCCTGAAGGACAGTATTGGATTTGCGGAAAACTGGCTTATGCATATTTGCCAAAGAATTGGACAGGATCTTGTGTATTGGGAACGATAAGACTCAGTTTTTTCCTGTTACCCATAAGTCGGGGAGAGCGACTGGGAGTCCCAGTGTATGTTGAGGCTGATGAGTTAAGAAAAAGGTGTCATAAGCGGAGCTTACAAATTGGAAATTGGAAAGATAATGAATGGCCTCCGGAGAGGATTATTGCTTATTATGATCCAGCTACATGGGCAGAGGATGGATCCTGGGGCTATAGGACCCCAATATATATGCTAAATAGAATAATTAGATTACAGGCTGTGGTAGAAATAGTTGTAAATAAGACCGGCAATGCACTTGGATTAATTGCAAAACAGAACACCAAAATGAGAACTGCTCTGTATCAAAACCGCTTAGCTTTGGATTATTTGCTAGCACAAGAAGGAGGAGTTTGTGGAAAATTTAACCTTAGTAACTGTTGTTTAGAAATAGATGATGAAGGAAAAGCTGTAAATGAACTTGTAAAAGAAATGAAGAAAATCGCACACGTCCCAGTTCAAACTTGGAATGGAATCAATCTAGGAGGATTAGGGGGGGACTTTATGGGCGGTAATTGGCTTACTAAAATTGGAATAGCTGTACTGGGGATATGTGGAGGACTGTTAATAATTCCATGTTTAATACCCTGTTTTACTAGACTCATACACTCGGTTATACAAGGAATGCAAATAACTGCAATACCTGTTGATCCAGAAACAAGGGAAAAGAAAACTCATTCCCTGATGAGAGTAAAGACAAAAGAAGACCCGAAATTGATACCAGTTCAGCAAGTATTGACTCGATTGGAAACAAAAACACGAATCAATGCCATAAAAAGAAAAGAAGATGAGGGATTGTAAAATGTGTTCATCTGATTCGTGTCAATACGGAACAATGCTAGGGCCACACGGTGAAGTGTGACCCTCTAGCATTTGACCGTTCTGTTTGTGCTTGTGTAACCGAGGGCCGTTCAATTGACTTGTTAACTGTCTTAATGGTTGGAATGTTGATTGGCGATTTGTTAAGTTAATTGTTAAGAAAGAATTTTAGTTAGGAGTAGAAACTAACACCTGAGAATTTTAACATGATAATAAATAACGCTTAGGCCAGACAAGAGGGCATTAGCAGTGAATGCTTCATTGACAAGAAGCCTCCTAAAAGGATACAATTCAGTAGAACTTCAAGGACTAACAGTGGAAACATCCTGCTACAAAGGAGAGTGCCAAGATAAGGGAAGGCCACAAATCAGCCGGTAGTGATAACAGGGAACTTCTTGGCTCAGGAGGTGCTGAAGCATGGAAACTGGGGAAAAGGTAATTCCGGCAGGGGGAGATTGCGACCACCGACCCAATTCGGGACCAAAAAGACTTGCCCCCCCCCACACCCGTAAAGAGCATGCGTGCTAATCTACATGGCAAGCGTGGCTAATTTAACTACGGCTGACCAACGGCAAGTGGGATGCTTATCACTGACCAATGAGTGTAAACTTAGGCGTGTTTTTACTAATTGTTATTAATTAAGTAACTGAATATAAACCCTGTAATTTTGTATGACGGGATGCACGTTAGGCAGAAGGATCCCCCGTGCATCCAGCGCTGCTTGCTTGTCTCTATTCAATAAATTGTAAACTTTAATTGGAATTCCGTTTAAGGCTAAATTAATTATCACAGTGGCCCTCGTTCTTTCCAAATTGCTCCATGAGGATGGACAACTCTAAAGGCATATTTGGAATCTGTCCATATATTTTTTTTTTTTTCCCTTTTGCCAGTTCCAAGGGCCTCGTCAGGGCGATAATTGCAGCCTTTTGAGCTGATGTTCTAGCAGGTAGTGATTGAGATTCAGTTATTTCGTTCGCTCTTGTCACTGCATATCCGGCCTTTTGAATACCTCGTCCGACAAAGCTGCTTCTGTCCGTGAACCAGGAATCTTGTGCATCTTCCAGAGGTTCTTCTTTCAAATCTGGTCTACTGGAGTGCACAGTCTCTATAGTTTCAAGGCAATCATGAGTTAACGGTTCAGAACTCAATCCACTGAGGAAAGAAGCTGGGTTCATAACATTGGTTACTTCAACAGTAACATCATCCGATCCAATTAAAATGGCCTGGTATTGTAGAAATCGGGATGGGGAAAGCCAGTGATTCCCTTTCTGTCCCAACACAGGTGATACTGTGTGTGAAACCAGTACTGTGCTCTTTTGACCTAAGGTGAATTTCCGGGCCTCCTGAATATTCAAGACCACAGCTGCTACAGCTCGCAGGCACCCTGGCCACCCCTTGCTTACTTCGTCAAGCTGTTTAGAAAAATAGGCCACAGCCCTTCTGTAGGGTCCTAGCCATTGAGCTAGGACTCCCGGAGCTATACCTTGTCTTTCATGGGAAAACAGCCAGAAAGGTTTAGTCACATCACGTAGGCCCAGGGCCGGGGCCTTCATTAGTTCCTTTGTAAGTGTCTTGAATGCATTTTGAGCTTCTTTGGACCAGGCTAATCGAGTGGGGTCGTTCTTCCAAAGTTCATACAAAGGTCTTCCTATTATTCCATAATTATAAATCCATAACCGGCACCAACCTGACATTCCCAAAAAGATCCTGAATTCTTTTACCGTCTGAGGGAGGGGGGTTCTGCAGATTGTTTCTTTTCGTTCTCTTCATTGTTCCCGTTGTCCTCCAGATATTTCATATCCAAGGTAGGTTACTTGTTGCCGCACCATCTGAGCTTTCTGTTGAGAGACTCGATACCCATTTAGTCCCCAGAAGGTCAACAAACTGGTAGTCCACTGTATACAGTCAGGTTTTGCTTCAGTTGCTATTAGTAAGTCGTCCACATACTGTAAAAGGACTCCTTCCCTGGAGGGAGGATCCCACGTTTCAAGTTCTCCAAAGATTGTTGGACTATTTTTAAAACCTTGGGGTAACACTGTCCAGGGTAAGCTGAGTTTTCCTACCAGTGGTAGGGCTTTCCCATTCAAATGCAAATATATATATTCACTTTCTTTGGCTAAAGACAAACAGATGAATGCATTCTTTAAATCCACTACTATAAACCATACTTGATTATCCCGTAATTTAGTAAGTAAGGTATGAGAATTAGCTACCACAGGGTGTAGGTCCTTAATAATTTTGTTCACTTCTCTTAAATCTTGTACTACCCGATAAGTTCCATCCAGCTTTTTTACCAGTAATATAGGGGTATTATATTCTGGTTCACATTCTATTAATAGTTCGTGCTGTACAAAATTATTAATCGGTCCTTCTATTCCCTTCCGGTGTTCTAACTTCAAGGGGTATTGTTTTTGTCGTGCTGGGCTTATCCCTTCTTTAAGTTCTACTGCTATGGGAATGGCATTCTTCGCCCTCCCTGGGGTTCCCGCAGCCCATACTCCTGGATATACCTGACTGATAATCTCTTCAATTTCGGGCACCGATACAGCGGACTTTTCAGGGTGCATTAGGGCCAAACTTAAAATTTCAGTTATTTGGTTCTCTTTTACTTTTAGTTCCATGGTCCCCTGTTTAAAGGCTATTTCTGCTTCCAGTTGTTCCAATAAATCCCGACCCAATAATGGCTTGGTTGATTTTGGTAAATATAGAAATCGGTGTATTCCAATCCGCTTTCCTAATTTAAATTTGAGCGGCTTCAAAAAGAATGCCCTTTCCTGTTGGCCAGTAGCTCCTATTGCATTCACAAAATCTTTACTTATAGCTATCAGTTCTGGATTCAAAACAGAGAAAGAAGCACCTGTATCTACTAAGAATTCTACCTCTCTCTCTTGTCTCGCTAGCTTTATTTTAACCAGTGGATCTGCTAGGGTAGATGCCCCAGGTCTCCGTCAGTTGACTTCTGTTTCAGCTATCAAGGTCTGCGGGGTCTCCTTGGGCTTTGGGACGTTGCCAAGAGGGTGCCACAACTCATCAGGAAAACAGACTACTATCCACTATTACTATTTCACATAGGCATGAATGACACTGGGAGCCGTAACCTGGGTAAAATCAAGGGAGACTTTTGAGCCCTGGGGGAGCAAGTGAAAAACATTGGCGCCCAAGTGATCTTCTCCTCTATTTTGCCAGTTCGAGGGAAGGGAGCAGCCAGAAACAGGCGCATAATGTATATCAACTCCTGGCTACATGGCTGGTGCCATCGGGAGGGGTTTGGCTTTTATGACAATGGGGTGTTCTTCAATGACGACAACATGTTAGGAAGGGATGGAATCCATCTTCTAAAAGGGGTAAGGGAATCTTCAGCAGTAGGCTGGCTAACTTGGTGAGGCGGGCTTTAAACTGAAGGACTTGCGGGGTGGGATCCGTTGCGAAAACTCTCACGCCAGCACATCCAACGGGGGAGTAAGTCAGGCCAAGCAGTGTGGTGGTAAAGGGTCCTTAGCTGTCTCCCAAGAGGTGAAACAGAAGAGTAATCACCTCAAGTGTATGTCTACAAATGCACGCAGTCTAGGAAACAAACAGGAGGAACTGGCGCTCTGTGCCCACTCAGAAGGGTATGACATCATAGGAGTAACTGAAACATGGTGGGACAACTCAACTGACTGGGGGATCGCAATGGACGGTTATAGGCTCTTTCGTAAGGACAGGCAGGGTAGAAGAGGTGGAGGAGTTGCACTCTACATCAAGGAACACCTTGAATGTATCAAAGTCAACTATGGTGATTGCGACTGCTCTATCGAATGCCTCTGGGTTAAAGTCAAAGGGGTCATCTCCAAGCAGGACCTCACAGTGGGCATCTGCTACCGACCTCCTAACCACGATGACGTAGCCGATGAAGCAATATTTGGGGCACTAAAGCAAGCTTCTGGCCAACAGAACCTGGTCCTGATGGGTGACTTCAACTACCCAGACATCTGCTGGAAGAACAATACGGCAGCTCGCATGTCATCCACCAAGTTCCTGGAATGTAGAGAGGACTGTTTCCTGATACAAACGTTAGATGTGCCAACCAGGAATGAGGCGCTGCTGGACTTGCTATTCACAAACCGAGAAAGCCTGCTTTGTAATATCTCGGTTAGTGATAGCCTTGGCTGCAGTGACCACAATATTGTGGAGTTCGGGATCCTGCTGAGCGTGCTGAAGGTCACCCCTAAGACAAGGGTTCTGGATTTTAGGAGAGCAAACTTCAGTTCACTCAGGGCTCAGTTGGGAGGGATTCGATGGGAAGCTTCCATGGAAGACAAAGGAGCTAGTGAGTGCTGGGAATTCTTTGAGAACTCTCTCTTGGAAGCACAAAGCCAATTCATCCCCTAGAAAGGAAAAGGAAGTAAGCGGAGCAAGAGGCCCCCATGGCTCAACCATGACCTCCCGGGTCTGCTCAAATCCAAAAGGGAAGCCTACCAGAGATGGAGAAGTGGAGGATTAGCCGTCGAGAGCTACAAGGGCATTGCCAGAGTGTGCAGAGATGCAGTTAGAAAAGCAGAGGCATTCATTTTTCCAATGTCCTTCCTTCCAACAATACGCACGCTGATTCTTTCCCAGTCCCCCTCTATTTCCAAAGGGCCTTCCCTTTCCTTGTCCTTTCAATCCTCCTCTGTTTATCATTCCTCTCTGTTCCAAGGCTGCCACCGTAGCTGTCGCCATCACTTTTGTCATTTTTCCTCTATCGGCATTCTCCCAATTCCTGAATACTCTCCATGCCTCCTCAAGCAATTTCTCTAAGCTTCTTATTTCCGGTTCTTTTCACTTCTGTAGCTTCTTTCTTATAGCTGTAGACGATTGCCCCAAAAATAGTGATACAAGTCCCACATCCGAGGAGGGATCTAGGGTAGTGTGTTTTCGCATGGCATTTCTCAGTTGATCCAAAAATTCAGGAGGGGTCTCTTTCTGACCCTGTTTGACAGCATACAATGCTGACCAATTTACAGCTTTTGGAATTGCATTTTCTAATCCAAATTTTATCCAATCTCGGTAATTTTTAATAATGTATCATCACGCCCGTCATTGGGGGCCCAATGTGGGTCCGTCAGGTGAATGTAATCGTCCACATTCCCTTGTAAGGTTCCCCCAGTAATTTGGGCCTGCACATGAGTTTGTGCAGTTTTTAATACTAATTGTTCTTCTGTTTCCATCATTTCCCACAAAATCAAATCTACATCTGTCCAATCGGGGTCCTAGTTTTTTTACTCTTAATTGAAATTGTTTTGCCAGTTGAGAGGGGTCATCCCGGTATCCCCTAGCTACCTCTCTCCAGGCATCTAAATCAGTAGTGGAGAAGGGTACTTTTCCTCTGGCTGGACCTCCTACCCCCATTACCTCTCGCAATGGGGCTAGGAGTTGGGGAGCCTTCTGAGTTTTACTCCGAGTTCGTGCTGTGACCAGAGTAAAACTATTCATCGCTCCCTCCTCCTCACTACTACTGTCTGTTTCAAAAGTGGTGGGTGTGGGAGAGGCAAGTTTGTTACTAAGCGGGGGGTAATCCCAAATCTTCAGGCTGATCGTCTATCTCCTCTTGCTTCTTTCTAGGGTTTACTGTTTTCAAACACCTCTGCCCAATACTACATGCTGAACAGCATCTCCTTATTTTCTCCCGCTCCTTCTTTTCACTTCTATTTTTTTTTTTCTAAAGATAAAACCAGGGCATCTTCTGGTGGAATATTAATACCACAATCTCCCTGCCACTCCAGATGATTCCGCAAAGTGGAGAACTGTCGTGGTTTAGCGGCAGCTCAGCCCCACACAGTCGCTCGCTCACTGCCCCACCGGTAGATGGGGGAGAGAATCAGAAGGGTAATGCTCGTGGGTTGGGATAAGAACAGTTTAATAATTGGAATTAAAAGAAAACAACAGTAGAAATGCAATGTAAAGGAGAACAATGAGAGGCGCAAAGCCCCGGTGGGGAGGGGGGAAGGGATGGGAGAGGGGGAACGAACCGCTGGAACAAACTGCCCGCGCCGCAGACGCGCGCCGCCCGCTGACCCGACGCTGCGCCGCCCCCGCGCTGGCGCTGCAACTGCCCCCACCTCAATATATTGGTCATGGTGTCACATGGTATGGAATGAACCTGCCATTGGCCAGTCGGGGTCAGCCGTACCCACCATGGCCCTGCCCCTCCCAGCCCCCCCCACCACGCGGCAGAGCGGGGGAAGCTGGAAAGGTAGCCGACCCCCACAGTGAGGAGAATTAACCCCTTCTCAGCCAAAACCAGCACAAGAACATATCTGCATACATAACCTCATCCCACATTCTTTCTTCCCTTTAAAAATATCATCAGCCGCAATACAATGTTTTCTTATTCACACTCCCACCCGGCGGTCCCCCTATATCTTTCCAGTGTGCTAGGATACATCCTAGGGGGCTTTTCTTTGGAATTTCGCTGCTCTGATTCCCCCCCATTCCATTTTCTTATTTACGAGGCACACAAGATGACAACATGTACGTAGATGGCACACTATTGGTCCGTAGTAAAGTTAACAATCGCTTTGTTCTGGTCGTACCCCTGGCAGGACAGCGGAACCAAGGGTCAGAACTCCACACTCGCTTTGCAGCTATGCTGCATCTCAGTCACTCGTTCATTCACCAGTCACACCTGAGTTAACTCAGCTCATTCATACTTAGTTATCAATTTTACAACGCCTGATGGTTATATCCAAATTCAATGTGAACAAGCCAGTATCCGAGTTCAGTATCAATAAATCCGTACCACCAAGAGTACAAAACTTATGCGGCTTACAGAAGCGTACCAATACCTGTCGTGGTTCAGACCCACTCAGCAACTAAACACCACGCAGCCACTCACTCTCTCCCCCCACCCCTGTGGGACAGGGGAGAGAATTGGAAGAGCAAAGCATAAAAAATCTGTAGGTTGAGATAAGAACAGATTACTAATTTAAACAAAATAATAGTGATAATAGTGATTATGATAATGATTACAATAATGATAATATAAGGAAAAGAAAAAGGGAAAAAGGGTAAAAACTAAACCCACAAATGATACAACCACTCACCACCTGCCGGCCGACGCTGCCTCTCCCCGAGCCGCGACTGCTGCCTCCCACCCCCGGCCAGCCCCTCCAAGTTAACATACTGGGCATGACGTCACATGATATGGAATATCCCTTTGGCCAGTTTGAACCTGCTCTCTTAGCTGTGCCACCTCTCGTCCTGGCTTCTTCTCCACCTCGCAGAGCATGGGAAGCTAGAAGAGTCCTCGACTAGTATAAGGACTACCTAGCAACAACTAAAACATCAGTGTGTTATCAACATTGTTTTCATACTAAGGCCAAAGCACAGCACTATGGCAGGTACAGTGAAGAAAAATAACTGTATCCCAGATAAAACCATGACAGTATCCACCCCAATTCCGTATCATTTAAGTCATGCTCAGGTCCCATACTGTCCAATACAATTTCAATAACCCCTAGCCGCCTTCTCACCCTTTAATAGAATATACTGGTTGCATTTATCATTCCCCTAGTCTATGGAAAACCCCTGTAAAATGTCTGTGAAATGTCCATGGAGTTCATTTAGTCCATGACTTTGGGTTCCATCTATTGTACGAGTCTTTCAGAGAGATGGTGTGTGTGGCGTTGGATTGTTGCATGCTGAAGTCAGTCCTTGCTCCATCACTGCTGCTCTTTCCTTGGTTCAGTGAAACAATCCTACCATGATACCATTGATATGGAATATAGCAACCATAGTAGTGTTGACATACACCATCATGCAGCAATTAACAGCATACCATTCAGTTCATTGGCCGTTTTCACCCAATATCAAATCCCCTTGAGGTACACACCGGACTCCTCCATCCTCCCTCATCACCCACCAAGTACACCCAGGTCCTTCAGTAAAAGCAACTCCACAAATGGGTTTGCCTTTGCCTGAGGCAGGAATAACCCAGACTGTTTTCCCCAACATATTTTTTACGTGCACTACAGGGACTTTTTCCCCTTCCACAGTACATAAGGATTCTGACTGGGCAGGGCCAGCTCGATTGACAGATATCCTGGTGTTGTATAACCAGGTGGCTTTTGCTAAATGTGCATCCCAGTGTTTAAATGTTCCTCCCCCCCATTGCTCTCAGTGTAGTCTTTAACAGTCCATTGCATCTTTTGACTTTCCCAGAGGCTGGTGCATGAACAGGGGATGTGATACACCCCCTCAATGCCATGCTCTTTGGCCCAACTGTCTATGAGGTTGTTTCAGAAATGAGTCCCATTGTGTGACACAGTTCTCTCTGGGGTACAGGACTTGTTTTTCCAGGCCCACGATAGTGTTCCAAGTGGTGGCACGGGGCACAGGATATGTTTCTAGCCAGCAGTTGCCTCCACCATTGTAAGCACACGGCGCTTGCCTTGGCAGGGTTGTGGGAGTGAAATCTTGTCAATCTGCCAGGCCTCCCCATATTTATATTTGAGCAACCGTCCACCATACCACTTTTCCCGTTCAGCAATGTCTAAGTGCAGCTGGATGGCCTTTACCTCTGCAAACTGACTGGATTCTCCTTCTCCTTCAGCATTTTCTTCAAGTTGACGTATAGGACTCCATAGAGCAGCCTTCCAATCTCCGATGCTTTCACACAAGACAACAGGACCCATCAGTGAACAGAGCATATTGCTTCTCTTTTTCTGGCAGTTTGTTATAGAGTGGGGCTTCTTCAGAACGTATCACCTCCTCCTCTGGTGATAATCCAAAAGCTTTGCCTTCTGGCCAGTCCATGATCACTTCCAACATTGCTGGGTATCTGGAGTTTCCTATCCGAGCCCTCTGGGTGATCAGTGCAACCCATTGCTCCATGAAACATCAGGTGCATGATGTGTAGAGGGGAATCTTTCCTTTGAACATCCAGCCCACCACCAGAAGTTGGGGTACCAGGAGGAGCTGTGCTTCAGTACCAACCACTTCTGAAGGAGCTCAAACCCCTTCATATGCTGCCAATATCTCTTTTTCAGTTGGAGTAGAGTGCGCTTCAGACCCTCTGTATCCTCGACTCCAAAACCCTAGGGGTCAACCTCAAATCTCCCCTGGTGCTTTCTGCCAGAGGCTCCAGGTAGGGCCATTCTCCTTGGCTTCAGTTTAGAGCAAATTTTTATAACTTGTTCTGCCCGGACTGGCCCAAGGTCTACCGCATGAACCATTTCCTGTTTTATTTGTTGAAAGGCCTGTAAATCGTCAGGGCCCCATTTGAAATCATTCTTTTTCCGGGTCACTTGATAGAGAGGGCTTACGATCAGACTGTAATCTGGAATATGCATTCTCCAAAAACCTACAACACCCAATAAATATTGTGTTTCTTTTTGCTAGTTGGTGGAGAAGACATGGCTGCTATTTTGTTGATCACATCCATTGGAATCTGAAGAGGTCCATCTTACTGTTTCACCCCTAAGAACGAGATAGCTTGTGTGGGCCCCATGACCTTACTTTGTTTTATGGCAAAACTGGCCTTTCGAAGGCTTTGGACTGTTTTCTCTCCTTTCTCAAAAACTTCTTCTGCTGTGCTGCCCCATATAACGATGTCATCAATATATTGTAGCTGTTCCGGAGATCCACCCTGTTCCAGTACAGTCTGAATCAGTCCATGGCAAATGGTAGGACTGTATTTCCACCCCTGGGCCAGTCGATTCCAGGTGTACTGGACGCCCCTCCATGTGAAAGCAAACTGTGGCCTGCACTCTGCTGCCAGAGGGATTGAGAAGAATGCATTAGCAATATCAGTTGCGGCATACCACTTGGCTGCCTTTGACTCCAGTTCGTATTGAAGTTCTAGTATGCCCGGCACAGCAGCACTCAACGGTGGAGTGACTTCATTCAGGCCACGATAGTCTACTGTTAGTCTCCACTCTCCGTTAGATTTCTGCACTGGCCATATGGGACTGTGAAAGGGTGAGTGGGTCTTACGGATCACTCCTTTGTCCTCCAGTCAACGAATGTGCTCATGGTTTGGAATCAAGGAATCTCGGTTGGTGCAATATTGCCGCCGGTGCACTCTTGTGGTGCGATTAGCACCTGTTGTTCTTTGAGCTGCTTCAACCCCACAACAGAAGGGTCCTTTGAGAGGCCAGACAATGTAGACAGCTGTTCCATTTCCTCCGTCTCCAAGGCAGCTACTCCAAAAGCCCACCTGTACCTTTTTGGGTCCTTGAAATACCCTCTCCTGTGGTTGTCTATGCCAAGGATGCACGGAGCCTCTGGGCCAGTCACGATGGGGTGATTTTCCCACTTATTCCCACTTTGCCTCACTTTGGCCTTGAAAACAGGTATCTCTTGGGATCCCCCTGTCACTCCAGAAATACAGATGTGTTCTGCACCTATATAGTTTGACGTTATGAGCGTACACTGTGCACCAGTGTTCATTAAAGCTTTATATTCCTGTGGGTCTGATGTGCCAGGCCATCTGACCCACACAGTCCAGTAAAGCTGGTTGTCCCTTTCCTCCACCTGGCTGGAGGCAGGGCCCCTCTAGTCCTGATCACAGTATTTTTCACTCGCTTCCTGTAAATGTGAATCACAAATGTCTCTATTAAGATCAGAAAGAAAATCGGCGATTCTGCTCCTTTGTCTGGGGAATTGCTTACTGGAAACTGGAGCAGCAGTTCTCCTGGAGAAACTCCCCTGAGTAATTGTTCTCCCTTGCAGTTCACATACCCATGCCTCTAGTGTTGAAGTAGGTTTTCCATCCCACTTCTTCATGTCCTCTCCGTCGTCACACAGGTAAAACCATAGTGTGCCCCATCGCGTGTATCCTTTCTCTTGAGCAAAGGGACGCTTACTCCTAATGGCTGAGATACTGGTCTGTCCTGGTGGGGAGTAGGACATAACTTCTTTGATGTGCTGGAACTCCCAGGACATTTTCTCAACAGCAGAGACGAGCAAGGAAGAGACATTTCTGACGGAAAACCAGCGGGAGACAGGCACCATCCGATGATGATCAGCAAGTCTCGTTTATTGGCAATTAGCAAATATCTTTTATACCGTTCGTAAATTAGCTCATACATATTGCAAAAGCACAGCTCATCATTGGCTGGGAGGTAAATGCCAACTCCTCCCATGCTTATCTCTTGTGTTCAGCCTTGCAATTAGCAGTTACTTGCTTCTCACATTCTTTTACAGATCAGCAACAGCTGGGCTCACACTCCTTTGTAAAACACCAGCTGGCCTCACATTCTTCTGTTGACCAACAGCTGGGCCCAAGGTCGCTTCCGACCTGGAGCCTGTTTTTCTACTTCAATGCCCTCTTTCTGCTAGCCATTCCCGGGCTAGAGTTTCCCACATCTCCCCCTTTTTCTTTTGTTCCTTGAGAAAGGAACACGGCACTCATACTTCTTTCCATCATTTGGTGCATACATTGCGATATACAAGGGACACACATTAATATAATAATAAACAGTATAAATATTATTAATCCCATCTGCAAAATACTCTTGATCCCATTGCCAATGCCCCATCCATTAAACAAGCTGTTAAACCAATGCCATGGATCATCCTGTCTTACAGAGTCTACATCTAGTAATAAGTCAGATAATGCCTTTGATGTGGCATTTGTTTGCTTAGCTAGCCAACACCCTAGCTTGTTTAATGTCGTGAGGCTTTGAGCAACACCAACTCCAGGAGCCAAGAAGGAAACAGCTATGATCTTTGTAGGATTCCAAAATTCAGCTGTAGAGTCACAGTTATCCTCAAACTTATGAGTGCTCCTTTCGCTTCTCATCTTTCTATGATGTTGATAAATCATTGAAGTGTTAGGGGTAAGAAACGTTAGGCGACCTATAGAGCAAGGCCCTCCCTTTATATGTGACGGGATGCCAGGCCAAGCCCGATCTCCACAAATTAAAAACAAACCTGCAGGTAGCGCAATAGGCATATTGTTAGAGCGTGATATATTTACAGAGGTATAGTTACACCAAGCAGTAGCATTAAGAGAGCCCGCAAGGGCAAGCTCTTGTGGTTCTGGGCCTACGGGGAGTACATCATCCCAGATATCATACTCAACAAACACCGAAGGGGCGTCACGCCACTTAAAGGGAAGCTTCCGAGTTATATTATGCTGCTGTTGCAGCTCCGCTACGGACTGAGTAAAAGTCATAAAGGTTGCATTACTTAAAGGCACCCCAATAAGACATGTGATAAATGGGGAGTCGGGCGTTGCTAGGCTGGCACAAAAGCTAGTTGTATTCAATGATCTAGCTAGCGTGACCCAGATATTCTCTCGTGGGTCAAAAACGTTAGGTACAAAGGCAGTGCTACATACACTTAAAAGGGCTAATACCCATAATTTCTGTTCAGCAGAGTTCATTATCAGTCCGCCTTGTATTCTCGGTCGAAACCAGACCAAACCTCGGGCGCTATGCACCCTCTGGGACCTTTGTTCCTCCTGGACCGTGGTTATTCACTGGTGAGTGCTGCGCAGCGCTCCTCTGGGTTCCTTCCGCTGATCCCAACCGTTCAGGTGCCACTTCGCCTGGTGCCGCGGTGGGCAACTGTTCTGCGTCGCGCTGTGTGGGGGAGGTGGCGGGTCTGGCACATCTAGCTGGAATCCATTGCGGCCCTGTAGGGGTAGAAACACAGAGATACCCCCTCCCCCAATATAAAACCTCCACAGGCCCTGACCATACACCCGTATGCGGGTCTTTGTATTTGACCCAAACTCGGGGTAGCTCCCGTTCGTCCTTTTTCTGTCTATAGTGAACGATGACAGCAGGCACTCCCTCAGAGCCAAATACACACAAATAGTTTAACACAAACAGTGCTTTTACCAGCCGCTCTTGCGGGTCTTTTATATCTGCATACTTTTGAACATAGGTTTTCAGCAACCCATTAGCTCGTTTCACTATTGCTTGACCCGTTGGGTTGTGAGGGATACCTGCAATGTGTTGTACTGACCACTGTCCCAAGAAGGACTGTACTCGTTTGCTGACATAGGCTGGTCCCCGATCTGTCTTTAAGCGCTTACACACTCCCATCACCGCGAAACACGTCGTTAAGTGTCTGACTACATGAGAGGCCCTTTCTCCTGTCTGCAGCGTGGCCCTAATATATTTGCTATACGTATCAACGGTAACATGTACATATCTGAGACGCCCAAAGCTGCTTATATGAGTAACATCCATTTGCCACACCTCGTTGCTCTCCAACCCCCTGGCATTCACCCCCACACCTATGCCTAGACCCCCATTATGATGACTGCAAACAGGGCACGTCCTCACTAGGTTGGTGGCTTCGATATGCGATATACGAAAGTCTCTTTGAAGGCCCTTAGCATTCTGGTGAAAGATCGCATGCGACTCTCTGGCCAGCACAAGTTGGGGTACCGGGGCGGTCTGCATCGCTGACACTAGCTTGTCAGCTCTAGCGTTTCCTTCTCCAAGACCCACGTCCCATTTGTGGCTTCTGATGTGGATGATGGAATACGGATGCCTCCTTGTTTTGATCGTGCGCTGTAGCTTCGTGAACAGTTCAAACAGTCTCTGATTCTGTAGTTGTTTGATAGCTGCATCTTCTATTCGCTGAACAACTCCCGTTACATATAATGAATCGGTTACAATGTTCAGGGGGGCGTCAAAATGTCCCAGGGCCCAGCTCACAGCCAAAAGCTCTAAGGTCTGGAGGCTGTCTGTCGCAGCAGCCTGCAGGATTTGATGCTGCCAAGAGCCGTGTTGATGCCACGTAACTGCCGCTGTTCTAGACTTCTTTCCGGCATCCGTATACGCCGTTATCGCCCCTGCTATGGGCGAGTCCTCCCGCAATGGCTTGACGATCCAGTTCTGGGTGTCGAACCATCTCATCACTGGAGACAGGGATCTAGTTGTGGCGATGTCACTGTCGGATTCTAACAATGCTTCCTGTAACTCTGGGCTATTACTAATATACCATTGTAACGCTTCTTTTTGGATGGGGAGATGAATCACTGCTGGTTCGGCCCCGGTAACCTGAATCACGCGCTCCCGCCCCTTTTTGACCAGCGCGCTCAGAGCTTCAATTTTCTGCACTAGTGTTTTTCGCTGGTGCATAGGCGGGGCTATCCACTCTAGCACCCATTCCTCCCCTGTTTCTGTTGTAGACTGAGTGAGGGCGCCGAGTAGATGCTCTGACCCAAACCAGATCGTGAGGTGGATAGGGAGGTCGGGGTGTCGTCGGCGGACGTGTCCGTTCGTGATGCAGTCAAGGAGCCGAGACAGGGCTGAGCGTTGTTCCTCCGTGAGAGATACTGTCTACGCGGGGTCGGTGCCCCGAAGGAGGGGCCTTAGGGGAGTTAGCAACTCATTGGGAAAACCGACGATGGGGCGCAGCCATTGTAGGTCCCCTAAAAGACGCTGGGCATCATAGAGGGTGCATATCTTCATGTCTAAACACAGCTTTTGCGGCGTGATCAACTTTTCAGTGATTGTCCATCCTAAATACTTCCATGGCGCAGTACGTTGAATTTTCTCTGGGGCGATGACGAGAGCGTGGTGTTTTAGCATCCGCTCAATCATTTGTATCTGGCGCGCACTAAATGGACGGTCTTGTGCAAACAGAATGTCGTCCATATAGTGATAAATTACTGTGTGGGGCCATGCCTTTCTCAGAGGTTGCAAGGCCACATCTACAAAGAGTTGACACAAGGTGGGGCTATTTTTCATACCTTGCGGCAAAACAGTCCATTCAAACCTCTTATCGGGGCCTTCTCGGTTCAAAGCAGGTAGCGTAAATGCAAATCGTTGCGTGTCTTGCGGGTGCAATTTAATGGTAAAAAAGCAATCCTTTAAGTCGATTATCAGCAAAGGCCAATGCTGGGGCAAGATTGCAGGATTTGGCAGTCCGGGTTGCAACGCGCCCATGGGCTCCATTTGCTTGTTAACAGCACGGAGGTCGTGTAAAAGGCGAAATTTTCCAGATTTTTTTTTGATCACAAATATAGGGGTATTCCAAGGGCTTGTAGACAACTTCAAGTGCCCTTGCTGGAGCTGCTCATTAACGAGATGGTGAGCTTGTTGCAAGCTTTCCCCTTTTAATGGCCATTGCTTAACCCACACTGGTTCCGATGATCTCCAGTTGAGGGAGAGGGGGAAAGTCCAAGCAACGGCCCTTACGCCAAAGGGGACTCGTTAGTGAGCACAACCCCCATCTGTGCGAGGATATCGCGGCCAATGAGACATTGTACGGCTGGCGGCAGTGAAATTATTGAAAACACGGCAGTCATTATTCGATCATCAATCTCGACGGTGACTGTCGGCGAGCGGCTTGCTAATGTCATGCCCCCAACCCCAGTGATTGCGTTAGTAGCAGCATACAATGGCCAATTCGAGGGCCATTGCTCCGGGGCAATTACGCTGGTGTCAGCTCCGGTGTCTAACAGACCGGCAAGGGTAACCTTTTGGTTCTTATAGGAGAGACGAATGGTCTTTCTCGGTCGCTTGGAAAGGTCAACCGTTAACAGCATCAGTCCTCCGGTTGACCCGAACCCTTTCTGTCCTCTTTCTTCGGGGTTAACTGGAACAATGTCCCTGGCGATCTGCGGAAGGGGGACCACTTGTGCGATGCGTTGTCCCTTAGATATTTTTACGGGTGGAAACGGGGTGTATACCATTGCCATTAGCTCGCCAGAAAAGTCCGCATCAATAACTCCCGGCAGTACAAAAAGTCCCATCATAGAGGCAGATGATCGCCCCAACAAAAGACCACCTACTGCGCCGCCGTTAATGACGAGGGGTCCTCTCACTCCAGTAGGTACTTTCGTCGGCGCAGTAGACATAAGCATCATGTCTATTGAGGCTGCCAAGTCCAACCCGAGGCTTCCTCGTGTGGCAGGTTGGAGCGAACTGGCTGGGCTGCAGCAGCTACTTGTGTCGTCGCGCGGCTGCTGCGGCTCACGCTGGGTCCCGAGTTTCCCGGCCTTCGACGACATGCGGAGGTGTTGTGATTATCGGAGCGGCATTTCGTACACCAAACGCCAGTCGCGGTACACTGTCGGCGCACATGCCCTTCCCTTCCGCAGCGAAAACACTTGATCCGCGGATTGGAATAAGGGTTACTAACGGCAGCCGATTGGAGAGGTGCAAGGGCGGCCATCACTTGAGCACGAGAGGCTTCAGCTTGTTTTTGTAGCCCTAGCCCTAGCTGCTGAATAGCATCGACTAAGAATACCTGGTCTCCGGTGGGGGTGTTGGCTGCCTTTTCTAACAAATCAGCTACTCCCCAGTCTACTCCTAATGAACTGATCAAATTTTTCATCCGTGAGTTACCATTTTGTAACAGACACTGTTTTAGTAGTACCCCTTTCATCCAATCTTGCACCCCAGCCTTCTCTATAGCCCCTGCTATTTTATCAACAAACCCTCCAAGCAGTTCCTCTCTCCCTTGTTTTATTCCCATATAAAAGGGGATCCCTCCGGTATCCTTAACCTTAGTCATAGCTGCTCGAGCAACTCTCATCGCTTCTCTACACTTCTCTGGTCCCAATAAAACCTGTGCCTCCGTTCTAAAGAACGCTCCCAGCCCTAGCAGCTCATCCAAGGTGACACCCTGAAGGGGGTCTCCCGGTGCCCTCTGGGTTGCAGCTGACGCCTGTGCCTCAGCTTGCCAGTGAGCCTCCCACAGCAATCTTTGGTGTGGCGAAAAAATCAACTTGGCGAGCCCTTTAATATCGGCAGGCAACAAGACATGTGCAGTGAACAGATAGTCCAGCATTTGTCTTACAGGCTCACTCGATACTCCGAACTGACTAACAGTAGACCGTAATTGGGACAACAATTTCCAGTCTAACGCAGTAATCTCCGCCTGCAGTCCTCCCCCGGGATTCGGTCTATAAATTACCGGAAAAGCAAGAGTACCACCGGCTTCAACTAATTCAGGATCACCCTTTTCTGCCCCCTCCCGCGCTAATGCTGCCCATGCCTCTCGCCGCTCCCGTACAACAGCTTCCGCTAAGTCAGATTCCGCTCCAGGCATCGGCTCATGGCCTAGGCCGGGAGCCGGTACCGCTGCGGGCTGGTTATTCGCAGTAGCGGGAGTTGCGGGTGACGAGGGCAAGTTTGAGGGGTCTGCCGGCCCAGGGGGCAGATAGACAGTTGAAACCGCAGGCGGGCCCGGGGAGCTAAGTCCCCAGTCTGAGCTATAGCTCCGATTTCGCTCTTGAGCTGAGACAGCTTGCTGCACAGCTCGCTTTTCTGCTTGTATCTGCAATAACTCATTATGTACTACTTTCCATAGCTTACTCATTTTCTTGGCAGTTTTATCTTTATCATCCTCTAACACCGCCTCCCACAAACTATCCCCCACCTTTCTCCACTCTGACAGCTCATGCACCGTATGCGGGTTTACAAAGTGCCCCTTCTCGCATCCCCAGCTTATCAACAACGGTAGTTCTTTACGTAAATCTATACCCTTAATGTTACGCCTCTCTAAAAGAGATGTAAAGAAATCATATGCTGCTTGCCTCTCCATTGTGCTCGTCGGCGCCGTTGCAGCTCCCAAGGTCTCGGCAGCACGTATCGGCTGAGCCCACCTATGTGGTCGCCCAGGGCACGCAGACTGAGCCCACCTATGTGGTCGCCCAGGGTACGCAGACCAGCTGCGCTGTCTGTTTTGCCGTCCCTCTGCTTGCAGGACCCGAACCCTACGCTGGACCGTCCGTGGTATCACGTCGGGGTCACCATTTGACGGAAAACCAGCAGAAGACAGGCACCATCCGATGATGATCATCAAGTCTCGTTTATTGGCAATTAGCAAATATCTTTTATACCGTTCGTAAATTAGCTCATACCTATTTGCAAAAGCATAGCTCATCCTTGGCTGGGAGGTAGATGCCAACTCCTCCCATGCTTATCTCTTGTGTTCAGCCTTGCAATTAGCAGTTACTTGTTTCTCACACTCCTTTACCGGTCAACAGCAGCTGGGCTCACACTCCCTTGTAAAACACCAGCTGGCCTCACATTCTTCTGTCGACCAACAGCTGGGCCCAAGGTTGCTCTAACTCTGAGCCTGCTTTTCTACTTCAATGCCCCCTTTCTGCTAGCCATTCCCGGGCTAGGCTCCCCACAGATATATATATATTGTTAAAGGATGAGAAGATGGATAGGGATTATTGAATTTGTACTGAATAGTATGGGACCTGAGCATGATGTCAATGATATGGAATAAGGGGTGGATACTGTCATGGTTTCAGCTGGGATAGAGTTAATTTTCTTCACTCTAGCTGGTATAGTGCTGTGCTTTGAAATTAGCATGGAAAAAAAACCTGTTGAGAAAACACACAGTTGTTTAGGCTGTTGCTGGGTAGCACTTGTACTAGTCAAGGACATTTCTAGCTTCCCATGCTCTGCTGGGTGCACAAGAAGCCGGGAGGGGAGGGGGCACAGCTAAGAGAGTGGATTCAAATTGACCAAAGGGATATTCCATATCAAGTAACGTCATGCCCAGTATGCTAGCTGGGAGGGGCTGGCCGGGGGAGGGAGGAAGCAATCGCGGCTCGGGGACGGGCACGGTCAGTCGGCAGGTGGTGAGTGGTTGTATCGATTGTGTTTCCATGCTTTTTTTCCCTGTTTTCCTATCCCTTCCTTTTCCCTTTTATTATATTAACATTATTGTCATTATTATCATAATAATTTATTATTATCATTTTATTGTAATCATTAAACTGTGCTTATCTCAACCCACAAGTTCTTTTGCTTGTCCGATTCTCTTCCCCATCCCACAAGGGTGGGGGGGGTTAGCGAGCGGCTGCGTGGTGTTCAGTTGCCAGCTGAGGCTGAACCATGACACTTTTAAAGATGGAGAGATTAAATTACTAATACCAGAATCAAAAGCCATAGAGGCGGGAGTGTTTATGTTACAGGATCCCTCCAGGAAGGAACAGATATCCGAAGAAGTGGAAAATGCAGTAATTCCTTTGGTTTGGACGAGTGGAGTTGTGGGGTGATCTAAATTGGCAGAGCCGGTAAAAGTAACATTAAAACCTGGAGCCAGGCCGGTAAGACAAGACCAATATCCTATTAAGTGGGAGGTTTGAAAAGGGTTAGAGGGAATAATTACAAGATTTTTAGAATATGGGCTTTTGGTAGAATGTGAATCAGAATATAATACTCCTATATTGTCAGTAAAGAAATCTGGGGGCAAGGAATACCGATTAGTTCAGGATTTAAGGGCCATAAATCAGATAGTCCAAGATATACACCCAGTAGCGGCTAATCCGTACACTTTACCGACCTCTTTAAAAGAGGAGCATAAATGGTTTACTGTACTAGATTGGAAGGATGCCTTCTTTTGCATACCTCTGGACACAAAAAAAGTCAAAGCATATTTGCTTTTGAATGGGAAAGCCCCACCACAGGACGAAAGACGCAGCTAACATGGACTGTACTTCCACAAGGATTCAAAAATAGCCCTATGATATTTGGGAATCAGCTGGCAAAAGAATTAGAAATATGGAGAAAACAGAACCAAGGGAGAGGCATATTGTTACAGTATGTGGATGACATGCTGATAGCGGCAGAAAGTAAAGAAAATGTTCTGAAATTACTATCAGCTCATTAAATTTTCTGGGCCAAGGAGGATACAGAGTTTCCAGAAACAAAGCCCAAATAGGAAAAGAAGCAGTGATTTATTTGGTATTTGAGAGATCTCAAGGACAAAGACAATTAGGAAATGAAAGGAAAGAAGCTATTTGTCAGATCCCCGAGCCTTGCAGCCCGAAGGAACTGAGAGCTTTTCTGGGGATGATTGGATGGTGTCGACTCTGGATTCTGAACTATGGACTGTATGTGAAGCCACTATGTGAGGTTTTAAGAGAATCTAAAGATCGGTATCTGACTTGGAGACCTGAGTGTCAGAAATCATTCAGAGAACTTAAAAAGGCACTAATGATGGCCCCTGCACTGGGTTTACCTGATCTGACCAAACCTTTTGAGTTGTTTGTACATGAAAGGCAACATCTGGCCCTTGGAGTGCTGGCACAACAGTTGGGATCCTGGAGGCAGCCAGCAGGATACTTTTCCAAACAACTTCATAATGTGAGTAAAGGATGGCCCCGGCTTCAGCATGCTGAAAGAAAGAAGCAACTCCCCAGGGAGGGGTTCACTTCACTTCCAGGATAGTGGTACATGGTGTCACTCAAGACATTTGAAGAAATTAAGTTCTTTTAGGTTTGAGTGAAAAACATGTCTCATTCCTTGACATAGCTGGTTTAGAGACTGCCTAGGGATCAGAGAGCAGCACATTTACAAGCAGCGTATGTCAGAATGCTGAATAAAAGTAGCCAAAGAGATAAAAACCCTTTCATACAGTCTTGAGTTTTATTTTTCGGATGCATTTTGCTTCGCTGATTTATGCAGTTTTACTAATCCTTTTTTTATGATATTCCAGTTGATCAGTAACTTCACGATTGTTGTTTCTAACTCAGTCCCCTTTGGTTAGACCCTTACTCTCTAGGAAAATAATTTATATTCATCCACACTAACCTGTTTTTCTCATTAGCCTGTGTAAATGATCCACATTTTTCCAGTAATGGTGCATTATGTTTCTTTCACCAAGTGATTCCTGGATGAGTGAGAACTGTCCTCAGCATCATTGTTGTTATTCTGGTTGAGCATCTGGTTCTTTTGCGTCTGCTGCCTTTAGGAAGGAAATGATGTCTTTACAGCCCTCCTGCTCTCATACTCGCATGGCTCTCATTCCTGTTGCCTATATTAAAAGGTGCATTTGCAAATGCATTTTGTATGGCTTTGCTTTTGAGAGTACTTATCAAATTGCAGCTGTAGTAAGTTCACACCATTGCTGTGCAGAAAACTGCCCCTTCCTGTAAATCACTGCCCTCTGTTGATAGTAGCTTTTACATCGGCACTGGATTCCAAAGTTACATCAATCTTACACAGGTGCTGCTGCACTTGCTAAATTATCTCTGGCTCATGCTAGCTATTTTCATAGCTGTGCTGGTTTTGGCTAGGATGGAGTTAATTCTCTTCACTGTAGCACCTGTAGTAGTCAGGGACCTTTCCAGCTTCCCATGCTCTGCCACGTGGGCAAGAGGCTGGGAGGGGCGGGACCACAGCCAAGAGAGCTGACCCAAACTGGCCAATGGGATATTCATTCCATACGATGTGATGCCATGATGAGTATATTAACCGGGGCAGTTGTTGTGCAATGTTGTGTGGTGGTGGTTGTGGCTTGCTTGGCTGGCTGGCTGGCTGGCTGGCTGGCTGGCTGGCTGGCTGGCTGGCTGGCTGGCTGGTTGGTTGGTTGGTTGGTTGGTGAGAAGCTGTGACTTGTGGTGTTTGTTTTGGTTGTTCATTCCACCTTCTCCCTGTTCTGGGTTTTGTCACTCTTGTGATTATCCTTTTCATTGCATTTTTGTTGTTTTATTTTAATTATTAAGGTGTTCTTATCTCAACCCATGACCTTTCTCACTTTTACCCTTCTGATTCTCTCCCCCATCCTGCTGGTGGGGGAGGGAGTGAGCAGCTGTGTGGGGCTGAGTTGTTGGCTAAACCCCAACAGTTGCAGAATAGGAGGGAGGCAGCACAGGTGAGGCAGAATCATCAGGATCCAAAGTGTGACCTTGGCCTTCAAGCTGAGATTCATCTATGCAGGATCTTCTTGCTGCAACAATCTGTAAGCAATGCAGGACAGCTGCTACCAAGCAGACTGTGGTGGTGAGAGCTCCCATGGCCCAAAGTCCAGAGAGAACCTTCTTGAGAAGAAGGAGAGAAGGGTTGCATGCCTTCACCTGGTATAGCTTCAGTACAGTCTCTTGCTCTGTGCTTTTAGCGAGATGGAGTTCTTTGCACAGAAACACATCTTCTTTCCCCCCATATCCACCAAATTGCATCTTGGTAAACTGGACACAAACTGAATGTCTTGGCATCCCATTACAAATACAGCCAGGTTCAGCAGAACACAGGGAATATTCATCAGAACAAATAGGTTAGCCAAAACTATCATTGGCCTCTTCCTTATTGTTAAGCCCAAGATTCCAGATAAGATTACTGAGGAGCTGGCCCAGAAGAGACAGGTGTTATTCCCCTGCAGGATGCTGTTCAGCGGTAGCACCCCAAAGTCCACCTGGATAGAAGATAGAGCAGCCCAGGGTGATCTGCAGCAGCCCCAGCCTCTGGAGGCAACTCCGGTCTGGTGTGAAAGAAAGGTATCCCTTCAAGGCAGATGTTACATATCGCTCAGGAAAATGGGCCGCCATGGAGAAAGGTATCCAGTACCTGAGGGAAATAGCTGTGCTTGAGGTAATTTATGGTGACCTGGATGATCTACAGTCATCCATAGATCCTGATGAGGCGCAGTGCACACAACCCATGTGGCAGATGTTTGTACGGAGCACAGCATGTAATCTCATTGGCATAACTGGCCTGAAAAGATGAAGAGGCACCAATGGTGGGGGATTTGATTGACTCTGGGTTTACAAAGCATGTGTCTCTTCCTCCTTCATCTTGGCTGTGGAGAAACTGTCCCAGGAGGTCCAGCAACTCAAAGAAGCTATGTCCTAGTCCCCACCTGTATGAACCAGTATCTCAGCCATTAGGAGTAAGTGTCCCTTTGCTCAAGAGAGAGGATACACACCAGATGCCACTCTATGGTTTTACCTGCGTGACACTGGTATGTGAGCTGCAAGGGAAAACAATCACTCAGGGTGGTTCTTCCAGGAAAGTTGCTGTTCCAGTTTCCAGTGAGCAGTGCCCCAGACAGAAGAGTAGGAGCACTGATTTTAATTGTGATCTTAACAGGGCGAATTTTGATTTGCCTTTACAAGAAGTGAGTAGCAAATACTATGGTCAGGACTAGAGGGGCCCTGCCTCCAGCCAGGTGGAGGAAAGGGACAACCGGCTTTACTGGACTGTGTGGATCCGATGGCCTGGCACATCAGACCCACAGGAGTATAAGGCTCTAGTGGACACTGGTGCACAGTGCACCTTAATGCCATCAAGCTATATAGGGACAGAACACATCTGTATTTCTGGAGTGAAAGGGGGATCCCAGGAGCTAACTGTTTTCGAGTCGAAATGAGCCTAACAGGGAATGAGTGGCCAAAGCACCCCATTGTGACTGGCCCAGAGGCTCCGTGCATCCTTGGCGTTGACTACCTCAGGAGAGGGTATTTCAAGGTCCCAAAAAGGTACAGGTGGGCTCTTGGTGTAGCTGCCTTGGAGATGGAAGAAATGGAACAGCTGTCTGCCTTGCCTAGGCTTTCAAAACACCCTTCTGTTGTGGGGCTGCTGAAGGTCAAAGAACAACAGGTGCCGATTGCGACGGCAATGGTGCACTGGTGGCAATATCGCGCCAACCCAAGACTCCCTGATTCCCCTCCATGAGCTCATTCCTCAAATGGAGAGCGAAGGAGTGGTCAGGAAATACCACTTATGTGTTTTTCTCCATCCCTTTGGCAGCAGAGTGCAGGCCACAGTTTGCTTTCACTTGGAGGGTTGTCCAGTACACCTAGAACTGACTGCACCAGGGGTGCAAACACAGCCCTACCATTGGCCGTGGACTGATTCAGACTGCACCCGAACAGGGTAGATCTCCTGAACACCTACAATACATTGATGACATCCTTGTATGGGGCAACACAATGGAAGACATGTTTGAGAAAGGCAAGGAAATAGTTCAAAGGCTTCTGAAGGCCGGTTTGCCCATAAAACACAGTAAGGTCAAGGGACCCACAGAAGAGGTCTCGTTCTTAGGGTTGAAACAGTAAGATGGATGTTGTCAGATTGCAATGGATGTGATCAACAAAATAGCAGCCATGTCTCCACCAACTAGCAAAAAAGAAACACAATAGTTTTTGGGTGTTGTAGGTTTTTGGAGAATGCCTATTCCAGATTACAGTCTGATCGTAAGCCCTGTCTATCAAGTGACCTGGAAGAAGGATGATTTCAAATGGGGCCGTGAGCAATGACAAGCCTTTCAACGAATTAAACAGGAAATGGTTAATGCGGTAGGCCTTGGGCCAGTCCGGGTAGAACAAGTTATAAAAATTTGCTCTAAACCGATGCCAAGGAGAATGGTCCTACCTGGAGCCTCTGGCAGAAAGCACCAGGGGAGACTCGAGGTTGACCCCTAGGGTTTTGGAGTTAAGGATACAGAGGATCTGGAGCGCACTCCAACTGAAAAAATGCTATTGGCAGCATATGAAGGGGTTTGAGGTGCTCTAGAAGTGGTTGGTACTGAAGCACAGCTGTTCTTGGTACCCCAACTTCTGGTGGTGGGCTGGATGTTCAAAGGTAGAATTCCCCTCTACACATCATGAACCTGATGTTACATGGAGCAATGGGTTGCACTGATCACCCAGAGGGCTCGGATAGGAAACCCCAGTTGCCCAGGAATGTTGGAAGTGATCATGGACTGGCCAGAAGGCAGAACTTTTGGATTATCACCAGAGGAGGAGGTGACATGTGCTGATGAAGCCCCACTCTCTAACAAACTGCCAAAAAAAGAGAAAAGTAGTATGCCCTGTTCACTGATGGGTCCTGTCAAACTTGAGGGAAAGCACCGGAGATTGGAAGGCTGCTGTATGGAATTCTCTATGACAAGTAGCAGAAACTGCTGAAGGAGAAGATGAATCGTGCCAGTTTGCAGAGGTAAAGGCCATCCAGCTGGCCTTAGACATCGCTGAACGGGAAAAGTGGTATGGGGGTCAATGGCTGAAATACAACTATGGGCAGGCTTGGCAGATTGACTATATCACACTCCCACAAACCCACCAAGGCAAGCACCCTGTGTTTACAATGGTGGAAGCAACCACCGTCTGGCCAGAAACGTATCCTGTCTCCATGCCACCACCCAGAACACTATCGTGGGCCTGGAAAAACAAGTCCTGTGGCGACATGGCACCCCAGAGAGAACTGTATCACACAATGGGACTCATTAACAATGAACTTTGATTAAACTGAGCAAAGTGCAGCGGTGATGGCACAAGGACTGACTTCAGTATGCAACAATCTAACACCAAACACACCATCTTCCCTGACCTGAAAGACTGTTACGATCGATGGAACCGAACGTCATGCGCTAAATGACCTCAGTGGACATTTTGTGGACTTCTGTGACGTTTTACAGGGACAGTCCATAGAGTAAGGGGATGGTATCTGTGTATCTGCCACGCTGGAGCAGGTACACCTCTGAAGGCATTGTGGCCCATGGAGAAGGCCACACTGGAATAGGTGCACATCAAAGTGGCTGTGGCTCTGGTTAAGCCTACGCCACAGTGGGTATACCCCTGAAGAGACTGTGGCTCACAGATAAGATTCTACTTGGAGCAGGTACTCCCCTAAGGGACTGCAGTCTGTGGATAAGTCCAAGCCGGATCAGGGGCAAGGGGAGGAGTTCATTGCAATGGTAAAACCTATGGTCTGGTCCAAAGGGACTGGAGTGGAGATTGTAATGGATATACTGTTAAATTGTTGTAACCCATTATTTCAGTTGCATGTTATAGGGATTACTATAGCAGGAACCACCCGAACCAATGGAGGACGAGCCTTACGAGAAGCAGTGCAAGTGCAGCAGTGACCCGACCTGAGCTAGTTTTACTGGTTTTGCTGCCCAATAACTACCCATAAGGTCGAGTGCTTATGGGTAAGGATAAGGGGGAAGGCCAACAAGGCAGATAGCCTGCTAGGAGTCTGTTATAGACCTCCCAACCGGGATGAAGAGCTAGATGAAGCATTCTACAAGCAGCTGACAGAAGTATGACAATCGGTTACCCTTGTTCTAGTGGGGGACTTCAGTTTCCCAGATGTCTGCAGGGAATACAACACAGCAGAGAAGAAACAGTCTAGGAGGTTCCTGGAGTGTGTGGAAGATAACTTCCTGACACAGCTGGTGAGCCTGCCAGGGGAGGTGCTTCATTTGACCTGCTGTTGATGCTGTGAAAAGCCAAAATCAGGACTCAATAGTCTGAATGACTACTAAGCAGATGAACCCAGCAGAGCATGGGAATCTAGAAAAGTCCTAGACCAGTACAAGCACTACCCAGCAACAACCAAAACATCGGTGTGTTATCAACACTGTTTTCATGCTAAGTCCAAACCACAGCACTAAGCCAGCTACAGTGAAGAGAATTAATTATATCCCAGCTAAAACCATGACAGCTGGTAAGTGAGCCTGCCAGGGGAGATGCCTCGCTTGACCTGCTGTTGATGCCGTGAAAAGCCAAAATCAGGACTCAATAATCTGAATGACTGCTAAGCAGGTATTCTTTATTGCAGCGCTGGACGCACAGGGGGTCGCTCCTCCTAATGTGCATCCCGCAAGTCATGATGGACAAAGCTTATATTGCTCAGTTACGTACATCTGCATTAGATTTCCCGGAACTAATCATAACACTTGCATCTTAATTGCCCATGCGTTTTAAGTCCCTTCTTCCACATATGGTCATGAGTTGGCCCATCGAGTAATGTTGTCACAGTGTATTGCAAGGTGTGTTGGCTTCAACTGGTGTTCTGACTCTCATCTAGATGGAGGTGTCCTTAGGTCCTTTTGCCTTGGTTTGGACTGGCACCTGCTGCTAGGTTGTTTGCATCCCTCCAGGACGTTCCCCATCAGGCTTGCGAAGATTACGTCCTTGAGTGCATTCTTGCCTGAGGCCCCTTACAAGAGTGGCAGTCGTGAGGCTGTTGCGGGTTTGTCCTGGGTGCTTCTGAGTGGAACCTCAGGGGTCATGAGGTGGTTTCCAGACAGGAGTTTGGTAGTTCTGCAGTGTCTTATCTTTATGGCTCTTTATGATTTTAAGCCCTCCCTATCAAGTGACCCAGAAAAAGAACGATTTCAAGTGGGGCCGTGAGCAACGACAAGCGTTTGAACAGATTAAACGATAAATAGTTCATGCAGTAGCCCTTGGACCAGTCCGGGCAGGACAAGATGTAAAACAGTGCTCTACACTGCAGCTGGGGAGAATGGCCCTACCTGGAGCCTCTGGCAGAAAGCACCAGGGGAGACCCGAGGTCAACCCCTAGGATTTTGGAGTCGGGGATACAGAGGGTCTGAAGCCTGCTGTACTCCAACTGAAAAAGAGATATTGGCAGCATATGAAGGGGTCCGAGCTGCTTCAGAAGTGGTTGGTACTGAGGCACAGTTGCTCCTGGCACCCCGACTGCCAGTGCTGGGTTGGATGTTCAAAGGAAATGTCCCCTCTACACACCATGCAACTGATGCTATGTGGAGTAAATGGGTTGCACTGATCACCCAGCGGGCTCGAGTAGGAAACCCCAGTCGCCCAGGAATCTTGGAAGTGATTATGGACTGGCCAGAAGGCAAAGACTTTGGAATATCACCAGAGGAGGAGGTGACACGTGCTGAAGAAGCCCCACTGTATAACAAACAGTCAGAAGATGAAAAGCAGCATGCCCTGTTCACTGATGGGTCCTGTCATCTGGTGGGAGAGCATCAGATATGGAAGGCTGCTATATGGATTCCTATTTGAAAAGTCACAGAAACTGCTGAAGGAGAAGGTGAATCGAGCGAGTTTGCAGAGGTAAAGGCCATCCAGCTGGCCTTAGACATTGCTGAACAGGAAAAGTGGCCAGTGCTCTGTCTCTATACTGACTCCTGGATGGTGGCAAATGCCCTGTGGGGCTGGTTACAGCAGTGGAAGCAAAGCAACTGGCAGCGCAGAGGCAAACCCATCTGGGCTGCCACATTGTGGCAAGATATTGCTGCCCGGGTAGAGAACCTGGTTGTGAAAGTACATCATGTGGATGCTCACGTCCCCAAGAGTCGGGCCACTGAAGAACATCGGAACAACCAGCAGGTAGATCAGGCTGCCAAGATTGAAGTGGCTGAGGTGGGTCTGGACTGGCAACATGAGGGTGAATTATTTCTAGCTCCATGGGCCCATGACATCTCAGGCCATCAAGGGAGAGATGCAACATACAGGTGGGCTTGTGACTGAGGGGTGGACTTGACCATGGATTTTATTGCACAGGTTATCCACGAATGTGAAACATGCCCTGCAGTCAAGCAAGCGACGTGGGTAAAGCCTCTGTGGTATGGGGGATGATGGCTGAAATAAAAATATGGGGAGGCCTGGCAAATTGACTATATCATACTCCAACAAATCTGTCAAGGCAAGCGCCATGTACTTACAATGGTAGAAATAACGACTGGCTGGCTGGAAACATACCCCGTGCCCCACGCCACTGCCCGGAACACTCTCCTGGGTCTCGAATGCAAACTCCAGTGGTGACATGGCACCCCAGACACAATTGAGTCAGACAATGGGACTCATTTCCGAAATAACCTCATAGACACCTGGGCCAAAGAGCATGGCATTGAGTGGGTGTATCACATCCCCTATCACGCACCAGCCTCTGGGAAAATTGAACGGTACAATGGACTGTTAAAAACTACACTGAGAGCAATGGGGGGTGGAACATTCAAGCACTGGCATACACATTTAGCAAAAGTCACGTGGTTAGTCAACACGAGGGGATCTGCCAACCGAGCTTGCCCTGCCCAGTCAGAAATTCTACATACTGTGGAAGGGGATAGAGTCCCTGTAGTACACACAAAAAATATGCTGCGCAAAACAATCTGGGTTCTTCCTGCCTCAGGCAAAGGCAAACCCATTCGTGGGATTGCTTTTGCTCGAGGACCTGGGTGCACTTGGTGGGTGATGCGGGAGGATGGAGAAATCCGATGTGTGCCTCAAGGGGATTTGATTTTGGGTGAAAACAGTCAATGAACTGAATGGCACAATGCAAACTGCTATATAATACTGTGTGTCACCTCTGTATTGTATCAATGATATCAGAGTACGAGCCTCCCAACCCATGGAAGATAAACTGTGAAACAAGCCGTGCAGCAGTGATGGAATGATGACTGACTCGGTATGCAGCAACCCAATGCCACACACAGCACGTCTCCCACCCTGAAAGACTGATATGACAGATGGAGCCCAGAGTCATGGACTGGGTGAACTCAAAGGACATTTTAATGGACATTTTACAGGGAAGGTCCATGAACTAAGGGAATGATGTCTGTGTATTATGTTAAAGGATGGGAAGGGGAGGGTTGGTGGTTGGTACGGTTGTATTGGATGCTACGGGACCTGTGCATGGTGTAAATGGTATGGAATAAGGGGTGGAGAATGTGCTGGTTTTGGCTGAGAAGGGGTTAATTCTCCTCACTGTGGGGGTCGGCTACCTTTCCAGCTTCCCACGCTCTGCCTCGTGGTGGGGGGGGCCTGGGAGGGGCAGGGCCATGGTGGGGGCGGCCGACCCCGACTGGCCGATGGCATGTTCTTTCCATACCATGTGACACCATGACCAGTATATTAATGAGGGCAGTTTGTGGCTCAGGAGCGGCACAGCCTGGGGTCGGCGGGCGGTGAGCAGCTGCGTTACGTGCGGTTTGTTTCAGCGGTTCATCTACCAGTGGGGGAGTGAGCGAGCTACTGTGTGTGGCTGAGCTGTCGGCTAAACCAGAACAAATAGAGGCAGAGACATCATAGAAAAAACTTGCAAAGGTACTAATCTCTATTTCCTCCATATAAAATCTCTCCGGAGAGGTGGTATAATTGCTAATTGACTCAACAAGGTGGTATCCAAAGTACAGTAACAGTTTCAGCAAAAACCCCAAATACCAGATAAAGCTGAAAATAAGTGTTTGCATAACAAATCTTGTAGGCAAAACATTACTAATCACAGCAGAACACAGCAGACTAAACCAACCAACACCAATCGTTAACAGCAACTTCAAAAAGGACAACATGGTGCTGTGACCAGCAGCTGTTATTATCTCCAACCCTTGACCCCCACGTTGGGTGCCAAAAAGACTGTCGTGGTTTAGCCGGCAGTTCAGCCCCACACAGTCGCTCGCTCACTCCCCCACCGGTAGATGGGGGAGAGAATCAGAAGGGTAACGCTCGTGGGTTGGGATAAGAAAAGTTTGATAATTAAAATTCAAAGAAACAACAACAGAAATGCAATGTAAAGGAGAACAACGAGAGCCGCAAAGGCCAGGGGGAGGGGGAAGGGAGGGGCGGAACGAACCGCTGAAACAAACCGCACGTGACGCAGCCGCTCACCTCCCGCCAACCCGACGCCGTGCCGCTCCCGAGCCGCAAACTGCCCCCCTTAATATACTGGTCATGGTGTCACATGGTATGGAATGAACATGCCATTGGCCAGTCGGGGCCAGCCGCCCCCGCCATGGCCCCGCCCCTCCCAGCCCCCCCACCATGTGGCAGAGCGTGGGAAGCTGGAAAGGTAGCCAACCCCCACAGTGAGGAGAATTAACCCCTTCTCAGCCAAAACCAGCACAATCTGCCACGCTGGAGCAGGTACACCTCTGAAGGCATTGTGGCCCATGGAGAAGGCCACACTGGAATAGGTGCACATCAAAGTGACTGTGGCTCTGGTTAAGTCTATGCCACAGCAGGTATACCCCTGAAGAGACTGTGGCTCACAGATAAGGCTCCACTTGGAGCAGGTACTCCCCTAAGGGACTGCAGTCTGTGGATAAGTCCAAGCCGGATCAGGGGCAAGGGGAGGAGTTCATTGCAATGGTAAAACCTATGATCTGGTCCAAAGGGACCGGGGTGGAGATTGTAATGGATATACCTTTAAATTGTTGTAACCCATTATTTCAGTTGCATGTTATAGGGATTACTATAGCAGGAACCACCCGAACCAGTGGAGGACGAGCCTTACGAGAAGCAGTGCAAGTGCAGCAGTGACCCAACCTGAGCTGGTTTTGCTGCCCAATAACTACCCATATGGTCGAGTGCTTATGGGTAAGGATAAGGGGGAAGGCCAACAAGGCAGATAGCCTGCTAGGAGTCTGTTATAGACCTCCCAACCAGGATGAAGAGCTAGATGAAGCATTCTACAAGCAGCTGACAGAAGTATGACAATCGGTTGCCCTTGTTCTTGTTCTTGCATTCTAACCGCTGCCTGTTTAGCCTCACAGTCAGCCAATCTATTGCCTTTTTCCTGTTCAGTGTTACCCTTCGGGTGTCTTCGACAGTGCACGATGGCGACTGGTTGGCAATCGGAGTGCTTCTAATAAGCGCAGGATTGCCTCAGCGTGCTTAATCTGCCTTCCTTGTGTAGTTAGTGGCCCTCATTCTTTCCAAATTGCTCCATGAGGATGGACAACTCCAAAGGCGTATTGGGAATCTGTCCATATATTTTTTTTTTTCCCTTTTGCCAGCTCCAGGGGCCTCGTCAGGGCGATAATTGCAGCCTTTTGAGCTGATGTTCCAGCAGGTAGTGACTGAGATTCAGTTATTTCGTTCGCTGTTGTCACTGCGTATCCGGCCTTTCAAATACCTCGTCGGACAAAGCTGCTTCCGTCCGTGAACCAGGAATCTTGTGCATCTTCCAGAGGTGGTTCTTTCAAATCTGGTCTACTGGAGTGCACAGTCTCTATAGTTTCAAGGCAATCATGAGTTAACAGTTCAGAAGTCACTCCACTGAGGAAAGAAGCTGGGTTCATAATATTGGTTACTTCAACAGTAACATCATCCGATCCAATTAAAATGGCCTGGTATTGTAGAAATCAGGATGGGGAAAGCCAGTGATTCCCTTTCTGTCCCAACACAGGTGATACTGTGTGTGAAACCAGTACTGTGCTCTTTTGAGCTAAGGTGAATTTCCGGGCCTCCTGAATATTCAAGACCACAGCCGCCACAGCTCGCAGGCACCCTGGCCACCCCTTGCTTACCTCGTCAAGCTGTTTAGAAAAATAGGCCACAGCCCTTCTGTAGGGTCCTAGCTGTTGAGCTAGGACTCCCAGAGCTATACCTTGTCTTTCATGGGAAAACAGCCAGAAAGGTTTAGTCACATCAGGTAGGCCCAGGGCCGGGGCCTTCATTAGTTCCTTTGTAAGTGTCTTGAATGCATTTTGAGCTTCTTTGGACCAGGCTAATCGAGTGGGGTCGTTCTTCCAAAGTTCGTACAAAGGTCTTCCTATTATTCCATAATTATAAATCCATAACCGGCACCAACCTGACATTCCCAAAAAGATCCTGAGTTATTTTACCGTCTGAGGGAGGGGGGTTCTGCAGATGGTTTCTTTTCGTTGTCTTCATTGTTCCCATTGTCCTCCAGATATTTCATATCCAAGGTAGGTTACTTGTTGCCGCACCATCTGACCTTTCTGTTGAGAGACTCGATACCCATTTAGTCCCCAGAAGGTCAACAAACTGGTAGTCCATTGTATACAGTCAGGTTTTGTTTCAGTTGCGATTAGTAAGTCGTCCACATACTGTAAAAGGACTCCTTCCCTGGAGGGAGGATCCCACATTTCAAGTTCTCCAAAGATTGTTGGACTATTTTTAAAACCTTGGGGTAACACTGTCCAGGGTAAGCTGAGTGTTCCTACCAGTGGTAGGGCTTTCCCATTCAAATGCAAATATATTTTGACTTTCTTTGGCTAAAGGCAAACAGAAGAATGTGTCCTTTAAATCCACTACTGTAAACCATACTTGATTATCCCGTAATTTAGTAAGTAAGGTATGAGAATTAGCTACCACAGGGTGTAGGTCCTTAATAATTTTGTGCACTTCTCTTAAATCTTGTACTACCTGATAAGATCCATCCGGCTTTTTTACCTGTAATATAGGGGTATTATATTCTGGTTCACATTCTATTAATAGCCCCTGCTGTACAAAATTATTGATCGGTCCTTCTATTCCCTTCCGGTGTTCTAACTTCAAGGGGTATTGTTTTTGTCATGCTGGGCTTATCCCTTCTTTAAGTTCTACTGCTATGGGAATGGCATTCTTTGCCCTCCCTGGGGTTCCCGCAGCCCATACTCCTGGATATACCTGACTGATAATCTCTTCAATTTCGGGCACCGATACAGCGGAATTTCAGGGTGCCTTAGGGCCAAACTTAAAACTGAAAATAATTGGTTCCCGTTTCCTTTTAGTTCCATGGTTCCCTGTTTAAAGGCTATTTCTGCTTCCAGTTGTTCCAATAAATCCCGACCCAATAATGGCTTGGTTGATTTCGGTAAATATAGAAATCGGTGTATTCCAATCCGCTTTCCTAATTTAAATTTGAGCGGTTTCAAAAAGAATGCCCTTTCCTGTTGTCCAGTAGCTCCTATTGCATTCACAAAATCTTTACTTATAGCTATCAGTTCTGGATTCAAAACAGAGAAAGAAGCACCTGTATCTACTAAGAATTCTACCTCTCTCTCTTGTCTCGCTAGCTTTATTTTAACCAGTGGATCTGCTAGGGTAGATGCCCCAGGTCCCTGTCAGTCGACTTCTGTTTCAGCTATCAAGGTCTGCGGGGTCTCCTTGGGCTTTGGGACGTTGCCAAGAGGGTGCCACAACTCATCAGGAAAACAGACTACTATCCACTATTACTATTTCACATAGGCATGAACGACACTGAGAGCCGTAACCTGGGTAAAATCAAGGGAGACTTTTGAGCCCTGGGGAAGCAAGTGAAAAACATTGGCGCCCAAGTGATCTTCTCTTCCATTTTGCCAGTTTGAGGGAAGGGAGCAGCCAGAAACAGGCGCATAATGTATATCAACTCCTGGCTACGTGGCTGGTGCCACCATGAGGGGTTTGGCTTTTATGACAATGGGGTGTTCTTCAATGATGACGACATGCTAGGAAGGGATGGAATCCATCTTCTAAAAGGGGTAAGGGAATCTTCAGCAGTAGGCTGGCTAACTTGGTGAGGCGGGCTTTAAACTGAAGGACTTGGGGGGTGGGATCCGTTGCGAAAACACTCACGCCAGCACGTCCAACGGGGGAGTAAGTCAGGCCAAGCAGTGTGGTGGTAGAGGTTTCTTAGCTGTCTCCCAAGGGGTGAAACAGAAGAGTAATCAGCTCAAGTGTATGTCTACAAATGCACGCAGTCTAGGAAACAAACAGGAGGAACTGGCGCTCTGTGCCCACTCAGAAGGGTATGACATCATAGGAGTAACTGAAACATGGTGGGACAACTCAACTGACTGGGGGATCGCAATGGACGGTTACAGGCTCTTTCGTAAGGACAGGCAGGGTAGAAGAGGTGGAGGAGTTGCACTCTACATCAAGGAACACCTTGAATGTATCTAAGTCAACTATGGTGATTGCGACTGCTCTATCGACTGCCTCTGGGTTAAAGTGAAAGGGGTCATCTCCAAGCAGGACCTCACAGTGGGCATCTGCTACCGACCTCCTAACCACGATGACGAAGCCGACGAAGCAATATTTGGGGCACTAAAGCAAGCTTCTGGCCAACAGAACCTGGTCCTGATGGGTGACTTCAACTACCCAGACATCTGCTGGAAGAACAATACGGCAGCTCGCATGTCATCCACCAAGTTCCTGCAATGTAGAGAGGACTGTTTCCTGATACAAATGTTAGATGTGCCAACCAGGAATGAGGCACTGCTGGACTTGCCATTCACAAACCGAGAAAGCCTGCTTTGTAATATCTCGGTTAGTGATAGCCTTGGCTGCAGTGACCACAATATTGTGGAGTTCGGGATCCTGCTGAGCGTGCTGAAGGTCACCCCTAAGACAAGGGTTCTGGATTTTAGGAGAGCAAACTTCAGTTCACTCAGGGCTCAGTTGGGAGGGATTCGATGGGAAGCTTCCATGGAAGACAAAGGAGCTAGTGAGTGCTGGAATTCTTCAAGAACTCTCTCTTGGAAGCACAAAGCCAATTCATCCCCTACAAAGGAAAAGGAAGTAAGCGGAGCAAGAGGCCCCCATGACCTCCCGGGTCTGCTCAAATCCAAAAGGGAAGCCTACCAGAGATGGAGAAGTGGAGGATTAGCCGTCGAGAGCTACAAGGGCATTGCCAGAGTGTGCAGAGATGCAGTTAGAAAAGCAGAGGCATTCATTTTTCCAATGTCCTTCCTCCCAACAATACGCACGCTGATTCTTTCCCAGTCCCCCTCTATTTCCAAAGGGCCTTCCCTTTCCTCGTCCTTTCAATCCTCCTCTGTTTACCATTCCTCTCTGTTCCAAGGCTGCCACCGTAGCTGTCGCCATCACTTTTGTCAATTTTCCTCTATCGGCATTCTCCCGATTCCTAAATCTCTCCACGCCTTCTCAAGCAATTTCTCTAAGCTTCTTATTTCCGGTTCTTTTCACTTCTGTAGCTTCTTTCTTATAGCTGTAGACGATTGCCTCCAAAATAGAGAAACAAGTTGTTGTTGTCCCACATCCGAGGAGGGATCTAGGGTAGTGTGTTTTCGCATGGCATTTCTCAGTTGATCCAAAAATTCAGGAGGGGTCTCTTTCTGACCCTGTTTGACAGCATATAATGCTGACCAATTTACAGCTTTTGGAATTGCATTTTCTAATCCAAATTTTATCCAGTCTTGGTATCTTTTTAATAATCTATCATCACGCCCGTCATTGGGGGCCCAATGTGGGTCTGTCAGGTGAATGTAATCGTCCACATTCCCTTGTAAGGTTCCCCCAGTAATTTGGGCCTGCACATGAGTTCGTGCAGTTTTTAATACTAATTGTTCTTCTGTTTCCATCATTTCCCCCAAAATCAAATCTATATCTGTCCAATCGGTGTCCTGTTTTTTTTACTCTTAATTCAAATCATTTTGCCACTCGAGAGGGGTCGTCCCGGTATCCCCTAGCTACCTCTCTCCATTCATCTAAATCAGTAGTGGAGAAGGGTACTTTTCCTCTGGCTGGACCTCCTACCCCCATTACCTCTCGCAATGGGGCTAGGATTTGGGGAGCCTTCTGAGTTTTACTCCGAGTTCGTGCTGTGACCGGAGTAAAACTATTCATCGCTCCCTCCTCCTCACTACTACTGTCTGTTTCAAAAGTGGTGGGTGTGGGAGAGGCAAGTTTGTTACTAAGCGGGGGGTAATCCCAAATCTTCAGGCTGATCCTCTATCTCCTCTCGCTTCTTTCTAGGGTTTACTGTTTTCAAACACCTCTGCCCAATGCTACATGCTGAACAGCATCTCCTTATTTTCTCCCGCTCCTTCTTTTCACTTCTCTTTTCTTTTTCTGAAGATAAAACCAGGGCATCTTCTGGTGGAATATTAATACCACAATCTCCCTGCCACTCCAGATGATTCTGCAAAGTGGAAAACATATCTGCATACATAACCTCATCCCACATTCTTTCTTCCCTTAAAAAACATCATCAGCCGCAATACAGTGTTTTCTTATTCACACTCCCACCCGGCGGTCCCCTTATATCTTTCCAGTGTGCTAGGATACATCCTAGGGGGCTTTTCTTTGGAATTTCGCTGCTCTGATTCCCCCCCATTCCGTTTTCTTATTTACGAGGCACAGAAGATGACAACGTGTACGTAGATGGCACACTATTGGTCCGTAGTAAAGTTAACAATCACTTTGTTCTGGTCGTACCCCTGGCAGGATAGCGGAACCCAGGGTCAGAACTCCACACTCGCTTTGCAGCTATGCTGCATCTCAGTCACTCGTTCATTCACCAGTCACACCAGAGTTAACTCAGCTCATTCATACTTAGTTATCAATTTTACAACGCCTGACGGGTATATCCAAATTCAATGTGAACAAGCCAGTATCCGAGTTCAGTATCAATAAATCCGTACCACCAAGAGTACAAAATTTATGCGCCTTACATAAATGTACCATTTCCTGTCGTGGTTCAGACCCACCCATCAACTATACACCACGCAGCCGCTCACTCACTACCCCCACCGCTGTGGGACAGGGGAGAGAAACAGAAGAGCAAAGCATAAAAAATTTGTAGGTTGAGATAAGAACAGATTATTAATTAAAACAAAATCATAATGATAATTGCGATGATGATAATAATAACAATAATGATAATATAAGGAAAAGAAAAAGGGAAAAAGGCAAAAAACCAAAAACACAACCGATATATTCGCTCACCACTTGCCGAACGACACTGCCCGTCTCCGAGCCACGATTGCTGCCTCCCTCCCCCAGCCAGCCCCTCCCAGTTAACATACTGGGCATGACATTACATGATATGGAATATCCCTTTGGCCAGTTTGAATCCGCTCTCTTAGCTGTGCCACCTCCCCTCCCGGATTCTTCTGCATCTGGCAGAACATAGGAAGATAGAAGAGTCCTCGACTAGTATAAGCACTACCTAGCAACAACTAAAACATCAGTGTGTTATCAACATTGTTTTCATACTAAGGCCGAAGCACAGCACTATGGCAGGTACAGTGAAGAAAAATAACTCTATCCAAGATAAACCCATGGCAGTATCCACCCCAATTCCATATCATTTAAGTCATTCTCGGGTCCCATACTGTCCAATACAATTTCAATAACCCCTAGCCGCCTTCTCACCCTTTAATAGAATATAAAGATAGCAATTATCATTCCCCTAGTCTATGGAAAACCCCTGTAATATGTCTGTGAAATGTCCATTGAGATCATTTAGTCCATGACTTCGGGTTCCATCTATTGTACGAGTCTATCAGAGAGATGGTGTGTGTGGCGTTGGATTGTTGCATGCTGAAGTCAGTCCTTGCTCCATCACAGCTGCACTTTTATTCCTTGTTCTATCACCGCTGCACTGGTACTCCTTGTTCTCTCACCGCTGCATTTTCCTTGGTTCAATGAAAGATTCCCACCATGATACCATTGATATGGAATATAGCAACCATAGTAGTGTTGACATACAACATTATATAACAATTAACAGCATGCCATTCAGTTCATTGGCTGTTTTCACCCAAATCAAATCCCCTTGGGGTACACAATGGACTCCTCCATCCTCCCGCAGCACCCAGCAAGTACACCCAGGTCCTCAAGCAAAAGCCGTCCCACGAATGGGTTTGCCTTTGCCGGAGGCAGGAAGAACCCAGATTGTTTTGCCCAGCATACTTTTTCTGTGCGCTACAGGGACTCTATCCCCTTCCACAGTATGTAGGATTTCTGACTGGGCAGGGCCAGCTCGGTTGGCAGATCCCCTCGTGTTCACTAACCATGTGGCTTTTGCTAAATGTGTATCCCAGTGCTTGAATGTTCCACCCCACATTGCTCTCAGTGTAGTTTTTAACAGTCCATTGTACCGTTCAATTTTCCCAGAGGCTGGTGCGTGATAGGGGATGTGATACACCCACTCAATGCCGTGCTCTTTGGCCCAGGTGTCTATGAGGTTATTTTGGAAATGAGTCCCGTTGTCTGACTCAATTCTCTCTGGGGTGCCATGTCGCCACAGGGCTTGTTTTTCGATACCCAGGATAGTGTTCCGGGCAGTGGCGTGGGGGACAGGATATGTTTCCAGGCAGCCAGTCATTGTTTCTACAATTGTAAGCATATGGCGCTTGCCTTGGCGGGTCTGTGGGAGTGTGATATAGTCAATTTGCCAGGCCTCCCCATATTTATATTTCAGCCATCGTCCCCCATACCACAGAGGCTTTACCCGCTTCGCTTGCTTGATTGCAGGGCACATTTTACATTCATGGCTAGCCTGTGCAATAGCATCCATGGTCAAGTCCACCCCTCGATCACGAGCCCACCTGTATGTTGCATCTCTCCCTTGATGGCCTGAGGTGTCATGGGCCCATCGAGCTAGAAATAGTTCACCCTTATGCTGCCAGTCCAGACCCACCTCAGCCAGTTCAGTCTTGGCAGCCTGATCTACCTGCTGGTTGTTCCGATATTCTTCAGTGGCCCGAATCCCGGGGAAGTGAGCATCCACATGACGTACCTTTACAACCAGGTTCTCTACCCGGGCAGCAATATCTTGCCACAATGTGGCAGCCCAGATGGGTTTGCCTCTGTGCTGCCAGTTGCTCTGCTTCCACTGCTGTAACCAGCCCCACAGGGCATTTGCCACCATCCAGGAGTCAGTACAGAGATAGAGCACTGGCCACTTTTCCCATTTGGGAATGTCTAAGGCCAGCTGGATGGCCTTTACCTCTGCAAACTGGCTCGATTCACCTTCTCCTTCAGCAGTTTCTGCAACTTGTCGTATAGCAATCCATATAGCAGCCTTCCATCTCTGATACTCTCCCAGAAGATGACAGGACACATCAGCGAACAGGGCATATTGCTTTTCAACTTCTGACTGTTTGTTATAGAGTGGGGATTCTTCAGCACGTGTCACCTCCTCCTCTGGTGATATTTCAAAGTCTTTGCCTTCTGGCCTGTCCGTAATCACTTCCAAGATTCCTGGGCGACTGGGGTTTCCTACTCGAGCCCGCTGGGTGATCAGTGCAACCCATTCACTCCATGTAGCATCAGGTGCATGATGTGTAGAGGGGACGTTTCCTTTGAACATCCAGCACTGGCAGTCAGGGTGCCAGGAGCAGCTGTGCTTCAGTACCAACCACTTCTGAAGCAGCTCGGACCCCTTCATATGCTGCCAATATGTCTTTTTCAGTTGGAGTATAATGTGCTTCGGACCCTCTGTATCTTCGACTCCATTATTTCTGGGTAGTTATGCTAAAGAGGTTACATGAGATTCCATGGCTGCCCATTTTCCTGAGATATATATACTATCTGCCTTGAAGGGATACCTTTCTTTCACACCAGACCAGAGTTGCCTCCAGAGGCAGGGGCTACTGCAGATCACCCTGGGCTGCTCTGTCTTCTATCCAGGTGGACTTTGGGGTGCTGTTGCTGAACAGCGTCTTGCACGTGAATAACACCCATCTCTTCTGGGCCACCTCCTCAGTAATCTTATCTGGAATCTTGGGCTTAACAATAAGGAAGAGGCCAATGATAGTTTTGGCTAAACTATTTGTTCTGATAAATAATGTAAATGTTGTGCTGAACCTGGCTGTATGTGTAATGGGATGCCAAGCATTCAGTTTATGTCCAGTTTACCAAGATGCAATTTGGTGGATATGGGTGGAAAGATGATGTGTTTCTGCTGCAAAGAACTCCATCTCACTAAATGCACAGAACAAGAGACTGTACTGAAGCTATACCACGTGAAGGCATGCAATACTTCTCACCTTCTTCTCAAGAAGGTTCTCTCTGCTCTTTGTGACATGAGTGCTCTCACCACCACAGTCTGCTTGGTAGCAGCTGTCCTGCACTGCTTACAGATTGTTGCAGCAAGAAGATCCTGCATAGATGAATCTCAGCTTGAAGGCCAAGGTCACACTTTGGATCCTGATGGTTCTGACTCACCTGTGCTGCCTCCCTCCTATTCTGCAACTGTTGGGGTTTAGCCAACAACTCAGCCCCACACAGCTGCTCACTCCCTCCCCCACCAGCAGGATGGGGAAGGGTAAAAGTGAGAAAGCTCATGGGTTGAGATAAGAACACCTTAATAATGAAAATGAAACAACAAAAAAAATGCAGTGAAAAGGATAATCACAAGAGTGACAAAACCAAGAACAGGGAGAAGAAGAAATCAACAACCAAAACAAACACCACATGACACAGGTAATCACGACCCATCGACTGACCCAACCAACTCTACAACACACAACATTTCATAACAACTGCCCCGGTTAATATGCTCATCATGGCATCACATGGTATGGAACGAATATCCCATTGGCCAGTTTGGGTCAGCTCTCTTGGCTATGTCCCCGCCCCTCCCAGCCTCTTGCCCACCTTGGAGAGCATGGGAAGCTGGAAAGGTTCCTGACTACTACAGGTGCTACAGTGAAGAGAATTAACTCCATCCTAGCCAAAACCAGCACAGCTATGAAAATAGCTAGCATGAGCCAGAGATAATTTAGCAAGTGCAGCAGCACCTGTGTAAGATTGATGTAACTTTGGAATCCAGTGCAGATGTAAAAGCTGCTATCAACAGAGGGCAGTGATTTACAGGAAGGGGCAGCTTTCTGCATAGCAATGGTGTGAACTTACTACAGCTGCAATATGCTAAACAGTCTCAAAAGCAAAGCCATACAAAATGCATTTGCAAATGCACCTTTTAATATAGGCAACAGGAATGAGAGCCATGCGAGTATGAGAGCAGGAGGGCTGTAAAGACATCATTTCCTTCCTAAAGGCAGCAGACACAAAAGAACCAGATTCTCAACCAGAATAATAACAATGACGCTGAGGACAGTTCTCGCTGATCCAGGAATCACTTGGTGAAAGAAATATATATCACCATTATTGGAAGTATGTGGATCATTTACACAGCCTAATGAGACAAACGGGTCAGCATAAATGTGCTGCTGTCTGATCCCTAGGCAGTCTCTAAACCAGCCACGTCATGGAATGAGACATGGCTTTCACTCAAACCTAAGAACTTAATTTCTTCAAATGTCTTGAGTGACACCATGTGCCACTACCCTGGAAGCAAAGCCCTCCCTGGGGAGCTGTTTCTTTCTTTCAGCATGCTGAAGCTGGGGCCATGAAAGAATTTCCTTTACCACCATCCCTTCAAGATCCTTTGTCTCCTTTGACCTATACCAAAGCCAAATTCTAGTCTCCTCCCTGTGCTAAGATAACTTGCATAGTTTTGCTGTAGTTGTGTTTCTGTTTTTTCTTTGCTGGGCTTTTGGCTGACTGATGTTTGCTTGGCTTTGGAAGATAGGAGAGAAGAACTGCCTCAAGACTCCCCGTTCTGACATTATCCGTGAGGAAGCTTCTGGAGTTGAAAGCTTTAAATAGGGTTCCGCAAAAGCGATTACCTGAGACTTGCATATGGAGTTGCAGAAGAGAGGACGCTAAACTGCAACACTTAACACTGAACTTGGGGCAAATGAATATTTCTTTTAAAGGTCAACATGACAGTTCAGACTCTTGCATATATGTATATCAGTAAATACCTGGGCTACCGAAACACATCTCCACATAATGAAACGGAAGAAAAAAGCAAAAATAATACAAACTAAGGCTACTGCATCATTCAGTGTACTTCCCACATTTGTTTTAATAATCACAGTTTGATTTCAATAACACTATGCAAACTAACATACTCATTATTATATTCCATAAATTAAGGAAATGTGTTGCAAAGATATGCCAAGAGACTCTCTGATCCCCATCCATAAACTCATTCACCAACTGAGGAGCCAAGGAGTCATCAGTAAGACCCACTCACCCTTTAACAGTCCCATATGGCCAGTCCGGAAGACTAATGGAGAGTGGAGACTAACAGTAGACTATCGTGGCCTGAATGAAGTCACTCCACCGTTGAGTGATGCTGTGCCGGGCATGCTAGAACTTCAATACAAACTGGAGTCAAAGGCAGCCAAGTGGTATGCCACAATTGACATTGCTAATCCATTCTTCTCAGTCTCTCTGGCAGCAGAGTGCAGGCCACAGTTTGCTTTCACTTGGAGGGGAGTCCAGTACACCTGGAATCGACTGCCCCAGGGGTGGAAACACAGTCCTACCATTTGCCATGGACTGATTCAGACTGTACTGGAACAGGGAGAAGCTCCACAACACCTACAATACATTGATGACATCATTGTGTGGGGCAACACATCGGAAGAAGTTTTTGAGAAAGGAGAGAAAACAGTCCAAATCCTTCTGAGGTCTGGTTTTGCCATAAAACAAAGTAAGGTGAAGGGACCTGCACGAGAAATCCAGTTCTTAGGAATCAAATGGCAAGATGGTCGTCGTCAGATTCCAATGGATGTGATCAACAAAATAGCAGCCATGTCTCCACCAACTAGCAAAAAGGAAACACAAGCTTTCTTGGCTGTTGTGGGTTTTTGGAGAATGCATATTCCACACTACACTCTGATCGTAAGCCCTCTCTGTTGAGTGACCCGGAAGAAGAATGATTTCAAATGGGTCCGTGAGCAACAACAAGCCTTTGAACAGATTAAACGAGAAATAGTTCATGCAGTAGCTCTTGGGCCAGTCCGGGCAGGACAAGATGTAAAAAATGTGCTCTACACTGCAGCCGGGGAGAATGGCCCTACCTGGAGCCTCTGGCAGAAAGCACATGGGGAGACCCGAGGTCGACCCCTAGGGTTTTGGAGTCGGGGATACAGAGGGTCCGAAGCCCGCTATACTCCAACTGAAAAAGAGATATTGGCAGCATATGAAGGGGTCCGAGCTGCTTCAGAAGTGGTTTGTACTGAAGCACAGTTGCTCCTGGCACCCCGACTGCCAGTGCTGGCCTGATGTTCAAAGGAAACATCCCCTCTACACACCATGCAACTGATGCTACGTGGAGTAAATGTGTTGCACTGATCACCCAGCGGGCTCGAGTAGGAAACCCCAGTCGCCCAGGAATCTTGGAAGTGATTATGGACTGGCCAGAAGGCAAAGATTTTGGATTATCACCAGAGGAGGAGGTGACACGTGCTGAAGAAGCCCCACTGTATAACAAACTGCCCGAAAAGGAGAAGCAGTATGCCCTGTTCACTGATGGATCCTGTCACCTTGTGGGAAAGCACCGGAGATGGAAGGCTGCTGTATGGAGTCCTACACGACAAGTAGCAGAAACTGCTGAAGGAGAAGGTGAATCGAGCCAGTTTGCAGAAGTAAAGGCCATCCAGTTGGCCTTAGACATCGCTGAACGGGAAAAGTGGCCAGTGCTCTATCTCTATAATGACTCCTGGATGGTGACAAATGCCTTGTGGGGCTGGCTGCAGCAGTGGAAGCAAAGCAACTGGCAGCGCAGAGGCAAACCCATCTGGGCTGCCACATTGTGGCAAGATATTGCTGCCCAGGTAGAGAACCTGGGTGTAAAGGTACGGCATGTGGATGCTCACATCCCCAAGAGTCGGGCCACTGAAGAACATCGGAACAACCAGCAGGTAGATCAGGCTGCCAAGACTGAACTGGCTGAGGTGGATCTGGACTGGCAGCATAAGGGTGAACTATTTCTAGCTCGATGGGCCCATGACACCTCAGGCCATCAAGGGAGAGATGCAACATACAGGTGGGCTCGTGATCGAGGGGTGGACTTGACCACGGACGTTATTGCGCAGGTTATCCACGAATGTGAAACATGTGCTGCAATCAAGCAAGCGAAGCGGGTAAAGCCTCTGTGGTATGGGGGACGAAGGCTGAACTATAAATATGGGGAGGCCTGGCAAATTGACTATATCACACTCCCACAGACCCACGAAGGCATGCGCCATGTTCTCACCATGGTAGAAGCAAGCACCGGCTGGCTGGAAACATATCCTGTCCCCCACGCCACTGCCCGGAACACTATCCTGGGTATCGAAAAACAAGCCCTGTGGCAACATGGCACCCCAGAGAGGACTGAGTCAGAAAACGGGACTCATTTCCAAAATAACCTCATAGACACCTGGGCCAAAGAGCATGGCATTGAGTGGGTGTATCACATCCCCTATCACGCACCAGCCTATGGGAAAATTGAACGGTACAATGGACTGTTAAAAACTACACTGAGAGCAATGGGGGGGTGGAACATTCAAGCACTGGGATACACATTTAGCAAAAGCCACGTGGTTACTGAACACGAGGGGCTCTGCCAGCCGAGCTGGCCCTGCCCAGTCAGAAATCCTACATACTGTGGAAGGGGATGGAGTCCCTGTAGTGCACATAAAAAATATGCTGGGCAAAACAATCTGGGTTCTTCCTGCCTCCGGAAAAGGCAAACCCACTCGTGGGATTGCTTTTGCTCGAGGACCTGGGTGCACTTGGTGGGTGATGCAGGAGGATGGAGAAATCCGATGTGTGCCTCAAGGGGATTTGATTTTGGGCGAAAACAGTCAATGAACTGAATGGCACAATGCGAACTGCTGTATAATACTGTGTGTCACCTCTGTGTTGTATCAATGATATCAGAGTACGAGCCTCCCAACCCATGGAAGATCAACTATGAAACAAGCCGTGCAGCAGTGACGGAACAATGACTGACTCGGTATGCAGCAACCCAACGCCACACACAGCACCTCTCCCACCCTGAAAGACTGATATGACAGATGGAGCCCAGAGTCATGGACTGGGTGAATTCAATGGACATTTTTATGGACATTTTATAAGGAAGGTCCATTCACTAAGGGAATGATGTCTGTGTATTATGTTAAAGGATAGGAAGGGGAGGGATGGTGGTTGGTACGGTTGTATTGGATGGTATGGGACCTGGGCATGGTGTAAATGGTATGGAATAAGGGGTGGAGAATGTGCTGGTTTTGGCTGAGAAGGGGTTAATTCTCCTCACTGTGGTGGTCGGCTACCTTTCCAGCTTCCCGCGCTCTGCCGCGTGGCGGGGGGAGCTGGGAGGGGCAGGGCCATGGTGGGGGCGGCTGACCCCGACTGGCCAATGGCAGGTTCATTCCATACCATGTGACACCATGACCAATATATTGAGGAGGGGCAGTGGCAGTGCGGAGGCGGCGCGGCGTTGGGTCAGCGGGCAGCTGCGGCGCGTGCGGTTTGTTTCGGCGGTTCATTCCCCCTCTCCCCTCCCTTCCCCCCTCCCCCGGGGCTTTGCGCCTCTCATTGTTCTCCTTTACATTGCATTTCTACTGTTGTTTCTTTTAATTTTAATTATTAAACTGTTCTTATCCCAACCCACGAGCGTTACCCTTCTGATTCTCTCCCCCATCTACCGGTGGGGAGTGAGCGAGCGGCTGTGTGGGGCTGAGCTGCCGGATAAACCGTGACAAGCACTCAACAGTGGAGTGACTTCGTTCAGGCCACGGTAGTCTACTGTTAGTCTCCACTCTCCATTAGACTTCCGGACTGGCCATATGGGACTGTTAAAGGGTGAGTGGGTTTTACTGATGACTCCTTGGCTCTCCAGTCGATGAATGAGCCCATGGATGGGGATCAGAGAGTCTCGGTTGGTGCGATATTGCCGTCGGTGCACTGTTGTGGTGGCGATTGGCACCTGTTGTTCTTTGACCTTCAGCAACCCCACAACAGAAGGGTCCTTCGAGAGACCGGGCAAGGTAGACAGCTGTTTAATTTCCGCCGTCTCCAAGGCGGCTACACCAAAAGCCCACTTGTAACCTTTTGGGTCCTTGAAATACCCTCTCCTGAGATAGTCTATGCCAAGGATGCACGGAGCCTCTGGGCCAGTCACAATAGGGTGCTTTTGCCACTCATTCCCAGTGAGGCTCCCTTCGGCCTCCAATACAGTTAGCTCTTGGGATCCCCCTGTCACTCCAGCAATGCTAATGGGTTCTGCCCCTATATAGTTTGATGGCATTAAGGTGCACTGTGCGCCGGTGTCCACTAAAGCTCTATATTCCTGTGGGTCAGATGTGCCAGGCCATCGGATCCACACAGTCCAGTAAACCCGGTTATCCCTTTCCTCCACCTGGCTGGAGGCAGGGCCCCCCTAGTCCTGATCACAGTATTCATCACTCACTTCCAGTAGATATGAATTACGGGTGTCTCTGTTAAGATCAGTCAGGCCATCAGCACTTCTGCTCCTCTGTCTGGAGACTTGCTTACGGGAAACTGGGGCAGCAGCTCTCCTGGAGAAACTCCCCTGAGTAATTGTTCTCCCTTGCAGCTCACGTACCCGTGCCTCTAGGGCTGAGGTAGGTTTTCCATCCCACTTCTTCATGTCCTCTCCGTGATCACGCAGGTAAAACCATAGGGTGCCCCGTCGTGTGTATCCCTTCTCTTGAGCCAAGGGACGATTACTCCTAATGGCTGAGATACTGGTCCGTACTGGTGGGGAGTAGGACATATCTTCTTTGAGTTGCTGGAACTCTTGGGACAGTTTCTCAACAGCAGAGACGAGCGAGGAAGAGAGATTCGCTTCATATTCCCGGAGTCTATCAATCAACTCAGCCACCATTGGTGTCTCGTCATCTTTCCAGGACATCACTGCCAATGAGTTTGCATACGAGGATGGTGCGCTCCGTACAAACTTCCGCCACATGGGTCGTGTGCCCTCAGCTTCATCTGGATCTTTGGAGGACCGTTGATCGTCCAGGTCACCATAAACCACCTCAAGCATGGCTAATTCCCTTAGATGCTGAATGCCTTTCTCCATGGTCGTCCATTTTCCTAGGCGAAATACAATATCTTCTTTGAAGGGATACCTCTCTCTCACCGCGGACAGGAGCCGCCTCCAGAGGCTGAGGGCTTGTGTTCCTTCTCCAATTGCTTTATCAATGCCCCCTTCCCTAGAGAGGGATCCCAGTTGTTTGGCTTCCTTCCCCTCTAATTCCAAACTACTGGCCCCATTATCCCAGCATCGGAGCAGCCAGGTGATAACGTGCTCACCTGAATGACGCCCGAAATCTTTCCGTATATCCCGCAACTCACTCAAGGATAGAGATCGGGTAGTTTCCGTTTCTTGTACGGGTTCTTCCTCCTCCTCCTCCTCTTCTCGTGATGGCCCTGGTTCATCGTAATCTCTTTCTAAATGAGTTGACCTTCTCTTCCATGATTTCTTCTTGCGTATAGGGGCGACTGATACTGGCACAGTTGGTCCTCTGGTTCAGCTGCAACGCTTGGCACTGGGGTTTGAGTAGCTGCAGTGCCTGTTGTGGGGGTTTGAGTGGCCGCCGTGCTCATCACCGGGGTTGGAGCAGCTGCAGTGTCTGTCGCGATGGGTTGGGTGGCCGCAGTGCTCATCACCGGGGTTGGAGTAGCTGCAGTCTCTGTCGCGGCGGGTTGGGTGGCCGCAGTGCTTGTCACTGGGGTTGGAGCAGCTGCAGTATCTGTCGCGGCGGGTTGGGTGTCCGCAGTGCTTGTCATGGGGTTTGGAGTAGCTGCAGTCTCTGTCGAGGCGGGTTGGGTGGCCGCAGTGCTTGTCCCTGGGTTTGGAGTAGCTGCAGTGTCTATCGTGGGGGTTTGAGTGGCCGCAGTGCTTGTCACGGGGATTGGAGTAGCTCCCTTCTCTTTCCCTTGGGGGTACTGAATAGTATTAAATAGGGCTCGATAGGCATAAGCCAGACCCCAGCACATGGCAGTGATCTGTATCTCTCTGGAATTGCCAGGGTGACAACATACTTCCTCCAAATGTTCTACTAATTTTTCAGGATTCTGCACTTGTTCAGGGGTGAAGTCCCACACCACGGGGGGTGCCCACCGTCTTAGGCATTTGCCCATACTTTCCCACATACCCTGCCACGCATAGCTATCTAGCCTTGGGACAGATCTCTGGATTATATTCTTAACTTGCTTACTAACCTTAGACAGATCTGATACCACCTGCCAAAGCAATATCAACAGATATATCTTAACTACCCAAGGATGTTCAAGATACTGAAAAGTTGTTGTAATGAGGGAGGAGACATTACATAAGCGTAGGGGAATAGACAGGGATCGGTGACCGGAAGACTACGGGATGTGACGGAAAGATAGACTCCTCCCCATAGGAGTGGCAGGAACAGGAACCGCAAGAGCTATATAAGCGTGTGACGCAGCCAAATAGACGGACATTTTGTATTCATCATATTGATGTCTGTGCATCATTGTCCCCAGGGCGGGTAGAGCCCTGTGTCCCGGAGGTATGCGGCCCAAGATAAGTTCTCCCGCAGAAGCGTACAGCTACAAGTGGTGACCCCGACGTGATTAGCGGGGAGGCTTGGCAAGTTCGCCGGGGGGACAAGAGAGCTTGGGGCACGCAGGGGCGGGACGGGGAGCCGCAGGTCGGCGGGCGCGCCATGGATTCAGTCGTAAAGGTACTGAAGGGATTGGGGAAGGAATATGGTACTTCGATATCGAAGACGCCTACCTCAAAGGCCATCCAATGGATGATTACGCAGGGGCTCATACGAAGTCCCGCAGACATATTTGATAAGGATAAGTGGGTGAGGATTAAAGAGGAGTTAGCCGAAAGGGCTATGATGGGAAAACCCCAGTACATACAGCTCTGGGGAAAAATACACGGATTACTATTGAAAGCTCGGGATGATCAGGAGACGTGGCGGCAGGCGCGGCGGTGCCTGCACGGTGTTACGGGCGACAGCAGCCCGGAAAGAGACCCAGGAGGGGCGGTGGGGACGCAGACAGGGGCAAGCATCGCGGGGGATGGGAAAGAAGGGGAGAGCTCGGACGGAGTAGCCTGGCCAGCGACTCAGTCTGAGGCTCCCAAGGAGGTGGATCGGGAAGCGGCGGTGTTCCCTGTTGAGCCAGCGGGGCCTTTAGAGTCGTCCCCCCCCGCATACCCCTGGGATGATTTGGTCCGCGAGCAGGAGGCCGCGCGCGGGGAGGGTGACGTGGCAGCAGACGCAGCGGGAGTGACGAAGCGGAAGGAGGAAGATGACCGGCGCCGGAAGCAGCGCCGGCAGCGGCACAGCCCTCTGCCCGACCCTCGAGACTGGCTCCCGGGGCAACCCTTGAGATGGGAGTCGGACGAGGAGGGGGATTGGGGTGCCTGGAGGGGAGGACAGGGGGAGTATAGAACAACTTCGAGTAGCAGCGAATCAGAAATTGGGGGAGAAACCGATGCCCATATGTGGGAAGAGAGACCAGCTTGCCTGCGGCGCGCAAGAAAGAGGCACAAAACAGCAGGGACTCGGAGGACCAATCAGAAGGAGGGCGGAGAGGGACCGTCAAAAGGGGAGGTCCGGGGCGCTGCAGCTCCGGAGGGGTCTCCAGAAGAAGTGCTGCGGCAGCTGCAGCAGGTTATGCGCGCACTAGGGGAAGTAGCTCAGCAGCAGACAGGACTTTTAACGAAGGGTGCACCCCAGCGACAGTCAGTTGAGTTACCTAACTGGCAGCTGATAGCTAGAGATTGTAGCCTCGATGGAGTAAGGATAGAGATGCCCGGGATCTTCCCTGTCCGATTAGCTCCAGGAGGAGGAGTGGAGTGGATGCCGATAGATGCCAAACTAGTGCGAACTTTATGGCGAGAAATTAAAGAAAAGGGGCTGAAAGACGAAGGAGTAGGATTGCTGCTGGACGCTGCGCATGCAGCGCCATTGACCCCCTCTGATGCTAAGCAGTTGGCGAAAGCAGTATTAGCTCCCACAATGTACATACTTTGGAAGGAGGCAATGCACAGTGCTTGCTATGCCCTTGTACAGCAAGCGGCGGCAATTCCGAGCCACCCGCTGAGGGGGACCACCCTTGACCGGCTCACTGGCAGAAGTCACGGACTGGAAACCCCGCAGTTGCAAGCAGCAGAATTAAGGGGCAGGGAGCTGCAAGCGGTAACGGAGAGTTCCCGCAAAGCGTATAGTGAAGTGGGCAGGTATGAGAAAAAAGCAGAACCTTGGCAAAAGATACAGCAAGGTCTAGCAGAGCCATTTACAACGTTTTGTGATAGGTTGCAAAAGGCTATTATAGAATCAGAATTGCCACCAGCAGCCAAGGAGGCAGTCCTTATGGATTGCCTCCGAAATCAAGCATATCCGCAAACACAAGATATCCTCCGCACCCTGGCGGTAGGGGCGCCATTGGGTGAAACCATCAGGCATGTCTTGCGCCAGGAAGCATTGAACCAGCATGGCGGTGCGGGAGCGCACGTCTGCCAGAACACTGACTGTGGAAGTGAAGAAAGGGTGATGGTGCAAGCAGCCGGGGTGGGGCCGATATGTCACTTGTGTGGCCGGCGAGGGCACTTTAAGGCTGGGTGCCCGCTAGCGGAAAGGGGAGGACGTAATGGAGGAGGAGCGCGCCCAGTAGGGAGGTGCTGGGTGTGTGGGAAGCCAGGACACCTGGCAAGAGATTGTCCAACTACGAGGCCGGGAAACGGCCAAGGGAGGGCGAAGCGAGGGGGATTCGCGCCTCCTATGAGTCAAATGACCCCCATCACGGTGCCAACGCCAGGAGCTTGGCCCACCGTAGCGAGCCAAGGGGGAGTGAACCGTCATGCAGGGGGGCAAGATTTGCAGGTTACAGCCCCCGCGTGGCCTTGGTCATAGGCTGTGACGAGAGACCCATGGCAGCAGTGATGATTACCCCGCAAGAACCGAGTTACCCGGCACGGATATGCCTGGGAATGTTAGTGGATACCGGGGCAGATGTCACAATAATGCCACTCAAACGGTGGCCACCAACTTGGCCCCTCGCCATGGGAAAACGTATAATAGGGGTAGGAGGAGAACAACAGACGAGAACTAGTACTTGCCCTGTGAAACTCGAAGTCATGGACGAGGACGCAGGGAAGCTCCTCACGGCCGTAGTGACCATACTAGTAGCAGATGGGGTAGCAAGCCCCTTGTTAGGGCGAGATGCCCTTGCCCAGATGGGGATCGGGTTGAAAAATTTAGCATAAGGGCCACTGCCTCAGAGGGGCTTCATCAGCACAAGTTAGTGTGGAAAACCAAACAGCCCATCTGGGTGGAGCAGTGGCCCCTGACAACAGAGAAAACAGAGGCTGTAAGAGCTATAGTAACACGAGAGCACGAAGCAGGGCACCTAGAGCCCTCAATGAGCCCGTGGAACACCCCTATATTTGCTATAAGAACGAAAGATAAAAACCAATGGAGGATGCTGCATGATCTTAGAGCAGTAAATCAGCAAATGGAGGACATGGGGCCTCTCCAACCTGGCCTACCAGATCTGAGTGCTGTCCCAAGAGGATGGCAAGTCATTATTTTAGATATCAAAGACTGCTTCTTCAGCATTCCGCTACATCCAGATGATAGAAAGAGATTTGCCTTTACTCTGCCAGCGGTGAACCGCACAGAACCAGGTAGTAGATGGCAGTGGACAGTACTTCCGCAGGGGATGAAAAATTCTCCAGCGATCTGCCAGAGGTATGTGGCTTCTGCATTGCGGCAAGTAAGGCAGCAGTATCAGGAGAAAATCTACATGATCCACTACATGGATGACGTCCTCATAGCTGCGCCCACCCAGGCGTTGTGTGAACAAGTCTTTTCAGACACCCAAAGGGGCCTTGCGGAACAGGGCCTCAAGGTAGCTGAGGCAAAGGTACAGCGAGGACCAGTGTGTGGATTTCTGGGTGCTAGAATAGAAGGGGATTCCATACAAGCTCAGCCTATTAAACTTACACCTAAGGTTAAAAATTTACATGATGTCCAGAAGCTGGTAGGAGCACTGCAGTGGTTGCGGGCATTCGTGCGCGTCACCGGTGAGGAGATGCAACCTTTCTATGCGTTGCTGAAAGGGACCAACCCATGGGAGCCCAGGAGTTTAGACGCTGAGGCAGTCCAGCAGTTGCAGATGATAGAACGTCAAATGCAAAAGGAAGGAGTATGGCCGTGGGACCCCCAGGAGGAATTAATTGCAGGTTGGATTCTGACCGCCAGTGGAGGGTTAGGATTGCTATATGAAATACGAGCAGGGGAAGAAAAACCACTGCGATGGGTATATCAGAAGGTTCCCAAGGATGCATTCTCCACAAAAGTTAAGGTAGCCGGGGTGTAGGGGAATAGACAGGGATCGGCGACCGGAAGACTACGGGATGTGACGGAAAGATAGACTCCTCCCCATAGGAGTGGCAGGAACAGGAACCGCAAGAGCTATATAAGCGTGTGACGCAGCCAAATAAACGGACATTTTGCATCCATCATATTGATGTCTGTGCATCACTGTCCCCAGGGTGGGTAGAGCCCTGTGTCCCGGAGGTATGCGGCCCAAGATAAGTTCTCCCGTAGAAGCGTACAGCTACAAGTGGTGACCCCGACGTGATTAGCGGGGAGGCTTGGCAGGTTCGCCGGGGGGAAAGAGAGCTTGGGGCACGCAGGGGCGGGACGGGGAGCCGCAGGTCGGCGGGCGCGCCATGGATTCAGTCGTAAAGGTACTGAAGGGATTGGGGAAGGAATATGGTACTTCGATATCGAAGACGCCTACCTCAAAGGCCATCCGATGGATGATTACGCAGGGGCTCATACGGAGTCCCGCAGACATATTTAATAAGGATAAGTGGGTGAGGATTAAAGAGGAGTTAGCCGAAAGGGCTATGATGGGAAAACCCCAGTACATACAGCTCTGGGGAAAGATACACGGATTACTATTGAAAGCTCGGGATGATCAGGAGACGTGGCGGCAGGCGCGGCGGTGCCTGCACGGTGTTACGGGCGACAGTAGCCCGGAAAGAGACCCAGGAGGGGCGGTGGGGACGCAGACAGGGGCAAGCATCGCGGGGGATGGGAAAGAAGGGGAGAGCTCGGACGGAGTAGCCTGGCCAGCGACTCAGTCTGAGGCTCCCAAGGAGGTGGATCGGGAAGCGGCGGTGTTCCCTGTTGAGCCAGCGGGGCCTTTAGAGTCGTCCCCCCCCGCATACCCCTGGGATGATTTGGTATGCGCGCGGGAGGCCGCGCGCGGGGAGGGTGACGTGGCAGTAGACGCAGCGGGAGTGACGGAGCGGAAGGAGGAAGATGACCGGCGCCGGAAGCAGCGCCGGCAGCGGCACAGCCCTCTGCCCGACCCTCGAGACTGGCTCCCGGGGCAACCCTTGAGATGGGAGTCGGACGAGGAGGGGGATTGGGGTGCCTGGAGGGGAGGGCAGGGGGAGTATCGAACAACTTCGAGTAGCAGCGAATCAGAAATTGGGGGAGAAACCGATGCCCGTATGTGGGAAGAGAGAGCAGCTTGCCTGCGGCGCGCAAAAAAGAGGCACAAAACAGCAGAGACTCGGAGGACCAATCAGAAGGAGGGAGGAGAGGGACCGTCAAAAGGGGAGATCCGGGGCGCTGCAGCTCCGGAGGGGTCTCCGGAAGAAGTGCTGCGGCAGCTGCAGCAGGCTATGCGCGCACTAGGGGAAGTAGCTCGGCAGCAGACAGGATTTTTAACGAAGGGTGCACCCCAGCGACAGTCAGTTGAGTTACCTAACTGGCGGCTGATAGCTAGAGATTGTAGCCTCGATGGAGTAAGGATAGAGATGCCCGGGATCTTCCCTGTCCGATTAGCTCCAGGAGGAGGAGTGGAGTGGACGCCGATAGATGCCAAACTAGTGCGAACTTTATGGCGAGAAATTAGAGAAAAGGGGCTCGAAGTACCCAAGAATGGTGTAAAGCTTGGAATATTGTATTAAAACACGGCATTGCTTACAATAGCACAGGGCAGGCAATCGTAGAACGCGCTCATCGCACCTTGAAAGCAAAAATAATACAGCTTGGGGAGGGGGAGGGGTATAAGGGAACTATACCCATAGCAGCTCAGCAAACTATTTTAATGCGTGCATTATATTCGCTTAATCATTTTATACGCGGGCAGGAGCAAGTTACAGCAGTGGAGAAGCACTTTGGCAAAGCTCAAGCAGGCGAGCGCTATCCGCAGGTACGAGTAAGGTTCCCAGGCAGTGAGCAATGGGAGAGAGGATGGAAACTGAGATGCCTGGGGAGGGGCTACGCCACGGTTGAGAATGAAGGGCGCATAGAATGGGTGCCTGCAAAGTGTGTGAAAGCAGAACTGTGCAAGGATGTACAATGAATAATCCCTTTCTGAGTTGTCTCTTTGCAGGGTCTGCTGACATGGATCCTCATGCTAGCCGTGCCATTGGGAAAAGAAATGAGCTCCTTGACAAGATCGCAAGCAATATTGCAACGAGAGCGACACTGGGAAAGGGCGGCAAAAGAGAGATATAAACTGGAACTGGATAGTAATAATTGGGGGGATCTTGTTGTGTGTAGTAATCATGGTTACTTGTGGGCTGCCATTGTTATGCTGTGTTATAAGACAAATCAAAGAGCGCCTGTGAGAGTTACATGAATATAGACCTGACCGCAATATGTATTTGCTTATGCAAGTAGCTTTGTAGAATTTTAGTAGCATGGGGAGGGGGAGATGTAGGGGAATAGACAGGGATCAGCGACCGGAAGACTACGGGATGTGACGGAAAGATAGACTCCTCCCCATAGGAGTGGCAGGAACAGGAACCGCAAGAGCTATATAAGCGTGTGACGCAGCCAAATATACGGACATTTTGTATCCATCATATTGATGTCTGTGCATCATTGTCCCCAGGGCGGGTAGAGCCCTGTGTCCCGGAGGTATGCGGCCCAAGATAAGTTCTCCCGCAGAAGCGTACAGCTACACATAAGATATTAGCTACGGTGCCATTCTGTATTTCCTCCATAAAAAACTCCTCAGAGGAGGAGGTATAATTGCTAATTGCCTCCATGAGGTGGTAGCTGTAGTACAGTAACGACTTCCATGCAAAACCTAAATAACTGATAACAGTCAAGGCCAGTGTTTTAATAACAAGTCTCCTAGGCAAGATATCTCTAATCACTGCAGAGCACAGCCAACTGACAAAACCAACAGCAAGTTTTAACATGTACTTTACAATCAGCATGGTAAAGACTGGACAAACTAATACTGCGAGCAGATTAATCAATGCTGTGACCAGCAACTGTTATTATCTCAAACCCTTCGTGCCCCACGTTGGGCGCCAAAAATAGACTGTCGTGGTTCAGCCTCAGCTGGCAACTGAACACCATGCAGCCGCTCGCTCACCACCCCCCCCCACCCCTGTGGGATGGGGAAGAGAATCGGACGAGCAAAAGAACTTGTGGGTTGAGATAAGCACAGTTTAATAACTACAATAGAATGATGATGATAAATGATTATGATAATAATGACAGTAATGTTAATATAATAAAAGGGAAAAGGAAGGAAAGGGAAAACAGGGAAAAAACGCAGAAACATGAACGATACAACCGCTCACCACCCGCCGACCGACGCTGCCTGTCCCTGAGCCGCAATTCCTCCCTCCCTCCCCCGGCCAGCCCCTCCCAGGTAGCATACTGGGCATGACGTTACATGATATGGAATATCCCTTTGGTCAGTTTGAATCCGCTCTCTTAGCTGTGCCCCCTCTCCTCCCGGCTTCTTGTGCACCCAGCAGAGCATGGGAAGCTAGAAATGTCCTTGACTAGTACAAGTGCTACCCAGCAACAGCCCAAACATCTGTGTGTTATCTCAACAGGTTTTTTTTTCCATGCTAATTTCAAAGCACAGCACTATACCAGCTAGAGTGAAGAAAATTAACTCTATCCCAGCTGAAACCATGGCAGCCATAAAACAAAGTATGCTCAAGGGACCTGCACAAGAGATCGACTTCTTAGCGGTAAAACTGTAAGATGGTCGTCATCAGATTCCAATGGATGTGATCAACAAAATAGCAGCCATGTCTCCACCAACTATTCAAAAAGGCTTCACAAGCTTTCTTGGCTGTTGTGGGTTTTTGGAGAATGCATGTTCCAGATTACAGTCTCATCATAAGCCCTCTCTATCGAGTGACCCGGAAGAAGAAGAATTTCAAATAGGCCCCTGAGCAATGAGAAGCCTTTGAACAGATTAAACAAGAGATAGTTCATGCAGTAGCCCTTGGACCAGTCCGGGCAGGACAAGGTGTAAAAAACGTCCTCTATACTGCAGCCAAGGAGAATGGTCCTACCTGGAACCTCCGGCACAAAGCACTTGGGGAGACTTGAGGTCAAGCCCTAGGGTTCTGGAGTTGGGGATACAGAGGTTCCGAAGCGCATTATACTCCAACTGAAAAAGAGTTATTGGCAGCATACGAAGGGGTTTGAGCTGCATCAGAAGTGGTTGGTACTGAAGCATAGCTCCTCCTGGTACCCCAACTTCCGGTGTTGGGCAGGATGTTCAAAGGAAAGATACCCTCTACACATCATGCACCTGATGCTACGTGGAGTAAATGGGTTGCACTGATTACCCAGCGGGCTCGAGTAGGATACCCCAGTCGCCCAGGAATCTTGGAAGTGATTATGGACTGGCCAGAAGGCAAAGGTTTTGGAATATCACCAGAGGAGGAGGTGACACGTGCTGAAGAAGCCCCACTGTATAACAAACTGCCAGAAGATGAGAAGCAATATGCCCTGTTCACTGATGGGTCCTGTCGCCTTGTGGAAAGCACCGGAGATGGAAAGCTGCTGTATGGAGTCCTAATTGACAAGTTGCAGAAACTGCTGAAGGAGAAGGTAAATCATGCCAGTTTGCAGAGGTAAAGGCCATCCAGCTGGCCTTAGAGATTGGTGAACGGGAAAAGTGGCCAGTGCTCTATCTCTATACTGACTCCTGGATGGTGGCAAATGCCCTGTAGGGCTGGTTACAGCAATGGAAGCAGAGCAACTGGCAGCACAGAGGCAAACCCATCTGGGCCGCCACATTGTGGCAAGGTATTGCTGCCCGGGTAGAGAATCTGGTTGTGGAAGTATGTCGTGGATGCTCATGTCCCCAAGAGTTGGGCCACTGAAGAACATCGGAACAACCAGCAGGTAGATCAGGCTGCCAAGATTGAAGTGGCTGAGGTGGATCTGGACTAGCAACATAAGGGTGAACTATTTCTAGCTCGGTGGGCCCATGACACCTCAGGCCATCAAGGGAGAGATGCAACATACAGGTGGGCTCGTGATCGAGGGGTAGACTTGACCATGGATGCTATTGCACAGGTGTCCTGGTTTCAGCTGGGATAGAGTTAAACTTCTTCGTAATAGCTAGTATGGGGCTATGTTTTGGGTTTTTTTCTGTAAACAGTGGTGATAATAGGGAGATGTTTCAGTTGTTGCTAAGTAGCTCTTACACTGGTCAAGGACTTTTTCAGCTCCCTGTGCTCTGCCGGGTGCACGAGAAACTGGGAGGGGACACAGCCTGGAGAGCCAAGGAGTGATCAGTAAGACCCACTCACCCTTTAACAGTCCCATATGGCCAGTGCAGAAGTGTAATGGAGAGGGAAGACTAACTGTAGACTATCATGGCCTGAATGAAGTCACTCTGCCGTTGAATGCTGCCGTGCCAGACATGGTGTGTAGCTGTACGCTTCTACGGGAGAACTTATCTTGGGCCGCATACCTCCGGGACACAGGGCTCTACCCACCCTGGGGACAGTGATGCACAGACATCAATATGATGGATACAAAATGTCCGTTTATTTAGCTGCGTCACACGCTTATATAGCTCTTGCGCTACCTGTTCCTGCCACTCCTATGGGGAGGAGTCTATCTTTCCGTCACATCCCGTAATCTTCCGGTCGCCGATCCCTGTCTATTCCCCTACAATGGTGAGCATAAATACGATCAAAGGCAGCTATATTTTAATATGCTGGGTTTTTTGCGCTACCTCATTTGTTTTTGCTTACTAAAATTCTTCTTGGCATTCCCACGCTCCTGTCTCTGTTTTTTACTGCTGCCTTGCTTCAGTTCAAGGATGTGTCAAACAGTGCTAAGTTACTTGCGAATTTATCCCCCACATCTCCCCTGTTTTTATTTTGTATTAGCCACACATTTTGTACTGTTCTCTCTATTAATCACTGCAAGCACTGACAAAAGAATGGCAAAATTAAAAGCAAAATTAGGATCATTATTAGAAATACTATAGCCGTTTTTACTATTTCCTTGAACCATCCTGTGATTCCCCATCCAGTCAACCATGAGTCCCCACAAGACATGTTGTAAAGGATTATCCGTGCTGGCTGAGGACAGGCCTATTGACTCCTGTCCCGTTAAGTTTGTGAGGGTAACCCAGACGTTTGTTCGTGGTTGGATGGAGACCCACGAATGGCAGAGGCTGATGATGGCGAGGAAGGTGATGAGGCCGCAAGCCATGGTTTCACTCCTTTTGCCGGAATCCATCGGGGACCACAACCTGTGGAGACACAAGCATACCCTCTCCCCCAAGTTATTAATGGATGAGGGCCTTCCCACAGGCTCGTGTTTAGAATTTTTATCATTACTAAGGGCTGTTCTGAATGTTCAATAGATGTTAGGGCTTTCCTCAAGGATTTATAGTATTTTACTATAGGTGGGGTATCATCATTTTGGAATGGTAGTGACAAATGGTTCATCACGTATAATATTTTTGCTAATCGGTTGTGCGGGGTTTCTTGACTATCTCCCCCTTTTTGTTTCTGGAGCAGTTGTTTGACTGTGTGGTGTGTTCGTTCTACTATAGCTTGACCAGTAGGGGAGTGGGGAATGCCAGTAACATGGCGAATACCCCATTTGTGAAAAAAGGTTTTAAGTGAGCTACTGCTGTAGGCTGGGCCATTGTCGGTTTTAACTTCACTTGGGATTCCGAGTGCAGCAAAAGCAGCTTGGAAATGGGCCTGTACATGTCTGCTAGTTTCGCCAGTGGTGGCCGTTGCCCATATTGCATGAGAGAATGTATCAATGGATACGTGAACATATTTAAGTCGTCCAAACTCAGGAATGTGAGTGACATCTGTTTGCCACAGGTGGAGGGAATGTAAACCTCGAGGGTTTACTGCTAAGGCGGGGGTAGATACACAGGCCTGACAGTCTGGGCAAGTTTGCACGGTTAACTTGGCTTCAGCAATGGTGATACAGAATTGTTTTGCTAAAGCCTTTGCTGATTGTTGGAAAAAATCGTGAGAGAGTCGTGCTTGCGTCAATACATTTGGTATGGGAGCAGCAAGGGTTACATTAGTTAAAATGTCAGCACGGGCATTACCACGTGTAAGAAAACCCGGTAATTGTGTGGGACTTCGAATATGAATTATACAATAGGGGTGTTTCCGCTGTTCAATTAAAACCAGAAGTTCTTTAAATTTTAAAAACAGGGTTTGCTTTGTTATATGTTTAAGATGAGCTCTTTCTGTTCGTTGAACCATGCCCACCACGTACTGGGAGACAGAAACGATATTAAGAGGGGCGGTAGGCCAGAATCAAAAGGCCATTATGACTGCGTGCAGCTCCACTATTTGTGGTGAGCCGTGGAGAATCTCGCCTTCACGCTTCCAGACTCCGTTCTCTTCCCACATTACCACTGCTTTGCCTGACTTCCCTGATCCATCGGTAAATACCGTACGGCCATCGACCAGCTGTCTTTGGCACAATGGTCGATTTTCTATTTTAACATTATAATAGAAGGTAAACCTCTTGTGTGGGGGAAGATGGATATCTAGCTTTCCACTAAAGCCTGCTAAGGCTAATTGTAACTCTAGGCTGTTTTGAATACTCCAGGTAAGATAAGTTTTTACAATAGGTAACACAATAAGTGTTGGTTCTTCCCCTGCAAGTTCTACTATTCTCTCCCGTCCCTTTTTTATAAGGTCGGCAAACATTTCTATTCGTGTGGCAATGGTCTTGGTAGGTTGGTGGGGTAAAAAGACCCATTCTAGAATAACGAGAGGGTCGTTACGTCGTGGATCCCACTGTCCAATTATAGCAAGAGGCTGCTCTTCTTGGTTACAGACAAACAGTGTGAGCGGGATGTCTTCACTGCGACGATGGCATTGTTGATTCGACAGTTTGTCGTTGATTATCTGTAGTGCTTGTTGTGCCTCTGGTGTCCAACTTTGTGGTGCATTTATATCGGTGTCTCCTTGTAACAGGTCAAACGGGGGAGTAAGAGTGGCGTTGTCAATGGCGCATTGAGTTTGAATCCAATTAATATTACCTAATAGTTTCTGCACATCATTTAAGGTCCAAATATTGGCGGTCATTCCCACGTTTTGAGGCTGGATGGTTTGTTCCAAAATTTTCCATCCTAAATACCTCCACGGAGGTTCTGTCTGCATCTATTCAGGGGCTATCTGAAGTCCTGCATCCTGCAGTGCTTGCTTTAAGGCCTGAAGGGCCTCTTCGAGCACAGTACGAGTTGGCCCCGCTAACAATAGATCGTCCATGTAATGGTACATGTAAATATTTGGGTAACTTTGTCTAATTGGCTGAATTGCCTTTGCAACACATGACTGACACATTGTTGGGGAGTTTTTCATTCCCTGAGGGAGTACAGTCCAGTGATATCGATCCATTGGCTCCCCTTTATTAAGTTTTGGCACTGAAAAAGCAAATTTTGGAGCATTGTCTGGGTGCAGCGGGATGGTAAAAAAAGCAGTTCTTCAGATCGACAATGATTCTGTTCCAATTGGATGGAATCATTGTAGGTGACGGTAGGCCGGGTTGTAACGAGCCCATATCCTTTGTGACTGCGTTTATTTGCCATAAATCATGCAACAATCTCCATTTTCCACTTTTCTTTTTGATTACAAATTCTGGGGGATTCCATGGACTGTTTGTTGGTACCATGTGTCCTTGCGCAAGCTGGTCCTGGACCAGCTCCTGTAGGGCTGTGACCTTTTCCTGGGTAAGCGGCCACTGATCCACCCATACGGGGGTCTCTCTTGTCCATTTGAGGCGGAGCGGCGGTTGCGCCTCAATGGCCGCTACCGAAAATGTTCGGGGGTGGAGATGGTAAATCTGCACTGTCCCATCACATCACGTCCCAGCAAGCTGATGGGAATCGGTGTGTTATAAGGACGAACAGTACATGTCATTCCCTCTTGGGTCTTTATCGTGAGGATTGTAGAACTTTGAAATGTGCTGGACAGGCCTCCGACTCCTACTAATCCGCTAGCTGGGGATGTTGTAGGCCATGTGGAAGGCCAATCTTTGGCCGCGATAACTGTAACATCTGCGCCTGTATCTACTAGCATCGTGCATTGGCTCGTCTGTGGCTGCTTGGTAGGATTCCACAGGGTTACATGTATGGTTGGACGATGTTGCGTGATATCTGATGTCCAAAAAACAGCTGGTTGCCCTGTCGATCCAAACCCAGCAGAGCCGTGGCTTGTTTCACTGGCTGTCGATACTATTGCTCGAAAAATTATTAATTGCGCAATCCAGGTTCCTTTTGGAACTGACAGCGGTGGGGCCGGTGTCCAAACCATAGCTTGCATTTGGCCACTGTAACGAGCAACAGTTACTCCGAGGAGGACAAACAGGCCTGTCATGGTGGTACTGGAACGACCTAGCAACAGTGCACTACACCCTCCCCAAATTGGCCCCTTCACATTCAATAGAATGCGCTCCACATGTGTGCCCCAGAGAGTTGAGTCTTCTACTGTGGCGACGTCCAGTCCGGCACTCCCTGGGGTGCTGGCGGAGAGGGTGCCCACGGTGGTAAGCGGGGTGGTTGCATTCCAGGTGGAGTCGGAGACTGTGCAACCATCACATGTGACGCTGTTCCCATCGGGGGGCCCCGCTTTGGTTCGTCATGTGGATGCTCACGACCCCAAAAGTCGGGCCACTGAAGAACATCAGAACAACCAGCAGGAGGATCAGGCTGCCAAGACTGAAGTGGCTGAGGTGGATCTGGACTGGCAACATAAGGGTGAAACATTTCTAGCTTGGTGGGCAACATACAGGTGGGCTCGTGATTGAGGGGTGGACTTGACCATGGACGCTATTGCGCAGGCTAGCCACCAATGTGAAACATGCGCTGCAATCAAGCAAGCGAAGCGGGTAAAGCCTCTGTGGTATGGGGGACGATGGCTGAAAAATAAATATGGGGAGGCCTGGCAGATTGACTATATCACGCTCCCACAAAACCGTCAAGGCAAGTGCCATGTGCTTACAGTGGTAGAAACAACGACTGGCTGGCTGGAAGCATATCCTGTCCCCCACGCCACTTCCTGGAACGCTATCCTGGGTCTCAAAAAACAAGTCCTGTGGTGACATGGCACCCCAGAGAGAATTGAGTCAGACAACGGGACTCATTTCCAAAATAAACTCATAGACACCTGGGCCAAAGAGCATGGCATTGAGTGGGTGCATCATATCCCCTATCACGCACCAGCCTCTGGGAAAATTGAACGGTACAATGGACTGTTAAAAACTACACTGAGAGCAATGGGGGGTGGAACATTTAAACACTGGGATACACATTTAGCAAAAGCCACGTGGTTAGTGAACACGAGGGGATCTACCAATCGAGCTGGCCCTGCCCAGTCAGAAATCCTACATACTGTGGAAGGGGATAGAGTCCCTGTAGTACACACAAAAAATATGCTGGGCAAAACAATCTGGGTTCTTCCTGCCTCCGGCAAAGGCAAACCCATTCGTGGGATTGCTTTTGCTCGAGGACCTGGGTGCACTTGGTGGGTGATGCGGGAGGATGGAGAAATCCGATGTGTGCCTCAAGGGGATTTGATTTCGGGCGAAAACAGTCAATGAACTGAATGGCACAATGCAAACTGCTATATAATACTGTGTGTCACCTCTGTATTGTATCAATGATATCAGAGTACGAGCCTCCCAACCCATGGAAGATAAACTGTGAAACAAGCCGTGCAGCAGTGATGGAACGATGACTGACTCGGTATGCAGCAACCCAATGCCACACACAGCACCTCTCCCACCCTAAAAGACTGATATGGCAGATGGAGCCCAGAGTCATGGACTGGGTGAACTCAATGGACATTTTAATGGACATTTTACAGGGAAGGTCCATGCACTAAGGGAATGATGTCTGTGTATTATGTTAAAGGATGGGAAGGGGAGGGGTGGTGGTTGGTATGGTTGTATTGCATCATATGGGACCTGGGCATAGTGTAAATGGTATATAATAAGGGGTGGAGAACGTGCTGGTTTTGGCTGAGAAGGGGTTAATTCTCCTCACTGTGGGGGTCGGCTACCTTTCCAGCTTCCTGCGCTCTGCCACGTGGCGGGGGGCTAGGAGGGGCAGGGCCATGGTGGGGGCGGCTGACCCCGACTGGCCAATGGCAGGTTCATTCCATACCATTTGACACCATGACCAGTATATTGAGGGGGGGCAGTTTGCGGCTCAGGTGCGGCACGGCATTGGGTCGGCGGGCAGGGCCAGCTCGATTGGCAGATCCTATAGCGTTTACTAACCAGGTGGCTTTTGCTAAATGTATATCCTGGTGTTTAAATGTCTCACAAGCCATTGCTCTCAGTGTAAATTTTAGCAGTCCATTGTATCATGCATTTTTCCTGGAGGCTGGTGCATGACAGAGGAGGTGATACACCCACTCAGTGCCGTGCTCTTTGGCCCAGGTATCGATGAGTTTCATATGGAATTCAACCTGCCAGACCTCCCCATATTTCAGTCATCGTCCTCAAACCACAGAGGCTTTACCCGCTTGGCTTGCTTGACTGCAGCCACTTAGAGTGAAAACAATGTTGAGATAACACACAGATGTTTTGGCTGTTGCTGGGTAGTGCTTTTACTAGTCAAGGACTTTTCTAGCTTCCCATGCTCTGCCGGGTGCACAAGAAGCCGGGAGTTCCTCTTGTTTGTTTCCTAGACTGCGTGCATTTGTAGACATACACTTGAGCTGACTACTCTTCTGTTTCACCACTTGGGAGACAGCTAAGGAACCTTTACCACCACACTGCTTGGCCTGACTTACTCCCCCGTTGGACATGCTGGTGTGAGTGTTTTTGCAACGGATCCCACCCGCCAAGTCCTTCAGTTTAAAGCCCGCCTCACCAAGTTAGCCAGCCTACTGCTGAAGATTCCCTTACCCCTTTTAGACAGATGGATTCCATCCCTCCCTAGCATGTTGTCGTCATTGAAGAACACCCCATTGTCATAAAAGCCAAACCCCTCATGGTGGCACCAGCCACGTATCCAGGAGTTGATATACATTATGCGCCTGTTTCTGGCTGCTCCCTTCCCTCAAACTGGCAAAATAGAAGAGAAGATCACTTGGGCGCCAATGTTTTTCACTTGCTCCCCCAGGGCTCAAAAGTCTCCCTTGATTTTACCCAGGTTACGGCTCTCAGTGTCGTTCATGCCTATGTGAAATAGTAACAGTGGATAGTAGTCTGTTTTCCTGATGAGTTGTGGCACCCTCTCGGCAACGTCCCAAAGCCCAAGGAGACCCCGCAGACCTTGATAGCTGAAACAGAAGTCGACTGACGGGGACCTGGGGCATCTACCCTAGCAGATCCACTGGTTAAAATAAAGCTAGCGAGATGTCATGGTTTCAGCTGGGATAGAGTTAATTTTCTTCACTCTAGCTGGTATAGTGCTGTGCTTTGAAATTAGCATGGAAAAAAAACCTGTTGAGATAACACACAGATGTTTGGGCTGTTGCTGGGTAGCACTTGTACTAGTCAAGGACATGTCTAGCCTCCCATGCTCTGCCGGGTGCACAAGAAGCCGGGAGGGGAGGGGGCACAGCTAAGAGAGTGGATTCAAACTGACCAAAGGGATATTCCATATCATGTAACGTCATGCCCAGTATGCTACCTGAGAGGGGCTGGCCGGGGGAGGGAGGGAGCAATCGCGGCTCAGGGACGGGCAGCGTCGGTCGGCGGGTGGTGAGCGGTTGTATCGTTCGTGTTTCTGCGTTTTTGTTCCCTGTTTTCCCTTTCCTTCCTTTTCCCTTTTATTATATTAACATTACTGTCATTATTATCATAATCATTTATCATCATCATTCTATTGTAGTTATTAAACTGTGCTTATCTCAACCCACAAGTTCTTTTGCTCGTCTGATTCTCTTCCCCATCCCACAAGGGTGGGGGGGTGTGAGCGAGCGGCTGCGTGGTGTTCAGTTGCCAGCTGAGGCTGAACCACGACAGTCTATTTTTGGCGCCCAACGTGGGGCGAGAAGGGTTTGAGATAATAACAGTTGCTGGTCACAGCATTGATTAATCTGCTCGCAGTATTAGTTTGTCCAGTCTTTACCATGCTGATTGTAAAGTACATGTTAAAACTTGCTGTTGGTTCTGTCAGTTGGCTGTGCTCTGCAGTGATTAGAGATATTTTGCCTAAGAGACTTGTTATTAAAACACTGGCCTTGACTGTTATCAGTTATTTAGGTTTTGCATGGAAGCCGTTACTGTACTACAGCTACCACCTCATGGAGGCAATTAGCAATTATACCTCCTCCTCTGAGGAGTTTTTTATGGAGGAAATTCAGAATGGCACCGTAGCTAATATCTTATGTAATGTCTCCTCCCTCATTACAACAACTTTTCAGTATCTTGAACATCCTTGTGTAGTTAAGATACATCTGTTGATATAGCTTTGGCAGGTGGTATCAGATCTGTCTAAGGTTAGTAAGCAAGTTAAGAATATAATCCAGAGATCTGTCCCAAGGCTTGATAGCTATGCGTGGCAGGGTATGTGGGAAAGTATGGGCAAATGCCTAAGACGGTGGGCACCCCCCGTGGTGTGGGACTTCACCCCTGAACAAGTGCAGAATCCTGAAAAATTAGTAGAACATTTGGAGGAAATATGTTGTCACCCTGGCAATTCCAGAGAGATACAGATCACTGCCATGTGCTGGGGTCTGGCTTATGCCTATCGAGCCCTATTTAACACTATTCAGTACCCCCAAGGGAAAGAGAAGGGAACTACTCCGACCCCCGTGACAAGTACTGCGGCCACCCAAACCCTCACGACAGATACTGCAGCTACTCCAACCCCAGCGACAAGCACTGCGGCCACCCAAACCGCCGTGACAGAGACTGCAGCTACTCCAACCCCGGCGACAAGCATTGCGGCCACCCAACCCGCCGCGACAGAGACTGCAGCTACTCCAACCCCGGTGATGAGCACTGCGGCCACCCAACCCGTCGCGACAGATACTGCAGCTGCTCCAACCCCGGTGATGAGCACGGCGGCCACTCAAACCCCCACGACAGGCACTGCAGCTACTCAAACCCCAGTGCCAAGCGTTGCAGCTGAACCAGAGGACCAACCTGTGCCAGTATCAGTCGCCCCTATACGCAAGAAGAAATCATGGAAGAGAAAGTCAACTCGTTTAGAAAGAGATTACGATGAACCAGGGCCATCACGAGAAGAGGAGGAGGAGGAGGAACCATGTGTACAAGAAACGGAAACTACCCGATCTCTATCCTTGAGTGAGTTGCGGGATATACGGAAAGATTTCGGGCGTCATTCAGGTGAGCACGTTATCACCTGGCTGCTCCGATGCTGGGATAATGGGGCCAGTAGTTTGGAATTAGAGGGGAAGGAAGCCAAACAACTGGGATCCCTCTCTAGGGAAGGGGGCATTGATAAAGCAATTGGAGAAGGAACACAAGCCCTCAGCCTCTGGAGGCGGCTCCTGTCCGCGGTGAGAGAGAGGTATCCCTTCAAAGAAGATATTGTATTTCGCCTAGGAAAATGGACGACCATGGAGAAAGGCATTCAGCATCTAAGGGAATTAGCCATGCTTGAGGTGGTTTATGGTGACCTGGACGATCAACGGTCCTCCAAAGATCCAGATGAAGCTGAGGGCACACGACCCATGTGGCGGAAGTTTGTACGGAGCGCACCATCCTCGTATGCAAACTCATTGGCAGTGATGTCCTGGAAAGATGACGAGACACCAATGGTGGCTGAGTTGATTGATCGCCACCACAACAGTGCACCGACGGCAATATCGCACCAACAGAGACTCTCTGATCCCTATCCACGGGCTCATTCGTCGACTGGAGAGCCAAGGAGTCATCAGTAAAACCCACTCACCCTTTAACAGTCCCATATGGCCAGTCCAGAAGTCTAATGGAGAGTGGAGACTAACAGTAGACTATAGTGGCCTGAATGAAGTCACTCCACCGTTGAGTGATGCGGTGCCAGACATGCTAGAACATCAATATGAACTGGAGTCAAAGGCAGCCAAGTGGAATGCCACAACTGATATCGCTTATGTATTTTTCTCCATCTCTTTGGCAGCAGAGTTCAGGCCACAGTTTGCTTTCACATGGAGGGGCGTCCAGTACACCTGGAATCGACTGCCCCAGGGGTGGAAACACAGTCCTACCATTTGCCATGGACTGATTCAGACTGTACTGGAACAGGGAGAAGCTCCAGAACACCTTCAGTACATTGATGACATCATTGTGTGGGGCAACACATCGGAAGAAGTTTTTGAAAAAGGAGAGAAAATAGTCCAAATCCTTCTGAAAGCTGGTTTTGCCATAAAACAAAGTAAAGTGAAGGGACCTGCACGAGAAATCCAGTTCTTAGGAATCAAATGGCAAGATGGTCGTCGTCAGATTCCAATGGATGTGATCAACAAAATAGCAGCCATGTCTCCACCAACTAGCAAAAAGGAAACACAAGCTTTCTTGGGCGTTGTGGGTTTTTTGGAGAATGCATATTCGAAATTACAGTATGATCGTAACCCCTCTCTATCAAGTGACCCAGAAAAAGAATGATTTCAAATGGGGCCCTGAGCAAGGACAAGCCTTTGAACAGATTAAACGGGAAATAGTTCATGCAGTAGCTCTTGGGCCAGTCAGGGCAGGACAAGATGTAAAAAATGTGCTCTACACTGCAGCCGGGGAGAATGGCCCTACCTGGAGCCTCTGGCAGAAAGCACATGGGGAGACCCGGGGTTGACCCCTAGGGTTTTGGAGTCGGGGATACAGAGGGTCCAAAGCCCGCTATACTCCAACTGAAAAAGAGATATTGGCAGCATATATGAAGGGGTCCGAGCTGCTTCAGAAGTGGTTGGTGCTGAATCACAGTTGCTCCTGGCACCCCGACTGCCAGTGCTGGGCTAGATGTTCAAAGGAAACATCCCCTCTACACACCATGCAACTGATGCTACGTGGAGTAAATGGGTTGCACTGATCACCCAGTGGGCTTGAGTAGGAAACCCCAGTGGCCCAGGAATCTTGGAAGTGATTATGGACTGGCCAGAAGGCCAAGTTTTTGGAATACCACCAGAGGAGTAGGTGACATGTGCTGAAGAAGCCCCACTGTATAACAAACTGCCAGAAGATGAGAAGCAATATGCCCTGTTCACTGATGGGTCCTGTCGCCTTGTGGAAAGCACCGGAGATGGAAGGCTGCCGTATGGAGTCCTAATTGACAAGTAGCAGAAATTGCTGAAGGAGAAGGTGAATCGAGCCAGTTTGCAGAGGTAAAGGCCATCCAGCTGGCCTTAGAGATTGGTGAACGGGAAAAGTGGCCAGTGCTCTATCTCTATACTGACTCCTGGATGGTGGCAAATGCCTTGTGGGGCTGGCTGCAGCAATGGAAGCAAAGCAACTGGCAGCGCAGAGGCAAACCCATCTGGGCTGCCACATTGTGGCAAGATATTGCTGCCCGGGTAGAGAACCTGGTTGTAAAGGTACGTCATGCGGATGCTCACGTTCCCAAGAGTCGGGCCACTGAAGAACATCGGAACAACCAGCAGGTAGATCAGGCTGCCAAGACTGAAGTGGCTGAGGTGGATCTGGACTGGCAACATAAGGGTGAACTATTTCTAGCTCGGTGGGCCCATGACGCCTCAGGCCATCAAGGGAGAGATGCAACATACAGGTGGGCTTGTGACTGAGGGGTGGACTTGACCATGGACGCTATTGCGCAGGTTATCCACGAATGTGACACATGTGCTGCAATCAATCAAGAGAAGCGGGTAAAGCCTCTGTGGTATGGGGGACGATGGCGGAAATATAAATATGGGGAGGCCTGGCAAATTGACTATATCACACTCCCACAGACCCGCCAAGGCAAGCACCATGTGCCTTCAATGGTAGAAACATCGACTGGCTGGCTGGAAACATATTCTGTCCCCCACGCCACTGCCCAGAACACTATCCTGTGTCTTGAAAAACAAGTCCTGAGGCGACATGGCACCCCAGAGAGGACTGAGTCAGACAATGGTACTCATTTCCGAAATAGCCTCATAGACACCAAGAACATGGCATTGAGTGGGTGTATCACATCCCCTATCACGCACCAGCCTCTGGAAAAATGGAACGGTACAATGGACTGTTAAAATCTACACTGAGAGCAATGCGGGGTTGGAACATTCAAGCACTGGCATACACATTTAGCAAAAGCCACGTGGTTACTGAACACGAGGGGCTCTGCCAACCGAGCTGGCCCTGCCCAGTCAGAAAGCCTACATACTGTGGAAGGGGATAGAGTCCCTGTAGTGCATGTAAAAAATATGTTGGGGAAAACAGTCTGGGTTCTTCCTGCCTCAGGCAAAGGCAAACCCATTCGTGGGACTGCTTTTGCTTGAGGACCTGGGTGCACTTGGTGGGTGATGCGGGAGGATGGAGAAATCCGATGTGCGCCTCAAGGGGATTTGATTTTTGGCAAAAACAGTCAATGAACTGAATGGCACAATGTGTACTGCTATATAATACTGTGTGTCACCTCTGTGTTGTATCAATGATATCAGAGTACGAGCCTCCCAACCCATGGAAGATCAACTATGAAACAAGCCGTGCAGCAGTGACGGAACAATGACTGACTCGGTATGCAGCAACCCAACGCCACACACAGCACCTCTCCCACCCTGAAAGACTGATATGACAGATGGAGCCCAGAGTCATGGACTGGGTGAATTCAATGGACATTTTTATGGACATTTTATAAGGAAGGTCCATGCACTAAGGGAATGATGTCTCTGTATTATGTTAAAGGATAGGAAGAGGAGGGATGGTGGTTGGTACAGTTGTATTGGATGGTTTGGGACCTATGCATGGTGTAAATGGTATGGAATAAGGGGTGGAGAATGTGCTGGTTTTGGCTGAGAAGGGGTTAATTCTCCTCACTGTGGTGGTCGGCTACCTTTCCAGCTTCCTGCGCTCTGCCACGTGGTGGGGGGGGCTGGGAGGGGCAGGGCCATGGTGGGGGCGGCTGACCCCGACTGGCCAATGGCAGGTTCATTCCATACCATGTGACACCATGACCAGTATATTGAGGAGGGGCAGTGGCAGTGCGGAGGCAGCGCGGCGTTGGGTCGGCGGGCGGCTGCGGCGCGTGCGGTTTGTTTCGGCGGTTCGTTTCCCCTCTCCCCTCCCTTCACGCCTCCCCCGGGGCTTTGCGCCTCTCGCTGTTCTCCTTTACATTGCATTCCTGCTGTTCTTTCTTTTAATTTTAATTATTAAACTGTTCTTATCCCAACCCACGAGCGTTACCCTTCTGATTCTCTCCCCCATCTACCGGTGGGGGAGTGAGCGAGCGACTGTGTGGGGCTGAGCTGCCGGCTAAACCACGACAATCACCCAGAGGGCTTGAGTAGGAAACCCCAGTTGCCCAGGAGTCTTGGAAGTGATCATGGACTGGCCAGAAGGCAAAGATTTTGGAATATCACCAGACGAGGAAGAGACACGTGCTGAAGAAGCCCCACTGGATAAGAAACTGCCAGAAAAAAGAGAAGCAATATGCCCTGTTCACTGATGGGTCCTGTCATCTGGTGGGAGAGCATCAGAGATGGAAGGCTGCTGTATGGCGTCCTACACGACATGTCGCAGAAACTGCTGAAGGAGCAGTTGAATCATGCCAATTTGCAGATCCATGGTGGGAATCACCCAAATTCATAAAAATAAATTAACTTTCAATTGAAACAAGCAAAGCGCAGCAGTGAGAGAACAAGGACTAACAGTGCAGCGGTGATGGAACGAGGGCTGACTTCAGCATGCAACAATCCAACGACATACACACCATCTCTCTGAAAGACTCGTACAATAGATGGAACCCAAAGTCATGGACTAAATGAACTCAATGGACATTTCACCGACGTTTTTGCAGGGGTTTTCCATAGACTAGGGGAATGATAATTGCAATCTCTATATTCTATTAAAGGATGAGAAGGCGGCTAGGGGTTACTGAAATTGTATTGGACAGTATGGGACCTGAGAATGACTGAAATGATATGGAATTGGGGTGGATATTGCCATGGTTTTATCTGGGATAGAGTTAATTTTCTTCACTGCAGCTTGAGTAGTGGTGTGCTTTGGACTTAACGTGAAAACAATATTTGGATAACACACAGCTGTTTTGGCTGTTGCTGGGTAGTGCTGGTACTAGTGAAGGACTTTTCTAGCTTCCCACGCTCTGCTGGGTACACAAGAAGCCAGGAGGAGAGGTGGCACAGCTAAGAGAGCGGATTCAAACTGGCCAAAGGGATATTCCATATCATGTAACATCATGCCCAGTATGTTAACTGGGATGGGCTTGCCAGAGGAGGGAGGTAGCAATCGCGGCTCAGGGACAGGCAGCGTCAGTCAGCCGGTGGTGAGCAATTGTATCATTTGTGTTTCTGTTTTTTTTTTTTCCATTGTCCATTTTATTATATCATCATTATTGTCATAATTATCATAAACTTTATTATAATTATTTTTTTATTTTACTTATCAAACTGTGCTTTTCTCAACGCACAAGTTGTTTTGCTCTTCTGATTCTCTCCCCCATACCACAGGGGTGAGGGGAGTGAGAGAGCGGCTGCATGGTGTTTAGTTACTGACTGAGGCTGAACCACAACAATGGCCTTTACTTTTATGGCCTTCTCCTTCAGCAGTTTCTGTGACTTGTCGTATAGCAATCCATACAGCAGCCTTCCATCTCTGATGTTCTCCCACCAGATGACAGGACCCATCAGTGAACAGGGCATATTGCTTCTAATTTTCTGGCAGTTCCTTATACAGTGGGGCTTCTTCAGCACATGTCACCTCCTCCTCTGGTGATATTACAAAAGCTTGGCCTTCTGGCCAGTCCAAGATCACTGCCAAGATTCCTGGGCAACTGGGGTTTCCTACTCGAGCCCACTGGGTAATCAGTGCAACGCATTTACTCCACGTAGCATCAGTTGCATGGTGTGTAGAGGGGATGTTTCCTTTAAACATCTAGCCCAGCACTGGCAGTCGGGGTGCCAGGAGCAACTGTGCTTCAGCACCAACCACTTCTGAAGCAGCTCAGACCCCTTCATATGCTGCCAATATCTCTTTTTCAGTTGGAGTATAGCGGGCTTCGGACCCTCTGTATCCCCGACTCCAAAACCCTAGGGGTCGACCTCGGGTCTCCCCATGTGCTTTCTGCCAGAGGCTCCAGGTAGGGCCATTCTCCCCGGCTGCAGTGTAGAGCATATATTTTACATCTTGCCCTGCCCTGACTGGCCCAAGAGCTACTGCATGAACTATCTCCTGTTTAATTTGTTCAAAGGCTTGTCCTTGCTCATGGCCCCATTTGAAATCATTCTTCTTTTGGGTCACTTGCTAGGGAGGGATTACAGTCAGAATATAATCTGGAATATGTATTCTCCAAAAACTGACAACCCCTAAAAATGCTTGCGTTTCCTTTTTGCTAGTTGGTGGAGACATGGCTGCTATATCGTTGATCACATCCATTGGAATCTGATGATGTCCATCTTACTCTTTCACCCATAAGAACGGGATCTTTTCCGCAGGTCCCTTGACCTTACCTTGTTTTATGGCACAACCGGCCTTCAGAAGGCTTTGGACTATTTTGTTCCCTTTCTCAAAAAGTTTTTCTGCTGTGTTGCCCCATACAACGATGACATAATGTATTGTAGATGTTCCAGAGCTCCACCCTGTTCGGGTGCAGTCTGAATCAGTCCATGGCAAATGGTAGGGCTGTGTTTGCACCCCTGGAGCAGTCAATTCCACATGTACTGGACACCCATCCAAGTTAAAGCAAACTGTGGCCTGCACTCTGCTGCCAAAGAGATGGAGAAAAACACACTAGCGATATCAGTTGTGGCATGCCACCTGGCTGCCTTTGACTCCAGTTCGTACTGATGTTCTACCATGTCCATCACAGCATCACTCAACGGTGGAGTGACTTCGTTCAGGCCACGGTAGTCTACTGTTAGCCTCCACTCTCCATTAGACTTCTGCACTGGCCATATGGGACTGTTAAAGGGTGAGTGGGTTTTACTGATGACTCCTTGGCTCTCCAGTCGAGGAATGAGCTCATGGAGGGAAATCAGGGAGCCTCGGTTGGTGCGATATCGCCGCCAGTGCACGGTTGCCATGGCAATCGGCACCTGTTTTATTTCGACCTTCAGCAGCCCCACAACAGAAGGGTCCTTCGAGAGGCCAGACAAGGCAAACAGCTGTTCCATTTCTTCCATCTCCAAGGCAGCTACACCAAGAGCCCACCTGTACCTTTCTGGGTCCTTGAAATACCCTCTCCTGAGGTAGTCTATGCCAAGGATGCACGGAGCCTCCGGGCCAGTCAAAATGGGGTGCTTTTGAACCTCATTCCTGGTTAGTCTCACTTCGGCCTCCAATGCAGTTAGCTCTTGGGATCCCCCTGTCACTCCAGAAATACAGATGTGTTCTGCCCCTATGTAGCTTGATGGCATTAGGGTGCATTGTGCGCCAGTGTCCACTAGAGCCTTATACTCCTGTGGGTCAGATGTGCCAGGCCATCGGATCCACACAGTCCAGTAAAGCCGGTTGTCCCTTTCCTCCACCTGGCTGGAGGCAGGGCCCCTCTAGTCCTGACCATAGTATTTGCTAATCACTTCTTGTAAACGCAAATCAAAATTTGCCCTGTTAAGATCACAATTAAAATCAGTGCTCCTACACATCTGTCTGGGGAACTGCTCACTGGAAACTGGAACAGCAACTTTCCTGGAAGAACCACCCTGAGTGATTATTTTCCCTTGCAGCTCACATACCAATGTCACACAGGTGAAACCTTAGACTGGCATCTGGTGTGTATCCTCTCTCTTGAGCAAAGGGACACTCCTAATGGCTGAGATATTGGTCCATACAGGTGGGGATTAGGACATAGCTTCTTTGAGTTGCTGGACCTCCTGGGACAGTTTCTCCACAGCCAAGATGAAGGAGGAAGAGACACGTGCTTCGTAATCCCAGAGTCTGTCAATCACATCCCCCACCATTGGTGCCTCTTCATATTTTCAGGGCAGATTTGCCAATGCGATTACATGCTGTGCACCGTAAAAATGTCCGCCACATGGGTCGTGTGCACTGGGCTTCATCAGGATCTATGGATGACTGTTGATCGTCTAGGTCACCACAAATCACCTCAAGCACAGCTACTTCCCTCAGGTACTGGATACCTTTCTCCATGGCAGCCCATTTCCCTGAGCGATATATAACGTCTGCCTTGAAGGGATACCTTTCTTTCACACCAGACCGGAGTTGCCTCCAGAGGCTGGGGCTGCTGCAGATCACCCTGGGCTGCTCTATCTTCTGTCCAGGTGGACTTTGGGGTGCTATCGCTGAACAGCATCCAGCAAATGAATTACACCTGTCTCTTCTGGGCCAGCTCCTCCGTAATCTTATCTGGAATCTTGGGCTTAACGGTAAGGAAGAGGCCACTGATAGTTTTGGCTAACCTATTTGTTCTGATGAATATTGCCTGTGTTCTGCTGAACCTGGATGTATTTGTAATGGGATGCCAAGGCATTCAGTTTGTGTCCAGTTTACCAAGATGCAATTTGGTCGATATGGGTGGAAACAAGATCTGTTTCTGCTGCAAAGAACTCCATCTAGCTAAACGCATAAAACAAGAGACTGTACTGAAGCTATACCACATGAAGGCATGCAACCCTTCTCACCTTCTTCTCAAGAAGGTTCTCTCTGGACTTTGTGACATGAGTGCTCTCACCACCACAGTCTGCTTGGTAGCAGCTGTCCTGCATTGCTTACAGATTGTTGCAGCAAGAAGATCCTGCATAGATGAATCTCAGCTTGAAGGCCAAGGTCACACTTTGGATCCTGATGGTTCTGCCTCACCTGTGCTGCCTCCCTCCTATTCTGCAACTGTTGGGGTTTAGCAAGCAACTCAGCCCCACACAGCTGCTCACTCCCTCCCCCACCAGTAGGATGGGGGAGAGAATCAGAAGGGTAAAAGTGAGAAAGCTCATGGGTTGAGATAAGAACACCTTAATAATTAAATAAGACAATAAATACAACAACAGTAATAATAATAAAATGAGAAGGATAATCACAAGAGTGACAAAACCCAGAACAGGGAGAAGGGGGAATGAACAACCAAAACAAACACCACATGACACAGCTACTCATGACCCAACGAACCAACCAGCCAGCCAACCAACCAAGCCACAACCACCACCACACAACATTGCACAACTGCCTCGGTTAATATACTCATCATGGTATCACATGGTATGGAATTAATATCCCAATGGCCAGTTTGGGTCAGCTGTCTTGGCTGTGGTCCCACCCCTCCCAGCCTCTTGCCCACATGGCAGAGCATGGGAAGCTGAAAAGGTCCCTGACTACTACAGGTGCTCCAGTGAAGAGAATTAACTCCATCCTAGCCAAAACCAGCACAGCTATGAAAATAGCTAGCATGAGCCAGAGATAATTTAGCAAGTGCAGCAGCACCTGTGTAAGATTGATGTAACTTTGGAATCCAGTGCCGATGTAAAAGCTACTATCAACAGAGGGCAGTGATTTACAGGAAGGGGCAGCTTTCTGCACAGCAATGGTGTGAACTTACTACAGCTGCAATTTGATAAGTACTCTCAAAAGCAAAACCATACAAAATGCATTTGCAAATGCACCTTTTAATATAGGCAACAGGAATGAGAGCCATGCGAGTATGAGAGCAGGAGGGCTGTAAAGACATCATTTCCTTCCTAAAGGCAGCAGACGCAAAAGAACCAGATGCTCAACCAGAATAACAACAATGATGCTGAGGACAGTTCTCACTCATCCAGGAATCACTTGGTGAAAGAAACGTAATGCACCATTACTGGAAAAATGTGGATCATTTACACAGGCTAATGAGAAAAACAGGTCAGTGTGGATGAATATAAATTATTTTCCTAGAGAGTAAGGGTCTAACCAAAGGGGACTGAGTTAGAAACAACAATCGTGAAGTTACTGATCAACTGGAATATCATAAAAAAAGGATTAGTAAAACTGCATAAATCAGCGAAGCAAAATGCATCAGAGAAATAAAACTCAAGACTGTATGAAAGGGATTTATCTCTTTGGCTACTTTTATTCAGCATTCTGACATACGCTGCTTGTAAATGTGCTGCTCTTTGATCCCTGGGCAGTCTCGAAACCAGCTATGTCAAGGAATGAGACATGTTTTTCACTCAAACCTAAGAACTTAATTTCTTCAAATGTCTTGAGTGACACCATGTGCCACTATCCTGGAAGTGAAGCCCTCCCTGGGGAGTTGCTTCTTTCTTTCAGCATGCTGAAGCCAGGGCCATCCATTACTCACAGTATCAAGTTGTTTGGAAAAGTATCCTGCCGGCTGCCTCCAGGATCCCAACTGTTGTGCCAGGACGCCAAGGGCCAGATGTTGCCTTTCATGTACAAACAACTCAAAAGGTTTGGTCAGATCAGGTAAACCCAGTGCAGGGGCCCTCATTAGTGCCTTTTTAAGTTCTCTGAATGATTTCTGACACTCAGGTCTCCAAGTCAGATACCGATCTCTAGATTCTCTTAAAACCTCACATAGTGGCTTCACATACAGTCCATAATTCAGAATCCAGAGTCGACACCATCCAGTCATCCCTGGAAAAGCTCTCAGTTCCTTCGGGCTGCAAGGTTCGGGGATCTGACAAATAGCTTCTTTCCTTTCATTTCCTAATTGTCTTTGTCCTTGAGATCTCTCAAATACCAAATAAATCACTGCTTCTTTTCCTATTTGGGCTTTGTTTCTGGAAACTCTGTATCCTCCTTGGCCCAGAAAATTTAATGAGCTGATAGTAATTTCAGAACATTTTCTTTACTTTCTGCCGCTATCAGCATGTCATCCACATACTGTAACAATATGCCTCTCCCTTGGTTCTGTTTTCTCCATATTTCTAATTCTTTTGCCAGCTGATTCCCAAATATCATAGGGCTATTTTTGAATCCTTGTGGAAGTACAGTCCATGTTAGCTGCGTCTTTCGTCCTGTGGTGGGGCTTTCCCATTCAAAAGCAAATATGCTTTGACTTTTTTTGTGTCCAGAGGTATGCAAAAGAAGGCATCCTTCCAATCTAGTACAGTAAACCATTTATGCTCCTCTTTTAAAGAGGTCGGTAAAGTGTACAGATTAGCCGCTACTGGGTGTATATCTTGGACTATCTGATTTATGGCCCTTAAATCCTGAACTAATCGGTATTCCTTGCCCCCAGATTTCTTTACTGACAATATAGGAGTATTATATTCTGATTCACATTCTACCAAAAGCCCATATTCTAAAAATCTTGTAATTATTCCCTCTAACCCTTTTCGAACCTCCCACTTAATAGGATATTGGTTTTGTCTTACCGGCCTGGCTCCAGGTTTTAATGTTACTTTTACCGGCTCTGCCAATTTAGATCACCCCGCAACTCCACTCGTCCAAACCAAAGGAATTACTGCATTTTCCACTTCTTCGGGAATCTGTTCCTTCCTGGAGGGATCCTGTAACATAAACACTCCCGCCTCCATGGCTTTTGATTCTGGTATTAGTAATTTAATCTCTCCATCTTTAAAAGTTATTTGTGCAGCTATTTTACTTAATAGATCTTGTCCTTTCAGAGGTAGCGGGCATGTTTCCCCAATTTAAACTTTAATGGCTCTAAGAAAAGCCAATTTTCTTTCTGCCCTGTCGCACCAACATCATCTGCGGATTTATGGCTACGTTTCCCTTTACATGTATTCAATAACGAATAAGCGGCCCCCGTATCTACTAAAAATTCTATTTCTTCATTCCCTAGCTTCAAGGTAACCAGGGGTTCAGCTAGGGTTGATTCCCCCAGTCTCCTTCATGCCAAGCTACTTCAAGCATTTTACCCAAATCTCTAGGTTCAAGTGCTTCCAATTCCTGAAGTTTCTTTCTAATATCTGGGGATGATTGTCCCATGAATACAGAGGCCAATCGTCTTGCTGCTTCTGTTTTTTTTTCTCTGGGTCCAAATTAGTATATTTTCTGGCAGTCGCCTTCAGTCTTTCCATAAAGGCTGAAGGGGACTCATTTAATTCTTGTCTCACTTCAAAAATTTTGACCAATTTATTGCTTTTGGCATTGCCTGTCTTACACCAAATAAAATCCATCTTTGATATCTAGTCAGCATTCCCCTGGGTCCCGGTTGATTAGGGTCCCACTCGGGATTTGTAGATGGAAAATTCTGATCCGCTGTCCCCTGTAAATTTCCATTAGCGTGTGCTCCCTGCACATGCCTTCTGGTTGCATTCAATACCATTTTCCTGTCAGTTTCATCAAGCAAAGTATCCAATATCGCAAGTAGAACAACACTTTTCCAAGGTCTCACCACATTTTCATCCTTTCAAGACCATTGCCATATAATTTTGGGGATATATCCCACACTGTTTCTGCCACTCTGTATGATTCCGCAATGTAAAGAATAAATCAACATAAGCCATTTCATTCCATTTTCCTTCTCTTTTACAAACTAACATTAATTGCAATGGTGTTATATTGCAATGTCCCATTTTCTGGACATTTCTCCCCACCTTCCAACCGATACATTGGCCACCAGTGATTACAATATTCAATTAATTGTTTCCGAGTTAAAGGATCACCCCCCATATCTTTCCAATGTCTCAGAATACATCACAACAGTGTCTTTTGTGGGATGGGTTTCTTGCTTGAAAAAGTTCCCATCTTCCCAAGAGACTAGTAAGTGTGATTGTGCACTATCACAGGCACTAGTCAGAGGGGCGTTGTTTTTTTTTTTTTGTAGTTGTTGTGGTTCCCCCCCCTTTTTTTTTTTTTCTTTTTTGAAGCACCCTCTGGGATTCCAACCCCCTGTCGGAACCCATAAACCATGCGGGGACTCGAACCCCTATACCATGCAGGGACTCTCTCTGCAAATTCTCCTCCTAACGTGCATCCCGCAAGTCATGATGGACAAAGCTTATATTGCTCAGTTACGTACATCTGCATTAGATTTCCTGGAACTAATCATAACACTTGCATCTTAATTACCCATGCGTTTTAAGTCCCTTCTTCCACATATGGTCATGAGTTGGCCCATCGAGTAATGTTGTCACAGTGTATTGCAAGGTGTGTTGGCTTCAACTGGTGTTCTGACTCTCATCTAGATGGAGGTGTCCTTAGGTCCTTTTGCCTTGGTTTGGACTGGCACCTGCTGCTAGGTTGTTTGCATCCCTCCAGGACGTTCCCCATCAGGCTTGCGAAGATTACGTCCTTGAGTGCATTCTTGCCTGAGGCCCCTTACAAGAGTGGCAGTCGTGAGGCTGTTGCGGGTTTGTCCTGGGTGCTTCTGAGTGGAGCCTCAGGGGTCATGAGGTGGTTTCCAGACAGGAGTTTGGTAGTTCTGCAGTGTCCTTATCTTTATGGCTCTGTACACCTGCGTCGCAAATTTGGTTTCAGCGCTTCTTGTCTTGAAGCCTTTCTGACTCCCCCAAAGCAACAAGTTTTAGTCACAACAGCTCTAACTCTATCAAGCCCTCCTTTTCTTTTTGAGGACTTGTAGCTTACCTGCTACAGTCCTCGATATAAGAATTTACTAAGTCTCAAACGGAGACTATTATAGAAGTGTTTTACGTTTGCTTGCAAATTTCATAATAATTCATCCTTTTCAAGGGCCCGAGTAAAATATTTCCCTGTTTCCACTTGGTGTCTAATCTTATTTCTTTTCCAGTTACCGTATGTTTCAGTTGAATTTTGACAACACCAAAGAAAACCTCTAAGAGACACACAAGCAAACATTCCTAAAACCATTTGCGTAACCAATCCAATGAATAATTGTTTTAACCCTCTTAGATTAGGAAGCCAAGAAGTCGGTTTATCCCACAAATCTCAAAACCCTAAAGAAGTGTGTAGGGAAATAGACAGGGATCGGCGACCGGAAGATCACGGGCTGTGACGGAAAGATAGACTCCTCCCCATAGGAGTGGCAGGAACAGGAAGCACAAGAGCTATATAAGCGTGTGACGCAGTTAAATAAACGGACATTTTGTATCCATCATATTGATGTCTGTGCATCACTGTCCCCAGGGTGGGTAGAGCCCTGTGTCCCGGAGATATGCGGCCCAAGATAAGTTCTCCCATAGAAGCGTACAGCAACAAGTGGTGACCCCGACTTGATCGGCGGGGCGACATGGCAAGTTCGCCAGGGGTAATGATAGCTTGAGGCACACAGGGGTGGGACGGGGAGCCGCAGGACGGCGGGCGTGCCATGGAATCAGTCGTAAAGGTACTGAAAGGATTGGGGAGGAATATGGAACTTTGATTTCGAAGGCGCCTACCTCAAAGGCCATCCAATGGATGATTATGCAGGGGCTCATACAGAGTCCCGCAGACATATTTAATAAAGATAATTGGGCGAGAATTTAAGAGGAGTTAGCCGAAAGCGCTATGATGGGAAACCCCCAGTACATACAGCTCTGGGGAAAAATACACCGATTGCTATTGAAAGCTCGGGAGAATCGGGAGACGTGGCGGCGGGCGCGGCTGTGCCTGCACGGTGCCACAGGCGACAGTAGCCCGGAAAGAGACCCAGGACGGGCAGTGGGGACACAGACAGGGGCAAGCTTCGCGGGGGATGGGGAAGAAGCGGGGAGTTCGGACGGAGTAGCCTGGCCAGCGACTCAGTCTGAGGCTCCCGAAGAGGCGTATCGGGAAGCAGCGGTGTTCCCTGTTGAGCCAACAGGACCTTTGGAATGCCCCCCCGCATACCCCTGGGACCATTTGGCACAGGCGCGGGTACTTGCGCGGGGGGAGGGGGACATAGCGGCGGATGAAGCGGGAGTGACGGAGCAGAAGGAGGAGGATGATCAGTGCTGGCAGCGGCGCCGCCCTCTGCTCGATCCTCGAGACTGGATCCCGGGGCAACCCTTGAGATGGGATTCAGGCGAGGAGGATGATTGGGGTGCCTGGAGGGTAGGACAGGATGGGTATAGCTCAAGCTCGAGTAGCAGCGAATCAGAAGTTGGGGGAGAAACCGATGTCCACATGTGGGAAGATGGGGCAGATTGCCTGCAGCGCGCAAAGAAGAAGCATAAGGCAGCAGGGACTCGGAGGACCAGTCAGAATGAGGGAAGAGAGAGATTGCCAAAAGGGGAGGTCCGAAGCGCTGCAGCTCCGGAGGGGTCCGTGGAGGAAGTGCTGCGGCAGCTGCAGCAGGCTATGCGCAGACTAGGGGAAGTAACTCGGTGGCAGACAGGACTCTTAACGAAGGGTGCGCCCCAGTGACAGTCAGTCAAGTTACCTAACTGGTGGCTGATAGCCAGAGATTGTAGCCTCGATGGAGTAAGGATAGAGATGCCCGGGATATTCCCTGTCCGAATAGCTCCTGGAGGAGGGGCAGGGATCTGCAAGCGGTAACGGAGAGTTCCTGTAGAGCATATAGCGAAGTGGGCAGGTATCGGGGGGGTGGGGGGGGGCGGGGGAGGAAAAAAAAGAAAAAAAAAGAAGAAAAAAAAAAGGAAAAAAGAAAAAAGAAAAATAAAAGGAGAACCTTGGCAAAAGATACAGCAAGGACTAGCAGAGCCATTTACAACGTTTTGTGACAGGTTGCAGAAGGCTATCATGGAATCAGAATTGCCGCCAGCGGCCAAGGATGCAGTCCTTATGGATTGCCTCCGAAGTCAATCAAATCCACAAACACAAGATGTCCTCTGCACCCTGGCGGCGGGGGCATCATTGGGTCAAACCATCAGGCATGTCTTGCGCCAGGAGGCGTTGAATCAGCATGGCGGGGTGGGAGCGCACATCTGCCAGAACACTGACTGCGGAGGCGAAGAAAGGATGCTGGTGCAAGCGGCAGGGGCTGGGACCGAGATGTCATTTGTGTGGACGGCTAGGGCACTTTAAAGCTGGGTGCCCGCTAGCGGAAAGGGGAGGACGTAATGGAGGAGGAGCACGCCCAGTAGGGAGATGCTGGGCGTGTGGGAAGCCAGGATACCTGGAAAGAGATTGTCGAGCCACAAAGCCGGGAAACGGCCAAAGGAGGGTGAAGCGAGGGGGATTTGCGCCTCCTGTGAGTCAAATGGCCCCCATCATGGTGCCAGTGCCAGGAGCTTGGCCCACCGTAGCGGGCCAAGGGGGAATGAACCTTCAGGCAGGGGAGCAGAACCAGCAAGACTTGCAGGTTATGGCCCCCATGTGGCCCTGGTCATAGGCTGTGACAAGAGACCCATGGCGGAGTTGATGATTACCCCACAGGAGCCGAGTTGCCCGGCGCGGATATACCAGGGAATGTTAGTGGATACCGGGGTGGATGTCACAGTGATGCCACTCGAACGGTGGCCACCAACTTGGCCCCTCGCCATGGGAAAAAGTATAATAGGGGTGGGAGGAGAACAACAGATGAGGACTAGTGCTTGCCCTGTGAAACTCGAAGTCATGGACGAGGAGTCAGGGAAGCTCCTCACAGCCGTAGTGACCATACTAGTAGCAGATGGGGTAGCAAGCCCCTTGCTGGGGCGGGACGCCCTTGCCCAGATGGGGATCGGGTTGAAAAATTTAGCATAGGGGCCACTGGCTCAGAGGGGCTTCGTCAGCACAAGTTGGCGTGGAAAACCGAGAAGCCCGTCTGGGTGGAGCAGTGGCCCCTGACAACAGAGAAAACAGAGGCTGTAAGAGCTATAGTAAGACGAGAGGACGAAGCAGGGCACCTAGAGCCCTCGATGAGCCCCTGGGACACCCCTATATTTGCTATAAAAAAGAAATAGAAAAACCAATGGAGGATGCTGCATGACCTTAGAGCAGTGAATCAGCAAATGGAGGACATGGGGCCTCTCCAACCTGGCCTACCAGATCTGAGTGCTGTCCCGAAAAGATGGCAAGCCATTGTTTTAGATATCAAAGACTGCTTCTTCAGCATTCTGCTACATCCAGATGATAGAAAGAGATTTGCCTTTACTCTGCCCGCGGTGAACTGCGCAGAACCAGGTAGTAGATGGCAGTGGACAGTACTTCCGCAGGGGATGAAAAACTCTCCAGCGATCTGCCAGAGGTACGTGGCTTCTGCATTGCAGCAAGTAAGGCGACAGTATCGGGAGAGAATCTACATGATCCACTACATGGATGACGTCCTCATATCTGCGCCCACCGAGGCGTTATGTGAACAAGTCTTTTCAGATACCCAAAGGGGCCTTGCGGGACAGGGCCTCAAGATAGCTGAGGCAAAGGTACAGCGAGGACCAGTGTGTGGATTTCTGGGTGCTAGAATAGAAGGGGATTGCATACATGCTCAGCCCATTAAACTTACACCTAAGGTTAAAAATTTACACGATGTACAGAAGCTGGTAGGAGCACTGCAGTGGTTGCAGACATTCGTGCGCGTCACCGGTGAGGAGATGCAACCTTTCTATGCATTGCTGAAAGGGACCGACCCATGGGAGCCCAGGAGTTTAGACGCTGAGGCAGTCCAGCAGTTGCAGATGATAGAACGCTGAATGCAAAAGGAAGGAGTATGGCGGTGGGACCCTCAGGAGGAATTAATCACTGTTTGGATTCTGACTACCGGTGGAGGATTAGGGTTACTATATCAAATACGGGCGGGGGAAGAAAAACCACTGTGCCGTGTTTATCAGAAGGTTCCCAAGGGTGCGTTCTCCGCAAAAGTCAGGGTAGCCGGGGGAATGATTTGGCGTCTGCGACGGGAAAGCAAGGTAATCTTTGGGAAGGAGCCAGATAAGCTGACAGTGCCGTGGAATGGGGAGAAATGGCGGAAGGTGGTAGAGAGTGAAGAGGATATACAATTGGCGGTATACTCGTACCCAGGAAAAGTTGTCACGGGCACGATACAGAGGTGGGCCGAGACAGCCAAAGTGGTAGATTTAAGTGTGGATAGTAGAGTTTTGGATGCCCCTCACCCAGGACCAACATATTTCACAGACGCTTCCTCGAAGACGAACAGAGCAGCGGTAGTGTGGAAAGAAGAGAATAATTGGATGCGCCAGACGTATGAAGAGCAGGCTAAAAGTGTGCAGTGGCTAGAAGCGATAGCGCTAGAGATGGCCCTGCGAAAGGATGTAGATCGGCATATAAATGTGTGCACGGACATTTTATACGTGTATAAATTAGTCACGTCCATGAAACAAGAGGGTGTACCGCACACAGAAATTGCCTTGATGCTAGAGGTTGCTTTATCGCAGCGAGGAGCAACTGTGACAGTAATTCACATTCGCAGTCATCAGACAGGGCCTGGACCACTGATTGAGGGGAATCGCATGGCTGATGAGGCAGCCGCGGGAGTCTGGACATTGACGGAGGCGAAGAAACTGCATGAACAACTGCACCTGGGTGCTAAAGCCTTGGCAAAGGAGTGTGGCATCTCAATAAGAGCAGCAAGAGAAGTAGTAGCCACCTGTCCTTACTGTCAGCACTCGCCATTGTGGGAGGCAGGAGTCAACCCTCGAGGACTGGAAGCAAATGCTATCTGGCAGACTGACTTTACTGAATGTCCACAGTTGGCCCCCGGAAGGCACCTGGCAATTATAATTGATACATACAGTGGAGTCATCATGGCTACTCAACATCGGAAGCAGACCGCAACGGACTTGACTACGCATTTGACCACGGTGATTGCACGGCTTGGGAAGCCCACCGAAATAAAAACAGACAATGGACCATGCTTTTGGGCTCGAAGTACCCAAGAATGGTGTAAAGCTTGGAATATTGTATTAAAACACAGCATTGCTTACAATAGCACAGGGCAGGCAATTGTTGAATGCGCTCATCGCACCTTGAAAGCAAAGATAATACAGCTTGGGGAGGGGGAGGGGTATAAGGGAGCTATACCTGTAGCAGCTCAGCAAACTATTTTAATGCGTGCGCTATATTCGCTTAATCATTTTATACGCGGGCAGGAGCAAGTTACAGCAGTGGAGAAGCACTTTGGCAAAGCTCAAGCAGGCGAGCGCTATCCGCAGGTACGAGTAAGGTTCCCAGGCAGTGAGCAATGGGAGAGAGGATGGAAACTGAGATGCCTGGGGAGGGGCTACGCCGCGGTTGAGAACGAAGGGCGCATAGAATGGGTGCCTGCAAAGTGTGTGAAAGCAGAACTGTGCAAGGATGTACAATGAATAATCCCTCTCTGAGTTGCCTCTTTGCAGGGTCTGCTGACATGGAACCTCATGCTAGCCGTACCATTGGGAAAAGAAATGAGCTCCTTGAAAAGATTGCAAGCAATATTGCAACGAGAGCGACACTGGGAAAGGGTGGCAAAAGAGAGATATGAACTGGGATTGGATAGTAATAATTGGGGGGATCTTGTTGTGTGTAGTAACCATGGTTACTTGTGGGCTGCCATTGTTATGCTGTGTTATAAGACAAATCAGAGAGCGCCTGCAAGGGTTATATGAACATAGACCGGAACGCAATATGTATCAGCTTATGCAAGTAGCTTTGTAGAACTTTTAGCAGCATGGGGAGGGGGAGATGTAGGGGAATAGACAGGGATCGGCGACCAGAAGATCACGGGCTGTGACGGATAGATAGACTCCTCCCCATAGGAGTGGCAGGAACAGGAAGCGCAAGAGCTATATAAGCGTGTGACGCAGTTAAATAAACGGACAGTTTGTATCCATCATATTGATGTCTGTGCATCACTGTCCCCAGGGTGGGTAGAGCCCTGTGTCCTGGAGATATGCGGCCCAAGATAAGTTCTCCCACAGAAGTGTACAGCAACAAATCACGTGTTAACAGTTCAGAAGTCACTCCACTGAGGAAAGAAGCTGGGTTCATAACATTGGTTACTTCAACAGTAACATCGTCCGATCCAATTAAAATGGCCTGGTATTGTAGAAATCAGGATGGGGAAAGCCAGTGATTCCCTTTCTGTCCCAACACAGGTGATACTGTGTGTGAAACCAGTACTGTGCTCTTTTGACCTAAGGTGAATTTCCGGGCCTCCTGAATATTCAAGACCACAGCCGCCACAGCTCGCAGGCACCCTGGCCACCCCTTGCTTACCTCGTCAAGCTGTTTAGAAAAATAGGCCACAGCCCTTCTGTAGGGTCCTAGCCGTTGAGCTAGGACTCCCAGAGCTATACCTTGTCTTTCATGGGAAAACAGCCAGAAAGGTTTAGTCACATCACGTAGGCCCAGGGCCAGGGCCTTCATTAGTTCCTTTGTAAGTGTCTTGAATGCATTTTGAGCTTCTTTGGACCAGGCTAATCGAGTGGGGTCGTTCTTCCAAAGTTCGTACAAAGGTCTTCCTATTATTCCATAATTATAAATCCATAACCGGCACCAACCTGACATTCCCAAAAAGATCCTGAGTTATTTTACCGTCTGAGGGAGGGGGGTTCTGCAGATGGTTTCTTTTCGTTCTCTTCATAGTTCCCGTTGTCCTCCAGATATTTCGTATCCAAGGTAGGTTACTTGTTGCCGCACCACCTGAGCTTTCTGTTGAGAGACTCGATACCCATTTAGTCCCCAGAAGTTCAACAAACTGGTAGTCCATTGTATGCAGTCAGGTTTTGTTTCAGTTGCGATTAGTAAGTCGTCCACATACTGTAAAAGGACTCCTTCCTTGGAGGGAGGATCCCACATTTCAAGTTCTCCAGAGATTGTTGGACTATTTTTAAAACCTTGGGGTGACACTGTCCAGGGTAAGCTGAGTGTTCCTACCAGTGGTAGGGCTTTCCCATTCAAATGCAAATATATTTTGACTTTCTTTGGCTAAAGGCAAACAGAAGAATGCGTCCTTTAAATCCACTACCGTAAACCATACTTGATTATCCCGTAATTTAGTAAGTAAGGTATGAGAATTAGCTACCACAGGGTGTAGGTCCTTAATAATTTTGTTCACTTCTCTTAAATCTTGTACTACCCGATAAGTTCCATCCGGAATTTTTACCGGTAATATAGGGGTATTATATTCTGGTTCACATTCTATTAATAGCCCGTGCTGTACAAAATTATTAAACGGTCCTTCTATTCCCTTCCGGTGTTCTAACTTCAAGGGGTATTGTTTTTGTCGTGCTGGGCTTATCCCTTCTTTAAGTTCTACTGCTATGGGAATGGCATTCTTCGCCCTCCCTGGGGTTCCCGCAGCCCATACTCCTGGATATACCTGACTGATAATCTCTTCAATTTCGGGCACCGATACAGCGGACTTTTCAGGGTGCATTAGGGCCAAACTTAAAATTTCAGTTATTTGGTTCTCTTTTACTTTTAGTTCCATGGTTCCCTGTTTAAAGGCTATTTCTGCTTCCAGTTGTTCCAATAAATCCCGACCCAATAATGGCTTGGTTGATTTTGGTAAATATAGAAATCGGTGTATTCCAATCTGCTTTCCTAATTTAAATTTGAGCGGCTTCAAAAAGAATGCCCTTTCCTGTTGGCCAGTAGCTCCTATTGCATTCACAAAATCTTTACTTATAGCTATCAGTTCTGGATTCAAAACAGAGAAAGAAGCACCTGTATCTACTAAGAATTCTACCTCTCTCTCTTGTCTCGCTAGCTTTATTTTAACCAGTGGATCTGCTAGGGTAGATGCCCCAGGTCCCTGTCAGTCGACTTCTGTTTCAGCTATCAAGGTCTGCGGGGTCTCCTTGGGCTTTGGGACGTTGCCAAGAGGGTGCCACAACTCATCAGGAAAACAGACTACTATCCACTATTACTATTTCACATAGGCATGAACGACACTGAGAGCCGTAACCTGGGTAAAATCAAGGGAGACTTTTGAGCCCTGGGGAAGCAAGTGAAAAACATTGGCGCCCAAGTGATCTTCTCTTCCATTTTGCCAGTTTGAGGGAAGGGAGCAGCCAGAAACAGGCGCATAATGTATATCAACTCCTGGCTACGTGGCTGGTGCCACCATGAGGGGTTTGGCTTTTATGACAATGGGGTGTTCTTCAATGATGACGACATGCTAGGAAGGGATGGAATCCATCTGTCTAAAAGGGGTAAGGGAATCTTCAGCAGTAGGCTGGCTAACTTGGTGAGGCGGGCTTTAAACTGAAGGACTTGGCGGGTGGGATCCGTTGCGAAAACACTCACGCCAGCACGTCCAACGGGGGAGTAAGTCAGGCCAAGCAGTGTGGTGGTAGAGGTTCCTTAGCTGTCTCCCAAGAGGTGAAACAGAAGAGTAATCAGCTCAAGTGTATGTCTACAAATGCACGCAGTCTAGGAAACAAACAGGAGGAACTGGCGCTCTGTGCCCACTCAGAAGGGTATGACATCATAGGAGTAACTGAAACATGGTGGGACAACTCAACTGACTGGGGGATCGCAATGGACGGTTACAGGCTCTTTCGTAAGGACAGGCAGGGTAGAAGAGGTGGAGGAGTTGCACTCTACATCAAGGAACACCTTGAATGTATCTAAGTCAACTATGGTGATTGCGACTGCTCTATCGACTGCCTCTGGGTTAAAGTGAAAGGGGTCATCTCCAAGCAGGACCTCACAGTGGGCATCTGCTACCGACCTCCTAACCACGATGACGAAGCCGACGAAGCAATATTTGGGGCACTAAAGCAAGCTTCTGGCCAACAGAACCTGGTCCTGATGGGTGACTTCAACTACCCAGACATCTGCTGGAAGAACAATACGGCAGCTCGCATGTCATCCACCAAGTTCCTGCAATGTAGAGAGGACTGTTTCCTGATACAAATGTTAGATGTGCCAACCAGGAATGAGGCACTGCTGGACTTGCCATTCACAAACCGAGAAAGCCTGCTTTGTAATATCTCGGTTAGTGATAGCCTTGGCTGCAGTGACCACAATATTGTGGAGTTCGGGATCCTGCTGAGCGTGCTGAAGGTCACCCCTAAGACAAGGGTTCTGGATTTTAGGAGAGCAAACTTCAGTTCACTCAGGGCTCAGTTGGGAGGGATTCGATGGGAAGCTTCCATGGAAGACAAAGGAGCTAGTGAGTGCTGGGAATTCTTCGAGAACTCTCTCTTGGAAGCACAAAGCCAATTCATCCCCTACAAAGGAAAAGGAAGTAAGCGGAGCAAGAGGCCCCCATGGCTCAACCATGAACTCCTGGGTCTACTCAAATCCAAAAGGGAAGCCTACCAGAGATGGAGAAGTGGAGGATTAGCCATCGAGAGCTACAAGGGCATTGCCAGAGTGTGCAGAGATGCAGTTAGAAAAGCAGAGGCATTCATTTTTCCAATGTCCTTCCTCCCAACAATACGCACGCTGATTCTTTCCCAGTCCCCCTCTATTTCCAAAGGGCCTTCCCTTTCCTCGTCCTTTCAATCCTCCTCTGCTTACCATTCCTCTCTGTTCCAAGGCTGCCACCGTAGCTGTTGCCATCACTTTTGTCATTTTTCCTCTATTGGCATTCTCCTGATTCCTGAAAACTCTCCATGCCTCCTCAAGCAATTTCTCTAAGCTTCTTATTTCCGGTTCTTTTCACTTCTGTAGCATCTTTCTTATAGCTGTAGACAATTGCCCCAAAAATAGAGAAACAAGTTGTTGTTGTCCCACATCCGAGGAGGGATCTAGGGTAGTGTGTTTTTGCATGGCATTTCTCAGATGATCCAAAACTTCAGGAGGGGTCTCTTTCTGACCCTGTTTGACAGCATACAATGCTGACCAATTTACAGCTTTTGGAATTGCATTTTCTAATCCAAATTTTATCCAATCTCGGTAATTTTTAATAATCTATCATCACGCCCGTCATTGGGGGCCCAATGTGGGTCCGTCAGGTGAATGTAATCATCCACATTCCCTTGTAAGGTTCCCCCAGTAATTTGGGCCTGCACATGAGTTCGTGCAGTTTTTAATACTAATTGTTCTTCTGTTTCCATCATTTCCCCCAAAATCAAATCTACATCTGTCTAATCGGGGTCCTGGTTTTTTTAGTCTTAATTCAAATCGTTTTTCCAGTCGAGAGGGGTCATCCCGGTATCCCCTAGCTACCTCTCTCCATTCATCTAAATCAGTAGTGGAGAAGGGTACTTTTCCTCTGGCTGGACCTCCTACCCCCATTACCTCTCGCAATGGGGCTAGGAGTTGGGGAGCCTTCTGAGTTTTACTCCGAGTTCGTGCTGTGACCATAGTAAAACTATTCATCGCTCCCTCCTCCTCACTACTACTGTCTGTTTCAAAAGTGGTGGGTGTGAGAGAGGCAAGTTTGTTACTAAGCGGGGGGTAATCCCAAATCTTCAGGCTGATCCTCTATCTCCTCTCGCTTCTTTCTAGGGTTTACTGTTTTCAAACACCTCTGCCCAATACTACATGCTGAACAGCATCTCCTTATTTTCTCCCGCTCCTTCTTTTCACTTCTCTTTTCTTTTTCTAAAGATAAAACCAGGGCATCTTCTGGTGGAATATTAATACCACAATCTCCCTGCCACTCCAGATGATTCTGCAAAGTGGAAAACATATCTGCATACATAACCTCATCCCACATTCTTTCTTCCCTTTAAAAAACATCATCAGCCGCAATACAATGTTTTCTTATTCACACTCCCACCCGGCGGACCCCCTATATCTTTCCAGTGTGCTAGGATACGTCCTAGGGGGCTTTTCTTTGGAATTTCACTGCTCTGATTCCCCCCCATTCCGTTTTCTTATTTACGAGGCACAGAAGATGACAACGTGTACGTAGATGGCACACTATTGGTCCGTAATAAAGTTAACAATAGCTTTGTTCCGGTATTACCCCTGGCAGGATAGCAGAACCAAGGGTCAGAACTCCACACTCGCTTTGCAGCTATGCTGCATCTCAGTCACTCGTTCATTCACCAGTCACACCAGAGTTAACTCAGCTCATTCATACTTAGCTTTCAATTTTACAACGCCTGACGGGTATATCCAAATTCAATGTGAACAAGCCAGTATCCGAGTTCAGTATCAATAAATCCATACCACCAAGAGTACAAAACTAATGCAGCTTACAGAAGCATACCAATACCTGTCGTGGTTCAGACCCACTCAGCAACTGAACAGCACGCAGCCGCTCGCTCACTCCCCCCACCCCTGTGGGACAGGGGAGAGAATTGGAAGAGCAAAGCATGAAAAATGTGTAGGTTGAGATCAGAACAGATTAATAATTTAAACAAAATCATAATGATAATAGTGATGATGATAATAATAAAAATAATGATAATATAAGGAAAAGAAAAAGGGAAAAAGGGTAAAAACTAAAACCACAAATGATACAACCACTCACCACCTGCCGGCCGACGCCGCCTCTCCCCGAGCTGCGCTTGCTGCCTCCCTCCTCTGGCCATCCTGTCCCAGTTAAGATACTGGGCATGACGTCACATGATATGGAATATCCCTTTGGCCACTTTGAACCCGCTCTCTTAGCTGTGCCACCTCCCCTCCTGGCTTCTTCTGCACCTCGCAGAGCATGGGAAGCTAGAAGAGTCCTCGACTAGTATAAGCACTACCTAGCAACAACTAAAACATCAGTGTGTTATCAACATTGTTTTCATACTAAGGCCAAAGCACAGCACTATGCCAGATACAGTGAAGAAAAATAACTCTATCCCAGATAAAACCATGACAGTATCCACCCCAATTCCATATCATTTAAGTCATGCTCAGGTCCCATACTGTCCAATACAATTTCAATAACCCCTAGCCGCCTTCTCACCCTTTAATAGAATATACTGATTGCATTTATCATTCCCCTAGTCTATGGAAAACCCCTGTAAAATGTCTGTGAAATGTCCATTGTGTTCATTTAGTCCATGACTTTGGGTTCCATCTATTGTACGAGTCTTTCAGAGAGATGGTGTGTGTGGCGTTGGATTGTTGCATGCTGAAGTCAGTCCTTGCTCCATCACTGCTGCTCTTTCCTTGGTTCAATGAAACAATCCTACCATGATACCATTGTTATGAAATATAGCAACCATAGTAGTGTTGACATACACCATCATGCAGCAATTAACAGCATACCATTCAGTCCATTGGCTGTTCTCACCCAAGATCAAATCCCCTTGAGGTACACACCGGACTCCTCCATCCTCCTGCATCACCCACCAAGTACACCCAGGTCCTTCAGTAAAAGCAACTCCACAAATGGGTTTGCCTTTGCCTGAGGCAGGAATAACCCAGAATGTTTTCCCCAACATATTTTTTATGTGCACTACAGGGACTTTTTCCCCTTCCATAGTACATAAGGGTTCTGACTGGGCAGGGCCAGCTCGCTTGACAGATATCCTAGTGTTGAATAACCAAGTGGCTTTTGCTAAATGTGCATCCCAGTGTTTAAATGTTCCTCCCCCCCATTGCTCTCAGTGTAGTCTTTAACAGTCCATTGCATCTTTTGACTTTCCCAGAGGCTGGTGCATGAACAGGGGATGTGATACACCCCCTCAATGCCATGCTCTTTGGCCCAACTGTCTATGAGGTTGTTTCAGAAATGAGTCCCATTGTGTGACACAGTTCTCTCTGGGGTACAGGACTTGTTTTTCCAGGCCCATGAGAGTGTTCCAAGTGGTGGCACGGGGCACAGGATATGTTTCTAGCCAGCGGTTGCTTCCACCATTGTAAGCACACGGCGCTTGCCTTGGCAGGGTTGTGGGAGTGAAATCTTGTCAATCTGCCAAGCCTGCCCATAGTTTTATTTCAGCAATCGTCATCCATACCACTTTTCCCGTTCAACAATGTCTAAGTGCAGCTGGATGGCCTTTACCTCTGCAAACTGACTTGATTCTCCTTCTCCTTCAGCAGTTTCTGCGACTTGTCGTATAGGACTCCATACAGCAGCCTTCCAATCTCCGATGCTTTCACACAAGACAACAGGACCCATCAGTGAACAGAGCATATTGCTTCTCTTTTTCTGGCAGTTTGTTATAGAGTGGAGCTTCTTCAGCACGTATCACCTCCTCCTCTGGTGATAATCCAAAATCTTCGCCTTCTGGCCAGTCCATGATCACTTCCAACATTCCTGGGTATCTGGAGTTTCCTATCCGAGCCCTCTGGGTGGTCGGTGCAACCCATTGCTCCATGAAACATCAGGTGCATGATGTGTAGAGGGGAATCTTTCCTTTGAACATCCATCCGACCACCAGAAGTTGGGGTACCAGGAGGAGCTGTGCTTCAGTACCAACCACTTCTGAAGGAGCTCAAACCCCTTCATATGCTGCCAATATCTCTTTTTCAGTTGGAGTAGAGTGCGCTTCAGACCCTCTGTATCCTCGACTCCAAAACCCTAGGGGTCAACCTCAAATCTCCCCTGGTGCTTTCTGCCAGAGGCTCCAGGTAGGGCCATTCTCCTTGGCTTCGGTTTAGAGCAAATTTTTATAACTTGTTCTGCCCGGACTAGCCCAAGAGCTACCACATGAACCATTTCCTGTTTTATTTGTTGAAAGGCTTGTAAATCGTCAGGGCCCCATTTGAAATCATTCTTTTTCCGGGTCACTTGATAGAGAGGGCTTACGATCAGACTGTAATCTGGAATATGCATTCTCCAAAAACCTACAACACCCAATAAATATTGTGTTTCTTTTTGCTAGTTGGTGGAGACATGGCTGCTATTTTGTTGATCACATCCATTGGAATCTTAAGAGGTCCATCTTACTGTTTCACCCCTAAGAACGGGATCTCTTGTGCGGGCCCTATGACCTTACTTTGTTTTATGGCAAAACTGGCCTTTCGAAGGCTTTGGAATATTTCCTTCCCTTTCTCAAACATGTCTTCTGCTGTGCTGCCCCATATAACGATGCCATCAATATATTGTAGCTGTTCCAGAGATCCACCCTGTTCCAGTACAGTCTGAATCAGTCCATGGCAAATGGTAGGACTGTATTTCCACCCCTGGGGCAGTCGATTCCAGGTGTACTGGACACCCCTCCAAGTGAAAGCAAACTGTGGCCTGCACTCTGCTGCCAGAGGGATTGAGAAGAATGCATTAGCGATATCAATTGTGGCATACCACTTGGCTGCCTTTGACTCCAGTTACTATTGAAGTTCTAGTATGCCCGGCACAGCATCACTCAACGGTGGAGTGACTTCATTCAGGCCATGACAGTTTACTGTTAGCCTCCACTCTCCATTACACTTCCGCACTGGCCATAGAGGACTGTAAAAGGTTGAGGGGGTCCTACTGGTCACTCCTTCGCTCTCAGGTCGAAGAATTAACTCATGGAGGGGAATCACAGAATCTCGGTTGGTGCGATATTGCCACTGGTGCACTGTTGCGGTGGCGATCGGCACCTGCTGTTCTTCGACCTTCAGCAACCCCACCACAGAAGGGTCCTTTGAGAGGCCAGGCAAGGTAGACAGCTGTTTAATTCTCTCTGTCTCTAAGGCAGCTATACCAAAAGCCCACTTGTACCCTTTTGCGTCCTTGAATTACCCTCTCCTGCGGTTGTCTATGCCACGGATGCATGGAGCCTCGGTGCCAATCACAATGGGGTGCTTCTGCTACTCATTCCCGGCTTACTTTGGCCTCCAATACAGTCAGCTCTTGGGATCCCCCTGTCACTCTAGCAATAGTAATGAAATCTACCCCTAGGTAGTTTGATGTACAAGGGTACAATGTGCAGCAATGTCCACTAAAGCTTTAATCTCCTGTGGGTCAGATGTGCCAGGCCATCGGATCCACACAGTCCAGTAAAGCCGGTTGTATATAGCAATTAATAGCATACCATTCAAGTCATTGGCTGTTTTCACCCAAAATCAAATCCCCTTCAGGTACACACTGGACTCCTCCATCCTCCTGCATCACCCAACAAATACACCCAGGTCCTCGAGCAAAAGCAGTCCCACAAATGGGTTTGCCTTTGCCTGAGGCAGGAATAACCCAAACTGTTGTTCCCGACATATTTTTTATGTGCACTACAGGGACTCTATCCCCTTCCACAATACGTAGGGGTTCTGACTAGGCAGGGCCAGATGGCTTTGCAAATGTCCTAGTGTTGACAAACCAGGTGGCCTTTGCTAAATGTGTATCCCTGTGTTTAAATGTTCTACCCCACCATTGCTCTCAGTGTAGTCTTTAATAGTCCATTGTATCTTTCGATTTTCCCAGAGGTTGGTGCATGAACAGGGGATGTGATACACCCACTCAATGCCATGCTCCTTGGCCCAAATATCTATGAGGTTGTTTCAGAAATATGTCCCATTGTCTGACTCAATTCTCTCTGGGGTGCCATGTCGCCTCAGGACTTGTTTTTCGAGACCCAGGATAGTGTTCCAGGAAGTGGCATGGGGAACGGGGTAAGTTTCCAGCCAGCCGGTGGTCGCTTCTACCATAATAAGCACATGGCGCTTGCCTTGGTGGGTCTGTGGGAGTGTGATATAGTCAATCTGCCAGGCCTCCCCATATTTATATTTCAGCCATCGACCCCCATACCACAGAGGCTTTACCCGCTTCACTTGATTGATTGCAGCGCACGTTTCACATTAATGGACAACCTGCGCAATAGCGTCCATAGTCAAGTCCACCTCTCGATCGCGTGCCCACCTGTATGTTGCATCTCTCCCTTGAGGGCCTGAGGAGTCATGGGCCCACCGAGCTAGAAACAGTTCACCCTTATGTTGCCAGTCCAGATCCACCTCAGCCAGTTCAGTCTTGGCAGCCTGATCTACCTGCTGGTTGTTCCGATGTTCTTCAGTGGCCCGACTCTTGGGGACGTGAGCATCCACCTGACATACCTTTACAACCAGTTTCTCTACCCGGTCAGCAATATCTTGCCACAATGTGGCAGCCCAGATGGGTTTGCCTCTATGCTTCCTGTTGCTCTGCTTCCATTGCTGCAGCCAGCCCCACAGGGCATTTGCCACCATCCAGGAGTCAATATAAAGATAGAGTAATAGCCAATTTTCCCGTTCAGCAATGTCTAAGGCCAGCTGGATGGCCTTTACCTCTGCAAACTGGCTCGATTCACCTTCTGCTTCAGCAGTTTCTGCTACTTGTCGTGTAGGGCTCCATACGGCAGCCTTCCATCTCCGGTGCTTTCCCACAAGGCAACAGGACCCATCAGTGAACAGGGCATATTCCTACTCATCTTCTGGCAGTTTGTTATACAGTGGGGCTTCTTCAGCATGTGTCACCTACTCCTCTGGTGATATTCCAAAATCTTGGCCTTCTGGCCAGTCCATAATCACTTCCAAGATTCCTGGGCGACTGGGGTTTCCTACTTGAGCCCGCTGGGTGATCAGTGCAACCCATTTACTCCACGTAGCATCAGTTGCATGGTGTGTAGAGGGGACGTTCCCTCTGAACATCCAGCCCAGCACTGGCAGTCGGGGTGCCAGGAGCAACTGTGCTTCAGGACCAACCACTTCTGAAGCAGCTCGAAGCCCTTCATATGCTGCCAATATCTCTTTTTCAGTTGGAGTATAGTAGGCTTCGGACCCTCTGTATCCCCGACTCCAAAACCCTAGGGGTCGACCTCGGGTCTCCCCTGGTGCTTTCTGCCAGAGGCTCCAGGTAGGGCCATTCTCCCCGGCTGCAGTGTAGAGCACATTTTTTACATCTTGTCCTGCCCTGACTGGCCCAAGAGCTACTGCATGGACTATTTCTCGTTTAATCTGTTCAAAGGCTTGTCGTTGCTCAGGGCCCCATTTGAAATCATTCTTTTTCCGGGTCACTTGATAGAGAGGGCTTACGATCAGGCTGTAGTGTGGAATATGCATTCTCCAAAAACCCACAACGCCCAAGAAAGCTTGTGTTTCCTTTTTGCTAGTTGGTGGAGACATGGCTGCTATTTTGTTGATCACATCCATTGGAATCTGACGACGACCATCTTGCCATTTGATTCCTAAGAACTGGATTTCTCGTGCAGGTCCCTTCACCTTACTTTGTTTTATGGCAAAACCAGCTTTCAGAAGGATTTGGACTATTTTCTCTTTCTCAAAAACTTCTTCCGATGTGTTGCCCCACACAATGATGTCATCAATGTACTGAAGGTGTTCTGGAGCTTCTCCCTGTTCCAGTACAGTCTGAATCAGTCCATGGCAAATGGTAGGACTGTGTTTCCACCCCTGGGGCAGTCGATTCCAGGTGTACTGGACGCCCCTCCATGTGAAAGCAAACTGTGGCCTGCACTCTGCTGCCAGAGGGATTGAGAAGAATGCATTAGCAATATCAATTGTGGCATACCACTTGGCTGCCTTTGACTCCAGTTCGTACTGAAGTTCTAGCATGTCTGGCACAGCAGCACTCAATGGTGGAGTGACTTCATGCAGGCCACGATAGTCTACTGTTAGTCTCCACTCTCCATTAGACTTCTGGACTGGCCATATGGGACTGTTAAAGGGTGAGTGGGTCTTACTGATGACTCCTTGGCTCCTTAGTTGGTGAATGAGTTTATGGATGGGGATCAGAGAGTCTCTGTTGGTGCGGTATTGCTGCCGGTGCACTGTTGTGGTGGCGATTGGCACCTGTTGTTCTTTGACCTTCAGCAACCCCACCACAGAAGGGTCCTTTGAGAGACCGGGCAAGGTAGACAGCTGTTCAGTTTCCTCCGTCTCCAAGGCAGCTACACCAAAAGCCCACTTGTAACCTTTTGGGTCCTTGAAATACCCTCTCCTGAGATAGTCTATGCCAAGGATGCACGGAGCCTCTGGGCCAGTCACAATGGGGTGCTTCTGCCACTCATTGCCAGTTAGGCTCACTTCGGCCTCCAATACAGTTAGCTCTTGGGATCCCCCTGTCACTCCAGCAATGCTGATGGGTTCTGCCCCTATATAGTTTGATGGCATTAAGGTGCACTGTGCGCTGGTGTCCACTAAAGCTTTATACTCCTGTGGGTCGGACGTGCCAGGCCATCGGATCCACACAGTCCAGTAAGCCCGGTTATCCCTTTCCTCCACCCGGCTGGAGGCAGGGCCCCTCTAGTCCTGATCATGGCAGTCACAACTCACTTCCTGTAAATGTGAATCAGGAGTCCCTCTATTACACTTAGAAATAAAATCTGCGCTTCTGCTCCTCTGTCTGGGGACTTGCTCGCTGGAAACTGGAGCAGCAGCTTTCCTGGAAGAACCTCCCTGAGTGACTGTTCTTCCTTGCAGTTCATGTACTCGTGCCTGTAGGGTCGAAGTAGGCTTGCCATCCCACCTCATCATGTCCTCTCCGTGGTCACGCAGGTAGAACCATAGGGTGGCCCGTAGTGTGTATCCCCTTCTTTGAGCCAAAGGACGCTTATTCCTAACAGCTGAGACACTGCTCTGTCGAGGTGGGGAGTAGGACATATCTTCTTTGAGTTGCTGGACCTCTTGGGACAGTTTCTCCACAGCAGAGACAAGCGAGGAAGAGATATTTGTGTCGTAATCCCGGAGTCTATCTATCACCTCTGCCACCGTTGGTGTCTCGTCATCTTTCCAGGACATCACTGCCAATGAGTTTGCATGCGAACATGGTGCACTCCGTACAAACTTCCGCCACATGGGTCGTGTGCAGTCGGCTTCATCTGGATCTTTGGATGACCGTTGATCATCCAGGTCACCATAAATCACCTCAAATACAGCTAATTCCCTTAGATACTGGATGCCTTTCTCCATAGTTGTCCATTTTCCTGGGCGATATGTAACATCTTCTTTAAAGGGATACCTTTCCTTCACTCCAGACAGGAGTCGCCTCCAGAGGCTGAGGGCTTGTGGCTTTTTTCCTATTGCTTTGTCAACGCCCCCTTCCCCAGAAAGGGATCCCAATTGTTTGGCTTCTTTTCCCTCTAGTTCCAGGCTACTGGCCCCATTATCCCAGCATTGGAGCAGCCAGGTGACAATATGCTCACCTGAACAATGGCTATAATCTTTTCGCATATCTCGCAACTCGCTTAAGGACAGGGATCAGGTGGTCTCTATTTCATTTATGACTTCTCCCTCCTCTCCCCGCGATGGCCCTGGTTCTTCATCATCCCGTTCTAAACGAGTTGATGTCCGCTTCCAAGATTTCATCTTGTGTATGGGGGCAACTGATACTCGTACGGGTTTATTTTCTGAGCTAGATCCGGTACTTGTTGTGGGGGTTTGAGTGGCTGCAGTGCCTGTTGTCAGGGCTGGATTGTCTACAGTGCCAGGCACTTTGCATTTCAATCCAGAGACATTGTCTTCCCCCTGGGGGCATTGAATACTGTTGAGCAGGGCTCGGTATGCATGGGCCAGACCCCAGCATGTTGCAGTGATCTGTGTCTCTCTGGAGTTCCCAGTGTAACAACATACTTTCTCCAAATATTCTACTAGTTTTTTAGGATTCTGCACTTGTTCAGGGGTGAAACTCCAAAACACTGGGGGTGCCCACTGCCCTAGGTATTTGCCCATGCTATCCCACATGCCCTGCCACTCGTAACTATCAAGCCTTGGGGCAGATTTCTGGGTGATATTCTGAAGTTGCTTAGTCAAAACCAAAACAACATGCCCAAAAACTAACAATAAGTGCACCTTAACCACCCAAGGATGTTCAAGATACAAAAACGTTGTTGTAACAAAGGCACAGACATCATAGAACAAAGTTGCAAAGGTACTATTCTGTATTTCCTCCATATAAAATCTCTCAGAGGAGGAGGAATAATTGCTAATTGCCTCAACAAGGTGGTATCCGCAGTACAGTAACGGTTTCAGCAAAAACCCCAAATACCAGATAAAGCTGAAAACGAGTGTTTGTATAACAAATCTTGTAGGCAAAACATTACTAATCACAGCAGAACACAGCAGACTCAACAAACCAACACCGATTTTTAACACCAACTGCAAAAAGGACAACATGGTGCTGTGACCAGCAGCTGTTGTTATCTCCAACCCTTGAGCCCCACATTGGGCGCCAAAATGACTGTCGTGGTTTAGCGGCAGCTCAGCCCCACACAGTCGCTCGCTCACTCCCCACCGGTAGATGGGGGAGAGAATCAGAAGGGTAACACTCATGGGTTGGTATAAGAACAGTTTAATAATTAAAATTAAAAGAAACAACAGTAGAAATGCAATGGAAAGGAGAACAACGAGAGGTGCAAAGCCCCGGGGGAGGGGGGAAGGGAAGGGAGAGGGGGAACGAACCGCCGGAACAAACCGCACGCGCCGCAGCCGCTCACCGCCCGCCGACCCGACGCCGCGCCGCCTCCGCGCTGCCACCCCCCCCAATATATTGGTCATGGTGTCACATGGTATGGAATGAACCTGCCATTGGCCAGTCGGGGTCAGCCGTCCCCACCATGGCCCTGCCCCTCCTAGCCCCCCGCCACGTGGCAGAGCTTGGGAAGCTGGAAAGGTAGCCGACCCCCACAGTGAGGAGAATTAACCCCTTCTCAGCCAAAACCAGCACATGGCCCTTCTCTGTACCCCTTCCAGCCTGGCCACATCCTTTTGTATAGAGGGGACCAGAACTGTACACAGTACTCCAGGTGTGGCCTGACAAGCGCTGAGTAGAGCGGGATGATGACTTCTTTCTCTCTGCTGGCAATGCCCTTTTTGATGAAACCCAGCATCCTGTTGGGCGCCTTGGCTGCAGCAGCACACTGTTCACTCATGTTGAGCTTTCTGTCCACCAGGAACCCCAGGTCCCTTTCCACAGAGCTGCTCTCCAGCCAGGTGGATCCCAGTATGTACTGCACTCCCGGATTATGTTTTCCCAGGTGCATGACCTTACACTTGTCCTTGTTGAGCTTCATAAGGTTCTTGCTGGCCCACTCTTCCAGCCTATCCAGATCTTTCTGCAGAGCAGCTCTCCCTTCTGGAGTGTCTACTTCCCCACTCAATTTGGTGTCATCTGCAAACTTCATCAGGCTACACTTGATCCCATTATCCAAATCACTTATGAAGATGTTGAATAACATTGGGCCCAATATTGATCCCTGGGGGACTCCACTAGTGACAGGTTGCCACTTGGAAAAGGAGCTATTTATCACCACCCTTTGGGTGTGGCCTGTCAGCCAGTTCCCCACCCACTGCACAGACCACTTGTCTAGGATATAATGCATTAATTTCTCCAGCAGGAGACTGCAGGGGACCGTATCAAAGGCCTTGGAGAAGTCTAGGTAGACAATGTCCACTGACTGCCCCATGTCAACCAGGCAAGTCACTTTGTCAAGGAAGGCCACCAGGTTTGTCAAGCATGATCTGCATTTAGTGAAGCCATGTTGGCTTTTCCCAATCACGTGCTTCATTTGACTGGTGATGGCCCCCAGGAGGATTCGTTCCATAACGTTCCCAGGGATTGAAGTAAGGCTGATGGGCCTATAGGTACCCGGACCTTCCCTCAAGCCCTTCTTGTAGTTAGGGGTAACATTTGCCTTCCTCCAGTTCTCTGGGACATCCCCCGTTCTCCAAGACTTCTCGAATGACAATAATGACAATAATGATAATATAATAAAATGGAAAAGGAGAAAAAAACCCAAACAGAAACACAAATGATACAACCGCTCACCACCCGCTGACCGACGCTGCCCGTCCCCGAGCCGCAATTGCTGCCACCCTCCCTCGGCCAGCTCCTCCAAGTTAACATACTGGGCATGACGACACATGATATGGAATATCCCTTTGGTCAGTTTGAATCCGCTCTCTTAGCTGTGCCCCCTCCCCTCCCAGCTTCTTGTGTACCCGGCAGAGCATGGGAAGCTAGAAGAGTCCTTGACTAGTACAAGCACTACCCAGCAACAGCCAAAACAGCTGTGTGTTATCCAAACATTGTTTTCACTCCAAGTCGGAAGCACACCACTATGCCAGCTGCAGTGAAGAAAATTAACTCTGTCCCAGCTAAAACCAGGACACCATCCAGCTGGCCTTAGACATTGCTGACCGAGGAAGGTGGCCAGTGCTCTAACTCTGCACTGACTCATGGATGGTGGCAAATGCCCTGTGAGGGTGCTTACAGCAATGGAAGCAGAGCAACTGGCAGCACAGAGGCAAACCCATCTGGGCTGCCGCTTTGTGGCAAAATATTGCTGCCCGGGTAGAGAACCTGGTTCTAAAAGTACAACATGTGGATGCTCATGTTCCCAAGAGTCGGGCCACTGAAGAACATCGAAACAACCATCATGGTGGGCTCATGATCAAGGGGTGGACTTGACCATGGACACTATTGCACAGGTTATCCATGAACATGAATCATGGGCTGCAGTCAAGCAAGCCAAGCGGGTAAAGCCTCTGTGGTATGAGGACAATGGCTGAAATAAAAATATGGGGAGGCCTGGCAGGTTGATTTCCATAGGCACCTCATCGATACCTGGGCCAAAGTGCACGGCATTGAGTGGGTGTATCACCTCTTCTTTCATGCACCAGCCTCCAGGAAAACTGCATGATACAATGGACTGTTAAAGTCTACACTGAGAGCAATGGGCGGTGGGACATTTAAACACCAGGACACACATTTAGCAAAAGCCACCTGGTTAGTCAACACTACGGGATCTGTCAATCGAGCTGGCCCTGCCCAGTCAGAACATTTATGCACTGTGGAAGGGGATAAAGTCCCTGTAGTGCACATAAAAAATATGCTGGGGAAAACAGTCTGGGTTATTCCTGCCTTGGGCAAAGGCAGACCCATTCGTGGAGTTGCTTTTACTGAAGGACCTGGGCGCACTTGGTGGGTGATGTGGGAGGATGGAGGAGTCCAGTGTGTACCCCAAGGGGACTTGATTTTGGGTGAGAACAGCCAATGGACTGAATGGTATGATGTTAATTGCTATATAATATTGTATTTAATCTCTTCTGTGGTTGCTATATGCCATATCAATGGTATCACAGTAGGAATCTCCCAGGTTAATTAAGAATGAACTTTGATTTAACTGAGCAAAGTGCAGCGGTGATGGAACAAGGATTGACTTCAGTGTACAACAATCCAACACCGAACACACCATCTTCCCTGCCTTGAAAGACTGTTACAATCGATGGAACCCGAAGACATGCGCTAAATGACCTCAGTGGACATTTTGTGGACTTCTGTGACATTTTACAGGGATGGTCCATAGAGTAAGGGCATGGTATCTGTGTATCTGCCACGCTGGAGCAGCTACACCTGTGAAGGCATTGTGGCCCATGGAGAAGGCCACACTGGAATAGGTGCACATCAAAGTGACTGTGGCTCTGGTTAAGTCTATGCCACAGCAGGTATACCCCTGAAGAGACTGTGGCTCACAGATAAGGCTCCACTTGGAGCAGGTACTCCCCTAAGGGACTGCAGTCTGTGGATAAGTCCAAGCCGGATCAGGGGCAAGGGGAGGAGTTCATTGCAATGGTAAAACCTATGGTCTGGTCCAAAGGGACCGGGGTGGAGATTGTAATGGATATACCGTTAAATTGTTGTAACCCATTATTTCAGTTGCATGTTATAGGAATTACTATAGCAGGACCCACCCGAACCAATGGAGGATGATCCTCACAAGAAGCAGTGCAAGTGCAGCAGTGACCCAACCTGAGCTGGTTTTGCTGCCCAATAACTGCACGCAACATACCATCTCTCCTGCCCTGAGTGACCACCATAACAGATGGAAGCCAAAGTCATGGACTAAATGAACTCAATTGTCTTTTTATGGACATTTCATGCACAATTTACAAGGGTAGTCCATAGACTACGGGAATGATACCTGTTTATTATATCAAAGGATGGGATGGGGAGTGGTGGTTAATGAGGATTTATTATTATTTACTGTGGGACCTGAGCATGACATAAATGGTATGGAATAAGGGGTGGAGAATGTGCTGGTTTTAGCTGGGACAGAGTTTATTTTCTTCATAGTAGCTAGTATGAGGCCATGTTTTGGATTTGTGGTAAAAACAGTGTTGATTGTACAGGGATATTTTAGTTACTACTTAGCAGTGCTTACACAGAGTCAAGGCCTTTTCTGCTTCTCACCCCACCCCACCAGCGAGCAGGCTGCTGGTGCACAATAAGTTTGGAGGGGACACAGCTGGGACAGCTGATCCCGGCTGACCCACCCAGCATATAAAGCTGGGTGAAGCAGGAAGGAAGGGGGGGATATTTGGAGTGACGGCGTCTTGTCTTCTCAAGTAACCATTACACACGATGGAGCCCTGCTTTCCTGGAGATGGCCAAACACCTGCCTGCTGATGGGTAGCGAATGAATTCCTTGTTTTGTTTTGCTTTGCTTGCATGCACGGCTTTTGCTTTACTTCTGAAACTGTACTTATCTCAACCCATGAGTTTTCCCACTTTTACTCTTATTCTCTTCCCCTTCCCACTGGAGGGGCAGTGAGCGAGCGGCTGTGTGGTGCTTAGTTGCCAGCTGGGGTTAAACCAGTACACGGTGGTGGTAGCACCTCTGTGATAACAGATTTAAGAAAGGGAAAGAAACTGCCGCACAACAGCAGCTGGAAGGGAGGAGTGAGAATATGTGAGAGAAACAACTCTGCAGACACCAAGGTCAGTGAAGAAGGAAGGGGAGGAGGTGCTCCATGTGCCGGAGCAGAGATTCCCCTGCAGCCCATGGTGAAGACCATGGTGAGGCAGGCTGTCCCCCTGCAGCCCATGGAGGTTAACAGTGGAGCAGATATCCACCTGCAGCCAGTGGAGGACCCAAGGCCAGAGTAGGTGGATATGTCTGAGGGAGGCTGTGGCACTGTGGAGAGCCCATGTTGGAGCAGGCTCCTGGCAGGACCTGTGGAGAGGAGCCCACGCTGGAGCAGGTTTTCTGGCAGGACTTGTGACCCCATGGGGGATCCATGCTGGAGCAGTCCGTTCTTGAAGGCCTACACCCTGGGGAAAGGACTCATGCCGGAGCAGTTCATGAAGAACCGTAGCCCCAGGGAAGGACCCACATTGGAGAAGTTTGTGGAAGACTCTCTCCCGTGGGTGGGACCCCACGCTGGAGCAGGGGAAGAGTGTGAGGAGGAAGAAGCGGCAGAGGCAACATATTTTTCTCTCCCCTATCCTGCTGAGGGGGGGGGTGATAGAGTGGCTTGGTGAGCACCTGACATCCAGCCAAGGTCAACCCACCACAAGAGGAGATACAAAGAGCATCTAAACTAGTGTCCCTGATGAAGCAGGTGCTGCAAACTCAGTGATGTATGGCCTTGAATGGACAGGCAAGTACTAGTACTAACCTAAAGGTCTCCTAACACCAACAAAAGCATTTTCATTGAGCTGGAGAGGCCTGGGATTTAACCCAAAACGTCTGAATCTAGCACACATAGAATCATGGGGCCATGGCATGTCTCGAGGTGACATCATCATCAGTAAAAGCTGATTCCTAACAGCTACAAGTTCTGCAGGCTGGAGAGACAAGTCCTTACACAGATTCAGTTTTTGTCACTCTGGCTAACTTGTCATCCAGCCAGGTTTCCCAGGCAGGACAGTTCCTTATACAAAGAAAAGCAAGACTGCTTTAATCCGTTAATTATAATCCATTGTGCCAGTTTGGATCTGCTCTCTTAGCTGTGCCCCCTCCCCTCCTGGATTCTTCTGCACCTGGCAGAGCATGGGAAGATAAAATAAGTCCTTGACTAGTATAAGCACTACCTAGCAACAACTAAAACATCAGTGTGTTATCAACATTATTTTCATACTAATTCCCACCCGCACCGGGGCTGCTAGTCAGTAAGCACTGGGCCGCCCCCTCCCTCCACCCACCGCAGATGCCATCCGGCCGCACAGCCCAGCGGCGCCTCCCGCCATGGCAGCACCCCGCCAGCAGCCTTACCTGGGAGAGCCGGCCGGCTGGTGGCCAGCAGAAATGCCAGCAACAACAGCAGGGCGGCTGACGCACCGGCCCCCCACCCACACACCATGCTGTTGCTGCGGCGGGGCTGGAGCTGTGGCCCAACTGTGCACCAACGGAGGTGGCGGAACGGGGAGTGGCAGGAGCGTGTCACCACCCAGGCCCTGCCAGCAGCTCCCGCGGGGGCCATAGCCCGACGTTCCCCACCCTCCCCTCAGCGCCCGCTGCCCGGGGACGGCTCCCTTTCACCTTCCTCACGGTGCAGCTGCTCCAACATCCCACTCCTCCCTGCTCCAGAAACACCAGCCTGAGACAGGAGATGGGGCAACATGCGTGTCCACAGCCCCGGGAGGCCCCTCTGAGGAAGCAGCAGCTGCCTAGCCTCCCTGGCGGCTGCATGCCTCGTGACAGGCCCCTCCCTAGCAGTGTGGCCCTGTAGAGCAGCACAGGGTGCCAGGCCTTGTACACATTTGTCACATTATGCCATAAGTCCATTGCCATCACAGAGACATGGTGGGATGACTCTTACGACTGGAGTGCTGCAATGGATGGCTATAAGCTCTTCAGAAGGGACAGGCAAGGAAGGAGAGGTGGTGGGGTGGCTCTGTACGTTAGGGAGTGCTTTGACTGCATAAAGCTTGGGGATTGTGACGATAAGGTCGAGTGCTTATGGGTAAGGATAAGGGGGAAGGCCAACAAGGCAGATAGCCTGCTAGGAGTCTGTTATAGACCACCCAACCAGGATGAAGAGCTAGACGAAGCCTTCTGCAAGCAGCTGGCAGAAGTATGACAATCGGTTGCCCTTGTTCTACTGGGGGACTTCAATTTCCCAGATGTCTGCAGGGAATACAACACAGCAGAGAAGAAACAGTCTAGGAGGTTCCTGGAGTGTGTGGAAGATAACTTCCTGACACAGCTGGTAAGTGAACCGACCGGGGAGGTGCCTCGCTTTACCTGCTGTTGATGCTGTGAAAAGCCAAAATCAGGACTCAATAATCTGAATGACTACTAAGCAGGTATTCTTTATTGCAGCGCTGGACGCACAGGGGATCGCTCCTCCTAACGTGCATCCCACAAGTCATGATGGACAAAGCTTATATTGCTCAGTTACGTACATCTGCATTAGATTTCCTGGAACTAATCATAACACTTGCATCTTAATTACCCATGCGTTTTAAGTCCCTTCTTCCACATATGGTCATGAGTTGGCCCATTGAGTAATGTTGTCACAGTGTATTGCAAGATGTGTTGGCTTCAACTGGTGTTCTGACTCTCATCTAGATGGAGGTGTCCTTAGGTCCTTTTGCCTTGGTTTGGACTGGCACCTGCTGCTAGGTTGTTTGCATCCCTCCAGGACGTTCCCCATCAGGCTTGCGAAGATTACGTCCTTGAGTGCATTCTTGCCTGAAGCCCCTTACAAGAGTGGCAGTCGTGAGGCTGTTGCGGGTTTGTCCTGGGTGCTTCTGAGTGGAACCTCAGGGGTCATGAGGTGGTTTCCAGACAGGAGTTTGGTAGTTCTGCAGTGTCCTTATCTTTATGGCTCTGTACACCTGCGTCGCAAATTTGGTTTCGGCGCTTCTTGTCTTGAAGCCTTTCTGACTCCCCCAAAGCAACAAGTTTTAGTCACAACAGCTCTAACTCTATCAATCCCCCCATAATCCAGGAGGAAGCCGTTTACGGCCTGCTGCTCCACCTGGACACCCACAAGTCTATGGGGCTGGATTGCATCCACCCAAGAGTGCTGAGGGAGTGTTGTGGTTTAGCCCCAGTCGGCAACTAAACACCACGCAGCTGCTCGCACACTCCCCCCACCCCTGTGGGATGGGGGAGACAATCAGAAGAGCAAAAGCAAGAAAACTCATGGGCGGAGATAAGAACAGTTTAATAATTAAAATAAAACAGTAATAACAGTAATAACAATGATAGTAATGTAATGAAAAAGAAAATAATGAGAAAGAGATGAAACCTCGGGAGGAAGAGAAAAAAAAAAAACAAACAAGTGATGCAACTGCTCACCACCAGCTGACCGACACCGCCAGTCCCCAAGCCGCAATTGCTGCCCTCCTACACCAGCTCCTGCCCTGTTAACATACTGAGCATGACGGCACATGATATGAAATATCCCTTTGGCCAGTTTGACTCCACTCTCTTAGCTGTGCCCCCTCCCCTCCCGGCTTCTTGTGCACCCAGCAGAGCATGGGAAGCTAAAAGGGTCCTTGACTAGTGTAAGCACTACCTAGCAACAACAAAAACATCGGTGTGTTATCAACATTGCTTTCATACTAACTCCAAAGCACAGTGCTATACCAGGTACAGTGAAGAAAATTAACTCTATCCCAGCTAAAACCAGGACAGGAAGCTGGCGGAGGAGCTTGCCACGCCGCTCTATATCGTTTATCAACAGTCCTGCTTAACAGGGGAGGTCCCAGACGACTGGAGGCTTGCCGAAGCGACGCCCATCTATAAGAAGGGCCAGAAGGAGGATCAAGGGAACTACAGGCCTGTCAGCCTGACATTGGTACTAGGGAAGATCATGGAGCGATACATCCTCAGTGAGCTCACCAGGCAAGTGCAGGACAACCAGGGGGTCAGGCCCAGCCAGCATGGCTTCATGAAGGGCAGGTCCTGCCTGACCAACCTGATCTCCTTCTATGACCAGGTGACCCGCCTAGTGGATGAGGGAAAGGCTGTGCATGTTATCTACCTGGATTTTAGCAAAGCCTTTGACACTGTCTCCCACAGCATCCTGCTAGAGAAGCTGGCGGCTCCTGGCTTGGATGAGTGTACGCTTCGCTGGGTAAAAAAAACTGGCTGGATGGCCGAGCCCAAAGAGTTGTGGTGAACGGAGCTAAACTCAGTTGGTGGCTGGTCACGGGCAGTGTTCCCCAGGGCTCAGTGTTGCGGTCAGTCTTGTTTATCAATGATCTGGATGAGGGGATCGAGTGCACCCTCAGTAAGTTTGCAGATGACACCAAGTTGGGCGGGAGTGTTGATCTGCTCGAGGGTAGGAAGGCTCTACAGAGGGACCTGGACAGGCTGGATCAATGGGCCGAGGCCAATTGTATGAGGTTTAAGAAGGCCAAGTGCCGAGTCCTGCACTTTGGTCACAACAACCCCATGCAGTGCGTCAGGTTTGGGGTAGAGTGGCAGGAAAGCTGCCTGGCAGAGAAGGACCTGGGGGTGCTGGTTGACAGCCGGCTGAACATGAGCCAGCAGTGTGCCCAGGTGGCCAAGAAGGCCAACAGCATCCTGGCTTGTATCAGGATTAGTGTGGCCAGAAGGAGTAGGGAAGTGATTGTACCCCTGTACTCGGCACTGGCGAGGTCACACCTTGAATACTGTGTTCAGTTTTAGGACCCTCACTGCAAGAAGGACATTGAGGTGCTGGAGCATGTACAAAGATGGGCACCGAAGCTGGTGAAGGGTCTGGAGAGCAGGTCTTATGTGGAAAGGTTGAGGGAACTGAGGTTGTTTAGTCTGGAGAAGAGGAGGCTGAGGGGAGACCTTATCCCCCTCTACAACTACCTGAAAGGAGGTTGTAGCACGGCGGGTGTTGGTCTCATCTCCCAAGTTACTAGCAACAGACTGAGAGAAAAGGGTTTCAAGCTGCATCAGGGGAGGTTTAGATTGGATAGTTGGAAAAATTTCTTTACTGAAAGAGTGGTCAGGCATTGGAACAGGCTGCCCAGAGAAGTGGTGGAGTCACCATCCCTAAGGTGTTCAAAAAACATGTCGACATGGCATTTCCAGGCATGGTTTAGTAGACATGGTATTGTTGGGTTGATGGTTGGACTTGATGATCTTAGAGGTCTTTTCCAACCTTAATGATTCTGTGATTCTAAGTTATGCTGTGCAAGCAGACCAGGTTGCTCAGGGGCTTGTTATTCACGCCTTAAAAACCTCTGAGGAAGGAGGCTCCATGGCATCGCTGCACCACCTGCCCTCCCCATGTTGTGGTTTAGCCAGTAACTCAGCCCCACACAGTCGCTCGCTCACTACCCCACCAGTGGGACGGGGGAGACAATCAGAAGGGTAATGTTCGTGGGTTGAGGTAAGAACAGTTTAATAATTAAAATTAAAAAAAACCCAAAACAACAAAAATGCAAGGGAAAGGAAAACAATGAGAGGCGTGAAACCCGGGGGCGGTGGAATGAACCACCGAAACAAACCGCACGTGACGCAGCCGCTCACTGCCTGCCGACGCGCCTTCCTGAGCCGCAGCTGCCCCCATTAATATACTGGTCATGGTGTCACATGGTATGGAATGAAGATCCCATTGGCCAGTCAGGGCCAGCTGCCCTGGCCTTGGCCCCGCCCCTTCCAGCCTCCTGCCAAGATGGCAGAGCGCGTGAAGCTGGAAAGGTCCCTGACCACCACAGGCACTACAGTGAAGAGAATTAACCCCTTCTCAGCCAAAACCAGCACATTCTCCACCCCTTATTCCATACCATTTACACCATGCCCAGGTCCCATACCATCCAATACAACCGTACCAACCACCACCCCTCCCCTTCCTATCCTTTAACATAATACACAGACATCATTCCCTTAGTTTATGGACCTTCCCTATAAAATGTCCATAAAAATGTCCATTGAATTCACCCAGTCCATGACTCTGGGCTCCATCTGTCATATCAGTCTTTCAGGGTGGGAGAGATGGTGTGTGTGGCATTGGGTTGCTGCATACTGAGTCAGTCATCGTTCCGTCACTGCTGCACTTTGCTTGTTTCATCAAAGTTTCTCTTCCATGGATTGTGAGGTTTGTACTATGATATCATTGATACAACACAGAGATGACACACAATATCATATAGCAGTTCTCATTGTGCCATTCAGTTCATTGGCTGTTTTTGCCCTAAATAAATCCCCTTGAGGCACACACCAGACTCCTCCATCCTTCCGCATCACCCAGGAAAGCAGGGCTCCATCACGCATAACAGTTACTTGGGAAGACAAATGCCATTACTCCAAACATCCCCCCCTTCCATCTTCTTCCCCCAGCTTTATATACTGAGCATGACATCATATGGTAAGGAATACCCCATTGGTCTGTTTGGGTCCGCTGTCCAGGTTGTGTCCCCTCCCAGTTTCTCGTGCACCCGGCAGAGCACAGGGAGCTGAAAAAGTCCTTGACCAGTGTAAGTGCTGCTTAGCAACAACTGAAACATCTCCATATTATCACCACTGTTTCAAGAAAAAAACCCCAAAACATAGCCCCATACTAGCTATTACGAAGAAGTTTAACTCTATCCCAGCTGAAACCAGGACACCTGTGCAATAGCGTCCATGGTCAAGTCCACCCCTCGATCACGAGCCCACCTGTATGTTGCATCTCTCCCTTGAGGGCCTGAGGTGTCATGGGCCCACCGAGATAGAAATAGTTCACCCTTATGTTGCCAGTCCAGATCCACCTCAGCCACTTCAGTCTTGGCAGCCTGATCTACCTGCTGGTTGTTCCGATGTTCTTCAGTGGCCCGACTCTTGGGGATGTGAGCATCCACATGACGTACTTTTACAACCAGTTTCTCTACCCGGGCAGCAATATCTTGCCACAATGTGGCAGCCCAGATGGGTTTGCCTCACCGCAGCCAGTTATTCTGCTTCCATTGCTGTAACCAGCCCCACAGGGCATTTGCCACCATCCAGGAGTCAGTACAGAGATAGAGCACTGGCCACTTTTCCCATTTGGCAATGTCTAAGGCCAGCTGGATAGCCTTTACCTCTGCAAACTGGCTCGATTCAACTTCTTCAGCAGTTTCTGCGACTTGTCGTGTAGGACGCCATACAGCAGCCTTCCATCTCCGGTGCTTTCCCACAAGGCGACAGGACCCATCAGTGAACAGGGCATACTGCTTTTCATCTTCTGACAGTTTCTTATTCAGTGGGGCTTCTTCAGCACGTGTCACCTCCTCCTCTGGTGATAATCCAAAATCTTTGCCTTCTGGCCTGTCCATGATCACTTCCAACATTCCTGGGTATCTGGAGTTTCCCATCCGAGCTTGCTGGGTGATTATGCAACCCATTTACTCCATGTATCATCAGGTGCATGATGTGTAGAGGGGATCTTTCCTTTGAACATCCTGCCCAACACCAGAATTTGGGGTACCAGGAGGAGCTATGCTTCAGTACCAACCACTTCTGATGCAGCCCGAACCCCTTCATATGAGGCCAATATCTCTTTTTCAGTTGGAGTATAGTGCACTTCAGACTCTCTGTATACCCGACTCCAAATCCCTAGGGGTCGACCCCGGGTCTCCCCTGGCGCTTTCTGCCAGAGGCTGCAGGTAGGGCCATTCTCCCCAGCTGCGGTGTAGAGCACATTTTTTATAACTTGTTCTGCCCTGACAGGCCCAAGGTCTACTGCATGAACTATTTCCCGTTTAATCTGGTAAAAGTCTTGCCGTTGTTCACGACCCCATTTTAAATCATTCTTTTTCTGGGTCACCTGATAGAGAGGGCTTACGATCAGACTGTAATCTGGAATATGCATTCTCCAAAAACCCACAATGCCCAAGAAAGTTTGTGTTTCTTTTTTGCTAGTTGGTGGATACATGGCTGCTATTTTGTTGATCACATCCATTGGGATCTGACAACGTCCATTCTTATTGTTTTACCCCTAAGAACATAATCCCTTCCACGGGTTCATTGACCTTACCTTGTTTTATGGCAAAACTGGCCTTTCGAAGGCTTTGGACTGTTTTCTCTCCTTTCTCAAAGAGTTCTTCTGCTGTGTTGCCACACACAATGATGTCATCAATGTATTGAAGGTGTTCCAGAGCTTCTCCCTGTTCCAGTACAGTCCGAATCAGTCCATGTTAAATGGTAGGGCTGTGTCTCCAACCCTGGGGCAGTCGATTCCAGGTGTACTGGACACCCCTCCAAGTGAAAGCAAACTGTGGCCTGCACTCTGCTGCCAGAGGGATTGAGAAGAATGCATTAGCAATATCAATTGTGGCATACCACTTGGCTGTCTTGGACTCCAGTTACTATTGAAGTTCTAGCATGTCTGGCACAGCAGCACTCAACGGTGGAGTGACTTCATTCAGGCCATGACAGTTTACTGTTAGCCTCCACTCTCCATTACACTTCCGCACTGGCCATAGGGGACTGTTAAAGGTTGAGGGGCTCTTACTGGTCACTCCTTCGCTCTCTGGTCGAAGAATAAACTCATAGAAGGGAATCACAGAATCTCGGTTGGTGTTATATTGCCACTGGTGCACTGTTGCGGTGGCAATTGGCACCTGCTGTTCTTCGACCTTCAGCAACCCCACAACAGAAGGGTCCTTTGAGAGGCCAGGCAAAGTAGACAGCTGTTTAATTCTCCCTGTCTCTAAGGCAGCTATACCAAAAGCCCACTTGTACCCTTTTGGGTCCGTGAAATACTCTCTCCTGCAGTTGTCTACGCCAAGGATGCATGGAGCCTCGGGGCCAGTCACAATGGGGTGCTTCTGCTACTCATTCCCGGCTCACTTTGGCCTCCAATACAGTCAGCTCTTGGGATCCCACTGTCACTCTAGCAATAGTAATGAAATCTACCCCTATGTAGTTTGATGTACAAGGGTACAATGTGCAGCAATGTCCACTAAAGCTTTAATCTCCTGTGGGTCAGATGTGCCAGGCCATCGGATCCACACAGTCCAGTAAAGCCGGTTGTCCCTTTCCTCCACCTGGCTGGAGGCAGGGCCCCTCTATTCCTGATCATAGTGTTTGCTACTCACTTCTTGTAAACACAAATCAAAATTTGCCCTGTTAAGGTCAAACATAAAATCAGTGCTCCTACTCTTCTGTCTGTGGAACCGCTCACTGGAAACTGGAGCAGCAACTTTCCTGGAAGAACCACCCTTAAGTGTTTTTTTTCCCTTGCAGCTCACACACCAGTGTCACGCAGGTGAAACCTTAGACTGGCATCTGGTGTCTATCCTCTCTCTTGAGCAAAGGGACTCTTACTCCTAATGGCTGAGATACTGGTCCATACAGGTGGCGACTAGGACATAGCTTTTTTGAGTTTCTGGACCTCCTGGGACAGTTTCTCCACAGCCAAGATGAAGGAGGAAGAGACACATGCTTTGGATTCCCAGAGTGTGTTAATGAAATCCCCCACCATTGGTGCCTCTTCATCTTTTCAGGCCAGTTATGCCAATGAGATTACATGCTGTCCTCCGTACAAACATCTGCCACATGGGTCATGTGCACTGGGCTTCATCACGATCTTTGGATGACTGTAGATCGTCCAGGTCACCACAAATCACCTCAAGCACAGCTACTTCCCTCAGGTACTGGATACTTTTCTCCATGACAGCCCATTTTCCTGAGTGAAATATAACATCGGCCTTGAAGGGATACATTTCACACCAGACAGGAGTTGTCTCCAGAGGCATCAGAGAAATAAAACTCAAGACTGTATGAAAGGGTTTTATCTCTTTGGCTACTTTTATTCAGCATTCTGACATATGCTGCTTGTAAATGTGCTGCTCTCTGATCCCTAGGCAGTCTCTAAACCAGCCATGTCATGGAATGAGACATGGTTTTCACCCAAACCTAAGAACTTAATTTCTTCAGATGTCTTGAGTGACACCATGTGCCACTACCCTAAAAGTGAAGCCCTCCCTGGGGAGTTGCTTCTTTCTTTCAGCATGCTGAAGCCGGGGCCATGAAAGCATTTTATTTAGCACCATCCCTTCAAGAATCTTTGCCCACTTTGGCCTATACAAAAGCCAAATTCTAGTCTCCTCCCTGTGCTAAGATAACTTGCATAGTTTTGCTGTAGTTGTGTTTCTGTTTTTTCTTTGCTGGGCTTTTGGATGAATGATGGTTGCTTGGCTTTGGAAGATAGGGGAGATGATCTGCCTCAAGACTCCCTGTTCCGACATTATCTGTGAGGAAGCTTCTGGAGTTGGAAGCTTTAAATAGGTTTCCGCAAAATCAATTGATTACCTGAGACTTGCATATGGACTTGCAGAAGGGAGGACGCTAAACTGCAACGTTTAATACTGAATATTGGGCAAATGAGTATTTCTTTTAAAGGCCAACATGACAGTTCAGGCTCTTGCATATATGTATATCAGTAAATACCTGGGCTAAAGAAACACATTTCCACATACTGAAACGGAACAAACAAGCAAAAATAATACGAAGTAAGGCTACTGCATCATACAGTGCACTTCCCACATTTGTTTTAATAATCATAGTATGATTTCAATAACACTTACTATGCAAACTAACATACTCATTATTATATTCCATAAATTAAGGAAATGTGTTGCTAAAGAAATGCCAAGAGGTTGATCTGTGACTAGAAGAGACCACATGGAGAGCATCCTGCGTTTGCTAGCACGTATCCTGTGGGGAATAAGGCAGAGTCTATACCATGGCAGCCTCGTAATAGATATTCCTGCTTCTTCAGGGCATGTCTTTTCTAAAACTGCGTTGCATTAGCAGAAAGGGCAGCCTTCATTAGTGTAATTGGGCAGCCATGAAAATTCAGGCACGAACATGAGGACAACAGATGAGGACAGCAGGCCCTTCACTGCCTGTAGCTGTGCACAGGCACAAGGAAAGAAAGAGGAGGAGGAGAATGCCTAAGCCCTCAGCCCATGGATAGCTCCAGGGAGAAAATGCAGTATCTGGCCCGCCTATTTGGCTATGATTTTCCTCTTGCCCTGGTAACATTACTACACTGGGGATCTCCATTGGGCTGGCCACATGAGCAGCCCAGTGCGGGCTATCACTTAGCAGCTTCTGCTCAAAGGTACGCTATTGCTGTGCAGGTAAAGGGCACCACTACCTGTGGTCAGTGTCATCCCATCAATTTCTCCTCTGGGTCCTCCAACTGTCAAACCTCTTCCTCCCAGTGGCAGCTGCAGCCTCCTGTGCCGACTCCCTCAGGCTGTGCCACTCTGGCTGAAAAAGAGGAAGATTTTAGATTCCTGGACAACCTCTTCCTGAATGCAGTCTCAGAGCTCTCTGACGGAGCTCACCCAACATCAGGAGAGGAGCAAGAGCTGAGCGCTCACTCTGCGATGTCTTGGAAGGGACAGGGTTTGTATGGTGAATACCTGAAGCAGGCTGAGAGGTCTTGGTTTGAGGCATGGGCCATCAAAGGGAGGAAAGAAAGTAAATGCCAATGCCATTCTCCTCCTTCATTCAGAGCAGACAGTCTTGCCTTGCTTCCGGCTTGCACGTTATGATCTCCTACAGCGCAAGCTGTATTCCCCATCTCAGAGGCAGAGGATAAGCTATCATTGTGAGCTAGAGGACTGCCGGTCCTGGGTGCACATGAATTTCTCTTTCAGATACTTACAGCAGAAGTTTCACAATTGCTGAAGTGGCTTAAGAACGCACATGGCCCAGCATCCCACAGTAACTTGTGCTCCCAACTCACCGATGCGCTTTTGGAAAACCTACTTTCATTGCAAATGTGCAGCCTGAACTTCAAGGTGCTGAGCGTTGACGGCTGCTATTGACTTCAGTAAAAATTCAGTTGTCCAACTTGAAAACTCAGAACCACATGGTCTAACTTTTAAGTCTTCAGTGAAGGATCTCAGGGGGAGCACTGATTCTGTAGAACAGGAGCTTTGTAATTTAAATTACCGGGGTGATAATGTAAGAGATTCTTTTACTCCATTTTGAATGCTGACTTTAAATATCCTCTTTACTGAAAAGATAAAGTCCTTGTTAAAATCCACTTGGCTTGCTTAATGAATCATTGGAAAACATGGAATTTAGAACCTGAATACTGTTTGATCCCACCTGAATTCAATGGCTCCTTCATTGTTCCCAGGAGCTGTATTTCAACAACATTTTCATTTATAAGGCGCTATTTGCTTAAGAAATTGTTACAGGAAAAAGATTTTCTTGCAGCCTCAGGACTCCCTCTAGTGTCATTACAGCCAGGCTCTTTGGGGATCTACGGACCACTGCAGTTTTGTGCTTGTTTTCAATGAAGACTACAGAGCATACATCCGTAACTTCTTGTTTGTACCTAAGCTGTGAAGAAGCTTTGGCCCACTGCGCTGCCCCTCCACTCAGGACATCCAAGTTGAATATTTGCCCTCTGATACAGTGTTTAATTAAAATTAAGACTGAAAGACAAAATGTCATTTTAATGGAATAAATGTTGTGTTACTACTGCTTTGTCTAAAAACTATTAATGTCTTCTGTTTAGCTGGAGATCTTTATGTTATTAGCACAGGATGTCTCCTGATTGCTTGCAGCCAGCGTTCAATCTTTCCCATCAGAATTATCCAGGCCTGCCTTCTAAGCGTTTGTTACTTATCCACTACTGTAATTTCAGCCTAATTTAACCAAAACCAAAGAAATCTGATACAGGCTGTTTCAGAACATGTAGAGAGTGTTGGTTTTTTAAATTGGTTGAAAGCCTATGGGAACCCTAAGGAAGTCTTGGCTGCAGCAGCAATTTGCAAAGAGTATTGCTGGCTGAGAACTGAATAGAAATTAATCTCTCAAGTGATTTCTGGTACCACATGGAACTCCTTTCTTCTCAGTGAAACCTTTCTTCAACCAAATCCAATAAGAAGAGACTGATGCGTAGTGTATTATAGTGCTCAATAATGTCATGCCTTCTGCTTTAACTAATAGACTGCTAGGCTGTCAGATGCAAATAAGCAGATCTCTCTCATTAATATGAAAGAATCAGTGATTTTTCGCATTTTCACAGAAGTACTCAGCACTGAGGCTGACTACTGGTTATGCAGCAGGCATACAGGAACCATCCTACAGAGGAGGAAGAAAGAACACAAGCCAGAACATTTTACATACTGGATTTCTGCCTGTCTGACCACATGACCAGGATTTTTGTTTATGAAACAAGCCCTGTCATGCTTTCAAGGCATAAGAAATCCTTGAGTAATAAAAGCCAAAGATGATAGGAGAAAAAAAAGCACACCCCCAACCCCCTCCCCGCAGGAACTGCAGAACCAAAGCAAACTTCAGATTTACATTTCTTAAGAAACCTAAGCCTTGCTGAAAGCAAGTAGGACTCGGGCTTAGAAATTTCTGAATGTCTTAAGAAGATGTGGCTTAAAGCCATAGGACATGTAGGCCTTTCTCAAAATGTGGCCTTTGTCTTCTCAGAAATCTCTTAATATTTGTTTTAAATGACCATGGAGATTTCGGTCTGAGTCACAGCATCACTGAGCAGTTGAGGTTGGAAGGCATCTCTGGAGATTGTCCAGTCTAACAGCAGGTTGCTCAGGGCTGTGTTCCATCAAGTTTTGAATCTCAGCAAGGATGGAGACTCCAGAGCCTGTCAGGGTAGCCTGTTCCAGTGTTTGGCCATCCCCCATTATGAGGAAGATTTCTGTGTTTAAATGGAATTTCCCATATTTCAGTTTGCGCCCATTGGCTCTTGTCCTTTCACTGCATACCGCTAAGAAGTCTGGCTCTTTCTTCACATGCTCCCATCAGCTATTTATACACACGGGCGAGATCCCCCTGAGCCTTCTCTTCTCCGGGTTGAACAATCCCAGCTCTGTCAGTCCCTTCTCCTATGTCAGAGTGGATTGTCTTTCTTTGAACAAGAGGTAATTTTGAAATGAGCCTACTAAAAAAAGATTAATTTGTTTAAGGAAAATATTCGTTCAGCGAGTGCTGGGTTACTCACTAGATAGATATATCTAACATATTAATGGACTGATTACATTTTTGTGAGTATATCAGTGTAGCTACAATGTGGAAGAGATGTTAAGTTTCACGTGCCCTAAAATAAATGTATCGTATTCCCAAATTTCATTGTATGACATGGACCATGAGGTATTTCATAGAATCATAGAATCATTAAGGTTGGAAAAGACCTCTAAGATCATCAAGTCCGACCGTCAACCCAACGCCACCACGCCTCCTAAACCATGCCCTGAAGTGCCATGTCGACATGTTTTTTGAACACCTACAGGGATGGTGACGCCACCACCTCTCTGGGCAGCCTGTTCTAACGCCTGACCACTCTTTCGGTAAAGTCTCGTTCTTTTTCACAGAAGTTTGATAGCTCAGTATCCAGTCTGATACCGCCAAACACATTACTCATTTGATTTCCTCTTCTCTGAACTCAGACCTCCAGCTGGCGATCCAGTCCAGCACAGAAGTGCCCCCCACTTACATGGTGTCCTGCACATGGCCTCACCAACCCCTCATGCAATATCGGGGCTTTCACACGCCCTGTCCCACTGTCTCTGCATTCAGCCCCAAAACACCTCTTACGTACGGGCTGCTCCCATTTACCTACCTCCTGCCGCTCATGCAAATGTCTTGCTGCACTATATTTTTCCTAACGTGGTTGTGAATATTACTTCCCAAGGCCTACAATGCAAGTGAGGCTGTCCTTCTTGAGGTTTATCCAAGGACTCTCATGGCCACACACCTGGAAGCCTGCTTTTCCAGCCTCAGTCATATTATCGATGGTTTTTCCACATTAAATCCTTTTATTGCCCTTCTTGTTCACATCTGAGACTGACGCTTTTTCACAATTCCTTCTCCGGGTTTTCACAAATCTTCTTCAAGTACCAATCTGAAGAGAATTAAGTTTATTAGGCCTCTGCCTTTGAGATCTTTAATAAAGCCGTTAAACGATATCTGAGTGAAGATCACTACCTATGATTTCCCTCTGGACATGGATACCCCCTCCTGCCATGTATTCTAAATAAATAAATACATTATTCTAAAAACATAAAGACAGCAAAGCCTGCCAAAAATTGCTGAGGAAAATCTAGGCTAAACGATGACTGCAAACCTCAAAGGAAGAGAAGAACCAGACAGCTGACCCAGAAGAGAGATTCACGCTATCCCGATTTTTCTTATTTCTTCTGTTCTGGAGTATTATCTAGGTTACTTATTCTGCTTACTTAGTGTCAGATTTCAGGTCACAAATTCCAGTTCTCTGTGTAAGGGAGTAACGAGTTCAAAAACTAACCGACTTGTTGAGACACATTGAAATGCACCCTGCCAGCTGATAATATCAGAGAAAACTTTACGACTGCAAGGCTATTCCCGGCACAAATGATATATGTAACTGAGGGTGCGTCTGCATATTTGAATTAAGTGTGTGTCATGGTCTTAGCTGGGATAGAGTTAATTTTCTTCACTCTAGCTGGCATAGTGCTGTGCTTTGAACTTAGCATGAAAAAAATGTTGAGATAACATACAGATGTTTTGGCTGTTGCTGGGTAGCACTCATACTAGTCAAGGACATTTCTAGCTTCCCATGCTCTGCTGGGTGCACAAGAAGCCGGGAGGGGAGGCGGCACAGCTAAGAGAGCAGATTCAAACTGACCAAAGGGATATTCCATATCATGTAACATCATGGCCAGTATGTTACCTGGGAGGAGCTGGCCGGGGGAGGGAGGCAGCAATCGCGGCTCGGAGACGGGCAGCATCGGTCGGCGGGTGGTGAGCGGCTGTATCGTTTGTGTTTCTGTGGATTTTTCCCTTTTTTTCCCTTCCCTTCCTTTTCCATTTTATGATATTATCATGATTGTCATTATTATCATAATCATTATTATAATTATTATTTTATTGTAATTATTAAACTGTGCTTATCTCAACCCACAGGTTCTTTTGCTCTTCCAATTCTCTCCCCCATCCCACAGGGGTGGGGGGGAGTGAGCGAGTGGCTGCGTGGTGTTCAGTTGCCAGCTGAGGCTGAACCACGACAGTGTGATAAGGGGCTTATACACAAGTAGTTCACGTGCGCTCTTTAAAACACTTTTAAAAACGGAAACCTTGTGCTTTCAAGTACAGGGCACCATTGATGAGGTGAGAAATGCAGAATTTTGCCTAATTTAGGTTCTGTACAGGTTATAATAATCCCATTTTGTGCTCCTAATGCTTTGTCTACCTGCTATATATTTCTTCCATAAAGAAGTATGATTTACTTCTTTATGCTCAGTATGCAAGTACTATGAGGGACAGGGCTGCTTCAGCCTGGAGAAGGGAAGGCTTTGGGGGCACCTCAGAGGAGCCTCCTCCTGCCTACAGGCAGGTCGCTGAGAAGGTGTACAGTGGGTGAATGACTGACAACAGCTATAAATGAGATCTGGGCAGTTCCCATCTAACACAAAGACAAAATTACTGCTGTGAAGAATCAAGCCTGTCCCTGGGTGTGCTGGTTTTGGCTGAGAAGGGGTTAATTCTCTTCACTGTAGTGCTTGTGGTGGTCAGGGACTTTTCCAGCTTCCTGCATTCTGCCACATCGGCAGGAGACTGGGAGGGGCGGGGCCACAGCCAGGGCAGCTGACACCAACTGGCCAATGGGGTGTTCATTCCATACCATGTGACACCATGACCAGTATATTAATGGGGGCAGTTGCAGCTCAGGAAGGTGTGGTGTTGGGTTGGTGCCTCTCTGTGTCATGTGCTTTGGATGCCACTTTACTGAGGCAATTGGCAATTATACCTCCTCCTCTGAGAGATTTTATATGGAGGAAATACAGAATGGTATCTTTGCAACTTTGTTCTATGATGTCTCTGTCTCTAGTACAACAACCTTTTTGTATTTTGAACATCCTTGGGTGGTTAAGGTGCACTTATTGTTAGTTTTTGGGCATGTTGTTTTGGTTTTGACTAAGCAACTTCAGAATATCACCCAGAAATCTGCCCCGAGGCTTGATAGTTACGAGTGGCAGGGCATGTGGGATAGCATGGGCAAATACTTAGGACAGTGGGCACCCCCAGCGTTTTGGAGTTTCACCCCTGAACAAGTGCAAAATCCTGAAAAACTAGCAGAATATTTGGAGAAAGTATGTTGTTACCCTGGGAACTCCAGAGAGACACAGATAACTGGCGATTCACGACACGGACTCCGTATCCATGCACAAGCAAAGCCAAAGGCAGTTTATTCACAAAAGAGCAGCCTTAATATAGTCTGCCTCCTGAGCTAGTATTTTTCCCTTCTCTCCGCCTCCGAATGTGTTCTATCGCACTAGTTCTACATATGGTATAAACATAGATAAGCACGCTCTCCTGCTTCGGTGCTCCAGCTGTGCCCCTGACCTTCTGTCCCGCATTTCAAGGTCTCAGTTCTGTGTTTTTGTGTGGGTTGTTTTTCTATCCCACGGCTTGCATCCAATAAGGGCGATGAGATCATGGGAGGCCACATTCACTTACTCCACAATTCCCCTTTCTTTTTCAGCTATCAATATAGTTTTCGGAGATTTATCCATTAAATGTTGTAAGCGTTATAGTAAGCACGGGATACTGATAACAATACACAAAAAAACATTCCAGTGCAAAAGATTACATACTACACAAGGATTTCTACCCATCTGCCCAGTTGTAGCTTGCTGACGAGCTGAGCAAGCCAACGCCAATCATTATCTATTTGCAGTTTCTGCAGGGTTTTTTTCTCTCTGGCTGCTGAATACTTTTGTTAATAGATCCAGAATGAAAAAGTTGTGACTTATGGCTTTCGCCAGTGTTACCCAAACGTTATTAGACGATGGTAGCTTTGGTAACTCTGGCCAAGAACATACCCCGTTACGTGAACAGATTATAAATACAATCAACAAACAGAGCATCTTCATTTTCCTTCAGTAGGGTTTGGTTCTTCCGATGCATAATTTTCTGTTGAGGGTTGATACCGATACGGCTAAACACAATGGGCTGGGATCCAGCGAGGTCCTGACCCTGTGGAGACACAAGCATAACCTCTCCCCCATGTTATTTGGGGGAAGGGACCCTCCATTATTCCAGATTCTAAATTTCGTACGAGGACCTGCGCCTTCCCTTCAATGCTCTGCCGGTCTGTTTGCAGAGAGAGATAGTGTCGGCTAATGGGGGGACCTGTACTAGAAAAATTCAAAAAGTTAAGGACATACAGTGCTTTTGCTAAACGCTCTTGTGGAGTGAAGGTTCCAGCTCCCCCGCTTTGTTGTAACAACATGCGTTTTAAGGTGTTATGTGCTCGTTCAACGATGGCTTGCCCTGTGGGGGAATGAGGAATACCTGTGATGTGTTTCACCCCCCAATCTTGAAAAAAGGTTAGCAGACGATGTGAGATGTAGGCTGGGCCATTATCGGTCTTAATTATACGCGGGATACCCAAGGATGCAAAGGCACAGGTAAAGCGTTTGATCTAGCTGTCCAGGAAAGTGTACTAAAGCCGTTTGAAAGTCTAGAGAGGTTTGCATCAAATACTGTAACATATGTGACGACACTGGTACAATGATTCTGGCAATATCTTGTCCTGCTAATACTCTGAGTCATTGTCATCCTTTCATAATTAGCAGGGCAAAGCTTTCAGGACGCGTCACGACGGTCTTATGTAACTGATTAGCAAGAAATATCCATTCGATTATCACTTGTGGGGGATGAATTTGCAAGTAACTTAGCACTGTTTGACACGTCCTTGAACTGAAGCAAGGCGGCAGTAAAAAACAGAGACAGGAGCGTGGGAATGCCAAGAAGAATTTTAGTAAGCAAAAACAAATGAGGTAGCGCAAATAGAACAGCCTATTAGAATGTAGCATAAGGCGCGTGCTTAGAGCTAGCTGACGAATAACAGAAATTGTTTGTGCACGTGATCGCGTGAGGAATGTGTCGAAAAGATAGATAAGCAGTGAAAAGCTGACAATAAAGGTCTTCTGCAGAACATCTGTCAGGAGTCCGTGACATTCATCCCTGCAAATGGTGACCCCCGACGTGGGAGAGCAACACTGAGGAGCAGCGTCCACAGGGACCCCAGCCGGACGAATCAAGCTGACGGCGGGACCGCAGCTTTAATCCCGGGACATCACCTTAATATTACAGGTGAGTGGCTGGGGCAGTAAGCATGGGAGCTAATCTCTGTGCCGAAGAAGAGGTGATTGTTAAGTTACCGATTCAGTTATTGAGCAAGCGAGGCATTAAATATGATACTTTTAAAGTAAAGTTATTACTGAAATTCCTGCAAAAGCATGGGGCTCCATCAACAGTCTCAGCAGTGTTCGATGGTAAAACATGGGAAGAAGCGGGGACAACAGTATGGGAGGCCACCTCCCGGGAGGATGAGACTGCCAAGGAGGTGATGGCCACCTGGCGGCTGGTGTTGGAAACACTGAAGTCCTGGCAAGCGGAGAAAAGGGTGCAAACCATAGCTGCGCAGACGGTGACCGGAGGCGAGGAGAGTCCCTGCCAGAAAACGACGTAGTAGATTTAGACGCGGACACGGAGCCATTGCCGTCGCCCCTGTTAAAGCCGACGGCTCCGCCATCCATACCGCCCGTGACAGCTGTTTTACAGCCGCCAATGTCCTTTGACCCCCAGGACCGATGGAAACAACTGCAACGAGATGCAATAAAGGAGGAAGGGGCGGCAGGACTAGTCTTTCCAGTATTGATCAGAGATGGAGGACCCAATGAGTGGGGCCCTTTTCAAGGGGATCTAATAAAAGAATTAAGAAAAACGGTAACTACATACGGGCTTGCGGCTCCATTTTCCCAATCTCTGCTTGAAAATGTGATGACAGGGCAGTTATTGTGTCCCTATGATTTACGAGCAATAGCGGCTATGATATTAACCCCAACGCAGAAGTTGTTGTGGGAGCAAAAATGGAGGGAACTTTGTGAACAAGCTGCCCTTCAAAATTTAGAGTGACGGCAAGGAGGCCCTCTCTTACGGGCAGGCATACCGCAGTTAATGGGCACGGATCCCATCGCGGACCCGCGCCTACAGGCGCGGTTGGATGAGAACATACTCCGACAGTTTGCCACTCTCGCTCTTCAAGCTATGTTAAAAATTCCAGAAGCCGGAAAGCCGTCTCTATCATTTACTCGAGTCCAACAGCAGCCGACCAAACCCTATATGCAGTTTGTGGATTGCTTGCGGGATGCATTAGACAAGCAGGTAGAAAATACAGAAGCAAAAGAAGCGCTGCTGTTGAAATTAGCGGTAGAAAATGCAAATACCGATTGAAAAAAGATATTACAAACGCTGCCAATCAATACTAACCTGGTGCAAATGATCGAGGCTTGCAACCGTGTAGGCTCTATTGCACATCAAACAGAGGCCTTAGCATCAACCTTTGCAGCAGCTTTAACAATGAATAGGGACACTGTCATGGTTTCAGCTGGGATAGAGTTAATTTTCTTCACTCTAGCTGGTATAGTGCTGTGCTTTGAAATTAGCATGGAAAAAACACCTGTTGAGATAACACACAGATGTTTAGGCTGTTGCTGGGTAGCGCTTATACTAGTCAAGGACATGTCTAGCCTCCCATGGGTGCACAAGAAGCTGGGAGGGGAGGGGGCACAGCTAAGAGAGCGGATTCAAACTGACCAAAGGGATATTCCATATCATGTAACATCATGCCCAGTATGCTAGCTGGGATGGGCTGGCCGGGGGAGGGAGGAAGCAATTCGCGGCTCGGGGACAGGCAGCGTCAGTCGGCGGGTGATGAGCGGTTGTATCGTTTGTGTTTCCGTGTTTTTTTTCCCTGTTTTCCCTTTCCCCTTTTATTATATTAACATTATTGTCATTATTATCATAATCATTTATCATTATCATTTTATTGTAATCATTAAACTGTGCTTATCTCAACCCACAAGTTCTTTTGCTCGTCCGATTCTCTTCCCCATCCCACAGGGGTGGGGGGGGTGTGAGCGAGAGGCTGCGTGGTGTTCAGTTGCCAGCTGAGGCTGAACCACGACAGTCTATTTTTGGTGCCCAACGTGGGGCACGAAGGGTTTGAGATAATAACAGTTGCTGGTCACAGCATTGATTCATCTGCTCTCAGTATTAGTTTGTCCAGTCTTTACCATGCTGATTGTAAAGTACATGTTAAAACTTGCTGTTGGTTTTGTCAGTTTGCTGTGCTCTGCAGTGATTAGAGATATTTTGCCTAGGAGACTTGTTATTAAAACACTGGCCTTGACTGTTTTTGGTTATTTACGTTTTGCATGGAAGCCATTACTGTACTACAGCTACCACCTCATGGAGGCAATTAGCAATTATACCTCCTCCTCTGAGGAGTTTTTTATGGAGGAAATACAGAATGGCACCGTAGCTACCATCTTATGTAATGTCTCCTTCATTACAACAACTTTTCAGTATCTTGAACATCCTTGTGTAGTTAAGATACATCTGTTGATATGGCTTTGGCAGGTGGTATCAGATCTGTCTAAGGTTAGTAAGCAAGTTAAGAATATAATCCAGAGATCTGTCCCAAGGCTCGATAGCTATGCGTGGCAGGGTATGTGGGAAAGTATGGGCAAATGCCTAAGACGGTGGGCACCCCCCGTGGTGTGGGACTTCACCCCTGAACAAGTGCAGAATCCTGAAAAATGAGTAGAACATTTGGAGGAAGTATGTTGTCACCCTGGCAATTCCAGAGAGATACAAATCACTGCCATGTGCTGGGGTCTGGCTTATGCCTATCGAGCCCTATTTAATACTATTCAGTACCCCCAAGGGAAAGAGAAGGGAGCTACTCCAACCCCCGTGACAAGCACTGCGGCCACTCAAACCCCCATGACAGACACTGCAGCTACTCCAACCCCAGCGACAAGCACTGTGGCCACCCAACCCCCTACGACAGATACTGCAGCTACTCCAACCCCAGCGACAAGCACTGCAGCCACCCAACACGCCGCGACAGAGACTGCAGCTACTCCAACCCCAGTGACAAGCACTGTGGCCACCCAACCCGCCACGACAGATACTGCAGCTGCTCCAACCCCAGTGACAAGCACGGCGGCCACTCAAACCCCCACAACAGGCACTGCAGCTACTCAAACCCCAGTGCCAAGCATTGCAGCTAAACCAGAGGACCAACCTGTGCCAGTATCAGTCGCCCCTATACGCAAGAAGAAATCATGGAAGAGAAGGTCAACTCGTTTAGAAAGAGATTATGAGGAACCAGGGCCATCACGAGAAGAGGAGGAGGAGGAGGAAGCATGTGTACAAGAAACGGAAACTACCCGATCTCTATCCTTGAATGAGTTGCGGGATATACAGAAAGATTTCGGGCGTCATTCAGGTGAGTACATTGTCACCTGGCTGCTCCGATTCTGGGATAATGGGGCCGGTAGTTTGGAATTAGAGGGGAAGGAAGCTAAACAACTGGGATCCCTCTCTAGGGAAGGGGGCATTGATAAAGCAATTGGAAAAGGAACACAAGCCCTCAGCCTCTGGAGGCGGCTCCTGTCCACGGTGAGAGAGAGGTATCCCTTCAAAGAAGATATTGTATTTCGCCTAGGAAAATGGATGACCATGGAGAAAGGCATTCAGCATCTAAGGGAATTAGCCGTGCTTGAGGTGGTTTATGGTGACCTGGACGATCAACGGTCCTCCAAAGATCCAGATGAAGCTGAGTGCACACGACCCATATGGCGGAAGTTTGTACGGAGCGCACCATCCTCGTATGCAAACTCATTGGCAGTGATGTCCTGGAAAGATGACGAGACACCAACAGTGGCTGAGTTAATTGATAAACTCTGGGAATATGAAGCGAATCTCTCTTCCTCGCTCGTCCCTGCTGTTGAGAAACTGTCCCGAGAGTTCCAGCAACTCAAAGAAGATATGTCCTACTCCCCACCAGTACGGACCAGTATCTCAGCCATTAGGAGTAATCGTCCCTTGGCTCAAGAGAAGGGATACACACGACGGGGCACCCTATGGTTTTACCTGCGTGATCACGGAGAGGACATGAAGAAGTGGGATGGAAAACCTACCTCAGCCCTAGAGGCACGGGTACGTGAGCTGCAAGGGAGAACAATTACTCAGGGGAGTTTCTCCAGGAGACCTGCTGCTCCAGTTTCCCGTAAGCAATTCTCCAGACAGAGGAGCAGAAGTGCTGATGTCCTGACTGATCTTAACAGAGACACCTGTGATTCATATTTACTGGAAGTGAGTGATGAATACTATGATCAGGACCAGGGGGGCCCTGCCTCCAGCCAGGTGGAGGAAAGGGATAACGGGGTTTACTGGACTGTGTGGATCCGATGGCCTGGCACATCTGACCCACAGGAATATAGAGCTTTAGTGGACACCGGCGCACAGTGTACCTTAATGCCATCAAACTATATAGGGGCAGAACCCATTAGCATTGCTGGAGTGACAGGGGGATCCCAAGAGCTAACTGTATTGGAGGCCGAAGTGAGCCTCACTGGGAATGAGTGCCAAAAGCACCCCATTGTGACTGGCCCAGAGGCTCCGTGCATCCTTGGCATAGACTATCTCAGGAGAGGGTATTTCAAGGACCCAAAAGGTTACAAGTGGGCTTTTGGTGTAGCCGCCTTGAAGACAGCGGAAATTAAGCAGCTGTCTACCTTGCCCGGTCTCTCGAAGGACCCTTCTGTTGTAGGGTTGCTGAAGGTCAAAGAACAACAGGTGCCGATCGCCACCACAACAGTGCACCGGCGGCAATATCGCACCAACCGAGACTCTCTGATCCCCATCCACGGGCTCATTCGTCGACTGGAGAGCCAAGGAGTCATCAGTAAACCCCACTCACCCTTTAACAGTCCCATATGGCCAGTCCGGAAGTCTAATGGAGAGTGGAGACTAACAGTAGACTACCGTGGCCTGAACGAAGTCACTCCACCGTTGAGTGCTGCTGTGCCAGACATGCTAGAATTCAATACGAACTGGAGTCCAAGGCAGCCAAGTGGTATGCCACAATCGATATTGCTAATGCATTCTTCTTAATCCCTCTGGCAGCAGAGTGCAGGCCACAGTTTGCCTTTAATCGGAGGGGTGTCCAGTACACCTGGAATCGACTGCCCCAGGGGTGGAAACACAGCCCTACCATTTGCCATGGACTGATCCATAATGCTTTGGAACAAGGTGGATCTCCCGAACACCTACAATATATTGATGACATCATTGTGTGGGGCAATACAGCAGAAGAAGTTTTTGAGAAAGGAAAGGAAATAGTTCAAATCCTCCTGAAAGCTGGTTTCACCATAAAACAAAGTAAAGTTAAGGGACCTGCACGAGAAATCCAGTTCTTGGGAATAAAATGGCAAGATGGTCGTCGTCAGATCCCCATGGATGTGATCAACAAAATAACAGCCATGTCTCCACCAACCAGCAAAAAGGAAACACAAGCTTTCTTGGGCGTTGTGGGTTTTTGGAGAATGCATATTCCACACTACAGTCTGATCGTAAGCCCTCTCTATCAAGTGACCCGGAAAAAGAATGATTTCAAATGGGGCCCTGAGCAACAACAAGCCTTTGAACAGATTAAACAAGAAATAGTTCATGCAGTAGCTCTTGGGCCAGTCCGGGAAGGACAAGATGTAAAAAATGTGCTCTACACTGCAGCCGGGGAGAATGGCCCTACCTGGAGCCACTGGCAGAAAGCACACGGGGAGACCCGAGGTCGACCCCTAGGGTTTTGGAGTCGGGGATACAGAGGGTCCGAAGCGTACTATACTCCAACTGAAAAAGAGATATTGGCAGCATATGAAGGGGATTGAGCTGCTTCAGAAGTGGTTGGTACTGAGGCACAGTTGCTCCTGGCACCCCGACTGCCACTGCTGGGCTGGATGTTCAAAGGAAACATTCCCCTCTACACACCATGCAACTGATGCTACGTGGAGTAAATGGGTTGCACTGATCACCCAGCGGGCTCGAGTAGGAAATCCCAGTCGCCGAGGAATCTTGGAAATGATTATGGACTGGCCAAAAGGCAAAGACTTTGGAATATCACCAGAGGAGGAGGTGACACGTGCTGAAGAAGCCCCACTGTATAACAAACTGCCAGAAAATGAGAAGCAATATGCCCTGTTCACTGATGGGTCCTGTCGCCTTGTGGGAAAGCACTGGAGATGGAAGGCTGCTGTATGGAGTCCTACACGACAAGTAGCAGAAACTGCTGAAGGAGAAGGTGAATCGAGCCAGTTTGCAGAGGTAAAGGCCATCCAGCTGGCCTTAGACATTGCTGAATGGGAAAAGTGGCCAGTGCTCTATCTCTGTACTGATTCCTGGATGGTGGCAAATGCCCTGTGGGGCTGGCTAGAGCAGTGGAAGCAAAGCAACTGGCAGTGCAGAGGCAAACCCATCTGGGCTGCCACATTGTGGCAAGATATTGCTGCCCAGGTAGAGAACCTGGTTGTAAAGGTACAGCGTGTGGATGCTCACATCCCCAAGAGTCGGGCCACTGAAGAACATCGGAACAACCAGCAGGTAGATCAGGCTGCCAAGACTGAAGTGGCTGAGGTGGATCTGGACTGGCAACATAAGGGTGAACTATTTCTAGCTCGATGGGCCCATGACACCTCAGGCCATCAAGGGAGAGATGCAACATACAGGTGGGCTCGTGATCGAGGGGTGGACTTGACCATGGATGTTATTGCGCAGGTTATCCACGAATGTGAAACATGTGCTGCAATCAAGCAAGCGAAGCAGGTAAAGCCTCTGTGGTATGGGGGACGATGGCTGAAATATAAATATGGGGAGGCCTGGCAAATTGACTGTATCACACTCCCACAGACCTGCCAAGGCATGTGCCATGTTCTCACCATGGTAGAAGCAACCACCGGCTGGCTGGAAACATATCCTGTCCCCCACGCCACTTCCTGGAACACTATCCTGGGTCTCGAAAAACAAGTCCTCTGGCGACATGGCACCCCAGAGAGAATTGAGTCAGACAACGGGACTCATTTCTGAAACAACCTCATAGACACCTGGGCCAAAGAGCATGGCATTGAGTGGGTGTATCACATCCCCTATCACGCACCAGCCTCTGGGAAAATCGAAAGATACAATGGACTATTAAAGATGACACTGAGAGCAATGGGGGGGTGGAACATTTAAACACTGGCATACACATTTAGCAAAAGCCACCTAGTTAGTCAACACGAGGGGATCTGCCAGGCGAGCTGGCCCTGCCCAATCAGAATCCTTACGTACTGTGGAAGGGGATGGACTCCCTGTAGTGCACATAAAAAATATGCTGGGCAAGACAGTCTGAGTTATTCCTGCTTCCAGCAGAGGCAAACCCACTCGTGGGATTGCGTTTGCTCGAGGACCTGGGTGCACTTGGTGGGTGATGCGGGAGGATGGAGGAGTCCGGTGTGTACCTCAGGGGGATTTAATTTTGGGTGAAAACAGCCAATGAACTTAATAATATGCTGTTAATTGCTATATGATGTTGTATGTCATCACTACTATGGTTGCATCAATGGAATGTTATCATGGTGGGAATCTCCCAATTAATAATAATAGCAAATGAACTTTCAGTGGAACTGAGCAAAGTGCAGCAGTGAGAGAACAAGAACTACCAGTGCAGCGGTGATGGAACAAGGACTGACATGCAACAATCTGACCCCACGCACACCGCCTCTCTGAAGGACCCTTACAAGAGATGAAATCCAAAGTCATGGACTGAATGAACTCAATGGCCATTTCACAGGCATTTTACAGGGGTGGTCCATAGACTAGGGGAATGATAAATGAAAAATCTGTATAGATATATATATATTGTTAAAGGATGAGAAGATGGATAGGGATTATTGAATTTGTACTGAATAGTATGGGACCTGAGCATGAAGTCAATGATATGGAATAAGGGGTGGATACTGTCATGGTTTCAGCTGGGATAGAGTTAATTTTCTTCACTCTAGCTGGTATAGTGCTGTGCTTTGAAATTAGCATGGAAAAAACACCTGTTGAGATAACACACAGATGTTTAGGCTGTTGCTGGGTAGCGCTTATACTAGTCAAGGACATGTCTAGCCTCCCATGGGTGCACAAGAAGCTGGGAGGGGAGGGGGCACAGCTAAGAGAGCAGATTCAAACTGACCAAAGGGATATTCCATATCATGTAACGTCATGCCCAGTATGCTAGCTGGGATGGGCTGGCCGGGGGAGGGAGGAAGCAATTCGCGGCTCGGGGACGGGCAGCGTCAGTCGGCGGGTGGTGAGCTGTTGTATCGTTTGTGTTTCCGTGTTTTTTTTCCCTGTTTTCCCTTTCCCCTTTTATTATATTAACATTATTGTCATTATTATCATAATCATTTATCATTATCATTTTATTGTAATCATTAAACTGTGCTTATCTCAACCCACAAGTTCTTTTACTCGTCCGATTCTCTTCTCCATCCCACATGGGTGGGGGGGAAGTGAGCGAGCGGCTGCGTGGTGTTCAGTTGCCAGCTGAAGAGACTGAACCACGACAGACACAAAGAAGCGGTGCTACCACTGTGGAAGCCCAGACCACTTAGTTATTGAGCGCCCTCAACAAAGTCAAGGAGGAGGAGCCCCTAGCGCACCCGCTGTGCCGTCCACGCTTTGCCCAAGGTGTGGTAAAGGATGCCATTGGGCAAGCCAGTGCAGATCCAAATAGGACACAGATGGACAGCCCCTGCCAGCACGGCAGGGAAACGGGAGGCAGAGCATGGGGCAAGGTCATGCAATGATACAGGCTCCCTCGTCAAAAGAACCAAAGCGGGGCACCCCCGATGGGAACAGCGTCACATGTGATGGTTGCACAATCTCCGACTCCACCTGGAACACAACCACCCCGCTTACCACCGTGGGCACCCTCTCCGCCAGCACCCCAGGGAGTGCCGGACTGGACGTTGCCACAGTAGAAGACTCAACTCTCCGGGGCACACATGTACATTGCATTCCATTGAATGTGAAGGGGCCAATTGGGGGAGGGTGTAGTGCACTGTTGCTAGGTCGTTCCAGTACCACCATGACAGGCCTGTTTGTCCTCCTCGGAGTAACTGATGCTGATTATAGTGGGCAAATGCAAGCTATGGTTTGGGCACCGGCCCCACCGCTGTCAGTTCCGAAAGGAACCTGGATTGCGCAATTAATACTTTTTCGAGCAATAGTATCAACAGCCAGTGAAACAAGCCGCAGCTCTGCTGGGTTTGGATCGACAGGGCAACCAGCTGTTTTTTGAACATCAGATATCACGCGACATCATCCAACCATACATGTAACCCTGTGGAATCCTACCGAGCAGCCACAGACGAGCCAATGCACGATGCTAGTAGATACAGGCGCAGATGTTAGAGTTATCGCGGCCAAAGATTGGCCTTCCACATGGCCTACAACATCCCCAGCTAGCGGATTAGTAGGAGTCGGAGGCCTGTCCAGCACATTTCAAAGCTCTACAATGCTGACGCAGAAGTCATGGACATTGCACACGACCAATATGATCAAGCAAATGCCAGTTTATTACAGACACAGCGTGGTTAATATAGCTCTGCAACCACCTTATCACACACAAGCCTCTACTGTTTATTATATTCAAGCCTATTATTAGTTGGTCAGCATGGCCTTGGGCTTTATCCCAAGGATAGCTACTAGCAGCATCGGCAACTCCCGCCTTGTTTTGCTACGCTGTAACGAGACACTCCTGCCGGTGGTATGGGATGCGGCCCCTGTTGACAGAGTAGCACCTGTGGCCAATCTTGGAATGCAACTTATCAGGAAGACGTAATGCCATCCCACACATTGCCACAGTAAGTTCGTACCATGCCGCTTTGTAAGCCTTGGGAAATACAAAATCACAGCTGTTATTAATAGGTACATACATTGGTTTTAACTCGCAACATCCTTGAGGCCTTCTTGTTCCCAGGCCGATTAAGTCCACGTAGTCTGAGCCTGGATTGTTCACTACGTGTCCTTTGCTTTCCAGATATCCCACACTACAATCCTCAGGATAAGGACCCAAGAGGGAACGACATGTACTGTTCGTCCTTATATCACACCGATTCCCATCAGCCTACTGGGACGTGATGTGATGGGACAGTGCAGATTTACCATCTCCACCCCTGAACATTTTCGGTAGCGGCCATTGAGGCGCGACCGCTGCTCCGCCTCAAATGGACAAGAGAGACCCCCGTATGGGTGGATCAGTGGCCGCTTACCCAGGAAAAGGTCACAGCCCTACAGGAGCTGGTCCAGGACCAGCTTGCGCAAGGACACATGGTACCAACAAACAGTCCATGAAATTCCCCAGAATTTGTAATCAAAAAGAAAAGTGGAAAATGGAGATTGTTGCATGATTTATGGCAAATAAACGCAGTCACAAAGGATATGGGCTCGTTACAACCCGGCCTACCGTCACCTACAATGATTCCATCCAATTGGAACAGAATCATTGTCGATCTGAACAACTGCTTTTTTTTACCATCCCACTGCACCCAGACAATGCTCCAAAATTTGCTTTTTCAGTGCCAAAACTTAATAAAGGGGAGCCAATGGATCGATATCACTGGACTGTACTCCCTCAGGGAATGAAAAACTCCCCAACAATGTGTCAGTCATGTGTTGCAAAGGCAATTCAGCCAATTAGACAAAGTTACCCAAATATTTACATGTACCATTACATGGACGATCTATTGTTAGCAGGGCCAACTCATACTGTGCTCGAAGAGGCCCTTCAGGCCTTAAAGCAAGCACTGCAGGATGCAGGACTTCAGATAGCCCCTGAATAGATACAGACAGAACCTCCGTGGAGGTATTTAGGATGGAAAATTTTGGAACAAACCATCCAGCCTCAAAACGTGGGAATGACCGCCAATATTTGGACCTTAAATGATGTGCAGAAACTATTAGGTAATATTAATTGGATTCAAACTCAATGCAGCATTGACAACGCCACTCTTACTCCCCCGTTTGACCTGTTACAAGGAGACACCGATATAAATGCACCACAAAGTTGGACACCAGAGGCACAACAAGCACTACAGATAATCAACGACAAACTGTCGAATCAACAATGCCATCGTCGCAGTGAAGACATCCCGCTCACACTGTTTGTCTGTAACCAAGAAGAGCAGCCTCTTGCTATAATTGGACAGTGGGATCCACGACGTAACGACCCTCTCGTTATTCTAGAATGGGTCTTTTTACCCCACCAACCTACCAAGACCATTGCCACACGAATAGAAATGTTTGCCGACCTTATAAAAAAGGGACGGGAGAGAATAGTAGAACTTGCAGGGGAAGAACCAACACTTATTGTGTTACCTATTGTAAAAACTTATCTTACCTGGAGTATTCAAAACAGCCTAGAGTTACAATTAGCCTTAGCAGGCTTTAGTGGAAAGCTAGATACCCATCTTCCCCCACACAAGAGGTTTACCTTCTATTATAATGTTAAAATAGAAAATCGTCCATTGTGCCAAAGACAGCCGGTCGATGGCCGTACGGTATTTACCGATGGATCAGGGAAGTCAGGCAAAGCAGTGGTAATGTGGGAAGAGGACGGAGTCTGGAAGCATGAAGGCGAGATTCTCCACGGCTCACCACAAATAGTGGAGCTGCACGCAGTCATAATGGCCTTTCGATTCTGGCCTACCGCCCCTTTTAATATCGTTTCTGTCTCCCAGTACGTGGTGGGCGTGGTTCAACGAACAGAAAGAGCTCATCTTAAACATATAACAAAGCAAACCCTGTTTTTAAAATTTAAAGAACAACTGTTTTCAGTCGAACAGCGGAAACACCCCTATTGTATAATTCATATTCGAAGTCCCACACAATTACCGGGTTTTCTTACACGTGGTAATGCCCATGCTGACATTTTAACTAATGTAACCCTTGCTGCTCCCATACCAAATGTATTGACGCAAGCACGACTCTCTCACGATTTTTTCCACCAATCAGCAAAGGCTTTAGCGAAACAATTCTGTATCACCATTGCTGATGCCAAGTTAACTGTGCAAACTTGCCCAGACTGTCAGGCCTGTGTATCTACCCCCGCCTTAGCAGTAAACCCTCGAGGTTTACATTCCCTCCACCTGTGGCAAACAGATGTCACTCACATTCCTGAGTTTGGATGACTTAAATATGTTCACGTATCCATTGATATGTTCTCTCATGCAATATGGGCAACGGCCACCACTGGCGAAACTAGCAGACATGTACAGGCCCATTTCCGAGCCGCTTTTGCTGCACTCGGAATCCCAAGTGAAGTTAAAACCAACAATGGCCCAGCCTACAGCAGTAGCTCACTTAAAACCTTTTTTCACAAATGGGGTATTCGCCATGTTACTGGCATTCCCCACTCCCCTACCGGTCAAGCTATAGTAGAACGAACACACCGCACAGTCAAACAACTGCTCCAGAAACAAAAAGGGGGAAATAGTCAAGAAACCCCGCACAACCGATTAGCAAAAATATTATACGTGATGAACTATTTGTCACTACCATTCCAAAACGATGATACCCCACCTATAGTAAAACACTATAAATCCTTGAGCAAAGCCCTAACGTCTATTGAACATTCAGAACAGCCCTCATTAATGATAACAAATCTAAACACCGGCCTGTGGGAAGGCCCTCATCCATTAATAACTTGGGGGAGAGGGTATGCTTGTGTCTCCACAGGTTGCGGTCCCCGATGGATTCCAGCAAAAGGAGTGAAACCATGGCTTGCGGCCTCATCACCTTCCTCACCATCATCAGCCTCTGCCATTCATGGGTCTCCGTCCAACCACGAAAAAACATCTGGATTACTCTCTACAAATTTAACGGGACAGGAGTCGATAGGCCTGTCCTCAGCCAGCGCGGATAATCCTTTACAACATGTCTTGTGGGGACTCATGGTTGACTGGATGGGGAATCACAGGATGGTTCAAGGAAATAGTAAACACGGCTATAGTATTTCTAATAATGATCCTAATTTTGCTTTTAATTTTGCCATTCTTTTGTCAGTGCTTGCAGCGATTAATAGAGAGAACAGTACAAAATGTGTGGCTAATACAAAATAAAACCGGGGGAGATGTGGGGGATGAATTTGCAAGTAACTTAGCACTGTTTGACACATCCTTGAACTGAAGCAAGGCGGCAGTAAAAAACAGAGACAGGAGCGTAGGAATGCCAAGAAGAATTTTAGTAAGCAAAAACAAATGAGGTAGTGCAAATAGAACACCCTATTAGACTGTAGCATAAGGCGCGTGCTTAGAGCTAGCTGACAAATAACAGAAATTGTTTGTGCGTGTGATCGCGTGAGGAATGTGTGTAGTTGTACGCTTCTACGGGAGAACTTATCTTGGGCCGCATATCTCCGGGACACAGGGCTCTACCCACCCTGGGGACAGTGATGCACAGACATCAATATGATGGATGCAAAATGTCCGTCTATTTAGCTGCGTCACACGCTTATATAGCTCTTGCGGTTCCTGTTCCTGCCACTCCTATGGGGAGGAGTCTATCTTTCCGTCACATCCCGTAATCTTCCGGTCGCCGATCCCTGTCTATTCCCCTACATCTCCCCCTCCCCATGCTACTAAAATTCTACAAAGCTACTTGCGTAAGTGGATACATATTGCAGTCAGGTCGATATTCATGTAACGCTCGCAGGCGCTCTTTGATTTGTCTTATAACACAGCAAAACAATGGTAGCCCACAAGTAACCATGGTTACTACACACAACAAGATCCCCCCAATTATTACTATCCAGTTCCAGTTTATATCTCTCTTTTGCCACCCTTTCCCAGTGTCGCTCTCGTTGCAATATTGCTTGTGATCTTGTCAAGGAGCTCATTTCTTTTCCCAATGGTACGGCTAGCATGAGGATCCATGTCAGCAGACCCTGCAAAGAGACAACTCAGAGAGGGATTATTCATTGTACATCCTTGCACAGTTCTGCTTTCACACACTTTGCAGGCACCCATTCTATGTGCCCTTCATTCTCAACCGCGGCGTAGCCCCTCCCCAGGCATCTCAGTTTCCATCCTCTCTCCCATTGCTCACTGCCTGGGAACCTTACTCGTACCTGCGGATAGCGCTCGCCTGCTTGAGCCTTGCCGAAGTGCTTCTCCACTGCTGTAACTTGCTCCTGCCCGCGTATAAAATGATTAAGCGAATATAATGCACGCATTAAAATAGTTTGCTGAGCTGCTATGGGTATAGCTCCCTTATACCCCTCCCCCTCCCCAAGCTGTATTATTTTTGCTTTCAAGGTGCGATGAGCACGTTCTACTATTGCCTGCCCTGTGCTATTGTAAGCAATGCCGTGTTTTAATACAATATTCCAAGCTTTACACCATTCTTGGGTACTTCGAGCCCGAAAGCATGGTCCATTGTCTGTTTTTATCTCGGTAGGCTTTCCAAGCCACGCCATCACCGTGGTCCAATGCGTAGTCAAGTGCGTTGCGGTCTGCTTCCGATGTTGAGTAGCCATGATGACTCCACTATATGTATCAACTGTAATTGCCAGGTGCCGTCCGGGGGCCAACTGTGGACATTCAGTAAAGTCAGTCTGCCAGATAGCATTTGCTTCCAGTCCTCGAGGGTTGACTCCTGCCTCCCACAATGGCGAGTGCTGACAGTAAGGACAGGTGGCTACTACTTCTCTTGCTGCTCTTACTGAGATGCCACACTCCTTTGCCAAGGCTTTAGCACCCAGGTGCAGTTGTTCATGCAGTTTCTTTGCCTCCGCCAAGGTCCAGACTCCCGCGGCTGCCTCATCAGCCATGCGATTCCCCTCAATCAGTGGTCCAGGCCCCGTCTGATGACTGCGAATGTGAATTACTGTCACAGTTGCTCCTCGCTGTGATAAAGCAATCTCTAGCATCAAGGCAATTTCCGTGTGTGGTACACCCTCTCGTTTCATGGACATGACTAATTTATACACATATAAGGAGTCTGTGCACACATTTATATGCCAATCTACATCCTTTCGCAGAGCCATCTCTAGCGCTTTCGCCTCCAGCCACTGCACACTTTTACCCTGCTCCTCATACGTCTGGCGCATCCAACTATTCTCTTCTTTCCACACTACCGCCGCTCTGTTTGTCTTCGAGGAAGCGTCTGTGAAATATGTTGGTCCTGGGTGAGGGGTATCCAAAACTCTACTATCCACACTCAAATCCACCACTTTGGGTGTCTCGGCCCACCTCTGTACCGTGCCTGTGACGATTTTCCCTGGGTATGAGTATACTGCCAATTGTATATCCTCTTCACTCTCTACCACCTTCTGCCATTTCTCCCCATTCCACGGCACTGTCAGCTTATCTGGCTCCTTCCCAAAGATTACCTTGCTTTCCCGTCGCAGCCGCCAAATCATTCCCCCGGCTACCTTGACTTTTGTGGAGAATGCATCCTTGGGAGCCTTCTGATATACCCATCGCAGTGGTTTTTCTTCCCCTGCTCGTATTTGATATAGCAATCCTAACCCTCCACTGGTGGTCAGAATCCAACCTGCAATTAATTCCTCCTGGGGGTCCCACCGCCATACTCCTTTTTGCATTCGACGTTCTATCATCTGCAACTGCTGGACTGCCTCAGCGTCTAAACTCCTGGGCTCCCATGGGTTGGTCCCTTTCAGCAATGCATAGAAAGGTTGCATCTCCTCACCAGTGACGCGCACGAAAGTCCGCAACCACTGCAGTGCTCCTACCAACTTCTGTACATCGTGTAAATTTTTAACCTTAGGTGTAAGTTTAATAGGCTGAGCTTGTATGGAATCCCCTTGTATTCTAGCACCCAGAAATCCACACACTGGTCCTCGCTGTACCTTTGCCTCAGCTACCTTGAGGCCCTGTCCCGCAAGGCCCCTTTGGGTGTCTGAAAAGACTTGTTCACACAACGCCTGGGTGGGCGCAGCTATGAGGACGTCATCCATGTAGTGGATCATGTAGATTTTCTCCTGATACTGCTGCCTTACTTGCTGCAATGCAGAAGCCACATACCTCTGGCAGATCGCTGGAGAATTTTTCATCCCCTGCGGAAGTACTGTCCACTGCCATCTACTACCTGGTTCTGTGCGGTTCACCGCAGGCAGAGTAAAGGCAAATCTCTTTCTATCATCTGGATGTAGCGGAATGCTGAAGAAGCAGTCTTTGATATCTAAAACAATGACTCGCCATCCTTTCGGGACAGCACTCAGATCTGGTAGGCCAGGTTGGAGAGGCCCCATGTCCTCCATTTGCTGATTTACTGCTCTAAGGTCATGCAGCATCCTCCATTGGTTTTAATCTTTCTTTTTTATAGCAAATATAGGGGTGTTCCACGGGCTCATCGAGGGCTCTAAGTGCCCTGCTTCGTGCTCTCGTTTTACTATAGCTCTTACAGCCTCTGTTTTCTCTGTTGTCAGGGGCCACTGCTCCACCCAGACGGGCTGTTCGGTTTTCCACACTAACTTGTGCTGATGAAGCCCCTCTGAGCCAGTGGCCCTTATGCTAAATTTTTCAACCTGATCCCCATCTGGGCAAGGGCGTCTCGCCCTAACAAGGGGCTTGCTACCCCATCTGCTACTAGTATGGTCACTACGGCCGTGAGGAGCTTCCCTGCGTCCTCGTCCATGACTTCGAGTTTCACAGGGCAAGTACTAGTTCTCGTCTGTTGTTCTCCTCCTACCCCTATTATACATTTTCCCATGGCAAGGGGCCAAGTTGGTGGCCACCGTTCGAGTGGCATTATTGTGACATCTGCCCCGGTATCCACTAACATTCCCAGGCATATCCGTGCCGGGTAACTCGGTTCTTGTGGGGTAATCATCACTGCTGCCATGGGTCTCTCATCACAGCCTATGACCAAGGCCACGCGGGGGCTGTAACCTGCAAATCTTGCCCCCCTGCGTGACGGTTCACTCCCCCTTGGCTCGCTACGGTGGGCCAAGCTCCTGGCGTTGGCACCGTGATGGGGGTCATTTGACTCACAGGAGGCGCAAATCCCCCTCGCTTCGCCCTCCCTTGGCCGTTTCCTGGCCTCGTAGTTGGACAATCTCTTGCCAGGTGTCCTGGCTTCCCACACGCCCAGCACCTCCCTACTGGGCGGACTCCTCCTCCATTACGTCCTCCCCTTTCCGCTAGCGGGCACCCAGCTTTAAAGTGCCCTCGCCGGCCACACAAGTGACATCTCGGCCCCACCCCGGCCGCTTGCACCATCACCCTTTCTTCGCTTCCACAGTCAGTGTTCTGGCAGACGTGCGCTCCCGCACTGCCATGCTGGTTAAATGCTTCCTGGCGCAAGACATGCCTGATGGTTTCACCCAATGGCGCCCCTACCGCCAGGGTGCGGAGGATATCTTGTGTTTGCGGATTTGCTTGATTTCGGAGGCAATCCATAAGGACTGCCTCCTTGGCTGCTGGTGGCAATTCTGATTCTATAATAGCCTTCTGCAACCTATCACAAAACATTGTAAATGGCTCTGCTAGTCCTTGCTGTATCTTTTGCCAAGGTTCTGCTTTTTTCTCATACCTGCCCACTTCACTATACGCTTTGCGGGAACTCTCCGTTACCGCTTGCAGCTCCCTGCCCCTTAATTCTGCTGCTTGCAACTGCGGGGTTTCCAGTCCTTGACTTCTGCCAGTGAGCCGGTCAAGGGTGGTCCCCCTCAGCGGGTGAGCCGGAACTGCCGCCACTTGCTGTACGAGGGCATGGCAGGCACTGTGCATTGCCTCCTTCCAAAGTATGTACATTGTGGGAGCCAATATTGCTTTCGCCAACTGCTTAGCATCAGAGGGGGTCAACGGCGCTGCATGCGCAGCGTCCAGCAGCAAACCTACTCCTTCGTCTTTCAGCCCCTTTTCTCTAATTTCTCGCCATAAAGTTCGCACTAGCTTGGCATCTATCGGCGTCCACTCCACCCCTCCTCCTGGAGCTAATCGGACAGGGAAGATCCCGGGCATCTCTATCCTTACTCCATCGAGGCTACAATCTCTAGCTATCAGCCGCCAGTTAGGTAACTCAACTGACTGTCGCTGGGGCGCCCCCTTCGTTAAAAGTCCTGTCTGCTGCCGAGTTACTTCCCCTAGTGCGCGCATAACCTGCCGCAGCTGCCGCAGCACGTCCACCGGAGACCCCTCCGGAGCTGCAGCGCCCCGGACCTCCCCTTTTGGCGGTCCCTTTCCTCCCTCCTTCTGATTGGTCCTCCGAGTCTCTGCTGTTTTGTGCCTCTTTTTTGCGCGCCGCAGGCAAGCTGCTCTCTCTTCCCACATATGGGCATCGGTTTCTCCCCCAACTTCTGATTCGCTGCTACTCGAAGTTGTTCTATACTCCCCCTGTCCTCCCCTCCAGGCACCCCAATCCCCCTCCTCGTCCGACTCCCATCTCAAGGGTTGCCTCGGGAGCCAGTCTCGAGGGTCGGGCAGAGGGCTGTGCCGCTGCCGGCGCTGCTTCCGGCGCTGGTCATCTTTCTCCTTCCGCTCCGTCACTCCCGCTGTGTCCGCTGCCACGTCACCCTCCCCGCGCGCGGGCTCCCGAGCCTGTGCTGTAAAATGTGTTCATCTGATTCGTGTCAATATGGTACAATGCTAGAGTCACACGGTGAAGTGTGACCTTCTAGCATTTGACCGTTCTGTTTGTGCTTGTGTAACCGAGGGCCGTTCAATTGACTTGTTAACTGTCTTAATGGTTGGAATGTTGATTGGCGATTTGGGTTGATGGTGAAGACAAAAGCGTGACCCAAAATTGATCAGATAACTGGGGGGGCTGGCGCCTGACATGGTGCTTGGGCCAGTCGGGAGGGCGTCCTCCTGAAAAAGATACAATTCAGTTGACCTTCAGGGACTAACATTGGAGGCACCCTGTTGCAAAGGGGAGTGACCAAAAAGACTTGCCCCCCACACCCGTAAAGAGCATGCGGGCTAATCTACATGGCAAGCGTGACTAATTTAACTACGGCTGACCAACGGAAAGTGGGATGCTTATCACTGACCAATGAGTGTAAACTTAGGCGTGTTTTTACTAATTATTATTAATTAAGTAACTGAATATAAACCCTGTAATTTTGTATGACGGTATGCACGTTAGGCGGAAGGATCCCCCGTGCATCCAGCGCTGCTTGCTTGTCTCTATTCAATAAATTGTAAACTTTGATTGAAATTCCGTTGAAGGCTAAATTAATTATAACAATTGGGGGCTCGTCCGGGATGGTCTTGGTTCCTGAATTCTGACTTGATCTAGGAGGGGCGCCCCTCCATTTGGTGGCTCCTGGTCAGGTTGGGTCAGGGCTAACGCCATCCTGAACCCGAACAGGGACAAGCAAGGAATTTAATTTTTATAAGCTCCCTTGCCGGCTGCAGCAGTTTGTTTTGCCCGTAATTCTGCGCGCGAAGATCCAAACGAAGACGACGGAGTCTTAAGTATTTAGGCTGTATACCGTTTGGTTGGGTGGGATTTGGTTGCCTCTGTGTGTAAGAGTGTGACTGAGACAGAACCTAGTTCTGAAGTGATTGTGGAGGTCTTCTAACCGCGGTTCCAATCTCCCGCGAGGGACTTGGCCGGTGAAGGACCGAAGTGATTCCTATAGGATTCGTGGGTGGGTGATAGGTCCTAAACCCCCTGCAAGACACTCTTACCGGTAACCAAGGGCTGTAGGAATTGCCACAGCAAAATTCCTAGATGGGTCAGACAAATTCGAGGACCCAGGACCAGGAGAAAGGGAGCAAATTACCAGACATACCATCAGAAAGTCCATTAGGAATAATGATTAGAAATTGGAATGAAAGGGGCCCCAGAAAAGGAAAAAGTAAATTAAAATTGGTTCAATATTGTATGGTTGAATGGCCGAAGAAACCTTTAAGACCACTCGTCTTTTGGCCTGTTTTTGGATCTTTTGAAGCTTGGATTTGCCAGGCCTTGAATCTATATGTTAATTCAAAGGAACCTTTTAGTCAGGAGGAAAGTGATTATGCAGAATTGTGGCTCAGGACTTCACGTCCTTTTCCAGCCTCAATACTTACATTAAAGAAAAGAGATGAAAACTTTGAGGAAGAAGAAGGAGATGAAGATGAAAAAGAAAGGGAAAAAGATGATAAATGGGAACCACTGGATAACCTGCCGCCCCCATATTTTAATAATCCACCTCCGGTAGCGGCTTCCCCTCCAGTGGCCGTAGTACCTCCACCAGTCCCATCGTTATCCCTGCCTCCCCCACCAACAGCACCGGAATTAGATCAACCGCCGGCTGCATGTACGAGAAGTAGGACTGCTATATCTGAGAGGGCTTCTCTATATCCTTTATGAGAAGTACCCCTCGGAGGCAATCAGGGAGGCATCGGGTTTGTGGCAGTCCCATTAAATACCACAGATGTAAGGAACTTTAAGAAAGAAATGGGGACCCTATTGGATGATCCCCTCGGAGTAGCTGAAAAACTAGATCAATTCCTAGGCCCCAATACTTATACCTGGGAAGAAATACAGTCCATTTTAGGAATCTTATTTACTGCTGAAGAAAGGGGAATGATTAGACAAGCTGGAATAAGGATTTGGGAAAGACAGAATCAGGTAGGACCCCCGGGAGATAAGAAATGGCCAAATGTGGATCCCCACTGGGATCATCAACAACTCCACGGAAGACAGAATATGAGGGATTTGAGAACATTAATCATACAGGGAATAAGGGAAGCGGTTCCCCGAGGGCAAAACATTAATAAAGCATTTAATGAACAACAAGGGAAAGACGAATCCCCAACCGAATGGTTGGAGAGGTTGAGGAAAAGCTTACAAATGTATTCTGGAATTGATCCGAATACAGTGGCTGGGACCGCACTCCTTAGAACACAATTCGTAGCCAAATCTTGGGGGGATATAAGAAGGAAATTAGAAAAACTGGAAGACTGGCAAGAAAGAGGATTAGAGGAGTTACTTAGGGAAGCCCAGAAAGTCTATGTTAGGAGGGATGAAGAAAAGCAAAAAGCAAAAGCAAAAATTTTTGTAGCAGCAGTAAGAGAAAGTCAGAAAAATAAGACTCCATCTGGAGAGAAAGGAGAAAAAAGAATAGAGCAGACACCCCGGGGACAACCTTACCAAGAGAGATTCACAACTCCCGTCTGTTACTACTGTAACAAGAGGGGACATGTTCAGAAGAACTGCTGTAAACGGGAACAAGATGAGAGAATGTTTAAAGAAGAAGAGGGGTGTCAGGGGCTATATCTTCTGGGGACTTCAACATCAACAGAGCCCTTGATAAAATTATTAATTGGTCCCCATAAAGAGGAAGTTTTATTTTTAGTAGATACAGGAGCTTAGAAATCAACCATTCAAAAACTTCCAAAAGGAATAGAAAAAGGGAAGAGCTATATGTCAGTAGTTGGGGCAAAAGGAGAACCTTTTAAAGTACCTATTTTGAAAGATGTAGAAGTAGAGACATCAGTTCACACCTAATTTTGCATAATGTAAGTGGTTGTATTGACAGTAAAATGGTAAGTTGAATGCCTCAGCAATTCTGGAAATTGGAAGGAGGAAAGTTTTTTGAAGGAACAAGTAAAGAATAACCTTGTTAAAGTTCTAGTTTCTGCTGTTGCAAGTTAATGCAGTTAATTTTAACTGCTAAACTTTTCGGATGTTTTATTGTCAAAGCATAGTAAACTGTCATCTACAGCAACCTTTGGTGTTTAAGATTCGATTTAGGCTTTGATAGTCTCTCCCATTCCATGCAGTTTCTAATGACTCTGCTTTAAATACAGCATGTTGATTATGACTTTCAGCATTTTAAGGCATTGGAATAATGTACAATTTTTACAGATACTTTTCCTTACCTGCCAGTTTTTGCTCTGGAAAGGAAAGTAGCTTAATGCTACTCTTATGCACATTATTTTTCAAAGCTGCAAATGATGAGCCAAACCAGTAGTTGATGGTAGAATCAATTGTAATTAAAATGCCAGGCTCTTCCAGTAGCAGGAATGTAGCTTTTTGGGGCAGGGGGTCAGGAGGGAGAGGGGTGTGTGTTAGAATGGCATTCCACACTTAATTTTATCCCTATACAGAAAAACTTTCGCATGACAAGAAATTATTTCAAATTCTCTCCTTCTGTGCCCCACTTCTAATCTGTTTCATCTCCATTACATGAAACAAGGCTGCTCAGCTGCTTCAGAATACACAGAACCTAGTGGCCGTTTCTAATCTTAAGTTTAACACTGAAAAAGCTTGATGCATAACAATCATGTTTTAAGGGTGCACTATGTATACTGTTTATTTAATGGACCACTATAGCAAGTGCCTTGTGAGCTGCTTTTTTTCCCCAAAGCTGCATATTTTGTATTTGTTAGCACTGCTGTGTTTTCAGTGTCATATTTTCCACTTTCAGTCCATAATCTGAATCTAAAATTACTTGTAAAACTGGGCACTTTCACTTCCTTGAAAGTAGTACTTAACAACAAAATAGGCAAAATTGATTGCTTTTGTTAAGATATTCTCTGTCTATTTAAGAAGAGGTATTCAATTAAACTGAGATGAAAAATAATAGATGGTTAACTGGAAAACCTTTAAAATGTAACTTATTGAATCTGTTTATTTTCCATCTCTGAATTTGGTCGATCACTTTGCAAATTTTGTTCACATAGACTAAACTTGCTTTAATACCTGGTTTACAAATATATTTTGGGGGAGGGTCACATCAGCACTCTCATTTTAAGTGGTTAGACTTTCATTAGATTGCAAATGTTGAGGCATTGTTGAATTCTTCACAAAGGCTATGTTTTAGGTCCTGCTTCCTGATTTTGTTTAGATATGTGAAGTTCTGCATGCCTATAATATAATACTAAATTTGACAATAGAGTGTATTCCTGCATTTTTAAACTGCTGGGCTTCAGTGCAAAGAAATCTAGTGTGCATATGTTTCCTGTGCTGCTTAATGTGAGTGCTTGAAAATTATACTGAAAAGGTAAAATTCTTATATGAGAAATTAACTAATAACCAACTCAAGTGGTTTATAGAAGATGACCAGAGATTCGAGGAAATAAAAAGGGCATTAATACAAGCACCTGTATTGAGCCTCCCAGATTTAGAAAAACCTTTCTATCTTTTTGTAAATACATCCAACCAGACAGCACATGGAGTTCTTACTCAAGACTGGGCAGGAATCAAAAAACCTGTAGGGTATTGCTCTAAGTTACTTGATCCAGTGAGCAGAGGATGGCCTGCGTGCCTCCAAACTCTGGTTGCTACAGCCTTATTAATAGAGGAAGTTCGAAAAATCACTTTTAGTGCTCCTTTAAAGGTGTATACCCCACACAATGTCAGAAATGTTTTACAGCAGAAGGCAGAAAAATGGTTAACAGACAGCCGGATCTTAAAGTATGAAGCAATACTAATAGACTCCCCTGACTTAGAATTGAGGGTGACTTCTGCCCAGAATCCAGCACAATTTTTGTTTGGAGAGCCATCAGAGGAAGAATTACATCATAATTGTTTAGAGGTAATTGAAGTCCAGATTAAAGTGAGGCCAGATTTAAGGGATACTGAGTTGGAAGATGGGAAGGTGCTGTTTACAAATATTGGAGCGTTTGCATAGGCGTTAAGTGATCATTTCCTTAAACAATTTGGCTGTATTGGCATTTTTGAAATAGCAAAGCAGATTACACAAGGATGCTTAACTTGTCAAAAGGTAAATAAAAAGGTGTTTCGACAAGTGGCAATAGGAGGGAGAAAAACAGCTTACAGACCTTTCGAGAAAGTACAAATAGATTTTACTGAACTGCCTAAAGGAGGGAGAATAAAATATTTAGTAGTAGTAGTAGATCATTTAACACAATGGGTAGAAGCTTACCCTGTAGCACGGGCTACAGCACAGATGGTGGTAAAAATTTTATTGGAACATTTGATACCTAGATATGGGATAATCCAGTACATTGATTCGGACCAGGGCACACACTTTACTTCCAAAATAATAAATGAATCAAACAATAAAACAACAATTGGCTAAACTGATGATTGAGACACAAATGCCTTGGACAAAATGCTTACCATTGGCACTGTTAAATATAAGAACTAAACCATACAGTGAGACTGGATTATCACCATATGAGATGTTATATGGCATGCCCTACTTTCAAGGGATGCCTTTGGGGAATAATGTAATTGAAGATCGTAGTATCCAAAAATATATAATTACCATTGGAAAAAGATTAAAAGAGTTAAGAGAGATTGGGATGGTGGCCCAGACACCACCTTTAGGATTTGCAATCCATCAGTTAGAACCAGGAGATAAGGTCCTAATAAAAACATGGAAAGAAAGAAACCTATCTCCCCTTTGGGAAGGACCTTTCCTTGTTTTACTAACTACAGAAACAGCTGTGAGAACTGCTGAAAAAGGGTGGACATATGTGTCGCGAGTGAAAGGTCCAGTGAAGGAGTGGAGAGTCACATCTGAACCCGGAGAAACTAAGCTAACCATCAGACGAACCTGAAGAGGCCATCATCAAAGAACATAAGCTAAGTTGCTGTGGGAATTTTGATGTGATTACTCCTGTAGAATTTGTAAACGGAGAAGCTCCTAAATGAATACCTATTAGGGGAAACAATTACACAATAACATGGATCAGTTAAATATTAGTTCCTGGGAATAGCAATAGGCTATCCACGGTATACACTGGGTTTTTTTTTGAGACATAGCATATGAATTGGAAAAAGCCACTCCTTAAATATATTTAAATACTCAGGAAAGGACACCCCTTAAGATTAAGGAAGACGGCAAGACCGGGTAGGGAACCGGTGCTGTGGTTTGAAAAGGTCTGCCAAGGGCTGCAACCCCTTTGGGCCGTGACCGCCAATCACTATGGCCCTTACCGGACCTCTTCTAGTCCTACTTGGGGTGAGTTCCTTAACCCTGGCTATGACAAACAACTGCAGTCAATGTGTAATATGACTGTAAAGGCCAGGAAATAGGAAGCTGCATTATACTTTATGCAGAGAAGGTAACAGGACCGTATGCTATGATCCAAAAGAACTCACAAATTCGGAAGTAGGAAGACTAATTGGCAGCATAGACTGTTCATGGAATATAAACAGGAGTAGAATATGAAATTCCCACAGTTGCTAAATCTATTTGTTACCAATTGTTATGTTTGTGCGTTGAATGTAACCAATTGTTATGTTTGTGGTGAGAATTAGGGGAGGACTTTATGGGCGGTAACTGGCTTACTAAAATTGGAATAGCTGTACTGGGGATATGTGGAGGACTGTTAATAATACCATGTTTAATACCCTGATTTACTAGACTCATACACTCGGTTATACAAGGAATGCAGCAAGTATTGACTAGATTGGAAATAAAAACACGAATCAATATCATAAAAAGAAAAGATGAGGGACTGTAAAATGTGTTCATCTGATTCGTGTCAATATGGAACAATGCTAGAGTCACACGGTGAAGTGTGACCTTCTAGCATTTGACCGTTCTGTTTGTGCTTGTGTAACCGAGGGCCGTTCAATTGACTTGTTAACTGTCTTAATGGTTGGAATGTTGATTGGCGATTTGGGTTGATGGTGAAGACAAAAGCGTGACCCAAAATTGATCAGATAACTGGGGGGGCTGGCGCCTGACATGGTGCTTGGGCCAGTCGGGAGGGCGTCCTCCTAAAAAAGATACAATTCAGTTGACCTTCAGGGACTAACAGTGGAGGCACCCTGTTGCAAAGGGGAGTGACCAAAAAGACTTGCCCCCCACACCCGTAAAGAGCATGCGGGCTAATCTACAATGCAAGCGTGGCTAATTTAACTACGGCTGACCAACGGCAAGTGGGATGCTTATCACTGACCAATGAGTGTAAACTTAGGCGTGTTTTTACTAATTGTTATTAATTAAGTAACTGAATATAAACCCTGTAATTTTGTATGACGGTATGCACGTTAGGCGGAAGGATCCCCCGTGCATCCAGCGCTGCTTGCTTGTCTCTATTCAATAAATTGTAAACTTTGATTGAAATTCCGTTGAAGGCTAAATTAATTATAACATGTGCCAAATCATCCCAGGGGTATGCGGGGGGGGGGCACTCTAAAGGCCCTGCTGGCTCAACAGGGAACACCGCCGCTTCCCGATCCACCTCCTTGGGAGCCTCAGACTGAGTCGCTGGCCAGGCTACTCCGTCCGAACTCTCCCCTTCTTTCCCATCCCCCACGATGCTTGCCCCTGTCTGCGTCCCCACTGCCCCTCCTGGGTCTATTTCCGGGCTACTGTCGCCTGTAGCACCGTGCAGGCACAGCCGCGCCTGCCGCCACGTCTCCTGATCATCCCGAGCTTTCAATAGTAATCGGTGTATCTTTCCCCAGAGCTGTATGTACTGGGTTTTTCCCATCATAGCCCTTTCGGCTAACTCCTCTTTAATCCTCACCCACTTATCCTTATTAAATATGTCTGCGGGACTTCGTATGAGCCCCTGCGTAATCATCCATCGGATGGCCTTTGAGGTAGGCGTCTTCGATATCGAAGTACCATATTCCTTCCCCAATCCCTTCAGTACCTTTACGACTGAATCCATGGCGCGCCCGCCGACCTGCGGCTCCCCGTCCCGCCCCTGCCTGCCCCAAGATATCTTTTCCCCCGGGCGAACCTGCCAAGCCTCCCCGCTAATCACGTCGGGGTCACCACTTGTAGCTGTACGCTTCTACGGGAGAACTTATCTTGGGCCGCATACCTCCGGGACACAGGGCTCTACCCACCCTGGGGACAGTGATGCACAGACATCAATATGATGGATGCAAAATGTCCGTCTATTTAGCTGCGTCACACGCTTATATAGCTCTTGCGGTTCCTGTTCCTGCCACTCCTATGGGGAGGAGTGTATCTTTCCGTCACATCCCGTAATCTTCCGGTCGCCGATCCCTGTCTATTCCCCTACAAATGTGTTGAAAAGATAGATAAGCAGTGAAAAGCTGACAATAAAGGTCTTCTGCAGAACATCTGTCAGGAGTCCGTGACATTCATCCCTGCAGTCACTAAGGGGTCATTGCGTGTTACATCCCACTGATAAAGCAGTGCATATGGCTGGGTAGATGGCTTCAAGATGACTAGTTGAAAGGGTAATTCAGGACAGGTGCGATCTGTTTCACACAAAGTGATAGCATCAGAAACCTTTGTAAGTGCCACCGTTGCTTCAGGGTTAAAACGTGAGGTGATAAAAGCTCAGGGTTGCCTTTCAATAGAGAAAATAAAGGGCTTAATTCATGATTTGTAATACCTAACAGAGGTCGAACCCAATTAATAGTACCAAAGAGTTTTTGTAAATCATTAAGTGTCTTGACATTAGTTTGGATTTTTACGTGTTGTGGCCTGATTTTTTGTTCTGTTATTCTCCACCCTAAATGCTGCCATGGGCTCGCCTGTTGAATCTTCTCTGGTGCAATTTGCAGACCGGCCTGCTTTATTTGGTGGGATGCAAATGCTAAGGTGATTTGCAAATATTCACCAGATTCTGCAGCTATAAGGCTATTGTCCATAGAGTGATAGATAAGTGCTTCAGCAAATTGTTCACGTACTGGGGATAGGGCTTTCGCTACAAAACACTGACATATCGTAGGGCTATTTTTCATGCCTTGTAGCAACACTACCCAATGATAGCGTTTGTGGGGCTCACTAATATTAATGGAAGGGACTGAAAATGCAAATTTAGGGGCATCGTTAGGATGCAAAGGAATTGTAAAAAACCAGTATTTTAAATCAATAATAGTACGATGCCAATTGTGGGGGATCATGGCAGGTGACGGCATGCCTGGTTGTAGCGCACCCATTATCCTCCGTTACAGCATTAATTTTCCTTAGGTCATGTAAGAGACGCCATTTACCACTTTTCTTCTGAATTACAAACACAGGTGAATTCCATGGACCAGTGGTAGGTACTATGTGTCCTGCACGTAATTTTTCGTCAACTAATTTGTGTAAATGGTGCAATTTGACAACAGGCAGGGGCCACTGTTCCACCCATACCGGAGTTTGTGTTGTCCATGTCAATTCTAAGGTGGCTTGCGCCGCAGTGGCCCTCAGGATAAATTTGACCCAATTTGCGCTCCCCACTGACTCATACAGTCCCGTCCCCATAATGTAATTGGTGTTGCTAATACAAACGGGCGCACCGACGCTACATGTTTGTCAGGCCCTTCGATTAATATCATGTTTCTACTCTGCAAAGGTAAAGCATTCCCGCCAATTCCAGTTAAAGCTTCCCCAAGTTGCACCAGAGGCCAGTCTTTGGGCCACAGTTCTTTAGAGAGGATGGTGACATCAGCACCAGTGTCAATCATGCCGGCTGATCGGATAGAGTTCTTGTCTTTCGCCATCGGGGTACAGTGCAGCATGGGGTGCGTAACACTCACTGTTTGGGCCCACAAAATATGCGGGGCTCCTGTGGATCCAAAGCCTTGACACCCTCGTACTGTGTTAGTGGGGGGTGGGCATTAAAGTAGACTAACTGAGCTATTTGTGAGCCTTGCACAATAGTGCAGGGTGGGGTGGGAGTCCAGGCCATAATTTTGATTTCACCAGAGTAATCTGAATCAATAACACCAGGTAAAACAAATCACCCTTGCAGGGTTGTAGACAATCATGGGGCACCAGGGTAAAAGATTTCATGAGTGACCCCAACATGTTCCTTGAATATGGGGATCCCAGTCCATATTCCATCAACTCCTCGTCGCATTTTCTTAATAATGGAAAAGTTAAGTCCTTCCCATCTCGGTTGTTGATTGGGATCATAGATGACAGGGGCTACAATCTTCGCGGCAAGCTCATGATCCCCAGCGGCTAATGCCTCTTTACGGATCGCTTGCCATTGATCATTTGGGTCGGGGTGTGTGTGTACATGACAGAAAACCAGCGGAAGACAGGCACCATCCGATGATGATCAGCAAGTCTCGTTTACTGGCAATCAGCAAACATCTTTTATACCATTCGTTAATTAGCACATACATATTGCAAAAGCGTAGCTCATCATTGGCTGGGAGGTAAATGCCAACTCCTCCCATGCTTATCTCTTGTGGTCAGCCTTGCAATTAGCAGTTACTTGTTTCTCACATTCTTTTGTCAATCAACAACAGCTGGCCTCACATTCTTTTGTTGATCAACAGCTGGGCCCAAGGTCACTCCGACCCTGAGCCTGTCCTACTTCAATGCCCTCTTTCTGCTAGCCATTCCCGGGCTAGAGTTTCCCACATTTCCCCCTTTTTCTTTTGTTCCTTGAGAAAGGAACATGGCACTCATACTTCTTTCCATCATTTGTTGCATACATTGCGATATACAAGGGACACACATTAATATAATAATAAACAGTATAAATATTATTAATCCCATCTGCAAAATACTCTTGATCCCATTGCCAATGCCCCATCCATTAAACAAGCTGTTAAACCAATGCCATGGATCATCCTCCCTAAGTTCTGAGACCCTCCTTTTTAAGCTCTCAATACTTGCATGTATAGATTCCGAGTGATCTGATAGATTCATGCAACACATCCCTTCAAATTCAGCACACCCATGTCCTTGGGCTAAAAGCAAAAAATCTATGGCTGCGCGGTTTTGCAGCGTAGCGTGTCTTACAGAGTCTACATCTAGTAATAAGTCAGATAATGCCTTTGATGTGGCATTTGTTTGTTTAACTAGCCAACATCCTAGCTTGTTTAATGTCGTGAGGCTTTGAGCAACACCAACTCCAGGAGCCAAGAAGGAAACAGCTATGATCTTTGTAGGATTCCAAAATTCAGCTGTAGAGTCACAGTTATCCTCAAACTTATGAGTGCTCCTTTTGCTTCTCATCTTTCTATGATGCTGATAAATCATTGAAGTGTTAGGGGTAAGAAACGTTAGGCGACCTATAGAGCAAGGCCCTCCCTTTATATGTGACGGGATGCCAGGCCAAGCCCGATCTCCACAAATTAAAAACAAACCTGCAGGTAGCGCAATAGGCATATTGTTAGAGCGTGATATATTTACAGAGGTATAGTTACACCAAGCAGTAGCATTTTTATATATACTTAGGGTAGCATTCACAGACCAAGAAAGAGACTGGTTCTTTCCTGTGTAAGTAAAATATAAACAAACATCCATTGACAAAGAACCCAATAGCTCAAGCTCTTGTGGCTCAAGATTAGTTTGAGGGCGATGGACTGCCCATCTGTCCCAATTATTCACACAATTCTGGGGAGTATCACAAAGGCTTCCTAAGTGTGGTGTATTTTGTGGTATCACTAGCGTCCAATTATCAACTGGCACTCCAACCAAACAGGTGGAGAAGGGATTTCCTGGTGATGACAATGATAGGCAGATGGAATCTTGGCCTGTTAGATTTGCCAGGGTAACCCATACATTCTGTTTGGGCTGGGGCGGTATGTATATGCCCTCGGTGATTCTTATCGCGATACTTACGATGACTAATGGGAGTACTCTCGTGTACATTTTTTCTTTGTCTTTTCCCAGTGCCTTGGTGTTACTTCCCATATTTCAGGTATATCGTCTAGAACCCTCTACCTCGTGGCCTGTGATGATTAAAGCCTTATGTGTCTGTAAGTGGTGATAGTAGCAACTGTCACACCACCTCCTAGCTCGATGGGTTTTTACCCACCTGCTCTATTAACAGTTATGACACTCTCTTAGCGCCCAGGGTCGGCACTTATTGCATTGGGGACACTATCCGTATCCTGTCTACCTCTACCGGTGTAGTCATACGTCTTCACCGTCTACTTCGCAGATTTCGTTCTTCTGTTCACTAGGCATAGCCTTTACCCACCTACTGGGTATCCACCTCAGACCTGTGGGGGTAAGCACACACATATAACCTCGACCAAAATACTTGACTTCCACGGGCCCTTGCCATAGACCAGTGGAAGGGTCTCGATACTTCACCATTACTGCCTGTCTTGACTCTTTCCTATCGTCATTTCCATGCACCCACGCAGGAGGGTTATCGTGTTCTGCAAATAGGCATAAGTGATTTAATACAAACAAAACTTTTGCCATTCCAACACCCTTATCTTCTCCCCCTTTTTCTTTTTGCACTGAGTAAGTGCACCCAAAATGTGAGTAGAACCATGGAGTATGGTGAGATCGATGGGGAGATCGGGGTCCAGGCGGTCTACTGCTCTCTGGACGATCTCGGAGCTAAGATGTTGTATCATAGTGTGTTGTTCAGCAGTCGGTCGGACCGGCGCGGCAGGGTCAGTGCCCTTCAACATTGGGCGAAGAATTGAGAGTCACTGATGCGCCACCCAAGGTATTTCCATACCGGTGAACGTTGAACCTTCTCTGCTGCTATTACTAGGTCGTGTAGCTGGAGCTGTTGCTGTAAATATAATTCTTGCTGTGCTGAGAAAGGTTGTACTTGCGCAAACAAGATGTCATCCATGTAATGGTAAATTATAGTGTCCGGCCATTGCTGCCTCACTTCTTTCAATGCAGCATCTACGAAGAGTTGACACAGAGTAGGGCTATTCTGCATGCCTTGTGGCAACACTGTCCACTCGAAACGTAAGTCAGGACCCTCTCTGTTGATTGCCGGTAATGTAAATGCAAATCGCCGGGTATCCTGAGGATGCAGCTTTGTAGTAAAAAAGCAGTCCTTTAAGTCGATAATTAGTAAATGCCAGCCAGTTGGTAGCATGGCTGGATTTGGAAGGCCAGGCTGTAAAGCCCCCATCGCTTGCATTTGCTGATTTACTGCCCGTAGATCATGTAACAGCCTGTATTTCCCTGACTTTTTCTTGATAACAAAAATAGGGGTGTTCCAGGGGCTTGTTGAAGGTCGGAGATGTCCTTGATCTAATTGTTCTTTTATTAATATATGGGCTTGTTGTAGACTTTCCCGTTTGAGCGGCCACTGCCCGACCCATACTGGCTCTTCTGTGAGCCATGTCAGTGGGATTGGGAAAGTCCATGTGGCAGTGACCCTCTTTGGTTACTGTTAAGAGTTTTTGGCTGGACCCAATGGGGCGAGAGCAGCACAAACTTGTTGCTGAACGTGTACCATTCCCTGCCCAACTTCCCTCAATGCTTCAACTAACATAGCTTGGGGGCCGGGAGGTACCCGACTCATGCGTTCAAGCATCACCTCAATGCCTGCGTCTAGGGGAAGTGTAATTAAAATGCTTTTAGTAGCATGGTTGGAGTTTTCCATAACACATTGACGCAGCAATGGGCCCTTCATAAAAATTTTCCAATCAAGAGGATTATGGTGTGCTAATAAATTTTGATTGTTAGCAGGGTCCGGTTGATAGATGACAGGGAAAGCCTGAGCTAACAAATCGGCGGTCTCTAGGTCCCCGTTCTGTAATGCCTCTAACCCGATTTTTCACCAGTCAACCTGGCTACGCACAGCAGCCACAGAACGGTGACTAGACGGCGTGCTCGGCTTATTTTCCTCCACCGGAGAGACTACATCGCATAAATTTTCAATATCTTCACCTCCCTTTCCCAAGCTTATTCCTCCTCCGCTAGTTTCTACAGATGTAGATTTATCAGGGGCGGGAGGGGGGGGATAAGGGGCTTTCGAGGTACGACAACTGGGATCCCCGAGAAGGGAGGTGAGAGATTGTCTAAGCCAATTCCAATCTTTCCAGCATTGGGGTCACAGTTGTCTAGCCGATCAGAGGCGGCTGTTGCTAATCTTTTTTCAGTTTTATATTTTTTCATACAGTTAATCACTTCCCGCCAAGGTTTCATTAACTTTTCCGCTGTCTTATCGTCATCTATCACCAAATCCCACAAACAATCATCATAGGCTCTCCCTTGTTTTATTCCCATATAAAAGGGGATCCCTCCTGTATCCTTAACCTTAGTCATAGCTGCTCAAGCAACTCTCATCGCTTCTCTACACTTCTCTGGTCCCAATAAAACCTGTGCCTCCGTTCTAAAGAACGCTCCCAGCCCTAACAGTTCATCCAAGGTAACGCCTTGAAGGGGATCTCCCGGTGCCCTCTGGGTTGCAGCTGACGCCTGTGCCTCAGCTTGCCAGTGAGCCTCCCACAGCAATCTTTGGTGTGGCGAAAAAATCAACTTGGCGAGCCCTTTAATATCGGCAGGCAACAAGACATGTGCAGTGAACAGATAGTCCAGCATTTGTCTTACAGGCTCACTCGATACTCCGAACTGACTAACAGTGAACCGTAATTGGGACAATAATTTCCAGTCTAACGCAGTAATCTCCGCCTGCAGTCCTCCCCCGGGATTCGGTCTATAAATTACCGGAAAAGCGAGAGTACCACCGGCTTCAACTAGTTCAGGATCACCCTTTTCTGCCCCCTCCCGTGCTAATGCCGCCCATGCCCCTCGCCGCTCCCGTGCAACGGCTTCTGCTAAGTCAGATTCCGCTCCAGGCATCGGCTCATGGTCTAGGCCGGGAGCCGATACCGTTGCGGGCTGGTTATTCGCAGTAGCGGGAGTTGCGGGTGACGAGGGCAAGTTTGAGGGGTCTGCCGGCCCAGGGGGCAGGTAGACAGTTGAAACCGCAGGCGGGCCCGGGGTGCTAAGTCCCCAGCCTGAGCCGTAGCTCCGATTTCGCTCTTGAGCTGAGACAGCTTGCTGCACAGCTCGCTTTTCTGCTTGTATCTGCAATAACTCGTTATGTACTACCTTCCATAGCTTACTCATTTTCTTTGCAGTTTTATCATCCTCTAACACCGCCTCCCACAAACTGTCCCCCACCTTTCTCCACTCTGCCACTTCATGCACCGTATGTGGGTTTACAAAGTGTCCCTTCTCGCATCCCCAGCTTATCAACAACGGTAGTTCTTTACGTAAATCTATACCCTTAATGTTACGCCTCTCTAAAAGAGATGTAAAGAAATCATATGCTGCTTGCCTCTGCGTTGTGCTCGTCGGCGCCGTTGCAGCTCCCAAGGTCTCGGCAGCACGTATCGGCTGAGCCCACCTATGTGGTCGCCCAGGGCACGCAGACTGAGCCCACCTATGTGGTCGCCCAGGGCACGCAGACCAGCTGCGCTGTCTGTTTTGCCGTCCCTCTGCTTGCAGGACCCGAACCCTACGCTGGACCGTCCGTGGTATCACGTCGGGGTCACCATTTGACGGAAAACCAGCGGAAGACAGGCACCATCCGATGATGATGATCAGCAAGTCTCGTTTACTGGCAATCAGCAAACATCTTTTATACCATTCGTTAATTAGCACATACATATTGCAAAAGCGCAGCTCATCATTGGCTGGGAGGTAAATGCCAACTCCTCCCATGCTTATCTCTTGTGGTCAGCCTTGCAATTAGCAGTTACTTGTTTCTCACATTCTTTTGTCGATCAACAACAGCTGGCCTCACATTCTTTTGTTGATCAACAGCTGGGCCCAAGGTCGCTCCGACCCTGAGCCTGTCCTTCTACTTCAATGCCCTCTTTCTGCTAGCCATTCCCGGGCTAGAGTTTCCCACATGTACAAATCAAGTTCTTTCTCTGGATCAATGGGTCCAGGATCAAACAGGTAATCAGGGTCATCATCACTGTTCGAGGACCCTAGGTAAACTTGAGTCTTACATCGGGTATCTTTCCTTTTTCCTGGGACCTTGGATTTAGCCGGCATTGGGGGGGCAGTGGCTAGAGCGGCAGACTCACACTCTCCGGCATCTTGGTAACTAGCTTCCTGCTTGCACATAAGCTCTAATATTTGTCTCCAGGGAGTTAAGAGCTCTGCCGCAATTTTATCCGACATTGTTGCTCTATCCCACAATTTAACTCCTGCTTCATCCCAAGTTTCAGAATTAAAAATGTTAACTGCATCGACCCCCTCACAGTTCATTGATAGCCACTTCAAAATTCTCTTTAATGACTGCAGGTCGATATCAACCTTGTGCTTTCGTAGGAATCCCTCCATTAGGGTCAGTACTGACTTCTCTTCAGACAATATATTACTCCCCATAGTTCCCCACAGCACACCTCAGTCGATGAGGGATTGCAGCCGGCTCCTGCTTCCTTTCAGCAGCACTTCAGTACTGTGGGGCTCGCCACCGGTTCACCTTCTTAGGTCAATATGTCGCTCCTCACACCGGGTACCATCTGTGGCGATTCACAACACGGACTCCGTATCCATGCACAAGCAAAGCCAAAGGCCGTTTATTCACAAAAGAGCAGCCTTAATATAGTCTGCCTCCTGAGCTAGTATTTTTCCCTTCTCACTGCCTCTGAATGTGTTCTATCGCACTAGCTCCACATATGGTATAAACATAGATAAGCGCGCTCTCCTGCTTCGGTGCTCCAGCTGTGCCCCTGACCTTCTGTCCCACATATTCAAGGCCTCAGTTCTGCGTTTTTGTGTGGGTTGTTTTTCTATCCCACGGCTTGCATCCAATAAGGGCGATGAGATCATGGGAGGCCACATTCACTTACTCCACAGATAACTGCAACGTGCTGGGGCCTGGCCCATGCGTACCGAGCCCTGCTCAACAGCATTCAGTGCTCCCAAGGGGAGGAGAAGGTCTCTGGATTGAAAGGCAAAGTGACAGGCACTGCGGCCACTCAAACCCCCAGGACAAGCACTGTGGCTACTCAAACCCCCACAACAAGTACTGGAGCTGGCTCAGAAAATAAACCCGTGCCAGTATCAGTCGCCCCCATACACACGACGAAATATTGGAAACGGACGTCAACTCGTTTAGAACGGGATGGTGAAAAAGCAGGGCTGTCACGGGGAGAGGAGGAAGAAGTCATAAATGAAATAGAGACCACCTGATCCCTGTCCTTGGGTGAGTTGTGAGATATGCGAAAAGATTATAGCCATTGTTCAGGTGAGCACATTGTCACCTGGCTGCTTTGATGCTCGTAATGGGGCCAGTAGCCTGGAATTAGAGGGAAAAGAAGCCAAACAATTGGGATCCCTTTCTGGGGAAGGGGGCGTTGACAAAGCAATTGAAAAAAAAACACAAGCCCTCAGCCTCTGGAGGCGACTCCTGTCTGGAGTGAAGGAAAGGTATCCCTTCAAAGAGGATGTTACATATCGCCTAGGAAAATGGACAACTATGGAGAAAGGCATCCAGTATCTAAGGGAATCAGCTGTGCTTGAGGTGATTTATGGTGACCTGGACGATCAACGGTCATCCAAAGATCCAGATGAAGCCGAGTGCACACGACCCATGTGGTGTTAGTTTGTACAGAGTGCACCATCCTCATATGCAAACTCATTGGCAGTAATGTCCTGGAGAGAAGATGAGGCACCAATGGTGGCAGAGGTGATAGATAGACTCCGGGATTACGAAACAAATATTTATTCCTTGCTAGTCTCTGCTGTGGAGAAATTGTCCCGAGAGGTCCAGGAACTCAAAGAAGATATGTCCTACTCCCCACCTCTACGGAGTAGTGTCTCAGCTGTTAGGAATAAGCATCCTTTGGCTCAAAGGAGAGGAAATACACCATGGGACACCCTATGGTTCTACCTGCGTGACCACGGAGAGGACATGATGAGGTGGGATGGCAAGCCTACCTCCACCCTAGAGGCACGGGTACGTGAGCTGCAAGGAAGAACAATCACTCAGGGAGGTTCTTCCAGGAAAGCTACTGCTCCAGTTTCCAGTGAACAGGTCCCCAGACAGAGGAATAGAAGTGCTGAGTTTATTTCTGAGCTTAACAGAGAGACTTCTGATACACATATATGGGAAGTGAGTTGCGTAAACCATGATCAGGCACCCTTGGCATAGACTTTCAAGGACCCAAAAGGGTATAAGTGGGCTTTTGGTATAGCTGCCTTGGAGATGGAGGAAATCAAATAGCTGTCTGCCTTGCCTGGCCTCTCGAAGAACCCTTCTGTTGTGGGGTTGCTGAAGGTCAAAGAAGAACTGTTGCCAATCGCCACTGAAATTGGCAGCATGTGAAGGGGTTCAAGCTGCTTCAGAAGTGGTTACCCCAAGTTCAGTATTAAGCATTGCACTTCAGCACCCTCTCTTCTGCAACTCCATATGCAAGTCTCAGATAATTAATTGATTTCGCGGGAACCTATTTAAAGCTTCCAACTCCAGAAGCTTCCTCATGGATAATGTCAGAACGGGGAGTCTTGAGGCAGATCTTCACCCCTATCTTCCAAAGCCAAGAAACCATCAGTCAGCCAAAAGACCAGCAAAGAAAAAACAGAAACACAACTACAGCAAAACTATGCAAGTTACCTTAGCACAGGGAGGAGACTAGAATTTGGTTTTGGTATAGGTCAAAGGAGACAAAGGATCTTGAAGGGATGGTGGTAAAGAAAATGCTTTCATGGCCCCGGCTTCAGCATGCTGAAAGAAAGAAGCAACTCCCCAGGGAGGGCTTCACTTTTAGGGTAGTGGCACATGGTGTCACTCAAGACATCTGAAGAAATTAAGTTCTTAGGTTTGAGTGAAAAACATGTCTCATTCTTTGACATAGCTGGTTTAGACTGCCTATGGATCAAAGAGCAGCACATTTACAAGCAGCGTATGTCAGAATGCTGAATAAAAGTAGCCAAAGAGATAAAAACCCTTTCATACAGTTTTGAGTTTTACTTTTCTGATGCATTTTGCTTCGCTGATTTATGCAGTTTTACTAATCCATTTTTTATGATATTCCAGTTGATCAGTAACTTCACGATTGTTGTTTCTAACTCAGTCCCCTTTGGTTAGACCCTTACTCTCTAGGAAAATAATTTATATTCATCCACACTAACCTGTTTTTCTCATTAGCCTGTGTAAATGATCCACATACTACCAGTAATGGAGATATATCTTTCTTTCACCAAGTGATTCCTGGATGAGTGAGAACTGTCCTCAGCATCATTGTTGTTATTCTGGTTGAGCATCTGGTTCTTTTGCGTCTGCTGCCTTTAGGAAGGAAATGATGTCTTTACAGCCCTCCTGCTCTCATACTCGCATGGCTCTCATTCCTGTTGCCTATATTAAAAGGTGCATTTGCAAATGCATTTTGTATGGTTTTGCTTTTGAGAGTACTTATCAAATTGCAGCTGTAGTAAGTTCACACCATTGCTATGCAGAAAGCTGCCCCTTCCTGTAAATCACTGCCCTCTGTTGATAGTAGCTTTTACATCGGCACTGGATTCCAAAGTTACATCAATCTTACACAGGTGCTGCTGCACTTGCTAAATTATCTCTGGCTCATGCTAGCTATTTTCATAGCTGTGCTGGTTTTGGCTAGGATGGAGTTAATTCTCTTCACTGTAGCACCTGTAGTAGTCAGGAAACTTTCCAGATTCCCATGCTTTGCCACGTGGGCAAGAGGCTGGGAGGGGCGGGGCCACAGCCAAGAGAGCTGACCCAAACTGGCCAATGGGATATTCATTCCATACCATGTGATGCCATGATGAGTATATTAACTGGGGCAGTTGGTATGGGGTGGTGGTTGTGGCTTTGGAAGTTGGTTGGATGGTTGCTTGGTTTGGTTGTTCTTTCATTGTGTCATGTGGTGTTTGTTTTGGTTGTTCATTCCACCTTCTCCCTGTTGTGGGTTTTGTCAGTCTTGTGATTATCCTTCTCATTTTATTATTATTACTGTTGCAGTATTTATTGTTTTATTTAATTATTAAGGTGTTCTTATCTCAACCCATGACCTTTCTCACTTTTACCCTCCTGATTCTCTCCCCCATCCTGCTGGTGGGGGAGGGAGTGAACAGCTGTGTGGGGCTGAGTTGCTGCCTAAACCCCAACAGTTGCAGAATAGGAGGGAGGCAGCACAGGTGAGGCAGAACCATCAGGATCCAAAGTGTGACCTTGGCCTTCAAGCTGAGATTCATCTATGCAGGATCTTCTTGCTGCAACAATCTGTAAGCAATGCAGGACAGCTGCTACCAAGCAGACTGTGGTGGTGAGAGCACTCATGGCACAAAGTCCAGAGAGAACCTTCTTGAGAAGAAGGTGAGAAGCATTGCATGCCTTCACGTGGTATACCTTCAGTACAGTCTCTTGTTCTGTGCATTTAGTGAGATGGAGTTCTTTGCAGCAGAAACAGATCTTCTTTCCACCCATATCCACCAAATTGCATCTTGGTAAACTGGACACAAACTGAATGTGTTGGCATTGCATTACAAATACATCCAGGTTCAGCAGAACACAGGCAATATTCATCAGAACAAATAGGTTAGCCAAAACTATCAGTGGCCTCTTCCTTACCGTTAAGCCCAAGATTCCAGATAAGACTACCGAGGATCTGTCTGAGAAGAGGTCGGTGTTATTTGCCTGCGGGACACTGTTTAGTGACAGCACCCCAAAGTCCACCTGGATAGAAGATAGAGCAGCCCAGGGTGATCTGCAGCAGCCCCATCTTCTGGAGGCTACTCTGGTCTGGTGTGAAAGAAAGGTATCCCTTCAACGCAGACGTTATATATCGCTCAGGGAAATGGGCTGCCATGGAGAAAGGTATCCAGTACCTGAAGGAAGTAGCTGTGCTTGAGGTGATTTATGATGACCAGGATGATCAACGGTCATCCATAGATCCAGATGAAGCCGAGTGCACACGACCCATGTGGCAGACATTTTTATGGAGGACAGCATGTAATTGCATTGGCATAACTGGCCTAAAAGATGAAGAGGCACCAATGGTGGTGGATGTGATTGACAAACTTTGGGATTACAAAGCACATGTCTCTTCCTCCTTCATCTTGGCTGTGGAGAAACTGTCCCAGGATGTCCAGAAACTCAAAGAAGATATGTCCTAGTCCCCACCTGTATGCACCAGTATCTCAGCCATTAGGAGTAAGAGTCCCGTTGCTCAAGAGAGAGGATACACACCAGATGCCACTCTAAGGTTTTACCTGTGTGACACTGGTATGTGAGCTGCAAGGGAGAATAATCACTCAGGGCGGTTCTTCCAGGAAAGTTGCTGTTCCAGTTTCCAGTGAGCAGTTCCCCAGACAGATGCGTAGGAGCACTGATTTTATTTGTGATCTTAACAGGGCAAATTTTGATTTGCATTTACAAGAAGTGAGTTGCAAATACTATGGTTAGGAATAGAGGGGCCCTGCCTCCAGCCAGGTGGAGGAAAGGGACAACCAGCTTTACTAGACTGTGTGGATCCAATGGCCTGGCACATGAGACCCACAGGAGTATAAGGCTCTAGTGGACACTGGCGCACAATGCACCCTAATGCCATCAAGCTACGTAGGGGCAGAACACATCTGTATTTCTGGAGTGACGGGGGATCCCAGGAGCTGACTGCATTGGAGGCTGAAGTGAGCCTAACTGGGAATGAGTGGCAAAAGCACCCCATTTTGACTGGCCCAGAGGCTCCGTGCATCCTTGGCATAGACTACCTCAGGAGAGGGTATTTCAAGGACCCAAAAATGTCCAGGTGGGCTCTTGGTGTAGCTGCCTTGGAGATGGAAGAAATGGAACAGCTGTATGCCTTGCCTGACCTCTTGAAGGACCCTTCTGTTGTGGGGCTGCTGAAGGTCAAAGAACAACAGGTGTCGATTGCCACGGCAACGGTGCACTGGCGGCGATATCGCACCAACCGAGGCTCCCTGATTCCCCTCCATGAGCTCATTCCTCGACTGGAGAGCCAAGGAGTCATCGCTAAGACCCACTCACCCTTTAACAGTCCCATATGGCCAGTGCGGAAGTCTGATGGAGAGTGGAGGCTAACAGTAGACTATAGTGGCCTGCATTAAGTCACTCCACCATTGAGTGATGCTGTGACGGACATGGTAGAACATCAGTACGAACTGGAGTCAAAGGCAGCCAAGTGGTATGCCACAACTAATATCGCTTATGTGTTTTTCTCCATCTCTTTGGCAGCAGAGTGCAGGCCACAGTTTACTTTCACTAGGAGGGGTGTCCAGTACATGTGGAATTGACTGCTCAAGGGGTGCAAACACAGCTCTGCCATTTGCTATGTATTCATTCAGACTGCATCCGAACAGGGTGGAGCTCTGGAACATCTGCAATACATTGATGTCATCGTTGTATGGGGCAACACAGTAGAAGAACTTTTTGAGAAAGGGAACAAAATAATCCAAAGCCTTTGAAAGGCCAGTTGTGCCATATAACAAAGTATGCTCAAGGGACCCGCGGAAAAGATCCCGTTCTTATGGGTGAAAGAGTAAGATGGACATCATCAGATTCCAATGGATGTGATCAACGATATAGCATCCATGTTTCCACCAACTAGCAAAAAGGAAACACAAGCATATTTAGGGGTTGTCAGTTTTTGGAGAATGCCTACTCCAGATTATATTTTGACAGTAAGTCCTCTCTATCAAGTGACCCGGAAAAAGAATGATTTCAAATGGGGCCGTGAGCAAGGACAAGCCTTTGAACAAATTAAACAGGAGAAAGTTCATGCAGCAGCCCTTTGACCAGTCCAGGCAGGACAAGATGTAAAATATATGCTCTACACTGCAGCCGGGGAGAATGGCCCTACCTGGAGCCTCTAGCAGAAAGCACTAGGGGAGACCCGAGGTCAACCCCTAGGATTTTGGAGTCGGGGATACAGAGGGTCCAAAGCCTGCTGTACTCCAACTGAAAAAGAGATATTGGCAGCATATGAAGGGGTCTGAGCTGCTTCAGAAGTGGTTGGTACTGAAGCACAGTTGCTCCTGGCACCCCGACTGCCAGTGCTGGGCTGGATGTTCAAAGGAAACGTCCCCTCTACACACCATGCACCTGATGCTATGTGGAGTAAATGTGTTGCACTGATTACCCAGCAGGCTCAAGTAGGAAACCCCAGTCGCCCAGGAATCTTGGAAGTGATTACGGACTGGCCAGAAGGCCAAGCTTTTGGAATATCACCAGAGGAGGAGGTGACATGTGCTGAAGAAGCCCCACTGTATAACACACTGCCAGAAAATGAGAAGCAATATGTCCTGTTCACTGATGGGTCCTGTCATCTGGTGGGAGAACATCAGAGATGGAAGGCTGCTGTATGGATTGCTATACGACAAGTCACAGAAACTGCTGAAGGAGAAGGCCATAGAAGTAAAGGCCATTGTCGTGGTTCAGCCTCAGTCAGTAACTAAACACCATGCAGCCGCTCTGTCACTCCCCTCACCCCTGTGGTATGGGGGAGAGAATCAGAAGAGCAAAAGAACTTGTGGGTTGAGAAAAGCACAGTTTGATAAGTAAAATAAAAAAAAAAATTACAATAAAGATTATGATAATTATGACAATAATTATAATATAATACAATGGACAATGGGAAAAAAAACCAAACAGAAACACAAATGATACAGCTGCTCACCACCGGTTGACTGACGCTGCCCGTCCCCGAGCTGCGATTGCTACCTCCCTCCCCTGGCCAGCCCGTCCCAGTTAACATACTGGGCATGATGTTACATGATATGGAATATCCCTTTTGTCAATTTGAATCCGCTCTCTTAACTGTGCCACCTACCATCCTGGCTTCTTGTGCACCCAGCAGAGCATGGGAAGCTAGAAAAGTCCTTGAATAGTACCAGCACTACCCAGCAACAGCCAAAACAGCTGTGTGTTATCCAAACATTGTTTTCACTCCAAGTCGGAAGCACACCACTATGCCAGCTGCAGTGAAGAAAATTAACTCTATCCCAGCTAAAAACAGGACACCATCCAGCTGGCCTTAGACATTGCTGACCGAGGAAGGTGGCCAGTGCTCTAACTCTACACTGACTCATGGATGGTGGCAAATGCCCTGTGAGGGTGCTTACAGCAATGGAAGCAGAGCAACTGGCAGCACAGAGGCAAACCCATCTGGGCTGCCGCATTGTGGCAAAATATTGCTGCCCGGGTAGAGAACCTGGTTCTAAAAGTACAACATGTGGATGCTCACGTTCCCAAGAGACAGGCCACTGAAAAACATTGAAACAACCATCATGGTGGGCTCATGATCAAGGGGTGGACTTGACCATGGACACTATTGCACAGGTTATCCATGAACATGAATCATGCGCTGCAGTCAAGCAAGCCAAGTGGGTAAAGCCTCTGTAGTATGAGGACGATGGCTGAAATATAAATATGGGGAGGCCTGGCAGGTTGAATTCCATAAGAACCTCATCGATACCTGGGCCAAAGAGCTCGGCATTGAGTGGGTGTATCACCTCCTCTGTCATGCAGCAGCCTTCAGGAAAACTGGACTGTTAAAGTCTACACTGAGAGCAGTGGTTGTGAGACATTTAAACACCAGGATAGACATTTAGCAAAAGCCACCTGGTTAGTCAACACTACGGGATCTGCCAATCGAGTTGGCCCTGTCTGATCAGAACATTTATGCACTGTGGAAGGGGTTAAAGACCCTGTAGTGCACATAAAAAATATGCTGGGCAAAACAGGCTGGGTTATTCCTGCCTCGGGCAAAGGCCGACCCATTCGTGGAGTTGCTATTACTGAAGGACCTGGGTGCACTTGGTGGGTGATGTGGGAGGATGGAGGAGTCCAGTGTGTACCCCAAGGTGACTTGATTTTGGGTGAGAACAGCCAATGAACTGTATGGTATGATGTTAATTGCTATATAATATTGTATTTAATCTCTTCTGTGGTTGCTATATGCCATATCAATGGTATCACAGTAGGAATCTCCAAGGTTAATTAAGAATGATTTTTGGTTAAACTGAGCAAAGTGCAGCGGTGATGGAACAAGGACTGACTTCAGTGTACAACAATCCAACACCAAACACACCATCTTCCCTGACCTGAAAGACTGTTACGATCGATGGAACCCAACGTCATGCGCTAAATGACCTCAGTGGACGTTTTGTGGACTTCTGTGTCATTTTACAGGGATGGTCCATAGAGTAAAGGCATGGTATCAGTGCATCTGCCACGCTGGAGCAGGTACACCTGTGAAGGCATTGTGGCCCATGGAGAAGGCCACACTGGAATAGGTGCACATCAAAGTGACTGTGGCTCTGGTTAAGTCTACACCACAGCAGGTATACCCGTGAGGGAGACTGTGGCTCGCAGATAAGGCTCCACTTGGAGCAGATACTCCCCTAAGGGACTGCAGTCTGTGGATAAGTCCAAGCCGGATCAGGGGCAAGGGGAGGAGTTCATTGCAATGGTAAAACCTATGGTCTGGTCCAAAGGGACCGGGGTGGAGATTGTAATGGATATACCTTTAAATAGTTGTAACCCATTATTTCAGTTGCATGTTATAGGAATTACTATAGCAGGACCCACCCGAACCAATGGAGGGTGATCCTCACAAGAAGCAGTGCAAGTGCAGCAGTGACCCAACCTGAGCTGGTTTTGCTGCCCAATAACTACCCATAAGGTCGAGTGCTTATGGGTAAGGATGAGGGGGAAGGCCAACAAGGCAGATAGCCTGCTAGGAGTCTGTTATAGACCTCCCAACCAGGATGAAGAGCTAGATGAAGCATTCTACAAGCAGCTGACAGAAGTATGACAATCGGTTGCCCTTGTTCTTGTTCTTGCATTCTAACCGCTGCCTGTTTAGCCTCACAGTCAGCCAATCTATTACCTTTTTCCTGTTCAGTGTTACCCTTCGGGTGTCCTCGACGGTGCATGATGGCGACTTTGGTTGTCAATCGGAGTGCTTCCAATAAGCGCAGGATTGCCTCAGCGTGCTTAATCTGCCTTCCTTGTGTAGTTAGTGGCCCTTGTTCTTTCCAAATTGCTCCATGAGCATGGACAACTCCAAAGGCGTATTTGGAATCTGTCCATATATTTATTTTTTTTTCCCTTTTGCCAGCTCCAGGGGCCTCATCAGGGCGATAATTTCAGCCTTTTGAGCTGATGTTCCAGCAGGTAGTGATTGAGATTCAGTTATTTCGTTTGCTGTTGTCACTGTGTATCTGGCCTTTCGAATACCTCGTCCGACAAAGCTGCTTCTGTCCATGAACCAGGAACCTTGTGCATCTTCCAGAGGTTCTTCTTTCAAATCTGGTCTACTGGAGTGCACAGTCTCTATAGTTTCAAGGCAATCATATGTTAACGGTTCAGAAGTCACTCCACTGAGGGAAGAAGCTGGGTTCATAACATTGGTTACTTCAACAGTAACGTCGTCCGATCCAATTAAAATGGCCTGGTATTGTAGAAATCGGGATGGGGAAAGCCAGTGATTCCCTTTCTGTCCCAACACAGGTGATACTGTGTGTGAAACCAGTACTGTGCTCTTTTGACCTAAGGTGAATTTCTGGGCCTCCTGAATATTCAAGACCACAGCCGCCACAGCTCACAGGCACCCTGGCCACCCCTTGCTTACCTCGTCAAGCTGTTTAGAAAAATAGGCCACAGCCCTTCTGTAGGGTCCTAGCCGTTGAGCTAGGACTCCCAGAGCTATACCTTGTCTTTCATGGGAAAACAGCCAGAAAGGTTTAGTCACATCAGGTAGGCCCAGGGCCGGGGCCTTCATTAGTTCCTTTGTAAGTGTCTTGAATGCATTTTGAGCTTCTTTGGACCAGGCTAATCGAGTGGGGTTGTTCTTCCAAAGTTCGTACAAAGGTCTTCCTATTATTCCATAATTATAAATCCATAACCGGCACCAACCTGACATTCCCCAAAAGATCCTGAGTTCTTTTACCGTCTGAGGGAGGGGGGTTCTGCAGATGGTTTCTTTTCGTTCTCTTCATAGTTCCCTTTGTCCTCCAGATATTTCATATCCAAGGTAGGTTACTTGTTGCCGCACCACCTGAGCTTTCTGTTGAGAGACTCGATACCCATTTAGTCCCCAGAAGGTCAACAAACTGGTAGTCCATTGTATACAGTCAGGTTTTGTTTCAGTTGCGATTAGTAAGTCGTCCACATACTGTAAAAGGACTCCTTCCTTGGAGGGAGGATCCCACATTTCAAGTTCTCCAGAGATTGTTGGACTATTTTTAAAACCTTGGGGTAACACTGTCCAGGGTAAGCTGAGTTTTCCTACCAGTGGTAGGGCTTTCCCATTCAAATGCAAATATATTTTGACTTTCTTTGGCTAAAGGCAAACAGAAGAATGCGTCCTTTAAATCCACTACTGTAAACCATACTTGATTATCCCGTAATTTAGTAAGTAAGGTATGAGAATTAGCTACCACAGGGTGTAGGTCCTTAATAATTTTGTTCACTTCTCTTAAATCTTGTACTACCCGATAAGTTCCATCCGGCTTTTTTACCGGTAATATAGGGGTATTATATTCTGGTTCACATTCTATTAATAGCCCGTGCTGTACAAAATTATTAATCGGTCCTTCTATTCCCTTCCAGTTTTCTAACTTCAAGGGGTATTGTTTTTGTCGTGCTGGGCTTATCCCTTCTTTAAGTTCTACTGCTATGGGAATGGCATTCTTTGCCCTCCCTGGGGTTCCCGCAGCCCATACTCCTGGATATACCTGACTGATAATCTCTTCAATTTCGGGCACCGATACAGCGGACTTTTCAGGGTGCATTAGGGCCAAACTTAAAATTTCAGTTATTTGGTTCTCTTTTACTTTTAGTTCCATGGTTCCCTGTTTAAAGGCTATTTCTGCTTCCAGTTGTTCCAATAAATCCCGCCCAATAATGGCTTGGTTGATTTTGGTAAATATAGAAATCGGTGTATTCCAATCCGCTTTCCTAATTTAAATTTGAGCGGCTTCAAAAAGAATGCCCTTTCCTGTTGGCCAGTAGCTCCTATTGCATTCACAAAATCTTTACTTATAGCTATCAGTTCTGGATTCAAAACAGAGAAAGAAGCACCTGTATCTACTAAGAATTCTCTCTCTCTCTCTTGTCTCGCTAGCTTTATTTTAACCAGTGGATCTGCTAGGGTAGATGCCCCAGGTCCCCGTCAGTCGACTTCTGTTTCAGCTATCAAGGTCTGCGGGGTCTCCTTGGGCTTTGGGACATTGCCGAGAGGGTGCCACAACTCATCAGGAAAACAGACTACTATCCACTATTACTATTTCACGTAGGCATGAACGACACTGAGAGCCGTAACCTGGGTAAAATCAAGGGAGACTTTTGAGCCCTGGGGGAGCAAGTGAAAAACATTGGCGCCCAAGTGATCTTCTCTTCCATTTTGCCAGTTCGAGGGAAGGGAGCAGCCAGAAACAGGCGCATAGTGTATATCAACTCCTGGCTACATGGCTGGTGCCACCGGGAGGGGTTTGGCTTTTATGACAATGGGGTGTTCTTCAATGACGACATCATGCTAGGGAGGGATGGAATCCATCTGTCTAAAAGGGGTAAGGGAATCTTCAGCAGTAGGCTGGCTAACTTGGTGAGGCAGGCTTTAAACTGAAGGACTTGGCGGGTGGGATCCGTTGCGAAAACATTCATGCCAGCACGTCCAACGGGGGAGTAAGTCAGGCCAAGCAGTGTGGTGGTAAAGGTTCCTTAGCTGTCTCCCAAGAGGTGAAACAGAAGAGTAATCAGCTCAAGTCTATGTATGCAAATGCACGCAGTCTAGGAAACAAACAGGAGGAACTGGCGCTCTGTGCCCACTCAGAAGGGTATGACATCATAGGAGTAACTGAAACATGGTGGGACAACTCAACTGACTGGGGGATCACAATGGACGATTACAGGCTCTTTCGTAAGGGCAGGCAGGGTAGAAGAGCTGAAGGAGTTGCACTCTACATCAAGGAACACCTTGAATGTATCAAAGTCAACTATGGTGATTGGGACTGCTCTATCGAATGCCTCTGGGTTAAAGTCAAAGGGGTCATCTCCAAGCAGGACCTCACAGTGGGCATCGGCTACCGACCTCCTAACCACGATGACGAAGCCGACGAAGCAATATTTGGGGCACTAAAGCAAGCTTCTGGCCAACAGAACCTGGTCCTGATGGGTGACTTCAACTACCCAGACATCTGCTGGAAGAACAATACGGCAGCTCGCATGTCATCCACCAAGTTCCTGCAATGTAGAGAGGACTGTTTCCTGATACAAATGTTAGATGTGCCAACCAGGAATGAGGCGCTGCTGGACTTGCTATTCACAAACCGAGAAAGCCTGCTTTGTAATATCTCGGTTAGTGATAGCCTTGGCTGCAGTGACCACAATATTGTGGAGTTCGGGATCCTGCTGAGCGTGCTGAAGGTCACCCCTAAGACAAGGGTTCTGGATTTTAGGAGAGCAAACTTCAGTTCACTCAGGGCTCAGTTGGGAGGGATTCAATGGGAAGCTTCCATGGAAGACAAAGGAGCTAGTGAGTGCTGGGAATTCTTCGAGAACTCTCTCTTGGAAGCACAAAGCCAATTCATCCCCTACAAAGGAAAAGGAAGTAAGCGGAGCAAGAGGCCCCCATGGCTCAACCATGACCTCCCGGGTCTGCTCAAATCCAAAAGGGAAGCCTACCAGAGATGGAGAAGTGGAGGATTAGCCATCGAGAGCTACAAGGGCATTGCCAGAGTGTGCAGAGATGCAGTTAGAAAAGCAGAGGCATTCATTTTTCCAATGTCCTTCCTCCCAACAATACGCACGCTGATTCTTTCCCAGTCCCCCTCTATTTCCAAAGGGCCTTCCCTTTCCTTGTCCTTTCAATCCTCCTCTGTTTACCATTCCTCTCTGTTCCAAGGCTGCCACCGTAGCTGTCGCCATCACTTTTCTCATTTTTCCTCTATCGGCATTCTCCCGATTCCTGAAAACTCTCCACGCCTCCTCAAGCAATTTCTCTAAGCTTCTTATTTCCGGTTCTTTTCACTTCTGTAGCTTCTTTCTTATAGCTGTAGACGATTGCCCCAAAAATAGAGAAACAAGTTGTTGTTGTCCCACATCCGAGGAGGGATCTAGGGTAGTGTGTTTTTGCATGGCATTTCTCAGATGATCCAAAAATTCAGGAGGGGTCTCTTTCTGACCCTGTTTGACAGCATACAATGCTGACCAAATTACAGCTTTTGGAATTGCATTTTCTAATCCAAATTTTATCCAATCTCGGTATCTTTTTAATAATCTATCATCACGCCCGTCATTGGGGGCCCAATGTGGGTCCGTCAGGTGAATGTAATCGTCCACATTCCCTTGTAAGGTTCCCCCAGTAATTTGGGCCTGCACATGAGTTTGTGCAGTTTTTAATACTAATTGTTCTTCTGTTTCCATCATTTCCCCCAAAATCAAATCTACATCACTCCAACCCGGGTCCTGTTTTTTTTATTCTTAATTCAAATCGTTTTGCCAGTTGAGAGGGGTCATCCCGGTATCCCCTAGCTACCTCTCTCCAGGCATCTAAATCAGTAGTGGAGAAGGGTACTTTTCCTCTGGCTGGACCTCCTACCCCCATTACCTCTCGCAATGGGGCTAGGAGTTGGGGAGCCTACTGAGTTTTACTCCAAGTTCGTGCTGTGACTGGAGTAAAACTATTCATCGCTCCCTCCTCCTCACTACTACTGTCTGTTTCAAAAGTGGTGGGTGTGGGAGAGGCAAGTTTGTTACTAAGCGGGGGGTAATCCCAAATCTTCAGGCTGATCCTCTATCTCCTCTCGCTTCTTTCTAGGGTTTACTGTTTTCAAACACCTCTGCCCAATACTACATGCTGAACAGCATCTCCTTATTTTCTCCCGCTCCTTCTTTTCACTTCTCTTTTCTTTTTCTAAAGATAAAACCAGGGCATCTTCTGGTGGAATATTAATACCACAATCTACCTGCCACTCCAGATGATTCCGCAAAGTGGAAAACATATCTGCATACATAACATCATCCCACATTCTTTCTTCCCTTTAAAAAACAACATCAGCCGCAATACAATGTTTTCTTATTCACACTCCCACCCGGCGGACCCCCTATATCTTTCCAGTGTGCTAGGATACATCCTAGGGGTCTTTTCTTTGGAATTTCGCTGCTCTGATTTACCTCCATTCCATTTTCTTATTTACGAGGCACACAAGATGACAACGTGTACGTAGATGGCACAATATTGGTCCGTAATAAAGTTAACAATGGCTTTGTTCCGGTATTACCCCTGGCAGGATAGCAGAACCAAGGGTCAGAACTCCACACTCGCTTTGCAGCTATGCTGCATCTCAGTCACTCATTCATTCACCAGTCACACCAGAGTTAACTCAGCTCATTCATACTTAGTTATCAGTTTTAGAACGCCTGACGGGTATATCCAAATTCAATGTGAACAAGCCAGTATCCGAGTTCAGTATCAATAAATCCGTACCACCAAGAGTACAAAACTTATGCGGCTTACATAAGCATACCAATTCCTGTTGTGATTCAGACCCACTCGGCAACTACACACCACGCAGCCGCTCGCTCACTCCCCCCACCCTGTGGGACAGGTGAGACAATCGGAAGAGCAAAGCATAAAAAATTTGTAGGTTGAGATCAGAACAGATTACTAATTAAAACAAAATAATAATGATAATAGTGATTATGATAATAACAATGATAATATAAGGAAAAGAAAAAGGGAGAAAGGGTAAAAACCAAAAACACAACCGATACAACTGCTCACCAACTTATGAACGATGCTGCCCGTCCCCGAGCTGTGATTGCTGCCTCCCTCCCCTGGCCATCCCGTCCCAGTTAACATACTGGGCATGACGTCACATGATATGGAATATCCCTTTGGCCACTTTGAACCCGCTCTCTTAGCTGTGCCACCTCCCCTCCCAGCTTATTCTGCACCTGGCAGAGCATGGGAAGCCAGAAAAGTCCTTGACTAGTATAAGCACTACCTAGCAACAACTAAAACATCAGTGTATTATCAATCAACATTGTTTTGATACTAAGGCCAAAGCACAGCACTATGGCAGGTACAGTGAAGAAAATTAACTCTATCCCAGATAAAACCATGACAGTATCCACCCCAATTCCGTATCATTTAAGTCATGCTCAGGTCCCATACTGTCCAATACAATTTCAATAACCCCTAGCCGCCTTCTCACCCTTTAATAGAATATACTGATTGCATTTATCATTCCCCTCATCAATGGAAAACCCCTGTAAAATGTCTGTGAAATGTCCATGGAGTTCATTTAGTCCATGACTTTGGGTTACATCTATTGTACAAGTCTTTCAGAGAGATGGTGTGTGTGGCGTTGGATTGCTGCATGCTGAAGTCAGTCCTTGCTCCATCACCGCTGCGCTGTTAGTCCTTGTTAACTCACCGCTGCACTTTCCTTGGTTCAATGCAAGATTCCCACCATGATACCATGGATATGGAATATAGCAACCATAGTAGTGTTGACATACAACATTATATAGCAATTAACAGCATACCATTCAGTTCATTGGCTGTTTTCACCCAAGATCAAATCCCCTTGAGGAACACACCGGACTCCCGCATCACCCACCAAGTGCAGCCACGTCCTCGAGCAAAAGCAACTCCACAAATGGGTTTGCCTTTGCCTGAGGCAGAAATAACCCAGACTGTTTTCCCCAACATATTTTTTACATGCACTACAGGGACTCGATCCCCTTCCACAGTATGTAAGGGTTCTGAGTGGTCAGGGCCAGCTTGATTGGCAGATGCCCTAGTGTTGACTAACCAGGTGATTTTTGCTAAATGTGTATCCTGGTGTTTAAATGTTCCACAACCCATTGCTCTCAGTGTAGTTTTTAACAGTCCATTGTATCTTTCGATTTTCCCAGAGGCTGGTGCGTGATAGGGAATGTGATACACCCACTCAATACCATGCTCTTTGGCCCAGCTGTCTATGAGGTTATTTTGGAAATGAGTCCCATTGTCTGACTCAATTCTCTCTAGGGTGCCATGTCGCCACAGGAGATTGTATTCGAGACCCAGGATAGTGTTCCAGGTGGTGGCGTGGGGGACAGGATATGTTTCCAGCCAGCCAGTCGATGTTTCTACCACTGAAAGCACATGGCGCTTGCCTTGGCGGGTTTGTTGGGCTGTGATACAGTCAATCTGCCAGGCCTCCCAATATTTATATTTCAGCCATCGTCCCCAATACCACAGAGGCTTTACCCGCTTCGCTTGCTTGATTGCAGGGCACATTTCACATTCATGGATAACCTGCGCAATAGCGTCCATGGTCAAGTCCACGCCTTGAACACGAGCCCATCTGTATGTTGCATCTCTCCCTTGATGGCCTGAGGTGTCATGGGCCCACTGAGATAGAAATAATTCACTCTCATGTTACCAGTCCAGATCTACTTCAGCCACTTCAATCTTGGCAGCCTGATCTACCTGCTGGTTGTTCCGATGTTCTTCAGTGGCCCGACTCTTGGGGACGTGAGCATCCACATGACATATCTTTACAACCAGGTTCTCTACCCGGGCAGCAATATCTTGCGACAATGCTACAGCCCAGATGGGTTTGCCTCTGTGCTTCCTGTTGCTCTGCTTCCATTGCTGTAACCACTCCCACAGGGCATTTGCCACCATCCAGGAATCAGTACAGAGATAGAGCACTGGCCACTTTTCCCATTCGGCATTGTCTAAGGCCAGCTGGATGGCCTTTACCTCTGCAAACTGGCTCGATTCAACTTCTCCTTCAGCAGTTTCTGCAACTTGTCATATAGCAATCCATACAGCAGCCTTCCATCTCCAGTGCTTCCCCACAAGATGACAGGACCCATCAGTGAACAGGGTATATTGCTTCTCATTTTCTGGCAGTGTGTTATACAGTGGGTCTTGTTCAGCCTGTGTCACCTCCTCCTCTGGTGATAATCCAAAATCTTTGCCTTCTGGCCTGTCCGTAATCACTTCCAAGATTCCTGGGCGACTGGGATTTCCTATACGATCCCACTGGGTGATCAGTACAACCCATTTACTCCATGTAGCATCACTTGCATGATGTGTAGAGAGGACCCTCCCTTTGAACATCCATCCCAGCACTGGCAGTCGGGGTGCCAGGACCAGCTGTGCTTCAGGACCAACCACTTCTGAAGCAGCTCGAACCCCTTCATATGTTGTCAATATGTCTTTTTCATTTGCAGTATAGCAGGCTTCAGACCCTCTGTATCCCCAACTCCATTATTTCAAAGCAGTTATGCCAAAGAGATTACATGCTGTGCACTGTACAAACATCCGCCACATGTGTCGTGTGCTCTGGGCTTCACCCGGATCTCTGGACAACTGTTGATCGTCCAGTTCACCATAAATCACCTCAAGTACAGCTACTTCCCTCAGGTACTCTATAACTTTCTCCAAGGCTGCCCATTTTCCTAAGCGATATATAACGTCTGCCTTGAAGGGATACCTTTCTTTCACATCAGACAGGAGTTGCCTCCAGAGGCTGTGACTGCTCTATGCTCTATCCAGGTGGACTTTGGGGTGCTGTCACTAAACAGCGTCTTGCACGTGAATAACACCCATCTCTTCTGGGCCAGCTCCTCCGAAATCTTATCTGGAATCTTGGGCTTAACGGTAAGGAAGAGGCCACTGATAGTCTTGGATAACCTATTTGTTCTGATGAATATTGTCATTGTCCTGCTGAACCTGGCTGTATTTGTAATGCAATGCCAAGACATTCAGTTTGTGTCCAGTTTACCAAGATGCAATTTGGTGGATATGGGTGGAAAGAAGATCTGTTTCTGCTGCAAAGAACTCCATCTCGCTAAATGCACAGAACAAGAGACTGTACTGAAGGTATACCACGTGAAGGCATGCAATGCTTCTCACCTTCTTCTCAAGAAGGTTCTCTCTGGCCTTTGGGCCATGAGTGCTCTCACCACCACAGTCTGCTTGGTAGCAGCTGTCCTGCATTGCTTACAGATTGTTGCAGCAAGAAGATCCTGCATAGATGAATCTCAGCTTGAAGGCCAAGGTCACACTTTGGATCCTGATGGTTCTGCCTCACCTGTGCTGCCTCCCTCCTATTCTGCAACTGTTGGGGATTAGCCAGCAACTCAGCCCCACACAGCTGTTCACTCCCTCCCCCACCAGCAGGATGGGGGAGAGAATCATAAGGGTAAAAATGAGAAGGGTCATGGGTTGAGATAAGAACACCTTAATAATTAAAATGAAACAACAACAAAAGCACAATGAAAAGGAAAACCACAAGAGCGACAAAACCCACAACAGGGAGAAGGGAGAATGAACAACCAAAACAAACACCACATGACACAGCTTCTCACCAACCAACCAACCAACCAACCAACCAACCAAACAAACAAACTCCCCAACCTACAACCACCACCAAACAGCATTGCACAACAACTGCCCCGGTTAATATACTCATCATGGCATCACTTGGTATGGAATGAATATCCCAATGGCCAGTTTGGGTCAGCTCTCTTGGCTGTGTCCCCGCCCCTCCCAGCCTCTTGCCCACGTGGCAGAGCATGGGAAGCTGGAAAGTTTCCTGACTACTACAGGTGCTACAGTGAAGAGAATTAACTCCATCCTAGCCAAAACCAGCACAGCTATGAAAATAGCTAGCATGAGCCAGAGATAATTTAGCAAGTGCAGCAGCACCTGTGTAAGATTGATGTAACTTTGGAATCCAGTGCAGATGTAAAAGCTACTATCAACAGAGGGCAGTGATTTACAGGAAAGGGCAGCTTTCTGCACAGCAATGGTGTGAACTTACTACAGCTGCAATTTGATAAGTAATCTCAAAAGCAAAGCCATACAAAATGCATTTGCAAATGCACCTTTTAATATAGGCAACAGGAATGAGAGCCATGTGAGTATGAGAGCAGGAGGGCTGTAAAGACATCATTTCCATCCTAAAGGCAGCAGACGCAAAAGAACCAGATGCTCAACCAGAATAATAACAGTGATGCTGAGGACAGTTCTCACTCATCCAGGAATCACTTGGTGAAAGAAAGATATATCACCATTACTGGAAGAATGTGGAGTATTTGCAGAGCCTAATGAGACAAACGGGTCAGCATAAATGTGCTGCTGTCTGATCCCTAGGCAGTCTCTAATCCAGCCACGTCATGGAATGAGACATGGCTTTCATTCACACCTAAGAACTTAATTTCTTCAAATGTCTCGAGCGACACCATGTGCCACTACCCTAAAAGTGAAGCCCTCCCTGGGGAGTTGCTTCTTTCTTTCAGCATGCTGAAGCCGGGGCCATGAAACCATTTTCTTTACCACCATCCCTTCAGGATCCCTTGCCCACTTCAGCCTATAGAATAACCAAATTTTAGTCTCCTCCCTGTGCTAAGGTAACTTGCATAATTTTGCTGTAGTTGTGTTTCTGTTTTTTCTTTGCTGCGCTTTTGGCTGACTGATGGTTGCTTGGCTTTGGAAGACAGGGGTGAAGATCTGCCTCAAGACTCCCCATTCCGACATTATCCGTGAGGAAGCTTCTGGAGTTGGAAGCTTTAAATAGGTTTCCGCAAAATCAATTAATTACCTGAGACTTGCATATGGAGTTGCAGAAGAGAGGATGCTAAACTGCAACGCTTAATACTGAACTTGGGGCAAATGAGTATTTCTTTTAAGGCCAACGTGACAGTTCAGGCTCTTGCATATATGTATATCAGTAAATACCTGGGTTAAAGAAACACATCTCCACATACTGAAACGGAACAAACAAGCAAAAATAATACAAAGTAAGGCTACTGCATCATTCAGTGCACTTCCCACATTTGTTTTAATAATCATAGTTTGATTTCAATAACACTTACTATGCAAACTAACATGCTCATTATTATATTCCATAAATTCAGGAAATGTGTTGCTAAAGAAATGCCAAGAGGTTGATCTGTGACTAGAAGTGACCACATGGAGAGCATCCTGCATTTGCTAGCACGTATCCTATGGGGAATAAGGCAGAGTCTATACCATGGCAGCCTCGTAATAGATATTCCTGCTTCTTCAGGGCATGTCTTTTCTAAAACTGCGTTGCATTAGCAGAAAGAGCAGCCTTCATTAGTGTAATTGGGCAGCCATGAAATTTCAGGCATGAACATGAGGACAACAGATGAGGACAGCAGGCCCTTCACTGCCTGTAGCTGTGCACAGGCACAAGGAAAGAAAGAGGAGGAGGAGAATGCCTAAGCCCTCAGCCCATGGATAGCTCCAGGGAGAAAATGCAGTATCTGGCCCGCCTATATGGCTATGATTTTCCTCTTGCCCTGGTAACATTACTACACTGGGGATCTCCATTGGGCTGGCCACATGAGCAGCCCAGTGAGGGCTATCACTTAGCAGCTTCTGCTCAAAGGTACGCTATTGCTGTGCAGGTAAAGGGCACCACTACCTGTGGTCAGTGTCATCCCATCAATTTCTCCTCTGGGTCCTCCAACTGTCAAACCTCTTCCTCCCAGTGGCAGCTGCAGCCTCCTGTGCCGACTCCCTCAGGCTGTGCCACTCTGGCTGAAAAAGAGGAAGATTTTAGTTTCCTGGACAACCTCTTCCTGAATGCAGTCTCAGAGCTCTCTGACGGAGCTCACCCAATATCAGGAGAGGAGCAAGAGCTGAGCACTCACTCTGCGATGTCTTGGAAGGGACAGGGTTTGTATGGTGAATACCTGAAGCAGGCTGAGAGGTCTTGGTTTGAGGCATGGGCCACCAAGGGGAGGAAACTACACCATGCTGATTTTGAAGTACAGGTTAAAAATTGCTGTTGGTTTTTGTAGTTTGCTGTGCTCTGCAGTGATTAGAGAGGTTTTGCCTAGGAGATTTGTTATTAAAACACTGGCCTTGAGCCTTATCAGTTACTTGGGTCTTGCATGGAAGCTGTTACTGTACTTCGGGTACCACCTCATGGAGACAATTAGCCAATGGAGACAATACCTCCTCCTGTGAGAGGTTTTTATGGAGGAAATACAGAATGGCACCTTAGCTACCATCTTCTATCATGCCTCCTCCTTCATTACAACAACTTTTCAGTATCTTGAACATCCTTGGGTAGTTAAGAGATACCTGTTGGTATTGCTTTGGCAGACCGTTTCAGTTCTGTCTCAGGTCAATAAGCAACGTAAGAATATCATCCAGATATCTGCCCCAAGGATCTATAGCTATGTGTTGCAAGGTATGCGGGATAGTATGGGCAAATGCCTAAGACAGTGGTGTAAGGGACTAGAAACTTGTCTCAACAATGTCGGCAGAATGGCTTGATTACCAAGGCTTCACCACGACAGCAACTGAGGAAGTTCTACGCAGCAGGAACCTATATATCTATATCTTGTTTTCTGGGAGCACAGAGGACCAGTCCTCTGCACGTGCGCCTGGCTCCAGGGTCATCTTACAACATATGGGAGGGGGGCTTGGACCCCCTGGAACCCTCTGGAACCGTCGAGCACCCTCTGGTGAGAATACTGCGCATGCACCCCACTGCCGAGTGGGAGATGTGGCCATGCAAACCGGCTCATTGACTATGCAACGGGACAATGCTATAAAAGGCAGAACCAGCAGAGACCAGTTGGAACGTTCCCCCACCGGACTGAAGATACATCGGACTGACGGGATGCTGCAGATCCATGGTGGTAGCTATTGTAATTCTCTGTCTCTCTTTTTCCTTTTTTTTCCTCTTTCTCTCCTTTTCTCTTGTGAACTTGTTGGCGGCCAAATAAAGTGACTTGGCACTTGACTCCATTTCGAGTCTTAATTTTGTTCCCGAGAATACAACAAACCTGGTCACGATAACACATCGAACTGAACATCACTCAGAAGTTAAGCCCAGCCACCCCTAGCCACCCAGAATTTTCTGAGGTTGGTTAGAAAGCAAGGAGGCTCAACTTCTGCCAAATTGGGCAACCCAACAGTGGATTGTGACATTTTTAAATTGGCATCATGGACAGGATTCTCAGAGAACAGAAAGTGCACAACTAAGGTGTGGCCTCCTGAGGGTGAAAAGGGGAAAAGTGGATAACATTAAGGTGTGACCCTCTCAGGACAATAGAGCCCCTTTGTATTATGTAAGTAGCCGCTTAGAAAGCTATAGCTGCCTTTGTGCTAAGCACAATTAAGGTGTGACCTCCTGAGAGTGAAAAGGGGAAAAGTGGATAGTGGCATTAAGGTGTGACCCTCTCAGGACTGTACAGCCCCTTTGTGTTAGGTAAAATGGCCACTCAGAAGGCAGTTAACGCTCACGATTATGTCTCCTCACCAGCAGCAGGGATAGACAAGCTATATGATCTTTTGGAGGCGCACCGATCTCGCCCTTCACCTCAGGGACAAGATTGGGCGAAAAAACATTGGTTTCAACTGCAGAGTGTAGTAGACAGGATAAGGGTACTGCAGAAGGAAGCTAGGGTTAGATCGGGGAAAGGAAAAGCTGTAATTTGCGCAGTACTTGGAGCGAGTCTGGCAGCAGCGATGGAAGATAGGAAGCAGAGGCTTTGTCAAGCCGATGTCACAATAGACTCACTGCACATGGTCATAAAGTCACTGCAGGAACAATTGGAGGAAAACAAGCGATTGTTGCAGGAGGAGAGAAATCAAAATGCCATACTGAAGGAGGAATTGAGGGATCAGCTTTTGAGGGAAGCAGATACACTGGCGGAGGTAGAGATGAAACTTTCAGAGAAAGGGATACGGCACATTTACCCTCAGGGAGACTTGCAGAAGGCAAGGGAAACTGTAGAAAGCCTCCCTCACATGTATCCACTGGTTAAAACAGAGTACTTGTATGAGGACAATAACGATGACCGTCCTCAAGTTCTCACCAAAGAAGTCCCATTTACAGCAACTGAACTAGCAAAGTTGAAAAAAGACTTTGCAAGAACTCCGAAGGAATCGGAGACAGAATATGTGTGGAGAGTGTCCCTGTCAGTTGGGGATGGAATTTTGTTGTCGGAGAAAGAAGCAGAAGGATATTGGGGTCCGGGTGTGTTTTTAACTACAGGTAATCGCCGAGCCCCATGGTCATTAACCCAGAGGGATGCATATTGGGCCGGAGGGCTGAACCCTTTAGAGAGGGGAGATCCCCTTGCCATAACAGGTACGGTGGATCAGTTAGTGGAAAGTGTACAGAAAGCGGCCTGTCTCCAAATGATGTATGATCGGGAGCTCAAGCCCAACCAGGGTTCCCCAGTGATGATGCCTGTAGACCCAGAGAGGATGATTCCCCTGATCCGGGGACTCCCTGAAACCCATTGGGATCCAATTACAGGGGAAAATTCAAAATACTTCTGAAGGAGAAAGGACTACGGCCACTCTAGAAGGGATAATAACCCCTGACCATGGGCGGCCGGGAAGGAAAGTGTGGACGTGGGGGGAGGTAGTGCAGGAATTAATTAATTTTGGGAGAAAATATGGCCCTGTTGGTGGATCGTTCCAAAAAACCAAACAAGGGTTGTACGGTCTGCAGAGCAAGTTAATAGTCAGCCGCTGTCAATTGGGAAGGGCCAGGATTTGAGGCCACTCCGCAACAATCATCCCGGGAGAGAGAGACCCCTAAGTCGACAGGGGTTATGGCATCTAGGGCTTCAGAAGGGCATTCCTCAAGACCTGATGGATGGACTCCCAACCCAAAAATTGGAAAAACTTGTAGAGAAATGGTCAGGGAAGAAGGCCACTCTCGCATTAGTTCCCGATGCTCCACCCCTGATAGATCTTGAGGGGGAGCTGACTAGGGAAAAGGTGGAAAACTAGACCCTCCGTTCCCTGAAGGTGAGGAGGGGAGCAGAGGATGGATGTTTGTGAGACAACTCACCGTGAATGTAAGAGGGGATTTATTAATCACAGTAGCTGTAGGGCCAAGGAAAAGACCGGTAATTTTTCTAATTGATACTGGGGCACAAATCACCGCACTGATGCAGACCGAAGCAGAACGGTGTGCGATCTCTATCCCATCTAGAAATCTAATTATCTTAAATGCACTGGGAAAAACACAGTCAATGCCTATGACTTCAGTGACGCTATGGTTCCCAGGAGGGGAAGCCCCCATCAATACCATGGTAGCCATAGGACCTTTTCAGACGAACCTTTTAGGCATAGATGTGTTGAAGGGAAGGCAGTGGCATGACACCCAGGGGAACTCGTGGTCTTTTGGAATCCCCCAGATCAGGCAATTAACTGAAACATCTCGGGCGGAGGTGTGCCTATTGCAAACGGCACCTGCCCTTCCCCCCTCCAAGATTACCAATGTGAAACCCTATCCATTACCGCTAAGAGCCAGGGAAGGGATAGCCCCAGTAATTGAGGATCCCAAACAGCGGGGAATTTTAGTGTTTACCCACTCCCCGTACAATTCACCAGTGTGGCCAGTACTCAAACCTAATGGAAAATGGCGACTGACCATTGACTATCGGCGACTGAATGCAAACACTGGCCCCCTGACCGCGGCTGTACCCAACATAGCCGAATTAATTGCAACCATTCAAGAACAGGCCCACCCTATCTTAGCAACCATTGATGTGAAGGACACGTCTTTTATGGTTCCACTCCAGGAGTGTGATCAAGATCAATTTGCTTTTACCTGGGAAGGACAACAGTATACTTTTACCCATTTGCCTCAGGGATATAAACACTCACCTACCTTGGCCCACCATGCCCTAGCACAGGAATTGGCAGCAACCCCATAAGAAAGAGAGGTCAAAGTCTATCAGTATATTGATGACATACTAATAGGAGAACATACCATAGCTTTGGTGCAGACTATGCATGACAGAATTATTAATCATCTGGAAGGAATAGGCCTTCAAATACCCAAAGAAAAAAATACAAGCCCCTGCCAGTGAAGTTAAGTTTCTGGGCATCTGGTGGAAAGGAGGGTCAGTCTGTATTCCTTGGGACACCCTCTCAGCGTTAGATCAGGTAAAAATTCCGGAAAGTAAAAAGGAGCTGCAACACACCTTGGGATTATTGGTCTTTTGGAGAAAGCATATCCCCTAACTTTGCAATAATTGCACGTCCCTTATATGACCTGTTGCGAAAGAGGGCGATTTGAAAATGGACTCCAGCTCACGATGAGGCATTGCAGCTTTTGGTGTTTGAAGCAAGAACCTGTGCTGGTTTTGGCTGAGAAGAGGTTAATTCTCCTCACTGTGGGGGTCGGCTACCTTTCCAGCTTCCCGCACTCTGCCGCGTGGCGGGGGGGGCTGGGAGGGGCAGGGCCATGGTGGGGGCGGCTGACCCCGACTGGCCAATGGCATGTTCATTCTGTACCACGTGACACCATGACCAGTATATTGAGGGGGGGCAGTTTGTGGCTCGGGAGCGCGGAGGCGGCGCGGCGTCGGGTCGGCGGGCGGTGAGCGGCTGCGGCGCGTGCGGTTTGTTCCGGCGGTTCGTTCCCCCTCTCCCCTCCCTTCCCCCCTCCCCCGGGGCTTTGCGCCTCTCGTTGTTCTCCTTTACATTGCATTTCTACTGTTGTTTCTTTTAATTTTAATTATTAAACTGTTCTTATCCCAACCCACGAGTGTTACCCTTCTGATTCTCTCCCCCATCTACCGGTGGGGAGTGAGCGAGTGACTGTGTGGGGCTGAGCTGCCGCTAAACCACGACAGTCTTTTTGGCGCCCAACGTGGGGCTCAAGGTTTGGAGATAATAACAGCTGCTGGTCACAGCCCCATGTTGTCCTTTTTGCATTTGGTGTTAAAGATCGGTGTTGGTTTGTTTAGTCTGCTGTGTTCTGCTGTGATTAGTAACGTTTTGCCTACAAGATTTGTTATACACTCGTTTTCAGCTTTATCTGGCATTTGGGGGGTTTGCTGAAACCGTTACTGTACTTTGGATACCACCTTGTTGAGGCAATGAGCAATTATACCTCCTCCTCGGAGAGATTTTATATGGAGGAAATACAGAATGGTATCTTTGCAACTTTGCTCTATGATGTCTCTGCCTCTATTACAACAACCTTTTTGTATTTTGAAAATCCTTGGGTGGTTAAGGTGCACTTATTGTTAGTTTTTGGGCATGTTGTTTTGGTTTTGACTAAGCAACTTAAGAATATCACCCAGAAATCTGCCCCGAGGCTTGATAGTTACGAGTGGCAGGGCATGTGGGATAGCATGGGCAAATACCTAGGGCAGTGGGCACACCCAGTGTTTTGGAATTTCACCCCTGAACAAGTGCAGAATCCTAAAAAACTAGTAGAATATTTGGAGAAAGTATGCTGTTATGGGGGGAACTCCAGAGAGACAGAGATAACTGCAAGATGCTGGGGCCTGGCCCATGCATACCGAGCCCTGCTCAATAGTATTCAGTATCCCCAAAGGGAAGAGAATGCCTCTGGATTGAAATGCAAAGTGCCTGGCACTGTAGACAATCCAGCCCTGACAACAGGCACTGCAGCCATTCAAACCCCCAGGACAAGTACTGGAGCTGGCTCAGAAAATAAACCCGTACCAGTATCAGTTGCCCCCATACACAAGATGAAATATTGGAAACAGACATCAACTCGTTTAGAACGAGATGATGAAAAAGCAGGGCCATCACGGGGAGAGGAGGAAGAAGTAATAAATGAAATAGAGACAACCCGATCCCTGTCCTTGAGTGAGTTGCGAGATATGCGAAAAGATTTCAGCCATCGTTCAGGTGAGCACATTGTCACCTGGCTGCTTTGATGCTGGGATAATGGGGCCAGTAGCCTGGAACTAGAGGGAAAAGAAGCCAAACAATTGGGATCCCTTTCTGGGGAAGGGGGCGTTGACAAAGCAATTGGAAAAAAACCACAAGCCCTCAGCCTCTGGAGGCGACTCCTGTCTGGAGTGAAGGAAAGGTATCCCTTTAAAGAAGATGTTACATATCGCCCAGGAAAATGGACAACCATGGAGAAAGGCATCCAGTATCTAAGGGAATTAGCTGTGCTTGAGGTGATTTATGGTGACCTGGACGATCAACGGTCATCCAAAGATCCAGATGAAGCCTGGTGCACACGACCTGTGTGGCGGAAGTTTGTACGGAGCGCACCATCTTTGCATGCAAACTCATTGGCAGTAATGTCCTGGAGAGAGGACGAGGCACCAACGGTGGCGGCGGTGATTGATAGACTTTACGAAACAAATATCTCTTACTCGCTTGTCTCTGCTGTGGAGAAACTGTCCCGGGAGTTCCAGCAATTCAAAGAAGATATGTCCTACTCCCCACCTCGACAGAGTAGTGTCTCAGCTGTTAGGAATAAGTGTCCTTTGGCTCAAAGAAGGGGATATACACCACGGGCCACCCTATGGTTCTACCTGCGTGACCACGGAGAGGACATGATGAGGTGGGATGGCATGCCTACCTCAACCCTACAGGCACGAGTACATGAACTGCAAGGAAGAACAGTCACTCAGGGAGGCTCTTCCAGGAAATCTGCTGCTCCAGTTTCCAGCGAGCAAGTCCCCAGACAGAGGAGCAGAAGCGCAGATTTTATTTCTAAGTGTAATAGAGGGACTCCTGATTCACATTTACGAGAAGTGAGTTGTGACTGCCATGATCAGGAATAGAGGGGCCCTGCCTCCAGCCAGGTGGAGGAATGGGATAACCAGGCTTAAAGTACTGTGTGGATCCGATGGCCTGGCACGCCCGACCCACAGGAGTATAAGGCTCTAGTGGAAACTGGTGCACAGTGCACCTTAATGCCATCAGGCTATAAAGGGACAGAACCCATCAGCATTGCTGGAGTGACAGGGGGATCCCAAGAGCTAACTGTATTGGAGGCCGAAGTGAGCCTAACTGGCAATGAGTGGCAAAAGCACCCCATTGTGACTGGCCCAGAGGCTCTGTGCATCCTTGGCATAGACTACCTCAGGAGAGGGTATTTCAAGGACCGAAAAGGGTACAAGTGGGCTTTTGGTGTAGCTGCCTTGGAGATGGAGGAAACTAAACAGCTGTCTGCATTGCCTGGCCTCTCAAAGGACCCTTCTGTTGTGGGGCTGCTGAAGGTCAAAGAAAAACAGGTGCTGATCGCCACCACAACAGTGCACTGGCGGCAATATCGCACCAACAGAGACTCTCTGATCCCCATCCATAAACTCATTCACCAACTGAGGAGCCAAGGAGTCATCAGTAAGACCCACTCACCCTTTAACAGTCCCCTATGGCCAGTGCGGAAGTCTGATGGAGAATGGAGGCTAAGAGTAGACTATCGTGGCCTGCATGAAGTTACTCCACCGTTGAGTGCTGCAGTGCCAGACATACTAGAACATCAGTATGAACTGGAGTCAAAGGCAGCCAAGTGGTATGCCTCAATTGATACTGCTAATGCATTCTTCTCAATCCCTCTGGCAGCAGAGTGCAGGCCAAGTTTGCTTTCACTTGGAGGGGCGTCCAGTACACCTGGAATCGACTGCCCCAGGGGTGGAAACACAGCCCTACCATTTGCCATGGACTGATTCAGACTGTACAGGAACAGGGAGAAGCTCCACAACACCTACAATACATTGATGACATCATTGTGTGGGGCAATACAGCAGAAGTTGTTTCTGAGAAAGGAGAGAAAATAGTCCAAATCCTTCTGAAGGACAACTTTGCCATAAAACAAAGTAAGGTGAAGGGACCCACACAAGAGATCCAGTTCTTAGGAATCAAATGGCAAGATGGTCGTTGTCAGATTGCAATGGATGTGATCAACAAAATAGCAGCCATGTCTCTACCAACTAGCAAAAAGGAAACACAAGCTTTCTTGGGCGTTGTGGGTGTTTGGAGAATGCATATTCCAAATTACAGCCCGATCGTAAGCCCTCTCTATCAAGTGACCCAGAAGAACAATGATTTCAAATGGGGCCCTGAGCAATGACAAGCCTTTGAACAGATTAAACGAGAAATAGTTCATGCAGTAGCTCTTGGGCCAGTCCGGGCAGGACAAGATGTAAAAAATGTGCTCTACACTGCAGCCGGGGAGAATGGCCCTACCTGGAGCCTCTGGCAGAAAGCGCCAGGGGAGACCCGAGGTCAACCCCTAGGGTTTTGGACTTGGGGATACAGAGGGTCCGAAGCGCATTATACTCCAACTGAAAAAGAGATATTGGCAGCATATGAAGGGGATTGAGCTGCTTCAGAAGTGGTTGGTACTGAAGCACAGTTGCTCCTGGCACCCCGATTGCCACTGCTGGGCTGGATGTTCAGAGGAAACGTCCCCTCTACACACCATGCACCTGATGCTTTGTGGAGTAAATAGATTGCACTGATCACCCAGCGGGCTCGAGTAGGAAACCCCAGTCACCCAGGAATCTTGGAAGTGATTACAGACTGGCCAGAAGGGAAAGATTTTGGATTATCACCAGAGGAGGAGGTGACACATGCTGAAGAAGCCCCACTGTATAACAAACTGCCAGAAGATGAAAAGCAGTATGCCCTGTTCCCTGATGGGTCCTGTTGCCTTGTGGGAAAGCATCGGAGAGCGGTGGACTTGACCATGGATGTGATTGCACAGGTTATCCACAAATGTGAAACATGTGCTGCAATCAAGCAAGCGAAGCGGGTAAAGCCTCTGTGGTATGGGGGACGATGGCTGAAATATAAATATGGGGAGGCCTGGCAAAATGACTATATTATACTCCCACAAACCCGTCAAGGGAAGCGGCATGTGCTTACAATGGTAGAACCATCGACTGGCTGGCTGGAAACATATCCTGTCCCCCACGCCACTGCCCGGAACACTATCCTGGGTCTCGAAAAACAAGTCCTGTGGCGACATGGCACCCCAGAGAGAATTGAGTCAGACAATGGGACTCATTTCCGAAATAACCTCATAGACACCTGGGCCAAAGAGCATGGCATTGAGTGGGTGTATCACATTCCCTATCACGCACCAGCCTCTGGCAAAATTGAACAGTACAATGGACTGTTAAAAACTACACTGAGAGCAATGGGGGGTGGAACATTCAAGCACTGGCATACACCTTTAGCAAAAGCCACGTGGTAAATCAACACCAGGGGATCTGCCAACCGAGGTGGCCCTGCTGTCATGGTTTCAGCTGGGATAGAGTTAATTTTCTTCACTCTAGCTGGTATAGTGCTGTGCTTTGAAATTAGCATGGAAAAAAACCTGTTGAGATAACACACAGATGTTTAGGCTGTTGCTGGGCAGCGCTTATACTAGTCAAGGACATGTCTAGCCTCCCATGCTCTGCTGGGTGCACAAGAAGCCGGGAGAGGAGGGGGCACAGCTAAGAGAGTGGATTCAAACTGACCAAAGGGATATTCCATATCATGTAACGTCATGGCCAGTATGCTACCTGGGAGGGGCTGGCGGGCGAGGAGGGAAGCAATCGCGGCTCGGGGACGGGCAGCGTCAGTCGGCGGGTGGTGAGCGGTTGTATCGTTCGTGTTTCTGCGTTTTTTTCCCTGTTTTCCCTTTCCTTCCTTTTCCCTTTTATTATATTAACATTACTGTCATTATTATCATAATCATTTATCATCATCATTATATTGTAGTTATTAAACTGTGCTTATCTCAACCCACGAGTTCTTTTGCTCGTCCGATTCTCTTCCCCATCCCACAGGGGTGGGGGGGGGGTGAGCGAGCGGCTGCGTGGTGTTCAGTTGCCAGCTGAGGCTGAACCACGACAGTCTATTTTTGGCGCCCAACGTGGGGCACGAAGGGTTTGAGATAATAACAGTTGCTGGTCACAGCATTGATTCATCTGCTCTCAGTATTAGTTTGTCCAGTCTTTACCATGCTGATTGTAAAGTACATGTTAAAACTTGCTGTTGGTTTTGTCAGTTTGCTGTGCTCTGCAGTGATTAGAGATATTTTGCCTAGGAGACTTGTTATTAAAACACTGGCCTTGACTGTTATCAGTTATTTAGGTTTTGCATGGAAGCCATTACTGTACTACAGCTACCACCTCATGGAGGCAATTAGCAATTATACCTCCTCCTCTGAGGAGTTTTTTATGGAGGAAATACAGAATGGCACCGTAGCTACTATCTTATGTAATGTCTCCTCCCTCATTGCAACAACTTTTCAGTATCTTGAACATCCTTGTGTAGTTAAGATACATCTGTTGATATTGCTTTGGCAGGTGGTATCAGATCTGTCTAAGGTTAGTAAGCAAGTTAAGAATATAATCCAGAGATCTGTCCCAAGGCTCGATAGCTATGCGTGGCAGGGTATGTGGGATAGTATGGGCAAATGCCTAAGACGGTGGGCACCCCCTGTGGTGTGGGACTTCACCCCTGAACAAGTGCAGAATCCTGAAAAATTAGTAGAACATTTGGAGGAAATATGTTGTCACCCTGGCAATTCCAGAGAGATACAGATCACTGCCATGTGCTGGGGTCTGGCTTATGCCTATCGAGCCCTATTTAACAGTATTCAGTACCCCCAAGGGAAAGAGAAGGGAACTACTCCAACCCCCGTGACAAGCACTGCGGCCACCCAACCCACCGCGACAGAGACTGCAGCTACTCCAACCCCAGCGACAAGCATTACGGCCACCCAACCCACCGCGACAGAGACAGCAGCTACTCCAACCCCGGTGACAAGCACTGCGGCCACCCAACCCACCGCGACAGAGACTGCAGCTACTCCAACCCCAGCGACAAGCACTGCGGCCACCCAACCCGCCGCGACAGAGACTGCAGCTACTCCAACCCCGGTGACAAGCACTGCGGCCACCCAACCCGTCGCGACAGATACTGCAGCTGCTCCAACCCCGGTGATGAGCACGGCGGCCACTCAAACCCCCACGACAGGCACTGCAGCTACTCAAACCCCAGTGCCAAGCGTTGCAGCTGAACCAGAGGACCAACCTGTGCCAGTATCAGTCGCCCCTATACGCAAGAAGAAATCATGGAAGAGAAAGTCAACTTGTTTAGAAAGAGATTACGATGAACCAGGGCCATCACGAGAAGAGGAGGAGGAGGAGGAACCATGTGTACAAGAAACGGAAACTACCCGATCTCTATCCTTGAGTGAGTTGCGGGATATACGGAAAGATTTCGGGCGTCATTCAGGTGAGCACGTTATCACCTGGCTGCTCCGATGCTGGGATAATGGGGCCAGTAGTTTGGAATTAGAGGGGAAGGAAGCCAAACAACTGGGATCCCTCTCTAGGGAAGGGGGCATTGATAAAGCAATTGGAAAAGGAACACAAGCCCTCAGCCTCTGGAGGCGGCTCCTGGCCGCGGTGAGAGAGAGGTATCCCTTCAAAACAGATATTGTATTTTGCCTAGGAAAATGGATGACTATGGAGAAAGGTATCCAATACCTGAGGGAACTAGCCGTACTTGAGGTGATTTCTGGTGACCTGGACAATCAATGGTCCTCCAAAGATCCAGATGAAGCTGAGTGCACACGACCCATGTGGCGGAAGTTTGTACGGAGTGCACCATCCTCGTATGCAAACTCATTGGCAGTGATGTCCTGGAAAGATGACGAGACACCAACGGTGGCTGAGTTGATTGATAGACTCTGGGAATATGAAGCGAATCTCTCTTCCTCACTCGTCTCTGCTGTTGAGAAACTGTCCCGAGAGTTCCAGCAACTCAAAGAAGATATGTCCTACTCCCCACCAGTACGGACCAGTATCTCAGCCATTAGGAGTAATCGTCCCTTGGCTCAAGAGAAGGGATACACACGACGGGGCACCCTATGGTTTTACCTGCGTGATCACGGAGAGGACATGAAGAAGTGGGATGGAAAACCTACCTCAGCCTTAGAGGCGCGGGTACGTGAGCTGCAAGGGAGAACAATTACTCAGGGAAGTTTCTCCAGGAGACCTGCTGCCCCAGTTTCCCGTAAGCAATTCTCCAGACAGAGGAGCAGAAGTGCTGATGGCCTGACTGATCTTAACAGAGACACCCGTAATTCATATCTACCGGAAGTGAGTGATGAATACTATGATCAGGACTGGGGGGCCCTGCCTCCAGCCAGGTGGAGGAAAGGGATAACTGGGTTTACTGGACTGTGTGGATCCGATGGCCTGGCACATCTGACCCACAGGAATATAGAGCTTTAGTGGACACCGGCGCACAGTGCACCTTAATGCCATCAAACTATATAGGGGCAGAACCCATCAGCATTGCTGGAGTGACAGGGGGATCCCAAGAGCTAACTGTATTGGAGGCCGAAGTGAGCCTCACTGGCAATGAGTGGCAAAAGCACCCTATTGTGACTGGCCCAGAGGCTCCGTGCATCCTTGGCATAGACTACCTCAGGAGAGGGTATTTCAAGGACCCAAAAGGTTACAAGTGGGCTTTTGGTGTAGCCGCCTTGGAGACGGCGGAAATTAAAAGGCTGTCTACCTTGCCCGGTCTCTCGAAGGACCCTTCTGTGGTGGGGTTGCTGAAGGTCAAAGAACAACAGGTGCTGATCGCCACCACAACAGTGCACCGGCGGCAATATCGCACCAACAGAGACTCTCTGATCCCCATCCACAGGCTCATTCGTCTACTGGAGAGCCAAGGAGTCATCAGTAAACCCCACTCACCCTTTAACAGTCCCATATGGCCAGTCCGGAAGTCTAATGGAGAGTGGAGGCTAACAGTAGACTACTGTGGCCTGAACGAAGTCACTCCACCGTTGAGTGCTGCTGTGCCAGACATGCTAGAACTTCAATATGAACTGGAGTCTAAGGCAGCCAAGTGGTATGCCACAACTGATATCTCTAATGCATTCTTCTCAATCCCTCTGGCAGCAGAGTGCAGGCCACAGTTTGCTTTTACTTGGAGGGGGGTCCAGTACACCTGGAATCGACTGCCCCAGGGGTGGAAACACAGTCCTACCATTTGCCATGGACTGATCCATAATGCTTTGGAACAAGGTGGATCTCCCGAACACCTACAATACATTGATGACATCATTGTGTGGGGCAATACAGCAGAAGAAGTTTTTGACAAAGGAAAGGAAATAGTTCAAATCCTCCTGAAAGCTGGTTTCGCCATAAAACAAAGCAAAGTTAAGGGACCTGCACGAGAAATCCAGTTCTTGGGAATAAAATGGCAAGATGGTCGTCGTCAGATCCCCATGGATGTGATCAACAAAATAACAGCCATGTCTCCACCAACCAGCAAAAAGGAAACACAAGCTTTCTTGGGCGTTGTGGGTTTTTGGAGAATGCATATTCCACACTACAGTCTGATCGTAAGCCCTCTCTATCAAGTGACCCAGAAAAAGAATGATTTCAAATGGGGCCCTGAACAACAACAAGCCTTTGAACAGATTAAACGAGAAATAGTCCATGCAGTAGCTCTTGGGCCAGTCGGGGCAGGACAAGATATAAAAAATGTGCTCTACACTGCAGCCGGGGAGAATGGCCCTACCTGGAGCCTCTGGCAGAAAGCACCAGGGGAGACCCGAGGTCGACCCCTAGGGTTTTGGAGTCGGGGATACAGAGGGTCCGAAGCCTACTATACTCCAACTGAAAAAGAGGTATTGGCAGCATATGAAGGGGATTGAGCTGCTTCAGAAGTGGTTGGTACTGAGGCACAGTTGCTCCTGGCACCCCGACTGCCAGTGCTGGGCTGGATGTTCAGAGGGAACGTCCCCTCCACACACCATGCAACTGATGCTACGTGGAGTAAATGGGTTGCACTGATCACCCAGCGGGCTCGAGTAGGAAACCCCTGTCACCCAGGAATCTTGGAAGTGATTATGGACTGGCCAGAAGGCAAAGACTTTGGAATATCACCAGAGGAGGAGGTGACACATGCTGAAGAAGCCCCACTGTATAACACACTGCCAGAAAAGGAGAAGCAATATGCCCTGTTCCCTGATGGGTCCTGTCGCCTTGTGGGAAAGCACCGGAGATGGAAGGCTGCTATATGGAGTCCTACACGGCAAGTAGCAGAAACTGCTGAAGGAGAAGGTGAATCGAGCCAGTTTGCAGAGGTAAAGGCCATCCAGCTGGCCTTAGACATCGCTGAATGGGAAAAGTGGCCAGTGCTCTATCTCTATACTGACTCCTGGATGGTGGCAAATGCCCTGTGGGGCTGGTTACAGCAGTGGAAGCAGAGCAACTGGCAGCGCAGAGGCAAACCCATCTGGGCTGACACACTGTGGCAAGATATTGCTGTCCGGGTAGAGAACCTGGTTGTAAAGGTACGGCATGTGGATGCTCATGTCCCCAAGAGTTGGGCCACTGAAGAGCATCGAAACAACCAGCAGGTAGATCAGTCTGCCAAGATTGAAGTGGCTGAGGTGGATCTGGACTGGCAACATAAGGGTGAACTATTTCTAGCTCGGTGGGCCCATGACACCTCAGGCCATCAAGGGAGAGATGCAACATACAGGTGGGCTCGTGATCGAGGGGTGGACTTGACCATGGACGTTATTGCGCAGGTTATCCACGAATGTGAAACATGTGCTGCAATCAAGCAAGCGAAGCGGGTAAAGCCTCTGTGGTATGGGGGACGATGGCTGAAATATAAATATGGGGAGGCCTGGCAAATTGACTATATCACACTCCCACAGACCCGCCAAGGCAAGCGCCATGTTCTCACCATGGTAGAAGCAACCACTGGCTGGCTGGAAACATATCCTGTCCCCCACGCCACTGCCCGGAACACTATCCTGGGTCTCGAAAAACAAGTGCTGTGGCGACATGGCACCCCAGAGAGAATTGAGTCAGATAATGGGACTCATTTCCGAAATAACCTCATAGACACCTGGGCCAAAGAGCATGGCATTGAGTGGGTGTATCACATCCCCTGTCACGCACCAGCCTCTGGGAAAATCAAAAGATACAATGGACTATTAAAGATGACACTGAGAGCAATGGGGGGGGTGGAACATTCAAGCACTGGAATACACATTTAGCAAAAGCCACCTGGTTAGTCAACACGAGGGGATCTGCCAGGCGAGCTGGCCCTGCCCAATCAGAATCCTTACGTACTGTGGAAGGGGATGGACTCCCTGTAGTGCACATAAAAAATATGCTGGGCAAGACAGTCTGAGTTATTCCTGCTTCCAGCAGAGGCAAACCCACTCGTGGGATTGCGTTTGCTCGAGGACCTGGGTGCACTTGGTGGGTGATGCGGGAGGATGGAGGAGTCCGGTGTGTACCTCAGGGGGATTTAATTTTGGGTGAAAACAGCCAATGAACTTAATAATATGCTGTTAATTGCTATATGATGTTGTATGTCATCACTACTATGGTTGCATCAATGTAATGTTATCATGGTGGGAATCTCCCAATTAATAATAATAGCAAATGAACTTTCAATGGAACCGAGCAAAGTACAGCAGTGAGAGAACAAGAACTACCACTGCAGCGGTGATGGAACAAGGACTGACATGCAACAATCTGACCCCACGCACACCGCCTCTCTGAAGGACCCTTACAAGAGATGAAATCCAAAGTCATGGACTAAATGAACTCAATGGACATTTCACAGGCATTCTACAGGGGTGTTCCATAAACTAGTGGAATGATAAATGAAAATCTGTATATATATATATATATTGTTAAAGGATGAGAAGATGGGTAGGGATTATTGAATTTGTACTGAATAGTATGGGACCTGAGCATGATGTCAATGATATGGAATAAGGGGTGGATACTGTCATGGTTTCAGCTGGGATAGAGTTAATTTTCTTCACTCTAGCTGGTATAGTGCTGTGCTTTGAAATTAGCATGGAAAAAAAACCCTGTTGAGATAACACACAGATGTTTAGGCTGTTGCTGGGCAGCGCTTATACTAGTCAAGGACATGTCTAGCCTCCCATGCTCTGCTGGGTGCACAAGAATCCAGGAGGAGAGGGGGCACAGCTAAGAGAGTGGATTCAAACTGACCAAAGGGATATTCCATATCATGTAACGTCATGCCCAGTATGCTACCTGGGGGGGGCTGGCCGGGCGAGGAGGGAAGCAATCGCGGCTCGGGGACGGGCAGCGTCGGTCGGTGGGTGGTGAGCGGTTGTATCGGTCGTGTTTCTGCGGTCTTTCCCTGTTTTCCCTTTCCTTCCTTTTCCCTTTTATTATATTAACATTACTGTCATTATTATCATAATCATTTATCATCATCATTATATTGTAGTTATTAAACTGTGCTTATCTCAACCCACAAGTTCTTTTGCTTGTCCGATTCTCTTCCCCATCCCACGGGGGTGGGGGGGAGTGAGCGAGCGGCTGCGTGGTGTTCAGTTGCCAGCTGAGGCTGAACCACGACAGGTTGATAAGATAAGAATACCCATTCCAGAATGTTGATGTGCCGTTCGTCTAATTGCATTGAGTCCTACTAAATGCTTTCGTTTGGGTGACGATTTAACAATCAAAAACTGCAAAGGCAAAGTAGCAATTGTTCTCTGTACAGTAGCTGTTAGAATTTTTTCCACAACCAGATCTAACGCCTGTTTCTGTTCTACTGATAGACTTTGTCGCTCGTTAGCTTTGGTCATGGTTCCTAAGAGAGGCATTAAAGGAGCTAAATCATCATTAATGATTCCACTAACAGCTCTTACCCACTGAATGTCTCCCATCAATTTTTGAACATCTGAGAGGGTCTTAATGTCTGTTTTAAGTTTGATTTTCTGTGGTCGGACTGCACTCCCGGTAATGGTCCAGCCCAAATACTGCCACGGACCTTGGCGCTGCACCTTTTCTGGGACTATTTTAAGTCCCTTTGGCTCTAAGGTTTCTACTAACTTTTGTAATATTCCTTCCGAATCCATCTTTTCACCGGCAATCAATATATCATCCATATAGTGAAAAATTAGTAAGGATGGATGTTGCTTTCGGAATGGCTGTAGAGCCCATGCTACAAAATTTTGACACAATGTAGGTGAGTTCTTCATGCCCTGAGGTAACACCACCCATTGATACCTTTTCACTGGCTCTTGTTTGTTAATTGCCGGTACCGTAAATGCAAATTTCTCTGCATTGTCTGGATGCAAGGGAATAGTAAAGAAACAATCTTTTAAGTCAATGATAAGCAAATCCCAGTTCTCAGGGATCATTACAGGGGAAGGTAATCCTGGCTGTAGTGACCCCATGTCCTGCATAACAGCGTTTACTGCTCATAAATCGTGCAGTAGTTGCCATCTGCCGGATTTTTTCGGAATGGTAAAAACGGGAGTGTTCCAGGGCTTGTAGAAGGCACGATATGACCTGCTTCTAATTGTTCGTTTACTAAGTCCTGTAAAATTTGCAGCCTGTCCTGTTTTAGCGGAAAAATTGTAGCTGCTGCGAGGGTGGCAACAGCATCCGGACAATCATCCTAGATTCATAAGGAGTTAATAACTGTGAGGAAAAAATGTGTTGCAACACAGACTGAGTATATGGTGATTTTAACCCATACTGAGTAACAGCATTTTTGGCCTCCTTCAACACTTTCCAATCCAATGCTTCCCACACCCCTCTCCCATTATTATCTGCTATAACTGGAAATGCCAGTGGCAAAAACTGCCCTTCTATCATGGCATCTCGAATCACCCCTTTCCATCGCATGGATGGGTCTCCCGCCCCCTGCCAACAGCCCTTGCCCAAATACCACTGACGCTGGTGGCGCTGGCATCGGTGCAGGAGCACTGGTCCCACCTGGTGTTTCATTTGGGACGAATGGGTTAGACCCCGATGGTCCGGGGCATGGCACAGACAGAGGAGCTGGTGAGCCTCTAAAGTTTCCAGCCTTTTTACCAATTCCTGCAATTGTGCATCCCCCAAACCGTTTGCTCTCCCCGCCTCCTCTTCACAACGTGACGGTGGAGAAGAAGGTTGCACGGGAGGGTAAAGTGCAGTGGTCGGCGCCGGTGAAGAGGGTCGGGGTGGTGGATCGGCGTCGTCACAAATCCGAGGACTGTCTGACTGTGTTGCATCTGGTGGTAGAAAATCTTCTGCAGCTTTTCCCTCTGGTGCTGGTACATGTGTGGTGGCGTGAGCTGTGGCTACAGTTTCTGCTGGGATTCGGACCCCCCCCGCAGCACGAGCCAGGGTTGCGGCAGGGATCGTTGGACCCGAGAACAGCATGCCGGTTGCAGAGGCAGACCCGTCGGCTGGAGTCAAAGCCGCAAATGCAGACGCCACAGCTTGCCGTTCAGCCTTCATGCTTTGCAATGTTTCATTAATCAACCTCCACACGGTAGAGAATTTGCTCACCTCCCTGGATCCTTTACTTATTTCATCCCACAGCTCTGCCCCTATTTTTTCCCATATTGATACATCAAAGACGGCTCCAGCTGTGGGGATCAAGTCTTTTCCCTTTGCCCAAGATAGCAAAGCCTTCAGGGTAGACGAGTCATAATTCAGCCCTCTCATTGAGAGGATATGTTGGAGGAGCTTAACCACTGCTGACTCTTCTTTTGTCATGGTGGACCCCATCTCCTCCCCGGCCGCCCGCCTGATCAGGGCGAGTTCCAATCTTTTGTGCTAGCGCCTTCCCGAGTGCCAGGGCAGCACTCACCTACAACCGGCTTCCGCACCCTCCGTCTTCGGCTCCGTCGGAAAATCCAACTACGATCCGGGGGTCCCTGTTCGGGCGCCACTTGCTGACGCGGAAGTCACAGACACCGCACACGACCAATATGATCAAGCAAATGCCAGTTTATTACAGACACAGCGCGGTTAATATAGCTCTGCAACCACCTTATCACACACAAGCCTCTACTGTTTATTATATACAAGCCTATTATTAGTTGGTCAGCACGGCCTTGGGCTTTATCCCAAGGATAGCTACTAGCAGCATCGGCAACTCCCGCCTTGTTTTGCTACGCTGTAACGAGACACTCCTGCCGGTGGTATGGGATGCGGCCCCTGTTGACAGAGTAGCACCTGTGGCCAATCTTGGAATGCAACTTATCAGGAAGATGTAATGCCATCCCACACGTTCCCACAGTAAGGTCATACATTGCTGCTTTGTAAGCCTTGGGAAATACAAAATCACAGCTGTTATTAATAGCTACATACATAGGTTTTAACTCACAACATCCTTGAGGCCTTCTTGTTCCCAGGCCGATTAAGTCCGTGCAGTCCGAGCCTGGATTGTTCACTACGTGTCCTTGGCTTTCCAGATATCCCACACATGACACCTCAGGCCATCAAGGAAGAGATGCAACATACAGGTGGGCTCGCGATTGAGGGGTGGACTTGACCATGGATGCTATTGCACAGGTGTCCTGGTTTCAGCTGGGATAGAGTTAAACTTCTTCGTAATAGCTAGTATGGGGCTATGTTTTGGGGTTTTTTTCTTGAAACAGTGGTGATAATGTGGAGATGTTTTAGTTGTTGCTAAGTAGCACTTACACTGGTCAAGGACTTTTTCAGCTCCCTGTGCTCTGCTGGCTGCACGAGAAACTGGGAGGGGACACGGCCTGGAGAGCCAAGGAGTGATCAGTAAGACCCACTCACCCTTTAACAGTCCCATATGGCCAGTGCAGAAGTGTAATGGAGAGTGGAGACTAACTGTAGACTATCGTGGCCTGAATTAAGTCACTCTGCCATTGAGTGCTGCCGTGCCAGACATGGTAGAGCATCAATATGAACTGGAATCAAAGGCAGCTACATTTTAATAGGCTGTTCTATTTGCACTACCTCATTTGTTTTTGCTTACTAAAATTCTTCTTGGCATTCCCACGCTCCTGTCTCTGTTTTTTACTGCCGCCTTGCTTCAGTTCAAGGATGTGTCAAACAGTGCTAAGGTACTTGCAAATTCATCCCACACAAGTAATAATCGAATTGATATTTCTTGCTAATCAGTTACTGTCGTGGTTCAGCCTCAGCTGGCAACTGAACACCACGCAGCCGCTCGCTCACTCCCCCCCACCCCCGTGGGATGGGGAAGAGAATCAGACGAGCAAAAGAACCTGTGGGTTGAGATAAGCACAGTTTAATGATTAGAATAAAATAATAATAATAATGATAATGATTATGGTAATAATGGCAATAATGTTAATATAATAAAATGGAAAAGGAAGGGAAGGGGAAAAAAGGGAGAAAAACCACATAAACACGACCGATACAACCGCTCACCACCCACCGACTGACGCTGCCCGTCCCCGAGCCGCGATTGCTGCCTCCCTCCCCCCAGCCAGCTCCTCCCAGTTAAGATACTGGGCATGACGTTACATGATATGGAATATCCCTTTGGTCAGTTTGAATCCGCTCTCTTAGCTGTGCCCCCTCTCCTCCCGGCTTCTTGTGCACCCGGCAGAGCATGGGAAGCTAGAAATGTCCTTGACTAGTACAAGCGCTACCCAGCAACAGCCTAAACATCTGTGTGTTACCTCAACAGGTGTTTTTTCCATGCTAATTTCAAAGCACAGCACTATACCAGCTAGAGTGAAGAAAATTAACTCTATCCCAGCTGAAACCATGACAGTATCCACCCCTTATTCCATATCATTGACATCATGCTCAGGTCCCATACTATTCAGTACAATTTCAATAATCCCTACCCACCTTCCCATCCTTTAACAGGATATACAGATATTCATTTATCATTCCCCTAGTCTATGGACCACCCCTGTAAAATGCCGCTGAAATGTCCATTGAGTTCATTTAGTCCATGACTTTGGGTTTCATCTATTGTAAGAGTCTTTCAGAGAGTTGCTGTGTGTGGTATAGGATTGTTGCATGCTGAAGTCAGTCCTTGTTCCATCACCACTGCACTGGTAGTTCTTGTTCTCTCACTGCTGCACTTTTCTTGGTTCAACTGAAAGTTCATTTGCTTTTATTATTAATTGGGAGATTCCCACCATGATACCATTCCATTGATATAGCATATAGCAACCATAGCAGTGATGACATACAACATTATATAGATATTAACAGCATATGATTCAGTTCATTGGCTGTTTTCACCCAAACAGACTGTTTTGCCCAACATATTTTTTATGCACAATACAGGGACTTTATCCCCTTCCACAGTACATAAGGGTTCTGATTGGGCAGGGTCAGCACACCTGGCAGATCCCCTCGTGTTGACTAACCAGGTGGCTTTTGCTAAATGTGTAGGCCAGTGTTTAAATGTTCCACCCCCCATTGCTCTCAGTGTCATCTTTAATACTCCATTGTATCTTTAGATTTTCCCAGAGGCTGGTGCGTGATAGGGAATGTGATACACCCACTCAGTGCCATGCTCTTTGGCCCAGGTGTCTATGAGGTTGTTTCAGAAATGAGTCCCGTTGTCTGACTCAATTCTCTCTGAGCTGCCATGTCGCCACAGGACTTGTTTTTCGAGACCCAGGATAGTGTTCCGGACAGTGGCGTGGGGGACAGGATATGTTTCCAGCCAGCCAGTAGAAGTTCCTACCATTGTAAGCACATGGTGCTTGCCTTGACGGGTTTGTTGGGCTGTGATACAGTCAATCTGCCAGGCCTCCCCATATTTATTTTTCAGCCATCGTCCCCCATACCACAGAGGCTTTATCTGCTTCGCTTGCAGCACGTTTCACATTCATGGATAACCTGCACAATAACATCCATGGTCACGTCCACGCCTTGAACACAAGCCCATCTGTATGTTGCATCTCTCCCTTGATGGCCTGAGGTGTCATGGGCCCATCGAGCTAGAAATAGTTCACCCTTATGTTGCCAGTCCAGATCCACCTCAGCCACTTCAATCTTGGCAGACTGATCTACCTGCTGGTTGTTTCGATGCTCTTCAGTGGCCCAACTCTTGGGGACATGAGCATCCACATGCCGTACCTTTACAACCAGGTTCTCTACCCGGACAGCAATATCTTGCCACAGTGTGTCAGCCCAGATGGGTTTGCCTCTGCGCTGCCAGTTGCTTTGCTTCCACTGCTGTAGCCAGCCCCACAGGGCATTTGCCACCATCCAGGAGTCAGTATAGAGATAGAGCACTGGCCACTTTTCCCATTCAGCAGTGTCTAAGGCCAGCTGGATGGCCTTTACCTCTGCAAATTGGCTTGATTCACATTCTCCTTCAGCATTTTCTGCGACTTGTCGTGTAGGACGCCATAGAGCAGCCTTCCAATCTCCGTTGCTTTCCCACAAGGTAACAGGACCCATGAGTGAACAGGGCATATTGCTTCTCTTTTTCTGGCAGTTTGTTATAGAGTGGGGCTTCTTCAGCACATATCACCTCCTCTAGTGATAATCCAAAACCTTTGCCTTCTGGCCTGCCCATGATCACTTCCAACATTCCTGGGTATCTGGAGTGTGCTATCCGAGCCCTCTGGGTGATCAGTGCAACACATTGCTCCATGTAACATCAGGTGCATGATGTGTAGAGGGGAATCTTTCCTTTGAACATCCAGCCCACCACCAGAAGTTGGGGTACCAGGAGGAGCTGTGCTTCAGCACCAACCACTTCTGAAGCAGCTCAAACCCCTTCATATGCTGCCAATATCTCTTTTTCAGTTGGTGTATAGTACGCTTCAAACTCTCTGTATCCCCGACTCCAAAACCCTAGGGGTCAACCTCAAATCTCCCCTGGTGCTTTCTGCCAGAGACTACAGGTAGGACCATTCTCCTTGGCTTCGGTTTAGAGCAAATTTTTATAACTTGTTCTGCCCGGACTGGCCCAAGGCCTACTGCATGAACCATTTCCTGTTTTGTTTGTTGAAAGGCTTGTAAATCCTCAGGGCCCCATTTGAAATCATTCTTCTTCCGGGTCACTTGATAGAGAGGGCTTACGATCAGACTGTAATCTGGAATATGCATTCTCCAAAAAGCTACAACACCCAGAAACTATTGTGTTTCTTTTTTGCTAGTTGGTGGAGACATGGCTGCCATATTGTTGATCACATCCACTGGAATCTGAAGAGGTCCATCTTACTGCTTCACACCTAAAAACAGAATCTCTAGTGCGGGCCCCTTGACCTTACTTTGTTTTATGGCAAAACCAGCTTTAAGAAGGCTTTGGACTATTTCCTTCCCTTTCTCAAACATGTTTTCTGCTGTGTTGCCCCATACAACGATGTCATCAATGTACTGTAGGTGTTCAGGAGATCCACCCTGTTCCAGTACAGTCTGAATCAGTCCATGGCAAATGGTAGGGCTGTGCTTCCACCCCTGGGCCAGTCGATTCCAGGACTACTGGACTCCTCTCCAAGTGAAAGCAAACTGTGGCCTGCACTGTGCTGCTAAAGGGATTAAGAAGAATGCATTAGCAATATCAGTTGTGGCATACCACTTAGCTGCCTTTGACTCCAGTTTGTACTGAAGTTCTAGCATGCCCGGCACAGCAGCACTCAACGGTGGAGTGACTTCATGCAGGCCACAGTAGCCTACTGTTAGTCTCCACTCTCCATTACACTTCTCACACTGGCCGTAGGGGACTGTTAAAGGGTGAGCGGGTCTTCCTGATCACTCCTTCGCTCTCCAGTTGAAGAGTGAGCTCATGGAGGGGAATCAGGGAGTCTCGGGTTGGTGCAATATCGCCACTGGTGCACCGTTGCCGTGGCAATCGGCACCTGTTGTTCTTTGACCTTCAGCAGCCCCACAACAGAGGGGTCCTTTGAGAGGCCAGGCAAGGCAGACAGCTGTTCCATTTCTTCCATCTCCAAGGCAGCTATACCAAGAGCCCACCTGTACCTTTTTGGGTCCTTGAAATACCCTCTCCTTGGTAGTCTATGCCAAGGATGCACGGAGCCTCTGGGCCAGTCACAATGGGGTGCTTTGGCCACTCATTCCCAGTTAGGCTCACTTTGGCTCGAAAACAGTTAGCTCCTGAGATCCACCTGTCACTCCAGAAATACAGATGTGTTCTGCCCCTATGCAGCTTGGTGGCATTAGGTTGCACTGTGCACCAGTATCCACTAGAGCCTTATACTCCTGTGGGTCAGATGTGCCAGGCCATCGGATCCACACAGTCCAGTAAAGCCGGTTGTCCCTTTCCTCCACCTGGCTGGAGGCAGGGCCCCTCTATTCCTGATCATAGTGTTTGCTACTCACTTCTTGTAAATGCTAATCAATATTTGCCCTGTTAAGATCATAAATAAAATCAGTGCTCCTACACTTCTGTCTGGGGAACTGCTCACTGGAAACTGGAACAGCAACTTTCCTGGAAGAACCGCCCTGAGTGATTGTTTTCCTTTGCAGCTCACATACCAGTGTCACCCAGGTGAAACCATAGAGTGGCATCTGGTGTGTATCCTCTCTCTTGAGCAAAGGGACACTTACTCCTAATGGCTGAGATACTGGTTCATACAGGTGGGGACTAGGACATAGCTTCTTTGAGTTGCTGGACCTCCTGGGACAGTTCCTCCACAGCCAAGATGAAGGAGGAAGAGACACGTGCTTTGGATTCCCAGAGTCTGTCAATCACATCCCCCACCTTTGGTGCCTCTTCATCTTTTCAGGCCAGTTATGCCAATGAGATTACATGCTGTCCTCCATACAAATTTCCGCCAAATGGGTCGTGTCCACTGGGCTTCATCAGGATCTATGGATGACTGTTGATTGTCCAGGTCACCATAAAACACCTCAAGCACAGCTACTTCCCTCAGGTACTGGATACCTTTCTCCATGGCAGCCCATTTCCCTGAGCGATATACAATATCTGCCTTGAAGGGATACCTTTCTTTCACACCAGACCGGAGTTGCCTCCAGAGGCTGGGGCTGCTGCAGATCACCCTGGGCTGCTCTATCTTCTATCTAGGTGGACTCTGGGGTGCTGTCGCTAAACAGCATCCTGCAGGCGAATAACACCCATCTCTTCTGGGCCAGATCCTCCGTAATCTTATCTGGAATCTTGGGCTTAACGGTAAGGAAGAGGCCAATGATAGTTTTGGCTAACCTGTTTGTTCTGATGAATATTGCCTGTGTTCTGCTGAACCTGGATGTATTTGTAATGCAATGCCAAGACATTCAGTTTGTGTCCAGTTTACCAAGATGCAATTTGGTGGATATGGGGGGAAAGAAGATGTGTTTCTGCTGCAAAGAACTCCATCTCACTAAAAGCACAGAACAAGAGACTGTACTGAAGCTATACCACGTGAAGGCATGCAACCCTTCTCACCTTCTTCTCAAGAAGGTTCTCTCTGCTCTTTGGGCCATGAGAGCTCTCACCACCACAGTCTGCTTGGTAGCAGCTGTCCTGCATTGCTTACAGATTGTTGCAGCAAGAAGATCCTGCATAGATGAATCTCAGCTTGAAGGCCAAGGTCACACTTTGGATCCTGATGGTTCTGCCTCACCTGTGCTGCCTCCCTCCTATTCTGCAACTGTTGGGGATTAGCCAGCAACTCAGCCCCACACAGCTACTCACTCCCTCCCCCACCAGCAGGATGGGGCAGAGAATCAGAAGGGTAAAAGTGAGAAGGGTCATGGGTTGAGATAAGAACACCTTAATAATTAAAATAAAACAACAACAAGTATGCAATGAAAAGGATAATCACAAGAGCGACAAAACCCAGAACAGGGAGAAGGGGGAATGAACAACCAAAACAAACACCACATGACACAGCTACTCATGACCCAACGAACCAACCAGCCAGCCAGCCAGCCAATCAACCAACCAAGCCACAACCACCACCACACAACATTGCATAACAACTGCCCCACTTAATATACTCATCATGGCATCACATGGTATGGAGTGAATATCCCATTGGCCAGTTTGGGTCAGCTCTCTTGGCTGTGTCCCCGCCCCTCCCAGGCTCTTGCCCACATGGCAGAGCATGGGAAGCTGGAAAGGTCCGACTACTACAGGTGCTACAGTGAAGAGAATTAACTCCATCCTAGCCAAAACCAGCACAGCTATGAAAATAGCTAGCATGAGCCAGAGATAATTTAGCAAGTGCAGCAGCACCTGTGTAAGATTGATGTAACTTTGGAATCCAGTGCAGATGTAAAAGCTACTATCAACAGAGGGCAGTGATTTATAGGAAGGGGCAGCTTTCTGCACAGCAATGGTGTGAACTTACTACAGCTGCAATTTGATAAGTACTCTCAAAAGCAAAACCATACAAAATGCATTTGCAACTGCACCTTTTAATATAGGCAACAGGAATGAGAGCCATGCGAGTATGAGAGCAGGAGGGCTGTAAAGACATCATTTCCTTCCTAAAGGCATCACACGCAAAAGAACCAGATTCTCAACCAAAATAACAACAATGATGCTGAGGACAGTTCTCGCTGATCCAGGTATCACTTGGTGAAAGAAACGTAATGCACCATTACTGGAAAAATGTGGATCATTTACACAGGCTAATTAGAAAAACAGGTCAGTGTGGATGAATATAAATTATTTTCCTAGAGAGTAAGGGTCTAACCAAAGGGGACTGAGTTAGAAACAACAATCGTGAAGTTACTGATCAACTGGAATATCATAAAAAAGGATTAGTAAAACTGCATAAATCAGCGAAGCAAAATGCATCAGAGAAATAAAACTCAAGACTGTATGAAAGGGTTTTTATCTCTTTGGCTACTTTTATTCAGCATTCTGACATATGCTGCTTGTAAATGTGCTGCTCTCTGATCCCTGGGCAGTCTCTAAACCAGCTATGTCAAGGAATGAGACATGTTTTTCACTCAAACCTAAGAACTTAATTTCTTCAAATGTCTTGAGTGACACCATGTGCCACTATCCTGGAAGTGAAGCCCTCCCTGGGGAGTTGCTTCTTTCTTTCAGCATGCTGAAGCCAGGGCCATCCTTTACTCACATTATCAAGTTGTTTGGAAAAGTATCCCGCCGGCTGCCTCCAGGATCCCAACTGTTGTGCCAGCACACCAAGGGCCAGATGTTGCCTTTCATGTACAAACAACTCAAAAGGTTTGGTCAGATCAGGTAAACCCAGTGCAGGGGCCATCATTAGTGCCTTTTTAAGTTCTCTGAATGATTTCTGACACTCAGGTCTCCTAGTCAGATACCGATCTCTAGATTCTCTTAAAGCCTCACATAGTGGCTTCACATACAGTCCATAATTCAGAATCCAGAGTCGACACCATCCAGTCATCCCCGGAAAAGCTCTCAGTTCCTTCGGGCTGCAAGGCTTGGGGATCTGACAAATAGCTTCTTTCCTTTCATTTCCTAATTGTCTTTGTCCTTGAGATCTCTCAAATACCAAATAAATCACTGCTTCTTTTCCTATTTGGGCTTTGTTTCTGGAAACTCTGTATCCTCCTTGGCCCAGAAAATTTAATGAGCTGATAGTAATTTCAGAACATTTTCTTTACTTTCTGCCGCTATCAGCATGTCATCCACATACTGTAACAATATGCCTCTCCCTTGGTTCTGTTTTCTCCATATTTCTAATTCTTTTGCCAGCTGATTCCCAAATATCATAGGGCTATTTTTGAATCCTTGTGGAAGTACAGTCCATGTTAGCTGCGTCTTTCGTCCTGTGGTGGGGCTTTCCCATTCAAAAGCAAATATGCTTTGACTTTTTTTATGTCCAGAGGTATGCAAAAGAAGGCATCCTTCCAATCTAGTACAGTAAACCATTTATGCTCCTCTTTTAAAGAGGTCGGTAAAGTGTACGGATTAGCCGCTACTGGGTGTATATCTTGGACTATCTGATTTATGGCCCTTAAATCCTGAACTAATCGGTATTCCTTGCCCCCAGATTTCTTTACTGACAATATAGGAGTATTATATTCTGATTCACATTCTACCAAAAGCCCATATTCTAAAAATCTTGTAATTATTCCCTCTAACCCTTTTCGAACCTCCCACTTAATAGGATATTGGTTTTGTCTTACCGGCCTGGCTCCAGGTTTTAATGTTACTTTTACCGGCTCTGCCAATTTAGATCACCCCGCAACTCCACTCGTCCAAACCAAAGGAATTACTGCATTTTCCACTTCTTCGGGAATCTGTTCCTTCCTGGAGGGATCCTGTAACATAAACACTCCCGCCTCTATGGCTTTTGATTCTGGTATTAGTAATTTAATCCCTCCATCTTTAAAAGTTATTTGTGCATCTATTTTACTTAATAGATCTTGTCCTTTCAGAGGTAGCGGGCATGTTTCCCCAATTTAAACTTTAATGGCTCTAAGAAAAGCCAATTTTCTTTCTGCCCTGTCGCACCAACATCATCTGCGGATTTACGGCTACGTTTCCCTTTACATGTATTCAATACCGAATAAGCGGCCCCCGTATCTACTAAAAATTCTATTTCTTCATTCCCTAGCTTCAAGGTAACCAGGGGTTCAGCTAGGGTTGATTCCCCCAGTCTCCTTCATGCCAAGCTACTTCAAGCATTTTGCCCAAATCTCTAGGTTCAAGTGCTTCCAATTCCTGAAGTTTCTTTCTAATATCTGGGGATGATTGTCCCATGAATACAGAGGCCAATCGTCTTGCTGCTTCTGTTTTTTTTTTCTCTGGGTCCAAATTAGTATATTTTCTGGCAGTCGCCTTCAGTCTTTCCATAAAGGCTGAAGGGGACTCATTTAATTCTTGTCTCACTTCAAAAATTTTGACCAATTTATTGCTTTTGGCATTGCCTGTCTTACACCAAATAAAATCCATCTTTGATATCTAGTCAGCATTCCCCTGGGTCCCGGTCGATTAGGGTCCCACTCGGGATTTGTAGATGGAAAATTCTGATCCGCTGTCCCCTGTAAATTTCCATTAGCATGTGCTCCCTGCACATGCCTTCTGGTTGCATTCAATACCATTTTCCTGTCAGTTTCATCAAGCAAAGTATCCAATATCGCAAGTAGAACAACACTTTTCCAAGGTCTCACCACATTTTCATCCTTTCAAGACCATTGCCATATAATTTTGGGGATATATCCCACACTGTTTCTGCCACTCTGTATGATTCCGCAATGTAAAGAATAAATCAACATAAGCCATTTCATTCCATTTTCCTTCTCTTTTACAAACTAACATTAATTGCAATGGTGTTATATTGCAATGTCCCATTTTCTGGACATTTCTCCCCACCTTCCGACCGATACATTGGCCACCAGTGATTACAATATTCAATTAATTGTTTCCGAGTTAAAGGATCACCCCCCATATCTTTCCAGTGTCTCAGAATACATCGCAACAGTGTCTTTTGTGGGATGGGTTTCTTGCTTGAAAAAGTTCCCATCTTCCCAAGAGACTAGTAAGTGTGATTGTGCACTATCACAGGCACTAGTCAGAGGGGCGTTGATTTTTTTTTTTTGTAGTTGTTGTGGTTCCCCCCCCTTTTTTTTTTTCTTTTTTGAAGCACCCTCTGGGATTCCAACCCCCTGTCGGAACCCATAAACCATGCGGGGACTCGAACCCCTATACCATGCAGGGACTCTCTCTGCAAATTCTCCTCCTAACGTGCATCCCGCAAGTCATGATGGACAAAGCTTATATTGCTCAGTTACGTACATCTGCATTAGATTTCCTGGAACTAATCATAACACTTGCATCTTAATTACCCATGCGTTTTAAGTCCCTTCTTCCACATATGGTCATGAGTTGGCCCATCAAGTAATGTTGTCACAGTGTATTGCAAGGTGTGTTGGCTTCAACTGGTGTTCTGACTCTTACCTAGATGGAGGTGTCCTTAGGTCCTTTTGCCTTGGTTTGGACTGGCACCTGCTGCTAGGTTGTTTGCATCCCTCCAGGACGTTCCCCATCAGGCTTGCGAAGATTACGTCCTTGAGTGCATTCTTGCCTGAGGCCCCTTACAAGAGTGGCAGTCGTGAGGCTGTTGCAGGTTTGTCCTGGGTGCTTCTGAGTGGAGCCTCAGGGGTCATGAGGTGGTTTCCAGACAGGAGTTTGGTAGTTCTGCAGTGTCCTTATCTTTATGTCTCTGTACACCTGCGTCGCAAATTTGGTTTCGGCGCTTCTTGTCTTGAAGCCTTTCTGACTCCCCCAAAGCAACAAGTTTTAGTCACAACAGCTCTAACTCTATCAAGCCCTCCTTTTCTGTTTGAGGACTTGTAGCTTACCTGCTACAGTCCTCGATATAAGAATTTACTAAGTCTCAAACAGAGACTATTATAGCAGTGTTTTACTTTTGCTTGCAATTTTCATAATAATTCATCCTTTTCAAGGGCCCGAGTAAAATATTTCCCTGTTTCCACTTGGTGTCTAATCTTATTTCTTTTCCAGTTACCGTATGTTTCAGTTGAATTTTGACAACACCAAAGAAAACCTCTAAGAGACACACAAACAAACATTCCTAAAACCATTTGCGTAACCAATCCAATGAATAATTGTTTTAACCCTCTTAGATTAGGAAGCCAAGAAGTCGGTTTATCCCACAAATCTCAAAACCCTAAAGAAGTGTGTAGGGAAATAGACAGGGATCGGCGACCGGAAGATCACGGGCTGTGACGGAAAGATAGACTCCTCCCCATAGGAGTGGCAGGAACAGGAAGCTCAAGAGCTATATAAGCGTGTGACACAGTTAAATAAACGGACATTTTGTATCCATCATATTGATGTCTGTGCATCACTGTCCCCAGGGTGGGTAGAGCCCTGTGTCCCGGAGATATGCGGCCCAAGATAAGTTCTCCCAGAGAAGTGTACAGCAACAGAAGTGTCATCTAGAGATACGTCATGGAATATTTATGTTTTTTTCCCAAAGTGCATTCAGATCTGCTTCTATCTGCTTGTCTTTATTGATATATGCACAGCAGCTGGTCTTAATGATCATGCATACGCCCCCTTCTTTGGCAGTCAATAAATCTCATGCCATTTGATTTTGCAACACAACTTTACTAAGGGATGACACCTCTCTCTGCAAATTCTTTATAGTCTTGAATCTTGATTGCGGTGACGGTGGTCAGCAACACCACGTAAGGTCCATTCCACTTCTCTCCCAGCAGATTACCTGAAAAATTCTTAACATAAACCCAATCTCCAGGGCTAAATGGGTGGATCGGATGATCTAACCCTTTGGCCCTGGTCCCCCAAACACTTTTATTAATCTTTTCGAATTTTTTTCCTAAGGATATAACATAGTTTCGTAAGTAATGATCTCCCAACTGGTTCAAATCCTCCGCTTGGTACTTAGCCTGATATGGTCTTCCATATATTATCTCAAAAGGGCTCAAATTTTCTTTAGCCCTAGGTTTTACACATATTCAAAGTAGTGCAATATGTAGCGCTTGGTACCAATAGAGGCTTGCTTCCTGGCCTATCTTTGCTATTTCTTGTTTTATCATGTGAGTCACTTTTTCTACTTGTCCGCTGGTGTTGCTGTACGCTTCTATGGGAGAACTTATCTTGGGCCGCATATCTCCGGGACACAGGGCTCTACCCACCCTGGGGACAGTGATGCACAGACATCAATATGATGGATACAAAATGTCCGTTTATTTAGCTGCGTCACACGCTTATATAGCTCTTGCGCTTCCTGTTCCTGCCACTCCTATGGGGAGGAGTCTATCTTTCCGTCACATCCCGTAATCTTCCGGTCGCCGATCCCTGTCTATTCCCCTACACGCTGGCTTGTGGTCTGTAAGGTGTATGTAATTGCCAATTGATTCCCAATAGCTTGCTGACCTGCTGCACTACTTCTGCACAAAAATGTGTACCCCCGTCTGATGAAATTATCGTAGGTACCCCAAATCGGGGTATTATTTCATTTAACAGTACCTTTGTAACCTCCCTCGCCTCATTTGTTCTACAAGAAAACGCTTCTGGCCATCCGGAAAAGGTGTCTGTGAGTACCAACAGGGATCTATACCCTCCTTTTCTTGGAAGTTCCGAGAAATCAATTTGCCAATGATCCCCCGGTATAGTTCCCTTCCCAATATTCCCCAATTGTACCCGGTTGCCTGCATTAGGATTATTTTTCAAACATATTTCACATTGCTGAGTCACCTGCCAGAGTGCAGTATATAAATTTCTCCCTATTAATTTCTGATTTAAAAAGTTATACAGGGAGTCTGCCCCTCAGTGTGTTCTCTTATGTTCCTCTTCAACAGTTCCCCATATCTGTTTGGCAGGAATTATAATTCGGCTGTCATTCGAATGTGCCCATCCTCTGGAGGGAACCCGCCCTCCCATTTCTTCTATTAATTCTTTGTCGGCCATAGGACATGAAATATTTTCTTGGTCACCTAGACTCTTACTTCTATTACCTGGAATTAAGGCTAAAGTCTCTTGCATTCTCTCCGCTGCCTGTTTAGCCTCACAGTCAGCCAATCTATTACCTTTTTCCTGTTCAGTGTTACCCTTCGGGTGTCCTCGACAGTGCATGATGGCGACTTTGGTTGGCAATCAGAGTGCTTCCAATAAGCGCAGGATTGCCTCAGCGTGCTTAATCTGCCTTCCTTGTGTAGTTAGTGGCCCTCGTTCTTTCCAAATTGCTCCATGAGCATGGACAACTCCAAAGGCGTATTTGGAATCTGTCCATATATTTTTTTTTTTCCCTTTTGCCAGCTCCAGGGGCCTCATCAGGGCGATAATTTCAGCCTTTTGAGCTGATGTTCCAGCAGGTAGTGATTGAGATTCAGTTATTTCGTTTGCTGTTGTCACTGTGTATCTGGCCTTTCGAATACCTCGTCCGACAAAGCTGCTTCTGTCCATGAACCAGGAACCTTGTGCATCTTCCAGAGGTTCTTCTTTCAAATCTGGTCTACTGGAGTGCACAGTCTCTATAGTTTCAAGGCAATCATATGTTAACGGTTCAGAAGTCACTCCACTGAGGAAAGAAGCTGGGTTCATAACATTGGTTACTTCAACAGTAACGTCGTCCGATCCAATTAAAATGGCCTGGTATTGTAGAAATCGGGATGGGGAAAGCCAGTGATTCCCTTTCTGTCCCAACACAGGTGATACTGTGTGTGAAACCAGTACTGTGCTCTTTTGACCTAAGGTGAATTTCCGGGCCTCCTGAATATTCAAGACCACAGCCGCCACAGCTCACAGGCACCCTGGCCACCCCTTGCTTACTTCATCAAGCTGTTTAGAAAAATAGGCCACAGCCCTTCTGTAGGGTCCTAGCTGTTGACAAGGGAATCCCAGAGCTATACCTTGTCTTTCATGGGAAAACAGCCAGAAAGGTTTAGTCACATCAGGTAGGCCCAGGGCCGGGGCCTTCATTAGTTCCTTTGTAAGTGTCTTGAATGCATTTTGAGCTTCTTTGGACCAGGCTAATTGAGTGGGGTTGTTCTTCCAAAGTTCGTACAAAGGTCTTCCTATTATTCCATAATTATAAATCCATAACCGGCACCAACCTGACATTCCCAAAAAGATCCTGAGTTCTTTTACCGTCTGAGGGAGGGGGGTTCTGCAGATGGCTTCTTTTCGTTCTCTTCATAGTTCCCGTTGTCCTCCAGATATTTCATATCCAAGGTAGGTTACTTGTTGCCGCACCATCTGAGCTTTCTGTTGAGAGACTCGATACCCATTTAGTCCCCAGAAGGTCAACAAACTGGTAGTCCATTGTATACAGTCAGGTTTTGTTTCAGTTGCGATTAGTAAGTCGTCCACATACTGTAAAAGGACTCCTTCCCTGGAGGGAGGATCCCACGTTTCAAGTTCTCCAGAGATTGTTGGACTATTTTTAAAGCATTGGGGTGACACTGTCCAGGGTAAGCTGAGTGTTCCTACCAGTGGTAGGGCTTTCCCATTCAAATGCAAATATATTTTGACTTTCTTTGGCTAAAGGCAAACAGAAGAATGCGTCCTTTAAATCCACTACCGTAAACCATACTTGATTATCCCGTAATTTAGTAAGTAAGGTATGAGAATTAGCTACCACAGGGTGTAGGTCCTTAATAATTTTGTGCACTTCTCTTAAATCTTGTACTACCCGATAAGTTCCATCCGGAATTTTTACCGGTAATATAGGGGTATTATATTCTGGTTCACATTCTATTAATAATTTGTGCTGTACAAAATTATTAATCGGTCCTTCTATTCCCTTCCGGTTTTCTAACTTCAAGGGGTATCGTTTTTGTCATGCTGGGCTTATCCCTTCTTTAAGTTCTACTGCTATGGGAATGGCATTCTTTGCCCTCCCTGGGGTTCCCGCAGCCCATACTCCTGGATATACCTGACTGATAATCTCTTCAATTTTGGGTACCGATACAGCAGACTTTTCAGGGTGCATTAGGGCCAAACTTAAAATTTCAGTTATTTGGTTCTCTTTTACTTTTAGTTCCATGGTTCCCTGTTTAAAGGCTATTTCTGCTTCCAGTTGTTCCAATAAATCCCGCCCAATAATGGCTTGGTTGATTTTGGTAAATATAGAAATCGGTGTATTCCAATCCGCTTTCCTAATTTAAATTTGAGCGGCTTCAAAAAGAATGCCCTTTCCTGTTGGCCAGTAGCTCCTATTCCATTCACAAAATCTTTACTTATAGCTATCAGTTCTGGATTCAAAACAGAGAAAGAAGCACCTGTATCTACTAAGAATTCTACCTCTCTCTCTTGTCTCGCTAGCTTTATTTTAACCAGTGGATCTGCTAGGGTAGATGCCCCAGGTCCCCGTCAGTCGACTTCTGTTTCAGCTATCAAGGTCTGCGGGGTCTCCTTGGGCTTTGGGACATTGCCGAGAGGGTGCCACAACTCATCAGGAAAACAGACTACTATCCACTATTACTATTTCACATAGGCATGAACGACACTGAGAGCCATAACCTGGGTAAAATCAAGGGAGACTTTTGAGCCCTGGGGGAGCAAGTGAAAAACATTGGCGCCCAAGTGATCTTCTCTTCCATTTTGCCAGTTCGAGGGAAGGGAGCAGCCAGAAACAGGCGCATAATGTATAACAACTCCTGGCTACGTGGCTGGTGCCATCGGGAGGGGTTTGGCTTTTATGACAATGGGGTGTTCTTCAATGATGACGACATGCTAGGGAGGGATGGAATCCATCTGTCTAAAAGGGGTAAGGGAATCTTCAGCAGTAGGCTGGCTAACTTGGTGAGGCAGGCTTTAAACTGAAGGACTTGGCGGGTGGGATCCATTGCGAAAACACTCACGCCAGCACGTCCAACGGGGGAGTAAGTCAGGCCAAGCAGTGTGGTGGTAAAGGTTCCTTAGCTGTCTCCCAAGAGGTGAAATAGAAGAGTTAATCAACTCAAGTGTATGTCTACAAATGCACGCAGTCTAGGAAACAAACAGGAGGAACTGGCGCTCTGTGCCCACTGCACAAATGGGTTTGCCTTTGCCTGAGGCAGGCATAACCCAGACTGTTTTCCCCAACATACTTTTTACTTGCATTAGAGGGACTCTAACCCCTTCCACAGTATGTAAGGGTTCTGACTGGGCAGGGCCAGCTCGCCTGGCAGATCCCCTCGTGTTGACTAACCAGGTGGCTTTTGCTAAATGTGTATGCCAGTGTTTAAATGTTCCACCCCCCCATTGCTCTCAGTGTCATCTTTAATACTCCATTGTATCTTTCGATTTTCCCAGAGGCCGGTGCATGATAGGGGATGTGATACACCCACTCAATGCCGTGCTCTTTGGCCCAGATGTCTATGAGGTTATTTCAGAAATGAGTTCCGTTGTCTGACTCAATTCTCTCTGGGGTGCCATGTCGCCAGAGGAGTTTTTATTCGAGACCCAGGAGAGTGTTCCGGGCAGTGGCGTGGGGGACAGGATATGTTTCCAGCCAGCCAGTCAATGTTTCTACCATTGAAAGCACATGGCACTTGCCTTGGCGGGTTTGTTGTGCTGTGATATAGTCAATCTGCCAGGCCTCCCCATATTTATATTTCAGCCATTGTCCCCCATACCACAGAGGCTTTACCCACTTCGCTTGCTTGATTTCAGGGCGCGTTTCACATTCGTGGCTAGCCTGCACAATAGCGTCCATGGTCAAGTCCACCCCTCGATCACGAGCCCACCTGTATGTTGCATCTCTCCCTTGATGGCCTGAGGTGTCATGGGCCCATCGAGCTACAAATAGTTCACCCTTATATTGCCAGTCCAGATCCACCTCAGCCACTTCAAACTTGGCAGACTGATCTACCTGCTGGTTGTTCTGATGTTCTTCGGTGGCCTGACTCTTGGGGACGTGAGCCTCCACATGACGTACCTTTACAACCAGGTTCTCTACCCGGGCAGCAATATCTTGCCACAATGTGGCAGCCCAGATGGGTTTGCCTCTGTGCTGCCACTTGGTCTGCTTACATTGCTGTAACCACCCCCACAGGGCATTTGCCACCATCCAGGAGTCAGTATAGAGATAGAGCACTGGCCACTTTTCCCGTTCAGCGATGTCTAAGGCCAGCTGGATGGCCTTTACCTCTGCAAAGTGGCCCAATTCAACTTCTCCTTCAGCAGTTTCTGTGATTTTTCGTGTAGGACCCCATACAGCAGCCTTCCAATCTCCGGTGCTTTCCCACAAGGCGACAGGACCCATCAGTGAACAGGGCATACTGCTTTTCATCTTCTGGCAGTTTGTTATACAGTGGGTCTTCTTCAGCACATGTCACCTCCTCCTCTGGTGATAATCCAAAATCTTTGCCTTCTGGCCTGTCCGTAATCACTTCCAAGATTCCAGGGCGACTGGGGTTTCCTATTCGATCCCACTGGGTGATCAGTGCAACCCATTTACTCCATGTAGCGTCACGTGCATGATGTGTAGAGGGGAATGTTTCCTTTGAACATCCAGCCCAGCACTGGCAGTCGGGGTGCCAGGACCAGCTGTGCTTCAGTACCAACCACTTCTGAAGCAGCTCAATCCCCTTCATATGCTGCCAATATCTCTTTTTCAGTTGGACTATAGTGGGCTTCGGACCCTCTGTATCCCCGACTCCAAAACCCTAGGGGTCGACCTTGGGTCACCCCTGGCACTTTCTTCCAGAGGCTCCAGGTGGGGCCATTCTCCCCGGCTGCAGTGTAGAGCACATTTTTACATCTTGTCCTGCCCGGACTGGCCCAAGAGCTACTGCATGAACTATTTCCTGTTTAATCTGTTCAAAGGCTTGTCATTGTTCACGGCCCCATTTGAAATCATTCTTCTTCCAGGTCACATGATAGAGAGGGCTTATGATCAGACTATAATCTGGAATATGCATTCTCCAAACACCCACAATGCCCAAAAGCTCTTGTGTTTCCTTTTTGCTAGTTGGTGGAGACATAGGTGCTATTTTGTTGATCACACCCATTGCAATCTGACACGGTCCATCTTACTGTTTCACCTATAAGAACTGGATCGCTTGTGCGGGTCCCTTGACCTTACTTTGTTTTATGGCAAAACCGGCCTTCAGAAGGCTTTGGACTATTTTGATCCCTTTCTCAAACAGGTCTTTTTCTGTGTTGCCCCATACAACAATGTCATCAATGTATTGAAGGTGTTCAGGAGCTCCACCCTGTTCCGGTGCAGTCTGAATCAGTCCACGGCAAGTGGTAGGGCTGTGTTTGCACTCCTGGGGCAGCCAATTCCAGGTGTACTGGACTCCCCTCCAAGTGAAAGCAAACTGTGGCCTGCACTCTGCTGACAGAGGGATGGAGAAAAACCCATTAGCGATATCAATTGTGGCATACCACTTGATTGCCTTTGACTCCAGTTAGTACTGAATTTCTAGCACATCCGGCACAGCAGCACTCAACGGTGGAGTGACTTCGTTCAGGCCACGGTAGTCTACTGTTAGCCTCCACTCTCCATTACACTTCCACACTGGCCATATGGGACTGTTAAAGGGTGAGTGGGTCTTCCTGATCACTCCTTGGATCTCCAGTTGAAGAATGAGCTCATGGATGGGAATCAGAGAGCCTCTCTCTGTTCGCGCGATACTGCCACTGGTGCACCGTTGCCGTGGCAATCGGCACCTGTTGTTCTTTGACCTTCAGCAGCCCCACAACAGAAGGGTCCTTCGAGAGGCCAGGCAAGGCAGACAGCTGTTCTATTTCTTCCATCTCCAAGGCAGCTACACCAAGATCCCACCTGTACCTTTTTGGGTCCTTGAAATACCCTCTCCTGAGGATGTGTAAATGCCAGTGATGCACAGAGCCTCTGGACCAGTCCACAACGGGGTGCTTTTGCCACTCATTCCCGGTTAGCCTCACTTCAGCCTCCAATACAGTTAGCTCCTGGGATCCCCCTGTCACTCCAGAAATACACGTGTTCTGTCCCTATATAGCTTGATGGCATTAGGGTGCACTGTGCATCGGTGACCACTAGAGCCTTATACTCCTGTGGGTCTGATATGCCAGGCCGTCGGACCCACACAGTCCAGTAAAGCCCGTTGTCCCTTTCCTCCACCTGGCTGGAGGCAGGGCCCCTCTATTCCTCACCATAGTATTTGCTACTCAATTCTTGTAAACACAAATTAAATTCACCCTGTTAAGATCACAAATAAAATCAGTGCTCCTACACTTCTGTGTAGGAGCTTTAAATAGGTTCCCGCAAAAGCAATTAATTACCTGAGACTTGCATATGGAGTTGCAGAAGAGAGGATGCTAAACTGCAACGCTTAATACTGAACTTGGGGCAAATGAGTATTTCTTTTAAGGCCAACGTGACAGTTCAGGCTCTTGCATATATGTATATCAGTAAATACCTGGGCTAAAGAAACACATCTCCACATACTGAAACGGAACAAACAAGCAAAAATAATACAGAGTAAGGCTACTGCATCATTCAGTGCTCTTCCCACATTTGTTTTAATCATCATAGTTTGATTTCAATAACACTTACTATGCAAACTAACATATTCATTATTATATTCCATAAATTCAGGAAATGTGTTGCTAAAGAAATGCCAAGAGGTTGATCTGTGACTAGAAGAGACCACATGGAGAGCATCCTGCATTTGCTATCACGTATCTTATGGGGAATAAGGCAGAGTCTATACCATGGCAGCCTCGTAATAGATATTCCTGCTTCTTCAGGGCATGTCTCTTCTAAAACTGCGTTGCATTAGCAGAAAGAGCAGCCTTCATTAGTGTAATTGGGCAGCCATGAAAATTCAGGCATGTACATGAGGACAACAGATGAGGACAGCAGGCCCTTCACTGCCTGTAGCTGTGCACAGGCACAAGGAAAGAAAGAGGAGGAGGAGAATGCCTAAGCCCTCAGCCCATGGATAGCTCCAGGGAGAAAATGCAGTATCTGGCCCACCTATATGGCTATGATTTTCCTCTTGCCCTGGTAACATTACTACACTGGGGATCTCCATTGGGCTGGCCACATGAGCAGCCCAGTGAGGGCTATCACTTAGCAGCTTCTGCTCAAAGGTACACTATTGCTGTGCAGGTAAAGGGCACCACTACCTGTGGTCAGTGTCATCCCATCAATTTCTCTTCTGGGTCCTCCAACTGTCAAACCTCTTCCTCCCAGTGGCAGCTGCAGCCTCCTGTGCCGAGTCCCTCAGGCTGTGCCACTCTGGCTGAAAAAGAGGAAGATTTTAGTTTCCTGGTGTCATTGTTCAGCCTCAGCTGGCAACTGAACACCATGCAGCCGCTCGCTCCCTCCCCACACCACCACCTCTTCCTGAATGCAGTCTCAGAGCTCTCTGACGGAGCTCACCCAACATCAGGAGAGGAGCAAGAGCTGAGCGCTCACTCTGCGATGTCTTGGAAGGGACAGGGTTTGTATGGTGAATACCTGAGGCAGGATGAGAGGTCTTGGTTTGAGGCATGGGCCATCAAAGGGAGGAAAGAAAGTAAATGCCAATGCCATTCTCCTCCTTCATTCAGAGCAGACAGTCTTGCCTTGCTTCAGGCTTGCACGTTATGATCTCCTACAGCGCAAGCTGTATTCCCCATCTCAGAGGAGAGGATAAGCTATCATTGTGAGCTAGAGGACTGCCAGTCCTGGGTGCACATGAATTTCTCTTTCAGATACTTACAGCAGAATTTTCACAATTGCTGAAGTGGCTTAAGAACGCGCATGGCCCAGCATCCCACAGTAACTTGTGCTCCCAACTCACCGATGCGGTTTTGGAAAACCTACTTTTATTGCAAATGTGCAGCCTGAACTTCAAGGTGCTGAGCGTTGACGGCTGCTATTGACTTCAGGAAAAATTCAGTTGTCCAACTTGAAAACTCAGAACCACATGGTCTAACTGTTGTGTCTTCAGTGAAGGATCTCAGGGGGAGCACTGATTCTGTAGAACAGGGGCCTTGTAATTTAAATTACAGGAATGATAATGTAAGAGATTCTTTTACTCCATTTTGAATGCTGACTTTAAATATCCTCTTTACTGAAAAGATAAAGTCCTTGTTAAAATACACTTGGCTTGCTTAATAAATCGTTGGAAAACATGGAATTTAGAACTTGAATACTGTTTGATCCCACCTGAATTTAATGGCTCCTTCATTGTTCCCAGGAGCTGTATTTCAACAACATTTTCATTTATAAGGCGCTATTTGCTTAAGAAATTGTTACAGGAAAAAGATTTTCTTGCAGCCTCGGGACTCCCTCTAGTGTCATTACAGCCAGGCTCTTTGGGGATCTATGGACCACTGCAGTTTTGTGCTTGTTTTCAATGAAGACTACAGAGCATACATCCGTAACTTCTTGTTTGTACCTAAGATGTGAAGAAGCTTTGGCCCACTGCGCTGCCCCTCCACTCAGGACATCCAAGTTGAATATTTGCCCTCTGATACAGTGTTTAATTAAAATTAAGACTGAAAGACAAAATGTCATTTTAATGGAATAAATGTTGCGTTACTACTGCTTTGTCTAAAAACTATTAATGTCTTCTGTTTAGCTGGAGATCTTTATGTTATTAGCACAGGATGTCTCCTGATTGCTTGCAGCCAGCGTTCAATCTTTCCCATCAGAATTATCCAGGCCTGCCTTCTAAGCGTTTGTTACTTATCCACTACTGTAATTTCAGCCTAATTTAACCAAAACCAAAGAAATCTGATACAGGCTGTTTCAGAACATGTAGAGAGTGTTGGTTTTTTAAATTGGTTGAAAGCCTATGGGAACCCTAAGGAAGCCTTGGCTGCAGCAGCAATTTGCAAAGAGTATTGCTGGCTGAGAACTGAATAGAAACTAATCTCTCAAGTGATTTCTGGTACCACATGGAACTCCTTTCTTCTCAGTGAAACCTTTCTTCAACCAAATCCAATAAGAAGAGACTGATGCGTAGTGTATTATAGTGCTCAGTAATGGCATGCCTTCTGCTTTAACTAATAGACTGATAGGCTGTCAGATGCAAATAAGCAGATCTCCCTCATTAATATGAAAGAATCAGTGATTTTTCGCATTTTCACAGAAGTACTCAGCACTGAGGCTGACTACTGGTTATGCAGCTGGCATACAGGAACCATCCTACAGAGGAGGAAGAAAGAACACAAGCCAGAACATTTTACATACTGGATTTCTGCCTGTCTGACCACATGACCAGGATTTTTGTTTATGAAACAAGCCCTGTTGTAGCTGTACGCTTCTGCGGGAGAACTTATCTTGGGCCGCATACCTCCGGGACACAGGGCTCTACCCACCCTGGGGACAATGATGCACAGACATCAATATGATGGATACAAAATGTCCGTTTATTTGGCTGCGTCACACGCTTATATAGCTCTTGCGGTTCCTGTTCCTGCCACTCCTATGGGGAGGAGTCTATCTTTCTGTCACATCCCGTAATCTTCCGGTCGCCGATCCCTGTCTATTCCCCTACATCTCCCCCTCCCCATGCTACTAAAATTCTACAAAGCTACTTGCGTAAGCGGATACATATTGCGGTCAGGTCTATATTCATGTAACGCTCGCAGGCGCTCTTTGATTTGTCTTATAACACAGCATAACAATGGTAGCCCACAAGTAACCATGATTACTACACACAACAAGATCCCCCCAATTATTACTATCCAGTTCCAGTTTATATCTCTCTTTTGCCGCCCTTTCCCAGTGTCGCTCTCGTTGCAATATTGCTTGCGATCTTGTCAAGGAGCTCATTTCTTTTCCCAATGGTACGGCTAGCATGAGGATCCATGTCAGCAGACCCTGCAAGAGACAACTCAGAAAGGGATTATTCATTGTACATCCTTGCACAGTTCTGCTTTCACACACTTTGCAGGCACCCATTCTATGCGCCCTTCATTCTCAACCGCGGCGTAGCCCCTCCCCAGGCATCTCAGTTTCCATCCTCTCTCCCATTGCTCACTGCCTGGGAACCTTACTCGTACCTGCAGATAGCGCTCGCCTGCTTGAGCTTTGCCAAAGTGCTTCTCCACTGCTGTAACTTGCTCCTGCCCGCGTATAAAATGATTAAGCGAATATAATGCACGCATTAAAATAGTTTGCTGAGCTGCTATGGGTACAGCTCCCTTATACCCCTACCCCTCCCCAAGCTGTATTATTTTTGCTTTCAAGGTGCGATGAGCGCGTTCTACTATAGCCTGCCCTGTGCTATTGTAAGCAATGCCGTGTTTTAATACAATATTCCAAGCTTTACACCATTCTTGGGTACTTCGAGCCCGAAAGCATGGTCCATTGTCTGTTTTTATCTCGGTAGGCTTTCCAAGCCACGCCATCACCGTGGTCCAATGCGTAGTCAAGTGCGTTGCGGTCTGCTTCCGATGTTGAGTAGCCATGATGACTCCACTATATGTATCAATTGTAATTGCCAGGTGCCTTCCGGGGGCCAACTGTGGACAGTCAGTAAAGTCAGTCTGCCAGATAGCATTTGCTTCCAGTCCTCGAGGGTTGACTCCTGCCTCCCACAATGGCGAGTGCTGACAGTAAGGACAGGTGGCTACTACTTCTCTTGCTGCTCTTACTGAGATGCCACACTCCTTTGCCAAGGCTTTAGCACCCAGGTGCAGTTGTTCATGTAGTCTCTTTGCCTCCGCCAAGGTCCAGACTCCCGCGGCTGCCTCATCAGCCATGCGATTCCCCTCAATCAGTGGTCCAGGCCCCGTCTGATGACTGCGAATGTGAATTACTGTCACCGTTGCTCCTCGCTGTGATAAAGCAGCCTCTAGCATCAAGGCAATTTCCGTGTGTGGTACACCCTCTCGTTGCATGGACATGACTAATTTATACACATATAAGGAGTCTGTGCACACATTTATATGCCGATCTATATCCTTCCGCAGGGCCATCTCTAGCGCTTTCGCTTCTAGCCACTGCACACTTTTACCCTGCTCCTCATACGTCTGGCGCATCCAACTATTTTCTTCTTTCCACACTACCGCCGCTCTGTTCGTCTTTGAGGAAGCGTCTGTGAAATATGTTGGTCCTGGGTGAGGGGTATCCAAAACTCTACTATCCACACTTAAATCCACCACTTTGGCTGTTTCGGCCCACCTCTGTACCGTGCCTGTGACTATTTTCCCTGGGTATGAGTATACCGCCAATTGTATATCCTCTTCACTCTCTACCACCTTCTGCCATTTCTCCCCATTCCACGGCACTGTCAGCTTATCTGGCTCTTTCCCAAAAATTACCTTGCTTTCCCATCGCAGCCGCCAAATCATTCCCCTGGCTACCTTAACTTTTGTGGAGAATGCATCCTTGGGAGCCTTCTGATATACCCATCGCAGTGGTTTTTCTTCCCCTGCTCGTATTTGATATAGCAATCCTAACCCTCCACAGGCGGTCAGAACCCAACCTGCAATTAATTCCTCCTGGGGGTCCCACCGCCATACTCCTTCCTTGTGCATTCGACGTTCTATCATCTGCAACTGCTGGACTGCCTCAGCGTCTAAACTCCTGGGCTCCCATGGGTTGGTCCCTTTCAGCAACGCATAGAAAGGTTGCATCTCCTCACCGGTGACGCGCACGAATGTCCGCAACCACTGCAGTGCTCCTACCAACTTCTGTACATCGTGTAAATTTTTAACCTTAGGTGTAAGTTTAATAGGCTGAGCTTGTATGGAATCCCCTTCTATTCTAGCACCCAGAAATCCACACACTGGTCCGCGCTGTACCTTTGCCTCAGCTACCTTGAGGCCCTGTTCCGCAAGGCCCCTTTGGGTGTCTGAAAAGACTTGTTCACACAACGCCTCGGTGGGCGCAGCTATGAGGACGTCATCCATGTAGTGGATCATGTAGATTTTCTCCTGATACTGCTGCCTTACATGCCGCAATGCAGAAGCCACATACCTCTGGCAGATCGCTGGAGAATTTTTCATCCCCTGCGGAAGTACTGTCCACTGCCATCTACTACCTGGTTCTGTGCGGTTCACCGCAGGCAGAGTAAAGGCAAATCTCTTTCTATCATCTGGATGTAGCGGAATGCTGAAGAAGCAGTCTTTGATATCTAAAACAATGACTTGCCATCCTCTTGGGACAGCACTCAGATCTGGTAGGCCAGGTTGGAGAGGCCCCATGTCCTCCATTTGCTGATTTACTGCTCTAAGGTCATGCAGCATCCTCCATTGGGTTTTATCTTTCTTTTTTATAGCAAATATAGGGGTGTTCCACGGGCTCATCGAGGGCTCTAAGTGCCCTGCTTCGTGCTCTCGTTTTACTATAGCTCTTACAGCCTCTGTTTTCTCTGTCGTCAGGGGCCACTGCTCCACCCAGACGGGCTGTTCGGTTTTCCACACTAACTTGTGCTGACGAAGCCCCTCTGAGGCAGTGGCCCTTATGCTAAATTTTTCAACCCGATCCCCATCTGGGCAAGGGCGTCTCGCCCTAACAAGGGGCTTGCTACCCCATCTGCTACTAGTATGGTCACTACAGCCGTGAGGAGCTTCCCTGCGTCCTCGTCCATGACTTCGAGTTTCACAGGGCAAGTACTTGTTCTCGTCTGTTGTTCTCCTCCTACCCCTATTATACATTTTCCCATGGCAAGGGGCCAAGTTGGTGGCCACCGTTTGAGTGGCATTATTGTGACATCTGCCCCGGTATCCACTAACATTCCCAGGCATATCCGTGCCGGGCAACTCGGTTCTTGCGGGGTAATCATCACTGCTGCCATGGGTCTCTCGTCACAGCCTATGACCAAGGCCACGCGGGGGCTGTAACCTGCAAATCTTGCCCCCCTGCATGACGGTTCACTCCCCCTTGGCTCGCTACGGTGGGCCAAGCTCCTGGCGCTGGCACTGTGATGGGGGTCATTTGACTCATAGGAGGCGCGAATCCCCCTCGCTTCGCCCTCCCTTGGCCGTTTCCCAGCCTTGTAGTTGGACAATCTCTTGCCAGGTGTCCTGGCTTCCCACACGCCCAGCATCTCCCTACTGGGCGCGCTCCTCCTCCATTACGTCCTCCCCTTTCCGCTAGTGGGCACCCAGCTTTAAAGTGCCCTCGCCGGCCACACAAGTGACATCTCGGCCCCACCCCGGCCGCTTGCACCATCACCCTTTCTTCCCTTCCACAGTCAGTGTTCTGGCAGACGTGCGCTCCCGCACCGCCATGCTGGTTCAACGCCTCCTGGCGCAAGACATGCCTGATGGTTTCACCCAATGGCGCCCCTACCGCCAGGGTGCGGAGGATATCTTGTGTTTGCGGATTTGCTTGATTTCGGAGGCAATCCATAAGGACTGCCTCCTTGGCTGCTGGTGGCAATTCTGATTCTATAATAGCCTTTTGCAACCTGTCACAAAACGTTGTAAATGGCTCTGCTAGTCCTTGCTGTATCTTTTGCCAAGGTTCTGCTTTTTTCTCATACCTGCCCACTTCACTATACGCTTTGCGGGAACTCTCCGTTACCGCTTGTAGCTCCCTGCCCCTTAATTCTGCTGCTTGCAACTGCGGGGTTTCCAGTCCGTGACTTCTGCCAGTGAGCCGGTCAAGGGTGGTCCCCCTCAGCGGGTGGCCCGGAACTGCCGCCACTTGCTGTACAAGGGCATGGCAGGCACTGTGCATTGCCTCCTTCCAAAGTATGTACATTGTGGGAGCCAATATTGCTTTCGCCAACTGCTTAGCATCAGAGGGGGTCAATGGCGCTGCATGCGCAGCATCCAGCAGCAATCCTACTCCTTCGTCTTTCAGCCCCTTTTCTCTAATTTCTCGCCATAAAGTTCGCACTAGCTTGGCATCTATCGGCGTCCACTCCACCCCTCCTCCTGGAGCTAATCGGACAGGGAAGATCCCGGGCATCTCTATCCTTACTCCATCGAGGCTACAATCTCTGGCTATCAGCCGCCAGTTAGGTAACTCAACTGACTGTCGCTGGGGCGCCCCCTTCGTTGAGAGTCCTGTCTGCCGCCGAGTTACTTCCCCTAGTGCGCGCATAGCCTGCTGCAGCTGCCGCAGCACGTCCTCCGCGGACCCCTCCAGAGCTGCAGCGCCCCGGACCTCCCCTGTTGACGGTCCCTCTCCTTCCTCCTTCTGATTGGTCCTCCGAGTCCCTGCTGCCTTATGCCTCTTTTTTGCGCGCCGCAGGCAAGCTGGTCTCTCTTCCCACATATGGGCATCGGTTTCTCCCCCAACTTCTGATTCGCTGCTACTCAAGGTTGTTCTATACTCCCCCTGTCCTCCCCTCCAGGCACCCCAATCCCCCTCCTCGTCCGACTCCCATCTCAAGGGTTGCCCCGGGAGCCAGTCTCGAGGGTCGGGCAGAGGGCTGTGCCGCTGCCGGCGCTGCTTCCGGCGCCGGTCATCTTCCTCCTTCCGCTTCGTCACTCCCGCTGCGTCCGCTGCCACGTCACCCTCCCCGCGCGCGGCCTCCCACGCCCGTACCAAATCATCCCAGGGGTATACGGGTGGGGGGCACTCTAAAGGCCCCGCTGGCTCAACAGGGAACACCGCCGCTTCCCGATCCACCTCCTTGGGAGCCTCAGACTGAGTCGCTGGCCAGGCTACTCCGTCCGAGCTCTCCCCTTCTTTCCCATCCCCCGCGATGCTTGCCCCTGTCTGCGTCCCCACCGCCCCTCCTGGGTCTCTTTCCGGGCTACTGTCGCCCGTAACACCGTGCAGGCACCGCCGCGCCTGCCGCCACGTCTCCTGATCATCCCGAGCTTTCAATAGTAATCCGTGTATTTTTCCCCAGACCTGTATGTACTGGGGTTTTCCCATCATAGCCCTTTCGGCTAACTCCTCTTTAATCCTCACCCACTTATCTTTATTAAATATGTCTGCGGGACTCCGTATGAGCCCCTGCGTAATCATCCATTGGATGGCTTTTGAGGTAGGCGTCTTCGATATCGAAGTACCATATTCCTTCCCCAATCCCTTCAGTACCTTTACGACTGATTCCATGGCGCGCCCGCCGTCCTGCGGCTCCCCGTCCCGCCCCTGCCTGCCCCAAGCTATCTTTCCCCCCAGCGAACTTGCCAAGCCGCCCCACCGATCACGTCGGGGTCACCACTTGTAGCTGTACGCTTCTGCGGGAGAACTTATCTTGGGCCGCATACCTCCGGGACACAGGGCTCTACCCACCCTGGGGACAATGATGCACAGACATCAATATGATGGATACAAAATGTCCGTTTATTTGGCTGCGTCACACGCTTATATAGCTCTTGCGGTTCCTGTTCCTGCCACTCCTATGGGGAGGAGTCTATCTTTCCGTCACATCCCGTAATCTTCCGGTCGCCGATCCCTGTCTATTCCCCTACACCCTGTCATGCTTTCAAGGCATAAGAAATCCTTGAGTAATAAAAGCCAAAGATGATAGGAGAAGAAAAAGCACACCCCAACCTCCTCCCCCCAGGAACTGCAGAACCAAAGCAAACTTCAGATTTACATTTCTTAAGAAACCTAAGCCTTGCTGAAAGCAAGTAGGACTCGGGCTTAGAAATTTCTGAATGTCTTAAGAAGATGTGGCTTAAAGCCATAGGACATGTAGGCCTTTCTCAAAATGTGGCCTTTGTCTTCTCAGAAGTCTCTTAATATTTGTTTTAAATGACCATGGAGATTTCGGTCTGAGTCACAGCATCACTGAGCGGTTGAGGTTGGAAGGCATCTCTGGAGATTGTCCAGTCTAACAGCAGGTTGCTCAGGGCTGTGTTCCATCAAGTTTTGAATCTCAGCAAGGATGGAGACTCCAGAGCCTGTCAGGGTAGCCTGTTCCAGTGTTTGACCATCCCCCAATATGAGGAAGATTTCTGTGTTTAAATGGAATTTCCCATATTTCAGATTGCGCCCATTGGCTCTTGTCCTTTCACTGCATACCGCTAAGAAGTCTGGCTCTTTCTTCACATGCTCCCATCAGCTATTTATACACATGGGCGAGATCCCCCCGAGCCTTCTCTTCTCTGGGTTGAACAATCCCAGCTCTGTCAGTCCCTTCTCCTATGTCAGAGTGGATTGTCTTTCTTTGAACAAGAGGTAATTTTGAAATGAGCCTACTAAAAAAAGATTAATTTGTTTAAGGAAAATATTCGTTCAGCGAGTGCTGGGTTACTCACTAGATAGATATATCTAACATATTAATGGACTGATTACATTTTTGTGACTATATCAGTGTAGCTACAATGTGGAAGAGATGTTAAGTTTCACGTGCCCTAAAATAAATGTATCGTATTCCCAAATTTCATTGTATGACATGGACCATGAGGTATTTCATAGAATCATAGAATCATTAAGGTTGGAAAAGACCTCTAAGATCATCAAGTCCGACCGTCAACCCAACGCCACCACGCCTCCTAAACCATGCCCTGAAGTGCCATGTCGACATGTTTTTTGAACACCTACAGGGATGGTGACGCCACCACCTCTCTGGGCAGCCTGTTCTAACGCCTGACCACTCTTTCGGTAAAGTCTCGTTCTTTTTCACAGAAGTTTGATAGCTCAGTATCCAGTCTGATACCTCCAAACACATTACTCATTTGATTTCCTCTTCTCTGAACTCAGACCTCCAGCTGGCGATCCAGTCCAGCACAGAAGTGCCCCCCACTTACATGGTGTCCTGCACATGGCCTCACCAACCCCTCATGCAATATCGGGGCTTTCACACGCCCTGTCCCACTGTCTCTGCATTCAGCCCCAAAACACCTCTTACGTACGGGCTGCTCCCATTTACCTACCTCCTGCCGCTCATGCAAATGTCTTGTTGCACTATATTTTTCCTAACGTGGTTGTGAATATTACTTCCCAAGGCCTACAATGCAAGTGAGGCTGTCCTTCTTGAGGTTTATCCAAGGACTCTCATGGCCACACACCTGGAAGCCTGCTTTTCCAGCCTCAGTCATATTATCGATGGTTTTTCCACATTAAATCCTTTTATTGCCCTTCTTGTTCACATCTGAGACTGACGCTTTTTCACAATTCCTTCTCCGGGTTTTCACAAATCTTCTTCAAGTACCAATCTGAAGAGAATTAAGTTTATTAGGCCTCTGCCTTTGAGATCTTTAATAAAGCTGTTAAACGATATCTGGGTGAAGATCACTACCTATGATTTCCCTCTGGACATGGATCCCCCCTCCTGCCATGTATTCTAAATAAATAAATACATTATTCTAAAAACATAAAGACAGCAAAGCCTGCCAAAAATTGCTAAGGAAAATCTAGGCTAAACGATGACTGCAAACCTCAAAGGAAGAGAAAAACCAGACAGCTGACCCAGAAGAGAGATTCACGCTATCCCGATTTTTCTTATTTCTTCTGTTCTGGAGTATTATCTAGGTTACTTATTCTGCTTACTTAGTGTCAGATTTCAGGTCACAAATTCCAGTTCTCTGTGTAAGGGAGTAACAAGTTCAAAAACTAACCGACTTGTTGAGACACATTGAAATGCACCCTGCCAGCTGATAATATCAGAGAAAACTTTACGACTGCAAGGCTATTCCCGGCACAAATGATATATGTAACTGAGGGTGCGTCTGCATATTTGAATTAAGTGTGTGTCATGGTCTTAGCTGGGATAGAGTTAATTTTCTTCACTCTAGCTGGCATAGTGCTGTGCTTTGAAATTAGCATGAAAAAAATGTTGAGATAACACACAGCTGTTTTGGCTGTTGCTGGGTAGCGCTCATACTAGTCAAGGACATTCCTAGCTTCCCATGCTCTACTGGGTGCACAAGAAGCCGGGAGGGGAGGGGGCACAGCTAAGAGAGCGGATTCAAACTGACCAAAGGGATATTCCATATCATGTAACATCATGGCCAGTATGTTACCTGGGAGGAGCTGGCCGGGGGAGGGAGGCAGCAATCACGGCTTGGAGATGGGCAGCATCGGTCGGCGGGTGGTGAGCGGCTGTATCGTTTGTGTTTCTGTGGATTTTTCCCTTTTTTCCCCTTCCCTTCCTTTTCCATTTTATGATATTAACATGATTGTCATTATTATCATAATCATTATTATAATTATTATTTTATTGTAATTATTAAACTGTGCTTATCTCAACCCACAGGTTCTTTTGCTCTTCCAATTCTCTCCCCCATCCCACAGGGGTGGGGGGGAGTGAGCGAGCGGCTGCGTGGTGTTCAGTTGCCAGCTGAGGCTGAACCACGACAGTGTGATAAGGGGCTTATACACAAGTAGTTCACGTGCGCTCTTTAAAACACTTTTTAAAACGGAAACCTTGTGCTTTCAAGTACAGGGCACCATTGATGAGGTGAGAAATGCAGAGTTTTGACTAATTTAGGTTCTGTACAGGTTATAATAATCCCATTTTGTGATCCTAATGCTTTGTCTACCTGCTATATATTTCTTCCATAAAGAAGTATGATTTACTTCTTTATGCTCAGTATGCAAGTACTATGAGGGACAGGGCTGCTTCAGCCTGGAGAAGGGAAGGCTTTGGGGGCACCTCAGAGGAGCCTCCTCCTGCCTACAGGCAGGCCGCTGAGAAGGTGTACAGTGGGTGAATGACTGACAACAGCTATAAATGAGATCTGGGCAGTTCCCATCTAACACAAAGACAAAATTACTGCTGTGAAGAATCAAGCCTGTCCCTGGGTGTGCTGGTTTTGGCTGAGAAGGGGTTAATTCTCTTTGCTGTAGTGCTTGTGGTGGTCAGGGACCTTTCCCAGCTTCCTGCATTCTGCCACATTGGCAGGAGGCTGGGAGGGGCAGGGCCACAGCCAAGAGAGCTGACACCAACTGGCCAATGGGGTGTTCATTCCATACCATGTGACACCATGACCAGTATATTAATGGGGGGAGTTGCAGCTCAGGAAGGTGTGGCGTTGGGTTGGTGACTGTCTGTGTCATGTGAGGTTTATTTTGGTGGTTCATTCCACTGCCCGCCCCGCCCCCGCCCTGAGAGTTTGCACCTCTTGTTGTTTTCCTTTCCATTGCATGTTTGTGTTTAATTTTTTTAATTATTATATTTTCATTTCATTATTAAACAGTTCTTATCCCAACCCACGAATGTTACCCTTCTGATTCTCTCCCCCATCTACCGGTAGGGGAGTGAGCGAGCAATTGTGTGGGGCTGAATTGCTGGCTAAAGCTCAGCAGTCTTTTTTGATGCCCAACGTGGGGCCCGAGGGTTGGAGATAATAACAGCTGCTGGTCACAGCACCATGTTCTCGTTTTTGCAGTTTGTGGTTAAGACTGCTGTTGGTTTCTTTAGTCTGCTGTGTTCTGCTGTGATTAGTAATGTTTTGCCCATGAGATTTGTTATGCAAACACTCGTTTTCAGCTTTATCTGGTATTTCGGGTTTTTGTTGAAACTGTTACTGTACTTTGGATACCACTTTACTGAGGCAATTGGCAAGTATACCTCCTCCTCTGAGAGATTTTATATGGAGGGAATACAGAATGGTATCTTTGCAACTTTGTTCTATGATGTCTGTGCCTCTAGTACAACAACCTTTTTGTATTTTGAACATCCTTGGGTGGTTAAGGTGCACTTATTGTTAGTTTTTGGGCATGTTGTTTTGGTTTTGACTAAGCAACTTCAGAATATTACCCAGAAACAGAACACCTTCAATACAGTGATGACATCATTGTGTGGGGCAACAAAGCAGAAGTTGTTTTTGAGAAAGGAGAGAAAAATAGTCCAAATCCTTCTGAAAGCTGGTTTTGCCATAAAACTAAGTAAGGTGAAGGGACCTGCACAAGTGATCCAGTTCTTAGGAATCAAATGGCAAGATGGACGTCGTCAGATCCCCATGGATGTGATCAACAAAATAACAGCCATGTCTCCACCAACTAGCAAAAAGGAAACACAAGCTTTCTTGGGTGTTGTGGGTTTTTGGAGAATGCATATTCCAGATTACAATATGATCGTAAGCCCTCTCTATCAATTGACCCGGAAAAAGAATGATTTCAAATGGGGACCTGAGCAATGACAAGCCTTTGACCTGAACAAACAGGAAATAGTTCATGCAGTAGCTCTTGGGCCAGTCCGGGCAGGACAAGATGTAAAAAATGTGCTCTACACTGCAGCCGGGGAGAATGGCCCTACCTGGAGCCTCTGGCAGAAAGCGCCAGGGGAGACCCGAGGTCGACCCCTAGGGTTTTGGAGTCGGGCATACAGAGGGTCCGAAGCGCATTATTCTCCAACTGAAGAAGAGATATTGGCAGCATATGAAAGGGTGTTCACGCTGCTTCAGAAGTGGTTGCCCCAAGTTCAGTATTAAGCATTGCACTTTAGTGTCCTCTCTTCTGCAACTCCATATGCAAGTCTCAGGTAATTAATTGTTTTTGAGGAAACCTATTTAAAGCTTCCAACTCCAGAAGCTTCCTCACGGATAATGTCAGTACTGGGATTCTTGAGCCAGATCTTCACCCCCGTCTTCTAAAGTCAGGCAACCATCAGTCAGCCAAAAGCGCAGCAAAGGAAAAACAGAAACACAACTACAGCAAAACTATGCAAGTTATCTTAGCACAGGGAGGAGACTAGAATTTGGCTTTGGTATAGATCAAAGGAGGCAAAGGATCATGAAGGGATGGTGCTAAAGAAAATGCTTTCATGGCCCCGGCTTCAGCATGCTGAAAGAAAGAAGCAACTCCCCAGGGAGGGCTTCGCTTCCAGGGTAGTGGCACATGGTGTCACTCAAGACATTTGAAGAAATTAAGTTCTTAGGTTTGAGTGAAAGCCATGTCTCATTCCAAGACGTGGCTGGTTTAGAGACTGCCTAGGGATCAGACAGCAGCACATTTATGCTGACCCGTTTGTCTCATTAGGCTCTGCAAATACTCCACATACTTCCAATAATGAAGATATATCTTTCTTTCACCAAGTGATTCCTGGATGAGTGACAACTGTCCTCAGCGTCACTGTTATTATTCTGGTTGAGCGTCTGGTTCTTTTGCGTGTGATGCCTTTAGGAAGGAAATGATGTCTTTACAGCCCTCCTGCTCTCATACTCGCATGGCTCTCATTCCTGTTGCCTATATTAAAAGGTGCAGTTGCAAATGCATTTTGTATGGTTTTGCTTTTGAGAGTACTTATCAAATTGCAGCTGTAGTAAGTTCACACCATTGCTGTGCAGAAAGCTGCCCCTTCCTATAAATCACTGCCCTCTGTTGATAGTAGCTATTACATCGGCACTGGATTCCAAAGTTACATCAATCTTACACAGGTGCTGCTGCACTTGCTAAATTATCTCTGGCTCATGCTAGCTATTTTCATAGCTGTGCTGGTTTTGGCTAGGATGGAGTTAATTCTCTTCACTGTAGCACCTGTAGTAGTCGGACCTTTCCAGCTTCCCATGCTCTGCCATGTGGGCAAGAGCCTGGGAGGGGCGGGGACACAGCCAAGAGAGCTGACCCAAACTGGCCAATGGGATATTCACTCCATACCATGTGATGCCATGATGAGTATATTAAGTGGGGCAGTTGTTGTGCAATGTTGTGTGGTGGTGGTTGTGGCTTGGTTGGTTGATTGGCTGGCTGGCTGGTTGGTTCGTTGGGTCATGAGTAGCTGTGTCATGTGGTGTTTGTTTTGGTTGTTCATTCCCCCTTCTCCCTGTTCTGGGTTTTGTCGCTCTTGTGATTATCCTTTTCATTGCATACTTGTTGTTGTTTTATTTTAATTATTAAGGTGTTCTTATCTCAACCCATGACCCTTCTCACTTTTACCCTTCTGATTCTCTGCCCCATCCTGCTGGTGGGGGAGGGAGTGAGTAGCTGTGTGGGGCTGAGTTGCTGGCTAATCCCCAACAGTTGCAGAATAGGAGGGAGGCAGCACAGGTGAGGCAGAACCATCAGGATCCAAAGTGTGACCTTGGCCTTCAAGCTGAGATTCATCTATGCAGGATCTTCTTGCTGCAACAATCTGTAAGCAATGCAGGACAGCTGCTACCAAGCAGACTGTGGTGGTGAGAGCTCTCATGGCCCAAAGAGCAGAGAGAACCTTCTTGAGAAGAAGGTGAGAAGGGTTGCATGCCTTCACGTGGTATAGCTTCAGTACAGTCTCTTGTTCTGTGCTTTTAGTGAGATGGAGTTCTTTGCAGCAGAAACACATCTTCTTTCCCCCCATATCCACCAAATTGCATCTTGGTAAACTGGACACAAACTGAATGTCTTGGCATTGCATTACAAATACATCCAGGTTCAGCAGAACACAGGCAATATTCATCAGAACAAATAGGTTAGCCAAAACTATCATTGGCCTCTTCCTTACCGTTAAGCCCAAGATTCCAGATAAGATTACGGAGGATCTGGCCCAGAAGAGATGGGTGTTATTCGCCTGCGGGATGCTGTTTAGCGACAGCACCCCAGAGTCCACCTGGATAGAAGATAGAGCAGCCCAGGGTGATCTGCAGCAGCCCCAGCCTCTGGAGGCAACTCCGGTCTGGTGTGAAAGAAAGGTATCCCTTCAAGGCAGATATTGTATATCGCTCAGGGAAATGGGCTGCCATGGAGAAAGGTATCCAGTACCTGAGGGAAGTAGCTGTGCTTGAGGTGTTTTATGGTGACCTGGACAATCAACAGTCATCCATAGATCCTGATGAAGCCCAGTGGACACGACCCATTTGGCGGAAATTTGTATGGAGGACAGCATGTAATCTCATTGGCATAACTGGCCTGAAAAGATGAAGAGGCACCAAAGGTGGGGGATGTGATTGACAGACTCTGGGAATCCAAAGCACGTGTCTCTTCCTCCTTCATCTTGGCTGTGGAGGAACTGTCCCAGGAGGTCCAGCAACTCAAAGAAGCTATGTCCTAGTCCCCACCTGTATGGACCAGTATCTCAGCCATTAGGAGTAAGTGTCCCTTTGCTCAAGAGAGAGGATACACACCAGATGCCACTCTATGGTTTCACCTGGGTGACACTGGTATGTGAGCTGCAAAGGAAAACAATCACTCAGGGCGGTTCTTCCAGGAAAGTTGCTGTTCCAGTTTCCAGTGAGCAGTTCCCCAGACAGAAGTGTAGGAGCACTGATTTTATTTATGATCTTAACAGGGCAAATATTGATTAGCATTTACAAGAAGTGAGTAGCAAACACTATGATCAGGAATAGAGGGGCCCTGCCTCCAGCCAGGTGGAGGAAAGGGACAACCGGCTTTACTGGACTGTGTGGATCCGATGGCCTGGCACATCTGACCCACAGGAGTATAAGGCTCTAGTGGATACTGGTGCACAGTGCAACCTAATGCCACCAAGCTGCATAGGGGCAGAACACATCTGTATTTCTGGAGTGACAGGTGGATCTCAGGAGCTAACTGTTTTCGAGCCAAAGTGAGCCTAACTGGGAATGAGTGGCCAAAGCACCCCATTGTGACTGGCCCAGAGGCTCCGTGCATCCTTGGCATAGACTACCAAGGAGAGGGTATTTCAAGGACCCAAAAAGGTACAGGTGGGCTCTTGGTATAGCTGCCTTGGAGATGGAAGAAATGGAACAGCTGTCTGCCTTGCCTGGCCTCTCAAAGGACCCCTCTGTTGTGGGGCTGCTGAAGGTCAAAGAACAACAGGTGCCGATTGCCACGGCAACGGTGCACCAGTGGCGATATTGCACCAACCCGAGACTCCCTGATTCCCCTCCATGAGCTCACTCTTCAACTGGAGAGCGAAGGAGTGATCAGGAAGACCCGCTCACCCTTTAACAGTCCCCTACGGCCAGTGTGAGAAGTGTAATGGAGAGTGGAGACTAACAGTAGGCTACTGTGGCCTGCATGAAGTCACTCCACCGTTGAGTGCTGCTGTGCCGGGCATGCTAGAACTTCAGTACAAACTGGAGTCAAAGGCAGCTAAGTGGTATGCCACAACTGATATTGCTAATGCATTCTTCTTAATCCCTTTAGCAGCACAGTGCAGGCCACAGTTTGCTTTCACTTGGAGAGGAGTCCAGTAGTCCTGGAATCGACTGGCCCAGGGGTGGAAGCACAGCCCTACCATTTGCCATGGACTGATTCAGACTGCACCCGACCAGGGTGGATCTCCTGAACACCTACAGTACATTGATGACATCGTTGTATGGGGCAACACAGCAGAAAACATGTTTGAGAAAGGGAAGGAAATAGTCCAAAGCCTTCTTAAAGCTGGTTTTGCCATAAAACAAAGTAAGGTCAAGGGGCCCGCACTAGAGATTCTGTTTTTAGGTGTGAAGTAGTAAGATGGACCTCTTCAGATTCCAGTGGATGTGATCAACAATATGGCAGCCATGTCTCCACCAACTAGCAAAAAAGAAACACAATAGTTTCTGGGTGTTGTAGCTTTTTGGAGAATGCATATTCCAGATTACAGTCTGATCGTAAGCCCTCTCTATCAAGTGACCCGGAAGAAGAATGATTTCAAATGGGGCCCTGAGGATTTACAAGCCTTTCAACAAACAAAACAGGAAATGGTTCATGCAGTAGGCCTTGGGCCAGTCCGGGCAGAACAAGTTATAAAAATTTGCTCTAAACCGAAGCCAAGGAGAATGGTCCTACCTGTAGTCTCTGGCAGAAAGCACCAGGGGAGATTTGAGGTTGACCCCTAGGGTTTTGGAGTTGAGGATACAGAGGGTCTGAAGCGCACTCTACTCCAACTGAAAAAGAGATATTGGCAACATATGAAGGGGTTTGAGCTGCTTCAGAAGTGGTTGGTACTGAAGCACAGCTGCCCTTGGTACCCCAACTTCTGGTGGTGGGCTGGATGTTCAAAGGAAAGATTCCCCTCTACACATCATGCACCTGATGTTACATGGAGCAATGGGTTGCACTGATCACCCAGAGGGCTCGGATAGCACACTCCAGATACCCAGGAATGTTGGAAGTGTTCATGGACTGGCCAGAAGGCAAAGCTTTTGGATTATCACCAGAGGAGCAGGTGACATGTGCTGAAGAAGCCCTACTCTATAACAAACTGCCAGAAAAAGAGAAGCAATATGCTCTGTTCACTGATGGGTCCTGTTGTCTTGTGGGAAAGCACCGGAGATTGGAAGGCAGCTCTATGGATTCCTAATTGAAAAGTCGCAGAAACTGTTGAAGGAGAAGGAGAATCGAGTCAGTTTGCAGAGGTAAAGGCCATCCAGCTGGCCTTAGACACTGCTGAATGGGAAAAGTGGCCAGTGCTCTATCTCTATACTGACTCCTGGATGGTGGCAAATGCCCTGTGGGGCTGGCTACAGCAGTGGAAGCAAAGCAACTGGCAGCGCAGAGGCAAACCCATCTGGGCTGCCACTTTGTCGCAAGTTATTGCTGCCCGGGTAGAGAATCTGGTTGTGGAAGTACATCATGTGGATGTTCACATCCCCAAAAGCCGGGCCACTGAAGAGCATCGGAACAACCAGTAGGTGGATTCGTCTATCAAGATTGAAGTGGCTGAGGTGGATCTGGACTGGCAAGGTAAGGGTGAATTATTTCTAGCTCAGTGTGCCCATGACACCTCAGGCCATCAAGGGAGAGATGCAGCATACAGGTGGGCTCGTGATCGAGGGGTGGACTTGACCATGGACGCTATTGCGCAGGTTATCCACGAATGTGAAACGTGTGCTGCAATCAAGGAAGCGAAGCGGGTAAAGCCTCTGTGGTATGGGGGACGATGGCTGAAATATAAATATGGGGAGGCCTTGAAAATTGACTATATTACACTCCTACAAACCCGTCAAGGCAAGCGCCATGTGCTTACAATGGTAGAAACATCGACTGGCTGGCTGGAAACATATCCTGTCCCCCACGCCACTGCCCAGATCACTATCCTGGGTCTTGAGAAACAAGTCCTGTGGCGACATGGCACCCCAGAGAGAATTGGGTCAGACAATGGGACTCACTTCCGAAATAACCTCATAGACACCTGGGCCAAAGAGCATGGCACTGAGTGGGTGTATCACATTCCCTATCACGCACCAGCCTCTGGGAAAATCTCAAGATACAATCGACTGTTAAAAACTACACTGAGAGCAATGTGGGGTGGAACATTCAAGCACTGGGATACACATTTAGCAAAAGCCACCTGGTTACTTAACATGAGGGGATCTGCCAGGCGAGCTGGCCCTGCCCAATCAGAACACTTATGTACTGTGGAAGGCGATAGAATCCCTGTAGTGCGCATAAAAAATATGTTGGGCAAAACAGTATGTTTAGGTGAAAACAGCCAATGAACTGAATAATATGCTGTCAATATCTATATATCAATATCTATATAATGTTGTATGTCATCACTACATATCACTACTATATGCCATATCAATGGAACGGTATCATGGTTGGTATCTCCCAATTAATAATAATAGCAAATGAACTTTCAATTGTACCAAGCAAAGTGCAGCAGTGAGAGAACAAGGACTAATGGTGCAGCGGTGATGGAACAAGGACTGACTTCAGCATGCAACAATCCGACACCACACACAGCACCTCTCTGAAAGACTCTTACAATAGATGGAACCCAAAGTCATGGACTAAATGAACTCAATGGACATTTCAGCGGCATTTTACAGGGGTGGTCCATAGACTAGGGGAATGATAAATGAATATCTGTATATCCTGTTAAATGATGAGAAGGTGGGTAGGGATTATGGAAATTGTACTGAATAGTATGGGACCTGAGCATGATGTAACTGATATGGAATAAGGGGTGGATACTGTCATGGTTTTAGCTGGGATAGAGTTAATTTTCTTCACTCTAGCTGGTATAGTGCTGTGCTTTGAACTTAGCATGGAAAAAAATGTTGAGATAACACACAGATGGTTTGGGCTGTGTCTGGGTAGCGCTTATACTAGTCAAGGACATTTCTAGCTTCCCATGCTCTGCTGGGTGCACCTGCTTAGTAGTCATTCAGACTACTGAGTCCTGATTTTGGCTTTTCATGGCATCAACAGCAGGTCAAATGAGGCACCTCCCCTGGTAGGCTCACCAGCTGTGTTTGGAAGCTGTGTGTGGAAGTTATCTTCCACACACTCCAGGAACCTCCTAGACTGTTTCTTCTCTGCTTCCCTGCTTCTCTGCTTCTCTGTCTTCCCTGCAGACATCTGGGAAATTGAAGTCCTGTGGGAAGCTCTAGCCCGGGAACGGCTAGCAGAAAGCGGGCATTGAAGTAGAAGGACAGGCTCAGGGTCGGAGCGACCTTGGGCCCAGCTGTTGTTGACCGGTAAAGGAGTGTGAGAAACAAGTAACTGCTAATTGCAAGGCTGAACACAAGAGATAAGCATGGGAGGAGTTGGCATTTACCTCCCAGCCAATGATGAGCTGCGCTTTTGCAATATGTATGAGCTAATTAAAGAACGGTATAAAAGATATTTGCTAATTGCCAATAAACGAGACTTGATGATCATCATCGGATGGTGCCTGTCTCCCGCTGGTTTTCCGTCAAATGGTGACCCCGACGTGATACCACGGACGGTCCAGCGTAGGGTTCGGGTCCTGCAAGCAGAGGGACGGCAAAACAGACAGCGCAGCTGGTCTGCGTACCCTGGGCAACCACATAGGTGGGCTCAGTCTGCGTGCCCTGGGCGACCACATAGGTGGGCTCAGCCGATACGTGCTGCCGAGACCTTGGGAGCTGCAACGGCGCCGACGAGCACAATGGAGAGGCAAGCAGCATATGATTTCTTTACATCTCTTTTAGAGAGGCGTAACATTAAGGGTATAGATTTACGTAAAGAACTACCGTTGTTGATAAGCTGGGGATGCAAGAAGGGACACTTTGTAAACCCACATACGGTGCATGAACTGGCAGAGTGGAGAAAGGTGAGGGACAGTTTGTGGGAGGCGGTGTTAGAGGAAGATAAAACTGCCAAGAAAATGAGTAAGCTATGGAAGGTAGTACATAACGAGTTATTGCAGATACAAGCAGAAAAGCGAGCTGTGCAGCAAGCTGTCTCAGCTCAAGAGCGAAATCGGAGCTACGGCTCAGACTGGGGACTTAGCTCCCCGGGCCCGCCTGCGGTTTCAACTGTCTACCTGCCCCCTGGGCCGGCAGACCCCTCAAACTTGCCCTCGTCACCCGCAACTCCCGCTACTGCGAATAACCAGCCCGCAACGGTACTGGCTCCCGGCCTAGGCCATGAGCCGATGCCTGGAGCGGAATCTGACTTGGTAGAAGCCATTGCGCGGGAGCGGCGAGGGGCATGGGCGGCATTAGCACGGGAGGGGGCAGAAAAGGGTGATCCTGAACTAGTTGAAGCCGGTGGTACTCTCGCTTTTCCGGTAATTTATAGACCGAATCCCGGGGGAGGACTGCAGGCGGAGATTACTGCGTTAGACTGGAAATTATTGTCCCAATTACGGTTCACTGTTAGTCAGTTCGGAGTATCGAGTGAGCCTGTAAGACAAATGCTGGACTATCTGTTCACTGCACATGTCTTGTTGCCTGCCGATATTAAAGGGCTCGCCAAGTTGATTTTTTCGCCACACCAAAGATTGCTGTGGGAGGCTCACTGGCAAGCTGAGGCACAGGCGTCAGCTGCAACCCAGAGGGCACCGGGAGATCCCCTTCAAGGCGTTACCTTGGATGAACTGTTAGGACTGGGAGCGTTCTTTAGAACGGAGGCACAGGTTTTATTGGGACCAGAGAAGTGTAGAGAAGCGATGAGAGTTGCTCGAGCAGCTATGACTAAGGTTAAGGATACAGGAGGAATCCCCTTTTATATGGGAATAAAACAAGGGAGAGCCTATGATGATTGTTTGTGGGATTTGGTGATAGATGACGATAAGACAGCGGAAAAGTTAATGAAACCTTGGCGGGAAGTGATTAACTGTATGAAAAAATATAAAACTGAAAAAAGATTAGCAACAGCCGCCTCTGATCGGCTAGACAACTGTGACCCCAATGCTGGGAAGATTGGAATTGGCTTAGACAATCTCTCTCCTCCCTTCTCGGGGATCCCAGTTGTCGTACCTCGAAAACCCCTTATTCCCCCCCCTCCCGCCCCTGATAAATCTACGTCTGTAGAACCTAGTGGAGGAGGAATAAGCTTGGGAAAGGGAGGTGAAGATATTGAAAATTTATGTGATGTAGTCTCTCCGGTGGAGGAAAATAAGCCGAGCACGCTGTCTAGTCACCGTTCTGTGCCTGCTGTGCGCAGCCAGGTTGACTGGCGAAAAATTGGGTTAGAGGCATTACAGAACGGGGACCTAGAGACTGCCGATTTGTTAGCTCAGGCTTTCCCTGTCATCTATCAACCGGACCCTGCTAACAATCAAAATTTATTCGCACACCACAATCCTCTTGATTGGAAAATTTTTATGAAGGGCCCATTGCTGCGTCAATGTGTTATGGAAAACTCCAACCATGCTACTAAAAGCATTTTAATTACACTTCCCCTAGACGCAGGCATTGAGGTGATGCTTGAACGCATGAGTCGGGTACCTCCCGGCCCCCGAGCTATGTTAGTTGAAGCATTGAGGGAAGTTGGGCAGGGAATGGTACGCGTTCAGCAACAAGTTTGTGCCGCTCTCGCCCCATTGGGTCCAGCCAAAAACTCTCAACAGTAACCAAAGAGGGTCACTGCCACATGGACTTTCCCAATCCCACTGACATGGCTCACGGAAGAGCCAGTATGGGTCGGGCAGTGACCGCTCAAACGGGAAAGTCTACAACAAGCCCGTATATTAATAAAACAACAATTAGATCAAGGACATCTCAAGCTGTTACATGATCTACGGGCAGTAAATCAGCAAATGCAAGCGATGGGGGCTTTACAGCCAAGCCTTCCAAATCCAGCCATGCTACCAACTGACTGGCATTTACTAATTATCGACTTAAAGGACAGCTTTTTTACTACAAAGCTGCATCCCTAGGATACCCAGCGATTTCCATTTACATTACCGGCAATCAACAGAGAGGATCCTGACTTACGCTTCGGATGGACAGTATTGCCACAAGGCATGCAGAATAGCCCTACTCTGTGTCAACTCTTCGTAGATGCTGCATTGAAAGAAGTGAGGCAGCAATGGCCGGACACTATAATTTACCATTACATGGATGACATCTTGTTTGCGCAAGTACAACCTTTCTCAGCACAGCAAGAATTATATTTACAGCAACAGCTCCAGCTACACGACCTAGTAATAGCAGCAGAGAAGGTTCAACGTTCACCGGTATGGAAATACCTTGGGTGGCGCATCAGTGACTCTCAGTTTTTCACCCAATGTTAAAGGGCACTGACCCTGCCGCGCCGGTCCGACCGACTGCTGAACAACACACTATGATACAACGTCTTAGCTCCGAGATCGTCCAGAGAGCAGTAGACCGCCTGGACCCCGATCTCCCCATCGATCTCACCATACTCCATGGTTCTACTCACATTTTGGGTGCACTTACTCAGTGCAAAAAGAAAAAGGGGGGGAAGATAAGGGTGTTGGAATGGCAAAAGTTTTGTTTGTGCAAAAGTTTTGTTTGTATTAAATCACTTATGCCTATTTGCAGAACACGATAACCCTCCTGCGTGGGTGCGTCAGTACAACACATTGCAGGTATCCCTCACAACCCAACGGGTCAAGCAATAGTGGAACGAGCTAATGGGTTGCTGAAAACCTATGTTCAAAAGTATGCAGATATAAAAGACCCGCAAGAGCGGCTGGTAAAAGCACTGTTTGTGTTAAACTATTTGTGTGTATTTGGCTCTGAGGGAGTGCCTGCTGTCATCGTTCACTATAGACAGAAAAAGGACGAACGGGAGCTACCCCGAGTTTGGGTCAAATATAAAGACCCGCATACGGGTGTATGGTCAGGGCCTGTGGAGGTTTTATATTGGGGGAGGGGGTATCTCTGTTTCTACCCCTACAGGGCCGCAATGGATTCCAGCTAGATGTGCCAGACCCGCCACCTCCCCCGCACAGCGCGACGCAGAACAGTTGCCCACCGCGGCACCAGCCGAAGCGGCACCTGAACGGTTGGGATCAGCGGAAGGAACCCAGAGGAGCGCTGCACAACACTCACCAGTGAATAACCACGGTCCAGGAGGAACAAAGGTCCCAGAGGGTGCATAGCGCCCGAGGTTTGGTCTGGTTTCGACCGAGAATACAAGGCGGACTGATAATGAACTCTGCTGAACAGAAATTATGGGTATTAGCCCTTTTAAGTGTATGTAGCACTGCCCTTGTGCCTAACGTTTTTGACCCACGAGAAAATATCTGGGTCACGCTAGCTAGATCATTGAATACGACTAGCTTTTGTGCCAGCCTAGCAACGCCCGACTCCCCATTTATCACATGTCTTATTGGGGTGCCTTTAAGTAATGCAACCTTTATGACCTTTGCCCAGTCCGTAGCAGAGCTGCGACAGCAGCATAATATAACTCGGAAGCTTCCCTTTAAGTGGCGTGACGCCCCTTCGGTGTTTGTTGAGTATGATATCTGGGATGATGTACTCCCCGTAGGCCCAGAACCACAAGAGCTTGCCCTTGTGGGCTCTCTTAATGCTACTGCTTGGTGTAACTATACCTCTGTAAATATATCACGCTCTAACAATATGCTTATTGCGCTACCTGCAGGTTTGTTTTTAATTTGTGGAGATCGGGCTTGGCCTGGCATCCCGTCACATATAAAGGGAGGGCCTTGCTCTATAGGTCGCCTAACGTTTCTTACCCCTAACACTTCAATGATTTATCAACATCATAGAAAGATGAGAAGCGAAAGGAGCACTCATAAGTTTGAGGATAACTGTGACTCTACAGCTGAATTTTGGAATCCTACAAAGATCATAGCTGTTTCCTTCTTGGCTCCTGGAGTTGGTGTTGCTCAAAGCCTCACGACATTAAACAAGCTAGGGTGTTGGCTAGCTAAGCAAACAAATGCCACATCAAAGGCATTATCTGACTTATTACTAGATGTAGACTCTGTAAGACAGGATGATCCATGGCATTGGTTTAACAGCTTGTTTAATGGATGGGGCATTGGCAATGGGATCAAGAGTATTTTGCAGATGGGATTAATAATATTTATACTGTTTATTATTATATTAATGTGTGTCCCTTGTATATCGCAATGTATGCAACAAATGATGGAAAGAAGTATGAGTGCCATGTTCCTTTCTCAAGGAACAAAAGAAAAAGGGGGAGATGTGGGAAACTCTAGCCCGGGAATGGCTAGCAGAAAGAGGGCATTGAAGTAGGACAGGCTCAGGGTCGGAGTGACCTTGGGCCCAGCTGTTGATCAACAAAAGAATGTGAGGCCAGCTGTTGTTGATTGACAAAAGAATGTGAGAAACAAGTAACTGCTAATTGCAAGGCTGACCACAAGAGATAAGCATGGGAGGAGTTGGCATTTACCTCCCAGCCAATGATGAGCTGCGCTTTTGCAATATGTATGAGCTAATTAACGAACGGTATAAAAGATATTTGCTAATTGCCAATAAACGAGACTTGATGATCATCATCGGATGGTGCCTGTCTCCCGCTGGTTTTCCGTCAAAGTCCCCCACTAGAACAAGGGCAACCGATTGTCATACTTATGCCAGCTGCTTGTAGAACACTTCATCTAGCTCTTCATCCCGGTTGGGTGGTCTATAACAGACTCCTAGCAGGCTATCTGCCTTGTTGGCCTTCCCCCTCATCCTTACCCATAAGCACTCGACCTTATGGGTAGTTATTGGGCAGCAAAACCAGCAAAACTAGCTCAGGTCGGGTCACTGCTGTACTTGCACTGCTTCTCGTAAGGCTCGTCCTCCATTGGTTCGGGTGGTTCCTGCTATTATAATTCCTATAACATGCAACTGAAATAATGGGTTACAACTATTTAAAGGTATATCCATTACAATCTCCACCCCGGTCCCTTTGGACCAGATCATAGGTTTTACCATTGCAATGAACTCCTCCCCTTGCCCCTGATCCGGCTTGGATTTATCCACAGACTGCAGTCCCTTAGGGGAGTACCTGCTCCAAGTAGAACCTTATCTGTGAGCCACAGTCTCTTCAGGGGTATACCTGCTGTGGCATAGACTTAACCAGAGCCACAGTCACTTTGATGTGCACCTATTCCAGTGTCGCCTTCTCCATGGGCCACAATGCCTTCAGAGGTGCACCTTCTCCGGCGTGGCAGATACACAGATACCATCCCCTTACTCTATGGACCGTCCCTTTAAAATGTCACAGATGTCCACAAAACGTCCACTGAGGTCATTTAGCGCATGACATTCGGGTTCCATCAATCGTAACAGTCTTTCAGGTCAGGGAAGATGGTGCGTTTGGTGTTGGATTGTTGTACACTGAAGACAGTCCTTGTTCCATCACCGCTGCACTTTGCTCAGTTTAACCAAAGTTCATTCTTAATTAACCTGGGAAATTCCTACTGTGATACCATTGATATGGAATATAGCAACCACAGAAGAGATTAAATACAATATTATATAGCAATTAACATCATACCATTCAGTCATTGGCTGTTCTCACCCAAAATCAAGTCCCCTTGAGGTAAACACCGGACTCCTCCATCCTCCCGTATAACCCACCAAGTACACCCAGGTCCTTCAGTAAAAGAAATCCCACTGTCGTGGTTTAGCCGGCAGCTCAGCCCCACACAGTCGCTCACTCACTCCCCCACCGGTAGATGGGGGAGAGAATCAGAAGGGTAACGCTCGTGGGTTGGGATAAGAACAGTTTAATAATTAAAATTAAAAGAAACAACAACAGAAATGCAATGTAAAGGAGAACAACGAGAGGCGCAAAGCCCTGGGGGCGGGGGGAAGGGAGGGGAGAGGGGGAACGAACCGCCGAAACAAACCACATGCGACGGAGCCACTCACCGCCCACCGACCCGACGCCGCGCCGCTCCCGAGCTGCAACTGCCTCCGCTTAATATACTGGTCATGGTGTCACATGGTATGGGATGAACATGCCATTGGCCAGTCAGGGTCAGCCGCCCCCACCATGGCCCTGCTCCTCCAGCCCCCCGCCACACACAGAGCGCGGGAAGCTGGAAAGGTAGCCGACCCCCATTGTGAGGAGAATTAACCCCTTCTCAGCCAAAACCAGCACACCCACGAATAGGTTTTCCTTTGTTTGAGGCAGGAATAACCCAGACCGTTTTCCCCAGCATATTTTTTACGTGCACTACAGGGACTTTATCCCCTTCCACAGTACATAAGGGTTCTGACTGTGCAGGGCCAGCTCGATTGACAGATACCCTAGTGTTGAATAACCAGGTGGCTTTTGCTAAATGTGCATCCCAGTGTTTAAATGTTCCACAACCCATTGCTCTCAGTGTAGTCTTTAATAGTCCATTGCATCTTTCAACTATCCCAGAGGCTGGTGCATGAACAGGGGATGTGATACACCCCCTCAATGCCGCGCTCTTTGGCCCAACTGTCTATGAGGTTGTTTCAGAAATGAGTCCCATTGTGTGACACAGTTCTCTCTGGGGTACAGGACTTGTTTTTCCAGGCCCATGAGAGTGTTCCAAGTGGTCGCATGGGGCACAGGATATGTTTCTAGCCAGCAGTTGCTTCCACCATTGTAAGCATACGGCACTTGTCTTGGCAGGTCTGTGGGAGTGAAATCTAGTCAATCTGCCAAGCCTGCCCATAGTTTTATTTCAGCCATCGTCCCCCATACCACTTTTCCCATTCAGCAATGTCTAAGGCCAGCTGGGTGGCCTTTACCTCTGCAAACTGACTTGATTCTCCTTCTCCTTCAGCTGTTTCTGCGACTTGTCGTATAGGACTCCATACAGCAGCCTTCCAATCTCCGGTGCTTTCCCACAAGACAACAGGACCCATCAGTGAACAGAGCATATTGCTTCTCTTTTTCTGGCAGTTTGTTATAGAGTAGGGCTTCTTCAGCACATGTCACCTGCTCCTCTGGTGATAATCCAAAAGCTTTGCCTTCTGGCCAGTCCATGATCACTTCCAACATTCCTGGGTATCTGGAGTTTCCTACTCGAGCCCTCTGGGTGATCAGTGCAACCCATTGCTCCATGTAACATCAGGTGCATGATGTGTAGAGGGGAATCTTTCCTTTGAACATCCAGCCCACCACCAGAAGTTGGGGTACCAGGAGGAGCTGTGCTTCAGTACCAACCACTTCTGAAGGAGCTCAAACCCCTTCATATGCTGCCAATATCTCTTTTTCAGTTGGAGTATAGTACGCTTCAGACCCTCTGTATCCTCGACTCCAAAACCCTAGGGGTCAACCTCAAATCTCCCCTGGTGCTTTCTGCCAGTGGCTCCAGGTAGGACCATTCTCCTTGGCTTCGGTTTAGAGCAAATTTTTATAACTTGTTCTGCCCGGACTGGCCCAAGGCCTACCGCATGAACCATTCCCTGTTTAATTTGTTGAAAGGCTTGTCATTGCTCAGGGCTCCATTTGAAATCATCCTTCTTCCGGGTCACTTGATAGAGAAAGCTTAAGATCAGAATGTAATCTGGAATAAGCATCCTCCAAAAACCTACAACACCCAAAAACTATTGTGTTTCTTTTTTGCTAGTTGGTGGAGACATGGCTGCCATATTGTTGATCACATCCACTGGAATCTGAAGAGGTCCATCTTACTGTTTCACCTATAAGAACTAGATCTCTTGTGTTGGTCCCTTGACCTTACTTTGTTTTATGGCAAAACCAGCTTTAAGAAGGCTTTGGACTATTTCCTTCCCTTTCTCAAACATGTTTTCTGCTGTGTTGCCCCATACAACGATGTCATCAATGTACTGTAGGTGTTCAGGAGATCCACCCTGGTCGGGTGCAGTCTGAATCAGTCCATGGCAAATGGTAGGGCTGTGCTTCCACCCCTGGGCCAGTCGATTCCAGGTCTACTGGACTCCGCTCCAAGTGAAAGCAAACTGCGGCCTGCACTCTGCTACTAAATGGATTGAGAAGAATGCATTAGCGATATCAATTGTGGCATACCACTTGGCTGCCTTTGACTCCAGTTTGTACTGAAGTTCTAGCATGCCCGGCACAGCAGCACTCAACGGTGGAGTGACTTCATGCAGGCCACAATAGCCTACTGTTAGCCTCCACTCTCCATTACACTTCTCACACTGGCCATAGGGGACTGTTAGAGGGTGAGCGGGTCTTCCTGATCACTCCTTCGCTCTCCAGTTGAAGAGTGAGCTCATGGAAGGGAAACAGGGAGTATCGGGTTGGTGACATAGTGCCAGTAGTGCACCGTTGCCGTGGCAATCAGCACCTGTTGTTCTTTGACCTTCAGCAGCCCCACAACAGAAGGGTCCTTTGAGAGGCCAGGCAAGGCAGACAGCTGTTCCATTTCTTCCATCTCCAAGGCAACTATACCAAGAGCCCACCTGTACCTTTTTGGGTCCTTGAAATACCCTCTCCTTGGTAGTCTATGCCAAGGATGCACGGAGCCTCTGGGCCAGTCACAATGGGGTGCTTTGGCCACTCATTCCCAGTTAGGCTCACTTTGGCTCGAAAACAGTTAGCTCCTGAGATCCACCTGTCACTCCAGAAATACAGATGTGTTCTGCCCCTATGCAGCTTGGTGGCATTAGGTTGCACTGTGCACCAGTATCCACTAGAGCCTTATACTCCTGTGGGTCAGATGTGCCAGGCCATCGGATCCACACAGTCCAGTAAAGCCGGTTGTCCCTTTCCTCCACCTGGCTGGAGGCAGGGCCCCTCTATTCCTGATCATAGTGTTTGCTACTCACTTCTTGTAAATGCTAATCAATATTTGCCCTGTTAAGATCATAAATAAAATCAGTGCTCCTACACTTCTGTCTGGGGAACTGCTCACTGGAAACTGGAACAGCAACTTTCCTGGAAGAACCGCCCTGAGTGATTGTTTTCCTTTGCAGCTCACATACCAGTGTCACCCAGGTGAAACCATAGAGTGGCATCTGGTGTGTATCCTCTCTCTTGAGCAAAGGGACACTTACTCCTAATGGCTGAGATACTGGTCCATACAGGTGGGGACTAGGACATAGCTTCTTTGAGTTGCTGGACCTCCTGGGACAGTTTCTCCACAGCCAAAATGAAGGAGGAAGAGACACGTGCTTCGTAATCCCAGAGTCTGTCAATCACATCCCCCACCATTGGCGCCTCTTCATCTTTTCAGGCCAGTTATGCCAATGAGATTACATGCTATTCTCTGCACAAATATCCGCCACATGGGTCATGTGCACTGGGCTTCATCACGATCTTTGGATGACTGTAGATCATCCAGGTCATCATAGATCACCTCAAGCACAGCTACTTCCCTCAGGTACTGGATACCTTTCTCCATGGCAGCCCATTTCCCTGAGCGATATACAATATCTGCCTTGAAGGGATACCTTTCTTTCACACCAGACCGGAGTTGCCTCCAGAGGCTGGGGCTGCTGCAGATCACCCTGGGCTGCTCTATCTTCTATCCAGGTGGACTCTGGGGTGCTGTCACTAAACAGCATCCCGCAGGCGAATAACACCCATCTCTTCTGGGCCAGCTCCTCCATAATCTTATCTGGAATCTTGGGCTTAATGGTAAGGAAGAGGCCAATGATAGTTTTGGCTAACCTGTTTGTTCTGATGAATATTGCCTGTGTTCTGCTGAACCTGGATGTATTTGTAATGCAATGCCAAGACATTCAGTTTGTGTCCAGTTTACCAAGATGCAATTTGGTGGATATGGGGGGAAAGAAGATGTGTTTCTGCTGCAAAGAACTCCATCTCACTAAAAGCACAGAACAAGAGACTGTACTGAAGCTATACCACGTGAAGGCATGCAACCCTTCTCACCTTCTTCTCAAGAAGGTTCTCTCTGCTCTTTGGGCCATGAGAGCTCTCACCACCACAGTCTGCTTGGTAGCAGCTGTCCTGCATTGCTTACATATTGTTGCAGCAAGAAGATCCTGCATAGATGAATCTCAGCTTGAAGGCCAAGGTCACACTTTGGATCCTGATGGTTCTGCCTCACCTGTGCTGCCTCCCTCCTATTCTGCAACTGTTGGGGATTAGCCAGCAACTCAGCCCCACACAGCTACTCACTCCCTCCCCCACCAGCAGGATGGGGCAGAGAATCAGAAGGGTAAAAGTGAGAAGGGTCATGGGTTGAGATAAGAACACCTTAATAATTAAAATAAAACAACAACAAGTATGCAGTGAAAAGGATAATCACAAGAGCGACAAAACCCAGAACAGGGAGAAGGGGGAATGAACAACCAAAACAAACACCACATGACACAGCTACTCATGACCCACCACCAACCAAGCAGACCCAACAACACCACTCCCCAAGCCACAACCACCACCACACAACATTGCACAACTGCCCCACTTAATATACTCATCATGGTATCACATGGTATGGAATTAATATCCCAATGGCCAGTTTGGGTCAGCTCTCTTGGCTGTGTCCCCGCCCCTCCCAGGCTCTTGCCCACATGGCAGAGCATGGGAAGCTGGAAAGGTCCCTGACTACTACAGGTGCTACAGTGAAGAGAATTAACTCCATCCTAGCCAAAACCAGCACAGCTATGAAAATAGCTAGCATGAGCCAGAGATAATTTAGCAAGTGCAGCAGCACCTGTGTAAGATTGATGTAACTTTGGAATCCAGTGCAGATGTAATAGCTACTATCAACAGAGGGCAGTGATTTATAGGAAGGGGCAGCTTTCTGCACAGCAATGGTGTGAACTTACTACAGCTGCAATTTGATAAGTACTCTCAAAAGCAAAACCATACAAAATGCATTTGCAACTGCACCTTTTAATATAGGCAACAGGAATGAGAGCCATGCGAGTATGAGAGCAAGAGGGCTGTAAAGACATCATTTCCTTCCTAAAGGCATCACACGCAAAAGAACCAGATTCTCAACCAAAATAACAACAATGATGCTGAGGACAGTTCTCGCTGATCCAGGTATCACTTGGTGAAAGAAACGTAATGCACCATTACTGGAAAAATGTGGATCATTTACACAGGCTAATTAGAAAAACAGGTCAGTGTGGATGAATATAAATTATTTTCCTAGAGAGTAAGGGTCTAACCAAAGGGGACTGAGTTAGAAACAACAATCGTGAAGTTACTGATCAACTGGAATATCATAAAAAAGGATTAGTAAAACTGCATAAATCAGCGAAGCAAAATGCATCAGAGAAATAAAACTCAAGACTGTATGAAAGGGTTTTTATCTCTTTGGCTACTTTTATTCAACATTCTGACATACGCTGCTTGTAAATGTGCTGCTCTCTGATCCCTGGGCAGTCTCTAAACCAGCTATGTCAAGGAATGAGACATGTTTTTCACTCAAACCTAAGAACTTAATTTCTTCAAATGTCTTGAGTGACACCATGTGCCACTATCCTGGAAGTGAAGCCCTCCCTGGGGAGTTGCTTCTTTCTTTCAGCATGCTGAAGCCAGGGCCATCCTTTACTCACATTATCAAGTTGTTTGGAAAAGTATCCCGCCGGCTGCCTCCAGGATCCCAACTGTTGTGCCAGCACGCCAAGGGCCAGATGTTGCCTTTCAGGTACAAACAACTCAAAAGGTTTGGTCAGATCAGGTAAACCCAGTGCAGGGGCCATCATTAGTGCCTTTTTAAGTTCTCTGAATGATTTCTGACACTCAGGTCTCCTAGTCAGATACCGATCTCTAGATTCTCTTAAAACCTCACATAGTGGCTTCACATACAGTCCATAATTCAGAATCCAGAGTCGACACCATCCAGTCATCCCCGGAAAAGCTCTCAGTTCCTTCGGGCTGCAAGGCTTGGGGATCTGACAAATAGCTTCTTTCCTTTCATTTCCTAATTGTCTTTGTCCTTGAGATCTCTCAAATACCAAATAAATCACTGCTTCTTTTCCTATTTGGGCTTTGTTTCTGGAAACTCTGTATCCTCCTTGGCCCAGAAAATTTAATGAGCTGATAGTAATTTCAGAACATTTTCTTTACTTTCTGCCGCTATCAGCATGTCATCCACATACTGTAACAATATGCCTCTCCCTTGGTTCTGTTTTCTCCATATTTCTAATTCTTTTGCCAGCTGATTCCCAAATATCATAGGGCTATTTTTGAATCCTTGTGGAAGTACAGTCCATGTTAGCTGCGTCTTTCGTCCTGTGGTGGGGCTTTCCCATTCAAAAGCAAATATGCTTTGACTTTTTTTATGTCCAGAGGTATGCAAAAGAAGGCATCCTTCCAATCTAGTACAGTAAACCATTTATGCTCCTCTTTTAAAGAGGTCGGTAAAGTGTACGGATTAGCCGCTACTGGGTGTATATCTTGGACTATCTGATTTATGGCCCTTAAATCCTGAACTAATCGGTATTCCTTGCCCCCAGATTTCTTTACTGACAATATAGGAGTATTATATTCTGATTCACATTCTACCAAAAGCCCATATTCTAAAAATCTTGTAATTATTCCCTCTAACCCTTTTCGAACCTCCCACTTAATAGGATATTAGTTTTGTCTTACCGGCCTGGCTCCAGGTTTTAATGTTACTTTTACTGGCTCTGCCAATTTAGATCACCCCGCAACTCCACTCGTCCAAACCAAAGGAATTACTGCATTTTCCACTTCTTCGGGAATCTGTTCCTTCCTGGAGGGATCCTGTAACATAAACACTCCCGCCTCTATGGCTTTTGATTCTGGTATTAGTAATTTAATCCCTCCATCTTTAAAAGTTATTTGTGCATCTATTTTACTTAATAGATCTTGTCCTTTCAGAGGTAGCGGGCATGTTTCCCCAATTTAAACTTTAATGGCTCTAAGAAAAGCCAATTTTCTTTCTGCCCTGTCGCACCAACATCATCTGCGGATTTACGGCTACGTTTCCCTTTACATGTATTCAATACCGAATAAGCGGCCCCCGTATCTACTAAAAATTCTATTTCTTCATTCCCTAGCTTCAAGGTAACCAGGGGTTCAGCTAGGGTTGATTCCCCCAGTCTCCTTCATGCCAAGCTACTTCAAGCATTTTGCCCAAATCTCTAGGTTCAAGTGCTTCCAATTCCTGAAGTTTCTTTCTAATATCTGGGGATGATTGTCCCATGAATACAGAGGCCAATCGTCTTGCTGCTTCTGTTTTTTTTTTCTCTGGGTCCAAATTAGTATATTTTCTGGCAGTCGCCTTCAGTCTTTCCATAAAGGCTGAAGGGGACTCATTTAATTCTTGTCTCACTTCAAAAATTTTGACCAATTTATTGCTTTTGGCATTGCCTGTCTTACACCAAATAAAATCCATCTTTGATATCTAGTCAGCATTCCCCTGGGTCCCGGTCGATTAGGGTCCCACTCGGGATTTGTAGATGGAAAATTCTGATCCGCTGTCCCCTGTAAATTTCCATTAGCGTGTGCTCCCTGCACATGCCTTCTGGTTGCATTCAATACCATTTTCCTGTCAGTTTCATCAAGCAAAGTATCCAATATCGCAAGTAGAACAACACTTTTCCAAGGTCTCACCACATTTTCATCCTTTCAAGACCATTGCCATATAATTTTGGGGATATATCCCACACTGTTTCTGCCACTCTGTATGATTCCGCAATGTAAAGAATAAATCAACATAAGCCATTTCATTCCATTTTCCTTCTCTTTTACAAACTAACATTAATTGCAATGGTGTTATATTGCAATGTCCCATTTTCTGGACATTTCTCCCCACCTTCCGACCGATACATTGGCCACCAGTGATTACAATATTCAATTAATTGTTTCCGAGTTAAAGGATCACCCCCCATATCTTTCCAATGTCTCAGAATACATCACAACAGTGTCTTTTGTGGGATGGGTTTCTTGCTTGAAAAAGTTCCCATCTTCCCAAGAGACTAGTAAGTGTGATTGTGCACTATCACAGGCACTAGTCAGAGGGGCGTTGGTTTTTTTTTTTTGTAGTTGTTGTGGTCCCCCCCCCCTTTTTTTTTTTTTCTTTTTTGAAGCACCCTCTGGGATTCCAACCCCCTGTCGGAACCCATAAACCATGCGGGGACTCGAACCCCTATACCATGCAGGGACTCTCTCTGCAAATTCTCCTCCTAACGTGCATCCCGCAAGTCATGATGGACAAAGCTTATATTGCTCAGTTACGTACATCTGCATTAGATTTCCTGGAACTAATCATAACACTTGCATCTTAATTACCCATGCGTTTTAAGTCCCTTCTTCCACATATGGTCATGAGTTGGCCCATCGAGTAATGTTGTCACAGTGTATTGCAAGGTGTGTTGGCTTCAACTGGTGTTCTGACTCTTACCTAGATGGAGGTGTCCTTAGGTCCTTTTGCCTTGGTTTGGACTGGCACCTGCTGCTAGGTTGTTTGCATCTCTCCAGGACGTTCCCCATCAGGCTTGTGAAGATTACGTCCTTGAGTGCATTCTTGCCTGAGGCCCCTTACAAGAGTGGCAGTCGTGAGGCTGTTGCGGGTTTGTCCTGGGTGCTTCTGAGTGGAGCCTCAGGGGTCATGAGGTGGTTTCCAGACAGGAGTTTGGTAGTTCTGCAGTGTCCTTATCTTTATGTCTCTGTACACCTGCGTCGCAAATTTGGTTTCGGCGCTTCTTGTCTTGAAGCCTTTCTGACTCCCCCAAAGCAACAAGTTTTAGTCACAACAGCTCTAACTCTATCAAGCCCTCCTTTTCTTTTTGAGGACTTGTAGCTTACCTGCTACAGTCCTCGATATAAGAATTTACTAAGTCTCAAACAGAGACTATTATAGCAGTGTTTTACTTTTGCTTGCAATTTTCATAATAATTCATCCTTTTCAAGGGCCCGAGTAAAATATTTCCCTGTTTCCACTTGGTGTCTAATCTTATTTCTTTTCCAGTTACCGTATGTTTCAGTTGAATTTTGACAACACCAAAGAAAACCTCTAAGAGACACACAAACAAACATTCCTAAAACCATTTGCGTAACCAATCCAATGAATAATTGTTTTAACCCTCTTAGATTAGGAAGCCAAGAAGTCGGTTTATCCCACAAATCTCAAAACCCTAAAGAAGTGTGTAGGGAAATAGACAGGGATCGGCGACCGGAAGATCACGGGCTGTGACGGAAAGATAGACTCCTCCCCATAGGAGTGGCAGGAACAGGAAGCTCAAGAGCTATATAAGCGTGTGACACAGTTAAATAAACGGACATTTTGTATCCATCATATTGATGTCTGTGCATCACTGTCCCCAGGGTGGGTAGAGCATCATTTCCTTACTAAAGGCAGCAGACGCAAAAGAACCAGATGCTCAACCAGAATAATAACAGTGATGCTGAGGACAGTTCTCACTCATCCAGGAATCACTTGGTGAATGTAAGATATGTCACAATTATTGGAAGTATGTGGATCTTTTACAGAGCCTAATGAGACAAACGGGTCAGCATAAATGTTCTGCTGTCTGATCCCTAGGCAGTCTCTAAACCGGCCACGTCATGGAATGAGACATGTGTCGTGGTTTAGCGGCAGCTCAGCCCCACACAGCCACTCGCTCACTCCCCACCGGTAGATGGGGGAGAGAATCAGAAGGGTAACGCTCGTGGGTTGGGATAAGAACAGTTTAATAATTAAAATTAAAACTACAGTAGAAATGCAATGTAAAGGAGAACAATGAGAGGCGCAAAGCCCCAGGGGAGGGGGGAAGGGAGGGGAGAGGGGGAACGAACCGCCGGAACAAACTGCCCGCGCCGCAGCCGCTCGCCGCCTGCCGACCCGCCTCCGCGCCGCCTCCGCGCTGGCGCTGCAACTGCCCCCCCTCAATATATTGGTCATGGTGTCACATGGTATGGAATGAACCTGCCATTGGCCAGTCGGGGTCAGCCGTCCCCACCATGGCCCTGCCCCTCCCAGCCCCCCCCGCCACGCGGCAGAGCGCGGGAAGCTGGAAAGGTAGCCGACCCCCACAGTGAGGAGAATTAACCCCTTCTCAGCCAAAACCAGCACATTCTCCACCCCTTATTCCATACCATTTACACCATGCCCAGGTCCCATATGATGCAATACAACCGTACAAACCACCACCCCTCCCCTTCCCATCCTTTAACATAATACACAGACATCATTCCCTTAGTTCATGGACCTTCCCTGTACAATGTCCATTAAAAATGTCCATTGAGTTCATCCAGTCCATGACTCTGGGCTCCATCTGTTGTATCAGTCTTTCCGGGTGAGAGAGATGGTGTGTGGCATTGGGTTGCTGCATACCGAGTCAGTCATCGTTCCATCACTGCTGCACGGCTTGTTTCATAGTTGATCTTCCATGGGTTGGGAGGCTCGTACTCTGATATCATTGATACAACACAGAGGTGACACACAGTATTATATAGCAGTTCACATTGTGCCATGCAGTTCATTGACTGTTTTCACCCAAAATCAAATCCCCTTGAGGCACACATCGGATTTCTCCATCCTCCCGCATCACCCACCAAGTGCACCCAGGTCCTCGAGCAAAAGCAATCCCACGAATGCGTTTGCATTTGCCGGAGGCAGGAAGAACCCAGACTGTTTTGCCCAGCATACTTCTTGTGTGCACTACAGGGACTTTATCCCCTTCCACAGTATGTAGGCTTTCTGACTGGGCAGGGCCAGCTCGGTTGGCAGATCCCCTCGTGTTGACTAACCAGGTGGCTTTTGCTAAATGTGTATCCCTGTGCTTGAATATTCCACCCCCCATTGCTCTCAGTGTAGTTTTTAACAGTCCACTGTATCTTTAGATTTTCCCAGAGGCTGGTGCGTGATAGGGGATGTGATACACCCACTCAGTGCCATGCTCTTTGGCCCAGGTGTCTATGAGGCTATTTCAGAAATGAGTCCCGTTGTCTGACTCAATTCTCTCTGGGGTGCCATGTCGCCACAGGACTTGTTTCTCTAGACCCAGGAGAGTGTTCTGGGCAGTGGCGTGGGGGACAGGATATGTTTCCAGCCAGCCATTCGATGTTTCTACCATTGTAAGCACATGGCGCTTGCCTTGGCGGGTCTGTGGGAGTGTGATATAGTCAATTTGCCAGGCCTCCCCATATTTATATTTCAGCCATCGTCCCCCATACCACAGAGGCTTTACCCGCTTCGCTTGCTTGATTGCAGCGCATGTGTCACATTCGTGGATAACCTGTGCAATAACATCCATGGTCAAGTCCACCCCTCGATCACGAGCCCACCTGTATGTTGCATCTCTCCCTTGATGGCCTGAGGTGTCATGGGCCCACCGAGCTAGAAATAGTTCACCCTTATGCTGCCAGTCCAGATCCACCTCAGCCACTTCAATCTTGGCAGCCTGATCTACCTGCTGGTTGTTCCGATGTTCTTCAGTGGCCCCAATCTTGGGGACGTGAGCATCCACATGCCGTACCTTTACAACCAGGTTCTCTACCCGGGCAGCAATATCTTGCGACAATGTGTCAGCCCAGATGGGTTTGCCTCTGCGCTGCCAGTTGCTTTGCTTCCACTGCTGTAACCAGCCCCACAGGGCATTTGCCACCATCCAGGAGCCAGTATAGAGTTAGAGCACTGGCCACTTTTCCTGTTCAGCAATGTCTAAGGCCAGCTGGATGGCCTTTACCTCTGAAAACTGGCTCGATCCACCTTCTCCTTCAGCAGTTTCTGCTACTTGTCGTGTAGGACTCCATACAGCAGCCTTCCATCTCCGGTGCTTTCCCACAAGGCGACAGGACCCATCAGTGAACAGGGCATACTGCTTCTCCTTTTCGGGCAGTTTGTTATACAGTGGGGCTTCTTCAGCACGTGTCACCTCCTCCTCTGGTGATAATCCAGAATCTTTGCCTTCTGGCCAGTCCATAATCACTTCCAAGATTCCTGGGCGACTGGGGTTTCCTACTCGAGCCCACTGGGTAATCAGTGCAACCCATTTACTCCACGTAGCATCAGTTGCATGGTGTGTAGAGGGGATGTTTCCTTTGAACATCCAGCCCAGCACTGGCAGTCGGGGTGCCAGGAGCAACTGTGCTTCAGTACCAACCACTTCTGAAGCAGCTCGAACCCCTTCATATGCTGCCAATATCTCTTTTTCAGTTGGACTATAGCGGGCTTCGGACCCTCTGTATCCCCGACTCCAAAACCCTAGGGGTCGACCCCGGGTCTCCCCTGGTGCTTTCTGCCAGAGGCTCCAGGTAGGGCCATTCTCCCCGGCTGCAGTGTAGAGCACATTTTTTACATCTTGTCCTGCCCGGACTGGCCCAAGACCTACTGCATGGACTATTTCTCGTTTAATCTGTTCAAAGGCTTGTTGTTGTTCAGGGCCCCATTTGAAATCATTCTTTTTCCGGGTCACTTGATAGAGAGGGCTTACGATCAGACTGTAATTTGGAATATGCATTCTCCAAACACCCACAACGCCCAAGAAAGCTTGTGTTTCCTTTTTGCTAGTTGGTGGAGACATGGCTGCTATTTTGTTGATCACATCCATTGGAATATGACGACGGCCATCTTGCCATTTGATTCCTAAGAACTGGATTTCTCGTGCAGGTCCCTTCACCTTACTTTGTTTTATGGCAAAACCAGCTTTCAGAAGGATTTGGACTATTTTCTCTCCTTTCTCAAAAACTTCTTCCGCTGTGCTGCCCCACACAATGATGTCATCAATGTACTGAAGGTGTTCTGGAGCTTCTCCCTGTTCCAGTACAGTCTGAATCAGTCCATGGCAAATGGTAGGACTGTGTTTCCACCCCTGGGGCAGTCGATTCCAGGTATACTGGACGCCCCTCCATGTGAAAGCAAACTGTGGCCTGCACTCTGCTGCCAGAGGGATTGAGAAGAATGCATTAGCAATATCAATTGTGGCATACCACTTGGCTGCCTTGGACTCCAGTTCGTATTGAAGTTCTAGCATGTCTGGCACAGCATCACTCAACGGTGGAGTGACTTCATTCAGGCCACGATAGTCTACTGTTAGTCTCCACTCTCCATTAGACTTCTCACACTGGCCATATGGGACTGTTAAAGGGTGAGTGGGTCTTACTGATGACTCCTTGGCTCCTCAGTTGGTGAATGAGTTTATGGATGGGGATCAGAGAGTCTCTGTTGGTGCGATATTGCCGCCGGTGCACTGTTGTGGTGGCGATTGGCACCTGTTGTTCTTTGACCTTCAGCAACCCCACCACAGAAGGGTCCTTTGAGAGACCGGGCAAGGTAGACAGCTGTTCAGTTTCCTCCGTCTCCAAGGCAGCTACACCAAAAGCCCACTTGTAACCTTTTGGGTCCTTGAATTACCCTCTACTGAGGTAGTCTATGCCAAGGATGCACGGAGCCACTGGGCCAGTCAAAATGGGGTGCTTTTGCCACTCATTGCCAGTTAGGCTCACTTGGGCCTCCAATGCAGTTAGCTCTTGGGATCCCCCTGTCACTCCAGCAATGCTGATGGGTTCTGCCCCTATATAGTTCGATGGCATTAAGGTGCACTGTGCGCCGGTGTCCACTAAAGCTTTATACTCCTGTGGGTCGGACGTGCCAGGCCATCGGATCCACACAGTCCAGTAAGCCCGGTTATCCCTTTCCTCCACCCGGCTGGAGGCAGCGCCCCTCTAGTCCTGATCATGGCAGTCACAACTCACTTCCTGCAAATGTGAATCAGGAGTCCCTCTATTACACTTAGAAATAAAATCTGCGCTTCTACTCCTCTGTCTGGGGGCTTGTTCACTGGAAATTGGAGCAGCAGATTTCCTGGAAGAGCCTCCCTGAGTGACTGTTCTTCCTTGCAGTTCATGCACTCGTGCCTGTAGGGTCGAGGTAGGCTTGCCATCCCACCTCATCATGTCCTCTCCGTGGTCACGCAGGAAGAACCATAGGGTGGCCCGTGGTGTGTATCCCCTTCTTTGAGCCAAAGGACGCTTATTCCTAACAGCTGAGACACTGCTCTGTCGAGGTGGGGAGTAGGACAGATCTTCTTTGAATTGCTGGACCTCTTGGGATAGTTTCTCCACAGCAGAGACAAGCGAGGAAGAGATATTTGTGTTGTAATCCCAGAGTCTATCTATCACCTCTGCCACCGTTGGTGTCTCGTCATCTTTCCAGGACATCACTGCCAATGAGTTTGCATGCGAAGATGGTGCACTCCGTACAAACTTCCGCCACATGGGTCGTGTGCACTCGGCTTCATCTGGATCTTTGGATGACCGTTGATTGCCCAGGTCACCATAAATCACCTCAAACACAGCTAATTCCCTTAGATACTGGATGCCTTTCTCCATAGTTGTCCATTTTCCTGGGCGATATGTAACATCTTCTTTAAAGGGATACCTTTCCTTCACTCCAGACAGGAGTCGCCTCCAGAGGCTGAGGGCTTGTGGTTTTTTTCCAATTGCTTTGTCAACGCCCCCTTCCCCAGAAAGGGATCCCAATTGTTTGGCTTCTTTTCCCTCTAGTTCCAGGCTACTGGCCCCATTATCCCAGCATCAAAGCAGCCAGGTGACAATGTGCTCACCTGAACAATGGCTATAATCTTTTCGCATATCTCGCAACTCGCTTAAGGACAGGGATCAGGTGGGCTCTATTTCATTTATGACTTCTCCCTCCTCTCCCCGCGATGGCCCTGGTTCTTCATCATCCCGTTCTAAACGAGTTGATGTCCGCTTCCAAGATTTCGTCTTGTGTATGGGGGCAACAGATACTGGTACGGGTTTATTTTCTGAGCTAGCTCCGGTACTTGTTGTGGGGGTTTGAGTGGCTGCAGTGCCTGTTGTCAGGGCTGGATTGTCTACAGTGCCAGTCACTTTGCATTTCAGTCCAGAGACATTGTCTTCCCCCTGGGGGCACTGAATACTGTTGAGCAGGGCTCGGTATGCATGGGCCAGACCCCAGCATGTTGCAGTTATCTGTGTCTCTCTGGAGTTCCCAGCGTAACAACATACTTTCTCCAAATATTCTACTAGTTTTTTAGGATTCTGCACTTGTTCGGGGGTGAAACTCCAAAACACTGGGGGTGCCCACTGCCCTAGGTATTTGCCCATGCTATCCCACATGCCCTGCCACTCTTAACTATCAAGCCTAGGGGCAGATTTCTGGGTGATATTCTTAAGTTGCTTAGTCAAAACCAAAACAACATGCCCAAAAACTAACAATAAGTGCACCTTAACCACCCAAGGATGTTCAAGATACAAAGACGTTGTTGTAACAAAGGCACAGACATCATAGAACAAAGTTGCAAAGGTACTATTCTGTATTTCCTCCATATAAAATCTCTCAGAAGAGGAGGTATAATTGCTAATTGCCTCAACAAGGTGGTATCCGAAGTACATTAACGGTTTCAGCAAAAACCCCAAATACCAGATAAAGCTGAAAACGAGTGTTTGTATAACAAATCTTGTAGGCAAAACATTACTAATCACAGCAGAACACAGCAGACTCAACAAACCAACACCGATTTTTAACACCAACTGCAAAAAGGACAACATGGTGCTGTGACCAGCAGCTGTTGTTATCTCCAACCCTTGAGCCCCACGTTGGGCGCCAAAAGGACTGTCGTGGTTTAGCGGCAGCTCAGCCCCACACAGTCGCTCGCTCACTCCCCACCGGTAGATGGGGGAGAGAATCAGAAGGGTAACGCTCGTGGGTTGGGATAAGAACAGTTTAATAATTAAAATTAAAAGAAAACAACAGTAGAAATGCAATGTAAAGGAGAACAACGAGAGGCGCAAAGCCCCGGGGGAGGCGGGGGGGAAGGGAGGGGAGAGGGGGAACGAACCGCCGGAACAAACTGCCCGCGCCGCAGCCGCTCGCCGCCCGCCGACCCGCCTCCGCGCCGCCTCCGCGCTGGCGCTGCAACTGCCCCCCCCTCAATATATTGGTCATGGTGTCACATGGTATGGAATGAACCTGCCATTGGCCAGTCGGGGTCAGCCGCCCCCACCATGGCCCTGCTCCTCCCAGCCCCCCCCCCCCGCCACGCGGCAGAGCGCGGGAAGCTGGAAAGGTAGCCGACCCCCACAGTGAGGAGAATTAACCCCTTCTCAGCCAAAACCAGCACAACATGGTTTTCACTCAAACCTAAAAACTTAATTTCTTCGAATGTGTCGAGTGACACCATGTGCCACTACCCTGTACCCTGGAAGCGAAGCCCTCCCTGGGGAGTTGCTTCTTTCTTTCAGCATGCTGAAGCCGGGGCCATGAAAGCACTTTCTTTAGCACCATCCCTTCAAGATCCTTTGCCCTATACCAAAGCCAAATTCTAGTCTCCTCCCTGTGCTAAGATAACTTGCATAATTTTGCTGTAGTTGTGTTTCTGTTTTTTCTTTGCTGGGCTTTTGGCTGACTGATGGTTGCTTGGTTTTGGAAGACAGGGGTGAATATCTGGCTCAAGAATCCCAGTTCTGACATTATCCGTGAGGAAGCTTCTGGAGTTGGAAGCTTTAAATAGGTTTCCGCAAAAGCAATTAATTACCTGAGACTTGCATATGGAGTTGCAGAAGAGAGGACACTAAAGTGCACTGCTTAATATTGAACTTGGGGCAACCACTTCTGAAGCAGCTCAATCCCCTTCATATGCTGCCAATATCTCTTTTTCAGTTGGACTATAGTGGGCTTCGGACCCTCTGTATCCCCGACTTCAAAACCCTAGGGGTCGACCTTGGGACTCCCCTGGCGCTTTCTGCCAGAGGCTCCAGGTAGGGCCATTTTCCCCGGCTGCGGTGTACAGGCCTTTTTTTTCATCTTGTCCTGCCCGGACTGGCCCAAGAGCTACTGCATGAACTATTTCCTGTTTGTTCTGGTCAAAGGCTTGTCGTTGCTCAGGGCCCCATTTGAAATCATTCTTTTTCCGGGTCACTTGATAGAGAGGGCTTACGATCATGTTGTAATTTGGAATATGCATTCTCCAAACACCCACAACGCCCAAGAAAGCTTGTGTTTCCTTTTTGCTAGTTGGTGGAGACATGGCTGCTATTTTGTTGATCACATCCATTGGGATCTGACAACAACCGTCTTGCCATTTGATTCCTAAGAACTGGATCAGTTGTGTGGGTCCCTTCACCTTACTTTGTTTTATGGCAAAACCAGCTTTCAGAAGGATTTGGACTATTTTTCTCTCCTTTCTTCAAAAATTTCTTCTGCTGTGTTGCCCCACACAATGATGTCATCAATGTACTGAAGGTGTTCTGGAGCTTCTCCCTGTTCCAGTACAGTCTGAATCAGTCCATGGCAAATGATAGGTCTGTGTTTCCACCCCTGGGGCAGTCAATTAAAGGTGTACTGGACACCCCTCCATGTGAAAGCAAACTGTGGCCTGCACTCTGCTGCCAGAGGGATTGAGAAGAATGCATTAGCAATATCAATTGTGGCATACCACTTGGCTGCCTTGGACTCCAGTTCGTATTGAAGTTCTAGCATGTCTGGCACAGCAGCACTCAACGGTGGAGTGACTTCATTCAGGCCACGATAGTCTACTGTCAGCCTCCACTCTCCATTACACTTTCGCACTGGCCATATGGGACTGTTAAAGGGTAAGGGGCTCTTAGTGGTCACTCCTTCGCTCTCAGGTCAAAGAATTAACTCATGGAAGGGAATCACAGAATTTCAGTTGGTGTTATATTGCCACCGGTGTACTTTTGCGGTGGCGATTGGCACCTGTTGTTCTTTGTCCTTCAGCAGCCCCACAACAGAAGGGTCCTTTGAGAGGCCAGGCAAGGCAGACAGCTGTTTAATTCTCTTTGTCTCTAAGGCAGCTATACCAAAAGCCCACTTGTACCCTTTTGGGTCCTTGAATTACCCTCTACTGAGGTAGTCTATGCTAAAGATGCACAGAGCCTCTGGGCCAGTCACAATGGGGTGCTTTGGCCACTCATTGCCAGTTAGGCTCACTTTGGCCTCCAATACAGTTAGCTCTTGGGATCCCCCTGTCACTCCAGCAATGCTGATGCGTTCTGTCCCTATATAGCTTGATGGCATTAGGATGCACTGTGCGCCGGTTTCCACTAGAGCCTTATACTCCTGTGGGTTTGATGTTCCAGGCCATCGGATCCACACAGTCCAGTAAGCCCAGTTATCCCTTTCCTCCACCTGGCTGGAGGCAGGGCCCCTCTATTCCTGATCATAGTACTCATCACTCACTTCTTGTAAATATGAATCACAAATGTCTGTGTTAAGATCTGGAAGAAAATCAGCGCTTCTGCTCCTTTGTCTGGGGAATTGCTCACTGGAAACTGGAGCAGCAGCTTTCCTGTACAAACCCCCCTGAGTGATTGTTTTCCCTTTCAGCTCACATACCCATGCCTCTAGTGTCAAGGTAGGGTTTCCATCCCACTTCCTCATGTCGTCTCCTTGGTCTCACAGGCAACACCATAGGGTACCCCATCATATGTATCGTGTCGCTTGAGCAAAGGGACGCTTACTCCCAATGGCTGAGATACTGGTCCGTACTGGTGGGGAGTAGGACATATCTTCTTTGAATTGCTGGAACTCCCGGGACAGTTTCTCCACAGCCGAGAGGAAGGAAGAAGAGAGATTGGCCTAGTAATCCCAGAGTCTATCAATCACTTTTGCCACCGTTGGTGCCTTGCCATCTTTCCAGGACATTACTACCAGTGAGTTCCCACGCATTGATGATGCACTCCCTATAAACTTCAGCCACATGGATCGTGTGCACCAGGCTTCATCTGGATCTTTGGATGACCGCTGATCGTCCAGGTCACCATAAATCACCTCAAGCACGGCTAGTTCCCTTAGATGTTGAATGCCTTTCTCCATGGTCGTCCATTTTCCTAGGCGATATACAATATCTTCCTTGAAGGGCTGCCTTTCTCTCACACCGGACAGGAGTCGCCTCCAGAGGCTGAGCGCTTGTGTCCCTTTTCCAAGTGCTTTGTCAATGCCCCCTTCCCTAGAGAGGGATGCCAGTTGTTTGGCCTCCTTCCCCTCTAATTCCAGACTGCTGGCCCCATTATCCCAGCATTGGAGCAGCCAGGTGACAAGGTGCTTGTAGGGGAATAGACAGGGATCGGCGACCGGAAGATTACGGGATGTGACGGAAAGATAGACTCCTCCCCATAGGAGTGGCAGGAACAGGAACCGCAAGAGCTATATAAGCGTGTGACGCAGCCAAATAGACGGACATTTTGTATCCATCATGTTGATGTCTGTGCATCACTGTCCCCAGGGCGGGCAGAGCCCTGTGTCCCGGAGGTATGCGGCCCAAGATAAGTTCTCCCGTAGAAGCGTACAGCTACAAGTGGTGACCCCGACGTGATTAGCGGGGAGGCTTGGCAGGTTCGCCGGGGGGAAAGAGAGCTTGGGGCACGCAGGGGCGGGACGGGGAGCCGCAGGTCGGCGGGCGCGCCATGGATTCAGTCGTGAAGGTACTGAAGGGATTGGGGAAGGAATATGGTACTTCGATATCGAAGACGCCTACCTCAAAGGCCATCCAATGGATGATTACGCAGGGGCTCATACGAGGTCCCGCAGACATATTTGATATGGATAAGTGGGTGAGGATTAAAGAGGAGTTAGCCGAAAGGGCTATGATGGGAAAACCCCAGTACATACAGGTCTGGGGAAAAATACACGGATTACTATTGAAAGCTCGGGATGATCAGGAGACGTGGCGGCAGGCGCGGCAGTGCCTGCACGGTGTTACGGGCGACAGTAGCCCGGAAAGAGACCCAGGAGGGGCGGTGGGGACGCAGACAGGGGCAAGCATCGCGGGGGATGGGAAAGAAGGGGAGAGTTCGGACGGAGTAGCCTGGCCAGCGACTCAGTCTGAGGCTCCCAAAGAGGTGGATCGGGAAGCGGCGGTGTTCCCTGTTGGGCCAACAGGGCCTTTTGAGTCCCCCCCCGCATACCCCTGGGATGATTTGGTACGCGCGCGGAAGGCCGCGCGCGGGGAGGGTGACGTGGCAGTAGACGCAGCGGGAGTGACGGAGCGGAAGGAGGAAGATGACCGGCGCCGGAAGCAGCGCCGGCAGCGGCGCAGCCCTCTGCCCGACCCTCGAGACTGGCTCCCGGGGCAACCCTTGAGATGGGAGTCGGACGAGGAGGGGGATTGGGGTGCCTGGAGGGGAGGGCAGGGGGAGTATAGAACAACTTCGAGTAGCAGCGAATCAGAAATTGGGGGAGAAACCGATGCCCATATGTGGGAAGAGAGAGCAGCTTGCCTGCGGCGCGCAAAAAAGAGGCATAAGACAGCAGGGACTCGGAGGACCAATCAGAAGGAGGGAGGAGAGGGACCGTCAACAGGGGAGGTCCGGGGCGCTGCAGCTCCGGAGGGGTCTCCGGAGGAAGTGCTGCGGCAGCTGCGGCAGTTTATGCACGCACTAGGGGAAGTAGCTCGGCTGCAGCCAGGATTTTTAACGAGGGGTGCACCCCAGCGACAATCAGTTGAGTTACCTAACTGGCGGCTGATAGCCAGAGATTGTAGCCTCGATGGAGTAAGGATAGAGATGCCCGGGATCTTCCCTGTCCGATTAGCTCCAGGAGGAGGAGTGGAGTGGACGCCGATAGATGCCAAACTAGTGCGAACTTTATGGCAAGAAATTAAAGAAAAGGGGCTGAAAGATGAAGGAGTAAGATTGCTGCTGGACGCTGCGCATGCAGCGCCATTGACCCCCTCTGATGCTAAGCAGTTGGCGAAAGCAATATTAGCTCCCACAATGTACATACTTTGGAAGGAGGCAATGCACAGTGCTTGCCATGCCCTTGTAAAGCAAGCGGTGGCAATTCCGAGCCACCCGCTGCGGGGGACCACCCTTGACCGGCTCACTGGCAGAAGTCGTGGGCTGGAAACCTCGCAGTTGCAAGCAGCAGAATTAAGGGGCAGGGAGCTACAAGCGGTAACGGAGAGTTCCCGCAAAGCGTATAGTGAAGTGGGCAGGTATGAGAAAAAAGCAGAACCTTGGCAAAAGATACAGCAAGGTCTAGCAGAGCCATTTACAACGTTTTGTGATAGGTTGCAAAAAGCTATTATGGAATCAGACTTGCCATCAGCAGCCAGGGAGGCAGTCCTTATGGATTGCCTCCGAAGTCAGGCAAATCCGCAAACACAAGATATCCTCCGCACCCTGGCGGTAGGGGCGCCATTGGGCCAAACCATCAGGCATGTCTTGCGCCAGGAGGTGTTGAACCAGCATGGCGATGCGGGAGCGCACGTCTGCCAGACCACTGACTGTGGAAGTGAAGAAAGGGCGATGGTGCAAGCAGCCGGGGTGGGGCCGATATGTCACTTGTGTGGCCGGCGAGGGCACTTTAAAGCTGGGTGCCCGCTAGGGGAAAGGGGAGGACGTAATGGAGGAGGAGCGCGCCCAGTAGGGAGGTGCTGGGTGTGTGGGAAGCCAGGACACCTGGCAAGAGATTGTCCAACTACGAGGCCGGGAAACGGCCAAGGGAGGGCGAAGCGAGGGGGATTCGCGCCTCCTATGAGTCAAATGACCCCCATCACGGTGCCAACGCCAGGGGCTTGGCCCACCGTAGCGAGCCAAGAGGGAGTGAACCGTCACGCAGGGGGGCAAGATTTGCAGGTTACAGCCCCCGCGTGGCCTTGGTCATAGGCTGTGATGAGAGACCCATGGCAGCAGTGATGATTACCCCGCAAGAACCGAGTTACCCGGCACGAATATGCCTGGGAATGTTAGTGGATACCGGGGCAGATGTCACCATAATGCCACTCAAACGGTGGCCATCAACTTGGCCCCTCGCCATGGGGAAACGTATAATAGGGGTAGGAGGAGAACAACAGACGAGAACAAGTACTTGCCCTGTGAAACTCGAAGTCATGGACGAGGACGCAGGGAAGCTCCTCACGGCCGTAGTGACCATATTAGTAGCAGATGGGGTAGCAAGCCCCTTGTTAGGGCGAGACGCCCTTGCCCAGATGGGGATTGGGTTGAAAAATTTATCATAAGGGCCACTGCCTCAGAGAGGCTTCATCAGCACAAGTTAGTGTGGAAAACCGAACAGCCCGTCTGGGTGGAGCAGTGGCCCCTGACAACAGAGAAAACAGAGGCTGTAAGAGCTATAGTAAAACGAGAGCACGAAGCAGGGCACTTAGAGCCCTCGATGAGCCCGTGGAACACCCCTATATTTGCTATAAGAAAGAAAGATAAACACCAATGGAGGATGCTGCATGATCTTAGAGCAGTAAATCAGCAAATGGAAGACATGAGGCCTCTCCAACCTGGCCTACCAGATCTGAGTGCTGTCCCAAGAGGATGGCAAGTCATTATTTTAGATATCAAAGACTGCTTCTTCAGCATTCCGCTACATCCAGATGATAGAAAGAGATTTGCCTTTACTCTGCCTGCGGTGAACCGCACAGAACCAGGTAGTAGATGGCAGTGGACAGTACTTCCGCAGGGGATGAAAAATTCTCCAGCGATCTGCCAGAGGTATGTGGCTTCTGCATTGCAGCAAGTAAGGCAGCAGTATCAGGAGCAAATCTATATGATCCACTACATGGATGACGTCCTCATAGCTGCGCCCACCGAGGCGCTGTGTGAACAGGTCTTTTCGGATGCCCAAAGGGGCCTTGCGGAACAGGGCCTCAAGATAGCTGAGGCAAAAGTACAGCGAGGACCAGTGTGTGGATTTCTGGGTGCTAGAATAGAAGGGGATTCCATACGAGCTCAGCCTATTAAACTTACGCCTAAGGTTAAGAATTTACACGATGTCCAGAAGCTGGTAGGAGCACTGCAGTGGTTGCGGACATTCGTGCGCGTCACCGGTGAGGAGATGCAACCTTTCTATGCGTTGCTGAAAGGGATCAACCCATGGGAGCCCAGGAGTTTAGACGCTGAGGCAGTTCAGCAGTTGCAGGTGATAGAACGTCGAATGCAAAAGGAAGGAGTATGGCGGTGGGACCCCCAGGAGGAATTAATTGCGGGTTGGGTTCTGACCGCCTGTGGAGGGTTAGGATTGCTATATCAAATACGAGCAGGGGAGGAAAAACCACTGCGGTGGGTATATCAGAAGGTTCCCAAGGATGCATTCTCCACAAAAGTTAAGGTAGCCGGGGGAATGATTTGGCGGCTGCGACGGGAAAGCAAGGTAATTTTTGGGAAAGAGCCAGATAAGCTGACAGTGCCGTGGAATGGGGAGAAATGGCAGAAGGTGGTAGAGAGTGAAGAAGATATCCAATTGGCAGTATACTCATACCCAGGGAAAATACTCACAGGCACGGTACAGAGGTGGGCCGAAACAGCCAAAGTGGTGGATTTGAGTGTGGATAGTAGGGTTTTGGATACCCCTCACCCAGGACCAACATATTTCACAGATGCTTCCTCAAAGACAAACAGAGCGGCGGTAGTGTGGAAAGAAGAGAATAGTTGAATGCGACAGACGTATGAGGAGCAAGGTAAAAGTGTGCAGTGGCTGGAGGCGAAAGCGCTAGAGATGGCCCTGCGAAAGGATATAGATCGGCATATAAATGTGTGCACAGACTCCTTATATGTGTATAAATTAGTCATGTCCATGAAACGAGAGGGTGTACCACACACAGAAATTGCCTTGATGCTAGAGATTGCTTTATCACAGCGAGGAGCAACTGTGACAGTAATTCACATTCGCAGTCATCAGACAGGGCCTGGACCACTGATTGAGGGGAATCGCATGGCTGATGAGGCAGCCGCGGGAGTCTGGACCTTGGCGGAGGCAAAGAAACTGCATGAACAACTGCACCTGGGTGCTAAGGCCTTGGCAAAGGAGTGTGGCGTCTCAATAAGAGCAGCAAGAGACGTAGTAGCCACCTGTCCTTACTGTCAGCACTCGCCATTGTGGGAGGCAGGAGTCAACCCTCGAGGACTGGAAGCAAATTCCATCTGGCAGACTGACTTTACTGAATGCCCACAGTTGGCCCCCGGAAAGCACCTGGCAGTTACGATTGATACTTATAGTGGAGTCATCATGGCTACTCAACATCGGAAGCAGACCGCAACGCACTTGACTACGCATTGGACCACGGTGATGGCGTGGCTTGGAAAGCCTACCGAGATAAAAACAGATAATGGCCCATGCTTTCGCGCTCGAAATACCCAAGAATGGTGTAAGGCTTGGAATATTGTATTGAAACACGGCATTGCTTACAATAGCACAGGGCAGGCAGTAGTAGAACGCGCTCATCGCACCTTGAAAGCAAAGATAATACAGCTTGGGGAGGGGGAGGGGTATAAGGGAACTATACCCGTAGCAGCTCAGCAAACTATTTTAATGCGTGCATTATATTCGCTTAATCATTTTATACGCGGGCAGGAGCAAGTTACAGCAGTGGAGAAGCACTTTGGCAAAGCTCAAGCAGGCGAGCGCTATCCACAGGTACGAGTAAGGTTCCCAGGCAGTGAGCAATGGGAGAGAGGATGGAAACTGAGATGCCTGGGGAGGGGCTACGCCGCGGTTGAGAATGAAGGGCGCATAGAATGGGTGCCTGCAAAGTGTGTGAAAGCAGAACTGTGCAAGGATGTACAATGAATAATCCCTTTCTGAGTTGTCTCTTGCAGGGTCTGCTGACATGGATCCTCATGCTAGCCGTACCCTTGGGAAAAGAAATGAGCTCCTTGACAAGATCGCAAGCAATATTGCAACGAGAGCGACACTGGGAAAGGGCGGCAAAAGAGAGATATAAACTGGAACTGGATAGTAATAATTGGGGGGATCTTGTTGTGTGTAGGAATCATGGTTACTTGTGGGCTACCATTGTTATGCTGTGTTATAAGACAAATCAAAGAGCGCCTGCGAGCGTTACATGAATATAGACCTGACCGCAATATGTATCCGCTTATGCAAGTAGCTTTGTAGAATTTTAGTAGCATGGGGAGGGGGAGATGTAGGGGAATAGACAGGGATCGGCGACCGGAAGATTACGGGATGTGACGGAAAGATAGACTCCTCCCCATAGGAGTGGCAGGAACAGGAACCGCAAGAGCTATATAAGCGTGTGACGCAGCCAAATAGACGGACATTTTGTATCCATCATGTTGATGTCTGTGCATCACTGTCCCCAGGGCGGGCAGAGCCCTGTGTCCCGGAGGTATGCGGCCCAAGATAAGTTCTCCCGTAGAAGCGTACAGCTACAGGTGCTCACCTGAAGGATGGCCGAAATGCTTTTGCATATCCCACAAGTCACTCAAGGATAGGGATCGGGTAGTTTCCGTTTCTTGTACGGGTTCTTCCTCTTCTTCCTCCTCCTCTCCTAGTGATAGTCCTGCCTTTCCATCATCTCTTTCTAAATGAGTTGACTTTCTCTTCCAGGATTTCTTCTTGTGTATAGGGGCGACTGATACTGGCACAGGTTGGTCCTCGGATTCAGCTGCAACGCTTGTCACCGGGGTTGGAGTAGCTGCAGTGCCTGTCGTGGGGGCTTGAGTGGCCGCACTGCTTGTCGCTTTCCTTGTCTTTGTCTTTTTAGATCCAGAGGCCTTCTTGTCCCTTTTGGGGTACTGAAGAGTGTTAAACAGGGCTCGATAGGCATGGGCCAGGCCCCAGCACATCGCAGTGATTTGTATCTCTCTGGAATTGCCAGGGTGACAACATACTTCCTCCAAATGTTCTACCAGTTTGTCAGGATTCTGCACTTGTTCAGGGGTGAAGTCCCACAACACTGGGGGTGCCCACCGTCTTAGGCATTTGCCCATACTATCCCGCATACCCTGCCACGCATAGCTATCTATACTTGGGGCAGATCTCTGGATGATATTCTTAAGTTGCTTATTAACGTGAGACAGAACTGATACCACCTGCCAAAGCAATACCAACAGGTATCTCTTAACTACCTAAGGATGTTCAAGATACTGAAAAGTTGTTGTAATGAAGGAGGAGGCATATAGAAGATGGATGCTAAGGTGCCGTTTTGTTTTTCCTCCATAAAAACCCCTCAGAGGAGGAGGTATAATTGCTTATTGTCTCCATGAGGTGGTACCCAAAGTACAGTAACAGCTTCCATGCAAGACCCAAGTAACTGATAACACTCAAGGCCAGTGTTTTAATAACAAATCTCCTAGGCAAAACCTCTCTAATCACTGCAGAGCACAGCAAACTACAAAAACCAACAGCAATTTTTAACCTGTACTTCAAAATCAGAATGGTGTAGATTGGACAAACTAATATTGAAAACAGATGAATCAGTGCTGTGACCAGCAACTTTTATTAGCTCAGTCAAAGTCCAAAGCACAGCACTATGCCAGCTACAGTGAAGAGAATTAATTATATCCCAGCTAAAACCATGACAGCTGGTAAGTGAGCCTACCAGGCGAGGTGCCTCGCTTGACCTGCTGTTGATGCTGTGAAAAGCCAAAATCAGGACTCAATAATCTGAATGACTGCTAAGCAGGTATTCTTTATTGCAGCGCTGGATGCACAGGGGATCGCTCCTCCTTACGTACATCCCGCAAGTCATGATGGACAAAGCTTATATTGCTCAGTTACGTACATCTGCATTAGATTTCCTGGAACTAATCATAACACTTGCATCTTAATTACCCATGCGTTTTAAGTCCCTTCTTCCACATATGGTCATGAGTTGGCCCATTGAGTAATGTTGTCACAGTGTATTGCAAGGTGTGTTGGCTTCAACTGGTGTTCTGACTCTCATCTAGATGGAGGTGTCCTTAGGTCCTTTTGCCTTGGTTTGGACTGGCACCTGCTGCTAGGTTGTTTGCATCCCTCCAGGACGTTCCCCATCAGGCTTGCGAAGATTACGTCCTTGAGTGCATTCTTGCCTGAAGCCCCTTACAAGAGTGGCAGTCGTGAGGCTGTTGCGGGTTTGTCCTGGGTGCTTCTGAGTGGAACCTCAGGGGTCATGAGGTGGTTTCCAGACAGGAGTTTGGTAGTTCTGCAGTGTCCTTATCTTTATGGCTCTGTACACCTGCGTCGCAAATTTGGTTTTGGCGCTTCTTGTCTTGAAGCCTTTCTGACTCCCCCAAAGCAACAAGTTTTAGTCACAACAGCTCTAACTCTATCAATCCCCCCATAATCCAGGAGGAAGCCGTTTACGGTCTGCTGCTCCACCTGGACACCCACAAGTCTATGGGGCTGGATTGCATCCACCCAAGAGTGCTGAGGGAGTGTTGTGGTTTAGCCCCAGTCGGCAACTAAACACCACGCAGCCGCTCGCACACTCCCCCCACCCCTGTGGGATGGGGGAGACAATCAGAAGAGCAAAAGCAAGAAAACTCATGGGCTGAGATAAGAACAGTTTAATAATTAAAATAAAACAGTAATAACAGTAATAACAATGATAGTAATGTAATGAAAAAGAAAATAATGAGAAAGAGATGAAACCTCGGGAGGAAGAGAAAAAAAAACCCAAACAAGTGATGCAACTGCTCACCACCAGCTGACCGACACCGCCAGTCCCCAAGCCGCGATTGCTGCCCTCCTACCCCAGCTCCCGCCCCGTTAACATACTGAGCATGACGGCACATGATATGAAATATCCCTTTGGCCAGTTTGACTCCACTCTCTTAGCTGTGCCCCCTCCCCTCCCGGCTTCTTGTGCACCCGGCAGAGCATGGGAAGCTAAAAGGGTCCTTGACTATTATAAGCACTACCTAGCAACAACAAAAACATCGGTGTGTTATCAACATTGTTTTCGTACTAACTCCAAAGCACAGTGCTATACCAGGTACAGTGAAGAAAATTAACTCTATCCCAGCTAAAACCAGGACAGGAAGCTGGCGGAGGAGCTTGCCACACCACTCTCTATCGTTTATCAACAGTCCTGCTTAACAGGGGAGGTCCCAGATGACTGGAGGCTTGCCGAAGTGACGCCCATCTATAAGAAGGGCCAGAAGGAGGATCAAGGGAACTACAGGCCTGTCAGCCTGACATTGGTACCAGGGAAGATCATGGAGCGATATATCCTCAGTGAGCTCACCAGGCAAGTGCAGGACAACCAGGGGGTCAGGCCCAGCCAGCATGGCTTCATGAAGGGCAGGTCCTGCCTGACCAACCTGATCTCCTTCTATGACCAGGTGACCCGCCTAGTGGATGAGGGAAAGGCTGTGCATGTTATCTACCTGGATTTTAGCAAAGCCTTTGACACTGTCTCCCACAGCATCCTGCTAGAGAAGCTGGCGGCTCATGGCTTGGATGAGTGTACTCTTCGCTGGGTAAAAAAAACTGGCTGGATGGCCGAGCCCAAAGAGTTGTGGTGAACGGAGCTAAACTCAGTTGGTGGCTGGTCACGGGCAGTGTTCCCCAGGGCTCAGTGTTGCGGTCAGTCTTGTTTATCAATGATCTGGATGAGGGGATCGAGTGCACCCTCGGTAAGTTTGCAGATGACACCAAGTTGGGCGGGAGTGTTGATCTACTCGAGGGTAGGAAGGCTCTACAGAGGGACCTGGACAGGCTGGATCAATGGGCCGAGGCCAATTGTATGAGGTTTAAGAAGGCCAAGTGCCGGGTCCTGCACTTTGGTCACAACAACCCCATGCAACGCTTCAGGTTTGGGGTAGAGTGGCAGGAAAGCTGCCTGGCAGAGAAGGACCTGGGGGTGCTGGTTGACAGCCGGCTGAACATAAGCCAGCAGTGTGCCCAGGTGGCCAAGAAGGCCAACAGCATCCTGGCTTGTATCAGGATTAGTGTGGCCAGAAGGAGTAGGGAAGTGATCGTACCCCTGTACTCGGCACTGGCGAGGTCACACCTCAAATACTGTGTTCAGTTTTAGGACCCTCACTGCAAGAAGGACATTGAGGTGCTGGAGCATGTACAAAGATGGGCACCGAAGCTGGTGAAGGGTCTGGAGAGCAGGTCTTATGTGGAAAGGTTGAGGGAACTGAGGTTGTTTAGTCTGGAGAAGAGGAGGCTGAGGGGAGACCTTATCCCCCTCTACAACTACCTGAAAGGAGGTTGTAGCACGGCGGGTGTTGGTCTCATCTCCCAAGTTACTAGCGACAGACTGAGAGAAAAGGGTTTCAAGCTGCATCAGGGGAGGTTTAGATTGGATAGTTGGAAAAATTTCTTTACTGAAAGAGTGGTCAGGCATTGGAACAGGCTGCCCAGAGAAGTGGTGGAGTCACCATCCCTAAGGTGTTCAAAAAACATGTCGACATGGCATTTCCGGGCATGGTTTAGTAGACATGGTATTGTTGGGTTGATGGTTGGACTTGATGATCTTAGAGGTCTTTTCCAACCTTAATGATTCTGTGATTCTAAGTTATGCTGTGCAAGCAGACCAGGTTGCTCAGGGGCTTGTTATTCACGCCTTAAAAACCTCTGAGGATGGAGGCTCCGTGGCATCGCTGCACCACCTGCCCCCCCCGTGTTGTGGTTTAGCCAGTAACTCAGCCCCACACAGTCACTCGCTCACTACCCCACCAGTGGGACGGGGGAGACAATCAGAAGGGTAATGCTCGTGGGTTGAGGTAAGAACAGTTTAACAATTAAAAATAATAAAAAAAAAACAACAAAAATGCAATGTAAAGGAGAACAATGAGAGGCGCGAAACCCAGGGGTGGTGGAATGAACCACCGAACCAAACCGCACATGACACAGCCGCTCACTGCCTGCTGACGTGCCTTCCTGAGCCGCAACTGCCCCCATTAATATACTGGTCATGGTGTCACATGGTATGGAATGAAGATCCCATTGGCCAATTGGGGTCAGCTGCCCTGGCCTTGGCCCCACCCCTCCCAGCCTCCTGCCAACATGGCAGAGCACAGGAAGCTGGAAAGGTCCCTGACCACCACAGGCACTACAGTGAAGAGAATTAACCCCTTCTCAGCCAAAACCAGCACATTCTCCACCCCTTATTCCATACCATTTACACCATGTCCAGGTCCCATACCATCCAATACAACCGTACCAACCGCCACCCCTCCCCTTCCTATCCTTTAACATTCCCTTAGTTTATGGACCTTCCCTATAAAATGTCCATTAAAATATCCATTGAATTCACCCAGTCCATGACTCTGGGCTCCATCTGTCATATCAATCTTTCAGGGTGGGAGAGATGGTGTGTGTGGCGTTGGGTTGCTGCATACTAAGTTAGTCATCGTTCCATCACTGCTGCACTTTGCTTGTTTCATCAAAGTTTCTCTTCCATGGATTGTGAGGTTTGTACTATGATATCATTGATACAACACAGAGATGACACACCATATCATATAGCAGTTCTCATTGTGCCACTCAGTTCATTGGCTGTTTTTGCCCAAAATAAATCCCCTTGAGGCACACACCGGACTCCTCCATCCTCCCGCATCACCCACCAAGTGCACCCAGGTCCTCGAGCAAAAGCAACTCCACAAATGGGTCTGCCTTTGCCTGAGGCAGGAATAACCAAACCTGTTTCCCCAGCATATTTTTTATGTGCACTACAGGGACTTTATTGCCTTCCACAGTGCATAAATGTTCTGATCGTACAGGGCCAGCTCAATTGGCAGATCTCCTAGTGTTGACCAACCAGGTAGCTTTTGCTAAATGTGTAGCCCAGCACCTGAATGTTCAACCGCCCATTGCTCTCAGCGTAGTTTTTAACAGTCCATTGTATCTTTCAATTTTCCCAGAGGCTGGTGCGTGATAGGGGATATGATGCACCCACTCAATGCCATGCGCTTTGGCCCAGCTGTCTATGAGATTATTTCGGAAACGAGTCCTGTTGTCTGACTCAATTCTCTCTGGGGTGCCATGTCGCCACAGGACTTGTTTTTCGAGAGCCAGGTGGTTGTTTCCACCATTGTAAGCACATGGCACTTGCCTTGGCGGGCTTGTGGGAGTATGATATATTCAATCTGCTGAGCCTCCCCATATTTATATTTCAGCCATGATCCCCCATACCACAAAGGCTTTACCCGCTTCGCTTGCTTGATTGCAGCGCATGTTTCACATTTGTGGATAGCCTGTTGTCGTGGTTTATGCTGAGGACAGTTCTCGCTGATCCAGGAATCACTTGGTGAAAGTAAGATATATCTCCATTGCTTGAAGAATCTGGATCATTTACAGAGCCTAATGAGACAAACAGGCCAGCGTGGATGAATATAAAATGATTTTCCTAGAGAGTAAGGGTCTAACCAAAGGGGACTGAGTTAGAAACAACAATCGTGAAGTTACTTATCAACTGGAATATCATAAAAAATCATTAGTAAAACTGCATAGATCAGTGAAGAAAAATGCATCAGAAAACTAAACTCAAAACTGTATCAAAGGGTTTTTATCTATTTGGCTACTTTTATTCAGCATTCTGACATACGCTGCTTGTAAATGTGCTGCTGTCTGATCCCTAGGCAGTCTCTAAACCAGCCACGTCATGGAATGAGACATGTTTTTCACTCAAACCTAAGAACTTAATTACTTTAAATGTCTTGAGTGACACCATGTGCCACTACCCTGGAAGTGAAGCCCTCCCTGGGGAGTTGCTTCTTTCTTTCAGCATGCTGAAGCCGGGGCCATGAAAGCACTTTCTTTAGCACCATCCCTTCAAGATCCCTTGCCCCCTTTGACCTATACCAAAGCCAAATTCTAGTCTCCTCCCTGTGCTAAGATAACTTGCATAGTTTTGCTGTAGTTGTGTTTCTGTTTTTTCTTTGCTGCGCTTTTGGCTGACTGATGGTTGCTTGGCTTTGGAAGATAGGGGAGATGATCTGGCTCAAGAATCCCAGTTCCGACATTATCCATGAGGAAGCTTCTGGAGTTGGAAGCTTTAAATAGGTTCCCGCAAAAGCAATTAATTACCTGAGACTTGCATATGGAGTTGCAGAAGAGAGGACACTAAACTGCAACGCTTAATACTGAACTTGGGGCAAATGAGTATTTCTTTTAAGGCCAACGTGACAGTTCAGGCTCTTGCATATATGTATATCAGTAAATACCTGGGCTAAAGAAACACATCTCCACATACTGAAACGGAACAAACAAGCAAAAATAATACAAAGTAAGGCTACTGCATCATTCAGTGCACTTCCCACATTTGTTTTAATCATCATAGTTTCATTTCAATAACACTTACTATGCAAACTAACATACTCATCATTATACTCCATAAATTAAGGAAATGTGTTGCTAAAGAAATGCCAAGAGGTTGATCTGTGACTAGAAGAGACCACATGGAGAGCATCCTGCATTTGCTAGCACGTATCCTATGGGGAATAAGGCAGAGTCTATACCATGGCAGCCTCGTAATAGATATTCCTGCTTCTTCAGGGCATGTCTTTTCTAAAACTGCGTTGCATTAGCAGAAAGAGCAGCCTTCATTAGTGTAATTGGGCAGCCATGAAATTTCAGGCATGAACATGAGGACAACAGATGAGGACAGCAGGCCCTTCACTGCCTGTAGCTGTGCACAGGCACAAGGAAAGAAAGAGGAGGAGGAGAATGCCTAAGCCCTCAGCCCATGGATAGCTCCAGGGAGAAAATGCAGTATCTGGCCCGCCTATATGGCTATGATTTTCCTCTTGCCCTGGTAACATTACTACACTGGGGATCTCCATTGGGCTGGCCACATGAGCAGCCCAGTGAGGGCTATCACTTAGCAGCTTCTGCTCAAAGGTACGCTATTGCTGTGCAGGTAAAGGGCACCACTACCTGTGGTCAGTGTCATCCCATCAATTTCTCCTCTGGGTCCTCCAACTGTCAAACCTCTTCCTCCCAGTGGCAGCTGCAGCCTCCTGTGCCGACTCCCTCAGGCTGTGCCACTCTGGCTGAAAAAGAGGAAGATTTTAGTTTCCTGGACAGCCTCTTCCTGAATGCAGTCTCAGAGCTCTCTGACGGAGCTCACCCAACATCAGGAGAGGAGCAAGAGCTGAGCGCTCACTCTGCGATGTCTTGGAAGGGACAGGGTTTGTATGGTGAATACCTGAGGCAGGATGAGAGGTCTTGGTTTGAGGCGTGGGCCACCAAGGGGAGGAAAGAAAGTAAATGCCAACGCCATTCTCCTCCTTCATTCGGAGCAGACAGTCTTGCCTTGCTTCAGGCTTGCACGTTATGATCTCCTACAGCACAAGCTGTATTCCCCATCTCAGAGGCAGAGGATAAGCTATCATTGTGAGCTAGAGGACTGCCGGTCCTGGGTGCACATGAATTTCTCTTTCAGATACTTACAGCAGAATTTTCACAATTGCTGAAGTGGCTTAAGAACGCACATGGCCCAGCATCCCACAGTAACTTGTGCTCCCAACTCACCGATGCGCTTTTGGAAAACCTACTTTTATTGCAAATGTGTAGCCTGAACTTCAAGGTGCTGAGCGTTGACGGCTGCTATTGACTTCAGTAAAAATTCAGTTGTCCAACTTGAAAACTCAGAACCACATGGTCTAACTTTTAAGTCTTCAGTGAAGGATCTCACGGGGAGCACTGAATTCTGTAGAACAGGGGCCTTGTAATTTATATTACCGGAATGATAATGTAAGAGATTCTTTTACTCCATTTTGAACGCTGACTTTAAATATCCTCTTTACTGAAAAGATAAAGTCCTTGTTAAAATCCACTTGGCTTGCTTAATAAATCGTTGGAAAACATGGAATTTAGAACTTGAATACTGTTTGATCCCACCTGAATTCAATGGCTCCTTCATTGTTCCCAGGAGCTGTATTTCAACAACATTTTCATTTATAAGGCGCTATTTGCTTAAGAAATTGTTACAGGAAAAAGATTTTCTTGCAGCCTCGGGACTCCCTCTAGTGTCATTACAGCCAGGCTCTTTGGGGATCTACGGACCACTGCAGTTTTGTGCTTGTTTTCAATGAAGACTACAGAGCATACATCCGTAACTTCTTGTTTGTACCTAAGATGTGAAGAAGCTTTGGCCCGCTGCGCTGCCCCTCCACTCAGGACATCCAAGTTGAATATTTGCCCTCTGATACAGTGTTTAATTAAAATTAAGACTGAAAGACAAAATGTCATTTTAATGGAATAAATGTTGCGTTACTACTGCTTTGTCTAAAAACTATTAATGTCTTCTGTTTAGCTGGAGATCTTTATGTTATTAGCACAGGATGTCTCCTGATTGCTTGCAGCCAGCGTTCAATCTTTCCCATCAGAATTATCCAGGCCTGCCTTCTAAGCGTTTGTTACTTATCCACTACTGTAATTTCAGCCTAATTTAACCAAAACCAAAGAAATCTGATACAGGCTGTTTCAGAACATGTAGAGAGTGTTGGTTTTTTAAATTGGTTGAAAGCCTATGGGAACCCTAAGGAAGCCTTGGCTGCAGCAGCAATTTGCAAAGAGTATTGCTGGCTGAGAACTGAATAGAAACTAATCTCTCAAGTGATTTCTGGTACCACATGGAACTCCTTTCTTCTCAGTGAAACCTTTCTTCAACCAAATCCAATAAGAAGAGACTGATGCGTAGTGTATTATAGTGCTCAATAATGTCATGCCTTCTGCTTTAACTAATAGACTGATAGGCTGTCAGATGCAAATAAGCAGATCTCCCTCATTAATATGAAAGAATCAGCGATTTTTCGCATTTTCACAGAAGTACTCAGCACTGAGACTGACTACTGGTTATGCAGCTGGCACACAGGAACCATCCTACAGAGGAGGAAGAAAGAACACAAGCCAGAACATTTTACATACTGGATTTCTGCCTGTCTGACCACATGACCAGGATTTTTGTTTATGAAACAAGCCCTGTCATGCTTTCAAGGCATAAGAAATCCTTGAGTAATAAAAGCCAAAGATGATAGGAGAAGAAAAAGCACACCCCAACCCCCTCCCCCCAGGAACTGCAGAACCAAAGCAAACTTCAGATTTACATTTCTTAAGAAACCTAAGCCTTGCTGAAAGCAAGTAGGACTCGGGCTTAGAAATTTCTGAATGTCTTAAGAAGATGTAGGGAAATAGACAGGGATCGGCGACCGGAAGATAACAGGCTGTGATGGAAAGATAGACTGCTCCCCATAGGTGTGGCAGGAACAGGAAGCGCAAGAGCTATATAAGCGTGTGACGCAGTTAAATAAACGGACATTTTGTATCCATCATATTGATGTCTGTGCATCACTGTCCCCAGGGTGGGTAGAGCCCTGTGTCCCGGAGATATGCGGCCCAAGATAAGTTCTCCCACAGAAGCGTACAGCAACAAGTGGTGACCCCGACGTGATCGGCGGGGCGACATGGCAAGTTCGCTGGGGAGAAATGATAGCTTGAGGCACGCAAGAGTGGGACGGTGAGCCGCAGGACGGCGGGCACGCAATGGGTACAGTCATAAAGGTACTGAAGGGATTGGGGAGGAATTTGGAACTTTGATTTCGAAGGCGCCTACCTCAAAGTGTATCCAATGGATGATCTCGCAGGGGCTCTTACGGAGTCCTGCGGACATATTTGATAAAGATAATTGGGCGAGAATTAACGAGGAGTTAGCCAAAAGGGCTATGGTGGGAAACCCCCAGTACATACAGCTCTGGGGAAAAATACACCGATTGCTATTGAAAGCTCGGGAGGATCGGGAGACGTGGCGGCAGGCGCGGCTGTGCCTGCACGGTGCTACAGGTGACAGTAGCCCGGAAATAGACCCAGGATGGGCAGTGGGGACACAGACAGGGGCAAGCATCGCAGGGGATGGGGAAGAAGCGGGGAGTTTGGACGGAGTAGCCTGGCCAGCGACTCAGTCTGAGGCTCCCGAAGAGGTGGATCGGGAAGTGCTGGTGTTCCCTGTTGAGCCAACAGGACCCTTGGAACGCCCCCCCCCACATACCCCTGGGACGATTTGGCACAGGCGCGGGTACTTGCGCACAGGGAGGGGGACATAGCGGCGGATGCAGCAGGAGTGACAGAGCGGAAGGAGGAGGATGATTAGCGCCGGCAACGGTGCCGCCCTCTGCCCGACCCTCGGAACTGGCTCCCGGGGCAACCCTCGAGATGGTAGTCAGGCGAGGAGGAGGATTGGGGTGCCTGGAGGGGAGGACAGGGTGGGTATAGATCAAGCTCGAGTAGCAGTGAATCAGAAGTTGGGGAGAAACCTATGTCCACATGTGGGAAGATGGGGCAGATTGCCTGCAGCGCGCAAAGAAGAAGCATAAGGCAGCAGGGACTCGGAGGACCAGTCAGAATGAGGGAAGAGAGAGATTGCCAAAAGGGGAGGTCCGAAGCGCTGCAGCTCCAGAGGGGTCTCCGGAGGAAGTGCTGCGGCAGCTGCAGCAGGCTATGCGCAGACTAGGGGAAGTAACTCGGTGGCAGACAGGACTCTTAACGAAGGGTGCGCCCAAGCGACAATCAGTCTAGTTACCTAACTGGCGGCTGATAGCCAGAGATTGTAGCCTAGATGGAGTAAGAATAGAGATGCCCAGGATATTCCCTGTCTGAGCAGCTCCTGGAGTGGGGTGGAGTAGACACCGATAGATGCCAAGGTAGTGCAGAGTTTATGGCAAGAAGTTAGGGAAAAGGGGCTAAAGGATGAAGGGGTAGGATTGCTGCTAGATGCTGTGCACGCAGCGCCATTGACCCCCTCTGATGCTAGGCAGTTGGCGAAAGCAATATTGGCTCCCACAATGTACATACTTTGGAAGGAGGCAATGCACAGTGCCTGCCATGCCCTCGTACAGCAAGCGGCGGCAGCTCCTGGCCACCCGCTGAGAGGGACCACTCTTGACCGGCTTGCTGGAAAGGGTCAAGGGCTGAAAACCCCGCAGTTACAAGCGGCGGCGTTGAGGGGCAGGGAGCTGCAAGTGGTAACAGAGAGTTCCCGTAGAGCATATAGCAAAGTGGGCAGGTATGAAAAAAAAGCAGAACCTTGGCAAAAGATAGAGCAAGGACTAGGAGAGCCATTTACAACGTTTTGTGACAGGTTGCAGAAGGCTGTTATAGAATCAGAATTGCCACCAGCAGCCAAGGAGGCAGTCCTTATGGATTGCCTCCGAAGTCAAGCAAATCCGCAGACACAAGATGATGTCCTCCGCACCCTGGCGGCAGGGGCATCATTGGGTCAAACCATCAGGCATGTCTTGTGCCAGGAGGCATTGAATCAGCATGGCGGTGTGGGAGCGCACATCTGCCAGAACCCTGACTGCGGAGGCGAAGAAAGGATGCTGGTGCAAGCAGCGGGGGCGGGGCTGAGATGTCATTTGTGTGGACAGCTAGGGCACTTTAAAGCTGGGTGCCCGCTAGGGGGAAGGGGAGGACGTAATGGAGGAGGAGTGCACCCAGTAGGGAGATGCTGGGCGTGTGGGAAGCCAGGACACCTGGAAAGAGATTGTCGAGCCACAAAGCCGGGAAACGGCCAAAGGAGGGTGAAGCGAGGGGGATTTGCGCCTCCTGTGAGTCAAATGGCCCCCATCATGGTGCCAGTGCCAGGAGCTTGGCCCACCGTAGCGGGCCAAGGGGGAGTGAACCTTCAGGCAGGGGAGCAGAACCAGCAAGACTTGCAGGTTACGGCCCCCGCGTGGCCTTGGTCTTAGGCTGTGACAAGAGACTCATGGCAGCGGTGGTGATTACCCCACAGGAGCCGAGTTGCCCAGCACGGATATACCTGGGAATGTTAGTGGATACCGGGGCGGATGTCACAGTGATGCCACTTGAACAGTGGCCACCAACTTGGCCCCTTGCCATGGGAGAAAGTATAATAGGGTGGGAGGAGAACAACAGACGAGGACTAGTACTTGCCCTGTGAAACTCGAAGTCATGGACGAGGACGCAGGGAAGCTCCTCACGGCCGTAGTGACCATACAAGTAGCAGATGGGGTAGCAAGCCCCTTGCTGGGGTGGGACGCCCTTGCCCAGATGGGGATTGGGTTGAAAAATTTAGCATAGGGGCCACTGCCTCAGAGGGGCTTCGTCAGCACAAGTTGGCGTGGAAAACCAAAGAGCCCGTCTGGGTGGAGCAGTGGCCCCTGACAACAGAGAAAATAGAGGCTGTAAGAGCTATAGTAAAACGAGAGCACGAAGTGGGGCACCTAGAGCCCTCGATGAGCCCCTGGGACACCCCTATATTTGCTATAAAAAAGAAAGATAAAAACCAATGGAGGATGCTGCATGACCTTAGAGCAGTGAATCAGCAAATGGAGGACATGGGGCCTCTCCAACCCGGCCTACCAGATCTGAGTGCTGTCCCAAAAGGATGGCAAGTCATTGTTTTAGATATCAAAGACTGCTTCTTCAGCATTCCGCTACATCCAGATGATAGAAAAAGATTTGCCTTTACTCTGCCCGCGGTGAACCGTGCAGAACCAGGTAGTCGATGGCAGTGGACAGTACTTCCGCAGGGGATGAAAAACTCTCCAGCGATCTGCCAGAGGTATGTGGCTTCCGCATTGCAGCAAGTAAGGCGACAGTATCGGGAGAGAATCTACATGATCCACTACATGGATGACGTCCTCATATCTGCGCCCACCGAGGCGTTATGTGAACAAGTCTTTTCAGACACCCAAAGGGGCCTTGCAGGACAGAGCCTCAAGATAGCTGAGGCAAAGGTACAGCGAGGACCAGTGTGTGGATTTCTGGGTGCTAGAATACAAGGGGATTCCATACAAGCTCAGCCTATTAAACTTACACCTAAGTTTAAAAATGTACACAATGTACAGAAGCTGGTAGGAGCACTGCAGTGGTTGCGGACATTCGTGCGCGTCACCGGTGAGGAGATGCAACCTTTCTATGCATTGCTGAAAGGGACCGACCCATGGGAGCCCAGGAGTTTAGACGCTGAGGCAGTCCAGCAGTTGCAGATGATAGAACGTCGAATGCAGAAGGAAGGAGTATGGAGGTGGGACCCTCAAGAGGAATTACTAGCAGGTTGGATTCTAATTGCCGGTGGAGGATTAGGACTACTGTATCAACCACGGGCTGGGGAAGAAAAACCACTGCGATGGGTATATCAGAAGGTTCCCAAGGGTGCATTCTCCACAAGAGTCAAGGCAGCCGGGGGAATGATTTGGTGTCGTGGTTCAGCCTCAGCTGGCAACTGAACACCACGCAGCCGCCCGCTCACTCCCCCCCACCCCTGTGGGATGGGGAAGAGAATCGGACGAGCAAAAGAACTTGTGGGTTGAGATAAGCACAGTTTAATAACTACAACAGAATGATGATGATAAATGATTATGATAATAATGACAGTAATGTTAATATAATAAAAGGGGAAAGGAAGGAAAGGGAAAACAGGGAAAAAAACGCAGAAACACGAACGATACAACCGCTCACCACCCGCCGACCGACACTGCCCGTCCCCGAGCCGCGATTGCTTCCTCCTCCCCCGGCCAGCCCCTCCCAGGTAGCATACTGGGCATGACGTTACATGATATGGAATATCCCTTTGGTCAGTTTGAATCCGCTCCCTTAGCTGTGCCCCCTCCCCTCCCGGCTTCTTGTGCACCCAGCAGAGCATGAGAGGCTAGACATGTCCTTGACTAGTATAAGCGCTGCCCAGCAACAGCCAAAACATCTGTGTGTTATCTCAACAGGTTTTTTTCCATGCTAATTTCAAAGCACAGCACTATACCAGCTAGAGTGAAGAAAATTAACTCTATCCCAGCTGAAACCATGACATTTGGCATCTGTGAAGGGAAAGCAAGGAAATCTTTGGGAAGGAGCCAGATAAGCTGACAGTGCTGTGGAATGGGGAGAAATGGCAGAAGGTGGTAGAGAGTGAAGAGGATATACAATTGGCGGTATACTCGTACCCAGGGAAAATCGTCACAGGCACGATACGGAGGTGGGCCGAGACAGCCAAAGTGGTGGATTTAAGTGTGGATAGTAGAGTTTTGGATGCCCCTCACCCAGGACCAACATATTTCACAGACACTTCCTCGAAGACAAACAGAGCGGCGGTAGTGTGGAAAAAAGGCAATAGTTGGATGCGCCAGATGTATGAGGAGTAGTGTAAAAGTGTGCAGTGGCTAGAAGCGAAAGCGCTAGAGATGGCCCTGCGAAAGGATAGAGATCGGCATGTAAATGTGTGCACAGACTCTTTATACGTGTATAAATTAGTCACGTCCATGAAACGAGAGGGTGTACCACACACGGAAATTGCCTTGAGGTTGCTTTATCGCAGCAAGTAGCAACTGTGACAGTAATTCACATTCACAGTCATCAGACGGGGCCTGGACCACTGATTGAGGGGAATCGCATGGCTGATGAGGCAGCCGCGGGAGTCTGGACCTTGGCGGAGGCAAAGAAACTACATGAACAACTGCACCTGGGTGCTAAAGCCTTGGCAAAGGAGTGTGGCATCTCAATAAGAGCAGCAAGAGAAGTAGTAGCCACCTGTCCTTACTGTCAGCACTCGCCATTGTGGGAGGCAGGAGTCAACCCTCGAGGACTGGAAGCAAATGCTATCTGGCAGACTGACTTTACTGACTGTCCACAGTTGGCCCCCGGAAGGCACCTGGCAATTACAATTGATACATATAGTGGAGTCATCATGGCTACTCAACATCGGAAGCAGACCGCAAGGCAGTTGGCTGCGCATTGGACCACGGTGATGGCGTGGCTTGGCAAGCCCACCAAGATAAAAACAGACAATGGACCATGCTTTTGGGCTCGAAGTACCCAAGAATGGTGTAAAGCTTGGAATATTGTATTAAAACACGGCATTGCTTGCAATAGCACGGGGCAGGCAATTGTTGAATGCATTCATCGCACCTTGAAAGCAAAAATAATACAGCTTGGGGAGGGGGAGGGGTATAAGGGAGCTATACCCATAGCATCTCAGCAAACTATTTTAATGTGTGCGCTATATTCGCTTAATCATTTTATACGTGGGCAGGAGCAAGTTACAGCAGTGGAGAAGCACTTTGGCAAAGCTCAAGCAGGCGAGCGCTATCTGCAGGTACGAGTAAGGTTCCCAGGCAGTGAGCAATGGGAGAGAGGATGGAAACTGAGATGCCTGGGGAGGGGCTACGCCGCAGTTGAGAACGAAGGGTGCATAGAATGGGTGCCTGCAAAGTGTGTGAAAGCAGAACTGTGCAAGGATGTATAATGAATAATCCCTCTCTGAGTTGCCTCTATGCAGGGTCTGCTGACATGGATCCTCATGCTAGCCGTACCATTGGGAAAAGAAATGAGCTCCTTGACAAGATTGCAAGCAATATTGCAACAAGAGCGACACTGGGAAAGGGTGGCAAAAGAGGATATGAACTGGGATTGGATAGTAATAATTGGGGGGATCTTGTTGTGTGTAGTAACCATGGTTACTTGTGGGCTGCCATTGTTATGCTGTGTTATAAGACAAATCAGAGAGCGCCTGCAAGGGTTACATGAACATAGACCTGACCGCAATATGTATCAGCTTAACGCAAGTAGATTTGTAGAACTTTTAGCAGCATGGGGAGGGGGAGATGTAGGGGAATAGACAGGGATCGGCGACCAGAAGATCACGGGCTGTGACGGAAAGATAGACTCCTCCCCATAGGAGTGGCAGGAACAGGAAGCGCAAGAGCTATATAAGCGTGTGACGCAGCTAAATAAACGGACATTTTGTATCCATCTTATTGATGTCTGTGCATCACTGTCCCCAGGGTGGGTAGAGCCCTGTGTCCCAGAGATATGTGGCCCAAGATAAGTTCTCACACAGAAGCATACAGCAACATATGTGTGAGGGAGTAACAAGTTCAAAAACTAACCGACTTGTTGAGACACATTGAAATGCACCCTGCCAGCTGATAATATCAGAGAAAACTTTACGACTGCAAGGCTATTCCCGGCACAAATGATATATGTAACTGAGGGTGCGTCTGCATATTTGAATTAATTGTGTGTCATGGTTTTAGCTGGGATGGAGTTAATTTTCTTCACTCTAGCTGGCATAGTGCTGTGCTTTGAACTTATAATGAAAAAAAAGTTGAGATAACACACAGATGTTTTGGCTGTTGCTGGGTAGCGCTTGTACTAGTCAAGGACATTTCTAGCTTCCCATGCTCTGCTGGGTGCACAAGAAGCCGGGAGGGGAGGGGGCACAGCTAAGAGAGCGGATTCAAACTGACCAAAGGGATATTCCATATCATGTAACGTCATGCCCAGTATGTTAACTGGGAGGAGCTGGCCGGGGGGGGGAGGGAGGCAGCAATCGCGGCTCGGGGATGGGCAGTGTCAGTCGGCGGGTGGTGAGCGGCTGTATCATTTGTGTTTCTGTGGTTTTCCCCCTTTTTTTTCCCTTCCCTTCCTTTTCCATTTTATGATATTAACATGATTGTCATTATATCATATTCATTATCATAATTATTATTTTGTTCTAATTATTAAACTGTGCTTATCTCAACCCACAGGTTCTTTTGCTCTTCCAATTCTCTCCCCCATCCCACAGGGGTGGGGGGGAGTGAGCGAGCGGCTGCATGGTGTTCAGTTGCCAGCTGAGGCTGAACCACGACAGTGTGATAAGGGGCTTATACACAAGTAGTTCACGTGCGCTCTTTAAAACACTTTTAAAAACGGAAACCTTGTGCTTTCAAGTACAGGGCACCATTGATGAGGTGAGAAATGCAGAGTTTTGCCTAATTTAGGTTCTGTACAGGTTATAATAATCCCATTTTGTGATCCTAATGCTTTGTCTACCTGCTATATATTTCTTCCATAAAGAAGTATGATTTACTTCTTTATGCTCAGTATGCAAGTACTATGAGGGACAGGGCTGCTTCAGCCTGGAGAAGGGAAGGCTTTGGGGGCACCTCAGAGGAGCCTCCTCCTGCCTACAGGCAGGCCGCTGAGAAGGTGTACAGTGGGTGAACGACTGACAACAGCTATAAATGAGATCTGGGCAGTTCCCATCTAACACAAAGACAAAATTACTGCTGTGAAGAATCAAGCCTGTCCCTGGGTGTGCTGGTTTTGGCTGAGAAGGGGTTAATTCTCTTCACTGTAGTGCTTGTGGTGGTCAGGGACCTTTCCAGCTTCCCGCATTCTGCCACATTGGCAGGAGGCTGGGAGGGGCGGGGCCAAAGCCAGGGCAGCTGACACCAACTGGCCAATGGGGTGTTCATTCCATACCATGTGACACCATGACCAGTATATTAATGGGGGCAGTTGCAGCTCAGGAAGGTGTGGTGTTGAGTTGGTGACTGTCTGCGTCATGTGAGGTTTATTTTGGTGGTTCATTCCACTGCCCCCCTGCCGAGATTTTGTGCCTCTTGTTGTTTTCCTTTCCATTGCATTTTTGTGTTTAATTTTTTTTATTATTATATTTTCATTTCATTATTAAACTCTTCTTATCTCAACCGATGAGTGTTATCCTTCTGATTGTCTCCCCTGTCCCACTGGTGGGGGAGTGAGTGCGCGAGCAATTGTGTGGGGCTGAGTTGCTGGCTAAAGCTCAACAGTCTTTTTTGGTGCCCAACATGGGGCCCGAGGGTTGGAGATTATAACAGCTGCTGGTCACAGCACCATGTTCTCGTTTTTGCAGTTTGTGGTTAAGATTGCTGTTGGTGTGTTTAGTCTGCTGTGTTCTGCTGTGATTAGTAATGTTTTGCCCATGAGATTTGTTATGCAAACACTGGTTTTCAGCTTTATCTGGTATTTGGGGTTTTTGTTGAAACCGTTACTGTACTTTGGATACCACTTTACTGAGGCAATTAGCAATTATACCTCCTCTTCTGAGAGATTTTATATGGAGGAAATACAGAATGGTATCTTTGCAACTTTGTTCTATGATGTCTCTGTCTCTATTACAACAACCTTTTTGTATTTTGAACATCCTTGGGTGGTTAAGGTGCACTTATTGTTAGATTTTGGGCAGGTTGTTTTGGTTTTGACTAAGCAATTTCAGAATATTACCCAGAAATCTGCCCCAAGGCTTGATAGTTACGAGTGGCAGGGCATGTGGGATAGCATGGGCAAATACCTAGGGCAGTGGGCACCCCCAGCGTTTTGGAGTTTCACCCCAGAACAAGTGCAGAATCCTGAAAAGCTAGTAGAATATTTGGAGAAAGTATGTTGTTACCCTGGGAACTCCAGAGAGATACAGATAACTGTCGCGATTCACGACGCGGACTCCATATCCATGCACAAGCAAAGCCAAAGGCCGTTTATTCACAAAAGAGCAGCCTTAATATAGTCTGCCTCCTGAGCTAGTATTTTTCCCTTCTCGCTGCCTCTGAATGTGTTCTGTCGCACTAGCTCCACATATGGTATAAACATAGATAAGCGCGCTCTCCTGCTTCGGTGCTCCAGCTGTGCCCCTGACCTTCTGTCCCACATATTCAAGGCCTCAGTTCTGCGTTTTTGTGTGGGTTGTTTTTCTATCCCACAGCTTGCATCCAATAAGGGTGATGAGATCATGGGAGGCCACATTCACTTACTCCACAGATAACTGCAACATGCTGGTGCCTGGCCCATGCGTACCGAGCCCTGGTCAACAGCTTTCATTGCTCCCAAGGGGAAGAGAAGGTCTCTGGATTGAAAGGCAAAGTGACAGGCACTGCGGTCACTCAAAGCCCCAGGACAAGCACTGTGGCTACTCAAACCCCCACAACAAGTACTGGAGCTAGCTCAGAGAATCAACCCATGCCAGTATCAGTTGCCCCCATACACAAGAAGAAATATTGGAAGCGGACATCAACTCGTTTAGAACAGGATGATGAAAAAGCAGGGCTGTCACTAGGAGAGGAGGAGGAAGTTATAAATGAAACAGAAACCACCCAATCCCTGTCCTTGAGTGACTTGCAAGATATCTGAAAAGATTTCAGCCGTTGTTCAGGTGAGCACAGGCTGGCTGGAAACATATTCTGTCCCCCATGCCACTGCCCGGAACACTATCCTGGGCCTTGAATAAAAACTCCTGTGGCGACATGGCACCCCAGAGAGAATTGAGTCAGACAACGGGACTCATTTCCGAAATAACCTCATAGACACCTGGGCCAAAGAGCATGGCACTGAGTGGGTGTATCACATCCCCTACCATGTACCAGCCTCTGGGAAAATGGAACGTTACAATGGACTGTTAAAAACTACACTGAGAGCAATTGGGGGGTGGAACATTCAAGCACTGGAATACACATTTAGCAAAAGCCACGTGGTTAGTCAACACGAGGGGCTCTGCCAACCGAGCTGGCCCTGACCAGTCAGAAAGCCTACATACTGTGGAAGGGGATAGAGTCCCTGTAGTGCACAAAAAAAGTATACTGGGCAAAACAGTCTGGGTTCTTCCTGCCTCCGGCAAATGCAAACCCATTCGTGGGATTGCTTTTGTTCGAGGACATGGGTGCACTTGGTGGGTGATGCGGGAGGATGGAGAAATCTGATGTCTGCCTCAAGGGGATTTGATTTTGGGCGAAAACAGTCAATGAACTGAATGGCACAATGCGAACTGCTATATAATACTGTGTGTCACCTCTGTGTTGTATCAATGATATCAGAGTACGAGCCTCCCAACCCATGGAAGATCAACTATGAAACAAGCCGTGCAGCAGTGATGGAACGATGACTGACTCGGTATGCAGCAACCCAATGCCACACACAGCACCTCCCCACTCTGCAAGACTGATACGACAGATGGAGCCCAGAGTCATGGACTGGGTGAACTCAATGGACATTTTAATGGACATTTTACAGGGAAGGTCCATGAACTAAGGGAATGATGTCTGTGTATTATGTTAAAGGATGGGAAGGGGAGGGGTGGCGGTTGGTACGGTTGCATTGCATCATATGGGACCTGGGCATGGTGTAAATGGTATGGAATAAGGGGTGGAGAATGTGCTGGTTTTGGCTGAGAAGGGGTTAATTCTCCTCACTGTGGGGGTCGGCTACCTTTCCAGCTTCCCGCACTCTGCCGCGTGGTGGGGGGGTGGGGGCTGGGAGGGGCAGGGCCGTAGTGGGGGCGGCTGACCCCGACTGGCCAGTGGCATGTTTATTCCATACGATGTGACACCATGACCAGTATATTAGGGGGGGGCAGGTTGCGGCTCGGGAGCGGCGCAGCATCTGGTCTGCGGGCGGTGAGCGGCTGCGGCGCGTGCGGTTTTTTTCAGCTGTTCATTCCCCCTCTCCCCTCCCTTCCCCCCTCCCCCGGGGCTTTGCACCTCTCGTTGTTCTCCTTTACATTGCATTTCTATTGTTGTTTATTTTAATTTTAATTATTAAACTGTTCTTATCCCAACCCACGAGTGTTACCCTTCTGATTCACTCCCCCATCGACCGGTGGGGGAGTGAGCGAGTGACTGCGTGGGGCTGAGCTGCCGGCTAAACCACGACACCCAGCATGACAAACACAATACCCCTTGAAGTTAGAACACCGGAAGGGAAAAGAAGGACCGATTAATAATTTTGTACAGCACGGGCTATTAATAGGATGTGAATCAGAATATAATACCCCTATATTACCGGTAAAAAAGCTGGGTGGAACTTATCGGGTAGTACAAGATTTAAGAGAAGTGCACAAAATTATTAAGGACCTACACCCTGTGGTAGCTAATTCTCATACCTTACTTACTAAATTACGGGATAATCAAGTATGGTTTACAGTAGTGGATTTAAAGGACACATTCTTCTGTTTGCCTTTAGCCAAAGAAAGTCAAAATATATTTGCATTTGAATGGGAAAGCCCTACCACTGGTAGAAAAACTCAGCTTACCCTGGACAGTGTTACCCCAAGGTTTTAAAAATAGTCCAACAGTCTTTGGAGAACTTGAAATGTGTGATCCTCCCTCCAGGGAAGGAGTCCTTTTACAGTATGTGGACGACTTACTAATAGCAACTGAAGCAAAACCTGACTGTATACAATGGACTACCAGTTTGTTGACCTTCTGGGGACTAAATGGGTATCGAGTCTCTCAACAGAAAGCTCAGGTGGTGCGGCAACAAGTAACCTACCTTGGATATGAAATATCTGGAGGACAACGGGAACTATGAAGAGAACGAAAAGAAGCCATCTGCAGAACCCCCTCCCTCAGACGGTAAAAGAACTCAGGATCTTTTTGGGAATGTCAGGTTGGTGCCGGTTATGGATTTATAATTATGGAATAATAAGAAGACCTTTGTACGAACTTTGGAAGAACAACCCCACTCGATTAGCCTGGTCCAAAGAAGCTCAAAATGCATTCAAGACACTTACAAAGGAACTAATGAAGGCCCCGGCCCTGGGCCTACCTGATGTGACTAAACCTTTCTGGCTGTTTTCCAATGAAAGACAAGGTATAGCTCTGGGATTCCCTTGTCAACGGCTAGGACCCTACAGAAGGGCTGTGGCCTATTTTTCTAAACAGCTTGATGAAGTAAGCAAGGGGTGGCCAGGGTGCCTGCGAGCTGTGGCGGCTGTGGTCTTGAATATTCCGGAGGCCCAGAAATTCACCTTAGGTCAAAAGAGCACAGTACTGGTTTCACACACAGTATCACCTGTGTTGGGACAGAAAGGGAATCACTGGCTTTCCCCATCCCGATTTCTACAATACCAGGCCATTTTAATTGGATCGGACGATGTTACTGTTGAAGTAACCAATGTTATGAACCCAGCTTCTTTCCTCAGTGGAGTGACTTCTGAAGCGTTAACATATGATTGCCTTGAAACTATAGAGACTGTGCACTCCAGTAGACCAGATTTGAAAGAAGAACCTCTGGAAGATGCACAAGGTTCCTGGTTCATGGACAGAAGCAGCTTTGTCGGACGAGGTATTCGAAAGGCCAGATACACAGTGACAACAGCAAACGAAATAACTGAATCTCAATCACTACCTGCTGGAACATCAGCTCAAAAGGCTGAAATTATCGCCCTGATGAGGCCCCTGGAGCTGGCAAAAGGGAAAAAAAAAAAAATATATGGACAGATTCCAAATACGCCTTTGGAGTTGTCCATGCTCATGGAGCAATTTGGAAAGAACGAGGGCCACTAACTACACAAGGAAGGCAGATTAAGCATGCTGAGGCAATCCTGCGCTTATTGGAAGCACTCTGATTGCCAACCAAAGTCGCCATCATGCACCGTCGAGGACACCCCAAGGGTAACACTGAACAGGAAAAAGGCAATAGATTGGCTGACTGTGAGGCTAAACAGGCAGCGGAGAGAATGCAAGAGACTTTAGCCTTAATTCCAGGTAATAGAAGTAAGAGTCTAGGTGACCAAGAAAATATTTCACGTCCTAAGGCCGACAAAGAATTAATAGAAGAAATGGGAGGGCGGGTTCCCTCCAGAGGATGGGCCCATTCGAATGACAGCCGAATTATAATTCCTGCCAAACAGATATGGGTAACTGTTGAAGAGGAACATAAGAGAACACACTGAGGGGCAGACTCCCTGTATAACTTTTTAAATCAGAAATTAATAGGGAGAAATTTATATACTGCACTCTGGCAGGTGACTCAGCAATGTGAAATATGTTTGAAAAATAATCCTAATGCAGGCAACCGGGTACAATTCGGGAATATTGGGAAGGGAACTATACCGGGGGATCATTGGCAAATTGATTTCTCGGAACTTCCAAGAAAAGGAGGGTATAGATCCCTGTTGGTACTCACAGACACCTTTTCCGGATGGCCAGAAGCGTTTTCTTGTAGAACAAATGAGGCGAGGGAGGTTACAAAGGTACTGTTAAATGAAATAATACCCCGATTTGGGGTACCTACGATAATTTCATCAGACGGGGGTACACATTTTTGTGCAGAAGTAGTGCAGCAGGTCAGCAAGCTATTGGGAATCAATTGGCAATTACATACACCTTACAGACCACAAGCCAGCGTGTAGGGGAATAGACAGGGATCGGCGACCGGAAGATTACGGGATGTGACGGAAAGATAGACTCCTCCCCATAGGAGTGGCAGGAACAGGAAGCGCAAGAGCTATATAAGCGTGTGACGCAGCTAAATAAACGGACATTTTGTATCCATCATATTGATGTCTGTGCATCACTGTCCCCAGGGTGGGTAGAGCCCTGTGTCCCGGAGATATGCGGCCCAAGATAAGTTCTCCCATAGAAGCGTACAGCAACACCAGCGGACAAGTAGAAAAAGTGACTCACATGATAAAACAAGAAATAGCAAAGATAGGCCAGGAAGCAAGCCTCTATTGGTACCAAGCGCTACATATTGCACTACTTTGAATATGTGTAAAACCTAGGGCTAAAGAAAATTTGAGCCCTTTTGAGATAATATATGGAAGACCATATCAGGCTAAGTACCAAGCGGAGGATTTGAACCAGTTGGGAGATCATTACTTACGAAACTATGTTATATCCTTAGGAAAAAAATTCGAAAAGATTAATAAAAGTGTTTGGGGGACCAGGGCCAAAGGGTTAGATCATCCGATCCACCCATTTAGCCCTGGAGATTGGGTTTATGTTAAGAATTTTTCAGGTAATCTGCTGGGAGAGAAGTGGAATGGACCTTACGTGGTGTTGCTGACCACCGTCACCGCAATCAAGATTCAAGACTATAAAGAATTTGCAGAGAGAGGTGTCATCCCTTAGTAAAGTTGTGTTGCAAAATCAAATGGCATGAGATTTATTGACTGCCAAAGAAGGGGGCGTATGCATGATCATTAAGACCAGCTGCTGTGCATATATCAATAAAGACAAGCAGATAGAAGCAGATCTGAATGCACTTTGGGAAAAAAACATAAATATTCCATGACGTATCTCTAGATGACACTTCTGTTGCTGTACACTTCTCTGGGAGAACTTATCTTGGGCCGCATATCTCCGGGACACAGGGCTCTACCCACCCTGGGGACAGTGATGCACAGACATCAATATGATGGATACAAAATGTCCGTTTATTTAACTGTGTCACACGCTTATATAGCTCTTGAGCTTCCTGTTCCTGCCACTCCTATGGGGAGGAGTCTATCTTTCCGTCACAGCCCGTGATCTTCCGGTTGCCGATCCCTGTCTATTTCCCTACACACTTCTTTAGGGTTTTGAGATTTGTGGGATAAACCGACTTCTTGGCTTCCTAATCTAAGAGGGTTAAAACAATTATTCATTGGATTGGTTACGCAAATGGTTTTAGGAATGTTTGTTTGTGTGTCTCTTAGAGGTTTTCTTTGGTGTTGTCAAAATTCAACTGAAACATACGGTAACTGGAAAAGAAATAAGATTAGACACCAAGTGGAAACAGGGAAATATTTTACTCGGGCCCTTGAAAAGGATGAATTATTATGAAAATTGCAAGCAAAAGTAAAACACTGCTATAATAGTCTCTGTTTGAGACTTAGTAAATTCTTATATCGAGGACTGTAGCAGGTAAGCTACAAGTCCTCAAACAGAAAAGGAGGGCTTGATAGAGTTAGAGCTGTTGTGACTAAAACTTGTTGCTTTGGGGGAGTCAGAAAGGCTTCAAGACAAGAAGCGCTGAAACCAAATTTGCGACGCAGGTGTACAGAGACATAAAGATAAGGACACTGCAGAACTACCAAACTCCTGTCTGGAAACCACCTCATGACCCCTGAGGCTCCACTCAGAAGCACCCAGGACAAACCCGCAACAGCCTCACGACTGCCACTCTTGTAAGGGGCCTCAGGCAAGAATGCACTCAAGGACGTAATCTTCACAAGCCTGATGGGGAACGTCCTGGAGGGATGCAAACAACCTAGCAGCAGGTGCCAGTCCAAACCAAGGCAAAAGGACCTAAGGACACCTCCATCTAGGTAAGAGTCAGAACACCAGTTGAAGCCAACACACCTTGCAATACACTGTGACAACATTACTCGATGGGCCAACTCATGACCATATGTGGAAGAAGGGACTTAAAACACATGGGTAATTAAGATGCAAGTGTTATGATTAGTTCCAGGAAATCTAATGCAGATGTACGTAACTGAGCAATATAAGCTTTGTCCATCATGACTTGCGGGATGCACGTTAGGAGGAGAATTTGCAGAGAGAGTCCCTGCATGGTATAGGGGTTCGAGTCCCCGCATGGTTTATGGGTTCCGACAGGGGGTTGGAATCCCAGAGGGTGCTTCAAAAAAGAAAAAAAAAAGGGGGGGGGGAACCACAACAACTACAAAAAAAAAAATCAACGCCCCTCTGACTAGTGCCTGTGATAGTGCACAATCACACTTACTAGTCTCTTGGGAAGATGGGAACTTTTTCAAGCAAGAAACCCATCCCACAGAAGACACTGTTGTGATGTATTCTGAGACATTGGAAAGATATGGGGGGTGATCCTTTAACTCGGAAACAATTAATTGAATATTGTAATCACTGGTGGCCAATGTATCGGTTGGAAGGTGGGGAGAAATGTCCAGAAAATGGGACATTGCAATATAACACCATTGCAATTAATGTTAGTTTGTAAAAGAGAAGGAAAATGGAATGAAATGGCTTATGTTGATTTATTCTTTACATTGCGGAATCATACAGAGTGGCAGAAACAGTGTGGGATATATCCCCAAAATTATATGGCAATGGTCTTGAAAGGATGAAAATGTGGTGAGACCTTGGAAAAGTGTTGTTTTACTTGCGATATTGGATACTTTGCTTGATGAAACTGACAGGAAAATGGTATTGAATGCAACCAGAAGGCATGTGCAGGGAGCACACGCTAATGGAAATTTACAGGGGACAGCGGATCAGAATTTTCCATCTACAAATCCCGAGTGGGACCCTAATCAACCGGGACCCAGGGGAATGCTGACTAGATATCAAAGATGGATTTTATTCGGTGTAAGACAGGCAATGCCAAAAGCAATAAATTGGTCAAAATTTTTGAAGTGAGACAAGAATTAAATGAGTCCCCTTCAGCCTTTATGGAAAGACTGAAGGCGAATGCCAGAAAATATACTAATTTGGACCCAGAGAAAAAAAAAACAGAAGCAGCAAGACGATTGGCCTCTGTATTCATGGGACAATCATCCCCAGATATTAGAAAGAAACTTCAGGAATTGGAAGCACTTGAACCTAGAGATTTGGGTAAAATGCTTGAAGTAGCTTGGCATGAAGGAGACTGGGGGAATCAACCCTAGCTGAATCCCTGGTTACCTTGAAGCTAGGGAATGAAGAAATAGAATTTTTAGTAGATACGGGGGCCGCTTATTCGGTATTGAATACATGTAAAGGGAAACGTAGCCGTAAATCCGCAGATGATGTTGGTGTGACAGGGCAGAAAGAAAATTGGCTTTTCTTAGAGCCATTAAAGTTTAAATTGGGGAAACATGCCCGCTACCTCTGAAAGGACAAGATCTATTAAGTAAAATAGATGCACAAATAACTTTTAAAGATGGAGGGATTAAATTACTAATACCAGAATCAAAAGCCATAGAGGCGGGAGTGTTTATGTTACAGGATCCCTCCAGGAAGGAACAGATTCCCGAAGAAGTGGAAAATGCAGTAATTCCTTTGGTTTGGACGAGTGGAGTTGCGGGGTGATCTAAATTGGCAGAGCCGGTAAAAGTAACATTAAAACCTGGAGCCAGGCCGGTAAGACAAAACTAATATCCTATTAAGTGGGAGGTTCGAAAAGGGTTAGAGGGAATAATTACAAGATTTTTAGAATATGGGCTTTTGGTAGAATGTGAATCAGAATATAATACTCCTATATTGTCAGTAAAGAAATCTGGGGGCAAGGAATACCGATTAGTTCAGGATTTAAGGGCCATAAATCAGATAGTCCAAGATATACACCCAGTAGCGGCTAATCCGTACACTTTACCGACCTCTTTAAAAGAGGAGCATAAATGGTTTACTGTACTAGATTGGAAGGATGCCTTCTTTTGCATACCTCTGGACATAAAAAAAGTCAAAGCATATTTGCTTTTGAATGGGAAAGCCCCACCACAGGACGAAAGACGCAGCTAACATGGACTGTACTTCCACAAGGATTCAAAAATAGCCCTATGATATTTGGGAATCAGCTGGCAAAAGAATTAGAAATATGGAGAAAACAGAACCAAGGGAGAGGCATATTGTTACAGTATGTGGATGACATGCTGATAGCGGCAGAAAGTAAAGAAAATGTTCTGAAATTACTATCAGCTCATTAAATTTTCTGGGCCAAGGAGGATACAGAGTTTCCAGAAACAAAGCCCAAATAGGAAAAGAAGCAGTGATTTATTTGGTATTTGAGAGATCTCAAGGACAAAGACAATTAGGAAATGAAAGGAAAGAAGCTATTTGTCAGATCCCCAAGCCTTGCAGCCCGAAGGAACTGAGAGCTTTTCCGGGGATGACTGGATGGTGTCGACTCTGGATTCTGAATTATGGACTGTATGTGAAGCCACTATGTGAGGTTTTAAGAGAATCTAGAGATCGGTATCTGACTAGGAGACCTGAGTGTCAGAAATCATTCAGAGAACTTAAAAAGGCACTAATGATGGCCCCTGCACTGGGTTTACCTGATCTGACCAAACCTTTTGAGTTGTTTGTACCTGAAAGGCAACATCTGGCCCTTGGCGTGCTGGCACAACAGTTGGGATCCTGGAGGCAGCCGGCGGGATACTTTTCCAAACAACTTGATAATGTGAGTAAAGGATGGCCCTGGCTTCAGCATGCTGAAAGAAAGAAGCAACTCCCCAGGGAGGGCTTCACTTCCAGGATAGTGGCACATGGTGTCACTCAAGACATTTGAAGAAATTAAGTTCTTAGGTTTGAGTGAAAAACATGTCTCATTCCTTGACATAGCTGGTTTAGAGACTGCCCAGGGATCAGAGAGCAGCACATTTACAAGCAGCATATGTCAGAATGCTGAATAAAAGTAGCCAAAGAGATAAAAACCCTTTCATACAGTCTTGAGTTTTATTTCTCTGATGCATTTTGCTTCGCTGATTTATGCAGTTTTACTAATCCTTTTTTATGATATTCCAGTTGATCAGTAACTTCACGATTGTTGTTTCTAACTCAGTCCCCTTTGGTTAGACCCTTACTCTCTAGGAAAATAATTTATATTCATCCACACTGACCTGTTTTTCTAATTAGCCTGTGTAAATGATCCACATTTTTCCAGTAATGGTGCATTACGTTTCTTTCACCAAGTGATACCTGGATCAGCGAGAACTGTCCTCAGCATCATTGTTGTTATTTTGGTTGAGAATCTGGTTCTTTTGCGTGTGATGCCTTTAGGAAGGAAATGATGTCTTTACAGCCCTCCTGCTCTCATACTCGCATGGCTCTCATTCCTGTTGCCTATATTAAAAGGTGCAGTTGCAAATGCATTTTGTATGGTTTTGCTTTTGAGAGTACTTATCAAATTGCAGCTGTAGTAAGTTCACACCATTGCTGTGCAGAAAGCTGCCCCTTCCTATAAATCACTGCCCTCTGTTGATAGTAGCTATTACATCTGCACTGGATTCCAAAGTTACATCAATCTTACACAGGTGCTGCTGCACTTGCTAAATTATCTCTGGCTCATGCTAGCTATTTTCATAGCTGTGCTGGTTTTGGCTAGGATGGAGTTAATTCTCTTCACTGTAGCACCTGTAGTAGTCAGGGACCTTTCCAGCTTCCCATGCTCTGCCATGTGGGCAAGAGGCTGGGAGGGGTGGGACCACAGCCAAGAGAGCTGACCCAAACTGGCCATTGGGATATTAATTCCATACCATGTGATACCATGATGAGTATATTAAGTGGGGCAGTTGTGCAATGTTGTGTGGTGGTGGTTGTGGCTTGGGGAGTGGTGTTGTTGGGTCTGCTTGGTTGGTGGTGGGTCATGAGTAGCTGTGTCATGTGGTGTTTGTTTTGGTTGTTCATTCCCCCTTCTCCCTGTTCTGGGTTTTGTCGCTCTTGTGATTATCCTTTTCACTGCATACTTGTTGTTGTTTTATTTTAATTATTAAGGTGTTCTTATCTCAACCCATGACCCTTCTCACTTTTACCCTTCTGATTCTCTGCCCCATCCTGCTGGTGGGGGAGGGAGTGAGTAGCTGTGTGGGGCTGAGTTGCTGGCTAATCCCCAACAGTTGCAGAATAGGAGGGAGGCAGCACAGGTGAGGCAGAACCATCAGGATCCAAAGTGTGACCTTGGCCTTCAAGCTGAGATTCATCTATGCAGGATCTTCTTGCTGCAACAATCTGTAAGCAATGCAGGACAGCTGCTACCAAGCAGACTGTGGTGGTGAGAGCTCTCATGGCCCAAAGAGCAGAGAGAACCTTCTTGAGAAGAAGGTGAGAAGGGTTGCATGCCTTCACGTGGTATAGCTTCAGTACAGTCTCTTGTTCTGTGCTTTTAGTGAGATGGAGTTCTTTGCAGCAGAAACACATCTTCTTTCCCCCCATATCCACCAAATTGCATCTTGGTAAACTGGACACAAACTGAATGTCTTGGCATTGCATTACAAATACATCCAGGTTCAGCAGAACACAGGCAATATTCATCAGAACAAACAGGTTAGCCAAAACTATCATTGGCCTCTTCCTTACCGTTAAGCCCAAGATTCCAGATAAGATTACGGAGGATCTGGCCCAGAAGAGATGGGTGTTATTCGCCTGCGGGATGCTGTTTAGCGACAGCACCCCAGAGTCCACCTGGATAGAAGATAGAGCAGCCCAGGGTGATCTGCAGCAGCCCCAGCCTCTGGAGGCAACTCCGGTCTGGTGTGAAAGAAAGGTATCCCTTCAAGGCAGATATTGTATATCGCTCAGGGAAATGGGCTGCCATGGAGAAAGGTATCCAGTACCTGAGGGAAGTAGCTGTGCTTGAGGTGATTTATGGTGACCTGGACAATCAACAGTCATCCATAGATCCTGATGAAGCCCAGTGCACACGACCCATTTGGCGGATATTTGTATGGAGGACAGCATGTAATCTCATTGGCATAACTGGCCTGAAAAGATGAAGAGGCGCCAATGGTGGGGGATGTGATTGACAGACTCTGGGATTACGAAGCACGTGTCTCTTCCTCCTTCATTTTGGCTGTGGAGAAACTGTCCCAGGAGGTCCAGCAACTCAAAGAAGCTATGTCCTAGTCCCCACCTGTATGGACCAGTATCTCAGCCATTAGGAGTAAGTGTCCCTTTGCTCAAGAGAGAGGATACACACCAGATGCCACTCTATGGTTTCACCTGGGTGACACTGGTATGTGAGCTGCAAAGGAAAACAATCACTCAGGGCGGTTCTTCCAGGAAAGTTGCTGTTCCAGTTTCCAGTGAGCAGTTCCCCAGACAGAAGTGTAGGAGCACTGATTTTATTTATGATCTTAACAGGGCAAATATTGATTAGCATTTACAAGAAGTGAGTAGCAAACACTATGATCAGGAATAGAGGGGCCCTGCCTCCAGCCAGGTGGAGGAAAGGGACAACCGGCTTTACTGGACTGTGTGGATCCGATGGCCTGGCACATCTGACCCACAGGAGTATAAGGCTCTAGTGGATACTGGTGCACAGTGCAACCTAATGCCACCAAGCTGCATAGGGGCAGAACACATCTGTATTTCTGGAGTGACAGGTGGATCTCAGGAGCTAACTGTTTTCGAGCCAAAGTGAGCCTAACTGGGAATGAGTGGCCAAAGCACCCCATTGTGACTGGCCCAGAGGCTCCGTGCATCCTTGGCATAGACTACCAAGGAGAGGGTATTTCAAGGACCCAAAAAGGTACAGGTGGGCTCTTGGTATAGCTGCCTTGGAGATGGAAGAAATGGAACAGCTGTCTGCCTTGCCTGGCCTCTCAAAGGACCCTTCTGTTGTGGGGCTGCTGAAGGTCAAAGAACAACAGGTGCCGATTGCCACGGCAACGGTGCACCAGTGGCGATATCGCACCAACCCGAGACTCCCTGATTCCCCTCCATGAGCTCACTCTTCAACTGGAGAGCGAAGGAGTGATCAGGAAGACCCGCTCACCCTTTAACAGTCCCCTACGGCCAGTGTGAGAAGTGTAATGGAGAGTGGAGACTAACAGTAGGCTATTGTGGCCTGCATGAAGTCACTCCACCGTTGAGTGCTGCTGTGCCGGGCATGCTAGAACTTCAGTACAAACTGGAGTCAAAGGCAGCTAAGTGGTATGCCACAAGTGATATTGCTAATGCATTCTTCTTAATCCCTTTAGCAGCACAGTGCAGGCCACAGTTTGCTTTCACTTGGAGAGGAGTCCAGTAGTCCTGGAATCGACTGGCCCAGGGGTGGAAGCACAGCCCTACCATTTGCCATGGACTGATTCAGACTGCACCCGACCAGGGTGGATCTCCTGAACACCTACAGTACATTGATGACATCGTTGTATGGGGCAACACAGCAGAAAACATGTTTGAGAAAGGGAAGGAAATAGTCCAAAGCCTTCTTAAAGCTGGTTTTGCCATAAAACAAAGTAAGGTCAAGGGGCCCGCACTAGAGATTCTGTTTTTAGGTGTGAAGTAGTAAGATGGACCTCTTCAGATTCCAGTGGATGTGATCAACAATATGGCAGCCATGTCTCCACCAACTAGCAAAAAAGAAACACAATAGTTTCTGGGTGTTGTAGCTTTTTGGAGAATGCATATTCCAGATTACAGTCTGATCGTAAGCCCTCTCTATCAAGTGACCCGGAAGAAGAATGATTTCAAATGGGGCCCTGAGGATTTACAAGCCTTTCAACAAACAAAACAGGAAATGGTTCATGCAGTAGGCCTTGGGCCAGTCCGGGCAGAACAAGTTATAAAAATTTGCTCTAAACCGAAGCCAAGGAGAATGGTCCTACCTGTAGTCTCTGGCAGAAAGCACCAGGGGAGATTTGAGGTTGACCCCTAGGGTTTTGGAGTTGAGGATACAGAGGGTCTGAAGCGCACTCTACTCCAACTGAAAAAGAGATATTGGCAGCATATGAAGGGGTTTGAGCTGCTTCAGAAGTGGTTGGTACTGAAGCACAGCTGCCCTTGGTACCCCAACTTCTGGTGGTGGGCTGGATGTTCAAAGGAAAGATTCCCCTCTACACATCATGCACCTGATGTTACATGGAGCAATGGGTTGCACTGATCACCCAGAGGGCTCGGATAGCACACTCCAGATAGCCAGGAATGTTGGAAGTGTTCATGGACTGGCCAGAAGGCAAAGCTTTTGGATTATCACCAGAGGAGCAGGTGACATGTGCTGAAGAAGCCCCACTCTATAACAAACTGCCAGAAAAAGAGAAGCAATATGCTCTGTTCACTGATGGGTCCTGTTGTCTTGTGGGAAAGCACCGGAGATTGGAAGGCAGCTCTATGGATTCCTAATTGAAAAGTCGCAGAAACTGTTGAAGGAGAAGGAGAATCGAGTCAGTTTGCAGAGGTAAAGGCCACCCAGCTGGCCTTAGACATTGCTGAACGGGAAAAGTGGCCATTGCTCTATCTCTGTACTTACTCCTGGATGGTGGCGAATGCCCTATGGGGCTGGCTACAGCAGAGGAAGCAAAGCAACTGCCAGTGCAGAGGTAAACCCATCAGGGCTGCCACATTGTCGCAAGTTATTGCTGCCCGGGTAGAGAATCTGGTTGTGGAAGTACATCATGTGGATGTTCACATCCCCAAAAGCCGGGCCACTGAAGAGCATCGGAACAACCAGTAGGTGGATTCGTCTATCAAGATTGAAGTGGCTGAGGTGGATCTGGACTGGCAAGGTAAGGGTGAATTATTTCTAGCTCAGTGTGCCCATGACACCTCAGGCCATCAAGGGAGAGATGCAGCATACAGGTGGGGTCGTGATCGAGGGGTGGACTTGACCATGGACGCTATTGCGCAGGTTATCCACGAATGTGAAACGTGTGCTGCAATCAAGGAAGCGAAGCGGGTAAAGCCTCTGTGGTATGGGGGACGATGGCTGAAATATAAATATGGGGAGGCCTTGAAAATTGACTATATTACACTCCTACAAACCCGTCAAGGCAAGCGCCATGTGCTTACAATGGTAGAAACATCGACTGGCTGGCTGGAAACATATCCTGTCCCCCACGCCACTGCCCAGATCACTATCCTGGGTCTTGAGAAACAAGTCCTGTGGCGACATGGCACCCCAGAGAGAATTGGGTCAGACAATGGGACTCACTTCCAAAATAACCTCATAGACAGCTGGGCCAAAGAGCATGGCACTGAGTGGGTGTATCACATTCCCTATCACGCACCAGCCTCTGGGAAAATCTCAAGATACAATCGACTGTTGAAAACTACACTGAGAGCAATGTGGGGTGGAACATTCAAGCACTGGGATACACATTTAGCAAAAGCCACCTGGTTAGTTAACATGAGGGGATCTGCCAGGCGAGCTGGCCCTGCCCAATCAGAACACTTATGTACTGTGGAAGGCGATAGAATCCCTGTAGTGCGTATAAAAAATATGTTGGGCAAAACAGTATGTTTAGGTGAAAACAGCCAATGAACTGAATAATATGCTGTCAATATCTATATATCAATATCTATATAATGTTGTATGTCATCACTACTATCACTACATATCACTACTATATGCCATATCAATGGAACGGTATCATGGTTGGTATCTCCCAATTAATAATAATAGCAAATGAACTTTCAATTGTACCAAGCAAAGTGCAGCAGTGAGAGAACAAGGACTAATGGTGCAGCGGTGATGGAACAAGGACTGACTTCAGCATGCAACAATCCGACACCACACACAGCACCTCTCTGAAAGACTCTTACAATAGATGGAACCCAAAGTCATGGACTAAATGAACTCAATGGACATTTCAGCGGCATTTTACAGGGGTGGTCCATAGACTAGGGGAATGATAAATGAATATCTGTATATCCTGTTAAATGATGAGAAGGTGGGTAGGGATTATGGAAACTGTACTGAATAGTATGGGACCTGAGCATGATGTAACTGATATGGAATAAGGGGTGGATACTGTCATGGTTTTAGCTGGGATAGAGTTAATTTTCTTCACTCTAGCTGGCATAGTGCTGTGCTTTGAACTTAGCATGGAAAAAAATGTTGAGATAACACACAGATGGTTTGGGCTGTGTCTGGGTAGCGCTTATACTGGTCAAGGACATTTCTAGCTTCCCATGCTCTGCTGGGTGCACCTGCTTAGTAGTCATTCAGACTACTGAGTCCTGATTTTGGCTTTTCATGGCATCAACAGCAGGTCAAATGAGGCACCTCCCCTGGTAGGCTCACCAGCTGTGTTTGGAAGCTGTGTGTGGAAGTTATCTTCCACACACTCCAGGAACCTCCTAGACTGTTTCTTCTCTGCTGTGTTCTATTCCCTGCAGACATCTGGGAAATTGAAGTCCCCCACTAGAACAAGGGCAACCGATTGTCATACTTCTGTCAGCTGCTTGTAGAACGCTTCATCTAGCTCTTCATCCCGGTTGGGTGGTCTATAACAGACTCCTAGCAGGCTATCTGCCTTGTTGGCCTTCCCCCTCATCCTTACCCATAAGCACTCGACCTTATGGGTAGTTATTGGGCAGCAAAACCAGCAAAACTAGCTCAGGTCGGGTCACTGCTGTACTTGCACTGCTTCTCGTAAGGCTCGTCCTCCATTGGTTCGGGTGGTTCCTGCTATTATAATGCCTATAACATGCAAGTGAAATAATGGGTCACAACTATTTAAAGGTATATCCATTACAATCTCCACCCCGGTCCCTTTGGACCAGATCATAGGTTTTACCATTGCAATGAACTCCTCCCCTTGCCCCTGATCCGGCTTGGATTTATCCACAGACTGCAGTCCCTTAGGGGAGTACCTGCTCCAAGTAGAACCTTATCTGTGAGCCACAGGCTCTTCACGGGTATACCCGCTGTGGTGTAGACTTAACCAGAGCCACAGTCCCTTTGATGTGCACCTATTCCAGTGTCGCCTTCTCCATGGGCCACAATGCCTTCAGAGGTGCACCTTCTCCGGCGTGGCAGATACACAGATACCATCCCCTTACTCTATGGACCGTCCCTTTAAAATGTCACAGATGTCCACAAAACGTCCACTGAGGTCATTTAGCGCATGACGTTCGGGTTCCATCAATCGTAACAGTCTTTCAGGTCAGGGAAGATGGTGCGTTTGGTGTTGGATTGTTGTACACTGAAGACAGTCCTTGTTCCATCACCGCTGCACTTTGCTCAGTTTAACCAAAGTTCATTCTTAATTAACCTGGGAAATTCCTACTGTGATACCATTGATATGGAATATAGCAACCACAGAAGAGATTAAATACAATATTATATAGCAATTAACATCATACCATTCAGTCATTGGCTGTTCTCACCCAAAATCAAGTCCCTTTGAGGTAAACACCGGACTCCTCCATCCTCCCGTATAACCCACCAAGTACACCCAGGTCCTTCAGTAAAAGAAATCCCACTGTCGTGGTTTAGCCGGCAGCTCAGCCCCACACAGTCGCTCACTCACTCCCCCACCGGTAGATGGGGGAGAGAATCAGAAGGGTAACGCTCGTGGGTTGGGATAAGAACAGTTTAATAATTAAAATTAAAAGAAACAACAACAGAAATGCAATGTAAAGGAGAACAACGAGAGGCGCAAAGCCCTGGGGGAGGCGGGGGGAAGGGAGGGGAGAGGGGGAACGAACCGCCGAAACAAACCACATGTGACGGAGCCACTCACCGCCCACCGACCCGACGCCGCGCCGCTCCCGAGCTGCAACTGCCTCCGCTTAATATACTGGTCATGGTGTCACATGGTATGGGATGAACATGCCATAGGCCAGTCAGGGTCAGCCGCCCCCACCATGGCCCTGCTCCTCCAGCCCCCCGCCACACACAGAGCGCGGGAAGCTGGAAAGGTAGCCGACCCCCATTGTGAGGAGAATTAACCCCTTCTCAGCCAAAACCAGCACACCCACGAATAGGTTTTCCTTTGCCTGAGGCAGGAATAACCCAGACCGTTTTCCCCAGCATATTTTTTACGTGCACTACAGGGACTTTATCCCCTTCCACAGTACATAAGGGTTCTGACTGTGCAGGGCCAGCTCGATTGACAGATACCCTAGTGTTGAATAACCAGGTGGCTTTTGCTAAATGTGCATCCCAGTGTTTAAATGTTCCACAACCCATTGCTCTCAGTGTAGTCTTTAATAGTCCATTGCATCTTTCAACTATCCCAGAGGCTGGTGCATGAACAGGGGATGTGATACACCCCCTCAATGCCGCGCTCTTTGGCCCAACTGTCTATGAGGTTGTTTCAGAAATGAGTCCCATTGTGTGACACAGTTCTCTCTGGGGTACAGGACTTGTTTTTCCAGGCCCATGAGAGTGTTCCAAGTGGTCGCACGGGGCACAGGATATGTTTCTAGCCAGCGATTCCTTCCACCATTGTAAGCATACGGCACTTGTCTTGGCAGGTCTGTGGGAGTGAAATCTAGTCAATCTGCCAAGCCTGCCCATAGTTTTATTTCAGCCATCGTCCCCCATACCACTTTTCCCATTCAGCAATGTCTAAGGCCAGCTGGGTGGCCTTTACCTCTGCAAACTGACTTGATTCTCCTTCTCTTTCAGCTGTTTCTGCGACTTGTCGTATAGGACTCCATAGAGCAGCCTTCCAATCTCCGGTGCTTTCCCACAAGACAACAGGACCCATCAGTGAACAGAGCATATTGCTTCTCTTTTTCTGGCAGTTTGTTATAGAGTAGGGCTTCTTCAGCACATGTCACCTGCTCCTCTGGTGATAATCCAAAAGCTTTGCCTTCTGGCCAGTCCATGATCACTTCCAACATTCCTGGGTATCTGGAGTGTGCTATCCGAGCCCTCTGGGTGATCAGTGCAACCCATTGCTCCATGTAACATCAGGTGCATGATGTGTAGAGGGGAATCTTTCCTTTGAACATCCAGCCCACCACCAGAAGTTGGGGTACCAGGAGGAGCTGTGCTTCAGTACCAACCACTTCTGAAGGAGCTCAAACCCCTTCATATGCTGCCAATATCTCTTTTTCAGTTGGAGTATAGTACGCTTCAGACCCTCTGTATCCTCGACTCCAAAACCCTAGGGGTCAACCTCAAATCTCCCCTGGTGCTTTCTGCCAGTGGCTCCAGGTAGGACCATTCTCCTTGGCTTCGGTTTAGAGCAAATTTTTATAACTTGTTCTGCCCGGACTGGCCCAAGGCCTACCGCATGAACCATTCCCTGTTTAATTTGTTGAAAGGCTTGTCATTGCTCAGGGCTCCATTTGAAATCATCCTTCTTCCGGGTCACTTGATAGAGAAAGCTTAAGATCAGAATGTAATCTGGAATAAGCATTCTCCAAAAACCTACAACACCCAAAAACTATTGTGTTTCTTTTTTGCTAGTTGGTGGAGACATGGCTGCCATATTGTTGATCACATCCACTGGAATCTGAAGAGGTCCATCTTACTGTTTCACCTATAAGAACTAGATCTCTTGTGTTGGTCCCTTGACCTTACTTTGTTTTATGGCAAAACCAGCTTTAAGAAGGCTTTGGACTATTTCCTTCCCTTTCTCAAACATGTTTTCTGCTGTGTTGCCCCATACAACGATGTCATCAATGTACTGTAGGTGTTCAGGAGATCCACCCTGTTCCAGTACAGTCTGAATCAGTCCATGGCAAATGGTAGGGCTGTGCTTCCACCCCTGGGCCAGTCGATTCCAGGTCTACTGGACTCCGCTCCAAGTGAAAGCAAACTGCGGCCTGCACTCTGCTACTAAATGGATTGAGAAGAATGCATTAGCGATATCAATTGTGGCATACCCCTTGGCTGCCTTTGACTCCAGTTTGTACTGAAGTTCTAGCATGCCCGGCACAGCAGCACTCAACGGTGGAGTGACTTCATGCAGGCCACAATAGCCTACTGTTAGTCTCCACTCTCCATTACACTTCTCACACTGGCCGTAGGGGACTGTTAAAGGGTGAGCGGGTCTTCCTGATCACTCCTTCGCTCTCCAGTTGAAGAGTGAGCTCATGGAGGGGAATCAGGGAGTCTCGGGTTGGTGCGATATCGCCACTGGTGCACCGTTGCCGTGGCAATCGGCACCTGTTGTTCTTTGACCTTCAGCAGCCCCACAACAGAAGGGTCCTTTGAGAGGCCAGGCAAGGCAGACAGCTGTTCCATTTCTTCCATCTCCAAGGCAGCTATACCAAGAGCCCACCTGTACCTTTTTGGGTCCTTGAAATACCCTCTCCTTGGTAGTCTATGCCAAGGATGCACAGAGCCTCTGGGCCAGTCACAATGGGGTGCTTTGGCCACTCATTCCCAGTTAGGCTCACTTTGGCTCGAAAACAGTTAGCTCCTGAGATCCACCTGTCACTCCAGAAATACAGATGTGTTCTGCCCCTATGCAGCTTGGTGGCATTAGGTTGCACTGTGCACCAGTATCCACTAGAGCCTTATACTCCTGTGGGTCAGATGTGCCAGGCCATCGGATCCACACAGTCCAGTAAAGCCGGTTGTCCCTTTCCTCCACCTGGCTGGAGGCAGGGCCCCTCTATTCCTGATCATAGTGTTTGCTACTCACTTCTTGTAAATGCTAATCAATATTTGCCCTGTTAAGATCATAAATAAAATCAGTGCTCCTACACTTCTGTCTGGGGAACTGCTCACTGGAAACTGGAACAGCAACTTTCCTGGAAGAACCGCCCTGAGTGATTGTTTTCCTTTGCAGCTCACATACCAGTGTCACCCAGGTGAAACCATAGAGTGGCATCTGGTGTGTATCCTCTCTCTTGAGCAAAGGGACACTTACTCCTAATGGCTGAGATACTGGTCCATACAGGTGGGGACTAGGACATAGCTTCTTTGAGTTGCTGGACCTCCTGGGACAGTTTCTCCACAGCCAAAATGAAGGAGGAAGAGACACGTGCTTCGTAATCCCAGAGTCTGTCAATCACATCCCCCACCATTGGCGCCTCTTCATCTTTTCAGGCCAGTTATGCCAATGAGATTACATGCTATTCTCTGCACAAATATCCGCCACATGGGTCATGTGCACTGGGCTTCATCACGATCTTTGGATGACTGTAGATCATCCAGGTCATTATAGATCACCTCAAGCACAGCTACTTCCCTCAGGTACTGGATACCTTTCTCCATGGCAGCCCATTTCCCTGAGCGATATACAATATCTGCCTTGAAGGGATACCTTTCTTTCACACCAGACCGGAGTTGCCTCCAGAGGCTGGGGCTGCTGCAGATCACCCTGGGCTGCTCTATCTTCTATCCAGGTGGACTCTGGGGTGCTGTCGCTAAACAGCATCCCGCAGGCGAATAACACCCATCTCTTCTGGGCCAGATCCTCCGTAATCTTATCTGGAATCTTGGGCTTAACGGTAAGGAAGAGGCCAATGATAGTTTTGGCTAACCTATTTGTTCTGATGAATATTGCCTGTGTTCTGCTGAACCTGGATGTATTTGTAATGCAATGCCAAGACATTCAGTTTGTGTCCAGTTTACCAAGATGCAATTTGGTGGATATGGGGGGAAAGAAGATGTGTTTCTGCTGCAAAGAACTCCATCTCACTAAAAGCACAGAACAAGAGACTGTACTGAAGCTATACCACGTTAAGGCATGCAATGCTTCTCACCTTCTTCTCAAGAAGGTTCTCTCTGCTCTTTGAGCCATGAGAGCTCTCACCACCACAGTCTGCTTGGTAGCAGCTGTCCTGCATTGCTTACAGATTGTTGCAGCAAGAAGATCCTGCATAGATGAATCTCAGCTTGAAGGCCAAGGTCACACTTTGGATCCTGATGGTTCTGCCTCACCTGTGCTGCCTCCCTCCTATTCTGCAACTGTTGGGGATTAGCCAGCAACTCAGCCCCACACAGCTACTCACTCCCTCCCCCACCAGCAGGATGGGGCAGAGAATCAGAAGGGTAAAAGTGAGAAGGGTCATGGGTTGAGATAAGAACACCTTAATAATTAAAATAAAACAACAACAAGTATGCAGTGAAAAGGATAATCACAAGAGCGACAAAACCCAGAACAGGGAGAAGGGGGAATGAACAACCAAAACAAACACCACATGACACAGCTACTCATGACCCACCACCAACCAAGCAGACCCAACAACACCACTCCCCAAGCCACAACCACCACCACACAACATTGCACAACTGCCCCACTTAATATACTCATCATGGTATCACATGGTATGGAATTAATATCCCAATGGCCAGTTTGGGTCAGCTCTCTTGGCTGTGGTCCCACCCCTCCCAGCCTCTTGCCCACATGGCAGAGCATGGGAAGCTGGAAAGGTCCCTGACTACTACAGGTGCTACAGTGAAGAGAATTAACTCCATCCTAGCCAAAACCAGCACAGCTATGAAAATAGCTAGCATGAGCCAGAGATAATTTAGCAAGTGCAGCAGCACCTGTGTAAGATTGATGTAACTTTGGAATCCAGTGCAGATGTAATAGCTACTATCAACAGAGGGCAGTGATTTATAGGAAGGGGCAGCTTTCTGCACAGCAATGGTGTGAACTTACTACAGCTGCAATTTGATAAGTACTCTCAAAAGCAAAACCATACAAAATGCATTTGCAACTGCACCTTTTAATATAGGCAACAGGAATGAGAGCCATGCGAGTATGAGAGCAGGAGGGCTGTAAAGACATCATTTCCTTCCTAAAGGCATCACACGCAAAAGAACCAGATTCTCAACCAAAATAACAACAATGATGCTGAGGACAGTTCTCGCTGATCCAGGTATCACTTGGTGAAAGAAACGTAATGCACCATTACTGGAAAAATGTGGATCATTTACACAGGCTAATTAGAAAAACAGGTCAGTGTGGATGAATATAAATTATTTTCCTAGAGAGTAAGGGTCTAACCAAAGGGGACTGAGTTAGAAACAACAATCGTGAAGTTACTGATCAACTGGAATATCATAAAAAAGGATTAGTAAAACTGCATAAATCAGCGAAGCAAAATGCATCAGAGAAATAAAACTCAAGACTGTATGAAAGGGTTTTTATCTCTTTGGCTACTTTTATTCAACATTCTGACATACGCTGCTTGTAAATGTGCTGCTCTCTGATCCCTGGGCAGTCTCTAAACCAGCTATGTCAAGGAATGAGACATGTTTTTCACTCAAACCTAAGAACTTAATTTCTTCAAATGTCTTGAGTGACACCATGTGCCACTATCCTGGAAGTGAAGCCCTCCCTGGGGAGTTGCTTCTTTCTTTCAGCATGCTGAAGCCAGGGCCATCCTTTACTCACATTATCAAGTTGTTTGGAAAAGTATCCCGCCGGCTGCCTCCAGGATCCCAACTGTTGTGCCAGCACGCCAAGGGCCAGATGTTGCCTTTCAGGTACAAACAACTCAAAAGGTTTGGTCAGATCAGGTAAACCCAGTGCAGGGGCCATCATTAGTGCCTTTTTAAGTTCTCTGAATGATTTCTGACACTCAGGTCTCCTAGTCAGATACCGATCTCTAGATTCTCTTAAAACCTCACATAGTGGCTTCACATACAGTCCATAATTCAGAATCCAGAGTCGACACCATCCAGTCATCCCCGGAAAAGCTCTCAGTTCCTTCGGGCTGCAAGGCTTGGGGATCTGACAAATAGCTTCTTTCCTTTCATTTCCTAATTGTCTTTGTCCTTGAGATCTCTCAAATACCAAATAAATCACTGCTTCTTTTCCTATTTGGGCTTTGTTTCTGGAAACTCTGTATCCTCCTTGGCCCAGAAAATTTAATGAGCTGATAGTAATTTCAGAACATTTTCTTTACTTTCTGCCGCTATCAGCATGTCATCCACATACTGTAACAATATGCCTCTCCCTTGGTTCTGTTTTCTCCATATTTCTAATTCTTTTGCCAGCTGATTCCCAAATATCATAGGGCTATTTTTGAATCCTTGTGGAAGTACAGTCCATGTTAGCTGCGTCTTTCGTCCTGTGGTGGGGCTTTCCCATTCAAAAGCAAATATGCTTTGACTTTTTTTATGTCCAGAGGTATGCAAAAGAAGGCATCCTTCCAATCTAGTACAGTAAACCATTTATGCTCCTCTTTTAAAGAGGTCGGTAAAGTGTACGGATTAGCCGCTACTGGGTGTATATCTTGGACTATCTGATTTATGGCCCTTAAATCCTGAACTAATCGGTATTCCTTGCCCCCAGATTTCTTTACTGACAATATAGGAGTATTATATTCTGATTCACATTCTACCAAAAGCCCATATTCTAAAAATCTTGTAATTATTCCCTCTAACCCTTTTCGAACCTCCCACTTAATAGGATATTAGTTTTGTCTTACCGGCCTGGCTCCAGGTTTTAATGTTACTTTTACCGGCTCTGCCAATTTAGATCACCCCGCAACTCCACTCGTCCAAACCAAAGGAATTACTGCATTTTCCACTTCTTCGGGAATCTGTTCCTTCCTGGAGGGATCCTGTAACATAAACACTCCCGCCTCTATGGCTTTTGATTCTGGTATTAGTAATTTAATCCCTCCATCTTTAAAAGTTATTTGTGCATCTATTTTACTTAATAGATCTTGTCCTTTCAGAGGTAGCGGGCATGTTTCCCCAATTTAAACTTTAATGGCTCTAAGAAAAGCCAATTTTCTTTCTGCCCTGTCACACCAACATCATCTGCGGATTTACGGCTACGTTTCCCTTTACATGTATTCAATACCGAATAAGCGGCCCCCGTATCTACTAAAAATTCTATTTCTTCATTCCCTAGCTTCAAGGTAACCAGGGATTCAGCTAGGGTTGATTCCCCCAGTCTCCTTCATGCCAAGCTACTTCAAGCATTTTACCCAAATCTCTAGGTTCAAGTGCTTCCAATTCCTGAAGTTTCTTTCTAATATCTGGGGATGATTGTCCCATGAATACAGAGGCCAATCGTCTTGCTGCTTCTGTTTTTTTTTTCTCTGGGTCCAAATTAGTATATTTTCTGGCATTCGCCTTCAGTCTTTCCATAAAGGCTGAAGGGGACTCATTTAATTCTTGTCTCACTTCAAAAATTTTGACCAATTTATTGCTTTTGGCATTGCCTGTCTTACACCGAATAAAATCCATCTTTGATATCTAGTCAGCATTCCCCTGGGTCCCGGTTGATTAGGGTCCCACTCGGGATTTGTAGATGGAAAATTCTGATCCGCTGTCCCCTGTAAATTTCCATTAGCGTGTGCTCCCTGCACATGCCTTCTGGTTGCATTCAATACCATTTTCCTGTCAGTTTCATCAAGCAAAGTATCCAATATCGCAAGTAAAACAACACTTTTCCAAGGTCTCACCACATTTTCATCCTTTCAAGACCATTGCCATATAATTTTGGGGATATATCCCACACTGTTTCTGCCACTCTGTATGATTCCGCAATGTAAAGAATAAATCAACATAAGCCATTTCATTCCATTTTCCTTCTCTTTTACAAACTAACATTAATTGCAATGGTGTTATATTGCAATGTCCCATTTTCTGGACATTTCTCCCCACCTTCCAACCGATACATTGGCCACCAGTGATTACAATATTCAATTAATTGTTTCCGAGTTAAAGGATCACCCCCCATATCTTTCCAATGTCTCAGAATACATCACAACAGTGTCTTCTGTGGGATGGGTTTCTTGCTTGAAAAAGTTCCCATCTTCCCAAGAGACTAGTAAGTGTGATTGTGCACTATCACAGGCACTAGTCAGAGGGGCGTTGATTTTTTTTTTTGTAGTTGTTGTGGTTCCCCCCCCCTTTTTTTTTTTCTTTTTTGAAGCACCCTCTGGGATTCCAACCCCCTGTCGGAACCCATAAACCATGCGGGGACTCGAACCCCTATACCATGCAGGGACTCTCTCTGCAAATTCTCCTCCTAACGTGCATCCCGCAAGTCATGATGGACAAAGCTTATATTGCTCAGTTACGTACATCTGCATTAGATTTCCTGGAACTAATCATAACACTTGCATCTTAATTACCCATGTGTTTTAAGTCCCTTCTTCCACATATGGTCATGAGTTGGCCCATCGAGTAATGTTGTCACAGTGTATTGCAAGGTGTGTTGGCTTCAACTGGTGTTCTGACTCTTACCTAGATGGAGGTGTCCTTAGGTCCTTTTGCCTTGGTTTGGACTGGCACCTGCTGCTAGGTTGTTTGCATCCCTCCAGGACGTTCCCCATCAGGCTTGTGAAGATTACGTCCTTGAGTGCATTCTTGCCTGAGGCCCCTTACAAGAGTGGCAGTCGTGAGGCTGTTGCGGGTTTGTCCTGGGTGCTTCTGAGTGGAGCCTCAGGGGTCATGAGGTGGTTTCCAGACAGGAGTTTGGTAGTTCTGCAGTGTCCTTATCTTTATGTCTCTGTACACCTGCGTCGCAAATTTGGTTTCGGCGCTTCTTGTCTTGAAGCCTTTCTGACTCCCCCAAAGCAACAAGTTTTAGTCACAACAGCTCTAACTCTATCAAGCCCTCCTTTTCTGTTTGAGGACTTGTAGCTTACCTGCTACAGTCCTCGATATAAGAATTTACTAAGTCTCAAACAGAGACTATTATAGCAGTGTTTTACTTTTGCTTGCAATTTTCATAATAATTCATCCTTTTCAAGGGCCCGAGTAAAATATTTCCCTGTTTCCACTTGGTGTCTAATCTTATTTCTTTTCCAGTTACCGTATGTTTCAGTTGAATTTTGACAACACCAAAGAAAACCTCTAAGAGACACACAAACAAACATTCCTAAAACCATTTGCGTAACCAATCCAATGAATAATTGTTTTAACCCTCTTAGATTAGGAAGCCAAGAAGTCGGTTTATCCCACAAATCTCAAAACCCTAAAGAAGTGTGTAGGGAAATAGACAGGGATCGGCAACCGGAAGATCACGGGCTGTGACGGAAAGATAGACTCCTCCCCATAGGAGTGGCAGGAACAGGAAGCTCAAGAGCTATATAAGCGTGTGACACAGTTAAATAAACGGACATTTTGTATCCATCATATTGATGTCTGTGCATCACTGTCCCCAGGGTGGGTAGAGCATCATTTCCTTACTAAAGGCAGCAGACGCAAAAGAACCAGATGCTCAACCAGAATAATAACAGTGATGCTGAGGACAGTTCTCACTCATCCAGGAATCACTTGGTGAATGTAAGATATGTCACAATTATTGGAAGTATGTGGATCTTTTACAGAGCCTAATGAGACAAACGGGTCAGCATAAATGTTCTGCTGTCTGATCCCTAGGCAGTCTCTAAACCGGCCACGTCATGGAATGAGACATGTGTCGTGGTTTAGCGGCAGCTCAGCCCCACACAGCCACTCGCTCACTCCCCACCGGTAGATGGGGGAGAGAATCAGAAGGGTAACGCTCGTGGGTTGGGATAAGAACAGTTTAATAATTAAAATTAAAAGAAAACTACAGTAGAAATGCAATGTAAAGGAGAACAACGAGAGGCGCAAAGCCCCAGGGGAGGGGGGAAGGGAGGGGAGAGGGGGAACGAACCGCCGGAACAAACTGCCCGCGCCGCAGCCGCTCGCCGCCTGCCGACCCGCCTCCGCGCCGCCTCCGCGCTGGCGCTGCAACTGCCCCCCCTCAATATATTGGTCATGGTGTCACATGGTATGGAATGAACCTGCCATTGGCCAGTCAGGGTCAGCCGTCCCCACCATGGCCCTGCCCCTCCCAGCCCCCCCCGCCACGCGGCAGAGCGCGGGAAGCTGGAAAGGTAGCCGACCCCCACAGTGAGGAGAATTAACCCCTTCTCAGCCAAAACCAGCACATTCTCCACCCCTTATTCCATACCATTTACACCATGCCCAGGTCCCATATGATGCAATACAACCGTACAAACCACCACCCCTCCCCTTCCCATCCTTTAACATAATACACAGACATCATTCCCTTAGTTCATGGACCTTCCCTGTACAATGACCATTAAAAATGTCTATTGAGTTCATCCAGTCCATGACTCTGGGCTCCATCTGTTGTATCAGTCTTTCCGGGTGAGAGAGATGGTGTGTGGCATTGGGTTGCTGCATACCGAGTCAGTCATCGTTCCATCACTGCTGCACGGCTTGTTTCATAGTTGATCTTCCATGGGTTGGGAGGCTCGTACTCTGATATCATTGGTACAACACAGAGGTGACACACAGTATTATATAGCAGTTCACATTGTGCCATGCAGTTCATTGACTGTTTTCACCCAAAATCAAATCCCCTTGAGGCACACATCGGATTTCTCCATCCTCCCGCATCACCCACCAAGTGCACCCAGGTCCTCGAGCAAAAGCAATCCCACGAATGGGTTTGCATTTGCCGGAGGCAGGAAGAACCCAGACTGTTTTGCCCAGCATACTTCTTGTGTGCACTACAGGGACTCTATCCCCTTCCACAGTATGTAGGATTTCTGACTGGGCAGGGCCAGCTCGGTTGGCAGATCCCCTCGTGTTGACTAACCAGGTGGCTTTTGCTAAATGTGTATCCCTGTGCTTGAATATTCCACCCCCCATTGCTCTCAGTGTAGTTTTTAACAGTCCACTGTATCTTTAGATTTTCCCAGAGGCTGGTGCGTGATAGGGGATGTGATACACCCACTCAGTGCCATGCTCTTTGGACCAGGTGTCTATGAGGCTATTTCAGAAATGAGTCCCGTTGTCTGACTCAATTCTCTCTGGGGTGCCATGTCGCCACAGGACTTGTTTCTCTAGACCCAGGAGAGTGTTCTGGGCAGTGGCGTGGGGGACAGGATATGTTTCCAGCCAGCCATTCGATGTTTCTACCATTGTAAGCACATGGCGCTTGCCTTGGCGGGTCTGTGGGAGTGTGATATAGTCAATTTGCCAGGCCTCCCCATATTTATATTTCAGCCATCGTCCCCCATACCACAGAGGCTTTACCCGCTTCGCTTGCTTGACTGCAGCGCATGTGTCACATTCGTGGATAACCTGTGCAATAACATCCATGGTCAAGTCCACCCCTCGATCACGAGCCCACCTGTATGTTGCATCTCTCCCTTGATGGCCTGAGGTGTCATGGGCCCACCGAGCTAGAAATAGTTCACCCTTATGCTGCCAGTCCAGATCCACCTCAGCCACTTCAATCTTGGCAGCCTGATCTACCTGCTGGTTGTTCCGATGTTCTTCAGTGGCCCCAATCTTGGGGACGTGAGCATCCACATGCCGTACCTTTACAACCAGGTTCTCTACCCGGGCAGCAATATCTTGCGACAATGTGTCAGCCCAGATGGGTTTGCCTCTGCGCTGCCAGTTGCTCTGCTTCCACTGCTGCAGCCAGCCCCACAAGGCATTTGCCACCATCCAGGAGCCAGTATAGAGTTAGAGCACTGGCCACTTTTCCTGTTCAGCAATGTCTAAGGCCAGCTGGATGGCCTTTACCTCTGAAAACTGGCTCGATCCACCTTCTCCTTCAGCAGTTTCTGCTACTTGTCGTGTAGGACTCCATACAGCAGCCTTCCATCTCCGGTGCTTTCCCACAAGGCGACAGGACCCATCAGTGAACAGGGCATACTGCTTCTCCTTTTCGGGCAGTGTGTTATACAGTGGGGCTTCTTCAGCACGTGTCACCTCCTCCTCTGGTGATAATCCAGAATCTTTGCCTTCTGGCCAGTCCATAATCACTTCCAAGATTCCTGGGCGACTGGGGTTTCCTACTCGAGCCCGCTGGGTAATCAGTGCAACCCATTTACTCCACGTAGCATCAGTTGCATGGTGTGTAGAGGGGATGTTTCCTTTGAACATCCAGCCCAGCACTGGCAGTCGGGGTGCCAGGAGCAACTGTGCTTCAGTACCAACCACTTCTGAAGCAGCTCGAACCCCTTCATATGCTGCCAATATCTCTTTTTCAGTTGGAGTATAGCGGGCTTCGGACCCTCTGTATCCCCGACTCCAAAACCCTAGGGGTCGACCCCGGGTCTCCCCTGGTGCTTTCTGCCAGAGGCTCCAGGTAGGGCCATTCTCCCCGGCTGCAGTGTAGAGCACATTTTTTACATCTTGTCCTGCCCGGACTGGCCCAAGAGCTACTGCATGGACTATTTCTCGTTTAATCTGTTCAAAGGCTTGTTGTTGTTCAGGGCCCCATTTGAAATCATTCTTTTTCCGGGTCACTTGATAGAGAGGGCTTACGATCAGACTGTAATTTGGAATATGCATTCTCCAAACACCCACAACGCCCAAGAAAGCTTGTGTTTCCTTTTTGCTAGTTGGTGGAGACATGGCTGCTATTTTGTTGATCACATCCATTGGAATATGACGACGGCCATCTTGCCATTTGATTCCTAAGAACTGGATTTCTCGTGCAGGTCCCTTCACCTTACTTTGTTTTATGGCAAAACCAGCTTTCAGAAGGATTTGGACTATTTTCTCTCCTTTCTCAAAAACTTCTTCCGCTGTGCTGCCCCACACAATGATGTCATCAATGTACTGAAGGTGTTCTGGAGCTTCTCCCTGTTCCAGTACAGTCTGAATCAGTCCATGGCAAATGGTAGGACTGTGTTTCCACCCCTGGGGCAGTCGATCCCAGGTATACTGGACGCCCCTCCATGTGAAAGCAAACTGTGGCCTGCACTCTGCTGCCAGAGGGATTGAGAAGAATGCATTAGCAATATCAATTGTGGCATACCACTTGGCTGCCTTGGACTCCAGTTCGTATTGAAGTTCTAGCATGTCTGGCACAGCAGCACTCAACGGTGGAGTGACTTCATTCAGGCCACGATAGTCTACTGTCAGCCTCCACTCTCCATTACACTTTCGCACTGGCCATATGGGACTGTTAAAGGGTAAGGGGCTCTTAGTGGTCACTCCTTCGCTCTCAGGTCAAAGAATTAACTCATGGAAGGGAATCACAGAATTTCAGTTGGTGTTATATTGCCACCGGTGTACTTTTGCGGTGGCGATTGGCACCTGTTGTTCTTTGTCCTTCAGCAGCCCCACAACAGAAGGGTCCTTTGAGAGGCCAGGCAAGGCAGACAGCTGTTTAATTCTCTTTGTCTCTAAGGCAGCTATACCAAAAGCCCACTTGTACCCTTTTGGGTCCTTGAATTACCCTCTACTGAGGTAGTCTATGCTAAAGATGCACAGAGCCTCTGGGCCAGTCACAATGGGGTGCTTTGGCCACTCATTGCCAGTTAGGCTCACTTTGGCCTCCAATACAGTTAGCTCTTGGGATCCCCCTGTCACTCCAGCAATGCTGATGCGTTCTGTCCCTATATAGCTTGATGGCATTAGGATGCACTGTGCGCCGGTTTCCACTAGAGCCTTATACTCCTGTGGGTTTGATGTTCCAGGCCATCGGATCCACACAGTCCAGTAAGCCCAGTTATCCCTTTCCTCCACCTGGCTGGAGGCAGGGCCCCTCTATTCCTGATCATAGTACTCATCACTCACTTCTTGTAAATATGAATCACAAATGTCTGTGTTAAGATCTGGAAGAAAATCAGCGCTTCTGCTCCTTTGTCTGGGGAATTGCTCACTGGAAACTGGAGCAGCAGCTTTCCTGTACAAACCCCCCTGAGTGATTGTTTTCCCTTTCAGCTCACATACCCATGCCTCTAGTGTCAAGGTAGGGTTTCCATCCCACTTCCTCATGTCGTCTCCTTGGTCTCACAGGCAACACCATAGGGTACCCCATCATATGTATCGTGTCGCTTGAGCAAAGGGACGCTTACTCCCAATGGCTGAGATACTGGTCCGTACTGGTGGGGAGTAGGACATATCTTCTTTGAATTGCTGGAACTCCCGGGACAGTTTCTCCACAGCCGAGAGGAAGGAAGAAGAGAGATTGGCCTAGTAATCCCAGAGTCTATCAATCACTTTTGCCACCGTTGGTGCCTTGCCATCTTTCCAGGACATTACTACCAGTGAGTTCCCACGCATTGATGATGCACTCCCTATAAACTTCAGCCACATGGATCGTGTGCACCAGGCTTCATCTGGATCTTTGGATGACCGCTGATCGTCCAGGTCACCATAAATCACCTCAAGCACGGCTAGTTCCCTTAGATGTTGAATGCCTTTCTCCATGGTCGTCCATTTTCCTAGGCGATATACAATATCTTCCTTGAAGGGCTGCCTTTCTCTCACACCGGACAGGAGTCGCCTCCAGAGGCTGAGCGCTTGTGTCCCTTTTCCAAGTGCTTTGTCAATGCCCCCTTCCCTAGAGAGGGATGCCAGTTGTTTGGCCTCCTTCCCCTCTAATTCCAGACTGCTGGCCCCATTATCCCAGCATTGGAGCAGCCAGGTGACAAGGTGCTCACCTGAAGGATGGCCGAAATGCTTTTGCATATCCCACAAGTCACTCAAGGATAGGGATCGGGTAGTTTCCGTTTCTTGTACGGGTTCTTCCTCTTCTTCCTCCTCCTCTCCTAGTGATAGTCCTGCCTTTCCATCATCTCTTTCTAAATGAGTTGACTTTCTCTTCCAGGATTTCTTCTTGTGTATAGGGGCGACTGATACTGGCACAGGTTGGTCCTCGGATTCAGCTGCAACGCTTGTCACCGGGGTTGGAGTAGCTGCAGTGCCTGTCGTGGGGGCTTGAGTGGCCGCACTGCTTGTCGCTTTCCTTGTCTTTGTCTTTTTAGATCCAGAGGCCTTCTTGTCCCTTTTGGGGTACTGAAGAGTGTTAAACAGGGCTCGATAGGCATGGGCCAGGCCCCAGCACATCGCAGTGATTTGTATCTCTCTGGAATTGCCAGGGTGACAACATACTTCCTCCAAATGTTCTACCAGTTTGTCAGGATTCTGCACTTGTTCAGGGGTGAAGTCCCACAACACTGGGGGTGCCCACCGTCTTAGGCATTTGCCCATACTATCCCGCATACCCTGCCACGCATAGCTATCTATACTTGGGGCAGATCTCTGGATGATATTCTTAAGTTGCTTATTAACGTGAGACAGAACTGATACCACCTGCCAAAGCAATACCAACAGGTATCTCTTAACTACCTAAGGATGTTCAAGATACTGAAAAGTTGTTGTAATGAAGGAGGAGGCATATAGAAGATGGATGCTAAGGTGCCGTTTTGTTTTTCCTCCATAAAAACCCCTCAGAGGAGGAGGTATAATTGCTTATTGTCTCCATGAGGTGGTACCCAAAGTACAGTAACAGCTTCCATGCAAGACCCAAGTAACTGATAACACTCAAGGCCAGTGTTTTAATAACAAATCTCCTAGGCAAAACCTCTCTAATCACTGCAGAGCACAGCAAACTACAAAAACCAACAGCAATTTTTAACCTGTACTTCAAAATCAGAATGGTGTAGATTGGACAAACTAATATTGAAAACAGATGAATCAGTGCTGTGACCAGCAACTTTTATTAGCTCAGTCAAAGTCCAAAGCACAGCACTATGCCAGCTACAGTGAAGAGAATTAATTATATCCCAGCTAAAACCATGACAGCTGGTAAGTGAGCCTACCAGGCGAGGTGCCTCGCTTGACCTGCTGTTGATGCTGTGAAAAGCCAAAATCAGGACTCAATAATCTGAATGACTGCTAAGCAGGTATTCTTTATTGCAGCGCTGGATGCACAGGGGATCGCTCCTCCTTACGTACATCCCGCAAGTCATGATGGACAAAGCTTATATTGCTCAGTTACGTACATCTGCATTAGATTTCCTGGAACTAATCATAACACTTGCATCTTAATTACCCATGCGTTTTAAGTCCCTTCTTCCACATATGGTCATGAGTTGGCCCATTGAGTAATGTTGTCACAGTGTATTGCAAGGTGTGTTGGCTTCAACTGGTGTTCTGACTCTCATCTAGATGGAGGTGTCCTTAGGTCCTTTTGCCTTGGTTTGGACTGGCACCTGCTGCTAGGTTGTTTGCATCCCTCCAGGACGTTCCCCATCAGGCTTGCGAAGATTACGTCCTTGAGTGCATTCTTGCCTGAAGCCCCTTACAAGAGTGGCAGTCGTGAGGCTGTTGCGGGTTTGTCCTGGGTGCTTCTGAGTGGAACCTCAGGGGTCATGAGGTGGTTTCCAGACAGGAGTTTGGTAGTTCTGCAGTGTCCTTATCTTTATGGCTCTGTACACCTGCGTCGCAAATTTGGTTTTGGCGCTTCTTGTCTTGAAGCCTTTCTGACTCCCCCAAAGCAACAAGTTTTAGTCACAACAGCTCTAACTCTATCAATCCCCCCATAATCCAGGAGGAAGCCGTTTACGGTCTGCTGCTCCACCTGGACACCCACAAGTCTATGGGGCTGGATTGCATCCACCCAAGAGTGCTGAGGGAGTGTTGTGGTTTAGCCCCAGTCGGCAACTAAACACCACGCAGCCGCTCGCACACTCCCCCCACCCCTGTGGGATGGGGGAGACAATCAGAAGAGCAAAAGCAAGAAAACTCATGGGCTGAGATAAGAACAGTTTAATAATTAAAATAAAACAGTAATAACAGTAATAACAATGATAGTAATGTAATGAAAAAGAAAATAATGAGAAAGAGATGAAACCTCGGGAGGAAGAGAAAAAAAAACCCAAACAAGTGATGCAACTGCTCACCACCAGCTGACCGACACCGCCAGTCCCCAAGCCGCGATTGCTGCCCTCCTACCCCAGCTCCCGCCCCGTTAACATACTGAGCATGACGGCACATGATATGAAATATCCCTTTGGCCAGTTTGACTCCACTCTCTTAGCTGTGCCCCCTCCCCTCCCGGCTTCTTGTGCACCCGGCAGAGCATGGGAAGCTAAAAGGGTCCTTGACTATTATAAGCACTACCTAGCAACAACAAAAACATCGGTGTGTTATCAACATTGTTTTCGTACTAACTCCAAAGCACAGTGCTATACCAGGTACAGTGAAGAAAATTAACTCTATCCCAGCTAAAACCAGGACAGGAAGCTGGCGGAGGAGCTTGCCACACCACTCTCTATCGTTTATCAACAGTCCTGCTTAACAGGGGAGGTCCCAGATGACTGGAGGCTTGCCGAAGTGACGCCCATCTATAAGAAGGGCCAGAAGGAGGATCAAGGGAACTACAGGCCTGTCAGCCTGACATTGGTACCAGGGAAGATCATGGAGCGATATATCCTCAGTGAGCTCACCAGGCAAGTGCAGGACAACCAGGGGGTCAGGCCCAGCCAGCATGGCTTCATGAAGGGCAGGTCCTGCCTGACCAACCTGATCTCCTTCTATGACCAGGTGACCCGCCTAGTGGATGAGGGAAAGGCTGTGCATGTTATCTACCTGGATTTTAGCAAAGCCTTTGACACTGTCTCCCACAGCATCCTGCTAGAGAAGCTGGCGGCTCATGGCTTGGATGAGTGTACTCTTCGCTGGGTAAAAAAAACTGGCTGGATGGCCGAGCCCAAAGAGTTGTGGTGAACGGAGCTAAACTCAGTTGGTGGCTGGTCACGGGCAGTGTTCCCCAGGGCTCAGTGTTGCGGTCAGTCTTGTTTATCAATGATCTGGATGAGGGGATCGAGTGCACCCTCGGTAAGTTTGCAGATGACACCAAGTTGGGCGGGAGTGTTGATCTGCTCGAGGGTAGGAAGGCTCTACAGAGGGACCTGGACAGGCTGGATCAATGGGCCGAGGCCAATTGTATGAGGTTTAAGAAGGCCAAGTGCCGGGTCCTGCACTTTGGTCACAACAACCCCATGCAACGCTTCAGGTTTGGGGTAGAGTGGCAGGAAAGCTGCCTGGCAGAGAAGGACCTGGGGGTGCTGGTTGACAGCCGGCTGAACATAAGCCAGCAGTGTGCCCAGGTGGCCAAGAAGGCCAACAGCATCCTGGCTTGTATCAGGATTAGTGTGGCCAGAAGGAGTAGGGAAGTGATCGTACCCCTGTACTCGGCACTGGCGAGGTCACACCTCAAATACTGTGTTCAGTTTTAGGACCCTCACTGCAAGAAGGACATTGAGGTGCTGGAGCATGTACAAAGATGGGCACCGAAGCTGGTGAAGGGTCTGGAGAGCAGGTCTTATGTGGAAAGGTTGAGGGAACTGAGGTTGTTTAGTCTGGAGAAGAGGAGGCTGAGGGGAGACCTTATCCCCCTCTACAACTACCTGAAAGGAGGTTGTAGCACGGCGGGTGTTGGTCTCATCTCCCAAGTTACTAGCGACAGACTGAGAGAAAAGGGTTTCAAGCTGCATCAGGGGAGGTTTAGATTGGATAGTTGGAAAAATTTCTTTACTGAAAGAGTGGTCAGGCATTGGAACAGGCTGCCCAGAGAAGTGGTGGAGTCACCATCCCTAAGGTGTTCAAAAAACATGTCGACATGGCATTTCCGGGCATGGTTTAGTAGACATGGTATTGTTGGGTTGATGGTTGGACTTGATGATCTTAGAGGTCTTTTCCAACCTTAATGATTCTGTGATTCTAAGTTATGCTGTGCAAGCAGACCAGGTTGCTCAGGGGCTTGTTATTCACGCCTTAAAAACCTCTGAGGATGGAGGCTCCGTGGCATCGCTGCACCACCTGCCCCCCCCGTGTTGTGGTTTAGCCAGTAACTCAGCCCCACACAGTCACTCGCTCACTACCCCACCAGTGGGACGGGGGAGACAATCAGAAGGGTAATGCTCGTGGGTTGAGGTAAGAACAGTTTAACAATTAAAAATAATAAAAAAAAAACAACAAAAATGCAATGTAAAGGAGAACAATGAGAGGCGCGAAACCCAGGGGTGGTGGAATGAACCACCGAACCAAACCGCACATGACACAGCCGCTCACTGCCTGCTGACGTGCCTTCCTGAGCCGCAACTGCCCCCATTAATATACTGGTCATGGTGTCACATGGTATGGAATGAAGATCCCATTGGCCAATTGGGGTCAGCTGCCCTGGCCTTGGCCCCACCCCTCCCAGCCTCCTGCCAACATGGCAGAGCACAGGAAGCTGGAAAGGTCCCCGACCACCACAGGCACTACAGTGAAGAGAATTAACCCCTTCTCAGCCAAAACCAGCACATTCTCCACCCCTTATTCCATACCATTTACACCATGTCCAGGTCCCATACCATCCAATACAACCGTACCAACCGCCACCCCTCCCCTTCCTATCCTTTAACATTCCCTTAGTTTATGGACCTTCCCTATAAAATGTCCATTAAAATATCCATTGAATTCACCCAGTCCATGACTCTGGGCTCCATCTGTCATATCAGTCTTTCAGGGTGGGAGAGATGGTGTGTGTGGCGTTGGGTTGCTGCATACTAAGTTAGTCATTGTTCCATCACTGCTGCACTTTGCTTGTTTCATCAAAGTTTCTCTTCCATGGATTGTGAGGTTTGTACTATGATATCATTGATACAACACAGAGATGACACACCATATCATATAGCAGTTCTCATTGTGCCACTCAGTTCATTGGCTGTTTTTGCCCAAAATAAATCCCCTTGAGGCACACACCGGACTCCTCCATCCTCCCGCATCACCCACCAAGTGCACCCAGGTCCTCGAGCAAAAGCAACTCCACAAATGGGTCTGCCTTTGCCTGAGGCAGGAATAACCAAACCTGTTTCCCCAGCATATTTTTTATGTGCACTACAGGGACTTTATTGCCTTCCACAGTGCATAAATGTTCTGATCGTACAGGGCCAGCTCAATTGGCAGATCTCCTAGTGTTGACCAACCAGGTAGCTTTTGCTAAATGTGTAGCCCAGCACCTGAATGTTCAACCGCCCATTGCTCTCAGCGTAGTTTTTAACAGTCCATTGTATCTTTCAATTTTCCCAGAGGCTGGTGCGTGATAGGGGATATGATGCACCCACTCAATGCCATGCGCTTTGGCCCAGCTGTCTATGAGATTATTTTGGAAACGAGTCCTGTTGTCTGACTCAATTCTCTCTGGGGTGCCATGTCGCCACAGGACTTGTTTTTCGAGAGCCAGGTGGTTGTTTCCACCATTGTAAGCACATGGCACTTGCCTTGGCGGGCTTGTGGGAGTATGATATATTCAATCTGCTGAGCCTCCCCATATTTATATTTCAGCCATGATCCCCCATACCACAAAGGCTTTACCCGCTTCGCTTGCTTGATTGCAGCGCATGTTTCACATTTGTGGATAGCCTGTTGTGGTTTATGCTGAGGACAGTTCTCGCTGATCCAGGAATCACTTGGTGAAAGTAAGATATATCTCCATTGCTTGAAGAATCTGGATCATTTACAGAGCCTAATGAGACAAACAGGCCAGCGTGGATGAATATAAAATGATTTTCCTAGAGAGTAAGGGTCTAACCAAAGGGGACTGAGTTAGAAACAACAATCGTGAAGTTACTTATCAACTGGAATATCATAAAAAATCATTAGTAAAACTGCATAGATCAGTGAAGAAAAATGCATCAGAAAACTAAACTCAGAACTGTATCAAAGGGTTTTTATCTATTTGGCTACTTTTATTCAGCATTCTGACATACGCTGCTTGTAAATGTGCTGCTGTCTGATCCCTAGGCAGTCTCTAAACCAGCCACGTCATGGAATGAGACATGATTTTCACTCAAACCTAAGAACTTAATTACTTTAAATGTCTTGATTGACACCATGTGCCACTACCCTGGAAGTGAAGCCCTCCCTGGGGAGTTGCTTCTTTCTTTCAGCATGCTGAAGCCGGGGCCATGAAAGCACTTTCTTTAGCACCATCCCTTCAAGATCCCTTGCCCCCTTTCACCTATACAAAAGCCAAATTCTAGTCTCCTCCCTGTGCTAAGATAACTTGCATAGTTTTGCTGTAGTTGTGTTTCTGTTTTTTCTTTGCTGCGCTTTTGGCTGACTGATGGTTGCTTGGCTTTGGAAGATAGGGGAGATGATCTGGCTCAAGAATCCCAGTTCCGACATTATCCATGAGGAAGCTTCTGGAGTTGGAAGCTTTAAATAGGTTCCCGCAAAAGCAATTAATTACCTGAGACTTGCATATGGAGTTGCAGAAGAGAGGATGCTAAACTGCAACGCTTAATACTGAACTTGGGGCAAATGAGTATTTCTTTTAAGGCCAACGTGACAGTTCAGGCTCTTGCATATATGTATATCAGTAAATACCTGGGTTAAAGAAACACATCTCCACATACTGAAACGGAACAAACAAGCAAAAATAATACAAAGTAAGGCTACTGCATCATTCAGTGCACTTCCCACATTTGTTTTAATAATCATAGTTTGATTTCAATAACACTTACTATGCAAACTAACATACTCATCATTATATTCCATAAATTAAGGAAATGTGTTGCTAAAGAAATGCCAGGAGGTTGATCTGTGACTAGAAGAGACCACATGGAGAGCATCCTGCGTTTGCTAGCACATATCCTATGGGGAATAAGGCAGAGTCTATACCATGGCAGCCTCGTAATAGATATTCCTGCTTCTTCAGGGCATGTCTTTTCTAAAACTGCGTTGCATTAGCAGAAAGAGCAGCCTTCATTAGTGTAATTGGGCAGCCATGAAATTTCAGGCATGAACATGAGGACAACAGATGAGGACAGCAGGCCCTTCACTGCCTGTAGCTGTGCATAGGCACAAGGAAAGAAAGAGGAGGAGGAGAATGCCTAAGCCCTCAGCCCATGGATAGCTCCAGGGAGAAAATGCAGTATCTGGCCCGCCTATATGGCTATGATTTTCCTCTTGCCCTGGTAACATTACTACACTGGGGATCTCCATTGGGCTGGCCACATGAGCAGCCCAGTGAGGGCTATCACTTAGCAGTTTCTGCTCAAAGGTACGCTATTGCTGTGCAGGTAAAGGGCACCACTACCTGTGGTCAGTGTCATCCCATCAATTTCTCCTCTGGGTCCTCCAACTGTCAAACCTCTTCCTCCCAGTGGCAGCTGCAGCCTCCTGTGCCGACTCCCTCAGGCTGTGCCACTCTGGCTGAAAAAGAGGAAGATTTTAGTTTCCTGGACAGCCTCTTCCTGAATGCAGTCTCAGAGCTCTCTGACGGAGCTCACCCAACATCAGGAGAGGAGCAAGAGCTGAGCGCTCACTCTGCGATGTCTTGGAAGGGACAGGGTTTGTATGGTGAATACCTGAGGCAGGCTGAGAGGTCTTGGTTTGAGGCGTGGGCCACCAAGGGGAGGAAAGAAAGTAAATGCCAACGCCATTCTCCTCCTTCATTCGGAGCAGACAGTCTTGCCTTGCTTCAGGCTTGCACGTTATGATCTCCTACAGCACAAGCTGTATTCCCCATCTCAGAGGCAGAGGATAAGCTATCATTGTGAGCTAGAGGACTGCCGGTCCTGGGTGCACATGAATTTCTCTTTCAGATACTTACAGCAGAATTTTCACAATTGCTGAAGTGGCTTAAGAACGCGCATGGCCCAGCATCCCACAGTAACTTGTGCTCCCAACTCACCGATGCGCTTTTGGAAAACCTACTTTTATTGCAAATGTGTAGCCTGAACTTCAAGGTGCTGAGCGTTGACGGCTGCTATTGACTTCAGTAAAAATTCAGTTGTCCAACTTGAAAACTCAGAACCACATGGTCTAACTTTTAAGTCTTCAGTGAAGGATCTCACGGGGAGCACTGAATTCTGTAGAACAGGGGCCTTGTAATTTAAATTACCGGGGTGATAATGTAAGAGATTCTTTTACTCCATTTTGAATGCTGACTTTAAATATCCTCTTTACTGAAAAGATAAAGTCCTTGTTAAAATCCACTTGGCTTGCTTAATAAATCGTTGGAAAACATGGAATTTAGAACTTGAATACTGTTTGATCCCACCTGAATTCAATGGCTCCTTCATTGTTCCCAGGAGCTGTATTTCAACAACATTTTCATTTATAAGGCGCTATTTGCTTAAGAAATTGTTACAGGAAAAAGATTTTCTTGCAGCCTCGGGACTCCCTCTAGTGTCATTACAGCCAGGCTCTTTGGGGATCTACGGACCACTGCAGTTTTGTGCTTGTTTTCAATGAAGACTACAGAGCATACATCCGTAACTTCTTGTTTGTACCTAAGATGTGAAGAAGCTTTGGCCCACTGCGCTGCCCCTCCACTCAGGACATCCAAGTTGAATATTTGCCCTCTGATACAGTGTTTAATTAAAATTAAGACTGAAAGACAAAATGTCATTTTAATGGAATAAATGTTGCGTTACTACTGCTTTGTCTAAAAACTATTAATGTCTTCTGTTTAGCTGGAGATCTTTATGTTATTAGCACAGGATGTCTCCTGATTGCTTGCAGCCAGCGTTCAATCTTTCCCATCAGAATTATCCAGGCCTGCCTTCTAAGCGTTTGTTACTTATCCACTACTGTAATTTCAGCCTAATTTAACCAAAACCAAAGAAATCTGATACAGGCTGTTTCAGAACATGTAGAGAGTGTTGGTTTTTTAAATTGGTTGAAAGCCTATGGGAACCCTAAGGAAGCCTTGGCTGCAGCAGCAATTTGCAAAGAGTATTGCTGGCTGAGAACTGAATAGAAACTAATCTCTCAAGTGATTTCTGGTACCACATGGAACTCCTTTCTTCTCAGTGAAACCTTTCTTCAACCAAATCCAATAAGAAGAGACTGATGCGTAGTGTATTATAGTGCTCAATAATGTCATGCCTTCTGCTTTAACTAATAGACTGATAGGCTGTCAGATGCAAATAAGCAGATCTCCCTCATTAATATGAAAGAATCAGTGATTTTTCGCATTTTCACAGAAGTACTCAGCACTGAGGCTGACTACTGGTTATGCAGCTGGCATACAGGAACCATCCTACAGAGGAGGAAGAAAGAACACAAGCCAGAACATTTTACATACTGGATTTCTGCCTGTCTGACCACATGACCAGGATTTTTGTTTATGAAACAAGCCCTGTCATGCTTTCAAGGCATACGAAATCCTTGAGTAATAAAAGCCAAAGATGATAGGAGAAGAAAAAGCACACCCCAACCCCCTCCCCCCAGGAACTGCAGAACCAAAGCAAACTTCAGATTTACATTTCTTAAGAAACCTAAGCCTTGCTGAAAGCAAGTAGGACTCGGGCTTAGAAATTTCTGAATGTCTTAAGAAGATGTAGGGAAATAGACAGGGATCGGCGACCGGAAGATAACAGGCTGTGACGGAAAGATAGACTGCTCCCCATAGGAGTGGCAGGAACAGGAAGCGCAAGAGCTATATAAGCGTGTGACGCAGTTAAATAGACGGACATTTTGTATCCATCATATTGATGTCTGTGCATCACTGTCCCCAGGGTGGGTAGAGCCCTGTGTCCCGGAGATATGCGGCCCAAGATAAGTTCTCCCACAGAAGCGTACAGCAACAAGTGGTGACCCCGACGTGATCGGCGGGGCGACATGGCAAGTTCGCCGGGGAGAAATGATAGCTTGAGGCACACAGGGGTGGGACGGTGAGCCGCAGGACGGCGGGCACGCAATGGGTACAGTCATAAAGGTACTGAAGGGATTGGGGAGGAATTTGGAACTTTGATTTCGAAGGCGCCTACCTCAAAGTGTATCCAATGGATGATCTCGCAGGGGCTCATACGGAGTCCTGCGGACATATTTGATAAAGATAATTGGGCGAGAATTAACGAGGAGTTAGCCAAAAGGGCTATGGTGGGAAACCCCCAGTACATACAGCTCTGGGGAAAAATACACCGATTGCTATTGAAAGCTCGGGTGGATCGGGAGACGTGGCGGCAGGCGCGGCTGTGCCTGCACGGTGCTACAGGTGACAGTAGCCCGGAAATAGACCCAGGATGGGCAGTGGGGACACAGACAGGGGCAAGCATCGCAGGGGATGGGGAAGAAGCGGGGAGTTTGGACGGAGTAGCCTGGCCAGCGACTCAGTCTGAGGCTCCCGAAGAGGCGGATCGGGAAGTGCTGGTGTTCCCTGTTGAGCCAAGAGGACCCTTGGAACGCCCCCCCCCACATACCCCTGGGACGATTTGGCACAGGCGCGGGTACTTGCGCACAGGGAGGGGGACATAGCGGCGGATGCAGCAGGAGTGACGGAGCGGAAGGAGGAGGATGATTAGCGCCGGCAACGGTGCCGCCCTCTGCCCGACCCTCGGAACTGGCTCCCGGGGCAACCCTCGAGATGGTAGTCAGGCGAGGAGGAGGATTGGGGTGCCTGGAGGGGAGGACAGGGTGGGTATAGATCAAGCTCGAGTAGCAGTGAATCAGAAGTTGGGGAGAAACCTATGTCCACATGTGGGAAGATGGGGCAGATTGCCTGCAGCGCGCAAAGAAGAAGCATAAGGCAGCAGGGACTCGGAGGACCAGTCAGAATGAGGGAAGAGAGAGATTGCCAAAAGGGGAAGTCCGAAGCGCTGCAGCTCCAGAGGGGTCTGCGGAGGAAGTGCTGCGGCAGCTGCAGCAGGCTATGCGCAGACTAGGGGAAGTAACTCGGTGGCAGACAGGACTCTTAACGAAGGGTGCGCCCAAGCGACAATCAGTCTAGTTACCTAACTGGCGGCTGATAGCCAGAGATTGTAGCCTAGATGGAGTAAGAATAGAGATGCCCAGGATATTCCCTGTCTGAGCAGCTCCTGGAGTGGGGTGGAGTAGACACCGATAGATGCCAAGGTAGTGCAGAGTTTATGGCAAGAAGTTAGGGAAAAGGGGCTAAAGGATGAAGGGGTAGGATTGCTGCTAGATGCTGTGCACGCAGCGCCATTGACCCCCTCTGATGCTAGGCAGTTGGTAAAAGCGATATTGACTCCCACAATGTACATACTTTGGAAGGAAGCGATGAATAGTGCCTGCCATGCCCTCGTACAGCAAGCGGCGGCAGCTCCTGGCCACCCGCTGAGAGGGACCACTCTTGACCGGCTTGCTGGAAAGGGTCAAGGGCTGAAAACCCCGCAGTTACAAGCGGCGGCGTTGAGGGGCAGGGAGCTGCAAGTGGTAACAGAGAGTTCCCGTAGAGCATATAGCAAAGTGGGCAGGTATGAAAAAAAAGCAGAACCTTGGCAAAAGATAGAGCAAGGACTAGGAGAGCCATTTACAACGTTTTGTGACAGGTTGCAGAAGGCTGTTATAGAATCAGAATTGCCACCAGCAGCCAAGGAGGCAGTCCTTATGGATTGCCTCCGAAGTCAAGCAAATCCGCAGACACAAGATGATGTCCTCCGCACCCTGGCGGCAGGGGCATCATTGGGTCAAACCATCAGGCATGTCTTGTGCCAGGAGGCATTGAATCAGCATGGCGGTGTGGGAGCGCACATCTGCCAGAACCCTGACTGCGGAGGCGAAGAAAGGATGCTGGTGCAAGCAGCAGGGGCGGGGCTGAGATGTCATTTGTGTGGACAGCTAGGGCACTTTAAAGCTGGGTGCCCGCTAGGGGGAAGGGGAGGACGTAATGGAGGAGGAGTGCGCCCAGTAGGGAGATGCTGGGCGTGTGGGAAGCCAGGACACCTGGAAAGAGATTGTCGAGCCACAAAGCTGGGAAACGGCCAAAGGAGGGTGAAGCGAGGGGGATTTGTGCCTCCTGTGAGTCAAATGGCCCCCATCATGGTGCCAGTGCCAGGAGCTTGGCCCACCGTAGCGGGCCAAGGGGGAGTGAACCTTCAGGCAGGGGAGCAGAACCAGCAAGATTTGCAGGTTACGGCCCCCGCGTGGCCTTGGTCTTAGGCTGTGACAAGAGACTCATGGCAGCGGTGGTGATTACCCCACAGGAGCCGAGTTGCCCAGCACGGATATACCTGGGAATGTTAGTGGATACCGGGGCGGATGTCACAGTGATGCCACTTGAACAGTGGCCACCAACTTGGCCCCTTGCCATGGGAGAAAGTATAATAGGGTGGGAGGAGAACAACAGACGAGGACTAGTACTTGCCCTGTGAAACTCGAAGTCATGGACGAGGACGCAGGGAAGCTCCTCACGGCCGTAGTGACCATACAAGTAGCAGATGGGGTAGCAAGCCCCTTGCTGGGGTGGGACGCCCTTGCCCAGATGGGGATTGGGTTGAAAAATTTAGCATAGGGGCCACTGCCTCAGAGGGGCTTCGTCAACACAAGTTGGCGTGGAAAACCAAAGAGCCCGTCTGGGTGGAGCAGTGGCCCCTGACAACAGAGAAAATAGAGGCTGTAAGAGCTATAGTAAAACGAGAGCACGAAGTGGGGCACCTAGAGCCCTCGATGAGCCCCTGGGACACCCCTATATTTGCTATAAAAAAGAAAGATAAAAACCAATGGAGGATGCTGCATGACCTTAGAGCAGTGAATCAGCAAATGGAGGACATGGGGCCTCTCCAACCCGGCCTACCAGATCTGAGTGCTGTCCCAAAAGGATGGCAAGTCATTGTTTTAGATATCAAAGACTGCTTCTTCAGCATTCCGCTACATCCAGATGATAGAAAAAGATTTGCCTTTACTCTGCCCGCGGTGAACCGTGCAGAACCAGGTAGTCGATGGCAGTGGACAGTACTTCCGCAGGGGATGAAAAACTCTCCAGCGATCTGCCAGAGGTATGTGGCTTCCGCATTGCAGCAAGTAAGGCGACAGTATCGGGAGAGAATCTACATGATCCACTACATGGATGACGTCCTCATAGCTGCGCCCACCGAGGGGTTATGTGAACAAGTCTTTTCAGACACCCAAAGGGGCCTTGCGGGACAGAGCCTCAAGATAGCTGAGGCAAAGGTACAGCGAGGACCAGTGTGTGGATTTCTGGGTGCTAGAATACAAGGGGATTCCATACAAGCTCAGCCTATTAAACTTACACCTAAGTTTAAAAATGTACACGATGTACAGAAGCTGGTAGGAGCACTGCAGTGGTTGCGAACATTCGTGCGCGTCACCGGTGAGGAGATGCAACCTTTCTATGCATTGCTGAAAGGGACCGACCCATGGGAGCCCAGGAGTTTAGACGCTGAGGCAGTCCAGCAGTTGCAGATGATAGAACGTCGAATGCAGAAGGAAGGAGTATGGAGGTGGGACCCTCAAGAGGAATTACTAGCAGGTTGGATTCTAATTGCCGGTGGAGGATTAGGACTACTGTATCAACCACGGGCTGGGGAAGAAAAACCACTGCGATGGGTATATCAGAAGGTTCCCAAGGGTGCATTCTCCACAAGAGTCAAGGCAGCCGGGGGAATGATTTGGTGTCGTGGTTCAGCCTCAGCTGGCAACTGAACACCACGCAGCCGCCCGCTCACCCCCCCCCCACCCCTGTGGGATGGGGAAGAGAATCGGACGAGCAAAAGAACTTGTGGGTTGAGATAAGCACAGTTTAATAACTACAACAGAATGATGATGATAAATGATTATGATAATAATGACAGTAATGTTAATATAATAAAAGGGGAAAGGAAGGAAAGGGAAAACAGGGGAAAAAACGCAGAAACACGAACGATACAACCGCTCACCACCCGCCGACCGACACTGCCCGTCCCCGAACCGCGATTGCTTCCTCCCTCCCCCGGCCAGCCCCTCCCAGGTAGCATACTGGGCATGACGTTACATGATATGGAATATCCCTTTGGTCAGTTTGAATCCGCTCCCTTAGCTGTGCCCCCTCCCCTCCCGGCTTCTTGTGCACCCAGCAGAGCATGAGAGGCTAGACATGTCCTTGACTAGTATAAGCGCTGCCCAGCAACAGCCAAAACATCTGTGTGTTATCTCAACAGGTTTTTTTCCATGCTAATTTCAAAGCACAGCACTATACCAGCTAGAGTGAAGAAAATTAACTCTATCCCAGCTGAAACCATGACATTTGGCATCTGTGAAGGGAAAGCAAGGAAATCTTTGGGAAGGAGCCAGATAAGCTGACAGTGCTGTGGAATGGGGAGAAATGGCAGAAGGTGGTAGAGAGTGAAGAGGATATACAATTGGCGGTATACTCGTACCCAGGGAAAATCGTCACAGGCACGATACGGAGGTGGTCCGAGACAGCCAAAGTGGTGGATTTAAGTGTGGATAGTAGAGTTTTGGATGCCCCTCACCCAGGACCAACATATTTCACAGACGCTTCCTCAAAGACGAACAGAGCAGCGGTAGTGTGGAAAGAAGGGAATAGTTGGATGCACCAGATGTATGAGGAGCAGTGTAAAAGTGTGCAGTGGCTAGAAGCGAAAGCGCTAGAGATGGCCCTGCGAAAGGATAGAGATCGGCATGTAAATGTGTGCACAGACTCTTTATACGTGTATAAATTAGTCACGTCCATGAAACGAGAGGGTGTACCACACACGGAAATTGCCTTGAGGTTGCTTTATCGCAGCAAGTAGCAACTGTGACAGTAATTCACATTCACAGTCATCAGACGGGGCCTGGACCACTGATTGAGGGGAATCGCATGGCTGATGAGGCAGCCGCGGGAGTCTGGACCTTGGCGGAGGCAAAGAAACTGCATGAACAACTGCACCTGGGTGCTAATGCCTTTGCAAAGTAGTGTGGCATCTCAATAAGAGCGGCAAGAGAAGTAGTAGCCACCTGTCCTTACTGTCAGCACTCGCCATTGTGGGAGGCAGGAGTCAACCCTCGAGGACTGGAAGCAAATGCTATCTGGCAGACTGACTTTACTGAATGTCCACAGTTGGCCCCCGGACGGCACCTGGCAATTACAGTTGATACATATAGTGGAGTCATCATGGCTACTCAACATTGGAAGCAGACCGCAAGGCAGTTGGCTGCGCATTGGACCACGGTGATGGCGTGGCTTGGCAAGCCCACCAAGATAAAAACAGACAATGGACCATGCTTTTGGGCTCGAAGTACCCAAGAATGGTGTAAAGCTTGGAATATTGTATTAAAACACGGCATTGCTTGCAATAGCACGGGGCAGGCAATTGTTGAATGCATTCATCGCACCTTGAAAGCAAAAATAATACAGCTTGGGGAGGGGGAGGGGTATAAGGGAGCTATACCCATAGCAGCTCAGCAAACTATTTTAATGTGTGCGCTATATTCGCTTAATCATTTTATACGTGGGCAGGAGCAAGTTACAGCAGTGGAGAAGCACTTTGGCAAAGCTCAAGCAGGCAAGCGCTATCTGCAGGTACGAGTAAGGTTCCCAGGCAGTGAGCAATGGGAGAGAGGATGGAAACTGAGATGCCTGGGGAGGGGCTACGCCGCAGTTGAGAACGAAGGGTGCATAGAATGGGTGCCTGCAAAGTGTGTGAAAGCAGAACTGTGCAAGGATGTATAATGAATAATCCCTCTCTGAGTTGCCTCTATGCAGGGTCTGCTGACATGGATCCTCATGCTAGCCGTACCATTGGGAAAAGAAATGAGCTCCTTGACAAGATTGCAAGCAATATTGCAACAAGAGCGACACTGGGAAAGGACGGCAAAAGAAGGATATGAACTGGGATTGGATAGTAATAATTGGGGGGATCTTGTTGTGCGTAGTAACCATGGTTACTTGTGGGCTGCCATTGTTATGCTGTGTTATAAGACAAATCAGAGAGCGCCTGCAAGGGTTACATGAACATAGACCTGACCGCAATATGTATCAGCTTAACGCAAGTAGATTTGTAGAACTTTTAGCAGCATGGGGAGGGGGAGATGTAGGGGAATAGACAGGGATCGGCGACCAGAAGATCACGGGCTGTGACGGAAAGATAGACTCCTCCCCATAGGAGTGGCAGGAACAGGAAGCGCAAGAGCTATATAAGCGTGTGATGCAGTTAAATAAACGGACATTTTGTATCCATCTTATTGATGTCTGTGCATCACTGTCCCCAGGGTGGGTAGAGCCCTGTGTCCCAGAGATATGTGGCCCAAGATAAGTTCTCACACAGAAGCATACAGCAACATATGTGTGAGGGAGTAACAAGTTCAAAAACTAACCGACTTGTTGAGACACATTGAAATGCACCCTGCCAGCTGATAATATCAGAGAAAACTTTACGACTGCAAGGCTGTTCCCGGCACAAATGATATATGTAACTGAGGGTGCGTCTGCGTATTTGAATTAAGTGTGTGTCATGGTTTTAGCTGGGATGGAGTTAATTTTCTTCACTCTAGCTGGCATAGTGCTGTGCTTTGAACTTATAATGAAAAAAAAGTTGAGATAACACACAGATGTTTTGGCTGTTGCTGGGTAGCGCTTGTACTAGTCAAGGACATTTCTAGCTTCCCATGCTCTGCTGGGTGCACAAGAAGCCGGGAGGGGAGGGGGCACAGCTAAGAGAGCGGATTCAAACTGACCAAAGGGATATTCGTATCATGTAACGTCATGCCCAGTATGTTAACTGGGAGGAGCTGGCTGGGGGAGGGAGGCAGCAATCGCGGTTCGGGGATGGGCAGTGTCAGTCGGCGGGTGGTGAGCGGCTGTATCATTTGTGTTTCTGTGGTTTTCCCCCTTTTTTTTCCCTTCCCTTCCTTTTCCATTTTATGATATTAACATGATTGTCATTATTATCATAATCATTATCATAATTATTATTTTGTTCTAATTATTAAACTGTGCTTATCTCAACCCACAGGTTCTTTTGCTCTTCCGATTCTCTCCCCCATCCCACAGGGGTGGGGGGGAGTGAGCGAGCGGCTGCGTGGTGTTCAGTTGCCAGCTGAGGCTGAACCACGACAGTGTGATAAGGGGCTTATACACAAGTAGTTCACGTGCGCTCTTTAAAACACTTTTAAAAACGGAAACCTTGTGCTTTCAAGTACAGGGCACCATTGATGAGGTGAGAAATGCAGAGTTTTGCCTAATTTAGGTTCTGTACAGGTTATAATAATCCCATTTTGTGATCCTAATGCTTTGTCTACCTGCTATATATTTCTTCCATAAAGAAGTATGATTTACTTCTTTATGCTCAGTATGCAAGTACTATGAGGGACAGGGCTGCTTCAGCCTGGAGAAGGGAAGGCTTTGGGGGCACCTCAGAGGAGCCTCCTCCTGCCTACAGGCAGGCCGCTGAGAAGGTGTACAGTGGGTGAACGACTGACAACAGCTATAAATGAGATCTGGGCAGTTCCCATCTAACACAAAGACAAAATTACTGCTGCGAAGAATCAAGCCTGTCCCTGGGTGTGCTGGTTTTGGCTGAGAAGGGGTTAATTCTCTTCACTGTAGTGCTTGTGGTGGTCAGGGACCTTTCCAGCTTCCCGCATTCTGCCACATTGGCAGGAGGCTGGGAGGGGCGGGGCCAAAGCCAGGGCAGCTGACACCAACTGGCCAATGGGGTGTTCATTCCATACCATGTGACACCATGACCAGTATATTAATGGGGGCAGTTGCAGCTCAGGAAGGTGTGGTGTTGAGTTGGTGACTGTCTGCGTCATGTGAGGTTTATTTTGGTGGTTCATTCCACTGCCCCCCTGCCGAGATTTTGTGCCTCTTGTTGTTTTCCTTTCCATTGCATGTTTGTGTTTAATTTTTTTTATTATTATATTTTCATTTCATTATTAAACTCTTCTTATCTCAACCGATGAGTGTTATCCTTCTGATTGTCTCCCCTGTCCCACTGGTGGGGGAGTGAGTGCGCGAGCAATTGTGTGGGGCTGAGTTGCTGGCTAAAGCTCAACAGTCTTTTTTGGTGCCCAACATGGGGCCCGAGGGTTGGAGATTATAACAGCTGCTGGTCACAGCACCATGTTCTCGTTTTTGCAGTTTGTGGTTAAGATTGCTGTTGGTGTGTTTAGTCTGCTGTGTTCTGCTGTGATTAGTAATGTTTTGCCCATGAGATTTGTTATGCAAACACTGGTTTTCAGCTTTATCTGGTATTTGGGGTTTTTGTTGAAACCGTTACTGTACTTTGGATACCACTTTACTGAGGCAATTAGCAATTATACCTCCTCTTCTGAGAGATTTTATATGGAGGAAATACAGAATGGTATCTTTGCAACTTTGTTCTATGATGTCTCTGTCTCTATTACAACAACCTTTTTGTATTTTGAACATCCTTGGGTGGTTAAGGTGCACTTCTTGTTAGTTTTTGGGCAGGTTGTTTTGGTTTTGACTAAGCAATTTCAGAATATTACCCAGAAATCTGCCCCAAGGCTTGATAGTTACGAGTGGCAGGGCATGTGGGATAGCATGGGCAAATACCTAGGGCAGTGGGCACCCCCAGCGTTTTGGAGTTTCACCCCAGAACAAGTGCAGAATCCTGAAAAGCTAGTAGAATATTTGGAGAAAGTATGTTGTTACGCTGGGAACTCCAGAGAGATACAGATAACTGTCGCGATTCACGACGCGGACTCCATATCCATGCACAAGCAAAGCCAAAGGCCATTTATTCACAAAAGAGCAGCCTTAATATAGTCTGCCTCCTGAGCTAGTATTTTTCCCTTCTCACTGCCTCCGAATGTGTTCTGTCGCACTAGCTCCACATATGGTATAAACATAGATAAGCGCGCTCTCCTGCTTCAGTGCTCCAGCTGTGCCCCTGACCTTCTGTCCCACATATTCAAGGCCTCAGTTCTGCGTTTTTGTGTGGGTTGTTTTTCTATCCCACAGCTTGCATCCAATAAGGGTGATGAGATCATGGGAGGCCACATTCACTTATTCCACAGATAACTGCAACATGCTGGTGCCTGGCCCATGCGTACCGAGCCCTGGTCAACAGCTTTCATTGCTCCCAAGGGGAAGAGAAGGTCTCTGGATTGAAAGGCAAAGTGACAGGCACTGAGGTCACTCAAAGCCCCAGGACAAGCACTGTGGCTACTCAAACCCCCACAACAAGTACTGGAGCTAGCTCAGAGAATCAACCCATGCCAGTATCAGTTGCCCCCATACACAAGAAGAAATATTGGAAGCGGACATCAACTCGTTTAGAACAGGATGATGAAAAAGCAGGGCTGTCACTAGGAGAGGAGGAGGAAGTTATAAATGAAACAGAAACCACCCAATCCCTGTCCTTGAGTGAGTTGCAAGATATCTGAAAAGATTTCAGCCGTTGTTCAGGTGAGCACAGGCTGGCTGGAAACATATTCTGTCCCCCATGCCACTGCCCGGAACACTATCCTGGGCCTTGAATAAAAACTCCTGTGGCGACATGGCACCCCAGAGAGAATTGAGTCAGACAACGGGACTCATTTCCGAAATAACCTCATAGACACCTGGGCCAAAGAGCATGGCATTGAGTGGGTGTATCACATCCCCTACCATGTACCAGCCTCTGGGAAAACGGAACGGTACAATGGACTGTTAAAAACTACACTGAGAGCAATTGGGGGTGGAACATTCAAGCACTGGAATACACATTTAGCAAAAGCCACGTGGTTAGTCAACACGAGGGGCTCTGCCAACCGAGCTGGCCCTGACCAGTCAGAAAGCCTACATACTGTGGAAGGGGATAGAGTCCCTGTAGTGCACAAAAAAAGTATGCTGGGCAAAACAGTCTGGGTTCTTCCTGCCTCCGGCAAATGCAAACCCATTCGTGGGATTGCTTTTGTTCGAGGACATGGGTGCACTTGGTGGGTGATGAGGGAGGATGGAGAAATCTGATGTCTGCCTCAAGGGGATTTGATTTTGGGCAAAAACAGTCAATGAACTGAATGGCGCAATGCGAACTGCTATATAATATTGTGTGTCACCTCTGTGTTGTATCAATGATATCAGAGTACGAGCCTCCCAACCCATGGAAGATCAACTATGAAACAAGCCGTGCAGCAGTGATGGAACGATGACTGACTCGGTATGCAGCAACCCAATGCCACACACAGCACCTCCCCACTCTGCAAGACTGATACGACAGATGGAGCCCAGAGTCATGGACTGGGTGAACTCAATGGACATTTTAATGGACATTTTACAGGGAAGGTCCATGAACTAAGGGAATGATGTCTGTGTATTATGTTAAAGGATGGGAAGGGGAGGGGTGGCGGTTGGTACGGTTGCATTGCATCATATGGGACCTGGGCATGGTGTAAATGGTATGGAATAAGGGGTGGAGAATGTGCTGGTTTTGGCTGAGAAGGGGTTAATTCTCCTCACTGTGGGGGTCGGCTACCTTTCCAGCTTCCCGCACTCTGCCGCGTGGTGGGGGGGTGGGGGCTGGGAGGGGCAGGGCCGTAGTGGGGGCGGCTGACCCCGACTGGCCAGTGGCATGTTTATTCCATACGATGTGACACCATGACCAGTATATTAGGGGGGGGCAGGTTGCGGCTCGGGAGCGGCGCAGCATCTGGTCTGCGGGCGGTGAGCGGCTGCGGCACGTGCGGTTTTTTTCGGCTGTTCATTCCCCCTCTCCCCTCCCTTCCCCCCTCCCCCGGGGCTTTGCACCTCTCGTTGTTCTCCTTTACATTGCATTTCTATTGTTGTTTATTTTAATTTTAATTATTAAACTGTTCTTATCCCAACCCACGAGTGTTACCCTTCTGATTCACTCCCCCATCGACCGGTGGGGGAGTGAGCGAGTGACTGCGTGGGGCTGAGCTGCCGGCTAAACCACGACACCCAGCATGACAAACACAATACCCCTTGAAGTTAGAACACCGGAAGGGAAAAGAAGGACCGATTAATAATTTTGTACAGCACGGGCTATTAATAGGATGTGAATCAGAATATAATACCCCTATATTACCGGTAAAAAAGCTGGGTGGAACTTATCGGGTAGTACAAGATTTAAGAGAAGTGCACAAAATTATTAAGGACCTACACCCTGTGGTAGCTAATTCTCATACCTTACTTAGTAAATTACGGGATAATCAAGTATGGTTTACAGTAGTGGATTTAAAGGACACATTCTTCTGTTTGCCTTTAGCCAAAGAAAGTCAATATATATATTTGCATTTGAATGGGAAAGCCCTACCACTGGTAGGAAAACTCAGCTTACCCTGGACAGTGTTACCCCAAGGTTTTAAAAATAGTCCAACAATCTTTGGAGAACTTGAAACGTGGGATCCTCCCTCCAGGGAAGGAGTCCTTTTACAGTATGTGGACGACTTACTAATAGCAACTGAAACAAAACCTGACTGTATACAATGGACTACCAGTTTGTTGACCTTCTGGGGACTAAATGGGTATCGAGTCTCTCAACAGAAAGCTCAGGTGGTGCGGCAACAAGTAACCTACCTTGGATATGAAATATCTGGAGGACAACGGGAACTATGAAGAGAACGAAAAGAAGCCATCTGCAGAACCCCCCTCCCTCAGACGGTAAAAGAACTCAGGATCTTTTTGGGAATGTCAGGTTGGTGCCGGTTATGGATTTATAATTATGGAATAATAGGAAGACCTTTGTACGAACTTTGGAAGAACAACCCCACTCGATTAGCCTGGTCCAAAGCAGCTCAAAATGCATTCAAGACACTTACAAAGGAACTAATGAAGGCCCCGGCCCTGGGCCTACCTGATGTGACTAAACCTTTCTGGCTGTTTTCCAATGAAAGACAAGGTTTAGCTCTGGGATTCCCTTGTCAACAGCTAGGACCCTACAGAAGGGCTGTGGCCTATTTTTCTAAACAGCTTGATGAAGTAAGCAAGGGGTGGCCAGGGTGCCTGTGAGCTGTGGCGGCTGTGGTCTTGAATATTCAGGAGGCCCAGAAATTCACCTTAGGTCAAAAGAGCACAGTACTGGTTTCACACACAGTATCACCTGTGTTGGGACAGAAAGGGAATCACTGGCTTTCCCCATCCCGATTTCTACAATACCAGGCCATTTTAATTGGATCGGACGATGTTACTGTTGAAGTAACCAATGTTATGAACCCAGCTTCTTTCCTCAGTGGAGTGACTTCTGAACTGTTAACATATGATTGCCTTGAAACTATAGAGACTGTGCACTCCAGTAGACCAGATTTGAAAGAACCACCTCTGGAAGATGCACAAGATTCCTGGTTCACGGACGGAAGCAGCTTTGTCCGACGAGGTATTCGAAAGGCCAGATACACAGTGACAACAGCAAACGAAATAACTGAATCTCAATCACTACCTGCTGGAACATCAGCTCAAAAGGCTGAAATTATTGCCCTGACGAGGCCCCTGGAGCTGGCAAAAGGGAAAAAAAAATAAATATATGGACAGATTCCCAATACGCCTTTGGAGTTGTCCATGCTCATGGAGCAATTTGGAAAGAACGAGGGCCACTAACTACACAAGGAAGGCAGATTAAGCACGCTGAGGCAATCCTGCGCTTATTAGAAGCACTCCGATTGCCAACCAAAAAGTCGCCATCATCACCGTCGAGGACACACGAAGGGTAACACTGAACAGGAAAAAGGTAATAGATTGGCTGACTGTGAGGCTAAACAGGCAGCGGTTAGAATGCAAGAACAAGAACAAGGGCAACCGATTGTCATACTTCTGTCAGCTGCTTGTAGAATGCTTCATCTAGCTCTTCATCCTGGTTGGGAGGTCTATAACAGACTCCTAGCAGGCTATCTGCCTTGTTGGCCTTCCCCCTCATCCTTACCCATAAGCACTCGACCTTATGGGTAGTTATTGGGCAGCAAAACTAGCTCAGGTCGGGTCACTGCTGCACTTGCACTGCTTCTCGTAAGGCTCGTCCTCCACTGGTTCGGGTGGGTCCTGCTATAGTAATTCCTATAACATGCAACTGAAATAATGGGTTACAACAATTTAACGGTATATCCATTACAATCTCCACCCCGGTCCCTTTGGACCAGATCATAGGTTTTACCATTGCAATGAACTCCTCCCCTTGCCCCTGATCCGGCTTGGATTTATCCACAGACTGCAGTCCCTTAGGGGAGTACCTGCTTCAAGTAGAACCTTATCTGTGAGCCACAGTCTCTTCAGGGGTATACCTGCTGTGGCATAGACTTAACCAGAGCCACAGTCACTTTGATGTGCACCTATTCCAGTGTGGCCTTCTCCATGGGCCACAATGCCTTCACAGGTGTAGCTGCTCCAGCGTGGCAGATACACAGATACCATCCCCTTACTCTATGGACCGTCCCTGTAAAATGTCACAGATGTCCACAAAACGTCCACTGAGGTCATTTAGCACATGACGTTGGGTTCCATCGATCGTAACAGTCTTTCAGGTCAGGGAAGATGGTGTGTTTGGTGTTAGATAGTTGTACACTGAAGTCAGTCCTTGTTCCATCACCGCTGCACATTGCTCAGTTTAACCAAAGTTCATTCTTAATTAACCTGGGAAATTCCTGCTGTGATACCATTGATATGGAATATAGCAACCACAGAAGAGATTAAATACAATATTATATAGCAATTAACATCATACCATTCAGTTCATTGGCTGTTCTCACCCAAAATCAAGTCCCCTTGAGGTAAACACCGGACTCCTCCATCCTCCCATATAACCCACCAAGTACACCCAGGTCCTTCAGTAGAAGAAATCCCATTGTCGTGGTTTAGCCGGCAGCTCAGCCCCACACAGTCGCTCACTCACTCCCCCACCAGTAGATGGGGGAGAGAATCAGAAGGGTAACGCTCGTGGGTTGGGATAAGAACAGTTTAATAATTAAAATTAAAAGAAACAACAACAGAAATGCAATGTAAAGGAGAACAACAAGGGATGCAAAGCCCTGGGGGAGGGGGGAAGGGAGGGGAGAGGGGGAATGAACTGCTGAAACAAACCGCACGTGACGCTGCCGCTCACTGCCCGCCGACCCAATGCCATGCCACTCCTGAGCCGCAACTGCCCCCCCCTTAATATACTGGTCATGGTGTCACATGGTATGGGATGAACATGCCATTGGCCAGTCGGGGTCAGCCGCCCCCACCATGGCCCTGCTCCTCCCAGTCCCCCGCCATGCGGCAGAGTGCGGGAAGCTGGAAAGGTAGCCGACCCCCACAGTGAGGAGAATTATCCCCTTCTCAGCCAAAACCAGCACACCCACGAATAGGTTTTCCTTTGTTTGAGGCAGGAATAACCCAGACCGTTTCACCCAGCATATTTTTTACGTGCACTACAGGGACTTTATCCCCTTCCACAGTACATAAGGGTTCTGACTGTGCAGGGCAGAGCCAGCTCGATTGACAGATACCCTAGTGTTGAATAACCAGGTAGCTTTTGCTTAATGTGCATCACAGTGTTTAAATGTTCCTCAACCCATTGCTCTCAGTGTAGTCTTTAATAGTCCATTGCATCTTTCGACTTTCCCAGAGGCTGGTGCATGAAAAGGGGATGTGATACACCCCCTCAATGCCATGCTCTTTGGCCCAACTGTCTATGAGGTTTTTCCATGAATGAGTCCCATTGTGTGACACAGTTCTCTCTGGGGTGCACAACTTGTTTTTCCAGGCCCATGAACGTGTTCCAAGTGGTGGCACGGGGCACAGGATATTTTTCTAGCCAGCGATTCCTTCCACCATTGTAAGCACACGGCGCTTGCCTTGGCGGGTTTCTGGGAGTGAAATCTAGGTGTTCCTGTACGATTCTATGGAAGAACTTACCTTGGGCCGCATATCTCCGGGACACAGGGCTCTACCCACCCTGGGGACAGTGATGCACAGACATCAATATGATGGATACAAAACGTCCATTTATTTAACTGCGTCACACGCTTATATAGCTCTTGCGCTTCCTGTTCCTGTCACTCCTATGGGGAGGAGTCTATCTTTCCGTCACAGCCCATGATCTTGCGGTCACCGATCCCTGTCTATTCCCCTACATCTAGGCAATCTGCAAAGCCTGTCCATAGTTGTATTTCAGCCATCGTCCCCCATACCACTTTTCCCGTTCAACAATGTCTAAGGGCCGCTGGATGGTCTTTACCTCTGCAAACTGGCATGATTCACCTTCTCCTTCAGCATTTTCTGCGACTTGTCGTATAGGACTCCATAGAGCAGCCTTCCAGTCTCCGATGCTTTCCCACAACACAACAGGACCCATCAGTGAACAGAGCATATTGCTTCTCTTTTTCTGGCAGTTTGTTATAGAGTAGGGCTTCTTCAGCACGTCACCTGCTCCTCTGGTGATAATCCAAAATCTTTGCCTTCTGGCCAGTCCGTAATCACTTCCAAGAATCCTGGGCAACTGGGGTTTCCTATTTGAGCCCTCTGGGTGATCAGTGCAACCCATTGCTCCATGTAACATCAGGTGCATGATGTGTAGAGGGGAATCTTTCCTTTGAACATCCAGCCCACCACCAGAAGTTGGGGTACCAGGAGGAGCTATGCTTCAGTACCAACCACTTCTGAAGCAGCTCAGACCCCTTCATATGCTGCCAATATCTCTTTTTCAGTTGGAGTAGAGTGCGCTTCAGAACCTCTGTATCCCCGACTCCAAAACCCTAGGGGTCAACCTCGAGTCTCCCCTGGTGCTTTCTGCCAGAGACTACAGGTAGGACCATTCTCCTTGGCTTCGGTTTAGAGCAAATTTTTATAACTTGTTCTGCCCGGACTGGCCCAAGGCCTACTGCATGAACCATTCCCTGTTTTATTTGTTGAAATGCTTGTCATTGCTCAGGGCCCCATTTGAAATCATCCTTCTTCCAGGTCACTTGATAGAGAGGGCTTACGATCAGACAGTAATCTGGAATATACGTTCTCCAAAAACCTACAACACCCAGTAACTATTGTGTTTCTTTCTTGCTAGTTGGTGGAGACATGGCTGCTATTTTGTTGATCACATCCATTGGAATCTGACAAACTCCATCTTACTGTTTCACCCCTAAGAACGGGATCTCTTTTGTGGGTCCCTTGACCTTACTTTGGTTTATGGCAAAACTGGCCTTTCGAAGGCTTTGGACTATTTTATTCGCTTTCTCAAACATGTCTTCTGCTGCGTTGCCTCATACAACGATGTCATCAATGTATTGTAGGTGTTCAGCAGATCCACCCTGTTCGGGTGCAGTCTGAGTCAGTGCATGACAAATGGGCCAGTCGATTCCAGGTGTACTGGACACCCCTCCAAGTAAAATCAAACTGTGGCCTGCACTCTGCTGCCAGAGGGATTGAGAAAAACCCATCAGCGATATCAATTGTAGCATACCACTTGGCTGCCTTTGACTCTAGTTCTTATTGAAGTTCTAGCATGCCTGGCACAGCAGCACTCAATGGTGGAGTGACTTCATGCAGGCCACAATAGCCTACTGTTAGACTCTAGTCTCCATTACACTTCCACACTGGCCATATGGGACTGTTAGAGGGTGAGTGGGTCTTCCTGATCACTCCTTCGCTCTCCAGTTGAACAGTGAGCACATGGAGGGGAATCAGGGAGTCTCGGGTTGGTGCGATATTGCTACCAGTGCACCGTTGCCGTGGCAATCAGCACCTGTTGTTCTTCGAACTTCAGCAGCCCCACAACAGAAGGGTCCTTCAAGAGGCCAGGCAACCAAACAGCTGTTCCATTCCTTCCATCTCCAAGGCAGCTATACCAAGAGCCCACCTGTACCTTTCTGGGTCCTTGAAATACCCTCTCCTGAGGATGTGTATGGCAAGGATGCACAGAGCCTCTGGGCCAGTCACAATGGGGTGTTTTTGCCACTCATTCCCAGTTAGGCTCACTTCAGCCTCCAATGCAGTTAACTCCTGGGATCCCCCGTCACTCCAGAAATACACATGTGCTCTGTCCCTATATAGCTTGCAGGCATTAGGTTGCACTGTGCACCAGTATCCCACTAGAGCCTTATACTCCTGTGGGTCTGGTGTGCCAGGCCATCGGATCCACACAGTGCAGTAAAGCCGGTTGTCCCTTTCCTCCACCTGGCTGGAGGCAGGGCCCCTCTATTCCTGATCATAGTGTTTGCTACTCACTTCTTGTAAATGCAAATCAATATTTGCCCTGTTACGGTCACAAATAAAATCAGTGCTCCTACACTTCTGTCTGGGGAACTGCTCACTGGAAACTGGAACAGCAACTTTCCTGGAAGAACCGCCCTGAGTGATTATTTTCCTTTGCAGCTCACATAACAGTGTCACACTGGCGAAACCTTAGAGTGGCATCTGGTGTGTATCTGCGGCGAGCGAGGAAAGCAAGCAGCCAACTCAATGTGAGTGATAGAGCAAGCTTCAACTTTATTTTTGAGTCACTGCGCTTTTATATGCTCTTGTAAACAAGCTTCAATAACTGCTTAGTTAATGTCACGCGTTACGATTCTTCCTTAGCAAGCAGTCTAGTTCTGCATTTCGTACCAAAGTTCCTTGTTCTTGTTTATCATTTGCTCTCAAAGTCGAAATGTCTTTCGCCTTTCTTCCTCCTCTTCAGTGACTTGCAGATTCTCTGTAATTTTCCATCAGCGGGTCTGACGCCGGGTCTGTAGTCAAGCTAATTCCATCGCATACCCATAATCTTCCAACCCGCTTTCTATCTCAAACAACTTATCATGAGACACACATACTGATTCAATCCTATAGTTTCCCACATTTCCCCCTTTTTCTTTTGTTCCTTGAGAAAGGAACACGGCATTCATACTGCTTTCCACCATTTGTTGCATACATTGCGATATACAAGGAACACAGAGTAATATAATGATAAACATTACAAATATCATTAATCCCATCTGCAAAATACTCTTGATCCAATTGCCAATGCCCCATCCATTAAACAAGCTGTTAAACCAATGCCATGGATCATCCTCCCTAAGTTCTGAGACCCTCCTTTTTAAGCTCTCAATACTTGCATGTATTGATTCCGAGTGATCTGATAGATTCATGCAACACATCCCTTCAAATTCAGCACACCCATGTCCTTGGGCTAAAAGCAAAAAATCTATGGCTGCGCGGTTTTGCAGCGTAGCGTGTCTTACAGAGTCTACATCTAGTAATAAGTCAGATAATGCTTTTGATGTGGCATTTGTTTGCTTAGCTGGCCAACACCCTAGCTTGTTTAATGTCGTGAGGCTTTGAGCAACACCAACTCCTGGAGCCAAGAAGGAAACAGCTACGATTTTTGTAGGATTCCAAAATTCAGCTGTAGAGTCACAGTTATCCTCAAACTTATGAGGGCTCCTTTTGCTTCTCATCTTTCTATGATGCTGATAAATCATTGAAGTGTTAGGGGTAAGAAACGTTAGGCGACCTATAGAGCAAGGCCCTCCCTTTATATGTGACGGGATGCCAGGCCAAGCCCGATCTCCACAAATTAAAAACAAACCTGTAGGTAGCGCAATAGGCATATTGTTAGAGCGTGATATATTTACAGAGGTATAGTTACACCAAGCAGTAGCATTTTTATATATACTTAGGGTGGCATTCACAGACCAAGAAAGAGACTGGGTTTTTCCCGTATAATTGAAGTATAAACAAGCATCCATTGACAAAGAACCCAATAGCTCAAGCTCTTGTGGCTCAAGATTAGTTTGAGGGCGATGGACTGCCCATCTGTCCCAATTATTCACACAATTCTGGGGAGTATCACAAAGGCTTCCTAAGTGTGGTGTATTTTGTGGTATCACTAGCGTCCAATTATCAACTGGCACTCCAACCAAACAGGTGGAGAAGGGATTTCCTGGTGATGACAATGATAGGCAGATGGAATCTTGGCCTGTTAGATTTGCCAGGGTAACCCATACATTCTGTTTTGGCTGGGGTGGTATGTATATGCCCTCGGTGATTCTTATCGCGATACTTACGATGACTAATGGGAGTACTCTCGTGTACATTTTTTCTTTGTCTTTTCCCAGTGCTTCAGGGCTACTTCCCATATTTCAGGTACCTGGTTCTTTACAGCACACTCCTGGCGCAGCACTAGCAAAGGAGCACTATTGATTTGTCTGACCCAGTCAAGGGTGTGCAATTCATATCATCTAGAACCCTCTACCTCGTGGCCTGTGATGATTAAAACCTTATGTGTCTGTAATTGGTGATAGTAACAACTGTCACACCACCTCCTAGCTCGATGGGCTCTTACCCACCTGCGCTGTTGACAGCTATGACACTCTCTTAGTACCCAGGGTCGGCACTTATTGCACTGGGGACATTCTATCCGTATCCTGTCTACCTCTACCGGTGTAGTCATACGTCTTCACCGTCTACTTCGCAGATTTCGTTCTTCTGTTCACTAGGCATAGCCTTTACCCACCTACTGGATATCCACCTCGGACCATTACTGCCTGTCCTGACTCTTTCCCATCGTCATTTCCATGCACCCACGCAGGAGGGTTATTGTGTTCTGCAAATATGCATAAGTGATTTAATACAAACAAAACTTTTGCACAAACAAAACTTTTGCACAAACAAAACTTTTGCCATTCCAATACCCTTATCTTCCCCTCCTTTTTCTTTTTGCACTGAGTAAGTGCACCCAAAATTTGAGTAGAACCATGGAGTATGGTGAGATCGATGGGGAGATCGGGGTCCAGCCGGTCTGCTGCTCTCTGGACGATCTCGGAGCTGAGACGTTGTATCATAGAGGTTTGTTCAGCAGTCGGTCGGACCGGCGTGGCAGGGTCAGTGCCCTTCAACATTGGGCGAAGAACTTCCAAGTCATCATTAGTGATTCCGGCTACTGGCCGTAGCCATTGCAGGTCTCCTAACAGCCGTTGAGCATCATTAAGGGTTTTGATTGCTGTGTGTAACATAAGTTTCTGTGGACTTACTTGAGAGTCACTGATGTGCCAGCCGAGGTATTTCCATACTGGTGAACGTTGAACCTTTTCTGTTGCTATTACTAGGCCGTGTAGCTGGAGCTGTTGCTGTAAATATAATTCTTGCTGTGCTGAGAAAGGTTGTTCTTGCGCAAACAAGATGTCATCCATGTAATGGTAAATTACAGTGTCCGGCCATTGCTGCCTCACGTCTTTTAATGCAGCATCTACAAAAAGTTGACACAGAGTAGGGCTATTCTTCATGCTTTGTGGCAATACTGTCCGTTCGAAACGTAAGTCAGGACCCTCTCTGTTGATTGCTGGTAAAGTAAACGCAAATCGCTGGGTATCCTGAGGATGCAGCTTTATAGTAAAAAAGCAGTCCTTTAAGTCGATAATTAGTAAATGCCAGCCAGTTGGTAGCATGGCTGGATTTGGAAGGCCAGGCTGTAAAGCCCCCATCGCTTGCATTTGCTGATTTACTGCCTGTAAATCATGTAACAGTCTGTATTTCCCTGACTTTTTCTTGATAACAAAAATAGGGGTGTTCCAGGGGCTTGTCGACGGTCGGAGATGTCCTTGATCTAATTGTTCTTTTATTAACATGTGGGCTTGTTGTAGACTTTCCCGTTTGAGCGGCCACATGGCTCTTCCGTGAGCCATGTCAGTGGGATGGGGAAAGTCCATGCGGCAGTGACCCTCTTTGGTTACTGTTAGGGTTTTTAGCTGGACCCAATGGGGCAAGAGCGGCACAAACTTGTTGCTGAACCTGTACCATTCCCTGCCCAACTTCTCTCAGTGCTTCAACTTGGGGGCCGGTAGGTATTGACGCAGCAATGGGCCTTCATAAAAATTTTCCAATCAAGAGGATTATGGTGTGTTAATAAATTTTGATTGTTAGCAGGGTCCGGTTGATAGATGACAGGGAAAGCCTGAGCTAAGAAATCGGCGGTCTCTAGGTCCTCGTTCAGTAATGCCTCTAACGCGATTTTCCGCCAGTCACCCTGGCTGAGCGCAGCAGGCACAGAACGGTGAGTAGACGGCGTGCTCAGCTTATTTTCCTCCACCGGAGAGACTACATCACATAAATTTTCAATATCTTCACCTCCGTTCCCCAAACTTGTTCCTCTTCCCCTAGTTCCTACAGATGTAGATTTATCAGGGGCGGGGGGGGGGCTTTCGAGGTACAACAACTGGGATCCCCGAGAAGGGAGGAGAGAGATTGTCTAAGCCAATTCCAATCTTTCCAGCATTGGGGTCACAGTTGTCTAGCCGATCAGAGGCGGCTGTTGCTAATCTTTTTTCAGTTTTATATTTTTTCATACAGTTAATCACTTCCCGCCAAGGTTTCATTAGCTTTTTCGCTGTCTTATCGTCATCTATCACCAAGTCCCACAAACAATCACCATAGGCTCTCCACTCCTCTACCTCAAAAAACGACTCCGGTTCTCTAAAGAACCCTTTCGCCTTACCCACTGCAACTAATCCTGACAAGTCTTTTAACTGACTTACTCCCCGCTTTTCTAAAAAGCGCTTTAATAATTCAGAAGCTACCTCGACCTCCATCGCCCGATGTGAGGAAAATCAGCGTCTTTGTACGGCTCTCGCTCCCGGGTTAGCTTCAACTGCGGAAAGCGGATCCCCTCTTGAATTCCGAGGTTGGGTCCAGGCCGGAGGGTCAGGGCGTATCAAAAATGATGCATAAATCGACTCCTTTTTGCCCCCTGGCCGCCGTCTGCCAGTGCGTCTCCGTCTCTCGCTGCCGTATCCGAAATAAACCTTTTCAGGTCCCTGTTCGGGCGCCATTTGCGGCGAGCGAGGAAAGCAAGCAGCCAACTCAATGTGAGTGATAGAGCAAGCTTCAACTTTATTTTTAAGTCACTGCGCTTTTATATGCTCTTGTAAACAAGCTTCAATAACTGCTTAGTTAATGTCACGGGTTACGATTCTTCCTTAGCAAGCAGTCTAGTTCTGCATTTCGTACCAAAGTTCCTTGTTCTTGTTTATCGTTTGCTCTCAAAGTCGAAATGTCTTTCGCCTTTCTTCCTCCTCTTTAGTGACTTGCAGATTCTCTGTAATTTTCCATCAGCGGGTCTGACGCCGGGTCTGTAGTCAAGCTAATTCCATCGCATACCCATAATCTTCCAACCCGCTTTCTATCTCAAACAACTTATCATGAGACACACATACTGATTCAATCCTATAGTTTCCCACATGTATCCTCTCTCTTGAGCAACGGGACTCTTACTCCTAATGGCTGAGATACTGGTTCATACAGGTAGGGATTAGGACATATCTTCTTTGAGTTGCTGGACCTCCTGGGACAGTTTCTCCACAGCCAAGATGAAGGAGGAAGAGACACGTGCTTCGTAATCCCAGAGTCTGTCAATCACATCCCCCACCATTGGTGCCTCTTCATCTTTTAGGCCAGTTATGCCAATGCAATTACATGCTATCCTCCATACAAATGTCTGCCACATGGGTCATGTGCGCTGGGCTTCATCACGATCTTTGGATGACTGTAGATCATACAGGTCACCATAAATCACCTCAAGCACAGCTACTTCCCTCAGGTACTGGATACCTTTCTCCATGGCAGCCCATTTCCCTGAGCGATATATAACATCTGCCTTGAAGGGATACCTTTCTTTCACACCAGACCGGAGTTGCCTCCAGAGGCTGGGGCTGCTGCAGATCACCCTGGGCTGCTCTATCTTCTATCCAGGTGGACTCTGGGGTGCTGTCACTAAACAGCATCCTGCACGTGAATACCACCCATCTCTTCTGGGCCAGCTCCTCCGTAATCTTATCTGGAATCTTGGGCTTAACGGTAAGGAAGAGGCCACTGATAGTTTTGGCTAACCTATTTGTTCTGAGAAATATTGCCTGTGTTCTGCTGAACCTGGCTGTATTTGTAATGGGATGCCAAGGCATTCAGTTTGTGTCCAGTTTACCAAGATGCAATTTGGTGGATATGGGGGGAAAGAAGATGTGTTTCTGCTGCAAAGAACTCCATCTCGCTAAATGCACAGAACGAGACTGTACTGAAGCTATACCACGTGAAGGCATGCAACCCTTCTCACCTTCTTCTCAAGAAGGTTCTCTCTGCTCTTTGGGCCATGAGAGCTCTCACCACCACAGTCTGCTTGGTAGCAGCTGTCCTGCATTGCTTACAGATTGTTGCAGCAAGAAGATCCTGCATAGCTTGAAGGCCAAGGTCACACTTTGGATCCTGATGATTCTGCCTCACCTGTGCTGCCTCCCTCCTATTCTGCAACTGTTGGGGTTTAGCCAGCAACTCAGCCCCACACAGCTGCTCACTCCCTCCCCCACCAGCAGGATGGGGGAGAGAATCAGAAGGGTAAAAGTGAGAAGGGTCATGGGTTGAGATAAGAACACCTTAATAATTAAAATAAAACAACAACAGAAACACAATGGAAAGGAAAACTGTGGGAAACTATAGGCTTGAATCAACATGTGGGTCCCATGATAAGTTGTTTGAGATAGAAAGCGGGCTGGAGGATTATGGGTATGCGATGGAATTAGCTTGACTACAGACCCGGCATCAGACCCGCTGATGGAAAATTACAGAGAATCTGCAAGTTACCAGGAGGAGGAAGAAAGGCGAGGGATATCTCGGCATTGAGAGCAAACGATAAACAAGAACAAGGAATTTCAGCACAAAGTGCAGAAATAGACTGTTTGTTAAGGAGGTGTTGCAACCCGTATTAAGCAATTATTGAAGCTTGTTTACAAGAGCATATAAAAGCACTGCGACTTAAAAATAAAGCTGAAGCTTGCTCTATCACTCACATTGAGTTGGCTGCTTGCTTTCCTCGCTCGCCGCAAATGGCGCCCGAACAGGGACCTGAAAAGGACTATTTCTGATACGGCAGCGAGAGACCGAGATGCACTGGCAGACGGCAGCCAGGGGGCAAAAGAGGAGTCGATTTATGCATCATTCTTGATACGTCCCGACCCTCCGGCCTGGACCCAACCGTGGAATTCAAGAGGGGATCCGCTTTCCGCAGTTGAAGCTAACCCGGGAGCGAGAGCCGTACAAACGACGCTGATTATCCTCACATCGGGCGATGGAGGTCGAGGTAGCTTTTGAATTATTAAAGCGCTTTTTAGAAAAGCGGGGAGTAAGTCAGTTAAAGGACTTGTCAGGACTAGTTGCAGTGGGCAAAGCGAAAGGGTTTTTTAAAGAACCGGAGTCGATTTTTGAGGTAGAGGAGTGGAGAGCCTATGGTGATTGTTTGTGGGACTTGGTGATAGACGATGATAAGACAGCGAAAAAGCTAATGAAACCTTGGCGGGAAGTGATTAACTGTATGAAAAAATATAAAACTGAAAAACGATTAGCAACAGCCGCCTCTGATCGGCTAGACAACTGTGACCCCAATGCTGGAAAGATTGGAATTGGCTTAGACAATCTCTCTCCTCCCTTCTCGGGGTTCCCAGTTACCGTACCTCGAAGGCCCCTTATTCCTCCTCCTCCCCCTCCTGGTAACTTGCAGATTCTCTGTAATTTTCCATCAGCAGGTCTGATCTCTGTAATTTTCCATCAGCGGGTCTGACGCCGGGTCTGTAGTCAAGCTAATTCCATCGCATACCCATAATCCTCCAGCCCGCTTTCTATCTCAAACAACTTATCATGGGACCCACATGTTGATTCAAGCCTATAGTTTCCCACAGAAAACCACAAGAGCGACAAAACCCAGAACAGGGAGAAGGGGGAATGAACAACCAAAACAAACACCACATGACACAACCACAAACCAACCAGACCCAACAACACCACACCCCAAGCCACAACCACCACCACACAGCATTGCACAACAACTGCCCCGCTTAATATACTCATCATGGCATCACATGGTATGGAATGAACATCCCATTGGCCAGTTTGGGTCAGCTCTCTTGGCTGTGGTCCCACCCCTCCCAGGCTCTTGCCCACATGGCAAAGCATGGGAAGCTGGAAAGGTCCCTGACTACTACAGGTGCTACAGTGAAGAGAATTAACTCCATCCTAGCCAAAACCAGCACAGCTATGAAAATAGCTAGCATGAGCCAGAGATAATTTAGCAAGTGCAGCAGCACCTGTGTAAGATTGATGTAACTTTGGAATCCAGTGCAGATGTAAAAGCTACTATCAACAGAGGGCAGTGATTTACAGGAAGGGGCAGCTTTCTGCATAGCAATGGTGTGAACTTACTACAGCTGCAATATGCTAAACAGTCTCAAAAGCAAAGCCATACAAAATGCATTTGCAACTGCACCTTTTAATATAGGCAACAGGAATGAGAGCCATGCGAGTATGAGAGCAGGAGGGCTGTAAAGACATCATTTCCTTCCTAAAGGCAGCAGACGCAAAAGAACCAGATGCTCAACCAGAATAATAACAATGACGCTGAGGACAGTTCTCACTCATCCAGGAATCAATTGGTGAAAGTAAGATATATCACCATTACTGGAAAAATGTGGATCATTTACACAGGCTAATGAGACAAACGGGTCAGCATAAATGTGCTGCTGTCTGATCCCTAGGCAGTCTCTAAACCAGCCTCGTCATGGAATGAGAAATGTTTTTCACCCAAACCTAAAAACTTAATTTCTTTAAATGTCTTATGTGACACCATGTGCCACTATCCTGGAAGTGAAGCCCTCCCTGGGGAGTTGCTTCTTTCTTTCAGCATGCTGAAGCCGGGGCCATGAAAGCATTTTCTTTAGCACCATCCCTTCAAGATCCTTTGACTCCTTTGACCTATACCAAAGCCAAATTCTAGTCTCCTCCCTGTGCTAAGATAACTTGCATAGTTTTGCTGTAGTTGTGTTTCTGTTTTTTCCTTTGCTGGGCTTTTGGCTGACTGATGGTTGCTTGACTTTGGAAGACAGGGGTGAAGATCTGGCTCAAAAATACCAGTTCTGACATTATCCGTGAGGAAGCTTCTGGAGTTGGAAGCTTTAAATAGATTTCCGCAAAAGCAATTAATTACCTGAGACTTGCATATGGAGTTGCAGAAGAGAGGACACTAAAGTGCAACACTTAATACTGAACTTGGGGCAACCATTTCTGAAGCAACGTGAACACCCCTTCATATGCTGCCAATATCTCTTTTTCAGTTAGAGTATAATGCGCTTCGGACCCTCTGTGTCCCCGACTCCAAAACCCTAGGGGTCGACCTCGGGTCTCCCCTGGCACTTTCTGTCAGAGGCTCCAGGTAGGGCCATTCTCCCCGGCTGCAGTGTACAGGCCTTTTTTTACATCTTGTCCTGCCCGGACCGGCACAAGAGCTACTGCATGAACTATTTCCTGTTTATTCTGGTCAAAGGCTTGTCATTGCTCAGGGCCCCATTTGAAATCATTCTTTTTCCGGGTCACTTGATAGAGAGGGCTTACGATCATACTGTAATTTGGAATATGCGTTCTCCAAAAACCCACAACGCCCAAGAAAGCTTGTGTTTCCTTTTTGCTAGTTGGTGGAGACATGGCTGCTATTTTGCTGATCATATCCATTGGGATCTGACAACAACCATCTTGCCAATTGATTCCTAAGAAAGGGATCTCTTCTGTGGGTCCCTTCACCTTTGTTTTATGGCAAAACCAGCTTTCAAAAGAATTTGGACTATTTTCTCTCCTTTCTTCAAAAATTTCTTCCGCTGTGTTGCCCCACTCGATGATGTCATCAATGTATTGAAGGTGTTGTGGAGCTTCTCCCTGTTCCAGTACAGTCTGAATCAGTCCATGGCAAATGGTAGGACTGTGTTTCCACCCCTGGGGCAGTCAATTAAAGGTGTACTGGACACCCCTCCAAGTGAAAGCAAACTGTGGCCTGCACTCTGCTGCCAGAGGGATTGAGAAGAATGCATTAGCAATATCAGTTGTGGCATTCCACTTGGCTGCCTTTGACTCCAGTTCGTATTGATGTTCTAGCATGCCCGGCACAGCAGCACTCAACGGTGGAGTGACTTCATTCAGGCCACAACAATCTACTGTCAGCCTCCACTCTCCATTACACTTCCGCACTGGCCATAGGGGACTGCTAAAGGGTGAGGGGCTCTTACTGGTCTCTCCTTCGCTCTCAGGTGAAGAATAAACGCATGGAAGGGAATCACAGAATCTCGGCTGGTGTTATATCGCCGCTGGTGCACCGTTGCCGTGGCGATCGTCACCTGTTGTTCTTTGACCTTCAGCAGCCCCACAACAGAAGGGTCCTTTGAGAGGCCAGGCAAGGCAAACAGCTGTTTAATTCTCTTTGTCTCTAAGGCAGCTATACCTAAAGCCCACTTGTACCCTTTGACGTCCTTGAAATGACCACTGAGGTCATTTAGCGCATGACGTTGGGTTCCATCGATCGTAACAGTCGTTCAGGTCAGGGAAGATGGTGTGTTTGGTGTTAGATAGTTGTACACTGAAGTCAGTCCTTGTTCCATCACCGCTGCACTTTGCTCAGTTTAATCAAAGTTCATTCTTAATTAATCTGGGAAATTCCTGCTGAGATACCATTGATATGGCATATAGCAACCACAGAAGAGATTAAATACAATATTATATAGCAATTAACATCATACCATTCAGTCCATTGGCTGTTCTCACCCAAAATCAAGTCCCCTTGGGGTACACACTGGACTCCTCCATCCTCCCGCATCACCCACCAAGTGCACCCAGGTCCTTCAGTAAAAGCAACTCCACAAACGGTTCTGCCTCTGCTGGAAGCAGGAATAACCCAGACTGTTTTCCCCAGCATATTTTTTATGTGCACTACAGGGACTTTAACCCCTTCCACAATGCATAAATGATCTGATCGGACACGGACAGCTTGATTGGCAGATCCCGTAGTGTTGACTAACCAGGTGGCTTTTGCTAAATGTATATCCTGGTGTTTAAATGGTCTACAACCCATTGCTCTCAGTGTAGACTTTATCAGTCCAGTTTTCCTGGAGGCTGGTGCATGACAGAGGAGGTGATACACCCACTCAATGCCGTGCACTTTGGCCCAGGTATCGATGAGGTTCTTATGGAAATCAACCTGCCAGGCCTCCCCATATTTATATTTCACCCATCGTCCTCATACCACAGAGGCTTTACCCGCTTGGCTTGCTTGACTGCAGCGCATGATTCATGTTCATGGATAACCTGTGCAATAGTGTCCATGGTCAAGTCCACCCCTTGATCATGAGCCCACCATGATGGTTGTTTTGATGTTCTTCAGTGGCCTGACTCTCGGGAACGTGAGCATCCACATATTGTACTTTTACAACCAGGTTCTCTACCCGGGCAGCAATATCTTGCCACAATGCGGCAGCCCAGATGGGTTTGCCTCTGTGCTACCAGTTGCTCTGCTTCCACTGCTGTAAGCACCCTCACAGGGCATTTGCCACCATCCATGAGTCAGTGTAGAGTTAGAGCACTGGCCACCTTCCTCGGTCAGCAATGTCTAAGGCCAGCTGGATGGTGTCCTGGTTTTAGCTGGGATAGAGTTAATTTTCTTCACTGCTGCTGGCATAGTGCTGTGCTTTGGACTTATCAAACAGTATTCAAGTTCTAAATTCCATGTTTTCCAATGATTCATTAAGCAAGCCAAGTGGATTTTAACAAGGACTTTATCTTTTCAGTAAAGAGGATATTTAAAGTCAGCATTCAAAATGGAGTAAAAGAATCTCTTACATTATCACCCCGGTAATTTAAATTACAAGGCCCCTGTTCTACAGAATCAGTGCTCCCCGTGAGATCCTTCACTGAAGACACAACAGTTAGACCATGTGGTTCTGAGTTTTCAAGTTGGACAACTGAATTTTTACTGAAGTCAATAGCAGCCGTCAACACTCAGCACCTTGAAGTTCAGGCTGCACATTTGCAATAAAAGTAGGTTTTCCAAAAGCGCATCGGTGAGTTGGGAGCACAAGTTACTGTGGGATGCTGGGCCATGCGTGTTCTTAAGCCACTTCAGCAATTGTGAAAATTCTGCTGTAAGTATCTGAAAGAGAAATTCATGTGCACCCAGGACCGGCAGTCCTCTAGCTCACAATGATAGCTTATCCTCTCCTCTGAGATGGGGAATACAGCTTGCGCTGTAGGAGATCATAACGTGCAAGCCTGAAGCAAGGCAAGACTGTATGCTCTGAATGAAGGAGGAGAATGGCATTGGCATTTACTTTCTTTCCTCCCTTTGATGGCCCATGCCTCAAACCAAGACCTCTCAGCCTGCTTCAGGTATTCACCATACAAACCCTGTCCCTTCCAAGACATCGCAGAGTGAGCGCTCAGCTCTTGCTCCTCTCCTGATGTTGGGTGAGCTCCGTCAGAGAGCTCTGAGACTGCATTCAGGAAGAGGTGGTGGTGTGGGGAGGGAGCGAGCGGCTGCATGGTGTTCAGTTGCCAGCTGAGGCTGAACAATGACACCAGGAAACTAAAATCTTCCTCTTTTTCAGCCAGAGTGGCACAGCCTGAGGGAGTCAGCACAGGAGGCTGCAGCTGCAACTGACAGTTGGAGGACCCAGAAGAGAAATTGATGGGATGACACTGACCACAGGTAGTGGTGCCCTTTACCTGCACAGCAATAGCGTACCTTTGAGCAGAAGCTGCTAAGTGATAGCCCTCACTGGGCTGCTCATGTGGCCAGCCCAATGGAGATCCCCAGTGTAGTAATGTTACCAGGGCAAGAGGAAAATCATAGCTATATAGGCGGGCCAGATACTGCATTTTCTCCCTGGAGCTATCCATGGGCTGAGGGCTTAGGCATTCTCCTCCTTCTCTTTCTTTCCTTGTGCCTGCGCACAGCTACAGGCAGTGAAGGGCCTGCTGTCCTCATCTGTTGTCCTCATGTTCATGCCTGAAATTTCATGGCTGCCCAATTACACTAATGAAGGCTGCTCTTTCTGCTAATGCAACGCAGTTTTAGAAAAGACATGCCCTGAAGAAGCAGGAATATCTATTACGAGGCTGCCATGGTATAGACTCTGCCTTATTCCCCATAAGATACGTGATAGCAAATGCAGGATGCTCTCCATGTGGTCTCTTCTAGTCACAGATCAACCTCTTGGCATTTCTTTAGCAACACATTGCCTTAATTTATGGAATATAATAATGAGTATGTTAGTTTGCATAGTAAGTGTTATTGAAATCAAACTATGATTATTAAAACAAATGTGGGAAGTGAACTCAGCATCTGTGCTGGCTTTGGTTGAGAAGGGGGTAATTCTCTTCACTGTGGCGCCTGTGGTGGTCAGGGACCTTTCCAGCTTCCTGTGCTCTGCCACTTGGGCAAGAGGCTGGGAGGAGCAGGGCCACAGCCAAGAGAGCTGACCCGAACTGGCCATTGGGATATTCATTCTATACCATGTGATGCCATGATGACTATATTAACCGGGGCAGTTGTTGTGCAATGTTGTGTGGTGGTGGTTGTGGCTTGGGGAGTGGTGTTGTTGGGTCTGGTTGGTTGTTGGTGAGTACCTGTGTCATGTGGTATTTGTTTTGGTTGTTCATTCCACCTTCTCCCTGTTCTGGGTTTTGTCGCTCTTGTGATTATCCTTTTCCCTGCATTTTTGTTGTTGTTTTATTTTAATTATTAAGGTGTTCTTATCTCAACCCATGAGCTTTCTCACTTTTACCCTCCTGATTCTCTCCCCCATCCTGCTGGTGGGGGAGGGAGTGAGCAGCTGTGTGGGGCTGAGTTGTTGGCTAAACCCCAACAGTTGCAGACTAGGAGGGAGGCAGCACAGGTGAGGCAGAATCATCAGGATCCAAAGTGTGACCTTGGCCTTCAAGCTGAGATTCATCTATGCAGGATCTTCTTGCTGCAATAATCTGTAAGCAATGCAGGACAGCTGCTACCAAGCAGACTGTGGTGGTGAGAGGACTCATGGCACAAAGGCCAGAGAGAACGTTCTTGAGAAGAAGGTGAGAAGGGTTGCATGCCTTCACGTGGTATAGCTTCAGTACAGTCTCTTGCTCTGTGCTTTTAGCGAGATGGAGTTCTTTGCAGCAGAAACAGATCTTGTTTCCACCCATATCCACCAAATTGCATCTTGGTAAACTGGACACAAACTGAATGTCTTGGCATTGCATTACAAATACATCCAGGTTCAGCAGAACACAGGCAATATTCATCAGAACAAATAGGTTAGCCAAAACTATCAGTGGCCTCTTCCTTACCGTTAAGCCCAAGATTCCAGATAAGATTACCTAGGAGCTGGCCCAGAAGAGAGAGGTGGTGTTCACTTGTTGGATGCTGTTCAGCGACAGCACCCCAAAGTCCACCTGGATAGAAGATAGAGCAGCCCAGGGTGATCTGCAGCAGCCCCAGGCTCTGGAGGCAACTCCGGTCTGGTGTGAAAGAAAGGTATCCTTTCAAGGCAGATGTTATATATCGCTCAGGGAAATGGGCTGCCATGGAGAAAGGTATCCAGTACCTGAGGGAAGTAGCTGTGCTTGAGGTGATTTACGGTGACCTGGATGATCTACAGTCATCCAAAGATCGTGATGAAGCCCAGCGCACGTGACCCATGTGGCGGTCGTTTGTACGGAGAACAGCATGTAATCTCATTGGCATAACTGGCCTGAAAAGATGAAGAGGCACCAATGGTGGGGGATGTGATTGACAAACTCTGGGGTTACAAAGCACGTGTCTCTTCCTCCTTCATCTTGGCTGTGGAGAAACTGTCCCAGGAGGTCCAGCAACTCAAAAAAGCTATGTCCTAGTCCCCACCTGTATGGAGCAGTATCTCAGCCATTAGGAGTAAGTGTCCCTTTGCTCAAGAGAGAGGATACACACCAGATGCCACTCTACGGTTTTATCTGCGTGACACTGGTATGTGAGCTGCAAGGAAAAACAATCACTCAGGGTGGTTCTTCCAGGAAAGTTGCTGTTCCAGTTTCCAGTGAGCAGTTCCCCAGACAGAAGTGTAGGAGCACTGATTTTATTTGTGACCTTAACAGGGCAAATTTTGATTAGTATTTACAAGAAGTGAGTAGCAAATACTATGATCAGGAATAGAGGTGCCCTGCCACCATCCAGGTGGAGGAAAGGGACAACCGGCTTTACTGGACTGTGTGGATCCGATGGCCTGGCACATCAGACCTACAGGAGTATAAGGCACTAGTGGTCACCGGTGCACAATGCACCCTAATGCCATTAAGCTACATAGGGGCAGAACACATCTGTATTTCTGGAGTGACAGGGGGATCCCAGGAGCTGACTGTATTGGAGGCTGAAGTGAGCCTAACTGGGAATGAGTGGGAAAAGCACCCCATTGTGACTGGCCCAGAGCTTTGTGCATTCTTATGGGTGAAACATATAAGATGGACTTCGTCAGATCCCAATGGATGTGATCAACAAAATAGCAGCCATGTCTCCACCAACTAGCAAAAAGGAAACACAAGAGCTTTTAGGCATTGTGGGTGTTTGGAGAGCGTATATTCCAGATTATAGTCTGATGGTAAACCCTCTCTATCAAGTGACCTGGAAGGGCAATAATTTGAAATGGGGCCATGAAAAATGACAAACCTTTGACCATATTAAATGAGAAATAGTTCATGCAGTAGGTCTTGGGCCAGTCCGGGCAGGACAAGATGTAAAAAATGTGCTCTACACTGCAGCCGGGGAGAATGGCCCTACCTGGAGCCTCTGACAGAAAGTGCCAGGGGAGACCCAAGGTCGACCCCTAGGGTTTTGGAGTCGGGTATACAGAGGGTCCGAAGCCCACTATAATACAATTGAAAAAGCCCAGTCGCCCTGGAATCTTGGAAGTGATTACAGACAGGCCAGACGGCAAAGATTTTGGAATATCAGCAGAGGAGGAGGTGACGTGCGCTGAAGAAGCCCCGCTGTATAAGAAACTGCCAGAAAATTAGAAGCAATATGCCCTGTTCACTGATGGGTCCTGTCATCTGGTGGGAGAGTATCAGAGATGGAAGGCTGCTATATGGAGTCCTATGCGAAAAGTCGCAGAAACTGCTGAAGGAGAAGGTGAATCGAGCCAGTTTGCAGAGGTAAAGGCCATCCAGCTGGCCTTAGACATTGCCAAATGGGAAAAGTGGCCAGTGCTCTATCTCTGTACTGACTCCTGGATGGTGGCAAATGCCCTGTGAGGGTGCTTACAGCAATGGAAGCAGAGCAACTGGCAGCACAGAGGCAAACCATTCTGGGCTGCCACATTGTGGCAAGATATTGCTGCCCGGGTAGAGAACCTGGTTGTGGAGGTACGTCGTGGATGCTCACGTCCCTGGAATTCGGGCCACTGAAGAACATCGGAACAACCAGCAGGTAGATCAGGCTGCCAAGACTGAAGTGGCTGAGGTGGATCTGGACTGGCAACATAAGGGTGAACTATTTCTAGCTCGGTGGGCCTGTGACACCTCAGGCCATCAAGGGAGAGATGCAACATACAGGTGGGCTCGTGACCGTGGGGTGGACTTGACCATGGATGCTATTGCGCAGGTTATCCACGAATGTGAAACATGTGCTGCAATCAATCAAGTGAAGCGGGTAAAGCCTCTGTGGTATGGGTGACGATGGCGGAAATATAAATATGGGGAGGCCTGGCAGATTGACTATATTACACTCCTACAAACCCGTCAAGGCAAGTGCCATGTGCTCACCATGGTAGAATCAACCACTGGATGGCTGGAAACATATCCCGTCCCCCACGCCACTGCCTGGAACATTATCATGGGTCTCGAATACAAACTCCAGTGGCGACATGGCACCCCAGAGAGAATTGAGTCAGACAACGGGACTCATTTCTGAAATAACCTCATAGACAGCTGGGCCAAAGAGCGTGGTATTGAGTGGGTGTATCACATACCCTATCACGCAACAGCGTATTCGAAAATCAAAAGATAAAATGGACGGATAAAAACTACACTGAGAGCAATGGGTTGTGGAACATTTAAACACTGGGATACGCATTTAGCAAAAGTCACCTGGTTAGTCAACACTAGGGCATCTGCCAATCGAGCTGGCTCTGCCCAGTCAGAACCCTTACATACTGTGGAAGGGGATAGAGACCCTCTAATGCACGTAAAAAATATGTTGGGGAAAACAGTCTGGGTTATTCCTGCCTCAGGCAAAGGCAGACCCATTCATGGAGTTGCTTTTACTGAAGGACCTGGGTGTACTTGGTGGGTGATGCGGGAGGATGGAGGAGTCCGGTGTGTACCTCAAGGGAATTTGATCTTGGGTGAAAACAGCCAATGAACTGAATGGTATGCTGTTAATTGCTGTATAATGTTGTATGTCATCACTACTATGGTTGCTATATTCCATATCAATGGTATCATGGTGGGAATCTTTCAGTGAACTAAGGAAAGTGCAGCGGTGATAGAGCAAGGACTAACAGCGCAGCGGTGATGGAGCAAGGACTGACTTCAGCATGCAACAATCCAACGCCACACGCACCATCTCTCTGAAAGACTCGTACAATAGATGGAACCCAAAGTCATGGACTAAATGAACTCAATGGACATTTCACAGATATTTTACAGGGGTTTTCCATAGACTAGGGGAATGAATGATAAATGCAATCAGTATATTCTATTAAAGGATGAGAAGGCGGCTAGGGGTTATTGAAATTGTATTGGACAGTATGGGACCTGAGCATGACTTAAATGATATGGAATTGGGGTGGATACTGTCATGTTTTTATCTGGGATAGAGTTATTTTTCTTCACTGTACCTGCCATAGTGCTGTGCTTTGGCCTTAGTATGAAAACAATGTTGCTAACACACTGATGTTTTAGTTGTTGCTAGGTAGTGCTTATACTAGTCGAGGACTCTTCTAGCTTCCCATGCTCTGCCAGGTGTAGAAGAAGCTGGGAGGGGAGGTGGCACAGCTAAGAGAGCGGGTTCAAAGTGGCCAAAGGGATATTCCATATCATGTGACATCATGCCCAGTATGTTAACTTGGAGGGGCTGGCCGGGGGTGGGAGGCAGCAATCGCAGCTCGGGAACAGGCAGCGTCGGCCGGCATGTGGTGAGCAGTTGTATCGTTTGTGTTTTTTGTTTTTACCCTTTTTACCTTTTTCTTTTCCTTGTATTATCTTTATTGATATTATTATCATAATCACTATTATAATTGCTATTTTGTTTTAATTAGTAATCTGTTCTTATCTCAACCTACAGATTTTTTTATGCTTTGCTCTTCCAGTTCTCTCCCCTGTCCCACAGGGGTGGGGGAGTGAGCGAGCGGCTGCGTGGTGTTTATTTGCTGAGTGGGTCTGAACCACGACAGGAATTGGTATGCTTATGTAAGCCACATAAGTTTTGTACTCTTGGTGGTACGGATTTATTGATACTGAACTCAGATACTGGCTTGTTCACATTGAATTTGGATATACCCGTCAGGCGTTGTAAAATTGATAACTAAGTATGAATGAGCTGAGTTAACTCAGGTGTGACTGATGAATGAACGAGTGACTGAGATGCAGCATAGCTGCAGAGCCATAACCATAGCGTAACCAAAGTGATTGTTAACTTTATTAGGGACCAATAGTGTGCCATCTACGTACACGTTGTCATCTTGTGTGCCTCGTAAATAAGAAAACGGAATGGCGGGGAATCAGAGCAGCAAAATTCCAAAGAAAAGCCCCCTAGGATGTATCCTAGCACACTGGAAAGATATAGGGGGACCGCCGGGTGGGAGTGTGAATAAGAAAAAACTGTATGTTTTTGTAAGGAAAGAAAGAATGTGGGATGAGGTTATGTATGCTGATATGTTTTCCACTTTGCAGAATCATCCGGAGTGGCAGAGAGATTGTGGTATTAATATTCCACCAGAAGATGCCCTGGTTTTATCTTTAGAAAAAGAAAAGAGAAGTGAAAAGAAGGAGCGGGAGAAAATAAGGAGATGCTGTTCAGCATGTAGTATTGGGCAGAGGTGTTTGAAAACAGTAAACCCTAGAAAGAAGCGAGAGGAGATAGAGGATCAGCCTGAAGATTTGGGATTACCCCCCCGCTTAGTAACAAACTTGCCTCTCCCACACCCACCACTTTTGAAACAGACAGTAGTAGTGAGGAGAAGGGAGCGATGACTAGTTTTACTCCGGTCACAGCATGAACTCGGAGTAAAACTCAGAAGGCTCCCCAACTCCTAGCCCCATTGCGAGAGGTAATGGGGGTAGGAGGTCCAGCCAGAGGAAAAGTACCCTTCTCCACTACTGATTTAGATGCCTGGAGAGAGGTAGCTAGGGGATACCGGGATGACCCCTCTCGACTGGAAAAACGATTTGAATTAAGAGTAAAAAAACTAGGACCCCGATTGGAGAGATGTAGATATGATTTTGGGGGAAATGATGGAAACAGAAGAACAATTAGTATTAAAAACTGCACAAACTCATGTGCAGGCCCAAATTACTGGGGGAACCTTACAAGGGAATGTGGACGATTACATTCACCTGACGGACCCACATTGGGCCCCCAATGACGGGCGTGATGATAGATTATTAAAAAGATACCAAGACTGGATAAAATTTGGATTAGATAATGCAATTCCAAAAGCTGTAAATTGGTCAGCATTGTATGCTGTCAAACAGGGTCAGAAAGAGACCCCTCCTGAATTTTTGGATCAACTGAGAAATGCCATGCGAAAACACACTACCCTAGATCCCTCCTCGGATGTGGGACAACAACAACTTGTTTCTCTATTTTTGGGGCAATCGTCTAAAGCTATAAGAAAGATGCTACAGAAGTGAAAAGAACCGGAAATAAGAAGCTTAGAGAAATTGCTTGAGAAGGCATGGAGAGTTTTTAGGAATTAGGAGAATGCCAATAGAGGAAAATTGACAAAAGTCATGGCAACAGCTACGGTGGCAGCCTTGGAACAGAGAGGAATGGTAAACAGAGGAGGATTGAAAGGACGAGGAAAGGGAAGGCCCTTTGGAAATAGAGGGGGACTGGGAAAGAATCAGCGTGCGTATTGTTGGGAGGAAGGGCATTGGAAAAATGAATGCTGCTGCTTTTCTAACTGCATCTCTGCACCTCTGCACACTCTGGCAATGCCCTTGTAGCTCTCGATGGATAATCCTCCACTTCTCCATCTCTGGTAGGCTTCTTTTTTGGATTTGAGCAGACCCGGGAGGTCATGGGGGCCTCTTGCTCCGCTTACTTCCTTTTCCTTTGTAGGGGATGAATTGGCTTTGTGCTTCCAAGAGAGAGGTCTCAAAGAATTCCCAGCACTCACTAGCTCCTTTGTCTTCCATGGAATCTTCCCATCGAATCCCTCCCAACTGAGCCCTGAGTGAACTGAAGTTTGCTCTCCTAAAATCCAGAACCCTTGTCTTAGGGGTGACCTTCAGCACGCTCAGCAGGATCCCGAACTCCACAATATTGTGGTCACTGCAGCCAAGGCTATCACTAACCGAGATATTACAAAGCAGGCTTTCTCGGTTTGTGAATAGCAAGTCCAGCAGTGCCTCATTCCTGGTTGGCACATCTAACATTTGTATCAGGAAACAGTCCTCTCTACATTGCAGGAACTTGGTGGATGACATGCGAGCTGCCGTATTGTTCTTCCAGCAGATGTCTGGGTAGTTGAAGTCACCCATCAGGACCAGGTTCTGTTGGCCAGAAGCTTGCTTTAGTGCCCCAAATATTGCTTCGTCGGCTTCGTCATCGTGGTTAGGAGGTCGGTAGCAGATGCCCACTGTGAGGTCCTGCTTGGAGATGACCCCTTTGACTTTAACCCAGAGGCATTCGATAGAGCAGTCGCAATCACCATAGTTGACTTTGATACATTCAAGGTGTTCCTTGATGTAGAGTGCAACTCCTCCACCTCTTCTACCCTGCCTGTCCTTACAAAAGAGCCTGTAACCGTCCATTGCGATCCCCCAGTCAGTTGAGTTGTCCCACCATGTTTCAGTTACTCCTATGATGTCATACCCTTCTGAGTGGGCACAGAGCGCCAGTTCCTCCTGTTTGTTTCCTAGACTGCGTGCATTTGTAGACATACACTTGAGCTGATTACTCTTCTGTTTCACCTCTTGGGAGACAGCTAAGGAACCTTTACCACCACACCGCTTGGCCTGACTTACTCCCCCGTTGGACGTGCTGGCGTGAGTGTTTTTGCAACGGATCCCACCCCCCAAGTCCTTCAGTTTAAAGCCCGCCTCACCAAGTTAGCCAGCCTACTGCTGAAGATTCCCTTACCCCTTTTAGAAGATGGATTCCATCCCTCCCTAGCATATCGTCATCATTGAAGAACACCCCATTGTCATAAAAGCCAAACCCCTCCCGGTGGCACCAGCCACGTAGCCAGGAGTTGATATACATTATGCGCCTGTTTCTGGCTGCTCCCTTCCCTCGAACTGGCAAAATAGAAGAGAAGATCACTTGGGTGCCAATGTTTTTCACTTGCTCCCCCAGGGCTCAAAAGTCTCCCTTGATTTTACCCAGGTTACGGCTCTCAGTGTCATTCATGCCTATGTGAAATAGTAATAGTGGATAGTAGTCTGTTTTCCTGATGAGTTGTGGCACCCTCTCGGCAACATCCCAATGCCCAAGGAGACCCCGCAGACCTTGATAGCTGAAACAGAAGTCGACTGATGGGGACCTGGGGCATCTACCCTAGCAGATCCACTGGTTAAAATAAAGCTAGCGAGACAAGAGAGAGAGGTAGAATTCTTAGTAGATACAGGTGCTTCTTTCTCTGTTTTGAATCCAGAACTGATAGCTATAAGTAAAGATTTTGTGAATGTAATAGGAGCTACTGGCCAACAGGAAAGGGCATTCTTTTTGAAGCCGCTCAAATTTAAATTAGGAAAGCGGATTGGAATACACCGATTTCTATATTTACCAAAATCAACCAAGCCATTATTGGGTCGGGATTTATTGGAACAACTGGAAGCAGAAATATACGTTAAACAGGGAACCATGGAACTAAAAGTAAAAGAAAACCAAATAACTGAAATTTTAAGTTTGGCCCTAATGCACCCTGAAACGTCCGCTGTATCGGTGCCCAAAATTGAGGAGATTATCAGTCAGGTATATCCAGGAGTATGGGCTGCGGGAACCCCAGGGAGGGCAAAGAATGCCATTCCCATAGCAGTAGAACTTAAAGAAGGGATAAGCCCAGCACGACAAAAACAATACCCCTTGAAGTTAGAAAACCGGAAGGGAATAGAAGGACCGATCAATAATGTTTTACAGCACGGGCTATTAATAGAATGTGAACCAGAATATAATAACCCTATATTACCGGTAAAAAAGCCGGATGGAACTTATCGGGTAGTACAAGATTTAAGAGAAGTGCACAAAATTATTAAGGACCTACACCCTGTGGTAGCTAATTCTCATACCTTACTTACTAAATTACGGGATACTCAAGTATGGTTTACGGTAGTGGATTTAAAGGACGCATTCATCTGTTTGCCTTTAGCCAAATAAAGTCAAAATATATTTGCATTTGAATGGGAAAGCCCTACCACTGGTAGGAACACTCAGCTTACCCTGGACAGTGTTACCCCAAGGTTTTAAAAATAGTCCAACAATCTTTGGAGAACTTGAAACGTGGGATCCTCCCTCCAGGGAAGGAGTCCTTTTACAGTATGTGGACGACTTACTAATAGCAACTAAAACAAAACCTGACTGTATACAATGGACTACCAGTTTGTTGACCTTCTGGGGACTAAATGGGTATCGAGTCTCTCAACAGAAAGCTCAGGTGGTGCGGCAACAAGTAACCTACCTTGGATATGAAATATCTGGAGGACAAAGGGAACTATGAAGAGAACGAAAAGAAACCATCTGCAGAACCCCCCTCCCTCAGACGGTAAAAGAACTCAGGATCTTTTGGGGAATGTCAGGTTGGTGCCGGTTATGGATTTATAATTATGGAATAATAGGAAGACCTTTGTACGAACTTTGGAAGAACAACCCCACTCGATTAGCCTGGTCCAAAGAAGCTCAAAATGCATTCAAGACACTTACAAAGGAACTAATGAAGGCCCCGGCCCTGGGCCTACCTGATGTGACTAAACCTTTCTGGCTGTTTTCCCATGAAAGACAAGGTATAGCTCTGGGAGTCCTAGCTCAACGGCTAGGACCCTACAGAATGGCTGTGGCCTATTTTTCTAAACAGATTGACAAGGTAAGCAAGGGGTGGCCAGGGTGCCTGTGAGCTGTGGCGGCTGTGGTCTTGAATATTCAGGAGGCCTGGAAATTCACCTTAGGTCAAAAGAGCACAGTACTGGTTTCACACACAGTATCAGCTGTGTTGGGACAGAAAGAGAATCACTGGCTTTCCCCATCCCGTTTTCTAAAATACCAGGCCATTTTAATTGGATCGGATGATGTTACTGTTGAAGTAACCAATGTTATGAACCCAGCTTCTTCCCTCAGTGGAGTGACTTCTGAACCGTTAACTCATGATTGCCTTGAAACTATAGAGACTGTGCACTCCAGTAGACCAGATTTGAAAGAACCACCTCTGGAAGATGCACAAGATTCCTGGTTCATGGACAGAAGCAGCTTTGTCCGACGAGGTATTCAAAAGGCCGGATACGCAGTGACAACAGCGAACGAAATAACTGAATCTCAATCATTACCTGCTGGAACATCAGCTCAAAAGGCTACAATTATCGCCCTGACGAGGCCCCTGGAGCTGGCAAAAGGGAAAAAAAATGAATATATGGACAGATTCCAAATATGCCTTTGGAGTTGTCCATCCTCATGGAGCAATTTGGAAAGAACGAGGGCCACTAACTACACAAGGAAGGCAGATTAAGCACGCTGAGGCAATCCTGCGCTTATTGGAAGCACTCCGATTGCCAACCAAAGTCGCCATCATGCACTGTCGAGGACACCCGAAGGGTAATACTGAACAGGAAAAAGGCAATAGATTGGCTGACTGTGAGGCTAAACAGTCAGCGGTTAGAATGCAAGAACAAGAACAAGGGCAACCGATTGTCATACTTCTGCCAGCTGCTTGTAGAATGCTTCATCTAGCTCTTCATCCTGGTTGGGAAGTCTATAACAGACTCCTAGCAGGCTATCTGCCTTGTTGGCCTTCCCCCTTATCCTTACCCATAAGCACTCGACCTTATGGGTAGTTATTGGGCAGCAAAACCAGCAAAACTAGCTCAGGTCGGGTCACTGCTGCACTTGCACTGCTTCTCGTAAGGCTCGTCCTCCACTGGTTTGGGTGGTTCCTGCTATAGTAATTCCTATAACATGCAACTGAAATAATGGATTCCAACAATTTAACAGTATATCCATTACAATCTCCACCCCGGTCCCTTTGGACCAGACCATAGGTTTTACCATTGCAATGAACTCCTCCCCTTGCCCCTGATCCGGCTTGGACTTATCCACAGACTGCAGTCCCTTAGGGGAGTACCTGCTCCAAGTGGAGCCTTATCTGTGAGCCACAGTCTCTTCAGGGGTATACCCGCTGTCGTGTAGGCTTAACCAGAGCCACAGTCACTTTGATGTGCACCTATTCCAGTGTGGCCTTCTCCATGGGCCACAATGCCTTCACAGGTGTAGCTGCTCCAGCGTGGCAGATACACAGATACCATGACCTTACTCTATGGACCGTCCCTGTAAAATGTCACAGATGTCCACAAAATGTCCACTGAGGTCATTTAGCGCATGACGTTCAGTTCCATCGATTGTAACAGTCTTTCAGGTCAGGGAAGATGGTGTGTTTGGTGTTAGATAGTTGTACACTGAAGTCAGTCCTTGTGCCATCACTGCTGCATTTTGCTCAGTTTAATCGAAGTTCATTGTTAATGAGTCCCATTGTGTGACTCAGTTCTCTCTGGGGTGCCATGTCGCCACAGGACTTGTTTTTCCAGGCCCAGGATAGTGTTCTGGGTGGTGGCATGGAGACAGGATACGTTTCTGGCCAGACGGTGGTTGCTTCCACCATTGTAAACACAGGGCCCTTGCCTTGGTGGGTTTGTGGGAGTGTGATATAGTCAATCTGCCAAGCCTGCCCATTGTTGTATTTCAGCCATTGACCCCCATACCACTTTTCCCGTTCAGCGATGTCTAAGGCCAGCTGGATGGCCTTTACCTCTGCAAACTGGCACGATTCATCTTGTCCTTCAGCAGTTTCTGCTACTTGTCATAGAGAATTCCATACAGCAGCCTTCCAATCTCCGGTGCTTTCCCTCAAGTTTGACAGGACCCATCAGTGAACAGGGCATACGACTTTTCTCTTTTTTTGGCAGTTTGTTATAGAGTGGGGCTTCATCAGCACATGTCACCTCCTCCTCTGCTGATAATCCAAAAGTTCTGCCTTCTGGCCAGTCCATGATCACTTCTAACATTCCTGGGTATCTGGAGTTTCCTATTTGAGCCCTCTGGGTGATCAGTGCAACCCATTGCTCCATGTAACATCAGGTGCATGATGTGTAGAGGGGAATTTTACCTTTGAACATCCAGCCCACCACCAGAAGTTGGGGTACCAAGAGCAGCTGTGCTTCAGTACCAACCACTTCTAGAGCACCTCAAACCCCTTCATATGCTGCCAATAGCATTTTTTCAGTTGGAGTAGAGTGCGCTTCAGACCCTCTGTATCCTCAACTCCAAAACCCTAGGGGTCAACCTCGAGTCTCCCCTGGTGCTTTCTGCCAGAGGCTCCAGGTAGGACCATTCTCCTTGGCTTCGGTTTAGAGCAAATTTTTATAACTTGTTCTACCCGGACTGGCCCAAGGCCTACCGCATGAACCATTTCCTGTTTAATTTGTTGAAGGGCTTGTCATTGCTCACGGCCCCATTTGAAATCATTCTTCTTCCGGGTCACTTCATAGACAGGGCTTACGATCAGACTGTAATCTGGAATAGGCATTCTCCAAAAACCTACAACACCCAAAAACTATTGTGTTTCTTTTTTGCTAGTTGGTTGAGACATGGCTGCTATTTTGTTGATCACATCCATTGCAATCTGACAACATCCATCTTACTGTTTCACCCCTAAGAACGAGACCTCTTCTGTGGGTCCCTTGACCTTACTGTGTTTTATGGGCAAACCGGCCTTCAGAAGACTTTGGACTATTTCCTTGCCTTTCTCAAACATGTCTTCCATTGTATTGCCCCATACAACGATGTCATCAATGTACTGTAGGTGTTCAGGAGATCCACCCTGTTCGGGTGCAGTCTGAATCAGTCCACGGCCAATGGTAGGGCTGTGTTTGCACCACTGGTGCAGTCAGTTCTAGGTGTACTGGTCAACCCTCCAAGTGAAAGCAAACTGTGGCCTGCACTCTGCTGCCAAAGGGATGGAGAAAAACACATAATTGGTATTAATTAGTGGCATACCACTTGGCTGCCTTTGACTCCAGTTCGTATTGATGTTGTACCATGTCCAGCAAAGCAGCACTCAACGGTGGAGTGACTTCATACAGGCCATGATAGCCTACTGTTACTCTCCACTCCCCATTACACTTTTGCAGTCGCCATATGGGACTGTTAAAGGTTTAGTGGGTCTTCCTGACCACTCCTTCGCTCTCCATTTGAGGAATGAGCTCATGGAGGGGAATCAGGGAGTCTTGGGTTGGTGCGATATTGCCACCAGCACACCATTGCCGTGGCAATCAGCACCTGTTGTTCTTTGACCTTCAGCAGCCCCACAACAGAAGGGTATTTTGAAAGCCTAGGCAAGGCAGACAGCTGTTCCATTTCTTCCATCTCCAAGGCAGCTACACCAAGAGCCCACCTGTACCTTTTTGGGTCCTTGAAATACCCTCTCCTGAGGTAGTCAACGCCACGGATGCACAGAGCCTCTGGGCCAGTCACAATGGGGTGCTTTTCCCACTCATTCCCTGTTAGGCTCACTTCGGCCTCCAATACAGTTAGCTCCTGGGATCCCCCTTTCACTCCAGAAATACACATGTGTTCTGTCCCTATATAGCTTGATGGCATTAAGGTGCACTGTGCACCACTGTCCACTAGAGCATTATACTCCTGTGGGTCAGATGTGCCAGGCCATCGGATCCACACAGTCCAGTAAAGCCGGTTGTCCCTTTCCTCCACCTGGCTGGAGGCAGGGCCCCTCTGTTCCTGACGATAGTATATGCTCAGGTACTGGATACCTTTCTCCATGGCGGCCCATTTTCCTGAGCGATATGTAACATCTGCCTTGAAGGGATACCTTTCTTTCACACCAGACCGGAGTTGCCTCCAGAAGATGGGGCTGCTGCAGATCACCCTGGGCTGCTCTATCTTCTATCCAGGTGGACTTTGGGGTGCTATCGCTGAACAGCATCCTGCAGGCAAATAACACCTGTCTCTTCTGGGCCAGCTCTGCGGTAATCTTATCTTAAATCTTGCGCTTAACAATAAGGAAGAGGCCACTGATAGTTTTGGCTAACCTATTTGTTCTGATGAATATTGCCTGTGTTCTGCTGAACCTGGCTGTATTTGTAATGGGATGCCAAGCATTCAGTTTGTGTCCAGTTTACCAAGATGCAATTTGGTGGATATGGGGGGAAACAAGATCTGTTTCTGTGCAAAGAACTCCATCTCGCTAAAAGCACAGCGCAAGAGACTGTACTGAAGCTATACCACATGAAGGCATGCAACCCTTCTCACCTTCTTCTCAAGAAGGTTCTCTCTGCTCTTTGGGCCATGAGTCCTCTCACCACCACAGTCTGCTTGGTAGCAGCTGTCCTGCATTGCTTACAGATTGTTGCAGCAAGAAGATCCTGCATAGATGAATCTCAGCTTGAAGGCCAAGGTCACACTTTGGATCCTGATGGTTCTGCCTCACCTGTGCTGCCTCCCTCCTAGTCTGCAACTGTTGGGGTTTAGCCAGCAACTCAGCCCCATACAGCTGCTCACTCCCTCCCCCACCAGAAGGATGGGGGAGAGAATCAGAAGGGTAAAAGTGGGAAAGGTCATGGGTTAAGATAAGAACACCTTAATAATTAAAATAAAACAACAACAAAAATGCAGTGAAAAGGATAATCACAAGAGTGACAAAACCAAGAACAGGGAGAAGGTGGAATGAACAACCAAAACAAACACCACATGACACAGGTAATCACGACCCACCAACCAGACCCAACAACACCACTCCCCAAGCCACAACCACCACCACATGAACTTGCATAACAACTGCCCTGGTTAATATACTCATCATGGCATCACATGGTATGGAATGAATATCCCATTGGCCAGTTTGGGTCAGCTCTCTTGGCTGTGTCCCCGCCCCTCCCAGGCTCTTGCCCACATGGCAGAGCATGGGAAGCTGGAAAGGTCCCTGACCACCACAGGCGCCACAGTGAAGAGAATTACCCCCTTCTCAACCAAAGCCAGCACAGATGCTGAGTTCACTTCCCACATTTGTTTTAATCATCATAGTATGATTTCAATAACACTTACTATGCAAACTAACATACTCATTATTATATTCCATAAATTAAGGAAATGTGTTGCTAAAGAAATGCCAAGAGGTTGATCTGTGACTAGAAGAGACCACATGGAGAGCATCCTGCATTTGCTAGCACGTATCCTATGGGGAATAAGGCAGAGTCTATACCATGGCAGCCTCGTAATAGATATTCCTGCTTCTTCAGGGCATGTCTTTTCTAAAACTGTGTTGCATTAGCAGAAAGAGCAGCCTTCATTAGTGTAATTGGGCAGCCATGAAATTTCAGGCATGAACATGAGTACAACAGATGAGGACAGCAGGCCCTTCACTGCCTGTAGCTGTGCACAGGCACAAGGAAAGAAAGAGGAGGAGGAGAATGCCTAAGCCCTCAGCCCATCGATAGCTCCAGGGAGAAAATGCAGTATCTGGCCCGCCTATATGGCTATGATTTTCCTCTTGCCCTGGTAACATTACTACACTGGGGATCTCCATTGGGCTGGCCACATGAGCAGCCCAGTGAGGGCTATCACTTAGCAGCTTCTGCTCAAAGGTACGCTATTGCTGTGCAGGTAAAAAGCACCACTACCTGTGGTCAGTGTCATCCCATCAATTTCTCTTCTGGGTCCTCCAACTGTCAAACCTCTTCCTCCCAGCGGCAGCTGCAGCCTCCTGTGCCGACTCCCTCAGGCTGTGCCACTCTGGCTGAAAAAGAGGAAGATTTTAGATTCCTGGACAACCTCTTCCTGAATGCAGTCTCAGAGCTCTCTGACGGAGCTCACCCAACATCAGGAGAGGAGCAAGAGCTGAGCGCTCACTCTGTGATGTGTTGGAAGGGACAGGGTTTGTATGGTGAATACCTGAAGCAGGCTGAGAGGTCTTGGTTTGAAGCATGGGCCACCAAGGGGAGGAAACTACACCATGCTGATTGTGAAGTACACGTTAAAAATTGCTGTTGGTTTTTGTAGTTTGCCATGCTCTGCAGTGATTAGAGAAGTTTTGCCTAGGAGATTTGTTATTAAAACACTGGCCTTGACTGTTATCAGTTACTTGGGTCTTGCATGGAAGCTGTTACTGTACTTCGGGTACCACCTCATGGAGACAAGTAGCAATTATACCTCCTCCTGTGAGAGGTTTTTATGGAGGAAACACAGAATGGCACCTTAGCTACCATCTTCTATAATGCCTCCTCCTTCATTACAACAACTTTTCAGTATCTTGAACATCCTTGGGTAGTTAAGAGATACCTGTTGGTATTGCTTTGGCAGACGGTTTCAGTTCTGTCTCAGGTTAATAAGCAACTTAAGAATATCATCCAGAGATCTGCCCCAAACCTTGATAGCTATGCGTGGCAGGGTATGCGGGACGGTATGGGCAAATGCCTAAGACAGTGGTGTAAGGGACTAGAAACTTGTCTCAACATTTTCGGCAGAATGGCTTGATTACCAAGGATTCACCACGACAGCAACTGAGGAAGTTCTACCCAGCAGGAACATATATATATCTATATCTTGTTGTCTCGGAGCACAGAGGCCCAGTCCTCTGCACATGCGCCTGGCCCCAGGGTCATCTTACAACATATGGGAGCGGGGCTTGGACCCCTGGAACCCTCTGGAACCGTCGAGCACCCTCTAGTGACAATACTGCGCATGCGCCCCACTGCCGAGTGGGAGATGTGGCCATGCAAACCGGCTCATTGACTATGCAACGGGACAATGCTATAAAAGGCAGAACCAGCAGAGACCAGTTGGAACGTTCCCCCACTGGACTGAAGATACATCGGACTGATGGGACGCCGCAGATCCGTGGTGCTAGCTATTGTAACTCTCTGTCTCTCTTTTTCCTTTTTTTTGTCCTCTTTCTCTCCTTTTCTCTTGTGAACTTGTTGGCGGCCAAATAAAGTGACTTGGCACTTGACTCCATTTCGAGTCTTAATTCTGTTCCAGAGAATACAACAAACCTGGTCACGATAACACATCCAATTGAACATCACTCAGAAGTTAAGCCCAGCTGCCCCTAGCCACCCAGAATTTTCTGAGGTTGGTTAGAAAGCAAGGGGGCTCAAATTCTGCCAAATTGTGCAACCCAACAGTGGTTCGTGACAGGTGGGCACCCCCAGTGTTGTGGGACTTCACCCCTGAACAAGTGCAGAATCCTGAAAAATGAGTAGAATATTTGGAGGATGTCTGTTGTCGCCCTGGCAATTCCAGAGAGATACAAATCACTGCAATGTGCTGGGGCCTGGCCCATGCCTATCAAGCCCTCTTTAACACTCTTCCGTACCCCAAAAGGGACAAGAAGGCCTCTGGATCTAAAAAGACAAAGACAAGGAAAGTGACAAGCACTGCGGCCACTCAAGCCCCCATGACAGGCACTGCAGCTACTCCAACCCCGGTGACAAGTGTTGCAGCTGAATCTGAGGACCAATCTGTGCCAGTATCAGTCGCCCCTATACACAAGAAGAAATCCTGGAAGAGAAAGTCAATTCGTTTAGAAAGAGATGATGGAAAGGCAGGGCTATCACTAGGAGAGGAGGAGGAAGAAGAGGAAGAACCCGCACAAGAAACGGAAACTGCCCGATCCCTATCCTTGAGTGAGTTCCGGGATATGCAAAAAGATTTTGGCCGTCCTTCAGGTGAGCACATTGTCACCTGGCTTCTCCGATGCTGGGATAACGGGGCCAGCAGTCTGGAATTAGAGGGGAAGGAAGCCAAACAACTGGGATCCCTTTCTAGGGAAGGGGGCATTGACAAAGCACTTGGAAAAGGGACACAAGCGCTCAGCCTCTGGAGGTGACTCCTGTCCGATGTGAGAGAAAGGCAGCCCTTCAAGGAAGATATTGTATATCGCCTCGGAAAATGGATGACTATGGAGAAAGGTATCCAGTACCTGAGGGAACTAGCCATGCTTGAGGTGATTTATGGTGACCTGGACGATCAACAGTCATCCAAAGATCCAGGTGGAGGCCAGTGCACACGATCCATGTGGCGGAAGCTTGTACGGAGCGCACCATCAACGCGTGGGAACTCACTGGCAGTAATGTCCTGGAAAGATGGCAAGGCACCAACGGTGGTAGAGGTGATTGATAGACTCCGGGATTACTCGGCCAATCTCTCTTCTTCCCTCCTCTCGGCTGTGGAGAAACTGTCCCGGGAGTTCCAGCAATTCAAAGAAGATATGTCCTACTCCCCACCAGTACGGACCAGTATCTCAGCCATTGGGAGTAAGCATCCCTTTGCTCAAGAGACACGATACATATGACGGGGTACCCTATGGTTTTTACTGCGTGACCACGGAGGTGACATGAGGAAGTGGGATGGAAAAACTTACCTTGACCCTAGAGGCATGGGTATGTGAGCTGCAAGGAAAAACAATCACTCAGGGGGGTTCCTCCAGGAAAGCTGCTGCTCCAGTTTCCAGTGAGAAGGTCCCCATACAGAGGAGTAGAAGTGATAATTTTATTCCTGATCTTAACAGAGACATTTGTGATTCATTTTTACAAGAAGTTAGTGACGAGTACTATGATCAGGAATAGAGGGGCCCTGCCTCCAGCCAGGTGGAGGAAAGGGATAACTGGGCTTACTGGACTGTGTGGATCCGATGGCCTGGCACATCAGACCCACAGGAGTATGAAGCTTTAGTGGACACTGGTGCACAGTGCACCTAAATCCATCAAACTATATAGGGGCAGAACACATCAGCATTGCTCGATTGACAGGGGGATCCCAAGAGCTAACTGCATTGGAGTCCGAAGTGACCCTAACCGGGAATGAGTGGCAAAAGCACCCCATTGTGACTGGCCCCGAGGCTCCGTCTATCCTTGCCATACATATCTTCAGGAGAGGGTATTTCAAGGACCCAAAAAGGTACAGGTGGGCTCTTGGTATAGCTGCCTAAGAGATGGAAGAAATGGAACATCTGTCTGCCTTGTCTGGCCTCTCGAAGGACCCATCTGTTGTGGGGTTGCTGAAGGTCAAAAACAACAGGTGACGATCGCCACCGATACGTTGCACCAGCGGCAATATCGCACCAACCGAGACTCCCTGATTCCTATTATAGAGCTCATAGATGATAGGGAAGAAAAACAAACCTCAACCCCCTCCCCCCAGGAACTGTAGAACCAAAGCAAACTTCAGATTTACATTTCTTAAGAAACCTAAGTCTTGCTGAAAGCAAGTAGGACTCGGGCTTAGAAATTTCTGAATGTCTTAAGAAGATGTGGCTTAAAGCCATAGGCCATGTAGGCCTTTCTCAAAATGTGGCCTTTGTCTTCTCAGAAGTCTCTTAATATTTGTTTTAAATGACCATGGAGATTTCGGTCTGAGTCACAGCATCACTGAACGGTTGAGGTTGGAAGGCATCTCTGGAGATTGTCCAGTCTAACAGCAGGTTGCTCAGGGCTGTGTTCCATCAAGTTTTGAATCTCAGCAAGGATGGAGACTCCAGAGCCTGTCCGGGTAGCCTGTTCCAGTGTTTGACCACCCCCAATATGAGGAAGATTTCTGTGTTTAAATGGAATTTCCCATATTTCAGATTGCGCCCATTGGCTCTTGTGCTTTCACTGCATACCGCTAAGAAGTCTGGCTCTTTCTTCACGTGCTCCCATCAGCTATTTATACACACGGGCGAGATCCCCCTGAGCCTTCTCTTCTCCGGGTTGAACAATCCCAGCTCTGTCAGTCCCTTCTCCTATGTCAGAGTGGATTGTCTTTCTTTGAACAAGAGGTAATTTTGAAATGAGCCTACTAAAAAAAGATTAATTTGTTTAAGGAAAATATTCGTTCAGCGAGTGCTGGGTTACTCACTAGATAGATATATCTAACATATTAATGGACTGATTACATTTTTGTGAGTATATCAGTGTAGCTACAATGTGGAAGAGATGTTAAGTTTCACGTGCCCTAAAATAAATGTATCGTATTCCCAAATTTCATTGTATGACATGGACCATGAGGTATTTCATAGAATCATAGAATCATTAAGGTTGGAAAAGACCTCTAAGATCATCAGGTCCGACCGTCAACCCAACGCCACCACGCCTCCTAAACCATGCCCTGAAGTGCCATGTCGACATGTTTTTTGAACACCTACAGGGATGGTGACGCCACCACCTCTCTGGGCAGCCTGTTCCAACGCCTGACCACTCTTTCGGTAAAGTCTCGTTCTTTTCCACAGAAGTTTGATAGCTCAGTATCCAGTCTGATACCTCCAAACACATTACTCATTTGATTTCCTCTTCTCTGAACTCAGACCTCCAGCTGGCGATCCAGTCCAGCACAGAAGTGCCCCCCACTTACATGGTGTCCTGCACATGGCCTCACCAACCCCTCATGCAATATCGGGGCTTTCACACGCCCTGTCCCACTGTCTCTGCATTCAGCCCCAAAACACCTCTTACGTACGGGCTGCTCCCGTTTACCTACCTCCTGCCGCTCATGCAAATGTCTTGCTGCACTATATTTTTCCTAACGTGGTTGTGAATATTACTTCCCAAGGCCTACAATGCAAGTGAGGCTGTCCTTCTTGAGGTTTATCCAAGGACTCTCATGGCCACACACCTGGAAGCCTGCTTTTCCAGCCTCAGTCATATTATCGATGGTTTTTCCACATTAAATCCTTTTATTGCCCTTCTTGTTCACATCTGAGACTGACGCTTTTTCACAAATCTTCTTCAAGTACCAATCTGAAGAGAATTAAGTTTATTAGGCCTCTGCCTTTGAGATCTTTAATAAAGCCGTTAAACGATATCTGGGTGAAGATCACTACCTATGATTTCCCTCTGGACATGGATCCCCCCTCCTGCCATGTATTCTAAATAAATAAATACATTATTCTAAAAACATAAAGACAGCAAAGCCTGCCAAAAATTGCTAAGGAAAATCTAGACTAAACGATGACTGCAAACCTCAAAGGAAGAGAAGAACCAGACAGCTGACCCAGAAGAGAGATTCACGCTATCCCGATTTTTCTTATTTCTTCTGTTCTGGAGTATTATCTAGGTTACTTATTCTGCTTACTTAGTGTCAGATTTCAGGTCACAAATTCCAGTTCTCTGTGTAAGGGAGTAACAAGTTCAAAAACTAACCGACTTGTTGAGACACATTGAAATGCACCCTGCCAGCTGATAATATCAGAGAAAACTTTACGACTGCAAGGCTATTCCCGGCACAAATGATATATGTAACTGAGGGTGCGTCTGCATATTTGAATTAAGTGTTTGTCATGGTTTTAGCTGGGATAGAGTGAATTTTCTTCACTCTAGCTGGCATAGTGCTGTGCTTTGAACTTAGCATGAAAAAAATGTTGAGATAACACACTGCCATTTTGGCTGTTGCTGGGTAGCGCTTGTACTAGTCAAGGACATTTCTAGCTTCCCATGCTCTGCCGGGTGCACAAGAAGCCGGGAGGGGAGGGGGCATGGCTAAGAGAGCGGATTCAAACTGACCAAAGGGATATTCCATATCATGTAACATCATGCCCAGTATGTTACCTGGGAGGGGCTGGCTAGGGGAGGGAGGAAGCAATTGCGGCTCGGGGACAGGCATCGTCGGTCGGCGTGTGGTGAGCGGCTCTATCGTTTGTGTTTCTGTGGATTTTTCCCTTTTTTCCCCTTCCTTTCCTTTTCCATTTTATGATATTAATGGTTGTCATTATTATCATAATCATTATTATAATTATTATTTTATTGTAATTATTAAACTGTGCTTATCTCAACCCACAGATTCTTTTGCTCTTCTGATTCTCTCCCCCATCCCACGGGGGTGCGGGGGAGTGAGCGAGCGGCTGCGTGGTGTTCAGTTGCCAGCTGAGGCTGAACCACGACAGTGTGATAAGGGGCTTATACACAAGTAGTTCACGTGCGCTCTTTATAACACTTTTTAAAGCTGAAACCTTGTGCTTTCAAGTACAGGGCACCATTGATGAGGTGCGAAATGCAGAGTTTTGCCTAATTTAGGTTCTGTACAGGTTATAATAATCCCATTTTGTGATCCTAATGCTTTGTCTACCTGCTATATATTTCTTCCATAAAGAAGTATGATTTACTTCTTTATGCTCAGTATGCAAGTACTATGAGGGACAGGGCTGCTTCAGCCTGGAGAAGGGAAGGCTTTGGGGGCACCTCAGAGGAGCCTCCTCCTGCCTACAGGCAGGTCGCTGAGAAGGTGTACAGTGGGTGAACGACTGACAACAGCTATAAATGAGATCTGGGCAGTTCCCATCTAACACAAAGACAAAATTACTGCTGTGAAGAATCAAGCCTGTCCCTGGGTGTGCTGGTTTTGGCTGAGAAGGGGTTAATTCTCTTTGCTGTAGTGCTTGTGGTGGTCAGGGACCTTTCCAGCTTCCCGCATTCTGCCACATCGGCAGGAGGCTGGGAGGGGCCGGGCCACAGCCAAGAGAGCTGACCCCAACTGGCCAATGGGGTGTTCATTCCATACCATGTGACACCATGACCAGTATATTAATGGGGGCAGTTGCAGCTCAGGAAGGTGTGGTGTTGAGTTGGTGACTGTCTGTGTCATGTGAGGTTTATTTTGGTGGTTCATTCCACTGCCCCCCCACTGAGATTTTACACCTCCTGTTGTTTTCCTTTCCATTGCATGTTTGTGTTTAATTTTTTTTATTATTATATTTTCATTTCATTATTAAACTGTTCTTATCTCAACTGATGAGCGTTACCCTTCTGATTGTCTCCCCTGTCCCACCGGTGGGGGAGTGAGTGAGCAGCTGTGTGGGGCTGAGTTGCTGGCTAAAGCTCGACAGGATGCCCAACGTGGGGCCCGAGGGTTGGAGATAATAACAGCTGCTGGTCACAGCACCATGTTCTCGTTTTTGCAGGTTGTGGTTAAGACTGGTGTTGGCTTGTTTAGTCTGCTGTGTTCTGCTGTGATTAGTAATATTTTGCCCATGAGATTTGTTATGCAAACACTGGTTTTCAGCTTTATCTGGTATTTGGGGTTTTTGTTGAAACTGTTACTGTACTTTGGATACCACTTTAATAAGGCAATTGGCAATTATACCTCCTCCTCTGAGAGATTTTATATGGAGGAAATACAGAATGGTATCTTTGCAACTTTGTTCTATGATGTCTGTGCCTCTAGTACAACCACCTTTTTGTATCTTGAACATCCTTGGGTGGTTAAGGTGCACTTCTTGTTAGTTTTTGGGCATGTTGTTTTGGTTTTGACTAAGTAACTTCAGAATATTACCCAGAAATCTGCCCCAAGGCTTGATAGTTACAAGTGGCAGGGCATGTGGGATAGTGTGGGCAAATACCTAGGGCAGTGGGCACCCCCAGCGTTTTGCAGTTTCACCCCTGAACAAGTGCAGAATCCTGAAAAACTAGTAGAATATTTGGAGAAAGTATGTTGTTACCCTGGGAACTCCAGAGAGACAGATATAACTGTGGCGATTTATGACACGGACTCCGTATCCATGCACAAGCAAAACCAAAGGCCTTTTATTCACGAAAGAGCAGCCTTAATATAGTCTGCCTCCTGAGCTAGTGTAGGGGAATAGACAGGGATCGGCGACCGGAAGATCACGGGATGTGACAGAAAGATAGACTCCTCCCCATAGGAGTGGCAGGAGGCGCAAGAGCTATATAAGCATGTGACGCAGTTAAATAAATGGACATTTTGCAGATGTTCGTGCGCGTCACCGGTGAGGAGATGCAACCTTTCTATGCGTTGCTGAAAGGGACCGACCCATGGGAGCCCAGGAGCTTAGACGCTGAGGCAGTCCAGCAGTTGCAGATGATAGAACGCTGAATGCAAAAGGAAGGAGTATGGCGGTGGGACCCTCAGGAGGAATTAATCGCAGGTTGGATTCTGACCGCCGGTGGAGGATTAGGATTGCTATATCAAATATGGGCGGGGGAAGAAAAACCACTGCGATGGGTATATCAGAAGGTTCCCAAGGATGCATTCTCCACAAAAGTCAAGGTAGCAGCGGGAATGATTTGTCGTCTGCGAAGGGAAAGCAAGGAAATCTTTGGGAAGGAGCCGGATAAGCTGACAGTGCCGTGGAATGGGGAGAAATGGCGAAGGTGGTAGAGAGTGAAGAGGATATACAATTGGCGGTATACTCGTACCCAGGGAAAATCGTCACAGGCACGGTACAGAAGTGGGCCGAGACAGCCAAAGTGGTGGATTTAAGTGTGGATAGTAGAGTTTTGGATACCCCTCACCCAGGACCAACATATTTCACAGACGCTTCCTCGAAGACGAACAGAGCGGCGGTAGTGTGGAAAGAAGGGAACAGTTGGATGCGCCAGACGTATGAGGAGCAGTGTAAAAGTGTGCAGTGGCTAGAAGCGAAAGCGCTAGAGATGGCCCTGCAAAAGGATATAGATTGGCATATAAATGTGTGCACGGACTCCTTATACGTATATAAATTAGTCACGTCCATGAAACAGGAGGGTGTACCACACATGGAAATTGCCTTGATGCTAGAGGCTGCTTTATCGCAGCGAGGAGCAACTGTGACAGTAATTCACATTCACAGTCATCAGACGGGGCCTGGACCACTGATTGAGGGGAATCGCATGGCTGATGAGGCAGCCGCAGGAGTCTGGACGTTGACGGAGGCAAAGAAACTGCATGAACAACTGCACCTGGGTGCTAAAGCCTTGGCAAAGGAGTGTGGCATCTCAATAAGAGCAGCAAGAGAAGTAGTAGCCACCTGTCCTTACTGTCAGCACTCGCCATTGTGGGAGGCAGGAGTCAACCCTCGAGGACTGGAAGCAAATGCTATCTGGCAGACTGACTTTACTGAATGTCCACAGTTGGCCCCTGGAAGGCACCTGGCAATTACAATTGATACATACAGTGGAGTCATCATGGCTACTCAACATCGGAAGCAGACCGCAACGCAGTTGGCTGCGCATTGGACCACGGTAATGGCGTGGCTTGGCAAGCCCACTGAAATAAAAACAGACAATGGACCATGCTTTTGGGCTCGAAGTACCGAGGAATGGTGCAAAGCTTGGAATATTGTATTAAAACATGGCATTGCTTACAATAGCACGGGGCAGGCAATATTTGAACGCACTCATCGCACCTTGAAAGCAAAGATAATACAGCTTGGGGAGGGGGAGGGGTATAAGGGAACTATACCCATAGCAGCTCAGCAAACTATTTTAATGCGTGCGCTATATTTGCTTAATCATTTTATACGCGGGCAGGAGCAAGTTACAGCAGTGGAGAAGCACTTTGGCAAAGCTCAAGCAGGCGAGTGCTATCCGCAGGTACGAGTAAGGTTCCCAGGCAGTGAGCAATGGGAGAGAGGATGGAAACTGAGATGCCTGGGGAGGGGCTACGCCGCGGTTGAGAATGAAGGGCGCATAGAATGGGTGCCTGCAAAGTGTGTGAAAGCAGAACTGTGCAAGGATGTACAATGAATAATCCCTCTCTGAGTTGTCTCTTTGCAGGGTCTGCTGACATGGATCCTCATGCTAGCCGTACCATTGGGAGAGGAAATAAGCTCCTTGACAAGACCGCAAGCAATATTGCAACGAGAGTGACACTGGGAAAGGACGGCAAAAGAAGGATATGAACTGGGATTGGATAGTAATAATTGGGGGGATCTTGTTGTGCGTAGTAACCATGGTTACTTGTGGGCTGCCATTGTTTTGCTGTGTTATAAGACAAATCAGAGAGCGCCTGCAAGAGTTACATGAATATAGACCTGGCCGCGATATGTATCCGCTTACGCAAGTAGCTTTGTAGAACTTCTAGCAGCATGGGGAGGGGGAGATGTAGGGGAATAGACAGGGATCGGTGACCGGAAGATCACGGGCTGTGACGGATATATAGACTCCTCCCCACAGGAGTGGCAGGAACAGGAACCGCAAGAGCTATATAAGCGTGTGACGCAGTTAAATAAACGGACATTTTGTATCCATCATATTGATGTCTGTGCATCACTGTCCCCAGGGTGGGTAGAGCCCTGTGTCCCGGAGATATGCGGCCCAAGATAAGTTCTCCCATAGAAGCGTACAACAACAAGCTAGTATTTTTCCCTTCTCTCCGCCTCTGAATGTGTTCTGTCGCACTAGCTCCACATATGGTATAAACATAGATAAGTACGCTCTCCTGCTTCGGTGCTCCAGCTGTGCCCCGACCTTCTGTCCCGCATATCAAGGTCTCAGTTCTGTGTTTTTGTGTGGGCTGTTTTTCTATCCCACGGCTTGCATCCAATAAGGGTGATGAGATCATGGGAAGCCACATTCACTTACTCCACAGATAACTGCGATGCGCTGGGGCCTGGCCCATACGTACCGAGCCCTGCTCAACAGCATTCAGTGCTCCCAAGGGGAAGATAAGGTCTCTGGATTGAAAGGCAAAGTGACAGGCACTGCGGCCACTCAAACCCCCAGGATAAGCACTGTGGCTACTCAAACCCCCACGACAAGTACTGGAGCTGGCTCAGAGAATCAACCCGTGCCAGTATCAGTTGCCCCCATACACAAGAAGAAATATTGGAAGTGGACATCAACTTGTTTAGAACGGGATGATGAAGAAGCAGGGCCGTCATGGGGAGAGGAGGAAGAAGTCATAAATGAAACAGAAACCACCCAATCCCTGTCCTTGAGTGAGTTGCGAGATATGCGAAAAGATTTCAGCCATTGTTCAGGTGAGCACATTGTCACCTGGCTGCTCTGATGCTGGGATAATGGGGCCAGTAGCCTGGAATTAGAGGGAAAAGAAGCCAAACAACTGGGATCCCTTTCTGGGGAAGGGGGTGTTGACAAAGCAATTGGGGGAAAAAAAACACAAGCCCTCAGCCTCTGGAGGTGACTCCTGTCCGGAGTGAAGGAAAGGTATCCCTTTAAAGAAGATGTTACATATCGCCTAGGATATAGGATATCACCAGTATCTAAGGGAATTAGCCGTGCTTGAGGTGATTTATGGTGACCTGGACGATCAACGGTCATCCAAAGATCCAGATGAAGCCTGGTGCACACGACCCATATGGCGGAAGTTTGTATGGAGTGCACTATCCTCATATGCAAACTCATTGGCAGTAATGTCCTCGAGAGAGGACGAGGCACTAATGGTGGCAGAGGTGATTGGTAGACTCCGGGATTATGGAGCAAATATCTCTTCCTCGCTAGCATCTGCTGTGGAGAAATTGTCCCGAGAGGTCCAAGAACTCAAAGAAGATATGTCCTACTCCCCACCTCTATGGAGTAGTGTCTCAGCTGTTAGGAATAAGCATCCTTTGGCTCAAAGGAGAGGAAACACACCATGGGACACCCTATGGTTCTACCTACGTGACCACAGAGAGGACATGATGAGGTGGGATGGCAAGCCTACCTCCACCCTAGAGGCACGGGTACGTGAGCTGCAAGGAAGAACAATCACTCAGGGAGGTTCTTCCTGGAAAGCTGCTGCTCCAGTTTCCAGTGAACAGGTCCCCAGACAGTAGAGTAGAAATGCTGAGTTTATTTCTGAACTTAACAGAGAGACTCCTGATACACATTTACGGGAAGTGAGTTGTGAATGCCATAATCAGGCACCCTTGGCATAGACTACCTCATGAGAGGGTATTTCAAGGACCCAAAAGGGTACAAGTGGGCTTTTGGTATAGCTGCCTTGGAGATGGAGGAAATGGAACAGCTGTCTGCCTTGCCTGGCCTCTCAAAGAACCCTTCTGTGGTGGGGTTGCTGAAGGTCAAAGAACAACAGGTGACGATGCCCACCGCAACAGTACACCGGCAGCAAAATCACACAAACCGAGATTCCCTGATTCCAATCCATGAGCTCATTCCTCGACTGGAGAGCGAAGCAGTGATCAGTAAAACCCACTCACCCTTTAACAGTCCCATTTGGCCAGTCCGGAAGCGTAATGGAGAGTGGAGACTAACAGTAGACTATCGTGGCCTGATGAAGTCACTCCACCGTTGACTGCTGCGGTGCTGGACATGGTAGAAACTTCAGTACGAACTGTAGTCAAAGGTGGCCAAACGGTATGCCACAATTGATATCGCTAATGCATTCTTCTCAAGCCCTCTGGCAGCAGAGTGCAGGCCACAGTTCGATTTCACTTGGAGGGGTGTCCAGTACACCTGGAACCAACTGCCGCAGGGGTGAAAACACAGTCCTACCATTTGCCATGGACTGACTCAGACTGCACCCAAACACGGAGAAGCTCCAGAACACCTGCAATACATTGATGACATCATCGTGTGGGGCAACACAGCAGAAGAACTTTTTGAGAAAGGGAAGGAAATAGTCCAAAGCCTTCTCAAGGCCAGTTTTGCCATAAAACAAAGTAAAGATAAGAGACCCGCACAAGACATCCCGTTCTTATGGGTGAAACAGTAAGATGGACCTCTTCAGATTGCAATGGATGTGATCAACAAAATAGCAGCCGTGTCTCCACCAACTAGCAAAAAGGAAACACAAGCATTTTTAGGGGTTGTTGGTTTTTGGAGAATGCATACTCCAGATTATATTCTGACTGTAAGCCCTCTCTATCAAGTGACCCGGAAGAAGAACGGTTTCAAACGGGTCCGTGAGCAAGGACAAGCCTTTGAACAAATTGAACAGGGGATAGTTCATGCAGTAGCTCTCGGGCCAGTTTGGGCAGGGTAAGATGTAAAATATATGCCCTACATGGAGCCTCTGGCAGAAAGTGCCAGGGGAGATGCGAGGTCGACCTCTAGGGTTTTGGAGTCAGGGATACAGAGGGTCCGAAGCACATTATACTCCAACTGAAAAAGGGATATTGGCAGCATATGAAGGGGTCCGAGCTGCTTCAGAAGTGGTTGGTTCTGAGGCACAGTTGCTCTTGGCACCCCGACTGCCAGTGCTGGGCTGGATGTTCAAAGGAAAGATACTCTCTACACACCATGCAACTGATGCTACATGGAGTAAATGGGTTGCACTGATCACCCAGAGGGCTCAAGTAGGAAACCCCAGTCACCCCGGAATCTTGGCAGTGATCATGGACTGGCCAGAAGGCAAAGACTTTGGAATATCACCAGAGGAGTAGGTGACACGTGCTGAAGAAGTCCCACTCTATAACAAACTGCCAGAAGATGAGAAGCAATATGCCCTGTTCACTGATGGGTCCCATTGCCTTGTGGGAAAGCACCGGAGATTGAAGGCTGCTGTATGGAGTCCTACACGACATGTCGCAGAAACCACTGAAGGAGAAGTTGAATCATGCCAGTTTGCAGAGGTAAAGTCAATCCACCTGGCCTTAGACATTGCCAAATAGGAAAAGTGGCCAGTGCTCTATCTCTGTACTGACTCCTGGATGGTGGCAAACACCCTGTGGGGCTGGCTACAGCAGTGGAAGCAAAGCAACTGGCAGCGCAGAGGCAAACCCATCTGGGCTGCCACATTGTGGCAAGATATTGCTGCCCAGGTAGAGAACCTGGTTGTAAAGGTACGTCATGTGGATGCTCACTTCCCCGGGATTCGGGCCACTGAAGAACATCGGAACAACCAGCATATAAATCAGGCTGCCAAGATTGAAGTGGCTGAGGTGGATCTGGACTGGCAGCATAAGAGTGAACTATTTCTAGCTCAATGGGCCCATGACACCTCAGGCCATCAAGGGAGAGATGCAACATACAGGTGGGCTCGTGATCGAGGGGTGGACTTGACCATGGACGCTATTGTGCAGGCTAGCCACCAGTGTGAAACGTGTGCTGCAATCAAGCAAGCGAAGCGGGTAAAGCCTCTGTGGTATGGGGGACGATGGCTGAAATATTAATATGGGGAGGCCTGGCAGATTGACTATATCACACTCCCACCAACCTGCCAAGGCGAACGCCATGTGCTTGCAATGGTAGAAGCAACCACTGGCTGGATGTAAACTTATCCCATGCCCCATGCCACCGCCTGGAACACTATCCTGGGTCTCGAAAAACAAGTCCTGTGGCGACATGGCACCCCAGAGAGAATTGAGTCAGACAACAGCACTCATTTCCGAAACAGCCTCATAGATACTTGGGCCAAAGAGCATGGCACTGAGTGGGTGTATCACATCCCCTGTCCATGCACCAACCTCCGGGAAAATCGAAAGATACAATGGGCTATTAAAGACTACACTGACAGCAATGGTGGGGTAGAACATTTAAACACTGGGATACACATTTAGCAAAGGCCACCTGGTTTGTCAAAACTAGGACATCTGCAAAGCCATCTGGCCCTGCGCGATCAGAACCCTTATGTACTGTGGAAGGGGATAGAATCCCTGTAGTGCATGTAAAATATATGTTGGGGAAAACAGTCTGGGTTATTCCTGCCACAGGCAAAGGCAAACCCATTCGTGGGACTGCTTTTGCTTGAGGACCTGGGTGCACTTGTTGGGTGATGCGGGAGGATGGAGTAGTCCGGTGTGTACCTCAAGGGGATTTGATTTTGGGTGAAAACAGACAATGGACTGAATGGTATGCTGTTAATTGCTATATAATGTTGTATGTCATCACTACTATGGTTGCTCTATGCCATATCAATGGTATCATGGTGGGAATCTCCCGAATTAATAAAAATAAATTAACTTTCAATTGAAACAAGCAAAGCGCAGCAGTGAGAGAACAAGGACTAACAGTGCAGCGGTGATGGAGTGAGGACTGACTTCAGCATGCAACAATCCAACGCCACACACACCGTCTCTCTGAAAGGCTCGTACAATAGATGGAACCCAAAGTCATGGACTAAGTGAACCCAATGGACATTTCACAGACGTTTTACAGGGGTTTTCCATAGACTAGGGGAATGATAATTGCAATCTCTATATTCTATTAAGGGATGAGAAGGCGGCTAGGGGCTATTGAAATTGTATTGGACAGTATGGGACCTGAGAATGACTGAAATGATATGGAATTGGGGTGGATACTGCCATGGTTTTATCTGGGATAGAGTTAATTTTCTTCACTGCAGCTTGAATAGTGGTGTGCTTCAGACTTAGCGTGGAAACAATGTTTGGATAACACACAGCTGTTTTGGCTGTTGCTGGGTAGTGCTGGTACTAGTCAAGGACTTTTCTAGCTTCCCACGCTCTCTCGAGTGCACAAGAAGCCAGGAGGAGAGGTGGCACAGCTAAGAGAGCAGATTCAAACTGACCAAAGGGATATTCCATATCATGTAACATCATACCCAGTATGTTAACTGGGACGGGCTGGCCAGGGGAGGGAGGTAGCAATCGCGGCTCAGGGACGGGCAGCGTCAGTCAGCCGGTGGTGAGCAGTTGTATCATTTGTGTTTCTGGTTTTTTTTCCCATTGCCCATTTTATTAGATCATCATTATTGTCATAATTATCATAATCATTATTACAATTATTTTTTAATTTTAATTAACAAACTGTGCTTTTCTCAATCCAAAATTTCTTTTCCTCTTCCGATTCTCTCCCCCATACCACAGGGGTGAGGGGAGTGAGCGAGCGGCTGCATGGTGTTTAGTTACTGACTGAGGCTGAACCACGACAATGGCCTTTACTTCTATGGCCTTCTCCTTCAGCAGTTTCTGTGACTTGTCGTATAGCAATCCATACAGCAGCCTTCCATATCTGATGCTCTCCCATCAGATGACAGTACCCATCAGGGAACAGGACATATTGCTTCTAATTTTCTGCCAGTGTGTTATGCAGTGGGGATTCTTCAGCACGTGTCACCTCCTCCTCTGGTGATATTCCAAAATCTTTGCCTTCTGGCCAGTCCATGATCACTGCCAAGATTCCTGGGCGACTGGGGTTTCCTACTCGAGCCCGCTGGGTAATCAGTGCAACCCATTTACTCCATGTAGCATCAGTTGCATGGTGTGCAGAGGGGAATCTTTCCTTTGAACATCCAGCCCAGCACTGGCAGTTGGGGTGCCAGGAGCAGCAGTGCGTCAGTACCAATCACTTCTGAAGCAGCCCGGACCCCTTCATATGCTGCCAATATCTCTTTTTAAACTCCTGTTTAATTTGTTCAAAGGCTTGTCCTTGCTCACGGCCCCATTTGAAACCGTTCTTCTTTCGGGTCACTTGATAGAGAGGGCTTACAGTCAGAATATAATCTGGAATATGCATTCTCCAAAAACCAACAACCCCTAAAAATGCTGGTGTTTCCTTTTTGCTAGTTGGTGGAGACATGGCTGCTATTTTGTTCATCACATCCATTGGAATCTGATGACATCCATCTCACTGTTTCACCCATAAGAACGGGATCTTTTCTGCGGGTCCCTTGACCTTACTTTGTTTAATGGCAAAACCAGCCTTCAGAAGGCTTTGGACTATTTCCTTCCCTTTCTCAAAAAGTTCTTATGCTGTGTTGCCCCATACAACGATGCCATCAATGTACTGCAGATGTTCCAGAGCTCCACCCTGTTCGGATGCAGTCTGAATGAATACATAGCAAATGGTAGGGCTGTGTTTGCACCCCTGGAACAGTCAATTCCACATGTACTGGACACCCCTCCAAGTGAAAACAAACTGTTGCCTGCACTCTCCTGCCAAAGAGATGGAGAAAAACACATTAGCAATATTAGTTGTGGCATACCACTTGGCTGCCTTTGACTCCAGTTCGTATTGATGTTCTACCGTGCCCGTCACAGCAGCACTCAACAGTGGAGTGACTTCATGCAGGCCACTATAGTCTACTGTTACCCTCCACTCTCCATTAGACTTCCGCACTGGCCATATGGGACAGTTAAAGGGTGCATGGGTCTTACAGATGACTCTTTCGCCCTCCAGTCAATGAATGAGCTCATGGATGGGAATCAGGGAGTCACGGTTTGGCCGTGGCAATCGGCACCTGTTGTTCTTTGACCTTCATCAGCCCCACAACAGAGGGGTCCTTCGAGAGGCCAGGCAAGGCATACAGCTGTTCCATTTCTTCCATCTCCAAGGCAGCTATACCAAGAGCCCACCTGTACCCCTTTTGGGTCCTTGAAATACCCTCTCCTGAGGATGTGTATGCCAAGGACACACAGAGCCTCTGGGCCAGTCACAATGGGGTGCTTTTCCCACTCATTCCCAGTTAGGCTCACTTCAGCCTCCAATACAGTTAGCTCCTGAGATCCCCCTGTCACTCCAGCAATGCTGATGTGTTCTGCCCCTATGTAGCTTGATAGCATTAGGGCGCATTGTGCACCGGTGACCACTACAGCCTTATACTCCTGTGGGTCAGATGTGCCAGGCCATCGGATCCACACAGTCCAGTAAAGCCGGTTGTCCCTTTCCTCCACCTGGCTGGAGGCAGGGCCCCTCTATTCCTGATCATAGTATTTGCTACTCACTTCTTGTAAACACAAATCAAAATTTGCCCTGTTAAGGTCACAAATAAAATCAGTGCTCCCACTCTTTTGTCTGGGGAACTGCTCACTGGAAACTGGAACAGCAGCTTTCCTGGAAGAACCACCCTGAGTGATTGTTTTTCCCTTGCAGCTCACATACTAGTGTCACGAAGGTGAAACCATAGAGTGGCATCTGGTGTGTATCCTCTCTCTTGAGCAAAGGGACACTTACTCCTAATGGCTGAGATACTGGCCCATACAGGTGGGGACTAGGACATAGCTTCTTTGAGTTGCTGGACCTCCTGGGACAGTTTCTCCACAGCCAAGATGAAGGAGGAAGAGACACGTGCTTCGTAAACCCAGAGTCTATCACTCACATCCCCCACCATTGGTGCCTCTTCACCTTTTCAGGCCAGTTATGCCAATGCAATTACATGCTGTTCTCTGCACAAACGACCGCCATATGGGTCATGTGCACTGGGGTTCATCATGATCTATGGATGACTGTAGATCATCCAGGTCACCGTAAATCACCTCAAGCACAGCTACTTCCCTCAGGTACTGGATACCTTTCTCCATGGCAGCCCATTTCCCTGAGCGATATGTAACATCTGCCTTGAAGGGATACCTTTCTTTCACACCAGACCGGAGTTGCCTCCAGAAGATGGGGCTGCTGCAGATAACCCTGGGCTGCTCTATCCTCTATCCAGGTGGACTTTGGGGTGCTATCGCTGAACAGCATCCCGCAGGCAAATAACACCCATCTCTTCTGGGCCAGCTCCTCGGTAATCTTATCTGGAATCTTGGGCTTAACGGTAAGGAAGAGGCCAATGATAGTTTTGGCTAACCTATTTGTTCTGATGAATATTGCCTGTGTTCTGCTGAACCTGGCTGTATTTGTAATGCAATGCCAAGGCATTCAGTTTGTGTCCAGTTTACCAAGATGCAATTTGGTGGATATGGGTGGAAACAAGATCTGTTTCTGCTGCAAAGAACTCCATCTCGCTAAAAGCATAAATCAAGAGACTGTACTGAAGCTATACCACGTGAAGGCATGCTGTGTTTCTCACCTTCTTCTCAAGAAGGTTCTCTCTGGCCTTTGGGCCATGAGTGCTCTCACCACCACAGTCTGCTTGGTAGCAGCTGTCCTGCATTGCTTACAGATTGTTGCAGCAAGAAGATCCTGCATAGATGAATCTCAGCTTGAAGGCCAAGGTCACACTTTGGATCCTGATGATTCTGCCTCACCTGTGCTGCCTCCCTTCTGTCCTGCAACTGTTGGGGTTTAGCCAACAACTCAGCCCCACACAGCTGCTCACTCCCTCCCCCACCAGCAGGATGGGGGAGAGAATCAGAAGGGTAAAAGTGAGAAAGCTCATGGGTTGAGATAAAAACACCTTAATAATTAAATAAAACATTAAACACAACAACAGTAATAACAATAAAATGAGAAGGATAATAACAGGAGCGACAAAACCCAGAACAGGGAGAAGGGGGAATGAACAACCCAAACAAACACCACATGACACAGAACAAAAGAAGCACCCAAGGCACAACCACCACCCCATACCAACTGCCCCAGTTAATATACTCATCATGGCATCACATGGTATGGAATGAATATCCCATTGGCCAGTTCGGGTCAGCTCTCTTGGCTGTGGTCCCGCCCCTCCCAGCCTCTTGCCCACATGGCAGAGCATGGGAAGCTGGAAAGGTCCCTGACTACTACAGGTGCTACAGTGAAGAGAATTAACTCCATCCTAGCCAAAACCAGCACAGCTATGAAAATAGCTAGCATGAGCCAGAGATAATTTAGCAAGTGCAGCAGCACCTGTGTAAGATTGGTGTAACTTTGGAATCCAGTGCAGATGTAAAAGCTACTATCAACAGAGGGCAGTGATTTACAGGAAGGGGCAGCTTTCTGCATAGCAATGGTGTGAACTTACTACAGCTGCAATATGCTAAACAGTCTCAAAAGCAAAGCCATAGAAAAAGCATTTGCAAATGCACCTTTTAATATAGCCAACAGGAATGAGAGCCATGCGAGTATGAGAGCAGGAGGGCTGTAAAGACATCATTTCCTTCCTAAAGGCATCACACGCAAAAGAACCAGATTCTCACCCAGAATAACAACAATGATGCTGAGGACAGTTCTCACTCATCCAGGAATCACTTGGTGAAAGAAAGATATATCACCATTACTGGAAAAATGTGGATCATTTACACAGGCTAATGAGAAAAACAGGTCAGTGTGGATGAATATAAATGGTTTTCCTAGAGAGTAAGGGTCTAACCAAAGGGGACTGAGTTAGAAACAACAGTCGTGAAGTTACTGATCAACTGGAATATCATAAAAAAAGGATTAGTAAAACTGCATAAATCAGTGAAGGAAAATGCATCAGAAAAATAAAACTCAAAACTATATGAAAGGGTTTTATCTCTTTGGCTACTTTTATTCAGCATTCTGACATACGCTGCTTGTAAATGTGCTGCGCTCTGATCCCTCGGCAATCTCTAAACCAGCTATGTCAAGGAATGAGACATGTTTTTCACTCAAACCTAAGAACTTAATTTCTTCAAATGTCTTGAGTGACACCATGTGCCACTATCCTGGAAGCGAAGCCCTCCCTGGGGAGTTGCTTCTTTCTTTCAGCATGCTGAAGCCGGGGCCATCCTTTACTCACATTATCAAGTTGTTTGGAAAAGTATCCCGCCGGCTGCCTCCAGGATCCCAACTGTTGTGCCAGCACTCCAAGGGCCAGATGTTGCCTTTCATGTACAAACAACTCAAAAGGTTTGGTCAGATCAGGTAAACCCAGTGCAGGGGCCATCATTAGTGCCTTTTTAAGTTCTTTGAATGATTTCTGACACTCAGGTCTCCAAGTCAGATACCGATCTTTAGATTCTCTTAAAGCCTCATATAGTGGCTTCACATACAGTCCATAATTCAGAATCCAGAGTCGACACCATCCAATCATCCCCAGAAAAGCTCTCAGTTCCTTCGGGCTGCAAGGCTCGGGGATCTGACAAATAGCTTCTTTCCTTTCATTTCCTAATTGTCTTTGTCCTTGAGATCTCTCAAATACCAAATAAATCACTGCTTCTTTTCCTATTTGGGCTTTGTTTCTGGAAACTCTGTATCCTCCTTGGCCCAGAAAATTTAATGAGCTGATAGTAATTTCAGAACATTTTCTTTACTTTCTGCCGCTATCAGCATGTCATCCACATACTGTAACAATATGCCTCTCCCTTGGTTCTGTTTTCTCCAAATTTCTAATTCTTTTGCCAGCTGATTCCCAAATATCATAGGGCTATTTTTGAATCCTTGTGGAAGTACAGACCATGTTAGCTGCGTCTTTCGTCCTGTGGTGGGGCTTTCCCATTCAAAAGCAAATATGCTTTGACTTTTTTTGTGTCCAGAGGTATGCAAAAGAAGGCATCCTTCCAATCTAGTACAGTAAACCATTTATGCTCCTCTTTTAAAGAGGTCGGTAAAGTGTACGGATTAGCCGCTACTGGGTGTATATCTTGGACTATCTGATTTATGGCCCTTAAATCCTGAACTAATCGGTATTCCTTGCCCCCAGATTTCTTTACTGACAATATAGGAGTATTATATTCTGATTCACATTCTACCAAAAGCCCATATTCTAAAAATCTTGTAATTATTCCCTCTAACCCTTTTCGAACCTCCCACTTAATAGGATATTGGTTTTGTCTTACCGGCCTGGCTCCAGGTTTTAATGTTACTTTTACCGGCTCTGCCAATTTAGATCACCCCGCAACTCCACTCGTCCAAACCAAAGGAATTACTGCATTTTCCACTTCTTCGGGAATCTGTTCCTTCCTGGAGGGATCCTGTAACATAAACACTCCCACCTCTATGGCTTTTGATTCTGGTATTAGTAATTTAATCTCTCCATCTTTAAAAGTGTCGAGGTTCAGCCTCAGCTGGCAACTGAACGCCACGCAGCCGCTCGCTCACCCCCCCCACTCTTGTGGGATGGGGAAGAGAGTCGGACGAGCAAAAGAACTTGTGGGTTGAGATAAGCACAGTTTAATGATTACAATAAAATGATAATGATAAATGATTATGATAATAATGACAATAATGTTAATATAATAAAAGGGAAAAGGAAGGGAAAGGAAAACAGGGAAAAAAAACACGGAAACACAAACGATACAACCACTCACCACCCGCCAACTGACGCTGCCCGTCCCCGAGCCACGATTGCTTCCTCCTCCCCTGGCCAGCCCCTCCCAGGTAGCATACTGGGCATGACGTTACATGATATGGAATATCCCTTTGGTCAGTTTGAATCCACTCTCTTAGCCGTGCCCCCTCCCCTCCCGGCTTCTTGTGCACCCAGCAGAGCATGAGAGGCTAGACATGTCCTTGACTAGTATAAGCGCTACCCAGCAACAGCCTAAACATCTGTGTGTTATCTCAACAGGTTTTTTTTCCATGCTAATTTCAAAGCACAGCACTATACCAGCTAGAGTGAAGAAAATTAACTCTATCCCAGCTGAAACCATGACAGTATCCACCCCTTATTCCATATCATTGACATCATGCTCAGGTCCCATACTATTCAGTACAAATTCAATAATCCCTATCATTCTTCTCATCCTTTAACACTATATATATATACAGATTTTTAATATATCATTCCCCTAGTCTATGGACCACCCCTGTAAAATGCCTGTGAAATGGCCATTGAGTTCATTCAGTCCATGACTTTGGATTTCATCTCTTGTAAGGGTCCTTCAGAGAGGCGGTGTGCGTGGGGTCAGATTGTTGCATGTCAGTCCTTGTTCCATCACTGCTGCACTGGTAGTTCTTGTTCTCTCACTGCTGCACTTTGCTCAGTTCCACTGAAAGTACATTTGCTATTATTATTAATTGGGAGATTCCCACCATGATAATATTCCATTGATATGGCATATAGCAACCATAGTAGTGATGACATACAACATCATATAGCAATTAACAGCATACTATTCAGTTCATTGGCTGTTTTCACCCAAAATTAAATCCCCCTGAGGTACACACTGGACTCCTCCATCCTCCCGCATCACCCACCAAGTGCACCCAGGTCCTCGAGCAAAAGCAATCCCACGAGTGGGTTTGCCTCTGCTGGAAGCAGGAATAACCCAGACTGTCTTGCCCAGCATATTTTTTATGTGCACTACAGGGACTCCATCCCCTTCCACAGTATGTAAGGGTTCTGATTGGGCAGGGCCAGCGCGCCTGGCAGATCCCCTCGTGTTGACTAAACCACATGGCTTTTGCTAAATGTGTATCCCAGTGTTTAGATGTTCCACCCCCCATTGCTCTCAGTGTCATCTTTAATAGTCCACTGTATCTTTCGATTTTCCCAGAGGCTGGTGCGTGATAGGGGATGTGATACACCCACTCAATGCCATGCTCTTTGGCCCAGGTGTCTATGAGGTTTTTTCGGAAATGAGTCCCATTGTCTGACTCAATTCTCTCTGGGGTGCCATGTCACCACAGGACTTGGTTTTCGAGACCCAGGATAGTGTTCCGGGCAGTGGCGTGGGGGACAGGATATGTTTCCAGCCAGCCGGTGGTTGCTTCTACCATGGTGAGAACATGGCGCTTGCCTTGGCGGGTCTGTGGGAGTGTGATATAGTCAATTTGCCAGGCCTCCCCATATTTATATTTCAGCCATCGTCCCCCATACCACAGAGGCTTTACCCGCTTCGCTTGCTTGATTGCAGCACACGTTTCATATTCGTGGATAACCTGCGCAATAGCGTCCATGGTCAAGTCCACCCCTCGATCACGAGCCCACCTGTATGTTGCATCTCTCCCTTGATGGCCTGAGGTGTCGTGGGCCCATCGAGTAGAAATAGTTCACCCTTATGTTGCCAGTCCAGATCCACCTCAGCCACTTCAATCTTGGCAGCCTGATCTACCTGCTGGTTGTTTCGATGCTCTTCAGTGGCCCGACTCTTGGGGACGTGAGCATCCACATGACATATCTTTACAACCAGGTTCTCTACCCGGGCAGCAATATCTTGCGACAATGTGGCAGCCCAGATGGGTTTGCCTCTGTGCTGCCAGTTGCTTTGCTTCCACTGCTGTAGCCAGCCCCACAGGGCATTTGCCACCATCCAGGAATCAGTATAGAGATAGAGCACTGGCCACTTTTCCCGTTCAGCAATGTCTAAGGCCAGCTGGATGGCCTTTACCTCTGTAAACTGGCTCGTTTCACCTTCTCCTTCAGCAGTTTCTGCTACTTGTCGTGTAGCAATCCATATAGCAGCCTTCCATCTCCGGTGCTTTCCCACAAGGCGACAGGACCCATCAGTGAACAGGGCATACTGCTTCTCCTTTTCGGGCAGTGTGTTATACAGTGGGGCTTCTTCAGCACGTGTCACCTCCTCCTCTGGTGATATTCCAAAGTCTTTGCCTTCTGGCCAGTCCATAATCACTTCCAAGATTCCAGGGTGACTGGGGTTTCCTACTCAAGCCTGCTGGGTGATTATGCAACCCATTTACTCCACGTAGCATCACTTGCATGATGTGTAGAGGGGATGTTCCCTCTGAACATCCAGCCCAGCACTGGCAGTCGGGGTGCCAGGAGCAACTGTGCCTCAGTACCAACCACTTCTGAAGCAGCTCAGACCCATTCATATGCTGCCAATATCTCTTTTTCAGTTGGAGTATAGCGGGCTTCGGACCCTCTGTATCCCCGACTCCAAAACCCTAGGGGTCGACCTCGGGTCTCCCCACGTGCTTTCTGCCAGAGGCTCCATGTAGGGCCATTCTTCCCGGCTGCAGTGTAGAGCACATTTTTTTATATCTTGTCCTGCCCGGACTGGCCCAAGAGCTACTGCATGAACTATTTCTCGTTTAATCTGTTCAAAGGCTTGTTGTTGCTCAGGGCCCCATTTGATATCATTCTTTTTCCGGGTCACTTGATAGAGAGGGCTTGCGATCAGACTGTAGTGTGGAATATGCATTCTCCAAAAACCCACAACGCCCAAGAAAGCTTGTGTTTCCTTTTTGCTGGTTGGTGGAGACATGGCTGTTATTTTGTTGATCACATCCATGGGGATCTGACGACGACCATCTTGCCATTTTATTCCCAAGAACTGGATATCTCGTGCAGGTCCCTTAACTTTACTTTGTTTTATGGTGAAACCAGCTCTAAGGAGGATTTGAACTATTTCCTTTCCTTTCTCAAAAACTTCTTCTGCTGTATTGCCCCACACAATGATGTCATCAATGTACTGTAGGTGTTCGGGAGCTCCACCTTGTTCCAAAGCATTATGGATCAGTCCATGGCAAATGGTAGGGCTGTGTTTCCACCCCTGGGGCAGTCGATTCCAGGTGTACTGGACACCCCTCCAAGTAAAAGCAAACTGTGGCCTGCACTCTGCTGCCAGAGGGATTGAGAAGAATGCATTAGCAATATGAGTTGTGGCATACCACTTGGCTGCCTTGGACTCCAGTTCGTATTGATGTTCTAGCATGTCTGGCACAGCAGCACTCAACAGTGGAGTGACTTCGTTCAGGCCACGGTAGTCTACTGTTAGTCTCCACTCTCCATTAGACTTCCGGACTGACCATATGGGACTGTTAAAGGGTGAGTGGGTTTTACTGATGACTCCTTGGCTCTCCAGTCGACAAATGAGCCTGTGGATGGGGATCAGAGAGTCTCGGTTGGTGCGATATTGCCGCTGGTGCACTGTTGTGGTGGAGATCGGCACCTGTTGTTCTTTGACCTTCAGCCACCCTACAACAGAAGGGTCCTTCGAGAGACCGGGCAAGGTAGACAGCTGTTTAAATTCCGCTGTCTCCAAGGCGGCTACACCAAAAGCCCACTTGTACCCTTTTGGGTCCTTGAAATACCCTCTCCTGAGTAGTCTATGCCAAGGATGCACGGAGCCTCTGGGCCAGTCACAATGGGGTTCTTTTGCCACTCATTCCTGGTTAGGCTCACATTGGCCTCCAATACAGTTAGCTCTTGGGATCCCCCTGTCACTCCAGCAATGCTAATGGGTTCTGCCCCTATATAGTTTGATGGCATTAAGGTGCACTGTGCGCCGGTGTCCACTAAAGCTTTATACTCCCGTGGGTTGGACGTGCCAGGCCATCAAATACACACAGTCCAGTAAAGCCAGTTGTCCCTTTCCTCCACCTGGCTGGAGGCAGGGCCCCCTTAGTCCTGATCATATTATTCATCACTCACTTCCTGTAAATATGAATCACAGGTGTCTCTGTTAAGATCAGTCAGGACATCAGCACTTCTGCTCCTCTGTCTGGAGAATTGCTTACAGGAAACTGGAGCAGCAGGTCTCCTGGAGAAACTTCCCTGAGTAATTGTTCTCCCTTGCAGCTCACGTACCCGTGCCTCTAAGGCTGAGGTAGGTTTTCCATCCCACTCCATCATCTCCTCTCCGTGATCACGCAGGTAAAACCATAGGGTGCCCCATTGTTTGTATCCCTTCTCTTGAGCCAAGGGACGATTACTGCTAATGGCTGAGATACTGGTCCGTACTGGTGGGGAGTAGGACATATCTTCTTTGAGTTGCTGGAACTCTCAGGACAGTTTCTCAACAGCAGAGACGAGCAAGGAAGAGAGATTCGCTTCATATTCCCGGAGTCTATCAATCAACTCAGCCACCATTGGTGTCTCGTCGTCTTTCCAGGACATTACTGCCAATGAGTTTGCATACGAGGATGGTGCACTCCGTACAAACTTCCGCCACATGGGTCGTGTGCACTCAGCTTCATCTGGATCTTTGGAGGACCGTTGATCGTCCATGTCACCATAAACCACCTCAAGCACGGCTAATTCCCTTAGACGCTGAATGCCTTTCTCGATGGTCATCCATTTTCCTAGGCGAAATACCATATCTTCTTTGAAGGGATACCTCTCTCTCACCGTGGACAGGAGCCGCCTCCAGAGGCTGAGGGCTTGTGTCCCTTTTCCAATTGCTTTATCAATGCCCCCTTCCCTAGAGAGGGATCCCAGTTGTTTGGCTTCCTTCCCCTCTAATTCCAGGCTACCGGCCCCATTATCCCAGAATCGGAGCAGCCAGGTGACAATGTACTCACCTGAAGGACAGAATAAATCTTTCCATATATCCGAAAACTCACTCAAGGATAGGTGTAGGGGAATAGGCAGGGATCGGCGACCGGAAGATTACGGGATGTGACGGAAAGATAGACTCCTCCCCATAGGAGTGGCAGGAACAGGAACCGCAAGAGCTATATAAGCGTGTGACGCAGCCAAATAAACGGACATTTTGTATCCATCATATTGATGTCTGTGCATCATTGTCCCCAGGGCGGGTAGAGCCCTGTGTCCTGGAGGTATGCGGCCCAAGATAAGTTCTCCCGCAGAAGCGTACAGCTACAAGTGGTGACCCCGACGTGATTAGCGGGGAGGCTTGGCAGGTTCGCCGGGGGGAAAGAGAGCTTGGGGCACGCAGGGGCGGGACGGGGAGCCGCAGGTCGGCGGGCGCGCCATGGATTCAGTCGTAAAGGTACTGAAGGGATTGGGGAAGGAATATGGTACTTCGATATCGAAGATGCCTACCTCAAAGGCCATCCAATGGATGATTACGCAGGGGCTCATACGAAGTCCCGCAGACATATTTGATAAGGATAAGTGGGTGAGGATTAAAGAGGAGTTAGCCGAAAGGGCTATGATGGGAAAACCCGAGTACATACAGGTCTGGGGAAAAATACACGGATTACTATTGAAAGCTCGGGATGATCAGGAGACGTGGCGGCAGGCGCGGCGGTGCCTGCACGGTGTTACGGGCGACAGTAGCCCGGAAAGAGACCCAGGAGGGGCAGTGGGGACGCAGACAGGGGCAAGCATCGCGGGGGATGGGAAAGAAGGGGAGAGTTCGGACGGAGTAGCCTGGCCAGCGACTCAGTCTGAGGCTCCCAAGGAGGTGGATCGGGAAGCGGCGGTGTTCCCTGTTGAGCCAGCGGGGCCTTTAGAGTCGTCCCGCCCCGCATACCCCTGGGATGATTTGGTACGGGCGCAGGAGGCCGCGCGCGGGGAGATTGACGTGGCAGCGGATGCAGCGGGAGTGACGAAGCGGAAGGAGGAAGATAACCGGCGCCGGAAGCAGCGCCGGCAGCGGCACAGCCCTCTGCCCGACCCTCGAGACTGGCTCCCGGGGCAACCCTTGAGATGGGAGTCGGACGAGGAGGGGGATTGGGGTGCCTGGAGGGGAGGCCAGGGGGAGTATAGAACAACTTCGAGTAGCAGCGAATCAGAAATTGGGGGAGAAACCGATGCCCATATGTGGGAAGAGAGACCAGCTTGCCTGCGGCGCGCAAAAAAGAGGCACAAAACAGCAGGGACTCGGAGGGCCAATCAGAAGGAGGGAGGAGAGGGACCGTCAACAGGGGAGGTCCGGGGCGCTGCAGCTCCGGAGGGGTCTCCGGAGGACGTGCTGCGGCAGCTGCGGCAGGTTATGCGCGCACTAGGGGAAGTAGCTCGGCAGCAGACAGGACTTTTAACGAAGGGTGCACCCCAGCGACAGTCAGTTGAGTTACCTAACTGGCGGCTGATAGCTAGAGATTGTAGCCTCGATGGAGTAAGGATAGAGATGCCCGGGATCTTCCCTGTCCGATTAGCTCCAGGAGGAGGAGTGGAGTGGACGCCGATAGATGCCAAGCTAGTGCGAACTTTATGGCGAGAAATTAAAGAAAAGGGGCTGAAAGACGAAGGAGTAGGATTGCTGCTGGACGCTGCGCATGCAGCGCCATTGACCCCTCTGATGCTAAGCAGTTGGCGAAAGCAATATTAGCTCCCACAATGTACATACTTTGGAAGGAGGCAATGCACAGTGCTTGCTATGCCCTTGTACAGCAAGCGGCGGCAATTCCGAGCCACCCGCTGAGGGTGACCACCCTTGACCGGCTCACTGGCAGAAGTCACAGACTGGAAACCCCGCAGTTGCAAGCAGCAGAGTTAAGGGGCAGGGAGCTACAAGCGGTAATGGAGAGTTCCCGCAAAGCGTATAGTGAAGTGGGCAGGTATGAGAAAAAAGCAGAACCTTGGCAAAAGATACAGCAAGGTCTAGCAGAGCCATTTACAACGTTTTGTGATAGGTTGCAAAAGGCTATTATAGAATCAGAATTGCCACCGGCAGCCAAGGAGGCAGTCCTTATGGATTGCCTCCGAAATCAAGCAAATCCGCAAACACAAGATATCCTCCGCACCCTGGCGGTAGGGGCGCCATTGGGCCAAACCATCAGGCATGTCTTGCGCCAGGAAGCATTGAACCAGCATGGCGGTGCGGGAGCGCACGTCTGCCAGAACACTGACTGTGGAAGTGAAGAAAGGGTGATGGTGCAAGCAGCCGGGGTGGGGCCGATATGTCACTTGTGTGGCCGGCGAGGGCACTTTAAGGCTGGGTGCCCACTAGCGGAAAGGGGAGGACGTAATGGAGGAGGAGCATGCCCAGTAGGGAGGTGCTGGGTGTATGGGAAGCCAGGACACCTGGAAAGAGATTGTCCAACTACGAGGCCGGGAAACGGCCAAGGGAGGGCGAAGCGAGGGGGATTCGCGCCTCCTATGAGTCAAATGACCCCCATCACGGTGCCAGCGCCAGGAGCTTGGCCCACCGTAGCGAGCCAAGAGGGAGTGAACCGTCATGCAGGGGGGCAAGATTTGCAGGTTACAGCCCCCGCGTGGCCTTGGTCATAGGCTGTGATGAGAGACCCATGGCAGCAGTGATGATTACCCCACAAGAACCGAGTTACCCGGCACGAATATGCCTGGGAATGTTAGTGGATACCGGGGCAGATGTCACCATAATGCCACTCAAACGGTGGCCACCAACTTGGCCCCTTGCCATGGGAAAACATATAATAGGGGTAGGAGGAGAACAACAGATGAGAACAAGTACTTGCCCTGTGAAACTCGAAGTCATGGACGAGGACGCAGGGAAGCTCCTCACGGCCGTAGTGACCATATTAGTAGCCGATGGAGTAGCAAGCCCCTTGTTAGGGCGAGACGCCCTTGCCCAGATGGGGATCGGGTTGAAAAATTTATCATAAGGGCCACTGCCTCAGAGGGGCTTCATCAGCACAAGTTAGTGTGGAAAACCGAACAGCCCGTCTGGGTGGAGCAGTGGCCCCTGACAGCAGAGAAAACAGAGGCTGTAAGAGCTATAGTAAAACGAGAGCACGAAGCAGGGCACCTAGAGCCCTCGATGAGCCCGTGGAACACCCCTATATTTGCTATAAAAAAGAAAGATAAAAACCAATGGAGGATGCTGCATGACCTTAGAGCAGTGAATCAGCAAATGGAGGACATGGGGCCTCTCCAACCCGGCCTACCAGATCTGAGTGCTGTCCCACGAGGATGGCAAGTCATTATTTTAGATATCAAAGACTGCTTCTTCAGCATTCCGCTACATCCAGATGATAGAAAGAGATTTGCCTTTACTCTGCCTGCAGTGAACCGCACAGAACCAGGTAGTAGATGGCAGTGGACAGTACTTCCGCAGGGGATGAAAAACTCTCCAGCGATCTGCCAGAGGTATGTCGCTTCTGCATTGCAGCAAGTAAGGCAGCAGTATCAGGAGCAAATCTACATGATCCACTACATGGATGACGTCCTCATAGCTGCGCCCACCGAGGCGTTGTGTGAACAAGTCTTTTCAGACACCCAAAGGGGCCTTGCGGGACAGGGCCTCAAGGTAGCTGAGGCAAAAGTACAGCGAGGACCAGTGTGTGGATTTCTGGGTGCTAGAATACAAGGGGATTCCATACAAGCTCAGCCTATTAAACTTACACCTAAGGTTAAAAATTTACACGATGTCCAGAAGCTGGTAGGAGCACTGCAGTGGTTGCGGACATTCGTGCGCGTCACCGGTGAGGAGATGCAACCTTTCTATGCGTTGCTGAAAGGGACCAACCCATGGGAGCCCAGGAGTTTAGACGCTGAGGCAGTCCAGCAGTTGCAGATGATAGAACGTCGAATGCAAAAGGAAGGAGTATGGCGGTGGGACCCCCAGGAGGACTTAATTGCAGGTTGGGTTCTGACCGCCTGTGGAGGGTTAGGATTGCTATATCAAATACGGGCAGGGGAAGAAAAACCACTGCGATGGGTATATCAGAAGGTTCCCAAGGATGCATTCTCCACAAAAGTTAAGGTAGCCGGGGGAATGATTTGGCGGCTGCGACGCGAAAGCAAGGTAATTTTTGGGAAAGAGCCAGATAAGCTCACAGTGCCGTGGAATGGGGAGAAATGGCAGAAGGTGGTAGAGAGTGAAGAGAAGTAGTAGCCACCTGTCCTTACTGTCAGCACTCGCCATTGTGGGAGGCAGGAGTCAACCCTCGAGGACTGGAAGCAAATGCTATCTGGCAGACTGACTTTACTGAATGCCCACAGTTGGCCCCCGGAAGGCACCTGGCAATTACAGTTGATACTTATAGTGGAGTCATCATGGCTACTCAACATCGGAAGCAGACCGCAACACACTTGACTACGCATTGGACCACGCTGATGGCGTGGCTTGGAAAGCCTACCGAGATAAAAACAGATAATGGACCATGCTTTCGGGCTCGAAGTACCCAAGAATGGTGTAAAACTTGGAATATTGTATTAAAACACGGCATTGCTTACAATAGCACAGGGCAGGCAATAGTAGAACGCGCTCATCGCACCTTGAAAGCAAAAATAATACAGCTTGGGGAGGGGGAGGGGTATAAGGGAACTATACCCATAGCAGCTCAGCAAACTATTTTAATGCGTGCATTATATTCGCTTAATCATTTTATACGTGGGCAGGAGCAAGTTACAGCAGTGGAGAAGCACTTTGGCAAAGCTCAAGCAGGCGAGTGCTATCCGCAGGTACGAGTAAGGTTCCCAGGCAGTGAGCAATGGGAGAGAGGATGGAAACTGAGATGCCTGGGGAGGGGCTATGCCGCGGTTGAGAATGAAGGGCGCATAGAATGGGTGCCTGCAAAGTGTGTGAAAGCAGAACTGTGCAAGGATGTACAATGAATAATCCCTTTCTGAGTTGTCTCTTTGCAGGGTCTGCTGACATGGATCCTCATGCTAGCCGTACCATTGGGAAAAGAAATGAGCTCCTTGACAAGATCGCAAGCAATATTGCAACGAGAGCGACACTGGAAAGGGCGGCAAAAGAGAGATATAAACTGGAACTGGATAGTAATAATTGGGGGGATCTTGTTGTGTGTAGTAATCATGGTTACTTGTGGGCTACCATTGTTATGCTGTGTTATAAGACAAATCAAAGAGCGCCTGCGAGAGTTACATGAATATAGACCTGACCGCAATATGTATCCACTTACGCAAGTAGCTTTGTAGAATTTTAGTAGCATGGGGAGGGGGAGATGTAGGGGAATAGGCAGGGATCGGCGACCGGAAGATTACGGGATGTGACGGAAAGATAGACTCCTCCCCATAGGAGTGGCAGGAACAGGAACCGCAAGAGCTATATAAGCGTGTGACGCAGCCAAATAAACGGACATTTTGTATCCATCATATTGATGTCTGTGCATCATTGTCCCCAGGGCGGGTAGAGCCCTGTGTCCCGGAGGTATGCGGCCCAAGATAAGTTCTCCCGCAGAAGCGTACAGCTACAGATAGGGATCGGCTAGTTTCCGTTTCTTGTACGGGTTCTTCCTCTTCCTCCTCCTCTTCTCGTGATGGCCCTGGTTCCTCGTAATCTCTTTCTAAACGAGTTGACCTTCTCTTCCATGATTTCTTCTTGCATATAGGGGCGACTGATACTGCCACAGGTTGGTCCTCCGGTTTAGCTGCAATGCTTGGCACTTGGGTTTGAGTAGCTGCAGTGTCTGTCGTGGGGGTTTGAGTGGCCGCTGTGCTCTTCACTGTGGTTGGAGTAGCTGCAGTATCTGTCATGAGGGACTGAGTGTCCGCAGTGCCTGTTGTGGGGTTGGTGTAGCTGTAAAGCCTGTCCTAGGGACTTGAGTTGCCACAGTGCTCGTTAGTTTCCTTGTCTTTGTCTTTTTAGATCCAGCGACCTCCTCTTTCCCTTGGGGGTACTGAAGAGTGTTAAAGAGGGCTCGATAGGCATGGGCCAGGCCCCAGCACATTGCAGTGATTTGTATCTCTCTGGAACTGCCAGGGTGACAACATACGTCCTCCAAATATTCTACTCATTTTTCAGGATTCTGCACTTGTTCAGGGGTGAAGTCCCACAACACTGGGGGTGCCCACCGTCTTAGGCATTTGCCCATACTATCCCGCATACCCTGCCACGCATAGCTATCGATCCTTGGGGCAGATCTCTGGATGATATTCTTAAGTTGCTTATTAACCTGAGACAGAACTGACACCGTCTGCCAAAGCAATATCAACAGATGTATCTTGACTGCCCAATGATGTTCAAAATACTGAAAAGTTGTTGTAATGAAGGAGGAGACATTATAGAAGATGGTAGCTAAGGTGCCATTCTGTATTCCCTCCATAAAAATCCTCTCAGAGGAGGAGGTATAATTGCTAATTGCCTCCATGAGGTGGTAGCTGAAGTACAGTAATGGCTTCCATGCAAGACCTAAATAACTGATAACAGTCAAGGCCAGCGTTTTAATAACAAGTCTCCTAGGCAAAACATCTCTAATCACTGCAGAGCACAGCAAACTGATAAAATTAACAGCAAGTTTTAGCATGTACTTTACAGTCGGCATGGTAAAGACTGGACAAACTACTACTGAGAGTAGATGAATCAATGCTGTGACCAGCAACTGTTATTATCTCAAACCCTTCGTGCCCCAGGTTGGGCACCAAAAATGAACTGTCGTGGTTCAGCCTCAGCTGGCAGCTGAAAACCATGCAGCCGCTCGCTCACTCCCCCCACACACACCTGTGGGATGGGGAAGAGAACCGGACAAGTAAAAGAATTTGTGGGTTGAGATAAGTACAGTTTAATAACTACAATAAAATAATAATAATTACGATAATAATGACAATAATGTTAATATCATAAAATGGAAAAGGAAGGGAAAGACAAAAAGGAAAAAAACCCACAGAAAAATGAACAATACAACCGCTCACCACCTGCTGACCGACGCTGCCCATCCCCAAGCCGCGATTGCTGCCTCCCTCCCCCAGCCAGCTCCTCCCACTTAACATGCTGGCCATCATGTTACCTCATATGGAATATCCCTTTGGTCACTTAGAATCCGCTCTCTTAGCCGTGCCCCCTCCCCTCCCGGCTTCTTGTGCACCTGGCAGAGCATGGGAAGCTGGAAATGTCCTTGAGTAGTACAAGCGCTACCAAGCAACAGCCCAAAACATCTGTGTGCTATGTCAACATTGTTTTCCACACTAAGTTCAAAGCACAGCACTATACGAGCTAGAGTAAAGAAAATGAACTCTATCCCAGCTAAAACCATGACACAAGTCAGGGAAGATGGTGCGTTTGGTGTTAGATTGTTGTACACTGAAGTCAGTCCTTGTTCCATCACCACTGCACTTTGCTAAGTTTAATCAAAGTTCATTCTTAATTAATGTGGGAAATTCTTGCTGTGATACCACTGATAAGGCATATAGCAACCATAGTAGTGATGACGTACGACATTATATAGCAATTAACATCATACCATTCAGTTCATTGGCTGTTCTCACCCAAAATCAAGTCCCCTTGGGGTACACACTGGACTCCTCCATCCTCCTGCATCACCCACCAAGTACACCCTGGTCCTTGAGCAAAAGCAATCCCACGAATAGTTTTTCCTTTGTTTGAGGCAGGAAGAACCCAGACTCTTTCCCCCAGCATATTTTTTACGTGCACTACAGGGACTTTATCCCTTTCCACAATACATAAGTGATCTGACTGGGCAGGGCCAGCTCGACTGACAGATGCCCTCGTGTTGACTAACCAGGTGGCTTTTGCTAAATGTGCATCCCAGTGTTTAAATGTTCCACCCCCCATTGCTCTCAGTGTAGTCTTTAAGAGTCCATTGCATCTTTCAACTTTCCCAGAGGCTGGTGCATGAACAGGGGATGTGATACACCCCCCCAATGCCATGCTCTTTGGCCCAACTGTCTATGAGGTTGTTTCAGAAATGAGTCCCATTGTGTGACACAGTTCTCTCTGGGGTGCATGACTTCTTTTTCCAGGCCCACGATAGTATTCCAAGTGGTCGCATGGGGCACAGGATATGTTTCTAGCCAGCGGTTGCTTCCACCATTGTAAGCATACGGCATATGCCTTGGTGGGGTTTTGGGAGTGAAATCTAGTCAATCTGCCAGGCCTGCCCATAGTTGTATTTCAGCCATCGTCCCCCATACCACTTTTCCCATTCAACAGTGTCTAAAGGGCAGCTGGATGGACTTTACCTCTGCAAACTGGCACGGTTCACCTCTTCCTTCCGCAGTTTCTGCAACTTGTCGTGTAGGACGCCATAGAGCAGCCTTCCAATCTCCGATGCTTTCCCACAAGACAACAGGACACATCAGTGAACAGAGCATGTTGCTTCCCTTTTTCTGGCAGTTTGTTATAGAGTGGGGCTTCTTCAGCACATGTCACCTCCTCCTCTGGTGATATTCCAAAATCTTGGCCTTCTGGCCAGTCCGTAATCACTTCCAAGAATCCTGGGCAACTGGGGTTTCCTATTTGAGCCCTCTGGGTGATCAGTGCAACCCATTGCTCCATGTAACATCAGGTGCATGATGTGTAGAGGGGAATCTTTCCTTTGAACATCCAGCCCACCACCAGAAGTTGGGGTACCAAGAGCAGCTGTGCTTCAGTACCAACCCCTTCTAAAGCAGCCCAAACCCCTTCATATGCTGCCAATATCTCTTTTTCATTTGGAGTAGAATGCGCTCCAGACCCTCTGTATCCTCAACTCCAAAACCCTAGGGGTCAACCTCAAATCTCCCCTGGTGCTTTCTGCCAGAGGCTCCAGGTAGGACCATTCTCCTTGGCTTCGGTTTAGAGCAAATTTTTATAACTTGTTCTGCCCGGACTGGCCCAAGGCCTACTGCATGAACCATTTCCTGTTTAATTTGTTGAAAGGCTTGTCATTGCTCACGGCCCCATTTGAAATCATCCTTCTTCCGGGTCACTTCATAGACAGGGCTTACGATCAGACTGTAATCTGGAATAGGCATTCTCCAAAAACCTACAACACCCAAAAACTACTGTGTTTCTTTTTTGCTGGTCGGTGAAGACATGGCTGCTATTTTGTTGATCACATCCATTGCAATCTGACAACATCCATCTTACTGTTTCACCCCTAAGAACAGGACCTTTTGTGCAGGTACCTTGACCATACTTTGTTTTATGGCAAGACCAGCTTTAAGAAGTATTTGGACTATTGCCTTCCCTTTCTCAAACATGTCTTCTGCTGTGTTGCCCCATACAACGATGTCATCAAAGTCTTGTAGGTGTTCCGGAGATCCACCCTGTTCGGGTGCAGTCTGAATCAGTCCATGGCAAGTGGTAGGGCTGTGTTTGCACCCCTGGTGCAGTCAGTTCTAGGTGTACTGGACAACCCTCCAAGTGAAAGCAAACTGTGGCCTGCACTCTGCTGCCAAAGGGATGGAGAAAAACGCATTAGCGGTATTAATTGTGGCATACCATACGACTCCAGTTCGTATTGATGTTGTACCATGTCCAGCAAAGCAGCACTCAACGGTGGAGTGACTTCATACAGGCCATGATAGACTACTGTTAGCCTCCACTCCCCATTACACTTCTGCACTGGCCATATGGGACTGTTAAAGGGTGAGTGGGTTTTCCTGACCACTCCTTCGCTCTCCAGTTGACGAATGAGCTCATGGAGGGAAATCAGGGAGTCTTGGGTTGGTGCGATATTGCCGCCGGTGAACTGTTGCCATGGCAATCGGCACCTGTTGTTCTTTGACCTTCAGCAGCCCCACAACAGATGGGTCCTTCGAGAGGCCAGGCAAGGCATACAGCTGTTCCATTTCTTCCATCTCCAAGGCAGCTATACCAAGAGCCCACCTGTACCCTTTTGGGTCCTTGAAATACCCTCTCCTGAGGATGTGTATGCCAAGGATGCACAGAGCCTCTGGGCCAGTCACAATGGGATGCTTTGGCCACTCATTCCCGGTGAGGCTCACTTCGGCCTCCAATACAGTTAGCTCCTGAGATCCCCCTGTCACTCCAGCAATGCTGATGTGTTCTGCCCCTATATAGTTTGATAAGAGTACACTGTACACCACTGTCCACTAAAGCTTTATACTCCCGTGGGTCGGATGTGCCAGGCCATCAGATACACACAGTCCAATAAAGCCAGTTGTCCCTTTCTTCCACCTGGCTGGAGGCAGGGGCCCTCTATTCCTCATCATAGTATTTGCTACTCACTTCTTGTAAAGGCAAATCAAAATTTGCCCTGTTAAGATCACAAATAAAATCAGTGCTCCTACTTTTCTGTCTGGGGAACTGCTCACTGGAAACTGGAACAGCAACTTTCCTGGAAGAACCACCCTGAGTGATTGTTTTCCTTTGCAGCTCACATACCAGTGTCACGCAGGTGAAACCATAGAGTGGCATCTGGTGTCTATCCTCTCTCTTGAGCAAAGGGACACTTACTCCTAATGGCTGAGATACTGCTCCATAGAGGTAGGGACTAGGACATAGCTTCTTTGAGTTGCTGGACCTCCTGGGACAGTTCCTCCACAGCCAAAATGAAGGAGGAAGAGACACGTGCTTCGTAATCCCAGAGTCTGTCAATCACATCCCCCACCATTGGTGCCTCTTCATCTTTTCAGGCCAGTTATGCCAATGCGATTACATGCTGTTCTCCGTACAAATGTCCGCCATATGGGTCATGTGCACTGGGGTTCATCAGGATCTATGGATGACTGTTCATCATCCAGGTCACCGTAAATCACCTCAAGCACAGCTACTTCCCTCAGGTACTGGATACTTTTCTCCATGGCGGCCCACTTTCCTGAGAGAAATATAACATCTTCCTTGAAGAGATATCTTTCTTTCACACCAGACCGGAGTTGCCTCCAGAGGCTGGGGCAGCTCTATCCTCTATCCAGGTGGACCTTGGGGTGCTGTGACTAAACAGCATCCCGCAGGCTAATAACACCTGTGTCTTCTGGGCCAGCTCTGCGGTAATCTTATCTGGAATCTTGTGCTTAACAATAAGGAAGAAGCCACTGATATTTGTCAGAACAAATAGGTTAGCCAAAACTATTGCCTGTGTTCTGCTGAACCTGGCTGTATTTGTAATGGGATGCCAAGCATTCAGTTTGTGTCCAGTTTACCAAGATGCAATTTGGTGGATACGGGTGGAAACAAGATCTGTTTCTGGTGCAAAGAACTCCATCTCGCTAAAAGCGTAAAACAAGAGACTGTACTGAAGCTATACCACATGAAGGCATGCTGTGTTTCTCACCTTCTTCTCAAGAAGGTTCTCTCTGGCCTTTGGGCCATGACTGCTCTCACCACCACAGTCTGCTTGGTAGCAGCTGTCCTGCATTGCTTACAGATTGTTGCAGCAAGAAGATCCTGCATAGATGAATCTCAGCTTGAAGGCCAAGGTCACACTTTGGATCCTGATGGTTCTGCCTCACCTGTGCTGACTCCCTCCTATTCTGCAACTGTTGGGGTTTAGCCAGCAACTCAGCCCCACACAGCTGCTCACTCCCTCCCCCACCAGCAGGATGGGGGAGAGAATCAGAAGGGTAAAAGTGGGAAAGGTCATGGGTTGAGATAAGAACACCTTAATAATTAAAATAAAAAAACAACAAATATGCAACGGAAAGGATAATCACAAGAGTGACAAAACCCAGAACAGGGAGAAGGGGGAATGAACAACCAAAAACACCACATGACACAACAAACCAACCACCAAAGGAACCAACCAACCAACCACATCACTTCTTAAGCCACAACCACCACCACACAACATTGCGTAACAACTGCCCCTGATTAATATACTCATCATGGCATCACATGGTATGGTATGAATATCCCATTGGCCAGTTTGGGTCAGCTCTCTTGGCTGTGGCCCCACCACATGATACAGCCACCCACCAACTAACCAACCAGACTCAACAACACCACTCCCCAAGCAACAACCACCACCAGTCTCAAAAGCAAAGCCATACAAAATATATTTGTAAATGCACATTATAACACAGGCAACAGGAATGAGAGGCATGCAAGTATGAGACCAGGAGAGCAATAAAAACATTTTCTTCCTAAAAGCAGTACATGCAAAAGCACCAGATGCTCAACCAGAGTAATAACAATGATGCTGTTGTGCTTTAGCCAGCAACTCACTCCACATAGCTGCTCACTCACTCCCCCACCTGTGGGACACAGAAGAGAATCAGAGTAACACTCACAAGTTGAGGTAAGAAAATATTAAAAATTTAAATAAAACAACAATAAAAATGCAGTGGAGGTAAAAACAATGCCAGGCACAAAAAGCTACAGCGGGGAGAGACAGAGAAAGGGAATAAAGCACCAAAAGACACATCAAATAACCCCACCAAACAACAACCACCCAAACCAATGGACCCACTGCCCCCATTAATATACTGGTCTTGGCATCACATGGTATGGAATGAACATCCCATTGGCCAGTCAGGGTCAGCTGCCCCAGCTGTGGCCCCGCCCCTCCCAGCCCCCTGCCCACGTGGCAGAGCACAGGAAGCTGGAAAGGTCCCTGACCACCACAGGCGCCTCAGTGAAGAGAATTAACCCCTTCTCAGCCAAAACCAGCACAGATGCTGAGTGCACTTCCCACGTTTGTTTTAATAATCATAGTTTGATTTCAATAACACTTACTATGCAAACTAACATATTCATTATTATATTACATAAATTAAGGAAATGTGTTGCTAAAGATATGCCAAGAGGTTGATCTGTGACTAGAAGAGACCACATGGAGAGCATCCTGCGTTTGCTAGCACGTATCTTATGGGGAATAAGGCAGAGTCTATACCATGGCAGCCTCGTAATAGATATTCCTGCTTCTTCAGGGCATGTCTTTTCTAAAACTGCGTTGCATTAGCAGAAAGAGCAGCCTTCATTAGTGTAATTGGGCAGCCATGAAAATTCAGGCATGAACATGAGGACAACAGATGAGGACAGCAGGCCCTTCACTGCCTGTAGCTGTGCACAGGCACAAGGAAAGAAAGAGGAGGAGGAGAATGCCTAAGCCCTCAGCCCATGGATAGCTCCAGGGAGAAAATGCAGTATCTGGCCCGCCTATATGGCTATGATTTTCCTCTTGCCCTGGTAACATTACTACACTGGGGATCTCCATTGGGCTGGCCACATGAGCAGCCCAGTGAGGGCTATCACTTAGCAGCTTCTGCTCAAAGGTACGCTATTGCTGTGCAGGTAAAGGGCACCACTACCTGTGGTCAGTGTCATCCCATCAATTTCTCTTCTGGGTCCTCCAACTGTCAAACCTCTTCCTCCCAGTGGCAGCTGCAGCCTCCTGTGCCGACTCCCTCAGGCTGTGCCACTCTGGCTGAAAAAGAGGAAGATTTTAGATTCCTGGACAACCTCTTCCTGAATGCAGTCTCAGAGCTCTCTGACGGAGCTCACCCAATATCAGGAGAGGAGCAAGAGCTGAGCGCTCACTCTGTGATGTCTTGGAAGGGATAGGGTTTGTATGGTGAATACCTGAAGCAGGCTGAGAGGTCTTGGTTTGAGGCGTGGGCCACAAGGGGAGGAAACTACACCATGCTGATTGTGAAGTACAGGTTAAAAATTGCTGTTGGTTTTTGTAGTTTGCCGTGCTCTGCAGTGATTAGTGATGTTTTGCCTAGGAGATTTGTTATTAAAACACTGGCCTTGACTGTTATCGGTTATTTAGGTCTTGCATGGAAGCCATTACTGTACTTCAGCTACCACCTCATGGAGGCAATTAGCAATTATACCTCCTCCTGTGAGAGGTTTTTATGGAGGAAACACAGAATGGCACCTTAGCTACCATCTTCTATAATGCCTCCTCCTTCATTACAACAACATTTCAGTATCTTGAATATCCTTGGGTAGTTAAGATATACCTGTTGGTATTGCTTTGGCAGACCGTTTCAGTTCTGTCTCAGGTTAATAAGCAATTTAAGAATATCATCCAGAGATCTGCCCCAAAGCTCGATAGCTATATGTTGCAGGGTATGTGGGATAGCATGGGCAAATGCCTAAGACAGTGGCCACCCCCAGTGTTGTGGGACTTCACCCCTGAACAAGTGCAGAATCCTGACAACTTAGTAGAATATTTGGAGGATGTTGTCACCCTGGCAAATCCAGAGAGATACAAATCACTGCAATGTGCTGGGGCCTGGCCCATGCCTATTGAGCCCTGTTTAACACTGTTCAGCACCCCAAAAGGGACAAGAAGGCCTCTGGATCTAAAAAGACAAAGATGAGGGAAGTGACAAGCACTGCGGCCACTCAAACCCCCACGACAGACACTGCGGCTTCTCCAACCCGTGACAAGCATTGCAGCCACTCAAAACCCCATGACAGGCACTGCAGCTACTCCAACCCCGGTGACAAGCATTGCAGCTGAATCCGAGGACCAACCTGTGCCAGTATCAGTCGCCCCTATACACAAGAAGAAGTCCTGGAAGAGAAAGTCAACTCGTTTAGAAAGAGATGATGAAGAACCAGGGCCATCACTAGGAGAGAAGGAGGAAGAGGAAGAACCCGTACAAGAAATGGAAACTAGCCGATCCCTATCCTTGAGTGAGTTTTGGGATATGCAAAAAGATTTATTCCGTCCTTCAGGTGAGCACATTGTCACCTGGCTTCTGCGATGCTGGGATAACGGGGTATCAAAGCTTTTAGCTGGGATAGAGTTAATTTTCTTCACTCTAGCTGGCATAGTGCTGTGCTTTGAAATTAGCATGGAGAAAAAACCTGTTGAGATAACACACAGATGTTTGGGCTGTTGCTGGGTAGCGCTTGTACTAGTCAAGGACATTTCTGGCTTCCCATGCTATGCCGGGTGCACAAGAAGCCGGGAGGGGAGGGGGCACAGCTAAGAGAGCGGATTCAAACTGACCAAAGGGATATTCCATATCATGTAACGTCATGCCCAGTATGTTACCTGGGAGGGGCTGGCCAGTGGAGGAGGGAGCAATCGCAGGTTGGGGACGGGCAGCGTCGGTCGGTGGGTGGTGAGCGGTTGTATCGTTTGTGTTTCCGTGGTTTTTTTTCCGTTTTTTCCCTTTCCCTTCCTCTTCCATTTTATTATCATAATCATTGGTACTATTATTATAATTTTATTGTTATCATTAAACTGTGCTTATCTCAACCCACAAGTTCTTTAGCTCGTCCGATTCTCTTTGCCATCCCACAGGTGTGTGGGGGGGAAGTGAGCGAGTGGCTGTATGGTGTTCAGTTGCCAGCTGAGGCTGAACCACAACACGGGGCCAGCAGTCTGGAATTAGAGGGGAAGGAAGCCAAACAACTGGGATCCCTTTCTAGGGAAGGGGGCATTGACAAAGCAGTTGGAATAGGGACACAAGAGCTCAGCCTCTGGAGGCGACTCCTGTCCGGTGAGAGAGAAAGGCAACCCTTCAAGGAAGATATTGTATATCGCCTAGGAAAATGGATGACTATGGAGAAAGGTATCCAGTACGTGAGGGAACTAGCCGTGCTTGAGGGGATTTATGGTGACCTGGACGATCAACAGTCATCCAAAGATCCAGATGTAGCCGAGTGACACACAACCCATGTGGCAGAAGTTTGTACGGAGCGCACCATCAACGCGTGGGAACTCACTGGCAGTAATGTCCTGGAAAGATGGCAAGGCACCAATGGTGGTAAGGTGATTGATAGACTCCGGGATTACTAGGCCAATCTCTCTTCTTCCTTCATCTTGGCTGTTGAGAAACTGTCCTGGGAGTTCCAGCATTTCAAAGAAGATATGTCCTACTCCCCACCAGTACGGACCAGTATCTCAGCCATTGGGAGTAAATGTCCCTTTGCTCAAGCGACACGATACATATGACGGGGTATCCTATGGTATTACCTGTGAGACCAAGCAGCCGACATGAGGAAGTGGGATGCAAAACCTACCTTGACAGTAGAGGCATGGGTATGTGAGCTGCAAGGGAAAACAATCACTCAGGGGAGTTTCTCCAGGAGAGCTGCTGCTCCAGTTTCCCGTAAGCAATTCTCCAGACAGAGGAGCAGAAGCGCTGATTTTCTTCCAGATCTTAACAGAGACATTTGTGATTCATATTTACAAGAAGTGAGTGATGAGTACTATGATCAGGAATAGAGGGGCCCTGCCTCCAGCCAGGTGGAGGAAAGGGATAACTGGGCTTACTGGACTGTGTGGATCTGATGGCCTGGCACATCAGACCCACAGGAGTATGAAGCTTTAGTGGGTACTGGTACAGAGTGCATCCTAATGCCATCAAACTACATAGGGGTAGAATTCATGACTATTGCTAGAGTGACAGGGGGATCCCAAGAGCTAACTGTATTGGAGGCTTATTGAGTCAAACTGGGAATGAGTGGCCAAATCACCCCATTGTGACTGGCCCAGATGGTCTGTGCATCCTTGGCATACATCCTCAGGAGAGGGTATTTCAAGGACCCAAAAGGGTACAAGTGGGCTTTTGGTATAGCTGCCTTAGAGACGGAGAGAATTAAACAGCTGTCTGCCTTGCCTGGCCTCTCGAAGGACCCTTCTGTTGTGGGGTTGCTGAAGGTCAAAGAACAACAGGTGCCGATCGCCACTGAAAAAATGCACCGGTGCCAATATCGCACCAATCGAGACTCTGTGATTCCCTTCTATGAGTTCATTCTTCAACCTGAGAGCGAAGCAGTGATCAGGAATACCCAATCTCCCTTTAACAGTCCCATATGGCCAGTGTGGAAGTGTAATGGAGAGTGGAGCTTATCAGTAGACTATTGTGGCCTGAATGAAGTCACTCCATCGTTGAGTGCTGCTGTGCCAGACATGCTAGAACTTCAATATGAACTGGAGTCCAAGGCAGCCAAGTGGTATGCCACAACTCATATTGCTAATGCATTCTTCTCAATCCTTCTGGCTGCATAGTGCAGGCCACAGTTTGCTTTCACTTGGAGGGGTGTCCAGTAGATCTGGAAGTGACTGCCCCACGGCTGGAAACACAGTCCTACCATTTACATTGGAATGATTCAGACTGTACTGGTACAGGGAAAAGCTCCACAACACCTTCAGTACATTGATGACATCATTGTGTGGGGCAACACAGCAGAAGAACTTTTTAAGAAAGGAGAGAAAATAGTCCAAATCCTTCTGAATGCTGGTTTTGCCATAAAACTAAGTAAGGTGAAGGCACCCGCACAAGAGATTCAGTTCTTGGGAATCAAATGGCAAGATGGACATCGTCAGATCCCAATGGATGTGATCAACAAAATAGCAGCCATGTCTCCACCGACTAGCAAAGAGGAAACTCAAGCTTTCTTGAGTGTTGTGGGTTTTTGGAGAATGCATATTCCAAATTACAGTATGATTGTAAGCCCTCTCTATCAAGTGACCCAAAGAAGAAAGGTTTCAAATGGGACCCTGAGCAACGACAAGCCTTTGAACAGATTAAAGGGGAAGGAGTTCATGCAGTAGGCCTTGGGCTAATCCAGGCAGGACATAATGTAAAAAAAGGCCTGTACACCGCAGCTGGGGAGAATGGCCCTACCTGGAGCCTCTGGCAGAAAGCGCCAGGGGAGACCCGAGGTCGACCCCTAGGAATTTGGAGTCAGGGATACAGAGGGTCAGAAGCCTGCTACACTCCAACTGAAAAAGAAATATTGGCAGCATATGAAGGGGTGTTCAAGCTGCTTCAGAAGTGGGTACCCTGTTGCTGTACACTTCTATGGGAGAACTTATCTTGGGCTGCATGTCTCTGGGACACAGGGCTCTACCCACCCTGGGGACAGTGATGCACAGACATCAATATGATGGATACAAAATGTCCGTTTATTTAGCTGCGTCACACGCTTATATAGCTCTTGCGCTTCCTGTTCCTGCCACTCCTATGGGGAGGAGTCTATCTTTCTGTCACATCCCGTGATCTTCCGGTCGCCGATCCCTGTCTATTCCCCTACAGTACCCCAAGTTCAGTATTAAGCGTTGCACTTTAGTGTCCTCTCTTCTGGAACTCCATATGCAAGTCTCAGGCAATTAATTGCTTTTTCTAGAACCTCTTTAAAGCTTCCAACTCCAGAAGCTTCCTCACGGATAATGTCAGAACGGGGAGTCTTGAGCCAGATCTTCACCCCTATCTTCCAAAACCAAGAAACCATCAGTCAGCCAAAAGCCCAGCAAAGAAAAAACAGAAACACAACTACAGCAAAACTATGCAAGTTATCTTAGCACAGGGAGGAAACTGGAATTTGGCTTTTGTATAGGTCAAAGGAGGCAAAGGATCATGAAGGGATGGTGGTAAAGGAAATTCTTTCATGGCCCCAGCTTCAGCATGCTGAAAGAAAGAAGCAACTCCCCAGGGAGGGCTTCACTTCCAGGATAGTGGCACATGGTGTCACTCAAGACATCTGAAGAAATCAAGTTCTTAGGTTTGGGTGAAAAACATGTCTCATTCCATGACGTGGCTGGTTTGGAGACTGCCTAGGGATCAGACAGCAGCACATTTATGCTGACCTGTTTGTCTCATTAGGCTCTGTAAATGATTCACATACTTCCAGTAATGGTGATATATCTTTCTTTCACCAAGTGATTCCTGGATCAGCGAGAACTGTCCTCAGCGTCATTGTTATTATTCTGGTTGAGCATCTGGTTCTTTTGCGTCTGCTGCCTTTAGGAAGGAAATGATGTCTTTACAGCCCTCCTGCTCTCATACTCGCATGGCTCTCATTCCTGTTGCCTATATTAAAAGGTGCATTTGCAAATGCATTTTGTATGGCTTTGCTTTTGAGAGTACTTATCAAATTGCAGCTGTAGTAAGTTCACACCATTGCTATGCAGAAAGCTGCCCCTTCCTGTAAATCACTGCCCTCTGTTGATAGTAGCTTTTACATCTGCACTGGATTCCAAAGTTACATCAATCTTACACAGGTGCTGCTGCACTTGCTAAATTATCTCTGGCTCATGCTAGCTATTTTCATAGCTGTGCTGGTTTTGGCTAGGATGGAGTTAATGCTCTTCACTGTAGCACCTGTAGTAGTCAGGGACCTTTCCAGCTTACCATACTCTGCCATGTAGGCAAGAGGCTGGGAGGGGCGGGACCACAGCCAAGAGAGCTGACCCGAACTGGCCAATGGGATATTCATTCCATACCATGTGATGCCATGATGAGTATATTAACCGGGGCAGTTGTTATGAAATGTTGTGTGGTGGTGATTGTGCCTGAAGGAGTGATGGTGTTGGTTGGTTGGTTCGTTCGGTGGTTGGTTTGCTGTGTCATGTGGTGTTTGTTTTGATTATTCAGTCCCCCTTCTCCCTTTTCATGGTTTTGTCACTCTTGTGATTATCCTTTCCATTGTGTTTTTGTTGTTGTTTTATTTTAATTATTAAGGTGTTCTTATCTCAACCCATGACCTTTCTCACTTTTACCCTTCTGATTCTCTCCCCCATCCTGCTGGTGGGGGAGGGAGTGAGCAGCTGTGTGGGGCTGAGTTGCTGGCTAAACCCCAACAGTTGCAGAATAGGAGGGAGGCAGCACAGGTGAGGCAGAACCATCAGGATCCAAAGTGTGACCTTGGCCTTCAAGCTGAGATTCATCTATGCAGGATCTTCTTGCTGCAACAATCTGTAAGCAATGCAGGACAGCTGCTACCAAGCAGACTGTGGTGGTGAGAGGACTCATGGCCCAAAGAGCAGAGAGAACCTTCTTGAGAAGAAGGTGAGAAGGGTTGCATGCCTTCACGTGGTATAGCTTCAGTACAGTCTCTTGCGCTGTGCTTTTAGCGAGATGGAGTTCTTTGCAGCGGAAACACATCGTCTTTCCACCCATATCCACCAAATTGCATCTTGGTAAACTGGACACAAGCTGAATGCCTTGGCATCCTGTTATAAGTACAGCCAGGTTCAGCAGAACACAGGCAATATTCATCAGAACAAATAGGGTAGCCAAAACTATCATTGGCCTCTTCCTTACCGTTAAGCCCAAGATTCCAGATAAGATTACAGAGGATCTGGCCCAGAAGAGAGAGGTGTTATTGACCTGCGGGATGCTGTTCAGCAACAGCACCCCAAAGTCCACCTGGATAGAGGATAGAGCAGCCCAGGGTGATCTGCAGCAGCCCCATCTTCTGGAGGCAACTCCGGTCTGGTGTGAAAGAAAGGTATCCCTTCAAGGCAGATGTTATATATCGCTCAGGAAAATGGGCCGCCATGGAGAAAGGTATCCAGTACCTGAGGGAAGTAGCTGTGCTTGAGGTGATTTATGGTGACCTGGACGATCAACAGTCATCCATAGATCCTGATGAAGCCCAGTGCACACAACCCATGTGGCGGATGTTTGTACGGCACACAGCATGTAATCTCATTGGCATAACTGGCCAGAAAAGATGACGAGGCACCAATGGTGGGGGATGTGATTGACAGACTCTGGGATTACGAAGCACTTGTCTCTTCCTCCTTCATCTTGGCTGTGGAGAAACTGTCCCAGGAGGTCCAGCAACTCAAAGAAGCTATGTCCTAGTCCCCACCTGTATGGGCCAGCATCTCAGCCATTAGGAGTAAGTGTCCCTTTGCTCAAGAGAGAGGATACACACCAGATGCCACTCTATGGTTGCACCTGCGTGACACTGGTATGTGAGCTGCAAGGGAAAACAATCACTCAAGGGTGGTTCTTCCAGGAAAGCTGCTGTTCCAGTTTCCAATGAGCAGTTCCCCAGAAAGAAGACTAGGAGCACTGATTTTATTTATGACCTTAACAGGGCAAATTTTGATTTGTGTTTACAAGAAGTGAGTAGCAAATACTATGGTCAGGAATAGAGGGGCCCTGCCTCCATCCAGGTGGAGGAAAGGGACAACCGGCTTTACTGGACTGTGTGGATCCGATGGCCTGGCACATCTGACCCACAGGAGTATAAGGCTCTAGTGGACACCGGTGCACAACGCACTCTTATGCCATCAAGTTACATAGGGGCAGAACACATCTACATTTCTGGAGTGACAGGGAGATCCCAAGAGCTAACTGTTTTTGGGTCCGAAGTGAGCCTAACAAGGAATGAGTGGGAAAAGCACCCCATTGTAACTGGCCCAGAGGCTCCGTGCATCCTTGGCATACACTACCTCAGGAGAGGGTATTTCAAGGACCCAAAAAGGTACAGGTGGGCTCTTGGTATAGCTGCCTTGGAGATGGAAGAAATGGAACAGCTGTATACCTTGCCTGGCCTCTCGAAGGACTCTTCTGTTGTGGGTCTGCTAAAGGACAAATAACAAAAGGTGCTGATGGCAACGGTGCACTGGTGGCAATATCGCACCAACCGAGGCTCCCTGATTCCCCTCCATGAGCTCATTCCTTTACTGGAGAGCGAAGGAGTGATCAGGAAGACCCACTCACCCTTTAACAGTCCCATATGGCCAGTGCAGAAGTCTAATGGGGAGTGGAGGCTAACAGTAGTCTATCATGGCCTACATGAAGTGACTCCAACGTTGAGTGCTGCTGTGCCGGATATGTTAGAATATCAATACGAACTGGAGTCAAAGGCAGCCAAGTGGTATGCCACAATTAATACCGCTAATGTGTTTTTCTCCATCCCTTTGGCAGCAGAGTGCAGGCCACAGTTTGCTTTCACTTGGAGGGTTGTCCAGTACACCTAGAACGGACTGCACCAGGGGTGCAAACACAGCCCTACCATTTGCCATGGACTGATTCAGACTGGACCCGAACAGGGTGGATCTCCGGAACACCTACAAGACATTGATGACATCCTTGTATGGGGCAACACAGCAGAAGACATGTTTGAGAAAGGGAAGGCAATAGTCCAAATACTTCTTAAAGCTGGTCTTGCCATAAAACAAAGTATGGTCAAGGGACCCGCACAAGAGGTCCCGTTCTTAGGGGTGAAACAGTAAGATGGATGTTGTCAGATTGCAATGGATGTGATCAACAAAATAGCAGCCATGTCTCCACCAACTAGCAAAAAAGAAACACAATAGTTTTTGGGTGTTGTAGGTTTTTGGAGAATGCCTATTCCAGATTACAGTCTGATTGTAAGCCCTGTCTATGAAGTGACCTGGAAGAAGGATGATTTCAAATGGGGCCGTGAGCAATGACAAGCCTTTCAACAAATTAAACAGGAAATGGTTCATGCGGTAGGCCTTGGGCCAGTCCGGGCAGAACAAGTTCTAAAAAATTTGCTCTAAACCGAAGCCAAGGAGAATGGTCCTACCTGGAGCCTCTGGCAGAAAGCACCAGGGGAGATTTGAGGTTGGCCCCTAGGGTTTTGGAGTTGAGGATACAGAGGGTCTGGAGCGCATTCTACTCCAACTGAAAAAGAGATATTGGCAGCATATGAAGGCGTTTGAGCTCCTTCAGAAGTGGTTGGTACTGAAGCATAGCTCATCCTGGTACCCCAACTTCTGGTGGTGGGCTGGATGTTCAAAGGAAAGATTCCCCTCTACACATCATGCACCTGATGTTACATGGAGCAATGGGTTGCACTGATCACCCAGAGGGCTCAAATAGGAAACTCCAGATACCCAGGAATGTTGGAAGTGATCATGGACTGGCCAGAAGGCCAAGATTTTGGATTATCACCAGAGGAGGAGGTGACATGTGCTGAAGAAGCCCCACTCTATAACAAACTGCCAGAAAAAGGGAAGCAACATGCTCTGTTCACTGATGTGTCCTGTTGTCTTGTGGGAAAGCATCGGAGATTGGAAGGCTGCTCTATGGCGTCCTACACGACAAGTTGCAGAAACTGCGGAAGGAAGAGGTGAACCGTGCCAGTTTGCAGAGGTAAAGGCCATCCAGCTGCCCTTTAGACATTGTTGAACGGGAAAAGTGGTATGGGGGACGATGGCTGAAATACAACTATGGGCAGGCCTGGCAGATTGACTAGATTTCACTCCCACAACCCTGCCAAGGCAAGCGCTGTGTGCTTACAATGGTAGAAGCAACCGCTAGCTAGAAGCATATCCTGTGCCCCGTGCCACCACTTGGAACACTATCCTAGGCCTGGAAAAAGAGTCGTGCACCCCAGAGAGAACTGTGTCACACAATGGGACTCATTTCTGAAACAACCTCATAGACAGTTGGGCCAAAGAGCATGGCATTGGGGGGGTGTATCACATCCCCTGTTCATGCACCAGCCTCTGGGAAAGTTGAAAGATGCAATGGACTCTTAAAGACTACACTGAGAGCAATGGGGGGTGGAACATTTAAACACTGGGATGCACATTTAGCAAAAGCCACCTGGTTAGTCAACATGAGGGCATCTGTCAATCGAGCTGGCCCTGCCCAGTCAGAACACTTATGTACTGTGGAAGGGGATAAAGTCCCTGTAGTGCATGTAAAAAATATGCTGAGGAAAACAGTCTGGGTTATTCCTGCCTCAAACAAAGGAAAAACTATTCATGGAGTTGCTTTTACTAAAGGACCTGGGTGGACTTGGTGGGTGATGCGGGAGGATGGAGGAGTCCAGTGTGTACCCCAAGGGGACTTGATTTTGGGTGAGAACAGCCAATGAACTGAATGGTATGATGTTAATTGCTATATAATATTGTATTTAATCTCTTCTGTGTTTGCTATATGCCATATCGATGGTATCACAGCAGGAATTTCCCAGATTAATTAAGAATGAACTTTGATTAAACTTAGCAAAGTGCAGCGGTGATGGAACAAGGATTGACTTCAGTATGCAACAATCTAACACCAAACACACCATCTTCCCTGACTTGAAAGACTGTTATGATCGATGGAACCCAAAGTCATGCGCTAAATGACCTCAGTGGATGTTTTGTGGGCATCTGTGACATTTTACAGGGATGGTCCATAGAGTAAGGGGATGGTATCTGTATATCTGCCACGCTGGAGCAGGTACACCTCTGAAGGCATTGTGGCCCATGGAGAAGGCCACACTGGAATAGGTGCACATCAAAGTGACTGTGGCTCTGGTTAAGCCTATGCCACAGCAGGTATACCCCTGAAGAGACTGTGGCTCACAGATAAGGCTCCACTTGGAGCAGGTACTCCCCTAAGGGACTGCAGTCTGTGGATAAGTCCAAGCCGGATCAGGGGCAAGGGGAGGAGTTTGTTGCAATGGTAAAACCTATGGTCTGGTCCAAAGGGACCGGGGTGGAGATTGTAATGGATATACCGTTAAATTGTTGTAACCCATTATTTCAGTTGCATGTTATAGGAATTACAATAGCAGGACCCACCCGAACCAATGGAGGACGAGCCTTACGAGAAGCAGTGCAAGTGCAGCAGTGACCCGACCTGAGCTAGTTTTGCTGCCCAATAACTACCCATAAGGTCGAGTGCTTATGGGTAAGGATAAGGGGGAAGGCCAACAAGGCAGATAGCCTGCTAGGAGTCTGTTATAGACCTCCCAACCAGGATGAAGAGCTAGATGAAGCATTCTACAAGCAGCTGGCAGAAGTATGACAATCGGTTGCCCTTGTTCTAGTGGGGGACTTCAATTTACCAGATGTCTGCAGGGAACACAACACAGCAGAGAAGAAACAGTCTAGGACGTTCCTGGAGTGTGTGGAAGATAACTTCCTGACACAGCTGGTGAGCCTACCAGGGGAGGTGCTTCATTTGACCTGCTGTTGATGCTGTGAAAAGCCAAAATCAGGACTCAATAGTCTAAGTGACTACTAAGCAGGTGCACCCAGCAGAGCATGGGAAGCTAGAAAAGTCCTAGACCAGTACAAGCACTACCCAGCAACAACAAAACATCGGTGTGTTATCAACACTGTTTTCATACTAAGTCCAAACCACAGCACTAAGCCAGCTACAGTGAAGAGAATTAACTCTATCCCAGCTAAAACCATGACAGCTGGTAAGTGAGCCTACCAGGGGAGGTGCCTCGCTTGACCTGCTGTTGATGCCGTGAAAAGCCAAAATCAGGACTCAATAATCTGAATGACTGCTAAGCAGGTATTCTTTATTGCAGCGCTGGACGCACAGGGGATCACTCCTCCTAATGTGCATCCCGCAAGTCATGATGGACAAAGCTTATATTGCTCAGTTACGTACATCTGCATTAGATTTCCTGGAACTAATCATAACACTTGCATCTTAATTACCCATGCGTTTTAAGTCCCTTCTTCCACATATGGTCATGAGTTGGCCCATCGAGTAATGTTGTCACAGTGTATTGCAAGGTGAGTTGGCTTCAACTGGTGTTCTGACTCTCATCTAGATGGAGGTGTCCTTAGGTCCTTTTGCCTTGGTTTGGACTGGCACCTGCTGCTAGGTTGTTTGCATCCCTCCAGGACGTTCCCCATCAGGCTTGCGAAGATTACGTCCTTGAGTGCATTCTTGCCTGAGGCCCCTTACAAGAGTGGCAGTCGTGAGGCTGTTGCGGGTTTGTCCTGGGTGCTTCTGAGTGGAACCTCAGGGGTCATGAGGTGGTTTCCAGACAGGAGTTTGGTAGTTCTGCAGTGGCCTTATCTTTATGGCTCTGTACACCTGCGTCGCAATTTTTGTTTCGGCGCTTCTTGTCTTGAAGCCTTTCTGACTCCCCCAAAGCAACAAGTTTTAGTCACAACAGCTCTAACTCTATCAAGCCCTCCTTTTCTGTTTGAGGACTTGTAGCTTACCTGCTACAGTCCTCGATATAAGAATTTACTAAGTCTCAAACGGAGACTATTATAGAAGTATTTTACGTTTGCTTGCAAATTTCATAATAATTCATCCTTTTCAAGGGCCCGAGTAAAATATTTCCCTGTTTCCACTTGGTGTCTAATCTTATTTCTTTTCCAGTTACCGTATGTTTCAGTTGAATTTTGACAACACCAAAGAAAAACTCTAAGAGAAACACAACCAAACATTACTAAAATCATTTGCGTAACCAATCCAATGAATAATTGTTTTAACTCTCTTAGATTAGGAAGCCAAGAAGTCGGTTTATCCCACAAATCTCAAAACCCTAAAGAAGTGTCATCTAGAGATACGTCATGGAATATTTATGGTTTTTTTTCCCAAAGTGCATTCAGATCTGCTTCTATCTGCTTGTCTTTATTGATATATGCACAGCAGCTGGTCTTAATGATCATGCATACGCCCCTTTCTTTGGCAGTCAATAAATCTAATGCCATTTGATTTTGCAACACATCTTTACTAAGGGATGACACCTCTCTATGCAAATTCCCAGAAAGGTTGGACTAGATGATCCCTGAGGTCCCTTCCAACCTGTGATTCTGTGATTATTATCATAATCATTATTATTATAATTATTATTGTATTGTAACTATTAAACTGGGCTTATCTCAACCCACGAGTTCTTTTGCTCTTCCGATTCTCTCCCCCATCCCACAGGGGTGGGGGGAGTGAGCGAGCGGCTGCGTGCTGTTCGGTTGCCGACTGAGGCTGAACCACGACAGTCCATGTTGGCACCCAACGTGGGGCACAAAGTGTTTGAGATAATAAACGGTTGCTGGTCACAGCATTGATTCATCTGTTCTTAATATTAGTTTGTCCAATCTACCACACTGATTTTGAAGTACAGGTTAAAAATTGCTGTTGGTTTTTGTAGTTTGCCGTGCTCTGCAGTGATTAGAGAGGTTTTGCCTAGGAGATCTGTTATTAAAACACTGGCCTTGAGCATTATCAGTTACTTGGGTCTTGCATGGAAGCCATTACTGTACTTCAGCTACCACCTCATGGAGACAAGTAGCAATTATACCTCCTCCTGTGAGAGGTTTTTATGGAGGAAATACAGAATGGCACCTTAGCTACCATCTTCTATAATGCCTCCTCCTTCATTACAACAACTTTTCAGTATCTTGAAAATCCTTGGGTAGTTAAGAGATACCTGTTGGTATTGCTTTGGCAGACGGTTTCAGTTCTGTCTAGGCTTAATAAGCAACTTAAGAATATCATCCTGAGATATGCCCCAAGGATCAATAGCTATGCGTGGCAGGTTATGCGGGATAGTATGGGCAAATGCCTAAGACGGTGGGCACCCCCAGTGTTGTGGGACTTCACCCCTGAACAAGTGCAGAATCCTGAAAAATAATTAGAATATTTGGAGGAAGTATGTTGTCACCCTGGCAATTCCAGAGAGATATAAATCACTGCAATGTGCTGGGGCCTGGCCCATGCCTATCGAGCCCTGTTTAACACTCTTCAGTACCCCAAAGGGGAAGGGAAGTCCTCTGGATCTAAAAAGACAAAGACAAGGAAAGCAACGAGCAGTGCAGCCACTCAAACCCCCAGGAGAGGCACTGCAGCTACTCCAACCCCGGTGACAAGCGTTGCAGCTGAATCTGAGGACGAACCTGTGCCAGTATCAGTCACCCCTATACACAAGAAGAAATCCTGGAAGAGAAAGTCAACTCGTTTAGAAAGAGATGATGGAAAGGCAGGGCTATCACTAGGATAGGAGGAGGAAGAAGAGGAAGAACCCGCACAAGATACGGAAACCACCCGACCCCCATCCTTGAGTGAGTTGTGGGATATGCAAAAGCATTTCGTTCGTCCTTCAGGTGAGCACATTATCACCTGGCTTCTCCGATGCTGGGATAACGGGGCCAGCAGTCTGGAATTAGAGGGGAAGGAAGCCAAACAACTGGGATCCCTTTCTAGGGAAGGGGGCGTTGACAAAGCACTTGGAATAGGGACACAAGTGCTCAGCCTCTGGAGGCAACTCCTGTCCGGTGAGAGAGAAAGGCAGCCCTTCAAGGAAGATATTGTATATCGCCTAGGAAAATGGATGACTATGGAGAAAGATATCCAGTACGTGAGGGAACTAGCCATGCTTGAGGTGATTTATGGTGACCTGGACAGTCGATAGTCATCCAAAGATCCAGATGTAGCTGAGTGCATACGATCCATGTGGCAGAAGTTTGTACGGAGCGCACCATCAACGCATGGGAACTCACTGGTAGTAATGTCCTGGAAAGATGGCAAGGCACCAATGGTGGTAAGGTGACTGATAGACTCCGGGATTACTAGGCCAATCTCTCTTCTTCCCTCCTCTCGGCTGTGGAGAAACTGTCCCGGGAGTTCCAGCAAGTCAAACAAGATATGTCCTACTCCCAAAATTTATGGACCAGTATCTCAGCCGTTGGGTGTAAGAGTCCTTTTGCTCAAGCAACACGATACATATGACGGAGTACCCTATGGTTTTAACTGCATGACCACAGAGATGACATGAGGAAGTGGGATGGAAAGCCTACCTTGACCCTAGAGGCAGGGGTATGTGAGCTGCAAGGAAAAACAATCACTCAGGGGGGTTTGTACAGGAAAGATGCTGCTCCAGTTTCCAGTGAGTAGGTCCCCAGACAGAGAAGTAGAAGTGATAATTTTATTCCTGATCTTAACAGAGACATTTGTGATTCATATTTACAAGAAGTGAGTGATGAGTACTATGATCAGGAATAGAGGGGCCCTGCCTCCAGCCAGGTGGAGGAAAGGGATATCTGGGCTTACTGGACTGTGTGGATCCCATGGCCTGGCACATCAGACCCACAGGAGTATGAAGCTTTAGTGGACACCGGTGCACAGTGCATCCTAATGCCATCAAGCTATATAGGGACAGAACACATCAGCATTGCTGGAGTGACAGGGGGATCCCAAGAGCTAACTGTATTGGAGGCCAATGTGAGCCTAACCAGGAATGAGTGGCAAAAGCACCCCATTGTGACTGGCCCAGAGGCTCCGTGCATCCTTGGCATAGACAACCACAGGAGAGGGTATTTCAAGGACCCAAAAGGGTACAAGTGGGCTTTTGGTATAGCTGCCTTGGAGATGGAGGAAATGGAACAACTTTCTGCATTGCCTGGCCTGTCGAAGGACCCTTCTATTGTGGGGTTGCTGAAGGTCAAAGAACAACAGGTGCTGATCGCTACCGCAACAGTGCACTAGTGGCAATATAACAATAACCGAGAGTCCCTGATTCCCATCCATGAGCTCATTCTTTGACTGGAGAACCAAGGAGTGACCAGTAAGTCCCACTCTCCCTTTAACAGTCCCATATGGCCAGTGCGGAAGTCTAATGGAGAGTGGAGGCTAATAGTAGCCTATCGTGGCCTGAATGAAGTCACTCCACTGTTGAGTGCTGCTGTGACGGGCATGGTAGAACATAAATACGAACTGGAGTCAAAGGCAGCCAAGTGGTACGCCACAGCTTATATCGCTAATGCATTCTTCTCAATCCCTCTGGCTGCATAGTGCAGGCCACAGTTTGCTTTAACTTGGATGGGTGTCCAGTACATGTGGAATTGACTGCCCCAGGGGTGGAAACACAGCCCTACCACTTGCCATGGACTGATTCAGACTGCACCCGAACAGGGTGGAGCTCCGGAACACCTACAAAACATTGATGATGTCGTCATATGGGGCAATACAGCAGAAGAACTTTTTGAGAAAGGGAAGGCAATAGTCCAAATCCTTCTGAAAGCTGGTTTTGCCATAAAACAAAGTATGGTCAAGGGACCCACACAAGAGAGTGACTTCTTTAGCGGTAAAACAGTAAGATGGTCAGATTCCAATGGATGTGATCAACAAAATAGCAGCCATGTCTCTACCAACTAGCAAAAAGGAATCACAAGAGTTTTGGGGCATTATGGGTTTTGGAGAATGCATATACCAATTTATATTCTGACTGTAAACCCTCTCTAACAAGTGACCCGGAAGAAGAATGGTTTCCTACGAGGCTGTGAGCAAGGGCAAGCCTTTCAATAAATCAAAAAGGAGATAGTTCATGCAATAGCCCTTGGGCCAGTCCAGGCAGGACAAGATGTACAAAATGTGCTATACACTGCAGCCGGGATGAATGGCCCTACCTAGAGCCTCTGGCAGAAACCGACCCGAGGTCGTCCCCTACGGTTTTGGAGTCGGGGATACAGAGGGTCCGAAGCCCGCTATACTCCAACTGAAAAAGAGATATTGGCAGCATATGAAGGGGTTCGAGCTGTTTCAGAAGTGGTTGGTACTGAAGCACAGTTGCTCCTGGCACCCCGACTGCCAGTGCTGGGCTGGATGTTCAAAGGAAACTTCCCCTCTACACACCATGCAACTGATGCTACATAGTGTAAATGGGTTGCACTGATCACCCAGCAGGCCTGAATAGGAAACCCCAGTCACCCAGGAATCTTGGAAGTGATCATGGAATGGCCAGAAGGCCAAGATTTTGGAATATCACCAGAGGAAGAGGTGACACGTGCTGAAGAAGCCCCACTCTTTAAAAAACTGCCAGAAAATGAGAAGCAATATGCCCTGTTCAATGATGGGTCCTGTTGTCTTTTGTGACAGCATCGGAGATGGAAGGCTGCTGTATGGAGTCATACATGACAAGTTACTGAAACTGCTGAAGGAGAAGGAGAATCGAGTCAGTTTGCAGAGGTAAAGGCCATCCAGCTGGCCTTAGACATTTTTGAACGGGAAAAGTGGTATGGGGGATGATGGCTGAAATACAAATACGGGAAGGCTTGGCAGACTGACTATATCACACTCCCACAAACCCACCAAGGCAAGCGCCATTTGCTTACAATTGTAAGCACAATTTTAAGTACAACTGTCTTGCTAGAAACATATCCTGTGCCTCATGCTGCCACCCGGAACACTATCCTGGGCCTCGAAAACAAGTCCTGTGGCGACACGGCACCCAAGAGAGAACTGAGTCACACAATGGGACTCATTTCCGAAATAATCTCATAGGCAGCTAGGCCAAAATGCATGGTATTGAGTGGGTGTATCACATCCCCAATCACGCACCAACCTCTGGGAAAATCAAAAGATACAATGGATTATTAAAGACTACGCTGAGAGCAATGAGTTGTGGAACATTTAAACACAGGGATACACATTTAGCAAAAGTCACCTGGTTAGTCAACACTAGAGCATCTGCCAATTGAGCTGGCTCTGCCCAGCCCAGTCAGAAAACTTATGCACTGTGGAAGGGGATAAAGTCCCTGTAGTGCACGTAAAAAATATGCTGGGGAAAACAGTCTGGGTTCTTCCTGCCTCAGGCAAAGGCAAACCCATTTGTTGGATTTCTTTTACTGAAGGACCTGGGTGTACTTGGTGGGTGATGCGGGAGGATGGAGGAGTCCAGTGTGTACCCCAAGGGGGCTTGATTTTGGACGGAAACAGCCAATGAACTGAATGGTATGCTGTTAATTGCTGTATAATGTTGTGTGTCAACACTACTATGGTTGCTATATTCCATATCGATGGTATCATGGTGGGAATCTTTCAGTGAACCAAGGAAAGTGCAGCAGTGATAGAGCAAGGACTGACTTCAGCATGCAACAATCCAACGCCACACGCACCATCTCTCTGAAAGACTCGTAAAATAGATGGAACCCAAAGTCATGGACTAAATGAACTCAATGGACATTTCACAGACATTTTACAGGGGTTTTCCATAGACTAGGGGAATGATAAATGCAATCAGTATATTCTATTAAAGGATGAGAAGGCGGCTAGGGGTTATTGAAATTGTATTGGACAGTATGGGACCTGATCATGACTTAAATGATATGGAATTGGGGTGGATACTGCCATGGGTTTATCTGGGATAGAGTTAATTTTCTTCACTGTACCTGCCATAGTGCTGTGCTTTGGCCTTAGTATGAAAACAATGTTGCTAACACACTGATGTTTTAGTTGTTGCTAGGTAGTGCTTATACTAGTCAAGGACTCTTCTAGCTTCCCATGCTCTGCCAGGTGCAGAAGAAGCCGGGAGGGGAGGTGGCACAGCTAAGAGAGAGGATTGAAACTGGCCAAAGGGATATTCCATATCATGTGACGTCATGCCCAGTATGTTAAGTGGGAGGGGCTGGCCAGGGGTGGGAGGCAGCAATCCCGGCTCAGGTACAGGCAGCGTTGGTTGGCAGGTGGTGAGCAGCTGTATCGTTTGTGGTTTTGGCTTTTTTCCCTTTTTCTTTTCCTTATATTATCATTACTGTTATTATTATCATAATCAGTATTATCATTATTGTAAAATGTGTTCATCTGATTCGTGTCAATACGGAACAATGCTAGGGCCACATGGTGAAGTGTGACCCTCTAACATTTGACCTTTCTGTTTGTGCTTGTGCAACTGAGGGCCGTTCAATTGACTTGTTAACTGTCTTAATGGTTGGAATGTTGATTGGCGATTTGTTAAGTTAATTGTTAAGAAAGAATTTTAGTTAGGAGTAGAAACTAACACCTGAGAATTTTAACACGATAATAAATAACACTTAGGCCAGACAAGAGGGCATTAGCAGTGAATGCTTCATTGACAAGAAGCCTCCTAAAAGGATACAATTCAGTAGAACTTCAAGGACTAACAGTGGAAACATCCTGCTACAAAGGAGAGTGCCAAGATAAGGGAAGGCCACAAATCAGCCAGCAGTGATAACAGGGAACTTCTTGGGTCAGGAGGCGCTGAAGCATGGAAACTGGGGAAAAGGTAATTCCGGCAGGGGGAGATTGCGACCACCGACCCAATTCAGGACCAAAAAGACTTGCCCCCCCCCACACCCGTAAAGAGCATGCGTGCTAATCTACATGGCAAGCGTGGCTAATTTAACTACGGCTGACCAACGGCAAGTGGGATGCTTATCACTGACCAATGAGTGTAAACTTAGGCATGATTTTACTAATTGTTATAAATTAAGTAACTGAATATAAACCCTGTAATTTTGTATGACGGGATGCACGTTAGGCGGAAGAATCCCCCGTGCATCCAGCGCTGCTTACTTGTCTCTATTCAATAAATTGTAAACTTCAATTGGAATTCCGTTGAAGGCTAAATTAATTATCACAGTGGCCCTCGTTCTTTCCAAATTGCTCCATGAGGATGGACAACTCCAAAGGCGCATTTGGAATCTGTCCATATATTTATTTTTTTTCCCTTTTGCCAGCTCCAGGGGCCTTGTCAGGGCGATAATTTCAGCCTTTTGAGCTGATGTTCCAGCAGGTAGTGATTGAGATTCAGTTATTTCGTTCGCTGTTGTCACTGCGTATCCGGCCTTTCGAATACCTCGTCGGACAAAGCTGCTTCCGTCCGTGAACCAGGAATCTTGTGCATCTTCCAGAGGTGGTTCTTTCAAATCTGGTCTACTGGAGTGCACAGTCTCTATAGTTTCAAGGCAATCATGAGTTAACGGTTCAGAAGTCACTCCACTGAGGGAAGAAGCTGGGTTCATAACATTGGTTACTTCAACAGTAACATCATCCGATCCAATTAAAATGGCCTGGTATTGTAGAAAACGGGATGGGGAAAGCCAGTGATTCCCTTTCTGTCCCAACACAGGTGATACTGTGTGTGAAACCAGTACTGTGCTCTTTTGACGACCTAAGGTGAATTTCCGGGCCTCCGGAATATTCAAGACCACAGCCGCCACAGCTCGCAGGCACCCTGGCCACCCCTTGCTTACTTCGTCAAGCTGTGTAGAAAAATAGGCCACAGCCCTTCTGTAGGGTCCTAGCCGTTGAGCTAGGACTCCCAGAGCTATACCTTGTCTTTCATGGGAAAACAGCCAGAAAGGTTTAGTCACAGCAGGTAGGCCCAGGGCCGGGGCCTTCATTAGTTCCTTTGTAAGTGTCTTGAATGCATTTGGAGCTTCTTTGGACCAGGCTAATCGAGTGGGGTTGTTCTTCCAAAGTTCGTACAAAGGTCTTCCTATTATTCCATAATTATAAATCCATAACCGGCACCAACCTGACATTCCCAAATAGATCCTGAGTTATTTTACCGTCTGAGGGAGGGGGGTTCTGCAGATGGTTTCTTTTCGTTCTCTTCATTGTTCCCGTTGTCCTCCAGATATTTCATATCCAAGGTAGGTTACTTGTTGCCGCACCACCTGAGCTTTCTGTTGAGAGACTCGATACCCATTTAGTCCCCATGAGGTCAACAAACTGGTAGTCCATTGTATACAGTCAGGTTTTGTTTCAGTTGCTATTAGTAAGTCGTCCACATACTGTAAAAGGACTCCTTCCCTGGAGGGAGGATCCCACGTTTCAAGTTCCCCAAAGATTGTTGGACTATTTTTAAAACCTTGGGGTAACACTGTCCAGGGTAAGCTGAGTGTTCCTACCAGTGGTAGGGCTTTCCCATTCAAATGCAAATATATTTTGACTTTCTTTGGCTAAAGGCAAACAGATGAATGTGTCCTTTAAATCCACTACTGTAAACCATACTTGATTATCCTGTAATTTAGTAAGTAAGGTATGAGAATTAGCTACCACAGGGTGTAGGTCCTTAATAATTTTGTTCACTTCTCTTAAATCTTGTACTACCCAATAAGTTCCATCTGGCTTTTCTACCAGTAATATAGGGGTACTATATTCTGATTCACATTCTATTAATAGTTCGAGCTGTACAAAATTATTAATCGGTCCTTCTATTCCCTTCCGGTGTTCTAACTTCAAGGGGTATCGTTTTTGTCATGCTGGGCTTATCCCTTCTTTAAGTTCTACTGCTATGGGAATGGCATTCTTTGCCCTCCCTGGGGTTCCTGCAGCCCATACTCCTGGATATACCTGACTGATAATCTCTTCAATTTTGGGCACCGATACAGCGGACTTTTCAGGGTGCATTAGGGCCAAACTTAAAATTTCAGTTATTTGGTTCCCGTCTGCCTTTAGTTCCATGGTTCCCTGTTTAAAGGCTATTTCTGCTTCCAGTTGTTCCAATAAATCCCGACCCAATAATGGCTTGGTTGATTTCGGTAAATATAGAAATCGGTGTATTCCAATCCGCTTTCCTAATTTAAATTTGAGCGGCTTCAAAAAGAATGCCCTTTCCTGTTGGCCAGTAGCTCCTATTACATTCACAAAATCTTTACTTATAGCTATCAGTTCTGGATTCAAAACAGAGAAAGAAGCACCTGTATCTACTAAGAATTCTACCTCTCTCTCTTGTCTCGCTAGCTTTATTTTAACCAGTGGATCTGCTAGGGTAGATGCCCCAGGTCCCCATCAGTCGACTTCTGTTTCAGCTATCAAGGTCTGCGGGGTCTCCTTGTGCTTTGGGACGTTGCCAAGAGGGTGCCACAACTCATCAGGAAAACAGACTACTATCCACTATTACTATTTCACATAGGCATGAACGACACTGAGAGCCGTAACCTGGGTAAAATCAAGGGAGACTTTTGAGCCCTGGGGGAGCAAGTGAAAAACATTGGCACCCAAGTGATCTTCTCTTCTATTTTGCCAGTTTGAGGTAAGGGAGCAGCCAGAAACAGGCGCATAATGTATATCAACTCCTGGCTACGTGGCTGGTGCCACCGGGAGGGGTTTGGCTTTTATGACAATGGGGTGTTCTTCAATGATGACGACATGCTAGGGAGGGATGGAATCCATCTGTCTAAAAGGGGTAAGGGAATCTTCAGCAGTAGGCTGGCTAACTTGGTGAGGCGGGCTTTAAACTGAAGGACTTGCGGGGTGGGATCCGTTGCGAAAACACTCACGCCAGCACGTCCAACGGGGGAGTAAGTCAGGCCAAGCGGTGTGGTGGTAAAGGTTCCTTAGCTGTCTCCCAAGAGGTGAAACAGAAGAGTAATCAGCTCAAGTGTATGTCTACAAATGCACGCAGTCTAGGAAACAAACAGGAGGAACTGGCGCTCTGTGCCCACTCAGAAGGGTATGACATCATAGGAGTAACTGAAACATGGTGGGACAACTCAACTGACTGGGGGATCGCAATGGACGGTTACAGGCTCTTTCGTAAGGACAGGCAGGGTAGAAGAGGTGGAGGAGTTGCACTCTACATCAAGGAAGACCTTGAATGTATCTAAGTCAACTGTGGTGATTGCGACTGCTCTATCGAATGCCTCTGGGTTAAAGTGAAAGGGGTCATCTCCAAGCAGGACCTCACAGTGGGCATCTGCTACCGACCTCCTAACCACGATGACGAAGCCGACGAAGCAATATTTGGGGCACTAAAGCAAGCTTCTGGCCAACAGAACCTGGTCCTGATGGGTGACTTCAACTACCCAGACATCTGCTGGAAGAACAATACGGCAGCTCGCATGTCATCCACCAAGTTCCTGGAATGTAGAGAGGACTGTTTCCTGATACAAATGTTAGATGTGCCAACCAGGAATGAGGCACTGCTGGACTTGCTATTCACAAACCGAGAAAGCCTGCTTTGTAATATCTCGGTTAGTGATAGCCTTGGCTGCAGTGACCACAATATTGTGGAGTTCGGGATCCTGCTGAGCATGCTGAAGGTCACCCCTAAGACAAGGGTTCTGGATTTTAGGAGAGCAAACTTCAGTTCACTCAGGGCTCAGTTGGGAGGGATTCAATGGGAAGCTTCCATGGAAGACAAAGGAGCTAGTGAGTGCTGGGAATTCTTCAAGAACTCTCTCTTGGAAGCACAAAGCCAATTCATCCCCTAGAAAGGAAAAGGAAGTAAGCGGAGCAAGAGGCCCCCATGGCTCAACCATGACCTCCTGGGTCTACTCAAATCCAAAAGGGAAGCCTACCAGAGATGGAGAAGTGGAGGATTAGCCGTCGAGAGCTACAAGGGCATTGCCAGAGTGTGCAGAGATGCAGTTAGAAAAGCAGAGGCATTCATTTTTCCAATGTCCTTCCTCCCAACAATACGCACGCTGATTCTTTCCCAGTCCCCCTCTATTTCCAAAGGGCCTTCCCTTTCCTCGTCCTTTCAATCCTCCTCTGTTTACCATTCCTCTCTGTTCCAAGGCTGCCACCGTAGCTGTCGCCATCACTTTTGTCAGTTTTCCTCTATCGGCATTCTCCCAATTCCTGAATCCTCTCCATGCCTCCTCAAGCAATTTCTCTAAGTTTCTTATTTCGGGTTCTTTTCACTTCTGTAGCTTCTTTCTTATAGCTGTAGACGATTGCCCCAAAAATAGAGAAACAAGTTGTTGTTGTCCCACATCCGAGGAGGGATCTAGGGTAGTGTGTTTTTGCATGGCATTTCTCAGTTGATCCAAAAATTCAGGAGGGGTCTCTTTCTGACCCTGTTTGACAGCATACAATGCTGACCAATTTACAGCTTTTGGAATTGCATCTTCTAATCCAAATTTTATCCAATCTCGGTATCTTTTTAATAATCTATCATCACGCCCGTCATTGGGGGCCCAATGTGGGTCCGTCAGGTGAATGTAATCGTCCACATTCCCTTGTAAGGTTCCCCCAGTAATTTGGGCCTGCACATGAGTTTGTGCAGTTTTTAATACTAATTGTTCTTCTGTTTCCATCATTTCCCCCAAAATCAAATCTACATCTCTCCAATCGGGGTCCTGTATTTTTTAGTCTTAATTCATATCGTTTTGCCAGTCAAGAGGTGTCATCCCGGTATCCCCTAGCTACCTCTCTCCAGGCATCTAAATCAGTAGTGGAGAAGAGTACTTTTCCTCTGGCTGGACCTCCTACCCCCATTACCTCTCGCAATGGGGCTAGGAGTTGGGGAGCCTTCTGAGTTTTACTCCGAGTTCGTGCTGTGACCGGAGTAAAAGTATTCATCGCTCCCTCCTCCTCACTACTACTGTCTGTTTCAAAAGTGGTGGGTGTGGGAGAGGCAAGTTTGTTACTAAGCGGGGGGTAATCCCAAATCTTCAGGCTGATCCTCTATCTCCTCTCGCTTCTTTCTAGGGTTTACTGTTTTCAAACACCTCTGCCCAATACTACATGCTGAACAGCATCTCCTTATTTTCTCCCGCTCCTTCTTTTCACTTCTCTTTTTCTAAAGATAAAACCAGGGCATCTTCTGGTGGAATATTAATACCACAATCTCCCTGCCACTCCGGATGATTCCGCAAAGTGGAAAACATATCTGCATACATAACCTCATCCCACATTCTTTCTTTCCTTACAAAAACATACAGTGTTTTCTTATTCACACTCCCACCTGGCGGTCCCCCTATATCTTTCCAGTGTGCTAGGATACATCCTAGGGGGCTTTTCTTTGGAATTTTGCTGCTCTGCTTCCCCCCCATTCCGTTTTCTTATTTACGAGGCACACAAGATGACAACGTGTACGTAGATGGCACACTATTGGTCCCTAATAAAGTTAACAATCACTTTGGTTACGCTATGGTTATGGCTCTGCAGCTATGCTGCATCTCAGTCACTCGTTCATTCACCAGTCACACCAGAGTTAACTCAGCTCATTCATACTTAGTTATCAATTTTACAATGCCTGACGGGTATATCCAAATTCAATGTGAACAAGCCAGTATCCGAGTTCAGTATCAATAAATCCGTACCACCAAGAGTACAAAACTTACGCGGCTTACAGAAGCATCACAGGCCCAACGAGCTAGAAATAGTTCACCCTTATGTTGCCAGTCCAGACCCACCTCAGCCACTTCAATCTTGGAAGCCTGATCTACCTGCTGGTTGTTCCGATGTTCTTCAGTGGCTCGAATTCCAGGGACGTGAGCCTCCACAGGACGTACCTTTACAACCAGGTTCTCTACCCGGGCAGCAATATCTTGCCACAATGTGGCAGCCCAGAATGGTTTGCCTCTGTGCTGCCAGTTGCTTTGCTTCCATTGCTGTAACCACCCCTACAGGGCATTTGCCACCATCCAGGAGTCAGTACAGAGATAGAGCACTGGCCACTTTTCCCATTTGGCAATGTCTAAGGCCAGCTGGATGGCCTTTACCTCTGCAAACTGGCTCGATTCAACTTCTCCTTCAGCAGTTTCTGCGACTTTTCGCATAGGACTCCATATAGCAGCCTTCCATCTCTGATGCTCTCCCACCAGATGACAGGACCCATCAGTGAACAGGGGATATTGCTTCTAATTTTCTGGCAGTTTCTTATACAGCGGGGCTTCTTCAGCACATGTAACCTCCTCCTCTGCTGATATTCCAATATCTTTGCCGTCTGGCCTGTCCGTAAACACTTCCAAGATTCCAGGGCGACTGGGCTTTTTCAATTCTATTATAGTGGGCTTCGGACCCTCTGTATACCCGACTCCAAAACCCTAGGGGTCGACCTTGGGTCTCCCCTGGCACTTTCTGTCAGAGGCTCCAGGTAGGGCCATTCTCCCCGGCTGCAGTACAGAGCACGTTTTTTACATCTTGTCCTGCCCAGACTGTCCCAAGACTGTAGGGGAATAGACAGGGATCAGCGACCGGAAGATCACGGGATGTGACGGAAAGATAGACACCTCCCCATAGGAGTGGCAGGAACAGGAAGTGCAAGAGCTATATAAGCGTGTGACGCAGCTAAATAAACGGACATTTTGTATCCATCATATTGATGTCTGTGCATCACTGTCCCCAGGGTGGGTAGAGCCCTGTGTCCTGGAGATATGCGGCCCAAGATAAGTTCTCCCATGGAAGCGTACAGCAACACAAGACCTACTGCATGAACTATTTCTCATTTAATATGGTCAAAGGTTTGTAATTTTTCATGGCCCCATTTGAAATTATTGCCCTACCAGGTCACTTGATAGAGAGGGTTTACCATCAGACTATAATCTGGAATATGCGTTCTCCAAACACCCACAATGCCTAAAAGCTCTTGTGTTTCCTTTTTGCTAGTTGGTGGAGACATGGCTGCTATTTTGTTGATCACATCCATTGGGATCTGACGAAGTCCATCTTATATGTTTCACCCATAAGAATGCACAAAGCCTCTGGGCCAGTCACAATGGGGCGCTTTTGCCACTCATTCCCAGTTAGGCTCACTTCAGCCTCCAATACAGTCAGCTCCTGGGATCCCCGTCACTCCAGAAATACAGATGTGTTCTGCCCCTGTGTAGCTTGATGGCATTAGGGTGCATTGTGCACCGGTGACCACTAGAGCCTTATAGTCCTGTGGGTCGGACGTGCCAGGCCATCGGATCCACACAGTCCAGTAAAGCCGGTTGTCCCTTTCCTCCACCTGGATGGTGGCAGGGCACCTCTATTCCTGATCATAGTATTTGATACTCACTTCTTGTAAATACTAATCAAAATTCGCCCTGTTAAGATCACAATTAAAATCAGTGCTCCTACTCTTCTGTCTGTGGAACTGCTCACTGGAAACTGGAACAGCAACTTTCCTGGAAGAACCACCCTGAGTGATTGTTTTTCCTTGCAGCTCACATACCAGTGTCACGCAGATAAAACCGTAGAGTGGCATCTGGTGTGTATCCTCTCTCTTGAGCAAAGGGACACTTACACCTAATGGGTGAGATACTGGTCCATACAGGTGGGGACTAGGACATAGCTTCTTTGAGTTGCTGGACCTCCTGGGACAGTTTCTCCACAGCCAAGATGAAGGAGGAAGAGACACGTGCTTTGTAACCCCAGAGTTTGTCAATCACATCCCCCACCATTGGTGCCTCTTCATCTTTTCAGGCCAGTTATGCCAATGAGATTACATGCTGTTCTCCGTACAAACGACCGCCACATGGGTCACGTGCGCTGGGCTTCATCAGGATCTTTGGATGACTGTAGATCATCCAGGTCACCGTAAATCACCTCAAGCACAGCTACTTCCCTCAGGTACTGGATACCTTTCTCCATGGCAGCCCATTTCCCTGAGCGATATATAACGTCTGCCTTGAAGGGATACCTTTCTTTCACACCAGACAGGAGTTGCCTCCAGAGGCTGGGGCTGCTGCAGATCACCCTGGGCTGCTCTATCTTCTATCCAGGTGGACTTTGGGGTGCTGTTGCTGAACAGCATCCAACAAGTGAACACCACCTCTCTCTTCTGGGCCAGCTCCTCGGTAATCTTATCTGGAATCTTGGGCTTAACGGTAAGGAAGAGGCCACTGATAGTTTTGGCTAACCTGTTTGTTCTGATGAATATTGCCTGTGTTCTGCTGAACCTGGCTGTATTTGTAATGCAATGCCAAGGCATTCAGTTTGTGTCCAGTTTACCAAGATGCAATTTGGTGGATATGGGTGGAAACAAGATCTGTTTCTGCTGCAAAGAACTCCATCTCGCTAAAAGCACAGAGCAAGAGACTGTACTGAAGCTATACCACATGAAGGCATGCAACCCTTCTCACCTTCTTCTCAAGAAGGTTCTCTCTGCTCTTTGGGCCATGAGTCCTCTCACCACCACAGTCTGCTTGGTAGCAGCTGTCCTGCATTGCTTACAGATTGTTGCAGCAAGAAGATCCTGCATAGATGAATCTCAGCTTGAAGGCCAAGGTCACACTTTGGATCCTGATGATTCTGCCTCACCTGTGCTGCCTCCCTCCTATTCTGCAACTGTTGGGGATTAGCCAGTAACTCAGCCCCACACAGCTGCTCACTCCCTCCCCCACCAGCAGGATGGGGGAGAGAATCAGAAGGGTAAAAGTGAGAAAGGTCATGGGTTGAGATAAGAACACCTTAATAATTAAAATAAAACAACAACAAAAATGCAGGGAAAAGGATAATCACAAGAGTGACAAAACCCAGAACAGGGAGAAGGTGGAATGAACAACCAAAACAAATACCACATGACACAACCACCCACCACCAACCAACCAGACCCAACAACACCACTCCCCAAGCTACAACCACCACCACACGACATTGCACAACAACTGCCCCGGTTAATATAGTCATCATGGCATCACATGGTATAGAATGAATATCCCAATGGCCAGTTCGGGTCAGCTCTCTTGGCTGTGGCCCTGCCCCTCCCAGCCTCTTGCCCAAGTGGCAAAGCACAGGAAGCTGGAAAGGTCCCTGACCACCACAGGCACCACAGTGAAGAGAATTAACCCCTTCTCAGCCAAAACCAGCACAGATGCTGAGTGCACTTCCCACATTTGTTTTGATAATCATAGTTTGATTTCAATAACACTTACTATGCAAACTAACATACTCATTATTATATTCCATAAATTCAGGAAATGTGTTGCTAAAGAAATGCCAAGAGGTTGATCTGTGACTAGAAGAGACCACATGGAGAGCATCCTGCATTTGCTATCACGTATCTTATGGGGAATAAGGCAGAGTCTATACCATGGCAGCCTCGTAATAGATATTCCTGCTTCTTCAGGGCATGTCTCTTCTAAAACTGCGTTGCATTAGCAGAAAGAGCAGCCTTCATTAGTGTAATTGGGCAGCCATGAAAATTCAGGCATGTACATGAGGACAACAGATGAGGACAGCAGGCCCTTCACTGCCTGTAGCTGTGCACAGGCACAAGGAAAGAAAGAGGAGGAGGAGAATGCCTAAGCCCTCAGCCCATGGATAGCTCCAGGGAGAAAATGCAGTATCTGGCCCACCTATATGGCTATGATTTTCCTCTTGCCCTGGTAACATTACTACACTGGGGATCTCCATTGGGCTGGCCACATGAGCAGCCCAGTGAGGGCTATCACTTAGCAGTTTCTGCTCAAAGGTACACTATTGCTGTGCAGGTAAAGGGCACCACTACCTGTGGTCAGTGTCATCCCATCAATTTCTCTTCTGGGTCCTCCAACTGTCAAACCTCTTCCTCCCAGTGGCAGCTGCAGCCTCCTGTGCCGAGTCCCTCAGGCTGTGCCACTCTGGCTGAAAAAGAGGAAGATTTTAGTTTCCTGGTGTCATTGTTCAGCCTCAGCTGGCAACTGAACACCATGCAGCCGCTCGCTCCCTCCCCACACCACCACCTCTTCCTGAATGCAGTCTCAGAGCTCTCTGACGGAGCTCACCCAACATCAGGAGAGGAGCAAGAGCTGAGCGCTCACTCTGCGATGTCTTGGAAGGGACAGGGTTTGTATGGTGAATACCTGAAGCAGGCTGAGAGGTCTTGGTTTGAGGCACGGGCCATCAAAGGGAGGAAAGAAAGTAAATGCCAATGCCATTCTCCTCCTTCATTCAGAGCAGACAGTCTTGCCTTGCTTCAGGCTTGCACGTTATGATCTCCTACAGCGCAAGCTGTATTCCCCATCTCAGAGGAGAGGATAAGCTATCATTGTGAGCTAGAGGACTGCCAGTCCTGGGTGCACATGAATTTCTCTTTCAGATACTTACAGCAGAATTTTCACAATTGCTGAAGTGGCTTAAGAACGCGCATGGCCCAGCATCCCACAGTAACTTGTGCTCCCAACTCACCGATGCGGTTTTGGAAAACCTACTTTCATTGCAAATGTGCAGCCTGAACTTCAAGGTGCTGAGCGTTGACGGCTGCTATTGACTTCAGGAAAAATTCAGTTGTCCAACTTGAAAACTCAGAACCACATGGTCTAACTGTTGTGTCTTCAGTGAAGGATCTCAGGGGGAGCACTGATTCTGTAGAACAGGGGCCTTGTAATTTAAATTACAGGAATGATAATGTAAGAGATTCTTTTACTCCATTTTGAATGCTGACTTTAAATATCCTCTTTACTGAAAAGATAAAGTCCTTGTTAAAATACACTTGGCTTGCTTAATGAATCATTGGAAAACATGGAATTTAGAACTTGAATACTGTTTGATCCCACCTGAATTCAATGGCTCCTTCATTGTTCCCAGGAGCTGTATTTCAACAACATTTTCATTTATAAGGCGCTATTTGCTTAAGAAATTGTTACAGGAAAAAGATTTTCTTGCAGCCTCGGGACTCCCTCTAGTGTCATTACAGTCAGGCTCTTTGGGGATCTATGGACCACTGCAGTTTTGTGCTTGTTTTCAATGAAGACTACAGAGCATACATCCGTAACTTCTTGTTTGTACCTAAGATGTGAAGAAGCTTTGGCCCGCTGTGCTGCCCCTCCACTCAGGACATCCAAGTTGAATATTTGCCCTCTGATACAGTGTTTAATTAAAATTAAGACTGAAAGACAAAATGTCATTTTAATGGAATAAATGTTGCGTTACTACTGCTTTGTCTAAAAACTATTAATGTCTTCTGTTTAGCTGGAGATCTTTATGTTATTAGCACAGGATGTCTCCTGATTGCTTGCAGCCAGCGTTCAATCTTTCCCATCAGAATTATCCAGGCCTGCCTTCTAAGCGTTTGTTACTTATCCACTACTGTAATTTCAGCCTAATTTAACCAAAACCAAAGAAATCTGATACAGGCTGTTTCAGAACATGTAGAGAGTGTTGGTTTTTTAAATTGGTTGAAAGCCTATGGGAACCCTAAGGAAGCCTTGGCTGCAGCAGCAATTTGCAAAGAGTATTGCTGGCTGAGAACTGAATAGAAACTAATCTCTCAAGTGATTTCTGGTACCACATGGAACTCCTTTCTTCTCAGTGAAACCTTTCTTCAACCAAAGCCAATAAGAAGAGACTGATGCGTAGTGTATTATAGTGCTCAGTAATGGCATGCCTTCTGCTTTAACTAATAGACTGATAGGCTGTCAGATGCAAATAAGCAGATCTCCCTCATTAATATGAAAGAATCAGTGATTTTTCGCATTTTCACAGAAGTACTCAGCACTGAGGCTGACTACTGGTTATGCAGCAGGCATACAGGAACCATCCTACAGAGGAGGAAGAAAGAACACAAGCCAGAACATTTTACATACTGGATTTCTGCCTGTCTGACCACATGACAAGGATTTTTGTTTATGACACAAGCCCTGTCATGCTTTCAAGGCATAAGAAATCCTTGAGTAATAAAAGCCAAAGATGATAGGAGGGAAAAAAAAAACCACACCCAACCCCCTCCCCCCAGGAACTGTAGAAACAAAGCAAACTTCAGATTTACATTTCTTAAGAAACCTAAGCCTTGCTGAAAGCAAGTAGGACTCGGGCTTAGAAATTTCTGAATGTCTTAAGAAGATGTGGCTTAAAGCCATAGGCCATGTAGGCCTTTCTCAAAATGTGGCCTTTGTCTTCTCAGAAGTCTCTTAATATTTGTTTTAAATGACCATGGAGATTTCGGTCTGAGTCACAGCATCACTGAACGGTTGAGGTTGGAAGGCATCTCTGGAGACTGTCCAGTCTAACAGCAGGTTGCTCAGGGCTGTGTTCCATCAAGTTTTGAATCTCAGCAAGGATGGAGACTACCGAGCCTGTCCGGGTAACCTGTTCCAGTGTTTGACCACCCCCAATATGAGGAAGATTTCTGTGTTTAAATGGAATTTCCCATATTTCAGTTTGCGCCCATTGGCTCTTGTGCTTTCACTGCATACCGCTAAGAAATCTGGCTCTTTCTTCACATGCTCCCATCAGCTATTTATACACACGGGCGAGATCCCCCTGAGCCTTCTCTTCTCCGGGTTGAACAATCCCAGCTCTGTCAGTCCCTTCTCCTATGTCAGAGTGGATTGTCTTTCTTTGAACAAGAGGTAATTTTGAAACGAGCCTAATTTGTTTAAGGAAAGTATTCGTTCAGCGAGTGCTGGGTTACTCACTAGATAGATATATCTAACATATTAATGGACTGATTACATTTTTGTGACTATATCAGTGTAGCTACAATGTGGAAGAGATGTTAAGTTTCACGTGCCCTAAAATAAATGTATCGTATTCCCAAATTTCATTGTATGACATGGACCATGAGGTATTTCATAGAATCATAGAATCATTAAGGTTGGAAAAGACCTCTAAGATCATCAAGTCCGACCGTCAACCCAACGCCACCACGCCTCCTAAACCATGCCCTGAAGTGCCATGTCGACATGTTTTTTGAACACCTACAGGGATGGTGACACCACCACCTCTCTGGGCAGCCTGTTCCAACGCCTGACCACTCTTTCGGTAAAGTCTCGTTCTTTTCCACAGAAGTTTGATAGCTCAGTATCCAGTCTGATACCTCCAAACACATTACTCATTTGATTTCCTCTTCTCTGAACTCAGACCTCCAGCTGGCGATCCAGTCCAGCACAGAAGTGCCCCCCACTTACATGGTGTCCTGCACATGGCCTCACCAACCCCTCATGCAATATCGGGGCTTTCACACGCCCTGTCCCACTGTCTCTGCATTCAGCCCCAAAACACCTCTTACGTACGGGCTGCTCCCGTTTACCTACCTCCTGCCGCTCATGCAAATGTCTTGCTGCACTATATTTTTCCTAACGTGGTTGTGAATATTACTTCCCAAGGCCTACAATGCAAGAGAGGCTGTCCTTCTTGAGGTTTATCCAAGGACTCTCATGGCCACACACCTGGAAGCCTACTTTTCCAGCCTCAGTCATATTATCGATGGTTTTTCCACATTAAATCCTTTTATTGCCCTTCTTGTTCACATCTGAGACTGACGCTTTTTCACAATTCCTTCTCCGGATTTTCACAAATCTTCTTCAAGTACCAATCTGAAGAGAATTAAGTTTATTAGGCCTCTGCCTTTGAGATCTTTAATAAAGCTGTTAAACGATATCTGGGTGAAGATCACTACCTATGATTTCCCTCTGGACATGGATCCCCCCTCCTGCCATGTATTCTAAATAAATAAATACATTATTCTAAAAACATAAAGACAGCAAAGCCTGCCAAAAATTGCTAAGGAAAATCTAGACTAAACGATGACTGCAAACCTCAAAGGAAGAGAAGAACCAGACAGCTGACCCAGAAGAGAGATTCACGCTATCCCGATTTTTCTTATTTCTTCTGTTCTGGAGTATTATCTAGGTTACTTATTCTGCTTACTTAGTGTCAGATTTCAGGTCACAAATTCCAGTTCTCTGTGTAAGGGAGTAACAAGTTCAAAAACTAACCGACTTGTTGAGACACATTGAAATGCACCCTGCCAGCTGATAATATCAGAGAAAACTTTACGACTGCAAGGCTATTCCCGGCACAAATGATATATGTAACTGAGGGTGCGTCTGCATATTTGAATTAAGTGTGTGTCATGGTTTTAGCTGGGATAGAGTTAATTTTCTTCACTGTACCTGCCATAGTGCTGTGCTTTGGCCTTAGTATGAAAACAATGCTGATAACACACTGATGTTTTAGTTGTTGCTAGGTAGTGCTTATACCAGTCAAGGACTCTTCTAGCTTCCCATGCTCTGCTGGGTGCAGAATAAGCCGGGAGGGGAGGTTGGCACAGCTAAGAGAGCGGATTCAAAGTGGCCAAAGGGATATTCCATACCATGTGACATCATGCCCAGTATCTTAACTGGGACGGGATTGCCAGAGGAGGGTGGCAGAAATCGCGGCTCGGGGAGAGGCAGCGTCAGTCAGCAGGTGGTGAGCGGTTGTATCATTTGTGGTTTTTTGTTTTTACCCTTTTTCTTTTCCTTATGTTATCATTATTGTTATTATTATCATCATCACTATTATCATTATTATTTTGTTCAAATTATTAATCTGTTCTTATCTCAACCTACAAATTTTTTATGCTTTGCTCTTCCGATTCTCTCCCCTGTCCCACAAGGGTGGGGGGAGTGAGCGAGCGGCTGCGTGGTGTTTAGTTGCCGAGTGGGGCTGAACCACGACAGGTATTGGTATGCTTCTGTAAGCCGCGTAAGTTTTGTACTCTTGGTGGTATGGATTTATTGATACTGAACTCGGATACTGGCTTGTTCACATTGAATTTGGATATACCCATCAGGCGTTGTAAAATTGAAAGCTAAGTATGAATGAGCTGAGTTAACTCAGGTGTGACTGGTGAATGAACGAGTGACTGAGACGCAGCATAGCTGCAAAGCGAGTGTGGAGTTCTGACCCTTGGTTCTGCTATCCTGCCAGGGGTACGACCGGAACAGAGCGATTGTTAACTTTACTACGGACCAATAGCGTGCCATCTACGTACACGTTGTCATCTTGTGTGCCTCGTAAATAAGAAAACGGAATGGGGGGGAATCAGAGCAGCAAAATTCCAAAGAAAAGCCCCCTAGGATGTATCCTAGCACACTGGAAAGATATAAGGGGACCGCCAGGTGGGAGTGTGAATAAGAAAACACTGTATTGCGGCTATTATTGTTTTTTAACGGGAAGACAGAATGTGGGATGAGGTTATGTATGCAGATATGTTTTCCACTTTGCAGAATCATCTGGAGTGGCAGGGAGATTGTGGTATTAATATTCCACCAGAAGATGCCCTGGTTTTATCTTTAGAAAAAGAAAAGAGAAGTGAAAAGAAGGAGCGGGAGAAAATAAGGAGATGCTGTTCAGCATGTAGTATTGGGCAGAGGTGTTTGAAAACAGTAAACCCTAGAAAGAAGCGAGAGGAGATAGAGGATCAGCCTGAAGATTTGGGATTACCCCCCGCTTAGTAACAAACTTGCCTCTCCCACACCCACCACTTTTGAAACAGACAGTAGTAGTGAGGAGGAGGGAGCGATGAATACTTTTACTCCGGTCACAGCACGAACTCGGAGTAAAACTCAGAAGGCTCCCCAACTCCTAGCCCCATTGCGAGAGGTAATGGGGGTAGGAGGTCCAGCCAGAGGAAAAGTACTCTTCTCCACTACTGATTTAGATGCCTGGAGAGAGGTAGCTAGGGGATACCGGGATGACACCTCTTGACTGGCAAAACGATATGAATTAAGAATAAAAAAAACCAGGAACCTGACTGGAGAGATGTTGCTGTACGCTTCTATGGAAGAACTTACCTTGGGCCGCATATCTCCGGGACACAGGGCTCTACCCACCCTGGGGACAGTGATGCACAGACATCAATATGATGGATACAAAATGTCCGTTTATTTAGCTGCGTCACACGCTTATATAGCTCTTGCGGTTCCTGTTCCTGCCACTCCTATGGGGAGGAGTCTATCGTTCCGTCACATCCCGTGATCTTCCGGTCGCCGACCCCTGTCTATTCCCCTACAGAGAGATATAGATTTGATTTTGGGGGAAATCATGGAAACAGAAGAACAATTAGTATTAAAAACTGCACAAACTCATGTGCAGGCCCAAATTACTGGGGGAACCTTACAAGGGAATGTGGACGATTACATTCACCTGACGGACCCACATTGGGCCCCCAATGACGGGCGTGATGATACATTATTAAATGATACCGAGATTGGATAAAATTTGGATTAGAAAATGCAATTCCAAAAGCTGTAAATTGGTCAGCATTGTATGCTGTCAAACAGGGTCAGAAAGAGACCCCCTCCTGAATTTTTGGATCATCTGAGAAATGCCATGCAAAAACACACTACCCTAGATCCCTCCTCGGATGTGGGACAACAACAACTTGTTTCTCTATTTTTGGGGCAATCGTCTACAGCTATAAGAAAGAAGCTACAGAAGTGAAAAGAACCCGAAATAAGAAGCTTAGAGAAATTGCTTGAGGAGGCGTGGAGAGTATTCAGGAATCGGGAGAATGCCGATAGAGGAGAATTGACAAAAGTGATGGCGACAGCTACGGTGGCAGCCTTGGAACAGAGAGGAATGGTAAACAGAGGAGGATTGAAAGGACGAGGAAAGGGAAGGCCCTTTGGAAATAGAGGGGGACTGGGAAAGAATCAGCGTGCGTATTGTTGGGAAGAAGGACATTGGAAAAATGAATGCCTCTGCTTTTCTAACTGCATCTCTGCACACTCTGGCAATGCCCTTGTAGCTCTCGACGGCTAATCCTCCACTTCTCCATCTCTGGTAGGCTTCCCTTTTGGATTTGAGCAGACCCGGGAGGTCATGGTTGAGCCATGGGGGCCTCTTGCTCCGCTTACTTCCTTTTCCTTTCTAGGGGATGAATTGGCTTTGTGCTTCCAAGAGAGAGGTCTCAAGAATTCCCAGCACTCACTAGCTCCTTTGTCTTCCATGGAAGCTTCCCATCGAATCCCTCCCAACTGAGCCCTGAGTGAACTGAAGTTTGCTCTCCTAAAATCCAGAACCCTTGTCTTAGGGGTGACCTTCAGCATGCTCAGCAGGATCCCGAACTCCACAATATTGTGGTCACTGCAGCCAAGGCTATCACTAACCGAGATATTACAAAGCAGGCTTTCTCGGTTTGTGAATAGCAAGTCCAGCAGTGCCTCATTCCTGGTTGGCACATCTAACATTTGTATCAGGAAACAGTCCTCTATACATTGCAGGAACTTGGTGGATGACATGCGAGCTGCCGTATTGTTCTTCCAGCAGATGTCTGGGTAGTTGAAGTCACCCATCAGGACCAGGTTCTGTTGGCCAGAAACTTGCTTTAGTGCCCCAAATATTGCTTCGTCGGCTTCGTCATCATGGTTAGGAGGTCGGTAGCAGATGCCCACTGTGAGGTCCTGCTTGGAGATGACCCCTTTGACTTTAACCCAGAGGCATTCGATAGAGCAGTCGCAATCACCATAGTTGACTTTGATACATTCAAGGTGTTCCTTGATGTAGAGTGCAACTCCTCCACCTCTTCTACCCTGCCTGTCCTTACGAAAGAGCCTGTAACCGTCCATTGCGATCCCCCAGTCAGTTGAGTTGTCCCACCATGTTTCAGTTACTCCTATGATGTCATACCCTTCTGAGTGGGCACAGAGCGCCAGTTCCACCTGTTTGTTTCCTAGACTGCGTGCATTTGTAGACATACACTTGAGCTGATTACTCTTCTGTTTCACCTCTTGGGAGACAGCTAAGGAACCTTTACCACCACACTGCTTGGCCTGACTTACTCCCCCGTTGGACGTGCTGGCATGAGTGTTTTCACAATGGATCCCATCCCCAAGTCCTTCAGTTTAAAGCCCGCCTCACCAAGTTAGCCAGCCTACTGCTGAAGATTCCCTTACCCCTTTTAGACAGATGGATTCCATCCCTCCCTAGCATGTCGTCATCATTGAAGAACACCCCATTGTCATAAAAGCCAAACCCCTCCCGGTGGCACCAGCCACGTAGCCAGGAGTTGATATACATTATGCGCCTGTTTCTGGCTGCTCCCTTCCCTCGAACTGGCAAAATAGAAGAGAAGATCACTTGGGCGCCAATGTTTTTCACTTGCTCCCCCAGGGCTCAAAAGTCTCCCTTGATTTTACCCAGGTTACGGCTCTCAGTGTCATTCATGCCTATGTGAAATAGTAATAGTGGATAGTAGTCTGTTTTCCTGATGAGTTGTGGCACCCTCTCGGCAATGTCCCAAAGTCCAAGGAGACCCCGCAGACCTTGATAGCTGAAACAGAAGTCGACTGACGGGGACCTGGGGCATCTACCCTAGCAGATCCACTGGTTAAAATAAAGCTAGCGAGACAAGAGAGAGAGGTAGAATTCTTAGTAGATACAGGTGCTTCTTTCTCTGTTTTGAATCCAGAACTGATAGCTATAAGTAAAGATTTTGTGAATGTAATAGGAGCTACTGGCCAACAGGAAAGGGCATTCTTTTTGAAGCCGCTCAAATTTAAATTAGGAAAGCGGATTGGAATACACCGATTTCTATATTTACCAAAATCAACCAAGCCATTATTGGGTCGGGATTTATTGGAACAACTGGAAGCAGAAATATACGTTAAACAGGGAACCATGGAACTAAAGGCAAACGGGAATCAATTATTTTCAGTGTTAAGTTTGGCCCCAATGCACCCTGAAAAGCCCACTGTATCGGTGCCCGAAACTGAAGAGATTATCAGTCAGGTATATCCAGGAGTATGGGCTGCGGGAACCCCAGGGAGGGCAAAGAATGCCATTCCCATAGCAGTAGAACTTAAAGAAGGGATAAGCCCAGCACGACAAAAACAATACCCCTTGAAGTTAGAAAACCGGAAGGGAATAGAAGGACCGATTAATAATTTTGTACAGCACAAATTATTAATAGAATGTGAACCAGAATATAATACCCCTGTATTACCGGTAAAAAAGCCGGATGGAACTTATTGGGTAGTACAAGATTTAAGAGAAGTGAACAAAATTATTAAGGACCTACACCCTGTGGTAGCTAATTCTCATACCTTACTTACTAAATTACAGGATAATCAAGTATGGTTTACAGTAGTGGATTTAAAGGACACATTCTTCTGTTTGCCTTTAGCCAAAGAAAGTCAATATATATATTTGCATTTGAATGGGAAAGCCCTACCACTGGTAGGAACACTCAGCTTACCCTGGACAGTGTTACCCCAAGGTTTTAAACATAGTCCAACAATCTTTGGAGAACTTGAAACGTGGGATCCTCCCTCCAGGGAAGGAGTCCTTTTACAGTATGTGGACGACTTACTAATAGCAACTGAAGCAAAACCTGACTGTATACAATGGACTACCAGTTTGTTGACCTTCTGGGGACTAAATGGGTATCGAGTCTCTCAACAGAAAGCTCAGGTGGTGCGGCAACAAGTAACCTACCTTGGATATGAAATATCTGGAGGACAACGGGAACAATGAAGAGAACGAAAAGAAACCATCTGCAGAACCCCCCTCCCTCAGACGGTAAAATAACTCAGGATCTATTTGGGAATGTCAGGTTGGTGCCGGTTATGGATTTATAATTATGGAATAATAGGAAGACCTTTGTACGAACTTTGGAAGAACAACCCCACTCGATTAGCCTGGTCCAAAGAAGCTCAAAATGCATTCAAGACACTTACAAAGGAACTAATGAAGGCCCCGGCCCTGGGCCTACCTGATGTGACTAAACCTTTCTGGCTGTTTTCCCATGAAAGACAAGGTATAGCTCTGGGAGTCCTAGCTCAACGGCTAGGACCCTACAGAAGGGCTGTGGCCTATTTTTCTAAACAGCTTGACGAAGTAAGCAAGGGGTGGCCAGGGTGCCTGCGAGCTGTGGCAGCTGTGGTCTTGAATATTCCGGAGGCCCGGAAATTCACCTTAGGTCGTCAAAAGAGCACAGTACTGGTTTCACACACAGTATCACCTGTGTTGGGACAGAAAGGGAATCACTGGCTTTCCCCATCCCGATTTCTACAATACCAGGCCATTTTAATTGGATCGGATGATGTTACTGTTGAAGTAACCAATGTTATGAACCCAGCTTCTTCCCTCAGTGGAGTGACTTCTGAACCGTTAACTCATGATTGCCTTGAAACTATAGAGACTGTGCACTCCAGTAGACCAGATTTGAAAGAACCACCTCTGGAAGATGCACAAGATTCCTGGTTCACGGACGGAAGCAGCTTTGTCCGACGAGGTATTCGAAAGGCCGGATACGCAGTGACAACAGCGAACGAAATAACTGAATCTCAATCACTACCTGCTGGAACATCAGCTCAAAAGGCTGCAATTATCGCCCTGACAAGGCCCCTGGAGCTGGCAAAAGGGAAAAAAAAAAATAAATATATGGACAGATTCCAAATACGCCTTTAGAGTTGTCCATCCTCATGGAGAAATTTGGAAAGAATGAGGGCCACTAACTACACAAGGAAGGCAGATTAAGCACCCTGAGGCAATCCTGCGCTTATTGGAAGCACTCCGATTGCCAACCAAAGTCGCCATCATGCACTGTCGAGGACACATGAAGGGTAATACTGAACAGGAAAAAGGCAATAGATTGGCTGACTGTGAGGCTAAACAGGCAGCGGTTAGAATGCAAAAACAAGAACAAGGGCAACCGATTGTCATACTTCTGCCAGCTGCTTGTAGAATGCTTCATCTAGCTCTTCATCCTGGTTGGGAGGTCTATAACAGACTCCTAGCAGGCTATCTGCCTTGTTGGCCTTCCCCCTTATCCTTACCCATAAGCACTCGACCTTATGGGTAGTTATTGGGCAGCAAAACCAGCTCAGGTTGGGTCACTGCTGCACTTGCACTGCTTCTTGTAAGGCTCGTCCTCCATTGGTTCGGGTGGGTCCTGCTATAGTAATTCCTATAACATGCAACTGAAATAATGGGTTACAACAATTTAACGGTATATCCATTACAATCTCCACCCCGGTCCCTTTGGACCAGACCATAGGTTTTACCATTGCAATGAACTCCTCCCCTTGCCCCGATCCGGCTTGGACTTATCCACAGACTGCAGTCCCTTAGGGGAGTACCTGCTCCAAGTGGAGCCTTATCTGTGAGCCACAGTCTCTTCAGGGGTATACCCGCTGTGGTGTAGGCTTAACCAGAGCCACAGTCACTTTGATGTGCACCTATTCCAGTGTGGCCTTCTCCATGGGCCACAATGCCTTCACAGGTGTAGCTGCTCCAGCGTGGCAGATACACAGATACCATCCCCTTACTCTATGGACTGTCCCTGTAAAATGTCACAGAAGTCCACAAAATGTCCACTGAGGTCATTTAGCGCATGACGTTGGGTTCCATCGATTGTAACAGTCTTTCAGGTCAGGGAAGATGGTGTGCTTGGTGATGGATTGTTGTACACTGAAGTCAGTCCTTGTTCTATCACCGCTGCACTTTCCTCAGTTAAATCAAAGTTCATTCTTAATTAACCTGGGAGATTCCTACTGTGATACCATCATAATGGCATATAGCAACCACAGAAGAGATTAAATACAATATTATATAGCAATTAACATCATACCATTCAGTCCATTGGCTGTTCTCACCCAAAATCAAGTCCCCTTGGGGTACACACTGGACTCCTCCATCCTCCCGCATCACCCACCAAGTGCGCCCAGGTCCTTCAGTAAAAACAACTCCACGAATGGGTCTGCCTTTGCCCGAGGCAGGAATAACCCAGACTGTTTTCCCCAGCATATTTTTTATGTGCACTACAGGGACTCTATCCCCTTCCACCATGCATAAATATTCTGATCGGATAGGGCCAGCTCAATTGGCAGATCCCGTAATGTTGACTAACCAGGTGGCTTTTGCTAAATGTCTATCCTGGTGTTTAAATGTCCCACAACCCTTTGCTCTCAGTGTAAACTTTAACAGTCCATTGTATCGTGAAGTTTTCCTGGAGGCTGGTGCATGAAAGAGGAGGTGATACACCCACTCAATGCCGTGCTCTTTGGCCAGTTCTCAATGAGGTTCTTATGGAAATCAACCTGCCAGAACTCCCCATATTTATATTTCAGCCATCGTCCTCATACCACAGAGGCTTGGCTTGCTTGACTGCAGCTCATGATTCATGTTCATGGATAACCTGTGCAATAGTGTCCATGGTCAAGTCCACCCCTTGATCATGAGCCCACTATGATGGTTGTTTCGATGTTCTTCAGTGGCCTGACTCTCGGGAACGTGAGCATCCACATATTGTACTTTTACAACCAGGTTCTCTACCCGGGCAGCAATATCTTGCCACAATGCGGCAGCCCAGATGGGTTTGCCTCTGTGCTGCCAGTTGCTCTGCTTCCACTGCTGTAAGCACCCTCACAGGGCATTTGCCACCATCCATGAGTCAGTGTAGAGTTAGAGCACTGGCCACCTTCCTCGGTCAGCAATGTCTAAGGCCAGCTGGATGGTGTCCTGGGTTTAGCTGGGATAGAGTTAATTTTCTTCACTGCAGCTGGCATAGTGCTGTGCTTCCGACTTGGAGTGAAAACAATGTTTGGATAACACACAGCTGTTTTGGCTGTTGCTGGGTAGTGCTTGTACTAGTCAAGGACTCTTCTAGCTTCCCACGCTCTGCCGGGTGCATAAGAAGCTGGGAGGATAGGTGGCACAGCTAAGAGAGTGGATTCAAACTGACCAAAAGGATATTCCATATCATGTGTCGTCATGCCCAGTACGTTAACTGGGAGGGGATGGCCGGGGGAGGGTGGCAGCAATCGTGGCTCGGGGACGGGCAGCGTCGGTCGGCAGGTGGTGAGCGGTTGTATCATTTGTGTTTCTATTTGTGTTCTTTTCTCCTTTTCCATTTTATTATATTATCATTATTGTCATTCGAGAAGTCACGGAGAACAGGGGATGTCCCAGAGAACTGGAGGAAGGCAAATGTTACCCCTATCTACAAGAAGGGCTTGAGGGAAGGTCCGGGTACATATAGGCCCATCAGCCTTACTTCAGTCCCTGGGAAATTTATGGAACGAATCCTCCTGGGGGCCATCACCAGTCAAATGAAGCACGTGATTGGGAAAAGCCAACATGGCTTCACTAAATGCAGATCATGCTTGACAAACCTGGTGGCCTTCCTTGACAAAGTGACTTGCCTGGTTGACATGGGGCGGGCAGTGGACATTGTCTACCTAGACTTCTCCAAGGCCTTTGATACGGTCCCCTGCAGTCTCCTGCTGGAGAAATTAATGCATTATAGCCTAGACAAGTGGTCTGTGCAGTGGGTGGGGAACTGGCTGACAGGCCACACCCAAAGGGTGGTGATAAATAGCTCCTTTTCCAAGTGGCAACCTGTCACTAGTGGAGTCCCCCAGGGATCAATATTGGGCCCAATGTTATTCAACATCTTCATAAGTGATTTGGATAATGGGATCAAGTGTAGCCTGATGAAGTTTGCAGATGACACCAAATTGAGTGGGGAAGTAGACACTCCAGAAGGGAGAGCTGCTCTGCAGAAAGATCTGGATAGGCTGGAAGAGTGGGCCAGCAAGAACCTTATGAAGCTCAACAAGGACAAGTGTAAGGTCATGCACCTGGGAAAACATAATCCGGGAGTGCAGTACATACTGGGATCCACCTGGCTGGAGAGCAGCTCTGTGGAAAGGGACCTGGGGTTCCTGGTGGACAGAAAGCTCAACATGAGTGAACAGTGTGCTGCTGCAGCCAAGGCGCCCAACAGGATGCTGGGTTTCATCAAAAAGGGCATTGCCAGCAGAGAGAAAGAAGTCATCATCCCGCTCTACTCAGCGCTTGTTAGGCCACACCTGGAGTACTGTGTACAGTTCTGGTCCCCTCTATACAAAAAGGATGTGGCCAGGCTGGAAGGGGTCCAGAGAAGGGCCACCAAGATGATCAAAGGACTGGGAAGCCTGCCATACAAGGATAGGCTGGGAGAGCTGGGTTTGTTCAGCCTTGAGAAAAGGAGGCTTAGAGGGGATCTGATCACCATGTACCAGTACATAAGGGGTAGCTACAAAGAAAAAGGAAGATTCCCTTTTTACATGGAGTCCCATGGAGAGGACAAGGGGGAATGGACACAAGTTGCTCTTGGGGAGATTCCGATTGGACACAAGAGGAAAAATTTTCACAGTGAGGACAGTCAACCATTGGAATAATCTCCCCAGGGAAGTGGTTGACTCGGCCACATGGCATACCTTTAAGAGTCGTCTGGACAGGGTGCTGGGCCATCTTGTCTAGACTGTGCTCTTCCCAGAAAGGTTGGACTAGATGATCCCTGAGGTCCCTTCCAACCTGTGATTCTGTGATTATTATCCTAATCAATATTATTATAATTATTATTGTATTGTAACTATTAAACTGTGCTTATCACAACCCACAAGTTCTTTTGCTCTTCCGATTCTCTCCCCCATCCCACAGGGGTGGGGGGAGTGAGCGAGTGGCTCCGTGCTGTTCAGTTGCCGACTGAGGCTGAACCACGACAGTCCATGCTGGCACCCAACGTGGGGCACAAAGGGTTTGAGATAATAACAGTTGCTGGTCACAGCATTGATTCATCTGTTCTTAATATTAGTTTGTCCAATCTACCATGCTGATTGTAAAGTACACGGTAAAAATTGCTGTTGGTTTCTGTAGTTTGCTGTGCTCTGCAGTGATTAGAGAGGTTTTGCTGAGGAGATTTGTTATTAAAACACTGGCCTTGAGCGTTATCAGTTACTTGGGTCTTGCATGGAAGCTGTTACTGTACTTCGGGTACCACCTCATGGAGACAAGTAGCAATTATACCTCCTCCTGTGAGAGGTTTTTATGGAGGAAATACAGAATGGCACCTTAGCATCCATCTTCTATATGCCTCCTCCTTCATTACAACAACTTTTCAGTATCTTGAACATCCTTGGGTAGTTAAGAGATACCTGTTGGTATTGCTTTGGCAGACGGTTTCAGTTCTGTCTCAGGTTAATAAGCAACTTAAGAATATCATCCAGAGATCTGCCCCAAACCTTGATAGCTATGCGTGGCAGGGTATGTCGGATAGTATGGGCAAATGCCTAGGATGGTGGGCACCCCCAGTGTTGTGGGACTTCACCCCTGAACAAGTGCAGAATCCTGAAAAATGAGTAGAATATTTGGAGGAAGTATGTTGTCACCCTGGCAATTCCAGAGAGATACAAATCACTGCAATGTGCTGGGGCCTGGCCCATGCCTATCGAGCCCTGTTTAACACTCTTCAGTACCCCAAAGGGGAAGAGAAGGCCTCTGAATCTAAAAAGACCAAGACAAGGAAAGCAACATGCAGTGCGGCCACTCAAACCCCCAGGACAGGCACTGCAGCTAAAACCGAGTACCAACCCGTGCCCGTATCAGTCGCCCCTATACTCAAGAAGATAGCTTGGAAGAGAAAGTCAACTCATTTAGAAAGAGATGATGAAGAACCAGTGCCATCACAAGAAGAGGAGGAGGAAGGGGAAGAATGTGTACAGGAAACGGAAACTACCCAGTCCCCATCCTTGAGTGAGTTGTGGGATATACAGAAAGATTTTGGGCATTGTTTAGGTGAGGACATTATCACCTGGCTTCTCCGATGCTGGGATAATGGGGCCAGCAGTCTGGAATTAAAGGGGAAGGAAGCCAAACAACTGGGATCCCTTTCCAGGGAAGGGGGCATTGACAAAGCAATTGGAAAAGGGACACAAGCGCTCAGCCTCGGGAGGCGACTCCTGTCCGGTGTAGAGAGAAAGGAATCCCTTCAAGGAAGATATTGTATATTGCCTAGGAAAATGGATGACTATGGAGAAAGGTATCCAGTACCTGAGGGAACTAGACATGCTTGAGGTAATTTATGGTGACCTGGATGATCAACGATCATCCAAAGATCCAGATGAAGCCAACTGCACACGACCCATGTGATGGAAGTTTATACGGAGGGTGCCATCGACACGTGGGAACTCACTGGCAGTAATGTCCTGGAAAGATGATGAGACACCAATGGTGGCGTAGTTGATTGATAAACTCCGGGAGTATGAAGGAAATCTCTCTTCCTCGCTCGTCTCTGCTGTTGAGAAACTGTCCCAGGAGTTCAGCACATCAAAGAAGTTATGTCCTACTCCCCACCAGGATGGACCTGTATCTCAGCCATTAGGAGTAAGTTTCACTTTGCTCAAGAGAAAGGATACACATGATGGGGCACACTATGGTTTTACCTGTGTGACGACAGAGAATACATGAAGAAGTGGGATGGAAAACCTACTTCGACCCTAGTGGCATGGGTACGTGAGCTGCAAGGGAAAACAATCACTCAGGGGAGTTTCTCCAGGAGAACTGCTGCCCCAGTTTCCAGTAAGCAATTCCCCAGACAAAGGAGCAGAATCGCCGATTTTCTTTCTGATCTTAATAGAGACATTTGTGATTCACATTTACAGGAAGCGAGTGACAAATACTATGATCAGGACTAGAGAGGCCCTGCCTCCAGCCAGGTGGAGGAAAGGGACAACTGGCTTTACTGGACTGTGTGGATCTGATGGCCTGGCACATCAGACCCACAGGAACATAAAGCTTTAGTGGACACTGGTGCACAGTGTACCCTTATCAAACTATATATGGGGCAGAACACATCTGTATTTCTGGAGTGACAGGGGGTTCCCAGGAGCTAACTGTATTGGAGGCCGAAGTGAGGCAAAGCGGGAATAAGTGGGAAAATCTCCCCATCGTGACTGGCCCAGAGGCTCCGTGCTTCCTTGGCATAGACAATCGCAGGAGAGGGTAATTCAAGGACCCAAAAGGGTACAAGTGGGCTCTCGGTATAGCTGCCTTGGAGATGGAGGAAATGGAACAACTGTCTGCATTGCCTGGCCTTTCGAAGGACCCTTCTATTGTGGGGTTGCTGAAGGACAAATAACAACAGGTGCTGATTGCCACGGCAACGGTGCAACGGTGGCAATATCACACCAACCCGAGACTCTCTGATCCCCATCCACGAGCTCATTTGTTGACTGGAGAGCCAAGGAGTGATCAGTAAGACCCACTCACCCTTTAACAGTCCCATATGGCCAGTGCGGAAGTCTAATGGAGAGTGGAGGCTAACAGTAGACTATCGTGGTCTGAATGAAGTTACTCCACCGTTGAGTGCTGCTATGCCAGACATGCTAGAACTTGAATACGAACTGGAGTCAAAGGCAGCCAAGTGGTATGCCACAACTGATATTGTTACTGCAATCTTCTCAATCCCTCTGGCAGCAGCGTGCAGGTCACAGTTTGCTTTCACTTGGAGGGGAGTTCAGTACACCTGGAATTGACTGCCCCAGGGGTGCTAACACAGCCCTACCACATGCTATGGACTGATTCAGACTGCACCGGAACAGGGTGGAGCCGTGGAACACCTTCAATACATTGATGACATCATTGTGTGTGGCAATACAACAGAAGAAGCTTTTGAAAAAGGGAAGAATATAGTCCAATTCCTTCTGAAGGGTGTTTTTGCCATAAAACAGAGTAAAGATAAGAGACATGCAAAAGAGATCCAGTTCATAGGAATCAAATGGCAAGAGTGTTGTTTTCAGATTCCAATGGATGTGATTAACAAAATAGCAACCATGTTTCCACCAAATAGCACAAAGGAAGCACAAGCATTTTTAGGGGTTGTCAGTTTTTGGAGCATGCATGTTCCAGATTACAGTCTGAACATAAGCCCTCTCTATCAAGTGACCTCGAAAAAGAACGGTTTCAAATGGGGCCGTGAGCAAGGACAAGCCTTTGACCAAATTAAACAGGAGATAGTTCATGCAGTACCCCTTGGACCAGTCCAGGCAGGACAAGATTTAAAAAATATGCTCTACACTGCAGCCAGGGAGAATGGCCCCACCTGGAGCCTCTGGCAGAAAGCACCAGGGGAGACCCGAGGTCGACCCCTAGGGTTTTGGAGTCAGGGATACAGAGGGAACGAATCCTGCTATACTCCAACTGAAAAAGAGATATTGGCAGCATATGAAGGGGTCCGAGCTGCTTCAGAAGTGGTTGGTACTGAGGCACAGTTGCTCCTGGCACCCCGACTGCCAATGCTGGGCTGGATGTTCAAAGGAAACATCCCCTCTACACATCATGGAACTGATACTACATGGAGTAAATGGGTTGCACTGATCACTGTGCTGGTTTTGGCTGAGAAGGGGTTAATTCTCCTCACTGTGGGGGTCGGCTACCTTTCCAGCTTCCCATGCTCTGCCGCATGGCGGGGGGGGGGGGTGGGGGGTGGGGTGGGGCTGAGAGGGGTAGGGCCATGGTGGGGGCGGCTGACCCCGACTGGCCAATGGCATGTTCATTCCATACCATGTGACACCATGACCAGTATATTGAGGGGGGGCAGTGGCAGCGCGGAAGTGGCGCGGTGTAGGGTCGGCGGGCGGCGAGCGGCTGCGGCACGTGCGGTTCGTTTCGGCGGTTCGTTCCCCCTCTCCCCTCCCTTCCCCCCTCCCCCCAGGCTTTGCGCCTCTCGTTGTTCTCCTTTACATTGCATTTCTATTGTTGTTTCTTTTAATTTTAATTATTAAACTGTTCTTATCCCAACCCACGAGCGTTACCCTTCTGATTCTCTCTCCCATCTACCGGTGGGGAGTGAGCGAGCGACTGTGTGGGGCTGAGCTGCTGTCTAAACCACGACAGTCTTTTTGGCGCCCAACGTGGGGCTCAAGGGTTGGAGATAACAACAGCTGCTGGTCACAGCACCATGTTGTCCTTTTTGCAGTTGGTGTTAAAAATCGGTGTTGGTTTGTTGAGTCTGCTGTGTTCTGCTGTGATTAGTAACGTTTTGCCTTCAAGATTTGTTATACAAATACTCGTTTTCAGCTTTATCTGGTATTTGGGGTTTTTGCTGAAACCGTTACTGTACTTCGGATACCACCTTGTTGAGGCAATTAGCAATTATACCTCCTCCTCAGAGAGATTTTATATGGAGGAAATACAGAATAGTACCTTTGCAACTTTGTTCTATGATGTCTGTGCCTTCGTTACAACAACCTTTTTGTATCTTGAACATCCTTGGGTGGTTAAGGTGCACTTATTGTTAGTTTTTGGGCATGTTGTTTTGGTTTTGACTAAGCAACTTAAGAATATCACCCAGAAATCTGCCCTGAGGCTTGATAGTTACAAGTGGCAGGGCATGTGGGATAGCATGGGCAAATACCTCGGGCAGTGGGCACCCCCAGTGTTTTGGAGTTTCACCCCCGAACAAGTGCAGAATCCAAAAAAACGAGTAGAATATTTGGAGAAAGTATGCTGTTATGCTGGGAACTCCAGAGAGACACAGATAACTGCAACATGCTGGGGTCTGGCCCATGCATACCAAGCCCTGCTCAACAGTATTCAGTGCCCCCAGGGGAAAGAGAATGTCTCTGGATTGAAATGCAAAGTGCCTGGCACTGTAGACAATCCAGCCCTGAGGACAGGCACTGCAGCCATTCAAACCCCCACGACAAGTACTGGAGGTGGCTCAGAAAATAAACCCGTACGAGTATCAGTTGCCCCCATACACAAGATGAAATATTGGAAACGGACGTCAACTCATTTAGAACGAGATGATGAAAAAGCAGGGCCATCGCGGGGAGAGGAGGAAGAAGTAATAAATGAAATAGAGACCACCCGATCCCTGTCCTTGAGTGAGTTGCGAGATATGCGAAAAGATTATAGCCATTGTTCAGGTGAGCACATTGCCACCTGGCTGCTTTGATGCTGGGATAATGGGGCCAGTAGCCTGGAACTAGAGGGAAAAGAAGCCAGACAATTGGGATCCCTTTCTGGGGAAGGGGGCCTTGACAAAGCAATTGGAAAAAAAACCACAAGCCCTCAGCCTCTGGAGGCGACTCCTGTCTGGAGTGACGGAAAGGTATCCCTTCAAAGAAGATGTTACATATCGCCCAGGAAAATGGACAACTATGGAGAAAGGCATCCAGTATCTAAGGGAATTAGCTGTGTTTGAGGTGATTTATGGTGACCTGGGCGATCAACGGTCATCCAAAGATCCAGATGAAGCCGAGTGCACACGACCCATGTGGCGGAAGTTTGTACGGAGCACACCATCTTCGCATGCAAACTCATTGGCAGTAATGTCCTGGAAAGATGACGAGACACCAACGGTGGCAGAGGTGATTGATAGACTCCGGGATTACAACACAAATATCTCTTCCTCGCTCGTCTCTGCTGTGGAGAAACTATCCCAAGAGGTCCAGCAACTCAAAGATGATCTGTCCTACTCCCCACCTCAACAGAGTAGTGTCTCAGCTGTTAGGAATAAGCATCCTTTGGCTCAAAGAAGGGGATACACACTACGGGCCACCCTATGGTTCTACCTGTGTGACCACGGAGAGGACATGATGAGGTGGGATGGCAAGCCTACTTCGACCCTACAGGCACGAGTACATGAACTGCAAGGAAGAACAGTCACTCAGGGAGGCTCTTCCAGGAAATCTGCTGCTCCTGTTTCCAGTGAACAAGTCCCCAGACAGAGGAGTAGAAGCGCAGATTATATTTCTAAGTGTAATAGAGGGACTCCTGATTCACATTTACAGGAAGTGAGTTGTGTCTGCCATGATCAGGACTAGAGGGGCACTGCCTCCAGCCGGGTGGAGGAAAGGGATAACCGGCTTTACTGGACTGTGTGGATCCGATGGCCTAGCACGTCCGACCCACAGGACTATAAAGCTTTAGTGGACACCGGCGCACAGTGCACCTTAATGCCATCAGACTATATAGGGGCAGAACCCATCAGCATTGCTGGAGTGACAGGGGGATCCCAAGAGCTGACTGTATTGGAGGCCGAAGTGAGCCTAACTGGGAATGAGTGGCAGAAGCACCCCATTGTGACTGGCCTAGAGGCTCCGTGCATCCTTGGCATAGACTATCTCAGGAGAGGGTATTTCAAGGACCCAAAAGGGTACAGGAGTGCTTTTGGTGTAGCTGCCTTGGAGACGGAGGAAACTGAACAGCTGTCTACATTGTCTGGCCTCTCAAAGGACCCTTCTGTTGTGGGGCTGCTGAAGGTTGAAGAACAACAGGCGCCAATCATCACCACAGTAGTGCACCGGCAGCAATATCGCACGAACAGAGACTCTCTGATCCCCATCCATAAACTCATTCACCAACTGAGGAGCCAAGGAGTCATCAGTAAGACCCACTCACCCTTTAACAGTCCCATATGGCCAGTGCGGAAGTCTAATGGAGAGTGGAGGCTAACAGTAGACTATAGTGGCCTGAATGAAGTCACTCCACCGTTGAGTGATGCTGTGACGGACATGGTAGAACATCAGTATGAACTGGAGTCAAAGGCAGCCAAGCGGTATGCCACAATTGATATCGCTAATGTGTTTTTCTCCATCTCTTTGGCAGCAGAGTGCAGGCCACAGTTTGCTTTTACTTGGAGGGGTGTCCAGTACACCTGGAATCGACTGCCCCAGGGGTGGAAACACAGTCCTACCATTTGCCATGGACTGATTCAGACTGTACTGGAACAGGGAGAAGCTCCACAACACCTTCAATACATTGATGACATCATTGTGTGGGGCAACACAGTGGAAGAAGTTTTTGAGAAAGGAGAGAAAATAGTCCAAATCCTTCTGAAAGCTGGTTTTGCCATAAAACAAAGTAAGGTCAAGGGACCTGCACGAGAAATCCAGTTCTTAGGAATCAAATGGCAAGATGGTCGTCGTCAGATTCCAATGGATGTGATCAACAAAATAGCAGCTATGTCTCCACCAACTAGCAAAAAAGAAACACAAGCTTTCTCGGGCGTTGTGGGTTTTTTGGAGAATGCATATTCGAAATTACAGTCTGATCGTAAGCCCTCTCTATCAAGTGACCTGGAAGAAGAATGATTTCAAATGGGGCCCTGAGCAAGGACAAGACTTTGAACAGATTAAACGAGAAATAGTTCATGCAGTAGCTCTTGGGCCAGTCCAGGCAGGACAAGATGTAAAAAATGTGCTCTACACTGCAGCCGCGGAGAATGGCCCTACCCGGAGCCTCTGGCAGAAAGCACCAGGGGAGACCCGAGGTCAACCCCTAGGGTTTTGGAGTCAGGGATACAGAGGGTCCGAAGCCCGCTATACTCCAACTGAAAAAGAGATATTGGCAGCATATATGAAGGGGTCCGAGCTGCTTCAGAAGTGGTTGGTGCTGAAGCACAGTTGCTCCTGGCACCCCGACTGCCAGTGCTGGGCTGGATGTTCAGAGGGAACCTCCCCTCCACACACCATGCAACTGATGCTACGTGGAGTAAATGTGTTGCACTGATCACCCAGTGGGCTCGAGTAGGAAACCCCAGTCGCCCAGGAATCTTGGCAGTCATCATGGACTGGCCAGAAGGCCAAGCTTTTGGATTATCACCAGAGGAGTAGGTGACACATGCTGAAGAAGCCCCACTGTATAAGGAACTGGCAGAAAAATAGAAGCAATATGCCCTGTTCACTGATGGGTCCTGTCATCTGGTGGGAGAACATCAGAGATGGAAGGCTGCTGTATGGATTGCTATACGACAAGTCACAGAAACTGCTGAAGGAGAAGGCCATAGAAGTAAAGGCCATTGTCGTGGTTCATCCTCAGTCAGTAACTAAACACCATTCAGCCGCTCTCTCACTCCCCTCACCCCTGTGGTATGGGGGAGAGAATCGGTAGAGCAAAAGTACTTGTGCGTTGAGAAAAGCACAGTTTGATAAGTAAAATAAAAAAATAATTATAATAAAGTTTATGATAATTATGACAATAATGATGATATAATAAAATGGACAATGGAAAAAAAAAAACCCAGAAACACAAATGATACAATTGCTCACCACCGGCTGACTGACGCTGCCTGTCCCTGAGCCGCGATTGCTACCTCCCTCCTCTGGCGAGCCCGTCCCAGTTAAGATACTGGGCATGATGTTATATGCTATGGAATATCCCTTTGGCCAGTTTGAATCCGCTCTCTTAGCTGTGCCACCTCTCCTCCTGGCTTCTTGTGTACCCAGCAGAGCGTGGGAAGCTAGAAAAGTCCTTGACTAGTACCAGCACTACCCAGCAACAGCCAAAACAGCTGTGTGTTATCCAAATATTGTTTTCACGCTAAGTCCGAAGCACACCACTACTCAAGCTGCAGTGAAGAAAATTAACTCTATCCCAGATAAAACCATGGCAGTATCCACCCCAATTCCATATCATTTCAGTCATTCTCAGGTCCCATACTGTCCAATACAATTTCAATAACCCCTAGCCGCCTTCTCATCATTTAATAGAATATAGAGATTGCAATTATCATTCCCCTAGTCTATGGAAAACCCCTGTAAAACGTCTGTGAAATGTCCATGGAGTTCATTTAGTCCATGACTTTGGGTTCCATCTATTGTACGAGCCTTTCAGAGAGATGGTGTGTGTGGCGTTGGATTGTTGCATGCTGAAGTCAGTCCGTGTTCCATCACCGCTGCACTGTTACTCCTTGTTCTCTCACTGCTGCGCTTTGCTTGTTTCAACTGAAAGTTAATTTATTTTTATGAATTTGGGAGATTCCCACCATGGATCTGCAAATTGGCATGATTCAACTGCTCCTTCAGCGGTTTCTGCGACATGTCGTGTAGGACGCCATACAGCAGCCTTCCATCTCTGATGCTCTCCCACCAGATGACAGGACCCATCAGTGAACAGGGCATATTGCTTCTCATTTTCTGGCAGTTTCTTATCCAGTGGGGCTTCTTCAGCACGTGTCTCCTCCTCGTCTGGTGATATTCCAAAATCTTTGCCTTCTGGCTAGTCCATGATCACTTCCAAGATTCCTGGGCAACTGGGGTTTCCTAGTCAAGCCCTCTGGGTGATTGTCGTGGTTTAGCCGGCAGCTCAGCCCCACACAGTTGCTCGCTCACTCCCCCACCGGTAGATGGGGGAGAGAATCAGAAGGGTAACGCTCGTGGGTTGGGATAAGAAGAGTTTAATAATTAAAATTAAAAGAAACTACAATAGAAATGCAATGTAAAGGAGAACAACGAGAGGCACAAACCCCCAGGGGAGGGGGGAAGGGAGGGGAGAGGGGGAACGAACCGCCGAAACGAACCGCACGCGCCGCAGACGCTCGCCGCCCGCCGACCCGATGCCGCGCCGCTTCCACGCTGCCACTGCCCCCCCTCAATATATTGGTCATGGTGTCACATGGTATGGAATGAACCTGCCACTGGCCAGTTGGGGTCAGCCATCCCCACCATGGCCCTGCCCCTCCCAGTCCTCCCCGCCATGCGGCAGAGCGTGGGAAGCTGGAAAGGTAGCCGACCCCCACAGTGAGGAGAATTAACCCCTTCTCAGCCAAAACCAACACAGTGATCAGTGCACCCCTTATTCCATACCATTTACACTATGCCCAGGTCCCATATGATGCAATACAACCGTACCAACCACCACCCCTCCCCTTCCCATCCTTTAACATAATACACAGACATCATTCCCTTAGTTCATGGACCTTCCCTGTAAAATGTCCATTAAAATGTCCATTGAGTTTGTCCAGTCCATGACTCTGGGCTCCATCTGTTGTATCAGTCTTTCAGGGTGGGAGAGATGGTGTGTGGCTTTGGGTTGCTGCATACCGAGTCAGTCATTGTTCTGTCACTGCTGCACGGCTTGTTTCATAGTCGATCTTCCATGGGTTGGGAGGCTCATACTCTGTTATCATTGATACAACACAGAGGTGACACACAGTATTATATAGCAGTACACATTGTGCCATTCAGTTCATTGACTGTTTTTGCCAAAAATCAAATCCCCTTGAGGCACACACCGGACTCCTCCATCCTCCCGCATCACCCACCAAGTGCACCCAGGTCCTCGAGCAAAAGCAATCCCACGAATGGGTTTGCATTTGCCGGAGGCAGGAAGAACCCAGACTGTTTTTCCCAACATATTTTTTATGTGCACTACAGGGACTCTATCCCCTTCCACAGTATGTAGGCTTTCTGACTGGTCAGGGCCAGCTCGGTTGGCAGATCCCCTCGTGTTGACTAACCATGTGGCTTTTGCTAAATGTGTATGCCAGTGCTTGAATGTTCCACCCCGCATTGCTCTCAGTGTAGTTTTTAACAGTCCATTGTATCTTGAGATTTTCCCAGAGGCTGGTGCGTGATAGGGGATGTGATACACCAACTCAATGCCATGCTCTTTGGCCCAGGTGTCTATGAGGCTATTTCGGAAATGAGTCCCGTTGTCTGACTCAATCCTCTCTGGGGTGCCATGTCGCCACAGGACTTGTTTCTCAAGACCCAGGATAGTGTTCCGGGCAGTGGCGTGGGGGACAGGATATGTTTCCAGCCAGCCAGTCGATGTTTCTACCATTGTAAGCACATGGCAATTGCCTTGGCGGGTCTGTGGGAGTGTGATATAGTCAATTTGCCAGGCCTCCCCATATTTATATTTCAGCCATCGTCCCCCATACCACAGAGGCTTTACCCGCTTCGCTTGCTTGATTGCAGCACACGTTTCACATTCGTGGACAACCTGCGCAATAGCGTCCATGGTCAAGTCCACCCCTCGATCGCGAGCCCACCTGTATGTTGCATCTCTCCCTTGAGGGCCTGAGGTGTCACAGGCCCACCGAGCTAGAAATAGTTCACCCTTATGCTGCCAGTCCAGATCCACCTCAGCCACTTCAGTCTTGGCAGCCTGATCTACCTGCTGGTTGTTCCGATGTTCTTCAGTGGCCCGACTCTTGGGGACGTGAGCATCCACATGCCGTACCTTTACAACCAGGTTCTCTACCCAGGCAGCAATATCTTGCGACAATGTGGCAGCCCAGATGGGTTTGCCTCTGCGCTGCCAGTTGCTTTGCTTCCACTGCTGCACCCAGCCCCACAAGGCATTTGCCACCATCCAGGAGTCAGTATAGAAATAGAGCACTGGCCACTTTTCCCATTTGGCAATGTCTAAGGCCAGCTGGATGGCCTTTACCTCTGCAAAGTGGCTCGATTCACCTTCTCCTTCAGCAGTTTCTGCTACTTGTCATGTAGGACTCCATACGGCAGCCTTCCATCTCCGGTGCTTTCCCACAAGGCGACAGGACCCATCAGTGAACAGGGCATATTGCTTCTCATCTTCTGGCAGTTTGTTATACAGTGGGGCTTCTTCAGCACGTGTCACCTACTCCTCTGGTGATATTCCAAAATCTTGGCCTTCTGGCCAGTCCATAATCACTTCCAAGATTCCTGGGCGACTGGGGTTTCCTACTCGAGCCCGCTGGGTGATCAGTGCAACCCATTTACTCCACGTAGCATCAGTTGCATGGTGTGTAGAGGGGAAGTTTCCTTTGAATATCCAGCCCAGCACTGGCAGTCGGGGTGCCAGGAACAACTGTGCTTCAGCACCAACCACTTCTGAAGCAGCTCGGACCCCTTCATATGCTGCCAATATCTCTTTTTCAGTTGGAGTATAGCGGGCTTCGGACCCGCACAGCTACTTCCCTCAGGTACTGGATACCTTTCTCCATGGCAGCCCATTTCCCTGAGCGATATATAACGTCTGCCTTGAAGGGATACCTTTCTTTCACACCAGACAGGAGTTGCCTCCAGAGGCTGGGGCTGCTGCAGATCACCCTGGGCTGCTCTATCTTCTATCCAGGTGGACTTTGGGGTGCTGTCGCTGAACAGCATCCAACAAGTGAACACCACCTCTCTCTTCTGGGCCAGCTCCTCGGTAATCTTATCTGGAATCTTGGGCTTAACGGTAAGGAAGAGGCCACTGATAGTTTTGGCTAACCTATTTGTTCTGATGAATATTGCCTGTGTTCTGCTGAACCTGGCTGTATTTGTAATGGGATGTCAAGACATTCAGTTTGTGTCCAGTTTACCAAGATGCAATTTGGTGGATATGGGTGGAAAGAAGATCTGTTTCTGCTGCAAAGAACTCCATCTCGCTAAAAGCACAGAGCAAGAGACTGTACTGAAGCTATACCACGTGAAGGCATGCAACCCTTCTCACCTTCTTCTCAAGAAGGTTCTCTCTGGCCTTTGGGCCATGAGTGCTCTCACCACCACAGTCTGCTTGGTAGCAGCTGTCCTGCATTGCTTACAGATTATTGCAGCAAGAAGATCCTGCATAGATGAATCTCAGCTTGAAGGCCAAGGTCACACTGTGGAGCCTGATGGTTCTGCCTCACCTGTGCTGCCTCCCTCCTATTCTGCAACTGTTGGGGTTTAGCAAGCAACTCAGCCCCACACAGCTGCTCACTCCCTCCCCCACCAGCAGGATGGGGGAGAGAATCAGAAGGGTAAAAGTGAGAAAGGTCATGGGTTGAGATAAGAACACCTTAATAATTAAATAAGACAATAAATACAACAACAGGAATAATAATAAAATGAGAAGGATAATCACAAGAGTGACAAAACCCAGAACAGGGAGAAGGGGGAACAAACAACCAAAATAAACACCACATGACACAATGAAAGAACGAACGAACCAAGCAACCATCCAACCAACTTCCGAAGCAATAACCACCACCCCATACCAACTGCCCCAGTTCATATACTCATCATGGCATCACATGGTATGGAATGAATATCCCATTGACCAGTTTGGGTCAGCTCTCTTGGCTGTGTCCCCGCCCCTCCCAGCCTCTTGCCCACATGGCAGAGCATGGGAAGCTGGAAAGTTTCCTGACTACTACAGGTGCTACAGTGAAGAGAATTAACTCCATCCTAGCCAAAACCAGCACAGCTATGAAAATAGCTAGCATGAGCCAGAGGTAATTTAGCAAGTGCAGCAGCACCTGTGTAAGATTGATGTAACTTTGGAATCCAGTGCCGATGTAAAAGCTACTATCAACAGAGGGCAGTGATTTACAGGAAGGGGCAGCTTTCTGCACAGCAATGATGTGAACTTACTACAGCTGCAATTTGATAAGTACTCTCAAAAGCAAAGCCATACAAAATGCATTTGCAAATGCACCTTTTAATATAGGCAACAGGAACGAGAGCCATGCGAGTATGAGAGCAGGAGGGCTGTAAGGACATCATTTCCTTCCTAAAGGCAGCACACGCAAAAGAACCAGATGCTCAACCAGAATAATAACAGTGATGCTGAGGACAGTTCTCACCCATCCAGGAATCACTTGGTGCAAGAAACATATATCACCATTACTGGAAAAATGTGGATCATTTACACAGGCTAATTAGAAAAACAGGTCAGTGTGGATGAATATAAATGATTTTCCTAGAGAGTAAGTGTCTAACCAAAGGGGACTGAGTTAGAAACAACAATCGTGAAGTTACTGATCAACTGGAATATCATAAAAAAAGGATTAGTAAAACTTCATAAATCAGCGAAGCAAAATGCATCAGAGAAATAAAACTCAAGACTGTATGAAAGGGTTTTTATCTCTTTGGCTACTTTTATTCAGCATTCTGACATACGCTGCTTGTAAATGTGCTGCTCTCTGATCCCTGGGCAGTCTCTAAACCAGCTATGTCAAGGAATGAGACATGTTTTTCACTCAAACCTAAAAGAACTTAATTTCTTCAAATGTCTTGAGTGACACCATGTGCCACTATCCTGGAAGTGAAGCCCTCCCTGGGGAGTTGCTTCTTTCTTTCAGCATGCTGAAGCTGGGGCCATCCTTTACTCACATTATCAAGTTGTTTGGAAAAGTATCCTGCCGGCTGCCTCCAGGATCCCAACTGTTGTGCCAGCACTCCAAGGGCCAGATGTTGCCTTTCAGGTACAAACAACTCAAAAGGTTTGGTCAGATCAGGTAAACCCAGTGCAGGGGCCATCATTAGTGCCTTTTTAAGTTCTCTGAATGATTTCTGACACTCAGGTCTCCAAGTCAGATACCGATCTTTAGATTCTCTTAAAGCCTCACATAGTGGCTTCACATACAGTCCATAATTCAGAATCCAGAGTCGACACCATCCAATCATCCCCAGAAAAGCTCTCAGTTCCTTCGGGCTGCAAGGCTCGGGGATCTGACAAATAGCTTCTTTCCTTTCATTTCCTAATTGTCTTTGTCCTTGAGATCTCTCAAATACCAAATAAATCACTGCTTCTTTTCCTATTTGGGCTTTGTTTCTGGAAACTCTGTATCCTCCTTGGCCCAGAAAATTTAATGAGCTGATAGTAATTTCAGAACATTTTCTTTACTTTCTGCCGCTATCAGCATGTCATCCACATACTGTAACAATATGCCTCTCCCTTGGTTCTGTTTTCTCCAAATTTCTAATTCTTTTGCCAGCTGATTCCCAAATATCATAGGGCTATTTTTGAATCCTTGTGGAAGTACAGTCCATGTTAGCTGCGTCTTTCGTCCTGTGGTGGGGCTTTCCCATTCAAAAGCAAATATGCTTTGACTTTTTTTGTGTCCAGAGGTATGCAAAAGAAGGCATCCTTCCAATCTAGTACAGTAAACCATTTATGCTCCTCTTTTAAAGAGGTCGGTAAAGTGTACGGATTAGCCGCTACTGGGTGTATATCTTGGACTATCTGATTTATGGCCCTTAAATCCTGAACTAATCGGTATTCCTTGCCCCCAGATTTCTTTACTGACAATATAGGAGTATTATATTCTGATTCACATTCTACCAAAAGCCCATATTCTAAAAATCTTGTAATTATTCCCTCTAACCCTTTTCGAACCTCCCACTTAATAGGATATTGGTTTTGTCTTACCGGCCTGGCTCCAGGTTTTAATGTTACTTTTACCGGCTCTGCCAATTTAGATCATCCCGCAACTCCACTCGTCCAAACCAAAGGAATTACTGCATTTTCCACTTCTTCGGGAATCTGTTCCTTCCTGGAGGGATCCTGTAACATAAACACTCCCGCCTCTATGGCTTTTGATTCTGGTATTAGTAATTTAATCTCTCCATCTTTAAAAGTTATTTGTGCATCTATTTTACTTAATAGATCTTGTCCTTTCAGAGGTAGCGGGCATGTTTCCCCAATTTAAACTTTAATGGCTCTAAGAAAAGCCAATTTTCTTTCTGCCCTGTCGCACCAACATCATCTGCGGATTTACGGCTACGTTTCCCTTTACATGTATTCAATACCGAATAAGCGGCCCCCGTATCTACTAAAAATTCTATTTCTTCATTCCCTAGCTTCAAGGTAACCAGGGGTTCAGCTAGGGTTGATTCCCCCAGTCTCCTTCATGCCAAGCTACTTCAAGCATTTTGCCCAAATCTCTAGGTTCAAGTGCTTCCAATTCCTGAAGTTTCTTTCTAATATCTGGGGATGATTGTCCCATGAATACAGAGGCCAATCGTCTTGCTGCTTCTGTTTTTTTTTTCTCTGGGTCCAAATTAGTATATTTTCTGGCAGTCGCCTTCAGTCTTTCCATAAAGGCTGAAGGGGACTCATTTAATTCTTGTCTCACTTCAAAAATTTTGACCAATTTATTGCTTTTGGCATTGCCTGTCTTACACCAAATAAAATCCATCTTTGATATCTAGTCAGCATTCCCCTGGGTCCCGGTCGATTAGGGTCCCACTCGGGATTTGTAGATGGAAAATTCTGATCCGCTGTCCCCTGTAAATTTCCATTAGCGTGTGCTCCCTGCACATGCCTTCTGGTTGCATTCAATACCATTTTCCTGTCAGTTTCATCAAGCAAAGTATCCAATATCGCAAGTAGAACAACACTTTTCCAAGGTCTCACCACATTTTCATCCTTTCAAGACCATTGCCATATAATTTTGGGGATATATCCCACACTGTTTCTGCCACTCTGTATGATTCCGCAATGTAAAGAATAAATCAACATAAGCCATTTCATTCCATTTTCCTTCTCTTTTACAAACTAACATTAATTGCAATGGTGTTATATTGCAATGTCCCATTTTCTGGACATTTCTCCCCACCTTCCAACCGATACATTGGCCACCAGTGATTACAATATTCAATTAATTGTTTCCGAGTTAAAGGATCACCCCCCATATCTTTCCAATGTCTCAGAATACATCACAACAGTGTCTTCTGTGGGATGGGTTTCTTGCTTGAAAAAGTTCCCATCTTCCCAAGAGACTAGTAAGTGTGATTGTGCACTATCACAGGCACTAGTCAGAGGGGCGTTGGTTTTTTTTTTTGTAGTTGTTGTGGTTCCCCCCCCTTTTTTTTTTTCTTTTTTGAAGCACCCTCTGGGATTCCAACCCCCTGTCGGAACCCATAAACCATGCGGGGACTCGAACCCCTATACCATGCAGGGACTCTCTCTGCAAATTCTCCTCCTAACGTGCATCCCGCAAGTCATGATGGACAAAGCTTATATTGCTCAGTTACGTACATCTGCATTAGATTTCCTGGAACTAATCATAACACTTGCATCTTAATTACCCATGCGTTTTAAGTCCCTTCTTCCACATATGGTCATGAGTTGGCCCATCGAGTAATGTTGTCACAGTGTATTGCAAGGTGTGTTGGCTTCAACTGGTGTTCTGACTCTCATCTAGATGGAGGTGTCCTTAGGTCCTTTTGCCTTGGTTTGGACTGGCACCTGCTGCTAGGTTGTTTGCATCTCTCCAGGATGTTCCCCATCAGGCTTGCGAAGATTACGTCCTTGAGTGCATTCTTGCCTGAAGCCCCTTACAAGAGTGGCAGTCGTGAGGCTGTTGCGGGTTTGTCCTGGGTGCTTCTGAGTGGAACCTCAGGGGTCATGAGGTGGTTTCCAGACAGGAGTTTGGTAGTTCTGCAGTGGCCTTATCTTTATGGCTCTGTACACCTGCGTCGCAAATTTGGTTTAGGCGCTTCTTGTCTTGAAGCCTTTCTGACTCCCCCAAAGCAACAAGTTTTAGTCACAACAGCTCTAACTCTATCAAGCCCTCCTTTTCTTTTTGAGGACTTGTAGCTTACCTGCTACAGTCCTCGATATAAGAATTTACTAAGTCTCAAACGGAGACTATTACAGAAGTGTTTTACGTTTGCTTGCAAATTTCATAATAATTCATCCTTTTCAAGGGCCCGAGTAAAATATTTCCCTGTTTCCACTTGGTGTCTAATCTTATTTCTTTTCCAGTTACCGTATGTTTCAGTTGAATTTTGACAACACCAAAGAAAACCTCTAAGAGACACACAAGCAAACATTCCTAAAACCATTTGCGTAACCAATCCAATGAATAATTGTTTTAACCCTCTTAGATTAGGAAGCCAAGAAGTCAATTTATCCCACAAATCTCAAAACCCTAAAGAAGTGTGTAGGCAAATAGACAGGGAACGGCGACCGGAAGATCACGGGCTGTGACAGAAAGATAGACTCCTCCCCATAGGAGTGGCAGGAACAGGAAGCGCAAGAGCTATATAAGCGTGTGACGCAGTTAAATAAACGGACATTTTGTATCCATCATATTGATGTCTGTGCACCACTGTCCCCAGGGTGGGTAGAGCCCTGTGTCCTGGAGATATGCGGCCCAAGATAAGTTCTCCCATAGAAGCGTACAGCAACAAGTGGTGACCCCGACGTGATCGGCGGGGCGACATGGCAAGTTCGCCGGGGAGAAATGATAGCTTGAGGCACACAGGGGTGGGACGGTGAGCCGCAGGATGGCGGGCGTGCCATGGGTACAGTCGTAAAGGTACCGAAAGGATTGGGGAGGAATATGGAACTTCGCTTTCGAAGGCACCTACCTCAAAGGCCATCCAATGGATGATTACGCAGGGGCTCATACAGAGTCCCGCAGACATATTTAATAAGGATAAGTGGGTGAGAATTAAAGAGGAGTTAGCCGAAAGAGCTATGATGGGAAAACCCCAGTACATACAGCTCTGGGGAAAAATACACCGATTGCTATTGAAAGCTCGGGAGGATCGGGAGACGTGGCGGCAGGCGCGGCTGTGCCTGCACGGTGCTACAGGCGACAGTAGCCCGGAAATAGACCCAGGATGGGCAGTGGGGACACAGACAGGGGCAAGCATCGCGGGGGATGGGGAAGAAGTGGGGAGTTCGGACAGAGTAGTCTGGCCAGCAACTCAGTCTGAGGCTCCCGAAGAGGCGGATCGTGAAGCGGCGTTCCCTGTTGAGCCAGCAGGGCCTTTGGAATGCCCCCCCGCATACCCCTGGGATAATTTGGCACAGGCGCGGGTACCTGCGCGCGGGGATGGGGACGTAGCAGCAGGTGCAGCGGGAGTGACGGAGCAGAAGGAGGAGGATAAGCGGCGCCGCCCTCTGCCCGACCCTCGGAACTGGCTCCCGGGGCAGCCCTTGAGATGGGAGTCAGGCGAGGAGGAGGATTGGGGTGCCTAGAGGGGAGGACAGGATGGGTATAGATCAACCTCGAGTAGCAGCGAATCAGAAGTTGGGGAGAATCCGATGTCCACATGTGGGAAGATGGGGCAGATTGCCTGCAGCGTGCAAAAAAGAGGCATAAGGCAGCAGGGACTCAGAGGACCAATCAGAAGGAGCGAAGAGAGAGATTGCCAAAAGGGGAGGTTCAAAGCGCTGCAGCTCCGGAGGGGTCCGTGGAGGAAGCGCTGCGGCAGCTGCAGCAGGCTATGCGCACACTAGGGGAAGTAACTCGGTGGCAGACAGGACTCTTAACGAAGGGTGCGCCCCAGCGACAGTCAGTCGATTTACCTAACTGGTGGCTGATAGCCAGAGATTGTAGCCTCGATGGCGTAAAGGATAGAGATGCCTGGGATATTCCCTGTCTGAATAGCTCCTGGAGGAGGGGCAGGGAGCTGCAAGCGGTGACGGAGTGTTCCCATAGAGCATATCGCAAAGTGGGCAGGTATCGGGGTGGGGGGGGAAGAAAAAAAATAGAAAAAAAAAGGAAAAAAGGAAAAAAAAGGAGAACCTTGGCAAAAGATACAGCAAGGACTAGCAGAGCCATTTACAACGTTTTGTGACAGGTTGCGGAAGGCTATCATGGAATCAGAATTGCCGCCAGCGGCCAAGGATGCAGTCCTTATGGATTGCCTCCGAAGTCAATCAAATCCGCAGACACAAGATGTCCTCCGCACCCTGGCGGTGGGGGCATCATTGGGTCAAACCGTCAGGCATGTCTAGTGCCAGGAGGCGTTGAATCAGCATGGCGGTGTGGGAGCACACATCTGCCAGAACCCTGACTGTGGAAGTGAAGAAAGGATGCTGGTGCAAGCAGCAGGGGCGGGGCCGAGATGTCATTTGTGTGGACGGCAAGGGCACTTTAAAGCTGGGTGCCTTCTAGGGGAAAGAGAAGGACGTAATGGAGGAGGAGCGCGCCCAGTAGGGAGATGCTGGGCGTGTGGGAAGCCAGGACACCTGGCAAGAGATTGTCCAGCCACAAAGCCAGGAAATGGCCAAAGGAGGGTGAAGCGAGGGGGATTCGTGCCTCCTGTGAGTCAAATGGCCCCCATCATGGTGCCAGTGCCAGGAGCTTGGCCCACTGTAGCGGGCCAAGGGGGAGTGAACCGTCACGCAGCGGAGCAGAACCAGCAAGACTTGCAGGTTACGGCCCCCGCGTGGCATTGGTCTTAGGCTGTGACAAGAGACTCATGGCAGCGGTGATGATTAACCCACAGGAGCTGAGTTGTCCAGCACGGATATACCTGGGAATGTTAGTGGATACCGGGGCGGATGTCACAGTGATGCCACTCGAACGGTGGCCACCAACTTGGCCCCTCGCCATGGGAAAAAGTATAATGGGGTGGGAGGAGAACAACAGACGAGGACTAGTACTTGCCCTGTAAAAATCGAAGTCATGGACGAGGACACAGGGAAGCTCCTCACGGCCGTAGTGACCATACTAGTAGCAGATGGGGTAGCAAGCCCCTTGTTAGGGCGAGATGCCCTTGCCCAGATGGGGATCGGGTTGAAAAATTTAGCATAGGGGCCACTGCCTCAGAGGGGCTTCGACAGCACATGTTAGCGTGGAAAACCAAGAAGCCTGTCTGGGTGGAGCAGTGGCCCCTGACAACAGAGAAAACAGAGGCTGTAAGAGCTATAGTAAGACGAGAGCACAAAGCGGGACACCTAGAGCCCTCGATGAGCCCGAGGAACACCCCTGTATTTGCTATAAAAAAGAAAGATAAAAACCAATGGAGGATGCTGCATGACCTTAGAGCAGTGAATCAGCAAATGGAGGACATGGGGCCTCTCCAACCCGGCCTACCAGATCTGAGTGCTGTCCCGAAAGGATGGCAAGTCATTGTTTTAGATATCAAAGACTGCTTCTTCAGCATTCCGCTACATCCAGATGATAGAAAGAGATTTGCCTTTACTCTGCCCGCGGTGAGCCACGCAGAACCAGGTAGTAGATGGCAGTGGACAGTACTTCCGCAGGGGATGAAAAACTCTCCAGCGACTTTCCAGAGGTATGTGGCTTCCGCAATGCATAAAGTAAGGCGATAGTATCAGGAGAGAATCTACATGATCCACTACATGGATGACGTCCTCATAGCTGCGCCCACCGAGGCGTTGTGTGAACAAGTCTTTTCAGACACCCAAAGTGGCCCTTGAGAGACAGGGCCTCAAGGTAGCTGAGGCAAAGGTACAGCGAGGACCAGTGTGTGGATTTCTGGGTGCTAGAATACAAGGCGACTGCATACAAGCTCAGCCCATTAAACTTACACCTAAGGTTAAAAATTTACACGATGTACAGAACCTGTTAGGAGCACTGCAGTGGCTGCGGACATTCGTGCGCGTCACCGGTGAGGAGATGCAACCTTTCTATGCGTTGCTGAAAGGGACCGACCCATGGGAGCCCAGGAGTTTAGACGCTGAGGCAGTCCAGCAGTTGCAGATGATAGAACGTCGAATGCAAAAGGAAGGAGTATGGCGGTGGGACCCTCAGGAGGAATTAATCGCAGGTTGGATTCTAACCGCCGGTGGAGGATTAGGATTACTATATCAAATACGGGCGGGGGAAGAAAAACCACTGCGATGGGTATATCAGAAGGTTCCCAAGGGTGCATTCTCCACAAATGTCAAGGTAGCCGGGGGAGTGATTTGGCATCTGCGAAGGGAAAGCAATGAAATCTTTGGGAAGGACCCGGATAAGCTGACAGTGCCGTGGAATGGGGAGAAATGGCGGAAGGTGATCGAGAGTGAAGAGGATATACAATTGGCAGTATAATCATACCCAGGAAAAATCGTCATGGGCGCGGTACTGAGTTGGGCCGAGACAGCCAAAGTGGTGGATTTAAGTGTGGATAGTAGAGTTTTGGATACCCCTCACCCAGGACCAACATATTTCACAGACGCTTCCTCGAAGACAAACAGAGCGGCGGTAGTGTGGAAAAAAGAAAATAGTTGGATGCGCCAGATGTATGAGGAGCAGTGTAAAAGTGTGCAGTGGCTAGAAGCGAAAGCACTAGAGATGGCCCTGCGAAAGGATAGAGATCGGCATGTAAATGTGTGCACAGACTCTTTATACGTGTATAAATTAGTCACGTCCATGAAACGAGAGGGTGTACCACACACGGAAATTGCCTTGAGGTTGCTTTATCGCAGCAAGTAGCAACTGTGACAGTAATTCACATTCACAGTCATCAGACGGGGCCTGGACCACTGATTGAGGGGAATCGCATGGCTGATGAGGCAGCCGCGGGAGTCTGGACCTTGGCGGAGGCAAAGAAACTGCATGAACAACTGCACCTGGGTGCTAAAGCCTTGGCAAAGGAGTGTGGCATCTCAATAAGAGCGGCAAGAGAAGTAGTAGCCACCTGTCCTTACTGTCAGCACTCGCCATTGTGGGAGGCAGGAGTCAACCCTCGAGGACTGGAAGCAAATGCTATCTGGCAGACTGACTTTACTGAATGTCCACAGTTGGCCCCCGGAAGGCACCTGGCAATTACAATTGATACATATAGTGGAGTCATCATGGCTACTCAACATTGGAAGCAGACCGCAAGGCAGTTGGCTGCGCATTGGACCACGGTGATGGCGTGGCTTGGAAAGCCCACCGAAATAAAAACAGACAATGGACCATGCTTTCAGGCTCGAAGTACCCAAGAATGGTGCAAAGCTTGGAATATTGTATTAAAACACGGCATTGCTTACAATAGCATGGGGCAGGCAATTGTTGAACGTGCTCATCGCACCTTGAAAGCAAAGATAATACAGCTTGGGGAGGGGGAGGGGTATAAGGGAGCTATACCCATAGCAGCTCAGCAAACTATTTTAATGCGTGCGCTATATTCGCTTAATCATTTTATACGCGGGCAGGAGCAAGTTACAGCAGTGGAGAAGCACTCTGGCAAAGCTCAAGCAGGCGAGCGCTATCCGCAGGTATGAGTAAGGTTCCCAGGCAGTGAGCAATGGGAGAGAGGATGGAAACTGAGATGCCTGGGGAGGGGCTACGCCGAGGTTGAGAATGAAGGGTGCATAGAATGGGTGCCTGCAAAGTGTGTGTCAAAGCAGAACTGTGCAAGGATGTATAATGAATAATCCCTCTCTGAGTTGCCTCTTTGCAGGGTCTGCTGACATGGATCCTCATGCTAGCCGTACCATTGGGAAAAGAAATGAGCTCCTTGACAAGATTGCAAGCAATATTGCAACAAGAGCGACACTGAGAAAGGGCAGCAAAAGAGGCATATGAACTGGGATTGGATAGTAATAATTGGGGGGATCTTGTTGTGTGTAGTTACCATGGTTACTTGTGGGCTGCCATTGTTATGCTGTGTTATAAGACAAATCAGAGAGCGCCTGCAAGGGTTACATGAACATAGACCTGACCACAATATGTATCAACTTATGCAAGTAGCTTTGTAGAACTTGTAACGGCATGGGGAGGGGGAGACGTAGGGAAATAGACAGGGATCGGCAACCAGAAGATCACAGGCTGTGACGGAAAGATAGACTCCTCCCCATAGGAGTGGCAGGAACAGGAAGCGCAAGAGCTATATAAGCGTGTGACGCAAATAAATAAACAGATATTTTGTATCCATCATAATGTCTGTGCATCACTGTCCCCAGGGTGGGTAGAGCCCTGTGTCCTGGAGATATGCGGCCCAAGATAAGTTCTCCCACAGAAGCGTCATCTAGATATACGTCATGGAATATTTATGTTTTTTTCCCAAAGTGCATTCAGATCTGCTTCTGTCTGCTTGGCTTTGATATATGCACAGCAGCTGGTCTTAATGATCACTCATACGCCCCCTTCTTTGGCAGTCAATAAATCTCATGCCATTTGATTTTGCAACACAACTTTACTAAGGGATGACACCTCTCTCTGCAAATTCTTTATAGTCTTGTATCTTGATTGCGGTGACAGTGGTCAGCAACACCGCGTAAGGTCCATTCCACTTCTCTCCCAGCAGATTACCTGAAAAATTCTTAACATAAACCCAATCTCCAGGGCTAAATGGGTGGATCGGATGATCTAACCCTTTGGCCCTGGTCCCCCAAACACTTTTATTAATCTTTTCCAATTTTTTTCCTAAGGATATAACATAGTTTTGTAAGTAATGATCTCCCAACTGGTTCAAATCCTCCGCTTGGTACTTAGCCTGATATGGTCTTCCATATAGTATCTCAAAAGGGCTCAAATTTTCTTTAGCCCTAGGTTTTACACATATTCAAAGTAGTGCAATAGGTAGCGCTTGGTACCAATAGAGGCTTGCTTCCTGGCCTATCTTTGCTATTTGTTGTTTTATCATGTGAGTCACTTTTTCCACTTGTCCGCTGGCTTGTGGTCTGTAAGGTGTATGTAATTGCCAATTGATTCCCAATAGCTTGCTGACCTGCTGCACCACTACTGCACAAAAATGTGTACCCCTGTCTGATGAAATTATCGTAGGTACCCCAAATCGGGCTATTATTTCATTCAATAGTACCTTAGTAACCTCCCTCGCCTTATTTGTTCTACAAGAAAACGCTTCTGGCCATCCGGAAAAGGTGTCTGTGAGTACCAACAGGTATCTATACCCTCCTTTTCTTGGAAGTTCCAAGAAATCAATTTGCCAATGATCCCCCGGTATAGTTCCCTTCCCAATATTCCCCAGTTGTACCCGGTTGCCTGCATTAGGATTATTTTTCAAACATATTTCACATTGCTGAGTCACCCGCTAGAGTGTAGTATATAAATTTCTCCCTATTAATTTCTGATTTAAAAAGTTATACAGGGAGTCTGCCCCTCAGTGTGTTCTATTATGTTCCTCTTTAACAGTTCCCCATATCTGTTTGGCAGGAATTATAATTCGGCCGTCATTCGAACAGGCCCATCCTCTGGAGGGAACCCGCCGTCCCATTTCTTCTATTAATTCTTTGTCAGCCTTAGGACATTCAACATTTTCTTGGTCACCTAGACTCCTACTCTATTACCTGGAATTAAGGCTAAAGTCTCTTGCATTCTCTCTGCTGCCTGTTTAGCCTCACAGTCAGCCAATCTATTGCCTTTTTCCTGTTCAGTGTTACCCTTCGGGCGTCCTCGACAGTGCATGATGGCGACTTTGGTTGGCAATCGGAGTGCTTCCAATAAGCGCAGGATTGCCTCAGCGTGCTTAATCTGCCTTCCTTGTGTAGTTAGTGGCCCTCATTCTTTCCAAATTTCTCCATGAGGATGGACAACTCCAAAGGCGTATTGGGAATCTGTCCATATATTTATTTTTTTTTCCCTTTTGCCAGCTCCAGGGGCCTTGTCAGGGTGATAATTTCAGCCTTTTGAGCTGATGTTCCAGCAGGTAGTGATTGAGATTCAGTTATTTTGTTCGCTGTTGTCACTGCGCATCCGGCCTTTCGAATACCTTGTCGGACAAAGCTGCTTCCGTCCGTGAACCAGGAATCTTGTGCATCTTCCAGAGGTGGTTCTTTCAAATCTGGTCTACTGGAGTGCACAGTCTCTATAGTTTCAAGGCAATCATGAGTTAACGGTTCAGAAGTCACTCCACTGAGGGAAGAAGCTGGGTTCATAACATTGGTTACTTCAACAGTAACATCATCCGATCCAATTAAAATGGCCTGGTATTGTAGAAATCGGGATGGGGAAAGCCAGTGATTCCCTTTCTGTCCCAACACAGGTGATACTGTGTGTGAAACCAGTACTGTGCTCTTTTGACGACCTAAGGTGAATTTCCGGGCCTCCGGAATATTCAAGACCACAGCCGCCACAGCTCGCAGGCACCCTGGCCACCCCTTGCTTACTTCGTCAAGCTGTGTAGAAAAATAGGCCACAGCCCTTCTGTAGGGTCCTAGCCATTGAGCTAGGACTCCCAGAGCTATACCTTGTCTTTCATGGGAAAACAGCCAGAAAGGTTTAGTCACATCAGGTAGGCCCAGGGCCGGGGCCTTCATTAGTTCCTTTGTAAGTGTCTTGAATGCATTTTGAGCTTCTTTGGACCAGGCTAATCAAGTGGGGTTGTTCTTCCAAAGTTCGTACAAAGGTCTTCCTATTATTCCATAATTATAAATCCATAACCAGCACCAACCTGACGTTCCCAAAAAGATCCTGAGTTCTTTTACCGTCTGAGGGAGGGGGGTTCTGCAGATGGTTTCTTTTTGTTCTCTTCATTGTTCCCATTGTCCTCCAGATATTTCATATCCAAGGTAGGTTACTTGTTGCCGCACCACCTGAGCTTTCTGTTGAGAGACTCGATACCCATTTAGTCCCCATGAGGTCAACAAACTGGTAGTCCATTGTATACAGTCAGGTTTTGCTTCAGTTGCTATTAGTAAGTCATCCACATACTGTAAAAGGACTCCTTCCCTGGAGGGAGGATCCCACGTTTCAAGTTCTCCAAAGATTGTTGGACTATGTTTAAAACCTTGGGGTAACACTGTCCAGGGTAAGCTGAGTGTTCCTACCAGTGGTAGGGCTTTCCCATTCAAATGCAAATATATTTTGACTTTCTTTGGCTAAAGGCAAACAGATGAATGCATCCTTTAAATCCACTACTGTAAACCATACTTGATTATCCCGTAATTTAGTAAGTAAGGTATGAGAATTAGCTACCACAGGGTGTAGGTCCTTAATAATTTTGTGCACTTCTCTTAAATCTTGTACTACCCGATAAATTCCATCCGGCTTTTTTACCGGTAATATAGGGGTATTATATTCTGGTTCACATTCTATTAATAATTTGTGCTGTACAAAATTATTAATCGGTCCTTCTATTCCCTTCCAGTTTTCTAACTTCAAGGGGTATTGTTTTTGTCGTGCTGGGCTTATCCCTTCTTTAAGTTCTACTGCTATGGGAATGGCATTCTTTGCCCTCCCTGGGGTTCCTGCAGCCCATACTCCTGGACATACCTGACTGATAATCTCTTCAATTTCGGGCACCGATACAGTGGGCTTTTCAGGGTGCATTAGGGCCAAACTTAAAATTTCAGTTATTTGGTTCTCTTTTACTTTTAGTTCCATGGTTCCCTGTTTAAAGGCTATTTCTGCTTCCAGTTGTTCCAATAAATCCCGACCCAATAATGGCTTGGTTGATTTTGGTAAATATAGAAATCGGTGTATTCCAATCCGCTTTCCTAATTTAAATTTGAGAGGCTTCAAAAAGAATGCCCTTTCCTGTTAGCCAGTAGCCCCTACTACATTCACAAAATCTTTACTTATAGCTATCAGTTCTGGATTCAAAACAGAGAAAGAAGCACCTGTATCTACTAAGAATTCTACCTCTCTCTCTTGTCTCGCTAGCTTTATTTTAACCAGTGGATCTGCTAGGGTAGATGCCCCAGGTCCCCGTCAGTCGACTTCTGTTTCAGCTATCAAGGTCTGCGGGGTCTCCTTGGGCATTGGGATGTTGCCGAGAGGGTGCCACAACTCATCAGGAAAACAGACTACTATCCACTATTACTATTTCACGTAGGCATGAACGACACTGAGAGCCATAACCTGGGTAAAATCAAGGGAGACTTTTGAGCCCTGGGGGAGCAAGTGAAAAACATTGGCGCCCAAGTGATCTTCTCTTCCATTTTGCCAGTTCGAGGGAAGGGAGCAGCCAGAAACAGGCGCATAATGTATATCAACTCCTGGCTACGTGGCTGGTGCCACCGGGAGGGGTTTGGCTTTTATGACAATGGGGTGTTCTTCAATGATGACGACATGCTAGGGAGGGATGGAATCCATCTGTCTAAAAGGGGTAAGGGAATCTTCAGCAGTAGGCTGGCTAACTTGGTGAGGCGGGCTTTAAACTGAAGGACTTGGCGGGTGGGATCCATTGCGAAAACACTCACGCCAGCACGTCCAACGGGGGAGTAAGTCAGGCCAAGCAGTGTGGTGGTAAAGGTTCCTTAGCTGTCTCCCAAGGGGTGAAACAGAAGAGTAATCAGCTCAAGTGTATGTCTACAAATGCACGCAGTCTAGGAAACAAACAGGAGGAACTGGCGCTCTGTGCCCACTCAGAAGGGTATGACATCATAGGAGTAACTGAAACATGGTGGGACAACTCAACTGACTGGGGGATCGCAATGGACAGTTACAGGCTCTTTCGTAAGGACAGGCAGGGTAGAAGAGGTGGAGGAGTTGCACTCTACATCAAGGAACACCTTGAATGTATCAAAGTCAACTATGGTGATTGCGACTGCTCTATCGACTGCCTCTGGGTTAAAGTGAAAGGGGTCATCTCCAAGCAGGACCTCACAGTGGGCATCTGCTACCGACCTCCTAACCACGATGACGAAGCCGACGAAGCAATATTTGGGGCACTAAAGCAAGCTTCTGGCCAACAGAACCTGGTCCTGATGGGTGACTTCAACTACCCAGACATCTGCTGGAAGAACAATACGGCAGCTCGCATGTCATCCACCAAGTTCCTGCAATGTAGAGAGGACTGTTTCCTGATACAAATGTTAGATGTGCCAACCAGGAATGAGGCACTGCTGGACTTGCTATTCACAAACCGAGAAAGCCTGCTTTGTAATATCTCGGTTAGTGATAGCCTTGGCTGCAGTGACCACAATATTGTGGAGTTCGGGATCCTGCTGAGCATGCTGAAGGTCACCCCTAAGACAAGGGTTCTGGATTTTAGGAGAGCAAACTTCAGTTCACTCAGGGCTCAGTTGGGAGAGATTCGACGGGAAGTTTCCATGGAAGACAAAGGAGCTAGTGAGTGCTGGGAATTCTTCGAGAACTCTCTCTTGGAAGCACAAAGCCAATTCATCCCCTACAAAGGAAAAGGAAGTAAGCGGAGCAAGAGGCCCCCATGGCTCAACCATGACCTCCCGGGTCTGCTCAAATCCAAAAGGGAAGCCTACCAGAGATGGAGAAGTGGAGGATTATCCGTCGAGAGCTACAAGGGCATTGCCAGAGTTTGCAGAGATGCAGTTAGAAAAGCAGAGGCATTCATTTTTCCAATGTCCTTCCTCCCAACAATACGCACGCTGATTCTTTCCCAGTCCCCCTCTATTTCCAAAGGGCCTTCCCTTTCCTCGTCCTTTCAATCCTCCTCTGCTTACCATTCCTCTCTGTTCCAAGGCTGCCACCGTAGCTGTTGCCATCACTTTTGTCATTTTTCCTCTATCGGCATTCTCCCGATTCCTGAATACTCTCCACGCCTCCTCAAGCAATTTCTCTAAGCTTCTTATTTCCGGTTCTTTTCACTTCTGTAGTTTCTTATAGCTGTAGACGATTGCCCCAAAAATAGAGAAACAAGTTGTTGTTGTCCCACATCCGAGGAGGGATCTAGGGTAGTGTGTTTTCGCATGGCATTTCTCAGATGATCCAAAAATTCAGGAGGGGGTCTCTTTCTGACCCTGTTTGACAGCATACAATGCTGACCAATTTACAGCTTTTGGAATTGCATCTTCTAATCCAAATTTTATCCAATCTTGGTATCTTTTAATAATCTATCATCATGCCCGTCATTGGGGGCCCAATGTGGGTCCGTCAGGTGAATGTAATTGTCCACATTCCCTTGTAAGGTTCCCCCAGTAATTTGGGCCTGCACATGAGTTTGTGCAGTTTTGAATACTAATTGTTCTTCTGTTTCCATCATTTCCCCCAAAATCAAATCTACATCTGTCCAGTCGGGGTTCTGGTTTTTCTACTCTTAATTCAAATCATTTTGCCAGTTGAGAGGGGTCGTCCCGGTATCCCCTAGCTATCTCTCTCCAGGCATCTAAATCAGTAGTGGAGAAGGTTACTTTTCCTCTGGCTGGACCTCCTACCCCCATTACCTCTCGCAATGGGGCTAGGAGTTGGGGAGCCTTCTGAGTTTTACTCCGAGTTCGTGCTGTGACCGGAGTAAAAGTATTCATCGCTCCCTCCTCCTCACTACTACTGTCTGTTTCAAAAGTGGTGGGTGTAGGAGAGGCAAGTTTGTTACTAAGCGGGGGGGTAATCCCAAATCTTCAGGCTGATCCTCTATCTCCTCTCGCTTCTTTCTAGGGTTTACTGTTTTCAAACACCTCTGCCCAATACTACATGCTGAACAGCATCTCCTTATTTTCTCCCGCTCCTTCTTTTCACTTCTCTTTTTCTAAAGATAAAACCAGGGCATCTTCTGGTGGAATATTAATACCACAATCTACCTGCCACTCCGGATGATTCCGCAAAGTGGAAAACATATCTGCATACATAACCTCATCCCACATTCTTTCTTTCCTTACAAAAACATACAGTGTTTTCTTATTCACACTCCCACCTGGCGGTCCCCCTATATCTTTCCAGTGTGCTAGGATACATCCTAGGGGGCTTTTCTTTGGAATTTTGCTGCTCTGATTCCCCGCCATTCCGTTTTCTTATTTACGAGGCACACAAGATGACAACGTGTACGTAGATGGCACACTATTGGTCCCTAATAAAGTTAACAATCACTTTGGTTACGCTATGGTTATGGCTCTGCAGCTATGCTGCATCTCAGTCACTCGTTCATTCACCAGTCACACCTGAGTTAACTCAGCTCATTCATACTTAGTTATCAATTTTACAATGCCTGACGGGTATATCCAAATTCAATGTGAACAAGCCAGTATCCGAGTTCAGTATCAATAAATCCGTACCACCAAGAGTACAAAACTTATGTGGCTTACAGAAGCATCACAGGCCCAACGAGCTAGAAATAGTTCACCCTTATGTTGCCAGTCCAGACCTACCGCAGCCACTTCAATCTTGGACGCCTGATCTACCTGCTGGTTGTTCCGATGTTCTTCAGTGGCCCAAATTCCAGGGACGTGAGCATCCACAGGACGTACCTTTACAACCAGGTTCTCTACCCGGGCAGCAATATCTTGCCACAATGTGGCAGCCCAGATGGGTTTGCCTCTGTGCTGCCAGTTGCTCTGCTTCCATTGCTGTAACCACCCCTACAGGGCATTTGCCACCATCCAGGAGTCAGTACAGAGATAGAGCACTGGCCACTTTTCCCATTTGGCAATGTCTAAGGCCAGCTGGATGGCCTTTACCTCTGCAAACTGGCTCGATTCACCTTCTCCTTCAGCAGTTTCTGCGACTTTTCGCATAGGACTCCATATAGCAGCCTTCCATCTCTGATGCTCTCCCACCAGATGACAGGACCCATCAGTGAACAGGGCATATTGCTTCTAATTTTCTGGCAGTTTCTTATACAGCGGGGCTTCTTCAGCACATGTCACCTCCTCCTCTGCTGATATTCCAAAATCTGACTTCTGGCCTGTCCGTAATCACTTCCAAGATTCCAGGGCGACTGGGCTTTTTCAGTTGTATTATAGTGGGCTTCGGACCCTCTGTATACCCGACTCCAAAACCCTAGGGGTCAACCTTGGGTCTCCCCTGGCACTTTCTGTCAGAGGCTCCAGGTAGGGCCATTCTCCCCGGCTGCAGTACAGAGCACGTTTTTTACATCTTGTCCTGCCCAGACTGTCCCAAGACTGTAGGGGAATAGACAGGGATTGGCGACCGGAAGATCACGGGATGTGACGGAAAGATAGACTCCTCCCCATAGGAGTGGCAGGAACAGGAAGTGCAAGAGCTATATAAGCGTGTGACGCAGCTAAATAAACGGACATTTTGTATCCATCATATTGATGTCTGTGCATCACTGTCCCCAGGGTGGGTAGAGCCCTGTGTCCCGGAGATATGCGGCCCAAGATAAGTTCTCCCATGGAAGCGTACAGCAACACAAGACCTACTGCATGAACTATTTCTCATTTAATATGGTCAAAGGTTTGTCATTTTTCATGGCCCCATTTGAAATTATTGCCCTACCAGGTCACTTGATAGAGAGGGTTTACCATCAGACTATAATCTGGAATATGCGCTCTCCAAACACCCACAATGCCTAAAAGCTCTTGTGTTTCCTTTTTGCTAGTTGGTGGAGACATGGCTGCTATTTTGTTGATCACATCCATTGGGATCTGACGAAGTCCATCTTAATGTTTCACCCATAAGAATGCACAAAGCCTCTGGGCCAGTCACAATGGGGCACTTTTGCCACTCATTCCCAGTTAGGCTCACTTCAGCCTCCAATACAGTTAGCTCCTGGGATCCCCCTGTCACTCCAGAAATACAGATGTGTTCTGCCCCTATGTAGCTTGATGGCATTAGGGTGCATTGTGCACCGGTGACCACTAGAGCCTTATACTCCTGTGGGTCAGATGTGCCAGGCCATCGGATCCACACAGTCCAGTAAAGCCGGTTGTCCCTTTCCTCCACCTGGATGGTGGCAGGGCACCTCTATTCCTGATCATAGTATTTGCTACTCACTTCTTGTAAATACTAATCAAAATTTTCCCTGTTAAGGTCACAAATAAAATCAGTGCTCCTACACTTCTGTCTGGGGAACTGCTCACTGGAAACTGGAACAGCAACTTTCCTGGAAGAACCACCCTGAGTGATTGTTTTTCCTTGCAGCTCACATACCAGTGTCACGCAGATAAAACCGTAGAGTGGCATCTGGTGTGTATCCTCTCTCTTGAGCAAAGGGACACTTACACCTAACGGCTGAGATACTGGTCCATACAGGTGGGGACTAGGACATAGCTTCTTTGAGTTGCTGGACCTCCTGGGACAGTTTCTCCACAGCCAAGATGAAGGAGGAAGAGACACGTGCTTTGTAACCCCAGAGTTTGTCAATCACATCCCCCACCATTGGTGCCTCTTCATCTTTTCAGGCCAGTTATGCCAATGAGATTACATGCTGTTCTTGGTACAAACGACCGCCACATGGGTCACGTGCACTGGGCTTCATCACGATCTTTGGATGACTGTAGATCATACAGGTCACCGTAAATCACCTCAAGCACAGCTACTTCCCTCAGGTACTGGATACCTTTCTCCATGGCAGCCCATTTCCCTGAGCGATATATAACATCTGCCTTGAAGGGATACCTTTCTTTCACACCAGACAGGAGTTGCCTCCAGAGGCTGGGGCTGCTGTAGATAACCCTGGGCTGCTCTATCTTCTATCCAGGTGGACTTTGGGGTGCTGTCGCTAAACAGCATCCAACAAGTGAACACCACCTCTCTCTTCTGGGCCAGATCCTCCGTAATCTTATCTGGAATCTTGGGCTTAACTGTAAGGAAGAGGCCAATGATAGTTTTGGCTAACCTGTTTGTTCTGATGAATATTGCCTGTGTTCTGCTGAACCTGGCTGTATTTGTAATGCAATGCCAAGACATTCAGCTTGTGTCCAGTTTACCAAGATGCAATTTGGTGGATATGGGTGGAAACAAGATCTGTTTCTGCTGCAAAGAACTCCATCTCGCTAAAAGCACAGAGCAAGAGACTGTACTGAAGCTATACCACGTGAAGGCATGCAACCCTTCTCACCTTCTTCTCAAGAAGGTTCTCTCTGGACTTTGGGCCATGGGAGCTCTCACCACCACAGTCTGCTTGGTAGCAGCTGTCCTGCATTGCTTACAGATTATTGCAGCAAGAAGATCCTGCATAGATGAATCTCAGCTTGAAGGCCAAGGTCACACTTTGGATCCTGATGATTCTGCCTCACCTGTGCTGCCTCCCTCCTATTCTGCAACTGTTGGGGATTAGCCAGTAACTCAGCCCCACACAGCTGCTCACTCCCTCCCCCACCAGCAGGATGGGGGAGAGAATCAGAAGGGTAAAAGTGAGAAAGCTCATGGGTTGAGATAAGAACACCTTAATAATTAAAATAAAACAACAACAAAAATGCAGTGAAAAGGATAATCACAAGAGTGACAAAACCCAGAACAGGGAGAAGGTGGAATGAACAACCAAAACAAATACCACATGACACAACCACTCACCAACAACCAACCAGACCCAACAACACCACTCCCCAAGCCACCACCACCACTACATGACATTGCACAACAACTGCCCCGGTTAATATAGTCATCATGGCATCACACGGTATAGAATGAATATCCCATTTGCCAGTATGGGTCAGCTCTCTTGGCTGTGGCCCCGCCCCTCCCAGCCTCTTGCCCAAGTGGCAGAGCACAGGAAGCTGGAAAGGTCCCTGACCACCACAGGCACCACAGTGAAGAGAATTAACCCCTTCTCAGCCAAAACCAGCACAGATGCTGAGTGCACTTCCCACATTTGTTTTAATAATCATAGTTTGATTTCAATAACACTTACTATGCAAACTAACATACTCATTATTATATTCCATAAATTAAGGAAATGTGTTGCTAAAGAAATGCCAAGAGGTTGATCTGTGACTAGAAGAGACCACATGGAGAGCATCCTGCATTTGCTATCACGTATCTTATGGGGAATAAGGCAGAGTCTATACCATGGCAGCCTCGTAATAGATATTCCTGCTTCTTCAGGGCATGTCTTTTCTAAAACTGCGTTGCATTAGCAGAAAGAGCAGCCTTCATTAGTGTAATTGGGCAGCCATGAAATTACAGGCATGAACATGAGGACAACAGATGAGGACAGCAGGCCCTTCACTGCCTGTAGCTGTGCACAGGCACAAGGAAAGAAAGGGGAAGAGGAGAATGCCTAAGCCCTCAGCCCATGGATAGCTCCAGGGAGAAAATGCAGTATCTGGCCCGCCTATATGGCTATGATTTTCCTCTTGCCCTGGTAACATTACTACACTGGGGATCTCCATTGGGCTGGCCACATGAGCAGCCCAGTGAGGGCTATCACTTAGCAGCTTCTGCTCAAAGGTACGCTATTGCTGTGCAGGTAAAGGGCACCACTACCTGCGGTCAGTGTCATCCCATCAATTTCTCTTCTGGGTCCTCCAACTGTCAAACCTCTTCCTCCCAGTGGCAGCTGCAGCCTCCTGTGCCGAGTCCCTCAGGCTGTGCCACTCTGGCTGAAAAAGAGGAAGATTTTAGTTTCCTGGTGTCATTGTTCAGCCTCAGCTGGCAACTGAACACCATGCAGCCGCTCGCTCCCTCCCCACACCACCACCTCTTCCTGAATGCAGTCTCAGAGCTCTCTGACGGAGCTCACCCAACATCAGGAGAGGAGCAAGAGCTGAGCGCTCACTCTGTGATGTCTTGGAAGGGACAGGGTTTGTATGGTGAATACCTGAGGCAGGATGAGAGGTCTTGGTTTGAGGCATGGGCCATCAAAGGGAGGAAAGAAGGTAAATGCCAATGCCATTCTCCTCCTTGATTTAGAGCAGACAGTCTTGCCTTGCTTCCGGCTTGCACGTTATGATCTCCTACAGCGCAAGCTGTATTCCCCATCTCAGAGGCAGAGGATAAGCTATCATTGTGAGCTAGAGGACTGCCGGTCCTGGGTGCACATGAATTTCTCTTTCAGATACTTACAGCAGAATTTTCACAATTGCTGAAGTGGCTTAAGAACGCGCATGTCCCAGCATCCCACAGTAACTTGTGCTCCCAACTCACCGATGCGCTTTTGGAAAACCTACTTTTATTGCAAATGTGCAGCCTGAACTTCAAGGTGCTGAGCGTTGACGGCTGCTATTGACTTCAGTAAAAATTCAGTTGTCCAACTTGAAAACTCAGAACCACATGGTCTAACTGTTGTGTCTTCAGTGAAGGATCTCACGGGGAGCACTGATTCTGTAGAACAGGGGCTTTGTAATTTAAATTACCGGAATGATAATGTAAGAGATTCTTTTACTCCATTTTGAATGCTGACTTTAAATATCCTCTTTACTGAAAAGATAAAGTCCTTGTTAAAATCCACTTGGCTTGCTTAATGAATCATTGGAAAACATGGAATTTAGAACTTGAATACTGTTTGATAAGTCCAAAGCACAGCACTATGCCAGCAGCAGTGAAGAAAATTAACTCTATCCCAGCTAAAACCAGGACACCATCCAGCTGGCCTTAGACATTGCTGACCGAGGAAGGTGGCCAGTGCTCTAACTCTACACTGACTCATGGATGGTGGCAAATGCCCTGTGAGGGTGCTTACAGCAGTGGAAGCAGAGCAACTGGTAGCACAGAGGCAAACCCATCTGGGCTGCCGCATTGTGGCAAGATATTGCTGCCCGGGTAGAGAACCTGGTTGTAAAAGTACAATATGTGGATGCTCACGTTCCCGAGAGTCAGGCCACTGAAGAACATCAAAACAACCATCATGGTGGGCTCATGATCAAGGGGTGGACTTGACCATGGACACTATTGCACAGGTTATCCATGAACATGAATCATGCGCTGCAGTCAAGCAAGCCAAGCGGGTAAAGCCTCTGTGGTATGAGGACGATGGGTGAAATATAAATATGGGGAGGCCTGGCAGGCTGATTTCCATAAGAACCTCATCGATACCTGGGCCAAAGTGCACGGCATTGAGTGGGTGTATCACCTCCTCTGTCATGCACCAGCCTCCAGGAAAACTGGACTGATAAAGTCTACACTGAGAGCAATGGGTTGTAGACCATTTAAACACCAGGATATACATTTAGCAAAAGCCACCTGGTTAGTCAACACTACGGGATCTGCCAATCAAGCTGTCCGTGTCCGATCAGATCATTTATGCATTGTGGAAGGGGTTAAAGTCCCTGTAGTGCACATAAAAAATATGCTGGGGAAAACAGTCTGGGTTATTCCTGCCTCGGGCAAAGGCAGAACCGTTTGTGGAGTTGCTTTTACTGAAGGACCTGGGTGCACTTGGTGGGTGATGCGGGAGGATGGAGGAGTCCAGTGTGTACCCCAAGGGGACTTGATTTTGGGTGAGAACAGCCAATGGACTGAATGGTATGATGTTAATTGCTATATAATATTGTATTTAACCTCTTCTGTGGTTGCTATATGCCATATCAATGGTATCTCAGCAGGAATTTCCCAGATTAATTAAGAATGAACTTTGATTAAACTGAGCAAAGTGCAGCGGTGATGGAACAAGGACTGACTTCAGTGTACAACTATCTAACACCAAACACACCATCTTCCCTGACCTGAACGACTGTTACGATCGATGGAACCCAACGTCATGCACTAAATGACCTCAGTGGTCATTTCAAGGACGTCAAAGGGTACAAGTGGGCTTTAGGTATAGCTGCCTTAGAGACAAAGAGAATTAAACAGCTGTTTGCCTTGCCTGGCCTCTCGAAGGACCCTTCTGTTGTGGGGCTGCTGAAGGTCAAAGAACAACAGGTGACGATCGCCACGGCAACGGTGCACCAGCGGCGATATAACACCAGCCGAGATTCTGTGATTCCCTTCCATGTGTTTATTCTTCACCTGAGAGCGAAGGAGTGACCAGTAAGAGCCCCTCACCCTTTAACAGTCCCCTATGGCCAGTGCGGAAGTGTAATGGAGAGTGGAGGCTGACAGTAGATTGTTGTGGCCTGAATGAAGTCACTCCACCGTTGAGTGCTGCAGTGCCGGGCATGCTAGAACATCAATACGAACTGGAGTCAAAGGCAGCCAAGTGGAATGCCACAACTGATATTGCTAATGCATTCTTCTCAATCCCTCTGGCAGCAGAGTGCAGGCCACAGTTTGCTTTCACTTGGAGGGGTGTCCAGTACACCTTTAATTGACTGCCCCAGGGGTGGAAACACAGTCCTACCATTTGCCATGGACTGATTCAGACTGTACTGGAACAGGGAGAAGCTCCACAACACCTTCAATACATTGATGACATCATCGAGTGGGGCAACACAGCAGAAGAAATTTTTGAAGAAAGGAGAGAAAATAGTCCAAATTCTTTTGAAAGCTGGTTTTGCCATAAAACAAAGGTGAAGGGATGCGGCGAGCGAGGAAAGCAAGCGGCCAACTCAATGTGAGTGATAGAGCAAGCTTCAACTTTATTTTTAAGTCACTGCGCTTTTATATGCTCTTGTAAACAAGCTTCAATAACTGCTTAGTTAATGTCACGGGTTACAATTCTTCCTTAGCAAGCAGTCTAGTTCTGAAGTTCCTTATTCTTGTTTTATCGTTTGTTCTTAAAGTAGAAATGTCTTCCGCCTTACTTCCTCCTTTTTAGTGACTTGCAGATTCTCTGTAATTTTCCATCAGCGGGTCTGTGCGGCGGGTCTGTAGTCAAGCTAATTCCATCTCATACCCATAATCCTCCAGCCCGCTTTCTATCTCAAACAACTTATCTTGAAACACACATACTGATTCAATCCTATAGTTCCCCACAAAGGGACCCACAGAAGAGATCCCTTTCTTAGGAATCAATTGGCAAGATGGTTGTTGTCAGATCCCAATGGATATGATCAACAAAATAGCAGCCATGTCTCCACCAACTAGCAAAAAGGAAACACAAGCTTTCTCGGGCGTTGTGGGTTTTTGGAGAACGCATATTCCAAATTACAGTATGATCGTAAGCCCTCTCTATCAAGTGACCCGGAAAAAGAATGATTTCAAATCGGGCCCTGAGCAATGACAAGCCTTTGTCCAGAATAAACAGGAAATAGTTCATGCAGTAGCTCTTGTGCCAGTCCGGGCAGGACAAGATGTAAAAAAAGGCCTGTACACTGCAGCCGGGGAGAATGGCCCTACCTGGAGCCTCTGACAGAAAGTGCCAGGGGAGACCCGAGGTCGACCCCTAGGGTTTTGGAGTCGGGGACACAGAGGGTCCGAAGCGCATTATACTCTAACTGAAAAAGAGATATTGGCAGCATATGAAGGGGTGTTCACGTTGCTTCAGAAGTGGTTGCCCCAAGTTCAGTATTAAGGGTTGCACTTTAGTGTCCTCTCTTCTGCAACTCCATATGCAAGTCTCAGGTAATTAATTGCTTTTGCGGAAACCTATTTAAAGCTTCCAACTCCAGAAGCTTCCTCACGGATAATGTCAGAACTGGTATTTTTGAGCCAGATCTTCACCCCTGTCTTCCAAAGTCAAGCAACCATCAGTCAGCCAAAAGCCCAGCAAAGGAAAAAACAGAAACACAACTACAGCAAAACTATGCAAGTTGTCTTAGCACAGGGAGGAGACTAGAATTTGGCTTTGGTATAGGTCAAAGGAGTCAAAGGATCTTGAAGGGATGGTGCTAAAGAAAATGCTTTCATGGCCCCGGCTTCAGCATGCTGAAAGAAAGAAGCAACTCCCCAGGGAGGGCTTCGCTTCCAGGGTAGTGGCACATGGTGTCACATAAGACATTTAAAGAAATTAAGTTTTTAGGTTTGGGTGAAAAACGTTTCTCATTCCATGACGAGGCTGGTTTAGAGACTGCCTAGGGATCAGACAGCAGCACATTTATGCTGACCCGTTTGTCTCATTAGCCTGTGTAAATGATCCACATTTTTCCAGTAATGGTGATATATCTTTCTTTCACCAATTGATTCCTGGATGAGTGAGAACTGTCCTCAGCGTCATTGTTATTATTCTGGTTGAGCATCTGGTTCTTTTGCGTCTGCTGCCTTTAGGAAGGAAATGATGTCTTTACAGCCCTCCTGCTCTCATACTCGCATGGCTCTCATTCCTGTTGCCTATATTAAAAGGTGCAGTTGCAAATGCATTTTGTATGGCTTTGCTTTTGAGACTGTTTAGCATATTGCAGCTGTAGTAAGTTCACACCATTGCTATGCAGAAAGCTGCCCCTTCCTGTAAATCACTGCCCTCTGTTGATAGTAGCTTTTACATCTGCACTGGATTCCAAAGTTACATCAATCTTACACAGGTGCTGCTGCACTTGCTAAATTATCTCTGGCTCATGCTAGCTATTTTCATAGCTGTGCTGGTTTTGGCTAGGATGGAGTTAATTCTCTTCACTGTAGCACCTGTAGTAGTCAGGGACCTTTCCAGCTTCCCATGCTTTGCCATGTGGGCAAGAGCCTGGGAGGGGCGGGGCCACAGCCAAGAGAGCTGACCCAAACTGGCCAATGGGATGTTCATTCCATACCATGTGATGCCATGATGAGTATATTAAGTGGGGCAGTTGTTGTGCAATGCTGTGTGGTGGTGGTTGTGGCTTGGGGAGTGGTGTTGTTGGGTCTGGTTGGTTTGTGGTTGTGTCATGTGGTGTTTGTTTTGGTTGTTCATTCCCCCTTCTCCCTGTTCTGGGTTTTGTCGCTCTTGTGGTTTTCTGTGGGAAACTATAGGCTTGAATCAACATGTGGGTCCCATGATAAGTTGTTTGAGATAGAAAGCGGGCTGGAGGATTATGGGTATGCGATGGAATTAGCTTGACTACAGACCCGGCGTCAGACCCGCTGATGGAAAATTACAGAGATCAGACCCGCTGATGGAAAATTACAGAGAATCTGCAAGTTACCAGGAGGGGGAGGAGGAGGAATAAGGGGCCTTCGAGGTACGGTAACTGGGATCCCCGAGAAGGGAGGCGAGGGATTGTCTAAGCCAATTCCAATCTTTCCAGCTTTGGGGTCACAGTTGTCTAGCCGATCAGAGGCGGCTGTTGCTAATCTTTTTTCAGTTTTATATTTTTTCATACAGTTAATCACTTCCCGCCAAGGTTTCATTAGCTTTTTCGCTGTCTTATCGTCATCTATCACCAAGTCCCACAAACAATCACCATAGGCTCTCCACTCCTCTACCTCAAAAATCGACTCCGGTTCTTTAAAAAACCCTTTCGCTTTGCCCACTGCAACTAGTCCTGACAAGTCCTTTAACTGACTTACTCCCCGCTTTTCTAAAAAGCGCTTTAATAATTCAAAAGCTACCTTGACCTCCATCGCCCGATGTGAGGATAATCAGCGTCTTTGTACGGCTCTCGCTCCCGGGTTAGCTTCAACTGCGGAAAGCGGATCCCCTCTTGAATTCCACGGTTGGGTCCAGGCCGGAGGGTCGGGACGTATCAAGAATGATGCATAAATCGACTCCTCTTTTGCCCCCTGGCTGCCGTCTGCCAGTGCATCTCGGTCTCTCGCTGCCGTATCAGAAATAGTCCTTTTCAGGTCCCTGTTCGGGCGCCATTTGCGGCGAGCGAGGAAAGCAAGCAGCCAACTCAATGTGAGTGATAGAGCAAGCTTCAGCTTTATTTTTAAGTCGCAGTGCTTTTATATGCTCTTGTAAACAAGCTTCAATAATTGCTTAATACGGGTTGCAACACCTCCTTAACAAACAGTCTATTTCTGCACTTTGTGCTGAAATTCCTTGTTCTTGTTTATCGTTTGCTCTCAATGCCGAGATATCCCTCGCCTTTCTTCCTCCTCCTGGTAACTTGCAGATTCTCTGTAATTTTCCATCAGCGGGTCTGATGCCGGGTCTGTAGTCAAGCTAATTCCATCGCATACCCATAATCCTCCAGCCCGCTTTCTATCTCAAACAACTTATCATGGGACCCACATGTTGATTCAAGCCTATAGTTTCCCACAGTTTTCCTTTCCATTGTGTTTCTGTTGTTGTTTTATTTTAATTATTAAGGTGTTCTTATCTCAACCCATGACCCTTCTCACTTTTACCCTTCTGATTCTCTCCCCCATCCTGCTGGTGGGGGAGGGAGTGAGCAGCTGTGTGGGGCTGAGTTGCTGGCTAAACCCCAACAGTTGCAGAATAGGAGGGAGGCAGCACAGGTGAGGCAGAATCATCAGGATCCAAAGTGTGACCTTGGCCTTCAAGCTATGCAGGATCTTCTTGCTGCAACAATCTGTAAGCAATGCAGGACAGCTGCTACCAAGCAGACTGTGGTGGTGAGAGGACTCATGGCCCAAAGAGCAGAGAGAACCTTCTTGAGAAGAAGGTGAGAAGGGTTGCATGCCTTCATGTGGTATAGCTTCAGTACAGTCTCGTTCTGTGCATTTAGCGAGATGGAGTTCTTTGCAGCAGAAACACATCTTCTTTCCCCCCATATCCACCAAATTGCATCTTGGTAAACTGGACACAAACTGAATGTCTTGACATCCCATTACAAATACAGCCAGGTTCAGCAGAACACAGGCAATATTTCTCAGAACAAATAGGTTAGCCAAAACTATCATTGGCCTCTTCCTTACCGTTAAGCCCAAGATTCCAGATAAGATTACGGAGGAGCTGGCCCAGAAGAGATGGGTGGTATTCACGTGCAGGATGCTGTTTAGTGACAGCACCCCAGAGTCCACCTGGATAGAAGATAGAGCAGCCCAGGGTGATCTGCAGCAGCCCCAGCCTCTGGAGGCAACTCCGGTCTGGTGTGAAAGAAAGGTATCCCTTCAAGGCAGATATTGTATATCGCTCAGGGAAATGGGCTGCCATGGAGAAAGGTATCCAGTACCTGAGGGAAGTAGCTGTGCTTGAGGTGATTTATGGTGACCTGTATGATCTACAGTCATCCAAAGATCGTGATGAAGCCCAGCGCACATGACCCATGTGGCAGACATTTGTATGGAGGACAGCATGTAATTGCATTGGCATAACTGGCCTGAGAAGATGAAGAGGCGCCAATGGTGGGGGATGTGATTGACAGACTCTGGGATTACGAAGCACGTGTCTCTTCCTCCTTCATCTTGGCTGTGGAGAAACTGTCCCAGGAGGTCCAGCAACTCAAAGAAGATATGTCCTAATCCCTACCTGTATGAACCAGTATCTCAGCCATTAGGAGTAAGAGTCCCGTTGCTCAAGAGAGGGGATACATGTGGGAAACTATAGGATTGAATCAGTATGTGTGTCTCATGATAAGTTGTTTGAGATAGAAAGCGGGTTGGAAGATTATGGGTATGCGATGGAATTAGCTTGACTACAGACCCGGCGTCAGACCCGCTGATGGAAAATTACAGAGAATCTGCAAGTCACTAAAGAGGAGGAAGAAAGGCGAAAGACATTTCGACTTTGAGAGCAAACGATAAACAAGAACAAGGAACTTTGGTACGAAATGCAGAACTAGACTGCTTGCTAAGGAAGAATCGTAACCCGTGACATTAACTAAGCAGTTATTGAAGCTTGTTTACAAGAGCATATAAAAGCGCAGTGACTTAAAAATAGAGCAAGCTTCAACTTTATCACTCACATTGAGTTGGCTGCTTGCTTTCCTCGCTCGCCGCAAATGGCGCCCGAACAGGGACCTGAAAAGGTTTATTTCGGATACGGCAGCGAGAGACCGAGATGCACTGGCAGACGGCAGCCAGGGGGCAAAAGAGGAGTCGATTTATGCATCATTCTTGATACGTCCCGACCCTCCGGCCTGGACCCAACCTCGGAATTCAAGAGGGGATCCGCTTTCCGCAGTTGAAGCTAACCCGGGAGCGAGAGCCGTACAAAGACGCTGATTTTCCTCACATCGGGCGATGGAGGTCGAGGTAGCTTTTGAATTATTAAAGCGCTTTTTAGAAAAGCGGGGAGTAAGTCAGTTAAAAGACTTGTCAGGATTAGTTGCAGTGGGTAAGGCGAAAGGGTTCTTTAGAGAACCGGAGTCGTTTTTTGAGGTAGAGGAGTGGAGAGCCTATGGTGATTGTTTGTGGGACTTGGTGATAGATGACGATAAGACAGCGAAAAAGCTAATGAAACCTTGGCGGGAAGTGATTAACTGTATGAAAAAATATAAAACTGAAAAAAGATTAGCAACAGCCGCCTCTGATCGGCTAGACAACTGTGACCCCAATGCTGGAAAGATTGGAATTGGCTTAGACAATCTCTCTCCTCCCTTCTCGGGGATCCCAGTTGTCGTACCTCGAAAGCCCCCCCCCCGCCCCTGATAAATCTACATCTGTAGGAACTAGGGGAAGAGGAACAAGTTTGGGGAACGGAGGTGAAGATATTGAAAATTTATGTGATGTAGTCTCTCCGGTGGAGGAAAATAAGCCGAGCACGCCGTCTAGTCACCGTTCTGTGCCTGCTGCGCTCAGCCAGGGTGACTGGCGGAAAATCGCGTTAGAGGCATTACTGAACGAGGACCTAGAGACCGCCGATTTCTTAGCTCAGGCTTTCCCTGTCATCTATCAACCGGACCCTGCTAACAATCAAAATTTATTAGCACACCATAATCCTCTTGATTGGAAAATTTTTATGAAGGCCCATTGCTGCGTCAATACCTACCGGCCCCCAAGTTGAAGCACTGAGAGAAGTTGGGCAGGGAATGGTACAGGTTCAGCAACAAGTTTGTGCCGCTCTTGCCCCATTGGGTCCAGCTAAAAACCCTAACAGTAACCAAAGAGGGTCACTGCTGCATGGACTTTCCCCATCCCACTGACATGGCTCACGGAAGAGCCAGTATGGGTCGGGCAGTGGCCGCTCAAACGGGAAAGTCTACAACAAGCCCACATGTTAATAAAAGAACAATTAGATCAAGGACATCTCCGACCGTCGACAAGCCCCTGGAACACCCCTATTTTTGTTATCAAGAAAAAGTCAGGGAAATACAGACTGTTACATGATTTACAGGCAGTAAATCAGCAAATGCAAGCGATGGGGGCTTTACAGCCTGGCCTTCCAAATCCAGCCATGCTACCAACTGGCTGGCATTTACTAATTATCGACTTAAAGGACTGCTTTTTTACTATAAAGCTGCATCCTCAGGATACCCAGCGATTTGCGTTTACTTTACCAGCAATCAACAGAGAGGGTCCTGACTTACGTTTCGAACGGACAGTATTGCCACAAAGCATGAAGAATAGCCCTACTCTGTGTCAACTTTTTGTAGATGCTGCATTAAAAGACGTGAGGCAGCAATGGCCGGACACTGTAATTTACCATTACATGGATGACATCTTGTTTGCGCAAGAACAACCTTTCTCAGCACAGCAAGAATTATATTTACAGCAACAGCTCCAGCTACACGGCCTAGTAATAGCAACAGAAAAGGTTCAACGTTCACCAGTATGGAAATACCTCGGCTGGCACATCAGTGACTCTCAAGTAAGTCCACAGAAACTTATGTTACACACAGCAATCAAAACCCTTAATGATGCTCAACGGCTGTTAGGAGACCTGCAATGGCTACGGCCAGTAGCCGGAATCACTAATGATGACTTGGAAGTTCTTCGCCCAATGTTGAAGGGCACTGACCCTGCCACGCCGGTCCGACCGACTGCTGAACAAACCTCTGTGATACAACGTCTCAGCTCCGAGATCGTCCAGAGAGCAGCAGACCGGCTGGACCCCGATCTCCCCATCGATCTCACCATACTCCATGGTTCTACTCAAATTTTGGGTGCACTTACTCAGTGCAAAAAGAAAAAGGAGGGGAAGATAAGGGTATTGGAATGGCAAAAGTTTTGTTTGTGCAAAAGTTTTGTTTGAGCAAAAGTTTTGTTTGTATTAAATCACTTATGCATATTTGCAGAACACAATAACCCTCCTGCGTGGGTGCATGGAAATGACGATGGGAAAGAGTCAGGACAGGCAGTAATGGTCCGAGGTGGATACCCAGTAGGTGGGTAAAGGCTATGCCTAGTGAACAGAAGAACGAAATCTGCGAAGTAGACGGTGAAGACGTATGACTACACCGGTAGAGGTAGACAGGATACGGATAGAATGTCCCCAGTGCAATAAGTGCCGACCCTGGGTACTAAGAGAGTGTCATAGCTGTCAACAGCGCAGGTGGGTAAGAGCCCATCGAGCTAGGAGGTGGTGTGACAGTTGTTACTATCACCAATTACAGACACATAAGGTTTTAATCATCACAGGCCACGAGGTAGAGGGTTCTAGATGATATGAATTGCACACCCTTGACTGGGTCAGACAAATCAATAGTGCTCCTTTGCTAGTGCTGCGCCAGGAGTGTGCTGTAAAGAACCAGGTACCTGAAATATGGGAAGTAGCCCTGAAGCACTGGGAAAAGACAAAGAAAAAATGTACACGAGAGTACTCCCATTAGTCATCGTAAGTATCGCGATAAGAATCACCGAGGGCATATACATACCACCCCAGCCAAAACAGAATGTATGGGTTACCCTAGCAAATCTAACAGGCCAAGATTCCATCTGCCTATCATTGTCATCACCAGGAAATCCCTTCTCCACCTGTTTGGTTGGAGTGCCAGTTGATAATTGGACGCTAGTGATACCACAAAATACACCACACTTAGGGAGCCTTTGTGATACTCCCCAGAATTGTGTGAATAATTGGGACAGATGGGCAGTCCATCGCCCTCAAACTAATCTTGAGCCACAAGAGCTTGAGCTATTGGGTTCTTTGTCAATGGATGCTTGTTTATACTTCAATTATACGGGAAAAACCCAGTCTCTTTCTTGGTCTGTGAATGCCACCCTAAGTATATATAAAAATGCTACTGCTTGGTGTAACTATACCTCTGTAAATATATCACGCTCTAACAATATGCCTATTGCGCTACCTACAGGTTTGTTTTTAATTTGTGGAGATCGGGCTTGGCCTGGCATCCCGTCACATATAAAGGGAGGGCCTTGCTCTATAGGTCGCCTAACGTTTCTTACCCCTAACACTTCAATGATTTATCAGCATCATAGAAAGATGAGAAGCAAAAGGAGCCCTCATAAGTTTGAGGATAACTGTGACTCTACAGCTGAATTTTGGAATCCTACAAAAATCGTAGCTGTTTCCTTCTTGGCTCCAGGAGTTGGTGTTGCTCAAAGCCTCACGACATTAAACAAGCTAGGGTGTTGGCCAGCTAAGCAAACAAATGCCACATCAAAAGCATTATCTGACTTATTACTAGATGTAGACTCTGTAAGACATGCTACGCTGCAAAACCGCGCAGCCATAGATTTTTTGCTTTTAGCCCAAGGACATGGGTGTGCTGAATTTGAAGGGATGTGTTGCATGAATCTATCAGATCACTCGGAATCAATACATGCAAGTATTGAGAGCTTAAAAAGGAGGGTCTCAGAACTTAGGGAGGATGATCCATGGCATTGGTTTAACAGCTTGTTTAATGGATGGGGCATTGGCAATTGGATCAAGAGTATTTTGCAGATGGGATTAATGATATTTGTAATGTTTATCATTATATTACTCTGTGTTCCTTGTATATCGCAATGTATGCAACAAATGGTGGAAAGCAGTATGAATGCCGTGTTCCTTTCTCAAGGAACAAAAGAAAAAGGGGGAAATGTGGGAAACTATAGGATTGAATCAGTATGTGTGTCTCATGATAAGTTGTTTGAGATAGAAAGCGGGCTGGAGGATTATGGGTATGCGATGGAATTAGCTTGACTATAGACCCGGCGTCAGACCCGCTGATGGAAAATTACAGAGAATCTGCAAGTCACTGAAGAGGAGGAAGAAAGGCGAAAGACATTTCGACTTTGAGAGCAAACGATAAACAAGAACAAGGAACTTTGGTACGAAATGCAGAACTAGACTGCTTGCTAAGGAAGAATCGTAACGCGTGACATTAACTAAGCAGTTATTGAAGCTTGTTTACAAGAGCATATAAAAGCGCAGTGACTCAAAAATAAAGTTGAAGCTTGCTCTATCACTCACATTGAGTTGGCTGCTTGCTTTCCTCGCTCGCCGCAGATACACACCAGATGCCACTCTAAGGTTTCGCCAGTGTGACACTGTTATGTGAGCTGCAAAGGAAAATAATCACTCAGGGCGGTTCTTCCAGGAAAGTTGCTGTTCCAGTTTCCAGTGAGCAGTTCCCCAGACAGAAGTGTAGGAGCACTGATTTTATTTGTGACCATAACAGGGCAAATATTGATTTGCATTTACAAGAAGTGAGTAGCAAACACTATGATCAGGAATAGAGGGGCCCTGCCTCCAGCCAGGTGGAGGAAAGGGACAACCGGCTTTACTGCACTGTGTGGATCCGATGGCCTGGCACACCAGACCCACAGGAGTATAAGGCTCTAGTGGGATACTGGTGCACAGTGCAACCTAATGCCTGCAAGCTATATAGGGACAGAGCACATGTGTATTTCTGGAGTGACGGGGGATCCCAGGAGTTAACTGCATTGGAGGCTGAAGTGAGCCTAACTGGGAATGAGTGGCAAAAACACCCCATTGTGACTGGCCCAGAGGCTCTGTGCATCCTTGCCATACACATCCTCAGGAGAGGGTATTTCAAGGACCCAGAAAGGTACAGGTGGGCTCTTGGTATAGCTGCCTTGGAGATGGAAGGAATGGAACAGCTGTTTGGTTGCCTGGCCTCTTGAAGGACCCTTCTGTTGTGGGGCTGCTGAAGGTCGAAGAACAACAGGTGCTGATTGCCACGGCAACGGTGCACTGGTAGCAATATCGCACCAACCCGAGACTCCCTGATTCCCCTCCATGTGCTCACTGTTCAACTGGAGAGCGAAGGAGTGATCAGGAAGACCCACTCACCCTCTAACAGTCCCATATGGCCAGTGTGGAAGTGTAATGGAGACTAGAGTCTAACAGTAGGCTATTGTGGCCTGCATGAAGTCACTCCACCATTGAGTGCTGCTGTGCCAGGCATGCTAGAACTTCAATAAGAACTAGAGTCAAAGGCAGCCAAGTGGTATGCTACAATTGATATCGCTGATGGGTTTTTCTCAATCCCTCTGGCAGCAGAGTGCAGGCCACAGTTTGATTTTACTTGGAGGGGTATCCAGTACACCTGGAATCGACTGGCCCATTTGTCATGCACTGACTCAGACTGCACCCGAACAGGGTGGATCTGCTGAACACCTACAATACATTGATGACATCGTTGTATGAGGCAACGCAGCAGAAGACATGTTTGAGAAAGCGAATAAAATAGTTCAAAGCCTTCGAAAGGCCAGTTTTGCCATAAACCAAAGTAAGGTGAAGGGACCCACAAAAGAGATCCCGTTCTTAGGGGTGAAACAGTAAGATGGAGTTTGTCAGATTCCAATGGATGTGATCAACAAAATAGCAGCCATGTCTCCACCAACTAGCAAGAAAGAAACACAATAGTTACTGGGTGTTGTAGGTTTTTGGAGAACGTATATTCCAGATTACTGTCTGATCGTAAGCCCTCTCTATCAAGTGACCTGGAAGAAGGATGATTTCAAATGGGGCCCTGAGCAATGACAAGCATTTCAACAAATAAAACAGGGAATGGTTCATGCGGTAGGCCTTGGGCCAGTCCGGGCAGAACAAGTTATAAAAATTTGCTCTAAACCGAAGCCAAGGAGAATGGTCCTACCTGTAGTCTCTGGCAGAAAGCACCAGGGGAGACTCGAGGTTGACCCCTAGGGTTTTGGAGTCGGGGATACAGAGGGTCTGAAGCGCACTCTACTCCAACTGAAAAAGAGATATTGGCAGCATATGAAGGGGTCTGAGCTGCTTCAGAAGTGGTTGGTACTGAAGCATAGCTCCTCCTGGTACCCCAACTTCTGGTGGTGGGCTGGATGTTCAAAGGAAAGATTCCCCTCTACACATCATGCACCTGATGTTACATGGAGCAATGGGTTGCACTGATCACCCAGAGGGCTGGAATAGGAAACCCCAGTTGCCCAGGATTCTTGGAAGTGATTACGGACTGGCCAGAAGGCAAAGATTTTGGATTATCACCAGAGGAGCAGGTGACGTGCTGAAGAAGCCCTACTCTATAACAAACTGCCAGAAAAAGAGAAGCAATATGCTCTGTTCACTGATGGGTCCTGTTGTGTTGTGGGAAAGCATCGGAGACTGGAAGGCTGCTCTATGGAGTCCTATACGACAAGTCGCAGAAAATGCTGAAGGAGAAGGTGAATCATGCCAGTTTGCAGAGGTAAAGACCATCCAGCGGCCCTTAGACATTGTTGAACGGGAAAAGTGGTATGGGGGACGATGGCTGAAATACAACTATGGACAGGCTTCGCAGATTGCCTAGATGTAGGGGAATAGACAGGGATCGGTGACCGCAAGATCATGGGCTGTGACGGAAAGATAGACTCCTCCCCATAGGAGTGGCAGGAACAGGAAGCGCAAGAGCTATATAAGCGTGTGACGCAGTTAAATAAATGGACGTTTTGTATCCATCATATTGATGTCTGTGCATCACTGTCCCCAGGGTGGGTAGAGCCCTGTGTCCCGGAGATATGCGGCCCAAGGTAAGTTCTTCCATAGAATCGTACAGGAACACCTAGATTTAACTCCCAGAAACCCGCCAAGGCAAGCGCCGTGTGCTTACAATGGTGGAAGGAATCGCTGGCTAGAAAAATATCCTGTGCCCCGTGCCACCACTTGGAACACGTTCATGGGCCTGGAAAAACAAGTTGTGCACCCCAGAGAGAACTGTGTCACACAATGGGACTCATTCATGGAAAAACCTCATAGACAGTTGGGCCAAAGAGCATGGCATTGAGGGGGTGTATCACATCCCCTTTTCATGCACCAGCCTCTGGGAAAGTCGAAAGATGCAATGGACTATTAAAGACTACACTGAGAGCAATGGGTTGAGGAACATTTAAACACTGTGATGCACATTAAGCAAAAGCTACCTGGTTATTCAACACTAGGGTATCTGTCAATCGAGCTGGCTCTGCCCTGCACAGTCAGAACCCTTATGTACTGTGGAAGGGGATAAAGTCCCTGTAGTGCACGTAAAAAATATGCTGGGGAAAACGGTCTGGGTTATTCCTGCCTCAGGCAAAGGAAAACCTATTCGTGGGTGTGCTGGTTTTGGCTGAGAAGGGGATAATTCTCCTCACTGTGGGGGTCGGCTACCTTTCCAGCTTCCCGCACTCTGCCGCATGGCGGGGGACTGGGAGGAGCAGGGCCATGGTGGGGGCGGCTGACCCCGACTGGCCAATGGCATGGTCATCCCATACCATGTGACACCATGACCAGTATATTAAGGGGGGGGCAGTTGCGGCTCAGGAGCGGCATGGCATCGGGTCGGCGGGCAGTGAGCGGCAGCGTCACGTGCGGTTTGTTTCGGCGGTTCATTCCCCCTCTCCCCTCCCTTCCCCCCTCCCACAGGGCTTTGCATCCCTCGTTGTTCTCCTTTACATTGCATTTCTGTTGTTGTTTCTTTTAATTTTAATTATTAAACTGTTCTTATCCCAACCCACGAGCGTTACCCTTCTGATTCTCTCCCCCATCTACTGGTGGGGGAGTGAGTGAGCGACTGTGTGGGGCTGAGCTGCCGGCTAAACCACGACAATGGGATTTCTTCTACTGAAGGACCTGGGTGTACTTGGTGGGTTATATGGGAGGATGGAGGAGTCCGGTGTTTACCTCAAGGGGACTTGATTTTGGGTGAGAACAGCCAATGAACTGAATGGTATGATGTTAATTGCTATATAATATTGTATTTAATCTCTTCTGTGGTTGCTATATTCCATATCAATGGTATCACAGCAGGAATTTCCCAGGTTAATTAAGAATGAACTTTGGTTAAACTGAGCAATGTGCAGCGGTGATGGAACAAGGACTGACTTCAGTGTACAACTATCTAACACCAAACACACCATCTTCCCTGACCTGAAAGACTGTTACGATCGATGGAACCCAACGTCATGCGCTAAATGACCTCAGTGGACGTTTTGTGGACATCTGTGACATTTTACAGGGACGGTCCATAGAGTAAGGGGATGGTATCTGTGTATCTGCCACGCTGGAGCAGCTACACCTGTGAAGGCATTGTGGCCCATGGAGAAGGCCACACTGGAATAGGTGCACATCAAAGTGACTGTGGCTCTGGTTAAGTCTATGCCACAGCAGGTATACCCCTGAAGAGACTGTGGCTCACAGATAAGGTTCTACTTGGAGCAGGTACTCCCCTAAGGGACTGCAGTCTGTGGATAAATCCAAGCCGGATCAGGGGCAAGGGGAGGAGTTCATTGTAATGGTAAAACCTATGATCTGGTCCAAAGGGACCGGGGTGGAGATTGTAATGGATATACCGTTAAATTGTTGTAACCCATTATTTCAGTTGCATGTTATAGGAATTACTATAGCAGGACCCACCCGAACCAGTGGAGGACGAGCCTTACGAGAAGCAGTGCAAGTGCAGCAGTGACCCGACCTGAGCTAGTTTTGCTGCCCAATAACTACCCATAAGGTCGAGTGCTTATGGGTAAGGATGAGGGGGAAGGCCAACAAGGCAGATAGCCTGCTAGGAGTCTGTTATAGACCTCCCAACCAGGATGAAGAGCTAGATGAAGCATTCTACAAGCAGCTGACAGAAGTATGACAATCGGTTGCCCTTGTTCTTGTTCTTGCATTCTAACCGCTGCCTGTTTAGCCTCACAGTCAGCCAATCTATTACCTTTTTCCTGTTCAGTGTTACCCTTCGTGTGTCCTCGACGGTGATGATGGCGACTTTTTGGTTGGCAATCGGAGTGCTTCTAATAGGCGCAGGATTGCCTCAGCGTGCTTAATCTGCCTTCCTTGTGTAGTTAGTGGCCCTCGTTCTTTCCAAATTGCTCCATGAGCATGGACAACTCCAAAGGCGTATTGGGAATCTGTCCATATATATATTTTTTTTTCCCTTTTGCCAGCTCCAGGGGCCTCGTCAGGGCAATAATTTCAGCCTTTTGAGCTGATGTTCCAGCAGGTAGTGATTGAGATTCAGTTATTTCGTTTGCTGTTGTCACTGTGTATCTGGCCTTTCGAATACCTCGTCGGACAAAGCTGCTTCTGTCCATGAACCAGGAATCTTGTGCATCTTCCAGAGGTGGTTCTTTCAAATCTGGTCTACTGGAGTGCACAGTCTCTATAGTTTCAAGGCAATCATATGTTAACGGTTCAGAAGTCACTCCACTGAGGGAAGAAGCTGGGTTCATAACATTGGTTACTTCAACAGTAACATCGTCCGATCCAATTAAAATGGCCTGGTATTGTAGAAATCGGGATGGGGAAAGCCAGTGATTCCCTTTCTGTCCCAACACAGGTGATACTGTGTGTGAAACCAGTACTGTGCTCTTTTGACCTAAGGTGAATTTCTGGGCCTCCGGAATATTCAAGACCACAGCCGCCACAGCTCGCAGGCACCCTGGCCACCCCTTGCTTACTTCATCAAGCTGTTTAGAAAAATAGGCCACAGCCCTTCTGTAGGGTCCTAGCCGTTGACAAGGGAATCCCAGAGCTATACCTTGTCTTTCATTGGAAAACAGCCAGAAAGGTTTAGTCACATCAGGTAGGCCCAGGGCCGGGGCCTTCATTAGTTCCTTTGTAAGTGTCTTGAATGCATTTTGAGCTTCTTTGGACCAGGCTAATCGAGTGGGGTTGTTCTTCCAAAGTTCGTACAAAGGTCTTCTTATTATTCCATAATTATAAATCCATAACCGGCACCAACCTGACATTCCCAAAAAGATCCTGAGTTCTTTTACCGTCTGAGGGAGGGGGTTCTGCAGATGGCTTCTTTTCGTTCTCTTCATAGTTCCCGTTGTCCTCCAGATATTTCATATCCAAGGTAGGTTACTTGTTGCCGCACCACCTGAGCTTTCTGTTGAGAGACTCGATACCCATTTAGTCCCCAGAAGGTCAACAAACTGGTAGTCCATTGTATACAGTCAGGTTTTGCTTCAGTTGCTATTAGTAAGTCGTCCACATACTGTAAAAGGACTCCTTCCCTGGAGGGAGGATCACACATTTCAAGTTCTCCAAAGACTGTTGGACTATTTTTAAAACCTTGGGGTAACACTGTCCAGGGTAAGCTGAGTTTTTCTACCAGTGGTAGGGCTTTCCCATTCAAATGCAAATATATTTTGACTTTCTTTGGCTAAAGGCAAACAGAAGAATGTGTCCTTTAAATCCACTACTGTAAACCATACTTGATTATCCCGTAATTTAGTAAGTAAGGTATGAGAATTAGCTACCACAGGGTGTAGGTCCTTAATAATTTTGTGCACTTCTCTTAAATCTTGTACTACCCGATAAGTTCCACCCAGCTTTTTTACCGGTAATATAGGGGTATTATATTCTGATTCACATCCTATTAATAGCCCGTGCTGTACAAAATTATTAATCGGTCCTTCTTTTCCCTTCCGGTGTTCTAACTTCAAGGGGTATTGTGTTTGTCATGCTGGGTGTCGTGGTTTAGCCGGCAGCTCAGCCCCACGCAGTCACTCGCTCACTCCCCCACCGGTCGATGGGGGAGTGAATCAGAAGGGTAACACTCGTGGGTTGGGATAAGAACAGTTTAATAATTAAAATTAAAATAAACAACAATAGAAATGCAATGTAAAGGAGAACAACGAGAGGTGCAAAGCCCCGGGGGAGGGGGGAAGGGAGGGGAGAGGGGGAATGAACAGCTGAAAAAAACCGCACGCGCCGCAGCCGCTCACCGCCCGCAGACCAGATGCTGCGCCGCTCCCGAGCCGCAACCTGCCCCCCCTAATATACTGGTCATGGTGTCACATCGTATGGAATAAACATGCCACTGGCCAGTCGGGGTCAGCCGCCCCCACTACGGCCCTGCCCCTCCCAGCCCCCACCCCCCCACCACGCGGCAGAGTGCGGGAAGCTGGAAAGGTAGCCGACCCCCACAGTGAGGAGAATTAACCCCTTCTCAGCCAAAACCAGCACATTCTCCACCCCTTATTCCATACCATTTACACCATGCCCAGGTCCCATATGATGCAATGCAACCGTACCAACCGCCACCCCTCCCCTTCCCATCCTTTAACATAATACACAGACATCATTCCCTTAGTTCATGGACCTTCCCTGTAAAATGTCCATTAAAATGTCCATTGAGTTCACCCAGTCCATGACTCTGGGCTCCATCTGTCGTATCAGTCTTGCAGAGTGGGGAGGTGCTGTGTGTGGCATTGGGTTGCTGCATACCGAGTCAGTCATCGTTCCATCACTGCTGCACGGCTTGTTTCATAGTTGATCTTCCATGGGTTGGGAGGCTCGTACTCTGATATCATTGATACAACACAGAGGTGACACACAGTATTATATAGCAGTTCGCATTGTGCCATTCAGTTCATTGACTGTTTTCGCCCAAAATCAAATCCCCTTGAGGCAGACATCAGATTTCTCCATCCTCCCGCATCACCCACCAAGTGCACCCATGTCCTCGAACAAAAGCAATCCCACGAATGGGTTTGCATTTGCCGGAGGCAGGAAGAACCCAGACTGTTTTGCCCAGTATACTTTTTTTGTGCACTACAGGGACTCTATCCCCTTCCACAGTATGTAGGCTTTCTGACTGGTCAGGGCCAGCTCGGTTGGCAGAGCCCCTCGTGTTGACTAACCACGTGGCTTTTGCTAAATGTGTATTCCAGTGCTTGAATGTTCCACCCCCCAATTGCTCTCAGTGTAGTTTTTAACAGTCCATTGTAACGTTCCATTTTCCCAGAGGCTGGTACATGGTAGGGGATGTGATACACCCACTCAGTGCCATGCTCTTTGGCCCAGGTGTCTATGAGGTTATTTCGGAAATGAGTCCCGTTGTCTGACTCAATTCTCTCTGGGGTGCCATGTCGCCACAGGAGTTTTTATTCAAGGCCCAGGATAGTGTTCCGGGCAGTGGCATGGGGGACAGAATATGTTTCCAGCCAGCCTGTGCTCACCTGAACAACGGCTGAAATCTTTTCAGATATCTTGCAAGTCACTCAAGGACAGGGATTGGGTGGTTTCTGTTTCATTTATAACGTCCTCCTCCTCTCCTAGTGACAGCCCTGCTTTTTCATCATCCTGTTCTAAACGAGTTGATGTCCGCTTCCAATATTTCTTCTTGTGTATGGGGGCAACTGATACTGGCATGGGTTGATTCTCTGAGCTAGCTCCAGTACTTGTTGTGGGGGTTTGAGTAGCCACAGTGCTTGTCCTGGGGCTTTGAGTGACCGCAGTGCCTGTCACTTTGCCTTTCAATCCAGAGACCTTCTCTTCCCCTTGGGAGCAATGAAAGCTGTTGACCAGGGCTCGGTACGCATGGGCCAGGCACCAGCATGTTGCAGTTATCTGTGGAGTAAGTGAATGTGGCCTCCCATGATCTCATCACCCTTATTGGATGCAAGCTGTGGGATAGAAAAACAACCCACACAAAAACGCAGAACTGAGGCCTTGAATATGTGGGACAGAAGGTCAGGGGCACAGCTGGAGCACCGAAGCAGGAGAGCGCGCTTATCTATGTTTATACCATATGTGGAGCTAGTGCGACAGAACACATTCAGAGGCAGCGAGAAGGGAAAAATACTAGCTCAGGAGGCAGACTATATTAAGGCTGCTCTTTTGTGAATAAACGGCCTTTGGCTTTGCTTGTGCATGGATATGGAGTCCGCGTCGTGAATCGCGACAGTTATCTGTATCTCTCTGGAGTTCCCAGGGTAACAACATACTTTCTCCAAATATTCTACTAGCTTTTCAGGATTCTGCACTTGTTCTGGGGTGAAACTCCAAAACGCTGGGGGTGCCCACTGCCCTAGGTATTTGCCCATGCTATCCCACATGCCCTGCCACTCGTAACTATCAAGCCTTGGGGCAGATTTCTGGGTAATATTCTGAAATTGCTTAGTCAAAACCAAAACAACCTGCCCAAAATCTAACAATAAGTGCACCTTAACCACCCAAGGATGTTCAAAATACAAAAAGGTTGTTGTAATAGAGACAGAGACATCATAGAACAAAGTTGCAAAGATACCATTCTGTATTTCCTCCATATAAAATCTCTCAGAAGAGGAGGTATAATTGCTAATTGCCTCAGTAAAGTTGTATCCAAAGTACAGTAACGGTTTCAACAAAAACCCCAAATACCAGATAAAGCTGAAAACCAGTGTTTGCATAACAAATCTCATGGGCAAAACATTACTAATCACAGCAGAACACAGCAGACTAAACACACCAACAGCAATCTTAACCACAAACTGCAAAAACGAGAACATGGTGCTGTGACCAGCAGCTGTTATAATCTCCAACCCTCGGGCCCCATGTTGGGCACCAAAAAAGACTGTTGAGCTTTAGCCAGCAACTCAGCCCCACACAATTGCTCGCGCACTCACTCCCCCACCAGTGGGACAGGGGAGACAATCAGAAGGATAACACTCATCGGTTGAGATAAGAAGAGTTTAATAATGAAATGAAAATATAATAATAAAAAAAATTAAACACAAAAATGCAATGGAAAGGAAAACAACAAGAGGCACAAAATCTCGGCAGGGGGGCAGTGGAATGAACCACCAAAATAAACCTCACATGACGCAGACAGTCACCAACTCAACACCACACCTTCCTGAGCTGCAACTGCCCCCATTAATATACTGGTCATGGTGTCACATGGTATGGAATGAACACCCCATTGGCCAGTTGGTGTCAGCTGCCCTGGCTTTGGCCCCGCCCCTCCCAGCCTCCTGCCAATGTGGCAGAATGCGGGAAGCTGGAAAGGTCCCTGACCACCACAAGCACTACAGTGAAGAGAATTAACCCCTTCTCAGCCAAAACCAGCACACCCAGGGACAGGCTTGATTCTTCACAGCAGTAATTTTGTCTTTGTGTTAGATGGGAACTGCCCAGATCTCATTTATAGCTGTTGTCAGTCGTTCACCCACTGTACACCTTCTCAGCGGCCTGCCTGTAGGCAGGAGGAGGCTCCTCTGAGGTGCCCCCAAAGCCTTCCCTTCTCCAGGCTGAAGCAGCCCTGTCCCTCATAGTACTTGCATACTGAGCATAAAGAAGTAAATCATACTTCTTTATGGAAGAAATATATAGCAGGTAGACAAAGCATTAGGATCACAAAATGGGATTATTATAACCTGTACAGAACCTAAATTAGGCAAAACTCTGCATTTCTCACCTCATCAATGGTGCCCTGTACTTGAAAGCACAAGGTTTCCGTTTTTAAAAGTGTTTTAAAGAGCGCACGTGAACTACTTGTGTATAAGCCCCTTATCACACTGTCGTGGTTCAGCCTCAGCTGGCAACTGAACACCATGCAGCCGCTCGCTCACTCCCCCCCACCCCTGTGGGATGGGGGAGAGAATTGGAAGAGCAAAAGAACCTGTGGGTTGAGATAAGCACAGTTTAATAATTAGAACAAAATAATAATTATGATAATGAATATGATATAATGACAATCATGTTAATATCATAAAATGGAAAAGGAAGGGAAGGGAAAAAAAAGGGGGAAAACCACAGAAACACAAATGATACAGCCGCTCACCACTCGCCGACTGACACTGCCCATCCCCGAGCCGCGATTGCTGCCTCCCTCCCCCCCCCGGCCAGCTCCTCCCAGTTAACATACTGGGCATGACGTTACATGATATGGAATATCCCTTTGGTCAGTTTGAATCCGCTCTCTTAGCTGTGCCCCCTCCCCTCCCGGCTTCTTGTGCACCCAGCAGAGCATGGGAAGCTAGAAATGTCCTTGACTAGTACAAGCGCTACCCAGCAACAGCCAAAACATCTGTGTGTTATCTCAACTTTTTTTTCATTATAAGTTCAAAGCACAGCACTATGCCAGCTAGAGTGAAGAAAATTAACTCCATCCCAGCTAAAACCATGACACACAATTAATTCAAATATGCAGACGCACCCTCAGTTACATATATCATTTGTGCCGGGAATAGCCTTGCAGTCGTAAAGTTTTCTCTGATATTATCAGCTGGCAGGGTGCATTTCAATGTGTCTCAACAAGTCGGTTAGTTTTTGAACTTGTTACTCCCTCACACATATGTTGCTGTATGCTTCTGTGTGAGAACTTATCTTGGGCCACATATCTCCGGGACACAGGGCTCTACCCACCCTGGGGACAGTGATGCACAGACATCAATAAGATGGATACAAAATGTCCGTTTATTTAGCTGCGTCACACGCTTATATAGCTCTTGCGCTTCCTGTTCCTGCCACTCCTATGGGGAGGAGTCTATCTTTCCGTCACAGCCCGTGATCTTCTGGTCGCCGATCCCTGTCTATTCCCCTACATCTCCCCCTCCCCATGCTGCTAAAAGTTCTACAAATCTACTTGCGTTAAGCTGATACATATTGCGGTCAGGTCTATGTTCATGTAACCCTTGCAGGCGCTCTCTGATTTGTCTTATAACACAGCATAACAATGGCAGCCCACAAGTAACCATGGTTACTACACACAACAAGATCCCCCCAATTATTACTATCCAATCCCAGTTCATATCCTCTTTTGCCACCCTTTCCCAGTGTCGCTCTTGTTGCAATATTGCTTGCAATCTTGTCAAGGAGCTCATTTCTTTTCCCAATGGTACGGCTAGCATGAGGATCCATGTCAGCAGACCCTGCATAGAGGCAACTCAGAGAGGGATTATTCATTATACATCCTTGCACAGTTCTGCTTTCACACACTTTGCAGGCACCCATTCTATGCACCCTTCGTTCTCAACTGCGGCGTAGCCCCTCCCCAGGCATCTCAGTTTCCATCCTCTCTCCCATTGCTCACTGCCTGGGAACCTTACTCGTACCTGCAGATAGCGCTCGCCTGCTTGAGCTTTGCCAAAGTGCTTCTCCACTGCTGTAACTTGCTCCTGCCCACGTATAAAATGATTAAGCGAATATAGCGCACACATTAAAATAGTTTGCTGAGATGCTATGGGTATAGCTCCCTTATACCCCTCCCCCTCCCCAAGCTGTATTATTTTTGCTTTCAAGGTGCGATGAATGCATTCAACAATTGCCTGCCCCGTGCTATTGCAAGCAATGCCGTGTTTTAATACAATATTCCAAGCTTTACACCATTCTTGGGTACTTCGAGCCCAAAAGCATGGTCCATTGTCTGTTTTTATCTTGGTGGGCTTGCCAAGCCACGCCATCACCGTGGTCCAATGCGCAGCCAACTGCCTTGCGGTCTGCTTCCGATGTTGAGTAGCCATGATGACTCCACTATATGTATCAATTGTAATTGCCAGGTGCCTTCCGGGGGCCAACTGTGGACAGTCAGTAAAGTCAGTCTGCCAGATAGCATTTGCTTCCAGTCCTCGAGGGTTGACTCCTGCCTCCCACAATGGCGAGTGCTGACAGTAAGGACAGGTGGCTACTACTTCTCTTGCTGCTCTTATTGAGATGCCACACTCCTTTGCCAAGGCTTTAGCACCCAGGTGCAGTTGTTCATGTAGTTTCTTTGCCTCCGCCAAGGTCCAGACTCCCGCGGCTGCCTCATCAGCCATGCGATTCCCCTCAATCAGTGGTCCAGGCCCCGTCTGATGACTGTGAATGTGAATTACTGTCACAGTTGCTACTTGCTGCGATAAAGCAACCTCAAGGCAATTTCCGTGTGTGGTACACCCTCTCGTTTCATGGACGTGACTAATTTATACACGTATAAAGAGTCTGTGCACACATTTACATGCCGATCTCTATCCTTTCGCAGGGCCATCTCTAGCGCTTTCGCTTCTAGCCACTGCACACTTTTACACTACTCCTCATACATCTGGCGCATCCAACTATTGCCTTTTTTCCACACTACCGCCGCTCTGTTTGTCTTCGAGGAAGTGTCTGTGAAATATGTTGGTCCTGGGTGAGGGGCATCCAAAACTCTACTATCCACACTTAAATCCACCACTTTGGCTGTCTCGGCCCACCTCCGTATCGTGCCTGTGACGATTTTCCCTGGGTACGAGTATACCGCCAATTGTATATCCTCTTCACTCTCTACCACCTTCTGCCATTTCTCCCCATTCCACAGCACTGTCAGCTTATCTGGCTCCTTCCCAAAGATTTCCTTGCTTTCCCTTCACAGATGCCAAATGTCATGGTTTCAGCTGGGATAGAGTTAATTTTCTTCACTCTAGCTGGTATAGTGCTGTGCTTTGAAATTAGCATGGAAAAAAACCTGTTGAGATAACACACAGATGTTTTGGCTGTTGCTGGGCAGCGCTTATACTAGTCAAGGACATGTCTAGCCTCTCATGCTCTGCTGGGTGCACAAGAAGCCGGGAGGGGAGGGGGCACAGCTAAGGGAGCGGATTCAAACTGACCAAAGGGATATTCCATATCATGTAACGTCATGCCCAGTATGCTACCTGGGAGGGGCTGGCCGGGGGAGGGAGGAAGCAATCGCGGCTCGGGGACGGGCAGTGTCGGTCGGCGGGTGGTGAGCGGTTGTATCGTTCGTGTTTCTGCGTTTTTTTCCCTGTTTTCCCTTTCCTTCCTTTCCCCTTTTATTATATTAACATTACTGTCATTATTATCATAATCATTTATCATCATCATTCTGTTGTAGTTATTAAACTGTGCTTATCTCAACCCACAAGTTCTTTTGCTCGTCCGATTCTCTTCCCCATCCCACAGGGGTGGGGGGGAGTGAGCGGGCGGCTGCGTGGTGTTCAGTTGCCAGCTGAGGCTGAACCACGACACCAAATCATTCCCCCGGCTGCCTTGACTCTTGTGGAGAATGCACCCTTGGGAACCTTCTGATATACCCATCGCAGTGGTTTTTCTTCCCCAGCCCGTGGTTGATACAGTAGTCCTAATCCTCCACCGGCAATTAGAATCCAACCTGCTAGTAATTCCTCTTGAGGGTCCCACCTCCATACTCCTTCCTTCTGCATTCGACGTTCTATCATCTGCAACTGCTGGACTGCCTCAGCGTCTAAACTCCTGGTCTCCCATGGGTCGGTCCCTTTCAGCAATGCATAGAAAGGTTGCATCTCCTCACCGGTGACGCGCACGAATGTCCGCAACCACTGCAGTGCTCCTACCAGCTTCTGTACATCGTGTACATTTTTAAACTTAGGTGTAAGTTTAATAGGCTGAGCTTGTATGGAATCCCCTTGTATTCTAGCACCCAGAAATCCACACACTGGTCCTCGCTGTACCTTTGCCTCAGCTATCTTGAGGCTCTGTCCCGCAAGGCCCCTTTGGGTGTCTGAAAAGACTTGTTCACATAACGCCTTGGTGGGCGCAGATATGAGGACGTCATCCATGTAGTGGATCATGTAGATTCTCTCCCGATACTGTCGCCTTACTTGCTGCAATGTGGAAGCCACATACCTCTGGCAGATCGCTGGAGAGTTTTTCATCCCCTGCGGAAGTACTGTCCACTGCCATCGACTACCTGGTTCTGTGCGGTTCACCGCAGGCAGAGTAAAGGCAAATCTTTTTCTATCATCTGGATGTAGCGGAATGCTGAAGAAGCAGTCTTTGATATCTAAAACAATGACTTGCCATCCTTTTGGGACAGCACTCAGATCTGGTAGGCCGGGTTGGAGAGGCCCCATGTCCTCCATTTGCTGATTCACTGCTCTAAGGTCATGCAGCATCCTCCATTGGTTTTTATCTTTCTTTTTTATAGCAAATATAGGGGTGTCCCAGGGGCTCATCGAGGGCTCTAGGTGCCCCACTTCGTGCTCTCGTTTTACTATAGCTCTTACAGCCTCTATTTTCTCTGTTGTCAGGGGCCACTGCTCCACCCAGACGGGCTCTTTGGTTTTCCACGCCAACTTGTGCTGACGAAGCCCCTCTGAGGCAGTGGCCCCTATGCTAAATTTTTCAACCCAATCCCCATCTGGGCAAGGGCGTCCCACCCCAGCAAGGGGCTTGCTACCCCATCTGCTACTTGTATGGTCACTACGGCCGTGAGGAGCTTCCCTGCGTCCTCGTCCATGACTTCGAGTTTCACAGGGCAAGTACTAGTCCTCGTCTGTTGTTCTCCTCCCACCCTATTATACTTTCTCCCATGGCAAGGGGCCAAGTTGGTGGCCACTGTTCAAGTGGCATCACTGTGACATCCGCCCCGGTATCCACTAACATTCCCAGGTATATCCGTGCCGGGCAACTCGGCTCCTGTGGGGTAATCACCACCGCTGCCATGAGTCTCTTGTCACAGCCTAAGACCAAGGCCACGCGGGGGCCGTAACCTGCAAGTCTTGCTGGTTCTGCTCCCCTGCCTGAAGGTTCACTCCCCCTTGGCCCGCTACGGTGGGCCAAGCTCCTGGCACTGGCACCATGATGGGGGCCATTTGACTCACAGGAGGCGCAAATCCCCCTCGCTTCACCCTCCTTTGGCCGTTTCCCGGCTTTGTGGCTCGACAATCTCTTTCCAGGTGTCCTGGCTTCCCACACGCCCAGCATCTCCCTACTGGGTGCACTCCTCCTCCATTACGTCCTCCCCTTCCCCCTAGCGGGCACCCAGCTTTAAAGTGCCCTAGCTGTCCACACAAATGACATCTCAGCCCCGCCCCCGCTGCTTGCACCAGCATCCTTTCTTCGCCTCCGCAGTCAGGGTTCTGGCAGATGTGCGCTCCCACACCGCCATGCTGATTCAATGCCTCCTGGCACAAGACATGCCTGATGGTTTGACCCAATGATGCCCCTGCCGCCAGGGTGCGGAGGACATCATCTTGTGTCTGCGGATTTGCTTGACTTCGGAGGCAATCCATAAGGACTGCCTCCTTGGCTGCTGGTGGCAATTCTGATTCTATAACAGCCTTCTGCAACCTGTCACAAAACGTTGTAAATGGCTCTCCTAGTCCTTGCTCTATCTTTTGCCAAGGTTCTGCTTTTTTTTCATACCTGCCCACTTTGCTATATGCTCTACGGGAACTCTCTGTTACCACTTGCAGCTCCCTGCCCCTCAACGCCGCCGCTTGTAACTGCGGGGTTTTCAGCCCTTGACCCTTTCCAGCAAGCCGGTCAAGAGTGGTCCCTCTCAGCGGGTGGCCAGGAGCTGCCGCCGCTTGCTGTACGAGGGCATGGCAGGCACTGTGCATTGCCTCCTTCCAAAGTATGTACATTGTGGGAGCCAATATTGCTTTCGCCAACTGCCTAGCATCAGAGGGGGTCAATGGCGCTGCGTGCACAGCATCTAGCAGCAATCCTACCCCTTCATCCTTTAGCCCCTTTTCCCTAACTTCTTGCCATAAACTCTGCACTACCTTGGCATCTATCGGTGTCTACTCCACCCCACTCCAGGAGCTGCTCAGACAGGGAATATCCTGGGCATCTCTATTCTTACTCCATCTAGGCTACAATCTCTGGCTATCAGCCGCCAGTTAGGTAACTAGACTGATTGTCGCTTGGGCGCACCCTTCGTTAAGAGTCCTGTCTGCCACCGAGTTACTTCCCCTAGTCTGCGCATAGCCTGCTGCAGCTGCCGCAGCACTTCCTCCGCAGACCCCTCTGGAGCTGCAGCGCTTCGGACCTCCCCTTTTGGCAATCTCTCTCTTCCCTCATTCTGACTGGTCCTCCGAGTCCCTGCTGCCTTATGCTTCTTCTTTGCGCGCTGCAGGCAATCTGCCCCATCTTCCCACATGTGGACATAGGTTTCTCCCCAACTTCTGATTCACTGCTACTCGAGCTTGATCTATACCCACCCTGTCCTCCCCTCCAGGCACCCCAATCCTCCTCCTCGCCTGACTACCATCTCGAGGGTTGCCCCGGGAGCCAGTTCCGAGGGTCGGGCAGAGGGCGGCACCGTTGCCGGCGCTAATCATCCTCCTCCTTCCGCTCTGTCACTCCTGCTGCATCCGCCGCTATGTCCCCCTCCCTGTGCGCAAGTACCCGCGCCTGTGCCAAATCGTCCCAGGGGTATGTGGGGGGGGGCGTTCCAAGGGTCCTGTTGGCTCAACAGGGAACACCAGCACTTCCCGATCCACCTCTTCGGGAGCCTCAGACTGAGTCGCTGGCCAGGCTACTCCGTCCAAACTCCCCGCTTCTTCCCCATCCCCTGCGATGCTTGCCCCTGTCTGTGTCCCCACTGCCCATCCTGGGTCTATTTCCGGGCTACTGTCACCTGTAGCACCGTGCAGGCACAGCCGCGCCTGCCGCCACGTCTCCCGATCCTCCCGAGCTTTCAATAGCAATCGGTGTATTTTTCCCCAGAGCTGTATGTACTGGGGGTTTCCCACCATAGCCCTTTTGGCTAACTCCTCTTTAATTCTCGCCCAATTATCTTTATCAAATATGTCCGCAGGACTCCGTAAGAGCCCCTGCGAGATCATCCATTGGATACACTTTGAGGTAGGCGCCTTCGAAATCAAAGTTCCAAATTCCTCCCCAATCCCTTCAGTACCTTTATGACTGTACCCATTGCGTGCCCGCCGTCCTGCGGCTCACCGTCCCACTCTTGCGTGCCTCAAGCTATCATTTCTCCCCAGCGAACTTGCCATGTCGCCCCGCCGATCACGTCGGGGTCACCACTTGTTGCTGTACGCTTCTGTGGGAGAACTTATCTTGGGCCGCATATCTCCGGGACACAGGGCTCTACCCACCCTGGGGACAGTGATGCACAGACATCAATATGATGGATACAAAATGTCCGTTTATTTAACTGCGTCACACGCTTATATAGCTCTTGCGCTTCCTGTTCCTGCCACTCCTATGGGGAGCAGTCTATCTTTCCGTCACAGCCCGTGATCTTCCGGTCGCCGATCCCTGTCTATTTCCCTACATCTTCTTAAGACATTCAGAAATTTCTAAGCCCGAGTCCTACTTGCTTTCAGCAAGGCTTAGGTTTCTTAAGAAATGTAAATCTGAAGTTTGCTTTGGTTCTGCAGTTCCTGGGGGGAGGGGGTTGGGGTGTGCTTTTTCTTCTCCTATCATCTTTGGCTTTTATTACTCAAGGATTTCTTATGCCTTGAAAGCATGACAGGGCTTGTGTCATAAACAAAAATCCTTGTCATGTGGTCAGACAGGCAGAAATCCAGTATGTAAAATGTTCTGGCTTGTGTTCTTTCTTCCTCCTCTGTAGGATGGTTCCTGTATGCCAGCTGCATAACCAGTAGTCAGCCTCAGTGCTGAGTACTTCTGTGAAAATGCGAAAAATCGCTGATTCTTTCATATTAATGAGGGAGATCTGCTTATTTGCATCTGACAGCCTATCAGTCTATTAGTTAAAGCAGAAGGCATGACATTATTGAGCACTATAATACACTACGCATCAGTCTCTTCTTATTGGATTTGGTTGAAGAAAGGTTTCACTGAGAAGAAAGGAGTTCCATGTGGTACCAGAAATCACTTGAGAGATTAGTTTCTATTCAGTTCTCAGCCAGCAATACTCTTTGCAAATTGCTGCTGCAGCCAAGGCTTCCTTAGGGTTCCCATAGGCTTTCAACCAATTTAAAAAACCAACACTCTCTACATGTTCTGAAACAGCCTGTATCAGATTTCTTTGGTTTTGGTTAAATTAGGCTGAAATTACAGTAGTGGATAAGTAACAAACGCTTAGAAGGCAGGCCTGGATAATTCTGATGGGAAAGATTGAACGCTGGCTGCAAGCAATCAGGAGACATCCTGTGCTAATAACATAAAGATCTCCAGCTAAACAGAAGACATTAATAGTTTTTAGACAAAGCAGTAGTAACGCAACATTTATTCCATTAAAATGACATTTTGTCTTTCAGTCTTAATTTTAATTAAACACTGTATCAGAGGGCAAATATTCAACTTGGATGTCCTGAGTGGAGGGGCAGCGCAGCGGGCCAAAGCTTCTTCACATCTTAGGTACAAACAAGAAGTTACAGATGTATGCTCTGTAGTCTTCATTGAAAACAAGCACAAAACTGCAGTGGTCCGTAGATCCCCAAAGAGCCTGGCTGTAATGACACTAGAGGGAGTCCCGAGGCTGCAAGAAAATCTTTTTCCTGTAACAATTTCTTAAGCAAATAGCGCCTTATAAATGAAAATGTTGTTGAAATACAGCTCCTGGGAACAATGAAGGAGCCATTGAATTCAGGTGGGATCAAACAGTATTCAAGTTCTAAATTCCATGTTTTCCAACGATTTATTAAGCAAGCCAAGTGGATTTTAACAAGGACTTTATCTTTTCAGTAAAGAGGATATTTAAAGTCAGCGTTCAAAATGGAGTAAAAGAATCTCTTACATTATCATTCCGGTAATATAAATTACAAGGCCCCTGTTCTACAGAATTCAGTGCTCCCCGTGAGATCCTTCACTGAAGACTTAAAAGTTAGACCATGTGGTTCTGAGTTTTCAAGTTGGACAACTGAATTTTTACTGAAGTCAATAGCAGCCGTCAACGCTCAGCACCTTGAAGTTCAGGCTACACATTTGCAATAAAAGTAGGTTTTCCAAAAGCGCATCGGTGAGTTGGGAGCACAAGTTACTGTGGGATGCTGGGCCATGTGCGTTCTTAAGCCACTTCAGCAACTGTGAAAATTCTGCTGTAAGTATCTGAAAGAGAAATTCATGTGCACCCAGGACCGGCAGTCCTCTAGCTCACAATGATAGCTTATCCTCTGCCTCTGAGATGGGGAATACAGCTTGTGCTGTAGGAGATCATAACGTGCAAGCCTGAAGCAAGGCAAGACTGTCTGCTCCGAATGAAGGAGGAGAATGGCGTTGGCATTTACTTTCTTTCCTCCCCTTGGTGGCCCACGCCTCAAACCAAGACCTCTCATCCTGCCTCAGGTATTCACCATACAAACCCTGTCCCTTCCAAGACATCGCAGAGTGAGCGCTCAGCTCTTGCTCCTCTCCTGATGTTGGGTGAGCTCCGTCAGAGAGCTCTGAGACTGCATTCAGGAAGAGGCTGTCCAGGAAACTAAAATCTTCCTCTTTTTCAGCCAGAGTGGCACAGCCTGAGGGAGTCGGCACAGGAGGCTGCAGCTGCCACTGGGAGGAAGAGGTTTGACAGTTGGAGGACCCAGAGGAGAAATTGATGGGATGACACTGACCACAGGTAGTGGTGCCCTTTACCTGCACAGCAATAGCGTACCTTTGAGCAGAAGCTGCTAAGTGATAGCCCTCACTGGGCTGCTCATGTGGCCAGCCCAATGGAGATCCCCAGTGTAGTAATGTTACCAGGGCAAGAGGAAAATCATAGCCATATAGGCGGGCCAGATACTGCATTTTCTCCCTGGAGCTATCCATGGGCTGAGGGCTTAGGCATTCTCCTCCTCCTCTTTCTTTCCTTGTGCCTGTGCACAGCTACAGGCAGTGAAGGGCCTGCTGTCCTCATCTGTTGTCCTCATGTTCATGCCTGAAATTTCATGGCTGCCCAATTACACTAATGAAGGCTGCTCTTTCTGCTAATGCAACGCAGTTTTAGAAAAGACATGCCCTGAAGAAGCAGGAATATCTATTACGAGGCTGCCATGGTATAGACTCTGCCTTATTCCCCATAGGATACGTGCTAGCAAATGCAGGATGCTCTCCATGTGGTCTCTTCTAGTCACAGATCAACCTCTTGGCATTTCTTTAGCAACACATTTCCTTAATTTATGGAGTATAATGATGAGTATGTTAGTTTGCATAGTAAGTGTTATTGAAATGAAACTATGATGATTAAAACAAATGTGGGAAGTGCACTGAATGATGCAGTAGCCTTACTTTGTATTATTTTTGCTTGTTTGTTCCGTTTCAGTATGTGGAGATGTGTTTCTTTAGCCCAGGTATTTACTGATATACATATATGCAAGAGCCTGAACTGTCACGTTGGCCTTAAAAGAAATACTCATTTGCCCCAAGTTCAGTATTAAGCGTTGCAGTTTAGTGTCCTCTCTTCTGCAACTCCATATGCAAGTCTCAGGTAATTAATTGCTTTTGCGGGAACCTATTTAAAGCTTCCAACTCCAGAAGCTTCCTCATGGATAATGTCGGAACTGGGATTCTTGAGCCAGATCATCTCCCCTATCTTCCAAAGCCAAGCAACCATCAGTCAGCCAAAAGCGCAGCAAAGAAAAAACAGAAACACAACTACAGCAAAACTATGCAAGTTATCTTAGCACAGGGAGGAGACTAGAATTTGGCTTTGGTATAGGTCAAAGGGGGCAAGGGATCTTGAAGGGATGGTGCTAAAGAAAGTGCTTTCATGGCCCCGGCTTCAGCATGCTGAAAGAAAGAAGCAACTCCCCAGGGAGGGCTTCACTTCCAGGGTAGTGGCACATGGTGTCACTCAAGACATTTAAAGTAATTAAGTTCTTAGGTTTGAGTGAAAAACATGTCTCATTCCATGACGTGGCTGGTTTAGAGACTGCCTAGGGATCAGACAGCAGCACATTTACAAGCAGCGTATGTCAGAATGCTGAATAAAAGTAGCCAAATAGATAAAAACCCTTTGATACAGTTTTGAGTTTAGTTTTCTGATGCATTTTTCTTCACTGATCTATGCAGTTTTACTAATGATTTTTTATGATATTCCAGTTGATAAGTAACTTCACGATTGTTGTTTCTAACTCAGTCCCCTTTGGTTAGACCCTTACTCTCTAGGAAAATCATTTTATATTCATCCACGCTGGCCTGTTTGTCTCATTAGGCTCTGTAAATGATCCAGATTCTTCAAGCAATGGAGATATATCTTACTTTCACCAAGTGATTCCTGGATCAGCGAGAACTGTCCTCAGCATAAACCACGACAACAGGCTATCCACAAATGTGAAACATGCGCTGCAATCAAGCAAGCGAAGCGGGTAAAGCCTTTGTGGTATGGGGGATCATGGCTGAAATATAAATATGGGGAGGCTCAGCAGATTGAATATATCATACTCCCACAAGCCCGCCAAGGCAAGTGCCATGTGCTTACAATGGTGGAAACAACCACCTGGCTCTCGAAAAACAAGTCCTGTGGCGACATGGCACCCCAGAGAGAATTGAGTCAGACAACAGGACTCGTTTCCGAAATAATCTCATAGACAGCTGGGCCAAAGCGCATGGCATTGAGTGGGTGCATCATATCCCCTATCACGCACCAGCCTCTGGGAAAATTGAAAGATACAATGGACTGTTAAAAACTACGCTGAGAGCAATGGGCGGTTGAACATTCAGGTGCTGGGCTACACATTTAGCAAAAGCTACCTGGTTGGTCAACACTAGGAGATCTGCCAATTGAGCTGGCCCTGTACGATCAGAACATTTATGCACTGTGGAAGGCAATAAAGTCCCTGTAGTGCACATAAAAAATATGCTGGGGAAACAGGTTTGGTTATTCCTGCCTCAGGCAAAGGCAGACCCATTTGTGGAGTTGCTTTTGCTCGAGGACCTGGGTGCACTTGGTGGGTGATGCGGGAGGATGGAGGAGTCCGGTGTGTGCCTCAAGGGGATTTATTTTGGGCAAAAACAGCCAATGAACTGAGTGGCACAATGAGAACTGCTATATGATATGGTGTGTCATCTCTGTGTTGTATCAATGATATCATAGTACAAACCTCACAATCCATGGAAGAGAAACTTTGATGAAACAAGCAAAGTGCAGCAGTGATGGAACGATGACTAACTTAGTATGCAGCAACCCAACGCCACACACACCATCTCTCCCACCCTGAAAGATTGATATGACAGATGGAGCCCAGAGTCATGGACTGGGTGAATTCAATGGATATTTTAATGGACATTTTATAGGGAAGGTCCATAAACTAAGGGAATGTTAAAGGATAGGAAGGGGAGGGGTGGCGGTTGGTACGGTTGTATTGGATGGTATGGGACCTGGACATGGTGTAAATGGTATGGAATAAGGGGTGGAGAATGTGCTGGTTTTGGCTGAGAAGGGGTTAATTCTCTTCACTGTAGTGCCTGTGGTGGTCAGGGACCTTTCCAGCTTCCTGTGCTCTGCCATGTTGGCAGGAGGCTGGGAGGGGTGGGGCCAAGGCCAGGGCAGCTGACCCCAATTGGCCAATGGGATCTTCATTCCATACCATGTGACACCATGACCAGTATATTAATGGGGGCAGTTGCGGCTCAGGAAGGCACGTCAGCAGGCAGTGAGCGGCTGTGTCATGTGCGGTTTGGTTCGGTGGTTCATTCCACCACCCCTGGGTTTCGCGCCTCTCATTGTTCTCCTTTACATTGCATTTTTGTTGTTTTTTTTTTATTATTTTTAATTGTTAAACTGTTCTTACCTCAACCCACGAGCATTACCCTTCTGATTGTCTCCCCCGTCCCACTGGTGGGGTAGTGAGCGAGTGACTGTGTGGGGCTGAGTTACTGGCTAAACCACAACACGGGGGGGGCAGGTGGTGCAGCGATGCCACGGAGCCTCCATCCTCAGAGGTTTTTAAGGCGTGAATAACAAGCCCCTGAGCAACCTGGTCTGCTTGCACAGCATAACTTAGAATCACAGAATCATTAAGGTTGGAAAAGACCTCTAAGATCATCAAGTCCAACCATCAACCCAACAATACCATGTCTACTAAACCATGCCCGGAAATGCCATGTCGACATGTTTTTTGAACACCTTAGGGATGGTGACTCCACCACTTCTCTGGGCAGCCTGTTCCAATGCCTGACCACTCTTTCAGTAAAGAAATTTTTCCAACTATCCAATCTAAACCTCCCCTGATGCAGCTTGAAACCCTTTTCTCTCAGTCTGTCGCTAGTAACTTGGGAGATGAGACCAACACCCGCCGTGCTACAACCTCCTTTCAGGTAGTTGTAGAGGGGGATAAGGTCTCCCCTCAGCCTCCTCTTCTCCAGACTAAACAACCTCAGTTCCCTCAACCTTTCCACATAAGACCTGCTCTCCAGACCCTTCACCAGCTTCGGTGCCCATCTTTGTACATGCTCCAGCACCTCAATGTCCTTCTTGCAGTGAGGGTCCTAAAACTGAACACAGTATTTGAGGTGTGACCTCGCCAGTGCCGAGTACAGGGGTACGATCACTTCCCTACTCCTTCTGGCCACACTAATCCTGATACAAGCCAGGATGCTGTTGGCCTTCTTGGCCACCTGGGCACACTGCTGGCTTATGTTCAGCCGGCTGTCAACCAGCACCCCCAGGTCCTTCTCTGCCAGGCAGCTTTCCTGCCACTCTACCCCAAACCTGAAGCGTTGCATGGGGTTGTTGTGACCAAAGTGCAGGACCCGGCACTTGGCCTTCTTAAACCTCATACAATTGGCCTCGGCCCATTGATCCAGCCTGTCCAGGTCCCTCTGTAGAGCCTTCCTACCCTCGAGCAGATCAACACTCCCGCCCAACTTGGTGTCATCTGCAAACTTACCGAGGGTGCACTCAATCCCCTCATCCAGATCATTGATAAACAAGACTGACCGCAACACTGAGCCCTGGGGAACACTGCCCGTGACCAGCCACCAACTGAGTTTAGCTCCGTTCACCACAACTCTTTGGGCTCGGCCATCCAGCCAGTTTTTTTTACCCAGCGAAGAGTACACTCATCCAAGCCATGAGCCGCCAGCTTCTCTAGCAGGATGCTGTGGGAGACAGTGTCAAAGGCTTTGCTAAAATCCAGGTAGATAACATGCACAGCCTTTCCCTCATCCACTAGGCGGGTCACCTGGTCATAGAAGGAGATCAGGTTGGTCAGGCAGGACCTGCCCTTCATGAAGCCATGCTGGCTGGGCCTGACCCCCTGGTTGTCCTGCACTTGCCTGGTGAGCTCACTGAGGATATATCGCTCCATGATCTTCCCTGGTACCAATGTCAGGCTGACAGGCCTGTAGTTCCCTTGATCCTCCTTCTGGCCCTTCTTATAGATGGGCGTCACTTCGGCAAGCCTCCAGTCATCTGGGACCTCCCCTGTTAAGCAGGACTGTTGATAAACGATAGAGAGTGGTGTGGCAAGCTCCTCCGCCAGCTTCCTGTCCTGGTTTTAGCTGGGATAGAGTTAATTTTCTTCACTGTACCTGGTATAGCACTGTGCTTTGGAGTTAGTACGAAAACAATGTTGATAACACACCGATGTTTTTGTTGTTGCTAGGTAGTGCTTATAATAGTCAAGGACCCTTTTAGCTTCCCATGCTCTGCCGGGTGCACAAGAAGCCGGGAGGGGAGGGGGCACAGCTAAGAGAGTGGAGTCAAACTGGCCAAAGGGATATTTCATATCATGTGCCGTCATGCTCAGTATGTTAACGGGGCGGGAGCTGGGGTAGGAGGGCAGCAATCGCGGCTTGGGGACTGGCGGTGTCGGTCAGCTGGTGGTGAGCAGTTGCATCACTTGTTTGGGTTTTTTTTTCTCTTCCTCCCGAGGTTTCATCTCTTTCTCATTATTTTCTTTTTCATTACATTACTATCATTGTTATTACTGTTATTACTGTTTTATTTTAATTATTAAACTGTTCTTATCTCAGCCCATGAGTTTTCTTGCTTTTGCTCTTCTGATTGTCTCCCCCATCCCACAGGGGTGGGGGGAGTGTGCGAGCGGCTGCGTGGTGTTTAGTTGCCGACTGGGGCTAAACCACAACACTCCCTCAGCACTCTTGGGTGGATGCAATCCAGCCCCATAGACTTGTGGGTGTCCAGGTGGAGCAGCAGACCGTAAACGGCTTCCTCCTGGATTATGGGGGGATTGATAGAGTTAGAGCTGTTGTGACTAAAACTTGTTGCTTTGGGGGAGTCAGAAAGGCTTCAAGACAAGAAGCGCCAAAACCAAATTTGCGACGCAGGTGTACAGAGCCATAAAGATAAGGACACTGCAGAACTACCAAACTCCTGTCTGGAAACCACCTCATGACCCCTGAGGTTCCACTCAGAAGCACCCAGGACAAACCCGCAACAGCCTCACGACTGCCACTCTTGTAAGGGGCTTCAGGCAAGAATGCACTCAAGGACGTAATCTTCGCAAGCCTGATGGGGAACGTCCTGGAGGGATGCAAACAACCTAGCAGCAGGTGCCAGTCCAAACCAAGGCAAAAGGACCTAAGGACACCTCCATCTAGATGAGAGTCAGAACACCAGTTGAAGCCAACACACCTTGCAATACACTGTGACAACATTACTCAATGGGCCAACTCATGACCATATGTGGAAGAAGGGACTTAAAACGCATGGGTAATTAAGATGCAAGTGTTATGATTAGTTCCAGGAAATCTAATGCAGATGTACGTAACTGAGCAATATAAGCTTTGTCCATCATGACTTGCGGGATGTACGTAAGGAGGAGCGATCCCCTGTGCATCCAGCGCTGCAATAAAGAATACCTGCTTAGCAGTCATTCAGATTATTGAGTCCTGATTTTGGCTTTTCACAGCATCAACAGCAGGTCAAGCGAGGCACCTCGCCTGGTAGGCTCACTTACCAGCTGTCATGGTTTTAGCTGGGATATAATTAATTCTCTTCACTGTAGCTGGCATAGTGCTGTGCTTTGGACTTTGACTGAGCTAATAAAAGTTGCTGGTCACAGCACTGATTCATCTGTTTTCAATATTAGTTTGTCCAATCTACACCATTCTGATTTTGAAGTACAGGTTAAAAATTGCTGTTGGTTTTTGTAGTTTGCTGTGCTCTGCAGTGATTAGAGAGGTTTTGCCTAGGAGATTTGTTATTAAAACACTGGCCTTGAGTGTTATCAGTTACTTGGGTCTTGCATGGAAGCTGTTACTGTACTTTGGGTACCACCTCATGGAGACAATAAGCAATTATACCTCCTCCTCTGAGGGGTTTTTATGGAGGAAAAACAAAACGGCACCTTAGCATCCATCTTCTATATGCCTCCTCCTTCATTACAACAACTTTTCAGTATCTTGAACATCCTTAGGTAGTTAAGAGATACCTGTTGGTATTGCTTTGGCAGGTGGTATCAGTTCTGTCTCACGTTAATAAGCAACTTAAGAATATCATCCAGAGATCTGCCCCAAGTATAGATAGCTATGCGTGGCAGGGTATGCGGGATAGTATGGGCAAATGCCTAAGACGGTGGGCACCCCCAGTGTTGTGGGACTTCACCCCTGAACAAGTGCAGAATCCTGACAAACTGGTAGAACATTTGGAGGAAGTATGTTGTCACCCTGGCAATTCCAGAGAGATACAAATCACTGCGATGTGCTGGGGCCTGGCCCATGCCTATCGAGCCCTGTTTAACACTCTTCAGTACCCCAAAAGGGACAAGAAGGCCTCTGGATCTAAAAAGACAAAGACAAGGAAAGCGACAAGCAGTGCGGCCACTCAAGCCCCCACGACAGGCACTGCAGCTACTCCAACCCCGGTGACAAGCGTTGCAGCTGAATCCGAGGACCAACCTGTGCCAGTATCAGTCGCCCCTATACACAAGAAGAAATCCTGGAAGAGAAAGTCAACTCATTTAGAAAGAGATGATGGAAAGGCAGGACTATCACTAGGAGAGGAGGAGGAAGAAGAGGAAGAACCCGTACAAGAAACGGAAACTACCCGATCCCTATCCTTGAGTGACTTGTGGGATATGCAAAAGCATTTCGGCCATCCTTCAGGTGAGCACCTTGTCACCTGGCTGCTCCAATGCTGGGATAATGGGGCCAGCAGTCTGGAATTAGAGGGGAAGGAGGCCAAACAACTGGCATCCCTCTCTAGGGAAGGGGGCATTGACAAAGCACTTGGAAAAGGGACACAAGCGCTCAGCCTCTGGAGGCGACTCCTGTCCGGTGTGAGAGAAAGGCAGCCCTTCAAGGAAGATATTGTATATCGCCTAGGAAAATGGACGACCATGGAGAAAGGCATTCAACATCTAAGGGAACTAGCCGTGCTTGAGGTGATTTATGGTGACCTGGACGATCAGCGGTCATCCAAAGATCCAGATGAAGCCTGGTGCACACGATCCATGTGGCTGAAGTTTATAGGGAGTGCATCATCAATGCGTGGGAACTCACTGGTAGTAATGTCCTGGAAAGATGGCAAGGCACCAACGGTGGCAAAAGTGATTGATAGACTCTGGGATTACTAGGCCAATCTCTCTTCTTCCTTCCTCTCGGCTGTGGAGAAACTGTCCCGGGAGTTCCAGCAATTCAAAGAAGATATGTCCTACTCCCCACCAGTACGGACCAGTATCTCAGCCATTGGGAGTAAGCGTCCCTTTGCTCAAGCGACACGATACATATGATGGGGTACCCTATGGTGTTGCCTGTGAGACCAAGGAGACGACATGAGGAAGTGGGATGGAAACCCTACCTTGACACTAGAGGCATGGGTATGTGAGCTGAAAGGGAAAACAATCACTCAGGGGGGTTTGTACAGGAAAGCTGCTGCTCCAGTTTCCAGTGAGCAATTCCCCAGACAAAGGAGCAGAAGCGCTGATTTTCTTCCAGATCTTAACACAGACATTTGTGATTCATATTTACAAGAAGTGAGTGATGAGTACTATGATCAGGAATAGAGGGGCCCTGCCTCCAGCCAGGTGGAGGAAAGGGATAACTGGGCTTACTGGACTGTGTGGATCCGATGGCCTGGAACATCAAACCCACAGGAGTATAAGGCTCTAGTGGAAACCGGCGCACAGTGCATCCTAATGCCATCAAGCTATATAGGGACAGAACGCATCAGCATTGCTGGAGTGACAGGGGGATCCCAAGAGCTAACTGTATTGGAGGCCAAAGTGAGCCTAACTGGCAATGAGTGGCCAAAGCACCCCATTGTGACTGGCCCAGAGGCTCTGTGCATCTTTAGCATAGACTACCTCAGTAGAGGGTAATTCAAGGACCCAAAAGGGTACAAGTGGGCTTTTGGTATAGCTGCCTTAGAGACAAAGAGAATTAAACAGCTGTCTGCCTTGCCTGGCCTCTCAAAGGACCCTTCTGTTGTGGGGCTGCTGAAGGACAAAGAACAACAGGTGCCAATCGCCACCGCAACAGTGCACCGGCGGCAATATAACACCAACTGAAATTCTGTGATTCCCTTCCATGAGTTAATTCTTTGACCTGAGAGCGAAGGAGTGACCACTAAGAGCCCCTTACCCTTTAACAGTCCCATATGGCCAGTGCGAAAGTGTAATGGAGAGTGGAGGCTGACAGTAGACTATCGTGGCCTGAATGAAGTCACTCCACCGTTGAGTGCTGCTGTGCCAGACATGCTAGAACTTCAATACGAACTGGAGTCCAAGGCAGCCAAGTGGTATGCCACAATTGATATTGCTAATGCATTCTTCTCAATCCCTCTGGCAGCAGAGTGCAGGCCACAGTTTGCTTTCACATGGAGGGGCGTCCAGTATACCTGGGATCGACTGCCCCAGGGGTGGAAACACAGTCCTACCATTTGCCATGGACTGATTCAGACTGTACTGGAACAGGGAGAAGCTCCAGAACACCTTCAGTACATTGATGACATCATTGTGTGGGGCAGCACAGCGGAAGAAGTTTTTGAGAAAGGAGAGAAAATAGTCCAAATCCTTCTGAAAGCTGGTTTTGCCATAAAACAAAGTAAGGTGAAGGGACCTGCACGAGAAATCCAGTTCTTAGGAATCAAATGGCAAGATGGCCGTCGTCATATTCCAATGGATGTGATCAACAAAATAGCAGCCATGTCTCCACCAACTAGCAAAAAGGAAACACAAGCTTTCTTGGGCGTTGTGGGTGTTTGGAGAATGCATATTCCAAATTACAGTCTGATCGTAAGCCCTCTCTATCAAGTGACCCGGAAAAAGAATGATTTCAAATGGGGCCCTGAACAACAACAAGCCTTTGAACAGATTAAACGAGAAATAGTCCATGCAGTAGCTCTTGGGCCAGTCCGGGCAGGACAAGATGTAAAAAATGTGCTCTACACTGCAGCCGGGGAGAATGGCCCTACCTGGAGCCTCTGGCAGAAAGCACCAGGGGAGACCCGGGGTCGACCCCTAGGGTTTTGGAGTCGGGGATACAGAGGGTCCGAAGCCCGCTATACTCCAACTGAAAAAGAGATATTGGCAGCATATGAAGGGGTTCGAGCTGCTTCAGAAGTGGTTGGTACTGAAGCACAGTTGCTCCTGGCACCCCGACTGCCAGTGCTGGGCTGGATGTTCAAAGGAAACATCCCCTCTACACACCATGCAACTGATGCTACGTGGAGTAAATGGGTTGCACTGATTACCCAGCGGGCTCGAGTAGGAAACCCCAGTCGCCCAGGAATCTTGGAAGTGATTATGGACTGGCCAGAAGGCAAAGATTCTGGATTATCACCAGAGGAGGAGGTGACACGTGCTGAAGAAGCCCCACTGTATAACACACTGCCCGAAAAGGAGAAGCAGTATGCCCTGTTCACTGATGGGTCCTGTCGCCTTGTGGGAAAGCACCGGAGATGGAAGGCTGCTGTATGGAGTCCTACACGACAAGTAGCAGAAACTGCTGAAGGAGAAGGTGGATCGAGCCAGTTTTCAGAGGTAAAGGCCATCCAGCTGGCCTTAGACATTGCTGAACAGGAAAAGTGGCCAGTGCTCTAACTCTATACTGGCTCCTGGATGGTGGCAAATGCCTTGTGGGGCTGGCTGCAGCAGTGGAAGCAGAGCAACTGGCAGCGCAGAGGCAAACCCATCTGGGCTGACACATTGTCGCAAGATATTGCTGCCCGGGTAGAGAACCTGGTTGTAAAGGTACGGCATGTGGATGCTCACGTCCCCAAGATTGGGGCCACTGAAGAACATCGGAACAACCAGCAGGTAGATCAGGCTGCCAAGATTGAAGTGGCTGAGGTGGATCTGGACTGGCAGCATAAGGGTGAACTATTTCTAGCTCGGTGGGCCCATGACACCTCAGGCCATCAAGGGAGAGATGCAACATACAGGTGGGCTCGTGATCGAGGGGTGGACTTGACCATGGATGTTATTGCACAGGTTATCCACGAATGTGACACATGCGCTGCAGTCAAGCAAGCGAAGCGGGTAAAGCCTCTGTGGTATGGGGGACGATGGCTGAAATATAAATATGGGGAGGCCTGGCAAATTGACTATATCACACTCCCACAGACCCGCCAAGGCAAGCGCCATGTGCTTACAATGGTAGAAACATCGAATGGCTGGCTGGAAACATATCCTGTCCCCCACGCCACTGCCCAGAACACTCTCCTGGGTCTAGAGAAACAAGTCCTGTGGCGACATGGCACCCCAGAGAGAATTGAGTCAGACAACAGGACTCATTTCCAAAATAAACTCATAGACACCTGGTCCAAAGAGCATGGCACTGAGTGGGTGTATCACATCCCCTATCACGCACCAGCCTCTGGGAAAATCTAAAGATACAGTGGACTGTTAAAAACTACACTGAGAGCAATGGGGGGTGGAATATTCAAGCACAGGGATACACATTTAGCAAAAGCCACCTGGTTAGTCAACACGAGGGGATCTGCCAACCGAGCTGGCCCTGCCCAGTCAGAAATCCTACATACTGTGGAAGGGGATAGAGTCCCTGTAGTGCACACAAGAAGTATGCTGGGCAAAACAGTCTGGGTTCTTCCTGCCTCCGGCAAATGCAAACCCATTCGTGGGATTGCTTTTGCTCGAGGACCTGGGTGCACTTGGTGGGTGATGCGGGAGGATGGAGAAATCCGATGTGTGCCTCAAGGGGATTTGATTTTGGGTGAAAACAGTCAATGAACTGCATGGCACAATGTGAACTGCTATATAATACTGTGTGTCACCTCTGTGTTGTACCAATGATATCAGAGTACGAGCCTCCCAACCCATGGAAGATCAACTATGAAACAAGCCGTGCAGCAGTGATGGAACGATGACTGACTCGGTATGCAGCAACCCAATGCCACACACCATCTCTCTCACCCGGAAAGACTGATACAACAGATGGAGCCCAGAGTCATGGACTGGATGAACTCAATAGACATTTTTAATGGTCATTGTACAGGGAAGGTCCATGAACTAAGGGAATGATGTCTGTGTATTATGTTAAAGGATGGGAAGGGGAGGGGTGGTGGTTTGTACGGTTGTATTGCATCATATGGGACCTGGGCATGGTGTAAATGGTATGGAATAAGGGGTGGAGAATGTGCTGGTTTTGGCTGAGAAGGGGTTAATTCTCCTCACTGTGGGGGTCGGCTACCTTTCCAGCTTCCCGCGCTCTGCCGCGTGGCGGGGGGGGCTGGGAGGGGCAGGGCCATGGTGGGGACGGCTGACCCTGACTGGCCAATGGCAGGTTCATTCCATACCATGTGACACCATGACCAATATATTGAGGGGGGGCAGTTGCAGCGCCAGCGCGGAGGCGGCGCGGAGGCGGGTCGGCAGGCGGCGAGCGGCTGCGGCGCGGGCAGTTTGTTCCGGCGGTTCGTTCCCCCTCTCCCCTCCCTTCCCCCCTCCCCTGGGGCTTTGCGCCTCTCGTTGTTCTCCTTTACATTGCATTTCTACTGTAGTTTTCTTTTAATTTTAATTATTAAACTGTTCTTATCCCAACCCACGAGCGTTACCCTTCTGATTCTCTCCCCCATCTACCGGTGGAGAGTGAGCGAGTGGCTGTGTGGGGCTGAGCTGCCGCTAAACCACGACACATGTCTCATTCCATGACGTGGCCGGTTTAGAGACTGCCTAGGGATCAGACAGCAGAACATTTATGCTGACCCGTTTGTCTCATTAGGCTCTGTAAAAGATCCACATACTTCCAATAATTGTGACATATCTTACATTCACCAAGTGATTCCTGGATGAGTGAGAACTGTCCTCAGCATCACTGTTATTATTCTGGTTGAGCATCTGGTTCTTTTGCGTCTGCTGCCTTTAGTAAGGAAATGATGCTCTACCCACCCTGGGGACAGTGATGCACAGACATCAATATGATGGATACAAAATGTCCGTTTATTTAACTGTGTCACACGCTTATATAGCTCTTGAGCTTCCTGTTCCTGCCACTCCTATGGGGAGGAGTCTATCTTTCCGTCACAGCCCGTGATCTTCCGGTTGCCGATCCCTGTCTATTTCCCTACACACTTCTTTAGGGTTTTGAGATTTGTGGGATAAACCGACTTCTTGGCTTCCTAATCTAAGAGGGTTAAAACAATTATTCATTGGATTGGTTACGCAAATGGTTTTAGGAATGTTTGTTTGTGTGTCTCTTAGAGGTTTTCTTTGGTGTTGTCAAAATTCAACTGAAACATACGGTAACTGGAAAAGAAATAAGATTAGACACCAAGTGGAAACAGGGAAATATTTTACTCGGGCCCTTGAAAAGGATGAATTATTATGAAAATTGCAAGCAAAAGTAAAACACTGCTATAATAGTCTCTGTTTGAGACTTAGTAAATTCTTATATCGAGGACTGTAGCAGGTAAGCTACAAGTCCTCAAACAGAAAAGGAGGGCTTGATAGAGTTAGAGCTGTTGTGACTAAAACTTGTTGCTTTGGGGGAGTCAGAAAGGCTTCAAGACAAGAAGCGCCGAAACCAAATTTGCGACGCAGGTGTACAGAGACATAAAGATAAGGACACTGCAGAACTACCAAACTCCTGTCTGGAAACCACCTCATGACCCCTGAGGCTCCACTCAGAAGCACCCAGGACAAACCCGCAACAGCCTCACGACTGCCACTCTTGTAAGGGGCCTCAGGCAAGAATGCACTCAAGGACGTAATCTTCACAAGCCTGATGGGGAACGTCCTGGAGGGATGCAAACAACCTAGCAGCAGGTGCCAGTCCAAACCAAGGCAAAAGGACCTAAGGACACCTCCATCTAGGTAAGAGTCAGAACACCAGTTGAAGCCAACACACCTTGCAATACACTGTGACAACATTACTCGATGGGCCAACTCATGACCATATGTGGAAGAAGGGACTTAAAACACATGGGTAATTAAGATGCAAGTGTTATGATTAGTTCCAGGAAATCTAATGCAGATGTACGTAACTGAGCAATATAAGCTTTGTCCATCATGACTTGCGGGATGCACGTTAGGAGGAGAATTTGCAGAGAGAGTCCCTGCATGGTATAGGGGTTCGAGTCCCCGCATGGTTTATGGGTTCCGACAGGGGGTTGGAATCCCAGAGGGTGCTTCAAAAAAGAAAAAAAAAAAGGGGGGGGGAACCACAACAACTACAAAAAAAAAAATCAACGCCCCTCTGACTAGTGCCTGTGATAGTGCACAATCACACTTACTAGTCTCTTGGGAAGATGGGAACTTTTTCAAGCAAGAAACCCATCCCACAGAAGACACTGTTGTGATGTATTCTGAGACATTGGAAAGATATGGGGGGTGATCCTTTAACTCGGAAACAATTAATTGAATATTGTAATCACTGGTGGCCAATGTATCGGTTGGAAGGTGGGGAGAAATGTCCAGAAAATGGGACATTGCAATATAACACCATTGCAATTAATGTTAGTTTGTAAAAGAGAAGGAAAATGGAATGAAATGGCTTATGTTGATTTATTCTTTACATTGCGGAATCATACAGAGTGGCAGAAACAGTGTGGGATATATCCCCAAAATTATATGGCAATGGTCTTGAAAGGATGAAAATGTGGTGAGACCTTGGAAAAGTGTTGTTTTACTTGCGATATTGGATACTTTGCTTGATGAAACTGACAGGAAAATGGTATTGAATGCAACCAGAAGGCATGTGCAGGGAGCACACGCTAATGGAAATTTACAGGGGACAGCGGATCAGAATTTTCCATCTACAAATCCCGAGTGGGACCCTAATCAACCGGGACCCAGGGGAATGCTGACTAGATATCAAAGATGGATTTTATTCGGTGTAAGACAGGCAATGCCAAAAGCAATAAATTGGTCAAAATTTTTGAAGTGAGACAAGAATTAAATGAGTCCCCTTCAGCCTTTATGGAAAGACTGAAGGCGAATGCCAGAAAATATACTAATTTGGACCCAGAGAAAAAAAAAACAGAAGCAGCAAGACGATTGGCCTCTGTATTCATGGGACAATCATCCCCAGATATTAGAAAGAAACTTCAGGAATTGGAAGCACTTGAACCTAGAGATTTGGGTAAAATGCTTGAAGTAGCTTGGCATGAAGGAGACTGGGGGAATCAACCCTAGCTGAATCCCTGGTTACCTTGAAGCTAGGGAATGAAGAAATAGAATTTTTAGTAGATACGGGGGCCGCTTATTCGGTATTGAATACATGTAAAGGGAAACGTAGCCGTAAATCCGCAGATGATGTTGGTGTGACAGGGCAGAAAGAAAATTGGCTTTTCTTAGAGCCATTAAAGTTTAAATTGGGGAAACATGCCCGCTACCTCTGAAAGGACAAGATCTATTAAGTAAAATAGATGCACAAATAACTTTTAAAGATGGAGGGATTAAATTACTAATACCAGAATCAAAAGCCATAGAGGCGGGAGTGTTTATGTTACAGGATCCCTCCAGGAAGGAACAGATTCCCGAAGAAGTGGAAAATGCAGTAATTCCTTTGGTTTGGACGAGTGGAGTTGCGGGGTGATCTAAATTGGCAGAGCCGGTAAAAGTAACATTAAAACCTGGAGCCAGGCCGGTAAGACAAAACTAATATCCTATTAAGTGGGAGGTTCGAAAAGGGTTAGAGGGAATAATTACAAGATTTTTAGAATATGGGCTTTTGGTAGAATGTGAATCAGAATATAATACTCCTATATTGTCAGTAAAGAAATCTGGGGGCAAGGAATACCGATTAGTTCAGGATTTAAGGGCCATAAATCAGATAGTCCAAGATATACACCCAGTAGCGGCTAATCCGTACACTTTACCGACCTCTTTAAAAGAGGAGCATAAATGGTTTACTGTACTAGATTGGAAGGATGCCTTCTTTTGCATACCTCTGGACATAAAAAAAGTCAAAGCATATTTGCTTTTGAATGGGAAAGCCCCACCACAGGACGAAAGACGCAGCTAACATGGACTGTACTTCCACAAGGATTCAAAAATAGCCCTATGATATTTGGGAATCAGCTGGCAAAAGAATTAGAAATATGGAGAAAACAGAACCAAGGGAGAGGCATATTGTTACAGTATGTGGATGACATGCTGATAGCGGCAGAAAGTAAAGAAAATGTTCTGAAATTACTATCAGCTCATTAAATTTTCTGGGCCAAGGAGGATACAGAGTTTCCAGAAACAAAGCCCAAATAGGAAAAGAAGCAGTGATTTATTTGGTATTTGAGAGATCTCAAGGACAAAGACAATTAGGAAATGAAAGGAAAGAAGCTATTTGTCAGATCCCCAAGCCTTGCAGCCCGAAGGAACTGAGAGCTTTTCCGGGGATGACTGGATGGTGTCGACTCTGGATTCTGAATTATGGACTGTATGTGAAGCCACTATGTGAGGTTTTAAGAGAATCTAGAGATCGGTATCTGACTAGGAGACCTGAGTGTCAGAAATCATTCAGAGAACTTAAAAAGGCGCTAATGATGGCCCCTGCACTGGGTTTACCTGATCTGACCAAACCTTTTGAGTTGTTTGTACCTGAAAGGCAACATCTGGCCCTTGGCGTGCTGGCACAACAGTTGGGATCCTGGAGGCAGCCGGCGGGATACTTTTCCAAACAACTTGATAATGTGAGTAAAGGATGGCCCTGGCTTCAGCATGCTGAAAGAAAGAAGCAACTCCCCAGGGAGGGCTTCACTTCCAGGATAGTGGCACATGGTGTCACTCAAGACATTTGAAGAAATTAAGTTCTTAGGTTTGAGTGAAAAACATGTCTCATTCCTTGACATAGCTGGTTTAGAGACTGCCCAGGGATCAGAGAGCAGCACATTTACAAGCAGCGTATGTCAGAATGTTGAATAAAAGTAGCCAAAGAGATAAAAACCCTTTCATACAGTCTTGAGTTTTATTTCTCTGATGCATTTTGCTTCGCTGATTTATGCAGTTTTACTAATCCTTTTTTATGATATTCCAGTTGATCAGTAACTTCACGATTGTTGTTTCTAACTCAGTCCCCTTTGGTTAGACCCTTACTCTCTAGGAAAATAATTTATATTCATCCACACTGACCTGTTTTTCTAATTAGCCTGTGTAAATGATCCACATTTTTCCAGTAATGGTGCATTACGTTTCTTTCACCAAGTGATACCTGGATCAGCGAGAACTGTCCTCAGCATCATTGTTGTTATTTTGGTTGAGAATCTGGTTCTTTTGCGTGTGATGCCTTTAGGAAGGAAATGATGTCTTTACAGCCCTCCTGCTCTCATACTCGCATGGCTCTCATTCCTGTTGCCTATATTAAAAGGTGCAGTTGCAAATGCATTTTGTATGGTTTTGCTTTTGAGAGTACTTATCAAATTGCAGCTGTAGTAAGTTCACACCATTGCTGTGCAGAAAGCTGCCCCTTCCTATAAATCACTGCCCTCTGTTGATAGTAGCTATTACATCTGCACTGGATTCCAAAGTTACATCAATCTTACACAGGTGCTGCTGCACTTGCTAAATTATCTCTGGCTCATGCTAGCTATTTTCATAGCTGTGCTGGTTTTGGCTAGGATGGAGTTAATTCTCTTCACTGTAGCACCTGTAGTAGTCAGGGACCTTTCCAGCTTCCCATGCTCTGCCATGTGGGCAAGAGGCTGGGAGGGGTGGGACCACAGCCAAGAGAGCTGACCCAAACTGGCCATTGGGATATTAATTCCATACCATGTGATACCATGATGAGTATATTAAGTGGGGCAGTTGTGCAATGTTGTGTGGTGGTGGTTGTGGCTTGGGGAGTGGTGTTGTTGGGTCTGCTTGGTTGGTGGTGGGTCATGAGTAGCTGTGTCATGTGGTGTTTGTTTTGGTTGTTCATTCCCCCTTCTCCCTGTTCTGGGTTTTGTCGCTCTTGTGATTATCCTTTTCACTGCATACTTGTTGTTGTTTTATTTTAATTATTAAGGTGTTCTTATCTCAACCCATGACCCTTCTCACTTTTACCCTTCTGATTCTCTGCCCCATCCTGCTGGTGGGGGAGGGAGTGAGTAGCTGTGTGGGGCTGAGTTGCTGGCTAATCCCCAACAGTTGCAGAATAGGAGGGAGGCAGCACAGGTGAGGCAGAACCATCAGGATCCAAAGTGTGACCTTGGCCTTCAAGCTGAGATTCATCTATGCAGGATCTTCTTGCTGCAACAATCTGTAAGCAATGCAGGACAGCTGCTACCAAGCAGACTGTGGTGGTGAGAGCTCTCATGGCCCAAAGAGCAGAGAGAACCTTCTTGAGAAGAAGGTGAGAAGGGTTGCATGCCTTCACGTGGTATAGCTTCAGTACAGTCTCTTGTTCTGTGCTTTTAGTGAGATGGAGTTCTTTGCAGCAGAAACACATCTTCTTTCCCCCCATATCCACCAAATTGCATCTTGGTAAACTGGACACAAACTGAATGTCTTGGCATTGCATTACAAATACATCCAGGTTCAGCAGAACACAGGCAATATTCATCAGAACAAACAGGTTAGCCAAAACTATCATTGGCCTCTTCCTTACCGTTAAGCCCAAGATTCCAGATAAGATTACGGAGGATCTGGCCCAGAAGAGATGGGTGTTATTCGCCTGCGGGATGCTGTTTAGCGACAGCACCCCAGAGTCCACCTGGATAGAAGATAGAGCAGCCCAGGGTGATCTGCAGCAGCCCCAGCCTCTGGAGGCAACTCCGGTCTGGTGTGAAAGAAAGGTATCCCTTCAAGGCAGATATTGTATATCGCTCAGGGAAATGGGCTGCCATGGAGAAAGGTATCCAGTACCTGAGGGAAGTAGCTGTGCTTGAGGTGATTTATGGTGACCTGGACAATCAACAGTCATCCATAGATCCTGATGAAGCCCAGTGCACACGACCCATTTGGCGGATATTTGTATGGAGGACAGCATGTAATCTCATTGGCATAACTGGCCTGAAAAGATGAAGAGGCGCCAATGGTGGGGGATGTGATTGACAGACTCTGGGATTACGAAGCACGTGTCTCTTCCTCCTTCATTTTGGCTGTGGAGAAACTGTCCCAGGAGGTCCAGCAACTCAAAGAAGCTATGTCCTAGTCCCCACCTGTATGGACCAGTATCTCAGCCATTAGGAGTAAGTGTCCCTTTGCTCAAGAGAGAGGATACACACCAGATGCCACTCTATGGTTTCACCTGGGTGACACTGGTATGTGAGCTGCAAAGGAAAACAATCACTCAGGGCGGTTCTTCCAGGAAAGTTGCTGTTCCAGTTTCCAGTGAGCAGTTCCCCAGACAGAAGTGTAGGAGCACTGATTTTATTTATGATCTTAACAGGGCAAATATTGATTAGCATTTACAAGAAGTGAGTAGCAAACACTATGATCAGGAATAGAGGGGCCCTGCCTCCAGCCAGGTGGAGGAAAGGGACAACCGGCTTTACTGGACTGTGTGGATCCGATGGCCTGGCACATCTGACCCACAGGAGTATAAGGCTCTAGTGGATACTGGTGCACAGTGCAACCTAATGCCACCAAGCTGCATAGGGGCAGAACACATCTGTATTTCTGGAGTGACAGGTGGATCTCAGGAGCTAACTGTTTTCGAGCCAAAGTGAGCCTAACTGGGAATGAGTGGCCAAAGCACCCCATTGTGACTGGCCCAGAGGCTCTGTGCATCCTTGGCATAGACTACCAAGGAGAGGGTATTTCAAGGACCCAAAAAGGTACAGGTGGGCTCTTGGTATAGCTGCCTTGGAGATGGAAGAAATGGAACAGCTGTCTGCCTTGCCTGGCCTCTCAAAGGACCCTTCTGTTGTGGGGCTGCTGAAGGTCAAAGAACAACAGGTGCCGATTGCCACGGCAACGGTGCACCAGTGGCGATATCGCACCAACCCGAGACTCCCTGATTCCCCTCCATGAGCTCACTCTTCAACTGGAGAGCGAAGGAGTGATCAGGAAGACCCGCTCACCCTTTAACAGTCCCCTACGGCCAGTGTGAGAAGTGTAATGGAGAGTGGAGACTAACAGTAGGCTATTGTGGCCTGCATGAAGTCACTCCACCGTTGAGTGCTGCTGTGCCGGGCATGCTAGAACTTCAGTACAAACTGGAGTCAAAGGCAGCCAAGGGGTATGCCACAATTGATATCGCTAATGCATTCTTCTCAATCCATTTAGTAGCAGAGTGCAGGCCGCAGTTTGCTTTCACTTGGAGCGGAGTCCAGTAGACCTGGAATCGACTGGCCCAGGGGTGGAAGCACAGCCCTACCATTTGCCATGGACTGATTCAGACTGTACTGGAACAGGGTGGATCTCCTGAACACCTACAGTACATTGATGACATCGTTGTATGGGGCAACACAGCAGAAAACATGTTTGAGAAAGGGAAGGAAATAGTCCAAAGCCTTCTTAAAGCTGGTTTTGCCATAAAACAAAGTAAGGTCAAGGGACCAACACAAGAGATCTAGTTCTTATAGGTGAAACAGTAAGATGGACCTCTTCAGATTCCAGTGGATGTGATCAACAATATGGCAGCCATGTCTCCACCAACTAGCAAAAAAGAAACACAATAGTTTTTGGGTGTTGTAGGTTTTTGGAGAATGCTTATTCCAGATTACATTCTGATCTTAAGCTTTCTCTATCAAGTGACCCGGAAGAAGGATGATTTCAAATGGAGCCCTGAGCAATGACAAGCCTTTCAACAAATTAAACAGGGAATGGTTCATGCGGTAGGCCTTGGGCCAGTCCGGGCAGAACAAGTTATAAAAATTTGCTCTAAACCGAAGCCAAGGAGAATGGTCCTACCTGGAGCCACTGGCAGAAAGCACCAGGGGAGATTTGAGGTTGACCCCTAGGGTTTTGGAGTCGAGGATACAGAGGGTCTGAAGCGTACTATACTCCAACTGAAAAAGAGATATTGGCAGCATATGAAGGGGTTTGAGCTCCTTCAGAAGTGGTTGGTACTGAAGCACAGCTCCTCCTGGTACCCCAACTTCTGGTGGTGGGCTGGATGTTCAAAGGAAAGATTCCCCTCTACACATCATGCACCTGATGTTACATGGAGCAATGGGTTGCACTGATCACCCAGAGGGCTCGGATAGCACACTCCAGATACCCAGGAATGTTGGAAGTGATCATGGACTGGCCAGAAGGCAAAGCTTTTGGATTATCACCAGAGGAGCAGGTGACATGTGCTGAAGAAGCCCTACTCTATAACAAACTGCCAGAAAAAGAGAAGCAATATGCTCTGTTCACTGATGGGTCCTGTTGTCTTGTGGGAAAGCACCGGAGATTGGAAGGCTGCTCTATGGAGTCCTATACGACAAGTCGCAGAAACAGCTGAAAGAGAAGGAGAATCAAGTCAGTTTGCAGAGGTAAAGGCCACCCAGCTGGCCTTAGACATTGCTGAATGGGAAAAGTGGTATGGGGGACGATGGCTGAAATAAAACTATGGGCAGGCTTGGCAGATTGACTAGATTTCACTCCCACAGACCTGCCAAGACAAGTGCCGTATGCTTACAATGGTGGAAGGAATCGCTGGCTAGAAACATATCCTGTGCCCCGTGCGACCACTTGGAACACTCTCATGGGCCTGGAAAAACAAGTCCTGTACCCCAGAGAGAACTGTGTCACACAATGGGACTCATTTCTGAAACAACCTCATAGACAGTTGGGCCAAAGAGCGCGGCATTGAGGGGGTGTATCACATCCCCTGTTCATGCACCAGCCTCTGGGATAGTTGAAAGATGCAATGGACTATTAAAGACTACACTGAGAGCAATGGGTTGTGGAACATTTAAACACTGGGATGCACATTTAGCAAAAGCCACCTGGTTATTCAACACTAGGGTATCTGTCAATCGAGCTGGCCCTGCACAGTCAGAACCCTTATGTACTGTGGAAGGGGATAAAGTCCCTGTAGTGCACGTAAAAAATATGCTGGGGAAAACGGTCTGGGTTATTCCTGCCTCAGGCAAAGGAAAACCTATTCGTGGGTGTGCTGGTTTTGGCTGAGAAGGGGTTAATTCTCCTCACAATGGGGGTCGGCTACCTTTCCAGCTTCCCGCGCTCTGTGTGTGGCGGGGGGCTGGAGGAGCAGGGCCATGGTGGGGGCGGCTGACCCTGACTGGCCTATGGCATGTTCATCCCATACCATGTGACACCATGACCAGTATATTAAGCGGAGGCAGTTGCAGCTCGGGAGCGGCGCGGCGTCGGGTCGGTGGGCGGTGAGTGGCTCCGTCGCATGTGGTTTGTTTCGGCGGTTCGTTCCCCCTCTCCCCTCCCTTCCCCCCGCCTCCCCCAGGGCTTTGCGCCTCTCGTTGTTCTCCTTTACATTGCATTTCTGTTGTTGTTTCTTTTAATTTTAATTATTAAACTGTTCTTATCCCAACCCACGAGCGTTACCCTTCTGATTCTCTCCCCCATCTACCGGTGGGGGAGTGAGTGAGCGACTGTGTGGGGCTGAGCTGCCGGCTAAACCACGACAGTGGGATTTCTTTTACTGAAGGACCTGGGTGTACTTGGTGGGTTATACGGGAGGATGGAGGAGTCCGGTGTTTACCTCAAAGGGACTTGATTTTGGGTGAGAACAGCCAATGACTGAATGGTATGATGTTAATTGCTATATAATATTGTATTTAATCTCTTCTGTGGTTGCTATATTCCATATCAATGGTATCACAGTAGGAATTTCCCAGGTTAATTAAGAATGAACTTTGGTTAAACTGAGCAAAGTGCAGCGGTGATGGAACAAGGACTGTCTTCAGTGTACAACAATCCAACACCAAACGCACCATCTTCCCTGACCTGAAAGACTGTTACGATTGATGGAACCCGAACGTCATGCGCTAAATGACCTCAGTGGACGTTTTGTGGACATCTGTGACATTTTAAAGGGACGGTCCATAGAGTAAGGGGATGGTATCTGTGTATCTGCCACGCCGGAGAAGGTGCACCTCTGAAGGCATTGTGGCCCATGGAGAAGGCGACACTGGAATAGGTGCACATCAAAGGGACTGTGGCTCTGGTTAAGTCTACACCACAGCGGGTATACCCGTGAAGAGCCTGTGGCTCACAGATAAGGTTCTACTTGGAGCAGGTACTCCCCTAAGGGACTGCAGTCTGTGGATAAATCCAAGCCGGATCAGGGGCAAGGGGAGGAGTTCATTGCAATGGTAAAACCTATGATCTGGTCCAAAGGGACCGGGGTGGAGATTGTAATGGATATACCTTTAAATAGTTGTGACCCATTATTTCACTTGCATGTTATAGGCATTATAATAGCAGGAACCACCCGAACCAATGGAGGACGAGCCTTACGAGAAGCAGTGCAAGTACAGCAGTGACCCGACCTGAGCTAGTTTTGCTGGTTTTGCTGCCCAATAACTACCCATAAGGTCGAGTGCTTATGGGTAAGGATGAGGGGGAAGGCCAACAAGGCAGATAGCCTGCTAGGAGTCTGTTATAGACCACCCAACCGGGATGAAGAGCTAGATGAAGCGTTCTACAAGCAGCTGACAGAAGTATGACAATCGGTTGCCCTTGTTCTAGTGGGGGACTTCAATTTCCCAGATGTCTGCAGGGAATAGAACACAGCAGAGAAGAAACAGTCTAGGAGGTTCCTGGAGTGTGTGGAAGATAACTTCCACACACAGCTTCCAAACACAGCTGGTGAGCCTACCAGGGGAGGTGCCTCATTTGACCTGCTGTTGATGCCATGAAAAGCCAAAATCAGGACTCAGTAGTCTGAATGACTACTAAGCAGGTGCACCCAGCAGAGCATGGGAAGCTAGAAATGTCCTTGACCAGTATAAGCGCTACCCAGACACAGCCCAAACCATCTGTGTGTTATCTCAACATTTTTTTCCATGCTAAGTTCAAAGCACAGCACTATGCCAGCTAGAGTGAAGAAAATTAACTCTATCCCAGCTAAAACCATGACAGTATCCACCCCTTATTCCATATCAGTTACATCATGCTCAGGTCCCATACTATTCAGTACAGTTTCCATAATCCCTACCCACCTTCTCATCATTTAACAGGATATACAGATATTCATTTATCATTCCCCTAGTCTATGGACCACCCCTGTAAAATGCCGCTGAAATGTCCATTGAGTTCATTTAGTCCATGACTTTGGGTTCCATCTATTGTAAGAGTCTTTCAGAGAGGTGCTGTGTGTGGTGTCGGATTGTTGCATGCTGAAGTCAGTCCTTGTTCCATCACCGCTGCACCATTAGTCCTTGTTCTCTCACTGCTGCACTTTGCTTGGTACAATTGAAAGTTCATTTGCTATTATTATTAATTGGGAGATACCAACCATGATACCGTTCCATTGATATGGCATATAGTAGTGATATGTAGTGATAGTAGTGATGACATACAACATTATATAGATATTGATATATAGATATTGACAGCATATTATTCAGTTCATTGGCTGTTTTCACCTAAACATACTGTTTTGCCCAACATATTTTTTATACGCACTACAGGGATTCTATCGCCTTCCACAGTACATAAGTGTTCTGATTGGGCAGGGCCAGCTCGCCTGGCAGATCCCCTCATGTTAACTAACCAGGTGGCTTTTGCTAAATGTGTATCCCAGTGCTTGAATGTTCCACCCCACATTGCTCTCAGTGTAGTTTTCAACAGTCGATTGTATCTTGAGATTTTCCCAGAGGCTGGTGCGTGATAGGGAATGTGATACACCCACTCAGTGCCATGCTCTTTGGCCCAGCTGTCTATGAGGTTATTTTGGAAGTGAGTCCCATTGTCTGACCCAATTCTCTCTGGGGTGCCATGTCGCCACAGGACTTGTTTCTCAAGACCCAGGATAGTGATCTGGGCAGTGGCGTGGGGGACAGGATATGTTTCCAGCCAGCCAGTCGATGTTTCTACCATTGTAAGCACATGGCGCTTGCCTTGACGGGTTTGTAGGAGTGTAATATAGTCAATTTTCAAGGCCTCCCCATATTTATATTTCAGCCATCGTCCCCCATACCACAGAGGCTTTACCCGCTTCGCTTCCTTGATTGCAGCACACGTTTCACATTCGTGGATAACCTGCGCAATAGCGTCCATGGTCAAGTCCACCCCTCGATCACGACCCCACCTGTATGCTGCATCTCTCCCTTGATGGCCTGAGGTGTCATGGGCACACTGAGCTAGAAATAATTCACCCTTACCTTGCCAGTCCAGATCCACCTCAGCCACTTCAATCTTGATAGACGAATCCACCTACTGGTTGTTCCGATGCTCTTCAGTGGCCCGGCTTTTGGGGATGTGAACATCCACATGATGTACTTCCACAACCAGATTCTCTACCCGGGCAGCAATAACTTGCGACAATGTGGCAGCCCTGATGGGTTTACCTCTGCACTGGCAGTTGCTTTGCTTCCTCTGCTGTAGCCAGCCCCATAGGGCATTCGCCACCATCCAGGAGTAAGTACAGAGATAGAGCAATGGCCACTTTTCCCGTTCAGCAATGTCTAAGGCCAGCTGGGTGGCCTTTACCTCTGCAAACTGACTCGATTCTCCTTCTCCTTCAACAGTTTCTGCGACTTTTCAATTAGGAATCCATAGAGCTGCCTTCCAATCTCCGGTGCTTTCCCACAAGACAACAGGACCCATCAGTGAACAGAGCATATTGCTTCTCTTTTTCTGGCAGTTTGTTATAGAGTGGGGCTTCTTCAGCACATGTCACCTGCTCCTCTGGTGATAATCCAAAAGCTTTGCCTTCTGGCCAGTCCATGAACACTTCCAACATTCCTGGCTATCTGGAGTGTGCTATCCGAGCCCTCTGGGTGATCAGTGCAACCCATTGCTCCATGTAACATCAGGTGCATGATGTGTAGAGGGGAATCTTTCCTTTGAACATCCAGCCCACCACCAGAAGTTGGGGTACCAAGGGCAGCTGTGCTTCAGTACCAACCACTTCTGAAGCAGCTCAAACCCCTTCATATGCTGCCAATATCTCTTTTTCAGTTGGAGTAGAGTGCGCTTCAGACCCTCTGTATCCTCAACTCCAAAACCCTAGGGGTCAACCTCAAATCTCCCCTGGTGCTTTCTGCCAGAGACTACAGGTAGGACCATTCTCCTTGGCTTCGGTTTAGAGCAAATTTTTATAACTTGTTCTGCCCGGACTGGCCCAAGGCCTACTGCATGAACCATTTCCTGTTTTGTTTGTTGAAAGGCTTGTAAATCCTCAGGGCCCCATTTGAAATCATTCTTCTTCCGGGTCACTTGATAGAGAGGGCTTACGATCAGACTGTAATCTGGAATATGCATTCTCCAAAAAGCTACAACACCCAGAAACTATTGTGTTTCTTTTTTGCTAGTTGGTGGAGACATGGCTGCCATATTGTTGATCACATCCACTGGAATCTGAAGAGGTCCATCTTACTACTTCACACCTAAAAACAGAATCTCTAGTGCGGGCCCCTTGACCTTACTTTGTTTTATGGCAAAACCAGCTTTAAGAAGGCTTTGGACTATTTCCTTCCCTTTCTCAAACATGTTTTCTGCTGTGTTGCCCCATACAACGATGTCATCAATGTACTGTAGGTGTTCAGGAGATCCACCCTGGTCGGGTGCAGTCTGAATCAGTCCATGGCAAATGGTAGGGCTGTGCTTCCACCCCTGGGCCAGTCGATTCCAGGACTACTGGACTCCTCTCCAAGTGAAAGCAAACTGTGGCCTGCACTGTGCTGCTAAAGGGATTAAGAAGAATGCATTAGCAATATCACTTGTGGCATACCACTTAGCTGCCTTTGACTCCAGTTTGTACTGAAGTTCTAGCATGCCCGGCACAGCAGCACTCAACGGTGGAGTGACTTCATGCAGGCCACAATAGCCTACTGTTAGTCTCCACTCTCCATTACACTTCTCACACTGGCCGTAGGGGACTGTTAAAGGGTGAGCGGGTCTTCCTGATCACTCCTTCGCTCTCCAGTTGAAGAGTGAGCTCATGGAGGGGAATCAGGGAGTCTCGGGTTGGTGCGATATCGCCACTGGTGCACCGTTGCCGTGGCAATCGGCACCTGTTGTTCTTTGACCTTCAGCAGCCCCACAACAGAAGGGTCCTTTGAGAGGCCAGGCAAGGCAGACAGCTGTTCCATTTCTTCCATCTCCAAGGCAGCTATACCAAGAGCCCACCTGTACCTTTTTGGGTCCTTGAAATACCCTCTCCTTGGTAGTCTATGCCAAGGATGCACGGAGCCTCTGGGCCAGTCACAATGGGGTGCTTTGGCCACTCATTCCCAGTTAGGCTCACTTTGGCTCGAAAACAGTTAGCTCCTGAGATCCACCTGTCACTCCAGAAATACAGATGTGTTCTGCCCCTATGCAGCTTGGTGGCATTAGGTTGCACTGTGCACCAGTATCCACTAGAGCCTTATACTCCTGTGGGTCAGATGTGCCAGGCCATCGGATCCACACAGTCCAGTAAAGCCGGTTGTCCCTTTCCTCCACCTGGCTGGAGGCAGGGCCCCTCTATTCCTGATCATAGTGTTTGCTACTCACTTCTTGTAAATGCTAATCAATATTTGCCCTGTTAAGATCATAAATAAAATCAGTGCTCCTACACTTCTGTCTGGGGAACTGCTCACTGGAAACTGGAACAGCAACTTTCCTGGAAGAACCGCCCTGAGTGATTGTTTTCCTTTGCAGCTCACATACCAGTGTCACCCAGGTGAAACCATAGAGTGGCATCTGGTGTGTATCCTCTCTCTTGAGCAAAGGGACACTTACTCCTAATGGCTGAGATACTGGTCCATACAGGTGGGGACTAGGACATAGCTTCTTTGAGTTGCTGGACCTCCTGGGACAGTTTCTCCACAGCCAAAATGAAGGAGGAAGAGACACGTGCTTCGTAATCCCAGAGTCTGTCAATCACATCCCCCACCATTGGCGCCTCTTCATCTTTTCAGGCCAGTTATGCCAATGAGATTACATGCTGTCCTCCATACAAATATCCGCCAAATGGGTCGTGTGCACTGGGCTTCATCAGGATCTATGGATGACTGTTGATTGTCCAGGTCACCATAAATCACCTCAAGCACAGCTACTTCCCTCAGGTACTGGATACCTTTCTCCATGGCAGCCCATTTCCCTGAGCGATATACAATATCTGCCTTGAAGGGATACCTTTCTTTCACACCAGACCGGAGTTGCCTCCAGAGGCTGGGGCTGCTGCAGATCACCCTGGGCTGCTCTATCTTCTATCCAGGTGGACTCTGGGGTGCTGTCGCTAAACAGCATCCCGCAGGCGAATAACACCCATCTCTTCTGGGCCAGATCCTCCGTAATCTTATCTGGAATCTTGGGCTTAACGGTAAGGAAGAGGCCAATGATAGTTTTGGCTAACCTGTTTGTTCTGATGAATATTGCCTGTGTTCTGCTGAACCTGGATGTATTTGTAATGCAATGCCAAGACATTCAGTTTGTGTCCAGTTTACCAAGATGCAATTTGGTGGATATGGGGGGAAAGAAGATGTGTTTCTGCTGCAAAGAACTCCATCTCACTAAAAGCACAGAACAAGAGACTGTACTGAAGCTATACCACGTGAAGGCATGCAACCCTTCTCACCTTCTTCTCAAGAAGGTTCTCTCTGCTCTTTGGGCCATGAGAGCTCTCACCACCACAGTCTGCTTGGTAGCAGCTGTCCTGCATTGCTTACAGATTGTTGCAGCAAGAAGATCCTGCATAGATGAATCTCAGCTTGAAGGCCAAGGTCACACTTTGGATCCTGATGGTTCTGCCTCACCTGTGCTGCCTCCCTCCTATTCTGCAACTGTTGGGGATTAGCCAGCAACTCAGCCCCACACAGCTACTCACTCCCTCCCCCACCAGCAGGATGGGGCAGAGAATCAGAAGGGTAAAAGTGAGAAGGGTCATGGGTTGAGATAAGAACACCTTAATAATTAAAATAAAACAACAACAAGTATGCAGTGAAAAGGATAATCACAAGAGCGACAAAACCCAGAACAGGGAGAAGGGGGAATGAACAACCAAAACAAACACCACATGACACAGCTACTCATGACCCACCACCAACCAAGCAGACCCAACAACACCACTCCCCAAGCCACAACCACCACCACACAACATTGCACAACTGCCCCACTTAATATACTCATCATGGTATCACATGGTATGGAATTAATATCCCAATGGCCAGTTTGGGTCAGCTCTCTTGGCTGTGGTCCCACCCCTCCCAGCCTCTTGCCCACATGGCAGAGCATGGGAAGCTGGAAAGGTCCCTGACTACTACAGGTGCTACAGTGAAGAGAATTAACTCCATCCTAGCCAAAACCAGCACAGCTATGAAAATAGCTAGCATGAGCCAGAGATAATTTAGCAAGTGCAGCAGCACCTGTGTAAGATTGATGTAACTTTGGAATCCAGTGCAGATGTAATAGCTACTATCAACAGAGGGCAGTGATTTATAGGAAGGGGCAGCTTTCTGCACAGCAATGGTGTGAACTTACTACAGCTGCAATTTGATAAGTACTCTCAAAAGCAAAACCATACAAAATGCATTTGCAACTGCACCTTTTCATATAGGCAACAGGAATGAGAGCCATGCGAGTATGAGAGCAGGAGGGCTGTAAAGACATCATTTCCTTCCTAAAGGCATCACACGCAAAAGAACCAGATTCTCAACCAAAATAACAACAATGATGCTGAGGACAGTTCTCGCTGATCCAGGTATCACTTGGTGAAAGAAACGTAATGCACCATTACTGGAAAAATGTGGATCATTTACACAGGCTAATTAGAAAAACAGGTCAGTGTGGATGAATATAAATTATTTTCCTAGAGAGTAAGGGTCTAACCAAAGGGGACTGAGTTAGAAACAACAATCGTGAAGTTACTGATCAACTGGAATATCATAAAAAAGGATTAGTAAAACTGCATAAATCAGCGAAGCAAAATGCATCAGAGAAATAAAACTCAAGACTGTATGAAAGGGTTTTTATCTCTTTGGCTACTTTTATTCAACATTCTGACATACGCTGCTTGTAAATGTGCTGCTCTCTGATCCCTGGGCAGTCTCTAAACCAGCTATGTCAAGGAATGAGACATGTTTTTCACTCAAACCTAAGAACTTAATTTCTTCAAATGTCTTGAGTGACACCATGTGCCACTATCCTGGAAGTGAAGCCCTCCCTGGGGAGTTGCTTCTTTCTTTCAGCATGCTGAAGCCAGGGCCATCCTTTACTCACATTATCAAGTTGTTTGGAAAAGTATCCCGCCGGCTGCCTCCAGGATCCCAACTGTTGTGCCAGCACGCCAAGGGCCAGATGTTGCCTTTCAGGTACAAACAACTCAAAAGGTTTGGTCAGATCAGGTAAACCCAGTGCAGGGGCCATCATTAGTGCCTTTTTAAGTTCTCTGAATGATTTCTGACACTCAGGTCTCCTAGTCAGATACCGATCTCTAGATTCTCTTAAAACCTCACATAGTGGCTTCACATACAGTCCATAATTCAGAATCCAGAGTCGACACCATCCAGTCATCCCCGGAAAAGCTCTCAGTTCCTTCGGGCTGCAAGGCTTGGGGATCTGACAAATAGCTTCTTTCCTTTCATTTCCTAATTGTCTTTGTCCTTGAGATCTCTCAAATACCAAATAAATCACTGCTTCTTTTCCTATTTGGGCTTTGTTTCTGGAAACTCTGTATCCTCCTTGGCCCAGAAAATTTAATGAGCTGATAGTAATTTCAGAACATTTTCTTTACTTTCTGCCGCTATCAGCATGTCATCCACATACTGTAACAATATGCCTCTCCCTTGGTTCTGTTTTCTCCATATTTCTAATTCTTTTGCCAGCTGATTCCCAAATATCATAGGGCTATTTTTGAATCCTTGTGGAAGTACAGTCCATGTTAGCTGCGTCTTTCGTCCTGTGGTGGGGCTTTCCCATTCAAAAGCAAATATGCTTTGACTTTTTTTATGTCCAGAGGTATGCAAAAGAAGGCATCCTTCCAATCTAGTACAGTAAACCATTTATGCTCCTCTTTTAAAGAGGTCGGTAAAGTGTACGGATTAGCCGCTACTGGGTGTATATCTTGGACTATCTGATTTATGGCCCTTAAATCCTGAACTAATCGGTATTCCTTGCCCCCAGATTTCTTTACTGACAATATAGGAGTATTATATTCTGATTCACATTCTACCAAAAGCCCATATTCTAAAAATCTTGTAATTATTCCCTCTAACCCTTTTCGAACCTCCCACTTAATAGGATATTAGTTTTGTCTTACCGGCCTGGCTCCAGGTTTTAATGTTACTTTTACCGGCTCTGCCAATTTAGATCACCCCGCAACTCCACTCGTCCAAACCAAAGGAATTACTGCATTTTCCACTTCTTCGGGAATCTGTTCCTTCCTGGAGGGATCCTGTAACATAAACACTCCCGCCTCTATGGCTTTTGATTCTGGTATTAGTAATTTAATCCCTCCATCTTTAAAAGTTATTTGTGCATCTATTTTACTTAATAGATCTTGTCCTTTCAGAGGTAGCGGGCATGTTTCCCCAATTTAAACTTTAATGGCTCTAAGAAAAGCCAATTTTCTTTCTGCCCTGTCACACCAACATCATCTGCGGATTTACGGCTACGTTTCCCTTTACATGTATTCAATACCGAATAAGCGGCCCCCGTATCTACTAAAAATTCTATTTCTTCATTCCCTAGCTTCAAGGTAACCAGGGATTCAGCTAGGGTTGATTCCCCCAGTCTCCTTCATGCCAAGCTACTTCAAGCATTTTACCCAAATCTCTAGGTTCAAGTGCTTCCAATTCCTGAAGTTTCTTTCTAATATCTGGGGATGATTGTCCCATGAATACAGAGGCCAATCGTCTTGCTGCTTCTGTTTTTTTTTTCTCTGGGTCCAAATTAGTATATTTTCTGGCATTCGCCTTCAGTCTTTCCATAAAGGCTGAAGGGGACTCATTTAATTCTTGTCTCACTTCAAAAATTTTGACCAATTTATTGCTTTTGGCATTGCCTGTCTTACACCGAATAAAATCCATCTTTGATATCTAGTCAGCATTCCCCTGGGTCCCGGTTGATTAGGGTCCCACTCGGGATTTGTAGATGGAAAATTCTGATCCGCTGTCCCCTGTAAATTTCCATTAGCGTGTGCTCCCTGCACATGCCTTCTGGTTGCATTCAATACCATTTTCCTGTCAGTTTCATCAAGCAAAGTATCCAATATCGCAAGTAAAACAACACTTTTCCAAGGTCTCACCACATTTTCATCCTTTCAAGACCATTGCCATATAATTTTGGGGATATATCCCACACTGTTTCTGCCACTCTGTATGATTCCGCAATGTAAAGAATAAATCAACATAAGCCATTTCATTCCATTTTCCTTCTCTTTTACAAACTAACATTAATTGCAATGGTGTTATATTGCAATGTCCCATTTTCTGGACATTTCTCCCCACCTTCCAACCGATACATTGGCCACCAGTGATTACAATATTCAATTAATTGTTTCCGAGTTAAAGGATCACCCCCCATATCTTTCCAATGTCTCAGAATACATCACAACAGTGTCTTCTGTGGGATGGGTTTCTTGCTTGAAAAAGTTCCCATCTTCCCAAGAGACTAGTAAGTGTGATTGTGCACTATCACAGGCACTAGTCAGAGGGGCGTTGATTTTTTTTTTTGTAGTTGTTGTGGTTCCCCCCCCCCTTTTTTTTTTCTTTTTTGAAGCACCCTCTGGGATTCCAACCCCCTGTCGGAACCCATAAACCATGCGGGGACTCGAACCCCTATACCATGCAGGGACTCTCTCTGCAAATTCTCCTCCTAACGTGCATCCCGCAAGTCATGATGGACAAAGCTTATATTGCTCAGTTACGTACATCTGCATTAGATTTCCTGGAACTAATCATAACACTTGCATCTTAATTACCCATGTGTTTTAAGTCCCTTCTTCCACATATGGTCATGAGTTGGCCCATCGAGTAATGTTGTCACAGTGTATTGCAAGGTGTGTTGGCTTCAACTGGTGTTCTGACTCTTACCTAGATGGAGGTGTCCTTAGGTCCTTTTGCCTTGGTTTGGACTGGCACCTGCTGCTAGGTTGTTTGCATCCCTCCAGGACGTTCCCCATCAGGCTTGTGAAGATTACGTCCTTGAGTGCATTCTTGCCTGAGGCCCCTTACAAGAGTGGCAGTCGTGAGGCTGTTGCGGGTTTGTCCTGGGTGCTTCTGAGTGGAGCCTCAGGGGTCATGAGGTGGTTTCCAGACAGGAGTTTGGTAGTTCTGCAGTGTCCTTATCTTTATGTCTCTGTACACCTGCGTCGCAAATTTGGTTTCAGCGCTTCTTGTCTTGAAGCCTTTCTGACTCCCCCAAAGCAACAAGTTTTAGTCACAACAGCTCTAACTCTATCAAGCCCTCCTTTTCTGTTTGAGGACTTGTAGCTTACCTGCTACAGTCCTCGATATAAGAATTTACTAAGTCTCAAACAGAGACTATTATAGCAGTGTTTTACTTTTGCTTGCAATTTTCATAATAATTCATCCTTTTCAAGGGCCCGAGTAAAATATTTCCCTGTTTCCACTTGGTGTCTAATCTTATTTCTTTTCCAGTTACCGTATGTTTCAGTTGAATTTTGACAACACCAAAGAAAACCTCTAAGAGACACACAAACAAACATTCCTAAAACCATTTGCGTAACCAATCCAATGAATAATTGTTTTAACCCTCTTAGATTAGGAAGCCAAGAAGTCGGTTTATCCCACAAATCTCAAAACCCTAAAGAAGTGTGTAGGGAAATAGACAGGGATCGGCAACCGGAAGATCACGGGCTGTGACGGAAAGATAGACTCCTCCCCATAGGAGTGGCAGGAACAGGAAGCTCAAGAGCTATATAAGCGTGTGACACAGTTAAATAAACGGACATTTTGTATCCATCATATTGATGTCTGTGCATCACTGTCCCCAGGGTGGGTAGAGCCCTGTGTCCCGGAGATATGCGGCCCAAGATAAGTTCTCCCAGAGAAGTGTACAGCAACAGAAGTGTCATCTAGAGATACGTCATGGAATATTTATGTTTTTTTCCCAAAGTGCATTCAGATCTGCTTCTATCTGCTTGTCTTTATTGATATATGCACAGCAGCTGGTCTTAATGATCATGCATACGCCCCCTTCTTTGGCAGTCAATAAATCTCATGCCATTTGATTTTGCAACACAACTTTACTAAGGGATGACACCTCTCTCTGCAAATTCTTTATAGTCTTGAATCTTGATTGCGGTGACGGTGGTCAGCAACACCACGTAAGGTCCATTCCACTTCTCTCCCAGCAGATTACCTGAAAAATTCTTAACATAAACCCAATCTCCAGGGCTAAATGGGTGGATCGGATGATCTAACCCTTTGGCCCTGGTCCCCCAAACACTTTTATTAATCTTTTCGAATTTTTTTCCTAAGGATATAACATAGTTTCGTAAGTAATGATCTCCCAACTGGTTCAAATCCTCCGCTTGGTACTTAGCCTGATATGGTCTTCCATATATTATCTCAAAAGGGCTCAAATTTTCTTTAGCCCTAGGTTTTACACATATTCAAAGTAGTGCAATATGTAGCGCTTGGTACCAATAGAGGCTTGCTTCCTGGCCTATCTTTGCTATTTCTTGTTTTATCATGTGAGTCACTTTTTCTACTTGTCCGCTGGTGTTGCTGTACGCTTCTATGGGAGAACTTATCTTGGGCCGCATATCTCCGGGACACAGGGCTCTACCCACCCTGGGGACAGTGATGCACAGACATCAATATGATGGATACAAAATGTCCGTTTATTTAGCTGCGTCACACGCTTATATAGCTCTTGCGCTTCCTGTTCCTGCCACTCCTATGGGGAGGAGTCTATCTTTCCGTCACATCCCGTAATCTTCCGGTCGCCGATCCCTGTCTATTCCCCTACACGCTGGCTTGTGGTCTGTAAGGTGTATGTAATTGCCAATTGATTCCCAATAGCTTGCTGACCTGCTGCACTACTTCTGCACAAAAATGTGTACCCCCGTCTGATGAAATTATCGTAGGTACCCCAAATCGGGGTATTATTTCATTTAACAGTACCTTTGTAACCTCCCTCGCCTCATTTGTTCTACAAGAAAACGCTTCTGGCCATCCGGAAAAGGTGTCTGTGAGTACCAACAGGGATCTATACCCTCCTTTTCTTGGAAGTTCCGAGAAATCAATTTGCCAATGATCCCCCGGTATAGTTCCCTTCCCAATATTCCCGAATTGTACCCGGTTGCCTGCATTAGGATTATTTTTCAAACATATTTCACATTGCTGAGTCACCTGCCAGAGTGCAGTATATAAATTTCTCCCTATTAATTTCTGATTTAAAAAGTTATACAGGGAGTCTGCCCCTCAGTGTGTTCTCTTATGTTCCTCTTCAACAGTTACCCATATCTGTTTGGCAGGAATTATAATTCGGCTGTCATTCGAATGGGCCCATCCTCTGGAGGGAACCCGCCCTCCCATTTCTTCTATTAATTCTTTGTCGGCCTTAGGACATGAAATATTTTCTTGGTCACCTAGACTCTTACTTCTATTACCTGGAATTAAGGCTAAAGTCTCTTGCATTCTCTCCGCTGCCTGTTTAGCCTCACAGTCAGCCAATCTATTGCCTTTTTCCTGTTCAGTGTTACCCTTGGGGTGTCCTCGACGGTGCATGATGGCGACTTTGGTTGGCAATCAGAGTGCTTCCAATAAGCGCAGGATTGCCTCAGCATGCTTAATCTGCCTTCCTTGTGTAGTTAGTGGCCCTCGTTCTTTCCAAATTGCTCCATGAGCATGGACAACTCCAAAGGCGTATTTGGAATCTGTCCATATATTTTTTTTTTTTTCCCTTTTGCCAGCTCCAGGGGCCTCATCAGGGCGATAATTTCAGCCTTTTGAGCTGATGTTCCAGCAGGTAGTGATTGAGATTCAGTTATTTCGTTTGCTGTTGTCACTGTGTATCTGGCCTTTCGAATACCTCGTCCGACAAAGCTGCTTCTGTCCATGAACCAGGAACCTTGTGCATCTTCCAGAGGTTCTTCTTTCAAATCTGGTCTACTGGAGTGCACAGTCTCTATAGTTTCAAGGCAATCATATGTTAACGCTTCAGAAGTCACTCCACTGAGGAAAGAAGCTGGGTTCATAACATTGGTTACTTCAACAGTAACATCATCCGATCCAATTAAAATGGCCTGGTATTGTAGAAATCGGGATGGGGAAAGCCAGTGATTCCCTTTCTGTCCCAACACAGGTGATACTGTGTGTGAAACCAGTACTGTGCTCTTTTGACCTAAGGTGAATTTCTGGGCCTCCTGAATATTCAAGACCACAGCCGCCACAGCTCACAGGCACCCTGGCCACCCCTTGCTTACTTCATCAAGCTGTTTAGAAAAATAGGCCACAGCCCTTCTGTAGGGTCCTAGCTGTTGACAAGGGAATCCCAGAGCTAAACCTTGTCTTTCATTGGAAAACAGCCAGAAAGGTTTAGTCACATCAGGTAGGCCCAGGGCCGGGGCCTTCATTAGTTCCTTTGTAAGTGTCTTGAATGCATTTTGAGCTGCTTTGGACCAGGCTAATCGAGTGGGGTTGTTCTTCCAAAGTTCGTACAAAGGTCTTCCTATTATTCCATAATTATAAATCCATAACCGGCACCAACCTGACATTCCCAAAAAGATCCTGAGTTCTTTTACCGTCTGAGGGAGGGGGGTTCTGCAGATGGCTTCTTTTCGTTCTCTTCATAGTTCCCGTTGTCCTCCAGATATTTCATATCCAAGGTAGGTTACTTGTTGCCGCACCACCTGAGCTTTCTGTTGAGAGACTCGATACCCATTTAGTCCCCAGAAGGTCAACAAACTGGTAGTCCATTGTATACAGTCAGGTTTTGTTTCAGTTGCTATTAGTAAGTCACCCACATACTGTAAAAGGACTCCTTCCCTGGAGGGAGGATCCCACGTTTCAAGTTCTCCAGAGATTGTTGGACTATTTTTAAAACCTTGGGGTGACACTGTCCAGGGTAAGCTGAGTGTTCCTACCAGTGGTAGGGCTTTCCCATTCAAATGCAAATATATTTTGACTTTCTTTGGCTAAAGGCAAACAGAAGAATGCGTCCTTTAAATCCACTACCGTAAACCATACTTGATTATCCCGTAATTTAGTAAGTAAGGTATGAGAATTAGCTACCACAGGGTGTAGGTCCTTAATAATTTTGTGCACTTCTCTTAAATCTTGTACTACCCGATAAGTTCCATCCGGCTTTTTTACCGGTAATATAGGGGTATTATATTCTGGTTCACATTCTATTAATAGCCCGTGCTGTACAAAATTATTAATCGGTCCTTCTATTCCCTTCCGGTTTTCTAACTTCAAGGGGTATCGTTTTTGTCATGCTGGGCTTATCCCTTCTTTAAGTTCTACTGCTATGGGAATGGCATTCTTTGCCCTCCCTGGGGTTCCCGCAGCCCATACTCCTGGATATACCTGACTGATAATCTCTTCAATTTTGGGTACCGATACAGCAGACTTTTCAGGGTGCATTAGGGCCAAACTTAAAATTTCAGTTATTTGGTTCCCGTCTGCCTTTAGTTCCATGGTTCCCTGTTTAAAGGCTATTTCTGCTTCCAGTTGTTCCAATAAATCCCGCCCAATAATGGCTTGGTTGATTTTGGTAAATATAGAAATCGGTGTATTCCAATCCGCTTTCCTAATTTAAATTTGAGCGGTTTCAAAAAGAATGCCCTTTCCTGTTGGCCAGTAGCTCCTATTGCATTCACAAAATCTTTACTTATAGCTATCAGTTCTGGATTCAAAACAGAGAAAGAAGCACCTGTATCTACTAAGAATTCTCTCTCTCTCTCTTGTCTCGCTAGCTTTATTTTAACCAGTGGATCTGCTAGGGTAGATGCCCCAGGTCCCCGTCAGTCGACTCCTGTTTCAGCTATCAAGGTCTGCGGGGTCTCCTTGGGCTTTGGGACGTTGCCGAGAGGGTGCCACAACTCATCAGGAAAACAGACTACTATCCACTATTACTATTTCACGTAGGCATGAACGACACTGAGAGCCGTAACCTGGGTAAAATCAAGGGAGACTTTTGAGCCCTGGGGGAGCAAGTGAAAAACATTGGCGCCCAAGTGATCTTCTCTTCCATTTTGCCAGTTCGAGGGAAGGGAGCAGCCAGAAACAGGCGCATAATGTATAACAACTCCTGGCTACGTGGCTGGTGCCACCAGGAGAGGTTTGGCTTTTATGACAATGGGGTGTTCTTCAATGATGACGACATGCTAGGGAGGGATGGAATCCATCTGTCTAAAAGGGGTAAGGCAATCTTCAGCAGTAGGCTGGCTAACTTGGTGAGGCAGGCTTTAAACTGAAGGACTTGGGGGGTGGGATCCATTGCGAAAACACTCACGCCAGCACGGCCAACGGGGGAGTAAGTCAGGCCAAGCAGTGTGGTGGTAAAGGTTCCTTAGCTGTCTCCCAAGAGGTGAAATAGAAGAGTTAATCAACTCAAGTGTATGTCTACAAATGCACGCAGTCTAGGAAAAAAACAGGAGGAACTGGCGCTCTGTGCCCACTGCACAAATGGGTTTGCCTTTGCCTGAGGCAGGCATAACACAGACTGTTTTCCCCAACATACTTTTTACTTGCATTAGAGGGACTCTAACCCCTTCCACAGTATGTAAGGGTTCTGACTGGGCAGGGCCAGCTCGCCTGGCAGATCCCCTCGTGTTGACTAACCAGGTGGCTTTTGCTAAATGTGTATGCCAGTGTTTAAATGTTCCACCCCCCCATTGCTCTCAGTGTCATCTTTAATAGTCCATTGTATCTTTCGATTTTCCCAGAGGCCGGTGCATGATAGGGGATGTGATACACCCACTCAGTGCCGTGCTCTTTGGCCCAGCTGTCTATGAGGTTATTTCAGAAATGAGTTCCGTTGTCTGACTCAATTCTCTCTGGGGTGCCATGTCGCCAGAGGAGTTTTTATTCGAGACCCAGGAGAGTGTTCCGGGCAGTGGCGTGGGGGACAGGATATGTTTCCAGCCAGCCAGTCAATGTTTCTACCATTGAAAGCACATGGCACTTGCCTTGGCGGGTTTGTTGTGCTGTGATATAGTCAATCTGCCAGGCCTCCCCATATTTATATTTCAGCCATTGTCCCCCATACCACAGAGGCTTTACCCGCTTCGCTTGCTTGATTGCAGGGCGCGTTTCACATTCGTGGCTAGCCTGCACAATAACGTCCATGGTCAAGTCCACCCCTCGATCACGAGCCCACCTGTATGTTGCATCTCTCCCTTGATGGCCTGAGGTGTCATGGGCCCATCGAGCTACAAATAGTTCACCCTTATATTGCCAGTCCAGATCCACCTCAGCCACTTCAAACTTGGCAGACTGATCTACCTGCTGGTTGTTCTGATGTTCTTCGGTGGCCTGACTCTTGGGGACGTGAGCCTCCACATGACGTGCCTTTACAACCAGGTTCTCTACCCGGGCAGCAATATCTTGCCACAATGTGTCAGCCCAGATGGGTTTGCCTCTGTGCTGCCACTTGGTCTGCTTACATTGCTGTAACCACCCCCACAGGGCATTTGCCACCATCCAGGAGTCAGTATAAAGATAGAGCACTGGCCACTTTTCCCATTCAGCAATGTCTAAGGCCAGCTGGATGGCCTTTACCTCTGAAAACTGGCTCGATCCACCTTCTCCTTCAGCAGTTTCTGTGATTTTTCGTGTAGGACCCCATACAGCAGCCTTCCAATCTCCGGTGCTTTCCCACAAGGCGACAGGACCCATCAGTGAACAGGGCATACTGCTTTTCATCTTCTGGCAGTTTGTTATACAGTGGGTCTTCTTCAGCACATGTCACCTCCTCCTCTGGTGATAATCCAAAATCTTTGCCTTCTGGCCTGTCCGTAATCACTTCCAAGATTCCAGGGCGACTGGGGTTTCCTATTCGATCCCACTGGGTGATCAGTGCAACCCATTTACTCCATGTAGCGTCACGTGCATGATGTGTAGAGGGGAATGTTTCCTTTGAACATCCAGCCCAGCACTGGCAGTCGGGGTGCCAGGACCAGCTGTGCTTCAGTACCAACCACTTCTGAAGCAGCTCAATCCCCTTCATATGCTGCCAATATCTCTTTTTCAGTTGGACTATAGTGGGCTTCGGACCCTCTGTATCCCCGACTTCAAAACCCTAGGGGTCGACCTTGGGTCACCCCTGGCACTTTCTTCCAGAGGCTCTAGGTGGGGCCATTCTCCCCGGCTGCAGTGTAGAGCACATTTTTTCATCTTGTCCTGCCCGGACTGGCCCAAGAGCTACTGCATGAACTATTTCCTGTTTAATCTGTTCAAAGGCTTGTCATTGTTCACGGCCCCATTTGAAATCATTCTTCTTCCAGGTCACATGATAGAGAGGGCTTATGATCAGACTATAATCTGGAATATGCATTCTCCAAACACCCACAATGCCCAAAAGCTCTTGTGTTTCCTTTTTGCTAGTTGGTGGAGACACAGGTGCTATTTTGTTGATCACACCCATTGCAATCTGACACGGTCCATCTTACTGTTTCACCTATAAGAACTGGATCGCTTGTGCGGGTCCCTTGACCTTACTTTGTTTTATGGCAAAACCGGCCTTCAGAAGGCTTTGGACAATTTTGATCCCTTTCTCAAACAGGTCTTTTTCTGTGTTGCCCCATACAACAATGTCATCAATGTATTGAAGGTGTTCAGGAGCTCCACCCTGTTCCGGTGCAGTCTGAATCAGTCCACGGCAAGTGGTAGGGCTGTGTTTGCACTCCTGGGGCAGCCAATACCAGGTGTACTGGACTCCCCTCCAAGTGAAAGCAAACTGTGGCCTGCACTCTGCTGACAGAGGGATGGAGAAAAACCCATTAGCGATATCAATTGTGGCATACCACTTGGCTGCCTTTGACTCCAGTTAGTACTGAATTTCTAGCACATCCGGCACAGCAGCACTCAACGGTGGAGTGATTTCATGCAGGCCACTATAGTCTACTGTTAGCCTCCACTCTCCATTACACTTCCACACTGGCCATATGGGACTGTTAAAGGGTGAGTGGGTCTTCCTGATCACTCCTTGGATCTCCAGTTGAAGAATGAGCTCATGGATGGGAATCAGAGAGCCTCTCTCTGTTCGCGCGATACTGCCACTGGTGCACCGTTGCCATGGCAATCGGCACCTGTTGTTCTTTGACCTTCAGCAGCCCCACAACAGAAGGGTCCTTCGAGAGGCCAGGCAAGGCAGACAGCTGTTCCATTTCTTCCATCTCCAAGGCAGCTACACCAAGATCCCACCTGTACCTTTTTGGGTCCTTGAAATACCCTCTCCTGAGGATGTGTAAATGCCAGTGATGCACAGAGCCTCTGGACCAGTCCACAACGGGGTGCTTTTGCCACTCATTCCCGGTTAGCCTCACTTCAGCCTCCAATACAGTTAGCTCCTGGGATCCCCCTGTCACTCCAGAAATACACGTGTTCTGTCCCTATATAGCTTGATGGCATTAGGGTGCACTGTGCATCGGTGACCACTAGAGCCTTATACTCCTGTGGGTCTGATATGCCAGGCCGTCGGACCCACACAGTCCAGTAAAGCCCGTTGTCCCTTTCCTCCACCTGGCTGGAGGCAGGGCCCCTCTATTCCTCACCATAGTATTTGCTACTCAATTCTTGTAAACACAAATTAAATTCACCCTGTTAAGATCACAAATAAAATCAGTGCTCCTACACTTCTGTGTAGGAGCTTTAAATAGGTTCCCGCAAAAGCAATTAATTACCTGAGACTTGCATATGGAGTTGCAGAAGAGAGGATGCTAAACTGCAATGCTTAATACTGAACTTGGGGCAAATGAGTATTTCTTTTAAGGCCAACGTGACAGTTCAGGCTCTTGCATATATGTATATCAGTAAATACCTGGGCTAAAGAAACACATCTCCACATACTGAAACGGAACAAACAAGCAAAAATAATACAGAGTAAGGCTACTGCATCATTCAGTGCTCTTCCCACATTTGTTTTAATCATCATAGTTTGATTTCAATAACACTTACTATGCAAACTAACATACTCATTATTATATTCCATAAATTAAGGAAATGTGTTGCTAAAGAAATGCCAAGAGGTTGATCTGTGACTAGAAGAGACCACATGGAGAGCATCCTGCATTTGCTAGCACGTATCCTATGGGGAATAAGGCAGAGTCTATACCATGGCAGCCTCGTAATAGATATTCCTGCTTCTTCAGGGCATGTCTTTTCTAAAACTGTGTTGCATTAGCAGAAAGAGCAGCCTTCATTAGTGTAATTGGGCAGCCATGAAATTTCAGGCATGAACATGAGGACAACAGATGAGGACAGCAGGCCCTTCACTGCCTGTAGCTGTGCACAGGCACAAGGAAAGAAAGGGGAAGAGGAGAATGCCTAAGCCCTCAGCCCATGGATAGCTCCAGGGAGAAAATGCAGTATCTGGCCCGCCTATATGGCTATGATTTTCCTCTTGCCCTGGTAACATTACTACACTGGGGATCTCCATTGGGCTGGCCACATGAGCAGCCCAGTGAGGGCTATCACTTAGCAGCTTCTGCTCAAAGGTACGCTATTGCTGTGCAGGTAAAGGGCACCACTACCTGTGGTCAGTGTCATCCCATCAATTTCTCCTCTGGGTCCTCCAACTGTCAAACCTCTTCCTCCCAGTGGCAGCTGCAGCCTCCTGTGCCGACTCCCTCAGGCTGTGCCACTCTGGCTGAAAAAGAGGAAGATTTTAGTTTCCTGGACAGCCTCTTCCTGAATGCAGTCTCAGAGCTCTCTGACGGAGCTCACCCAACATCAGGAGAGGAGCAAGAGCTGAGCGCTCACTCTGCGATGTCTTGGAAGGGACAGGGTTTGTATGGTGAATACCTGAGGCAGGCTGAGAGGTCTTGGTTTGAGGCATGGGCCATCAAAGGGAGGAAAGAAAGTAAATGCCAATGCCATTCTCCTCCTTGATTTAGAGCAGACAGTCTTGCCTTGCTTCAGGCTTGCACGTTATGATCTCCTACAGCACAAGCTGTATTCCCCATCTCAGAGGCAGAGGATAAGCAATCATTGTGAGCTAGTGGACTGCCGGTCCTGGGTGCGCATGAATTTCTCTTTCAGATACTTACAGCAGAATGTTCACAATTGCTGAAGTGGCTTAAGAACGCACATGGCCCAGCATCCCACAGTAACTTGTGCTCCCAACTCACCGATGCGCTTTTGGAAAACCTACTTTTATTGCAAATGTGTAGCCTGAGCTTCAAGGTGCTGAGCATTGACGGCTGCTAATGACTTCAGTAAAAATTCAGTTGTCCAACTTGAAAACTCAGAACCACATGGTCTAACTTTTAAGTCTTCAGTGAAGGATCTCACGGGGAGCACTGAATTCTGTAGAACAGGGGCCTTGTAATTTAAATTACCGGGGTGATAATGTAAGAGATTCTTTTACTCCATTTTGAATGCTGACTTTAAATATCCTCTTTACTGAAAAGATAAAGTCCTTGTTAAAATCCACTTGGCTTGCTTAATAAATCATTGGAAAACATGGAATTTAGAACTGTTTGATCCCACCTGAATTCAATGGCTCCTTCATTGTTCCCAGGAGCTGTATTTCAACAACATTTTCATTTATAAGGTGCTATTTGCTTAAGAAATTGTTACAGGAAAAAGATTTTCTTGCAGCCTCGGGACTCCCTCTAGTGTCATTACAGCCAGGCTCTTTGGGGATCTACGGACCACTGCAGTTTTGTGCTTGTTTTCAATGAAGACTACAGAGCATACATCCGTAACTTCTTGTTTGTACCTAAGATGTGAAGAAGCTTTGGCCCGCTGCGCTGCCCCTCCACTCAGGACATCCAAGTTGAATATTTGCCCTCTGATACAGTGTTTAATTAAAATTAAGACTGAAAGACAAAATGTCATTTTAATGGAATAAATGTTGCGTTACTACTGCTTTGTCTAAAAACTATTAATGTCTTCTGTTTAGCTGGAGATCTTTATGTTATTAGCACAGGATGTCTCCTGATTGCTTGCAGCCAGCGTTCAATCCTTCCCATCAGAATTATCCAGGCCTGCCTTCTAAGCGTTTGTTACTTATCCACTACTGTAATTTCAGCCTAATTTAACCAAAACCAAAGAAATCTGATACAGGCTGTTTCAGAACATGTAGAGAGTGTTGGTTTTTTAAATTGGTTGAAAGCCTATGGGAACCCTAAGGAAGCCTTGGCTGCAGCAGCAATTTGCAAAGAGTATTGCTGGCTGAGAACTGAATAGAAACTAATCTCTCAAGTGATTTCTGGTACCACATGGAACTCCTTTCTTCTCAGTGAAACCTTTCTTCAACCAAATCCAATAAGAAGAGACTGATGCGTAGTGTATTATAGTGCTCAGTAATGGCATGCCTTCTGCTTTAACTAATAGACTGATAGGCTGTCAGATGCAAATAAGCAGATCTCCCTCATTAATATGAAAGAATCAGTGATTTTTCGCATTTTCACAGAAGTACTCAGCACTGAGGCTGACTACTGGTTATGCAGCTGGCATACAGGAACCATCCTACAGAGGAGGAAGAAAGAACACAAGCCAGAACATTTTACATACTGGATTTCTGCCTGTCTGACCACATGACCAGGATTTTTGTTTATGAAACAAGCCCTGTTGTAGCTGTACGCTTCTGCGGGAGAACTTATCTTGGGCCGCATACCTCCGGGACACAGGGCTCTACCCACCCTGGGGACAATGATGCACAGACATCAATATGATGGATACAAAATGTCCGTCTATTTGGCTGCGTCACACGCTTATATAGCTCTTGCGCTTCCTGTTCCTGCCACTCCTATGGGGAGGAGTCTATCTTTCCGTCACATCCCGTAATCTTCCGGTCACCGATCCCTGTCTATTCCCCTACATCTCCCCCTCCCCATGCTACTAAAATTCTACAAAGCTACTTGCGTAAGCGGATACATATTGCGGTCAGGTCTATATTCATGTAACGCTCGCAGGCGCTCTTTGATTTGTCTTATAACACAGCATAACAATGGTAGCCCACAAGTAACCATGATTACTACACACAACAAGATCCCCCCAATTATTACTATCCAGTTCCAGTTTATATCTCTCTTTTGCCGCCCTTTCCCAGTGTCGCTCTCGTTGCAATATTGCTTGCGATCTTGTCAAGGAGCTCATTTCTTTTCCCAATGGTACGGCTAGCATGAGGATCCATGTCAGCAGACCCTGCAAGAGACAACTCAGAAAGGGATTATTCATTGTACATCCTTGCACAGTTCTGCTTTCACACACTTTGCAGGCACCCATTCTATGCGCCCTTCATTCTCAACCGCGGCGTAGCCCCTCCCCAGGCATCTCAGTTTCCATCCTCTCTCCCATTGCTCACTGCCTGGGAACTTTACTCGTACCTGCGGATAACGCTCGCCTGCTTGAGCTTTGCCAAAGTGCTTCTCCACTGCTGTAACTTGCTCCTGCCCGCGTATAAAATGATTAAGCGAATATAATGCATGCATTAAAATAGTTTGCTGAGCTGCTATGGGTATAGTTCCCTTATACCCCTCCCCCTCCCCAAGCTGTATTATTTTTGCTTTCAAGGTGCGATGAGCGCGTTCTACTATTGCCTGCCCTGTGCTATTGTAAGCAATGCCGTGTTTTAATACAATATTCCAAGCTTTACACCATTCTTGGGTACTTCGAGCCCGAAAGCATGGTCCATTTTCTGTTTTTATCTCGGTAGGCTTTCCAAGCCACGCCATCACCGTGGTCCAATGCGTAGTCAAGTGCGTTGCGGTCTGCTTCCGATGTTGAGTAGCCATGATGACTCCACTATATGTATCAACTGTAATTGCCAGGTGCCTTCCAGGGGCCAACTGTGGACAGTCAGTAAAGTCAGTCTGCCAGATAGAATTTGCTTCCAGTCCTCGAGGGTTGACTCCTGCCTCCCACAATGGCGAGTGCTGACAGTAAGGACAGGTGGCTACTACTTCTCTTGCTGCTCTTATTGAGATGCCACACTCCTTTGCCAAGGCTTTAGCACCCAGGTGCAGTTGTTCATGTAGTTTCTTTGCCTCCGCCAAGGTCCAGACTCCCGCGGCTGCCTCATCAGCCATGCGATTCCCCTCAATCAGTGGTCCAGGCCCCGTCTGATGACTGCGAATGTGAATTACTGTCACCGTTGCTCCTCGCTGTGATAAAGCAATCTCTAGCATCAAGGCAATTTCCGTGTGTGGTACACCCTCTCGTTGCATGGCCATGACTAATTTATACACATATAAGGAGTCTGTGCGCACATTTATATGCCGATCTATATCCTTTCACAGGGCCATCTCTAGTGCTTTTGCCTCCAGCCACTGCACACTTTTACCCTGCTCCTCATACGTCTGGCGCATCCAACTATTTTCTTCTTTCCACACTACCGCCGCTCTGTTCGTCTTTGAGGAAGCGTCTGTGAAATATGTTGGTCCTGGGTGAGGGGTATCCAAAACTCTACTATCCACACTTAAATCCACCACTTTGGCTGTTTCGGCCCACCTCTGTACCGTGCCTGTGACGATTTTCCCTGGGTATGAGTATACTGCCAATTGTATATCCTCTTCACTCTCTACCACCTTCTGCCATTTCTCCCCATTCCACGGCACTGTGAGCTTATCTGGCTCTTTCCCAAAAATTACCTTGCTTTCCCGTCGCAGCCGCCAAATCATTCCCCCGGCTACCTTAACTTTTGTGGAGAATGCATCCTTGGGAGCCTTCTGATATACCCATCGGTGTGGTTTTTCTTCCCCTGCTCGTATTTGATATAGCAATCCTAATCCTCCACTGGCGGTCAGAATCCAACCTGCAATTAATTCCTCCTGGGGGTCCCACCGCCATACTCCTTCCTTTTGCATTCGACGTTCTATCATCTGCAATTGCTGGACTGCCTCAGCGTCTAAACTCCTGGGCTCCCATGGGTCGGTCCCTTTCAGCAATGCATAGAAAGGTTGCATCTCCTCACCGGTGACGCGCACGAAAGTCCGCAACCACTGCAGTGCTCCTACCAGCTTCTGTACATCATGTAAATTTTTAACCTTAGGTGTAAGTTTAATAGGCTGAGCTTGTATGGAATCCCTTTGTATTCTAGCACCCAGAAATCCACACACTGGTCCTCGCTGTACCTTTGCCTCAGCTACCTTGAGGCCCTGTCCCGCAAGGCCCCTTTGGGTGTCTGAAAAGACTTGTTCACACAACGCCTCGGTGGGCGCAGCTATGAGGACGTCATCCATGTAGTGGATCATGTAGATTTTCTCCTGATACTGCTGCCTTACTTGCTGCAATGCAGAAGCCACGTACCTCTGGCAGATCGCTGGAGAATTTTTCATCCCCTGCGGAAGTACTGTCCACTGCCATCGACTACCTGGTTCTGTGCGGTTCACCGCGGGCAGAGTAAAGGCAAATCTCTTTCTATCATCTGGATGTAGCGGAATGCTGAAGAAGCAGTCTTTGATATCTAAAACAATGACTCGCCATCCTTTCGGGACAGCACTCAGATCTGGTAGGCCAGGTTGGAGAGGCCCCATCTCCTCCATTTGCTGATTCACTGCTCTAAGGTCATGCAGCATCCTCCATTGGTTTTTATCTTTCTTTTTTATAGCAAATATAGGGGTGTTCCACGGGCTCATCGAGGGCTCTAGGTGCCCTGCTTCGTGCTCTCATTTTACTATAGCTCTTACAGCCTCTATTTTCTCTGTTGTCAGGGGCCACTGCTCCACCCAGACGGGCTGTTCGGTTTTCCACACTAACTTGTGCTGATGAAGCCCCTCTGAGGCAGTGGCCCTTATGCTAAATTTTCCAACCCGATCCCCATCTGGGCAAGGGCGTCTCGCCCTAACAAGGGGCTTGCTACCCCATCTGCTACTAGTATGGTCACTACGGCCGTGAGGAGCTTCCCTGCGTCCTCGTCCATGACTTCAAGTTTCACAGGGCAAGTACTAGTGGTCGTCTGTTGTTCTCCTCCTACCCCTATTATACGTTTTCCCATGGCAAGGGGCCAAGTTGGTGGCCACCGTTCGAGTGGCATTATTGTGACATCTGCCCCGGTATCTACCAACATTCCCAGGCATATCCGTGCCGGGTAACTCGGTTCTTGTGGGGTAATCATCACTGCTGCCATGGGTCTCTCATCACAGCCTATGACCAAGGCCACACGGGGGCTGTAACCTGCAAATCTTGCTCCCCTGCGTGACGGTTCACTCCCCCTTGGCTCGCTATGGTGGGGCAAGCTCCTGGCGTTGGCACCGTGATGGGGGTCATTTGACTCACAGGAGGCGCGAATCCCCCTCGCTTCGCCCTCCCTTGGCCGTTTCCCGGCCTCGTAGTTGGACAATCTCTTGCCAGGTGTCCTGGCTTCCCACACACCCAGCACCTCCCTACTGGGCGCACTCCTCCTCCATTACGTCCTCCCCTTTCCGCTAGTGGGCACCCAGCTTTAAAGTGCCCTTGCCGTCCACACAAGTGACATATCGGCCCCACCCCGGCCGCTTGCACCATCACCCTTTCTTCGCTTCCACAGTCAGGGTTCTGGCAGACGTGCGCTCCCGCACCGCCATGCTGGTTCAATGCTTCCTGGCGCAAGACATGCCTGATGGTTTCACCCAATGGCGCCCCTACCATCAGGGTGCGGAGGATATCTTGTGTTTGCGGATTTGCTTGATTTCGGAGGCAATCCATAAGGACTGCCTCCTTGGCTGCCGGTGGCAATTCTGATTCTATAATAGCCTTTTGCAACCTATCACAAAACGTTGTAAATGGCTCTGCTAGACCTTGCTGTATCTTTTGCCAAGGTTCTGCTTTTTTCTCATACCTGCCCACTTCACTATACGCTTTGCGGGAACTCTCCGTTACCGCTTGCAGCTCCCTGCCCCTTAATTCTGCTGCTTGCAACTGCGGGGTTTCCAGTCCTTGACTTCTGCCAGTGAGCCGGTCAAGTGTGGTCACCCTCAGCGGGTGGCCTGGAACTGCTGCCACTTTCTGTACGAGGGCATGGCAGGCACTGTGCATTGCCTCCTTTCAAAGTATGTACATTGTGGGAGCCAATATTGCTTTCGCCAACTGCTTAGCATCAGAGGGGGTCAACGGCGCTGCATGCACAGCGTCCAGCAGCAATCCTACTCCTTCGTCTTTCAGCCCCTTTTCTCTAATTTCTCGCCATAAAGTTCGCACTAGCTTGGCATCTATCGGCGTCCACTCCACCCCTCCTCCTGGAGCTAATCGGACAGGGAAGATCCCGGGCATCTCTAGCCTTACTCCATCGAGGCTACAATCTCTAGCTATCAGCCGCCAGTTAGGTAACTCAACTGACTGTCGCTGGGGCGCCCCCTTCGTTAAGAGTCCTGTCTGCCACCGAGTAACTTCCCCTAGTGTGGGCATAACCTGCTGCAGCTGCCGCAGCACGTCCTCCGGAGACCCCTCCGGAGCTGCAGCGCCCCGGACCTCCCCTTTTGACGGTCCCTCTCCTCCCTCCTTCTGATTGGTCCTCCGAGTCTCTGCTGTTTTGTGCCTCTTTCTTGCGCGCCGCAGGCAAGCTGCTCTCTCTTCCCACATATGGGCATCGGTTTCTCCCCCAATTTCTGATTCGCTGCTACTCGAAGTTGTTCTATACTCCCCCTGTCCTCCCCTCCAGGCAACCCAATCCCCCTCCTCGTCCGACTCCCATCTCAAGGGTTGCCCCGGGAGCCAGTCTCGAGGGTCGGGCAGAGGGCTGTGCCGCTGCCGGCGCTGCTTCCGGCGCTGGTCATCTTTCTCCTTCCGCTCCGTCACTCCCGCTGCGTCCGCTGCCACGTCACTCTCCCCGCGCGCGGGCTCCCGCGCCCGTGCCAAATCATCCCAGGGGTATGCGGGGGTGGGGCTCTCTAAAGGCCCCGCTGGCTCAACAGGGAACACCGCCGCTTCCCGATCCACCTCCTTGGGAGCCTCAGACTGAGTCGCTGGCCAGGCTACTCCATCCGAACTCTCCCCTTCTTTCCCATCCCCCGCGATGCTTGCCCCTGTCTGCGTCCCCACTGCCCCTCCTGGGTCTCTTTCCGGGCTACTGTCGCCTGTAGCACCGTGCAGGCACCGCCGCGCCTGCCGCCACGTCTCCTGATCATCCCGAGCTTTCAATAGTAATCGGTGTATCTTTCCCCAGAGCTGTATGTACTGGGTTTTTCCCATCATAGCCCTTTCGGCTAACTCCTCTTTAATCCTCACCCACTTATCCTTATTAAATATGTCTGCGGGACTTCGTATGAGCCCCTGCGTAATCATCCATTGGATGGCCTTTGAGGTAGGCGTCTTCGATATCGAAGTACCATATTCCTTCCCCAATCCCTTCAGTACCTTTACGACTGAATCCATGGAGCGCCCGCCGACCTGCGGCTCCCGGTCCCGCCCCTGCCTGCCCCAAGCTCTCTTTTCCCCCCAGCGAACCTGCCAAGCCTCCCCGCTAATCACGTCGGGGTCACCACTTGTAGCTGTACGTTTCTACGGGAGAACTTATCTTGGGCCGCATATCTCCGGGACACAGGGCTCTACCCACCCTGGGGACAGTGATGCACAGACATCAATATGATGGATACAAAATGTCCGTCTATTTAGCTGCGTCACACGCTTATATAGCTCTTGCGGTTCCTGTTCCTGCCACTCCTATGGGGAGGAGTCTATCTTTCTGTCACATCCCGTAATCTTCCGGTCGCCGATCCCTGTCTATTCCCCTACACTGACTCAATTCTCTCTGGGGTGCCATGTCGCCACTGGAGTTTGTATTCGAGACCCAGGATAGTGTTCCGGGCAGTGGCGTGGGGGACGGGATATGTTTCCAGCCAGCCAGTCGATGTTTCTACAATTGTAAGCATATGGCGCTTGCCTTGGCGGGTCTGTGGGAGTGTGATATAGTCAGTTTGCCAGGCCTCCCCATATTTATATTTCAGCCATCGTCCCCCATACCACAGAGGCTTTACCCGCTTTGCTTGCTTGATTGCAGGGCACGTTTCACATTCATGGCTAGCCTGCGCAATAGCATCCATGGTCAAGTCCACCCCTCGATCACGAGCCCATCTTTATGTTGCATCTCTCCCTTGATGGCCTGAGGTGTCATGGGCCCACCGAGATAGAAATAATTCACTCTTATGTTGCCAGTCCAGATCCACCTCAGCCACTTCAGTCGTGGCAGCCTGATCTACCTGCTGGTTGTTCCGATGTTCTTCAGTGGCCTGAATCCCGGGGAAGTGAGCATCCACATGACGTGCCTTTACAACCAGTTTCTCTACCTGGGCAGCAATATCTTGCCACAATGTGGCAGCCCAGATGGGTTTGCCTCTGTGCTGCCAGTTGCTCTGCTTCCACTGCTGCAACTAGTCCCACAGGGCATTTGCCACCATCCAGGAGTCAGTACAGAGATAGAGCACTGGCCACTTTTCCTGTTCAGCAATGTCTAAGGCCAGCTGGATGGCCTTTACCTCTGCAAACTGGCTTGATTCAACTTCTCCTTCAGCAGTTCCTGCAACTTGTCATATAGCAATCCATAGAGCAGCCTTCCATCTCTGATACTCTCCCAGAAGATGACAGGACCCATCAGTGAACAGGGCATATTGCTTTTCAACTTCTGACTGTTTGTTATAGAGTGGGGCTTCTTCAGCACGTGTCACCTCCTCCTCTGGTGATAATCCAAAATCTTTGCCTTCTGGCCAGTCCATAATCACTTCCAAGATTCCTGGGCAACTGGGATTTCCTATTCGATCCCACTGTGTGACCGGTGCAACCCATTCACTCCATGTAGCATCAGGTGCATGGTGTGTAGAGGGGATGTTTCCTCTGAACATCCAGCACTGGCAGTCGGGGTTCCAGGAGCAGCTGTGCTTCAGTACCAACCACTTCTGAAGCAGCTCAAACCCCTTCATATGCTGCCAATATGTCTTTTTCAGTTGGTGTATAATGTGCTTCGGACCCTCTGTATCCTCGACTCCATTATTTCTGGGTAGTTATGCCAAAGAGATTACATGAGATTCCATGGCTGCCCATTTTCTTGAGATATATACACTATCTGCCTTGAAGGGATACCTTTCTTTCGCACCAGACCAGAGTTGCCTCCAGAGGCAGGGGCTACTGCAGATCACCCTGGGCTGCTCTATCTTTTATCCAGGTGGACTTCGGGGTGCTGTCGCTGAACAGCATCTTGCAGGGGAATAACACCCATCTCTTCTGGGCCAGCTCCTCCGTAATCTTATCTGGAATCTTGGGCTTAATGGTAAGGAAGAGGCCACTGATAGTTTTGGCTAAACTATTTGTTCTGATAAATATTGTAAATGTTGTGCTGAACCTGGCTGTATTTGTAATGGGATGCCAAGCATTCAGATTATGTCCAGTTTACCAGGATGCAGTTTGGTGGATATGGGTGGAAAGACGATGTGTTTCTGTTGCAAAGAACTCCATCTCGGTAAATGCACAGAACAAGAGACTGTACTGAAGCTATACCACGTGAAGGCATGCAACGCTTCTCACCTTCTTCTCAAGAAGGTTCTCTCTGGCCTTTGTGCCATGAGTGCTCTCACCACCACAGTCTGCTTGGTAGTAGCTGTCCTGCATTGCTTACAGATTGTTGCAGCAAGAAGATCCTGCATAGATGAATCTCAGCTTGAAGGCCAAGGTCACACTTTGGATCCTGATGGTTCTGCCTCACCTGTGCTGCCTCCCTCCTATTCTGCAACTGTTGGGGTTTAGCCAACAACTCAGCCCCACACAGCTGCTCACTCCCTCCCCCACCAGCAGGATGGGGGAGAGAATCAGAAGGGTAAAAGTGGGAAAGGTCATGGGTTGAGATAAGAACACCTTAATAATTAAAATATAACAACAACAAAAATGCAGTGAAAAGGATAATCACAAGAGTGACAAAACCAAGAACAGGGAGAAGAAGAAATCAACAACCAAAACAAACACCACATGACACAGGTAATCACGACCCACCGACTGACCGAACCAACTCACCAACGCACAACATTTCGTAACAACTGCCCCGGTTAATATGCTCATCATGGCATCACATGGTATGGAACGAATATCCCATTGGCCAGTTTGGGTCAGCTCTCTTGGCTGTGGTCCCACCCCTCCGAGCCTCTTGCCCACGTGGCAGAGCATGGGAAGCTGGAAAGGTCCCTGACTACTACAGGTGCTACAGTGAAGAGAATTAACTCCATCCTAGCCAAAACCAGCACAGCTATGAAAATAGCTAGCATGAGCCAGAGATAATTTAGCAAGTGCAGCAGCACCTGTGTAAGCTTGATGTAACTTTGGAATCCAGTGCAGATGTAAAAGCTACTATCAACAGAGGGCAGTGATTTACAGGAAGGGGCAGCTTTCTGCATAGCAATGGTGTGAACTTACTACAGCTGCAATTTGATAAGTACTCTCAAAAGCAAAGCCTTACAAAATGCATTTGCAAATGCACCTTTTAATATAGGCAACAGGAATGAGAGCCATGCGAGTATGAGAGCAGGAGGGCTGTAAAGACATCATTTCCTTCCTAAAGGCAGCAGACGCAAAAGAACCAGATTCTCAACCAGAATAATAACAATGATGCTGAGGACAGTTCTCGCTGATCCAGGAATCACTTGGTGAATGTAAGATATGTCACAATTATTGGAAGTATGTGGATCATTTGCAGAGCCTAATGAGACAAACGGGTCAGCATAAATGTGCTGCTGTCTGATCCCTAGGCAGTCTCTAAACCAGCCACGTCATGGAATGAGACATGGCTTTCACTCAAACCTAAGAACTTAATTTCTTCAAATGTCTTGAGTGACACCATGTGCCACTATCCTGGAAGTGAAGCCCTCCCTGGGGAGTTGCTTCTTTCTTTCAGCATGCTGAAGCTGGGGCCATGAAAGAATTTCCTTTAGCACCATCCCTTCAACATCCTTTGCCTCCTTTGACCTATACAAAAGCCAAATTCTAGTCTCCTCCCTGTGCTAAGTTAACTTGCATAGTTTTGCTGTAGTTGTGTTTCTGTTTTTTCTTTGCTGGGCTTTTGGCTGACTGATGGTTGCTTGGCTTTGGAAGATAAGAGAGAAGATCTGCCTCAAGACTCCCCGTTCTGACATTATCCGTGAGGAAGCTTCTGGAGTTGGAAGCTTTAAATAGGGTTCCGCAAAAGCGATTACCTGAGACTTGCATATGGAGTTGCAGAAGAGAGGACGCTAAACTGCAACACTTAACACTGAACTTGGGGCAAATGAGTATTTCTTTTAAAGGCCAACGTGACAGTTCAGACTCTTGCATATATGTATATCGGTAAATACCTGGGCTGTCAAAACACATCTCCACATACTGAAACGGAAGAAAAAAGGAAAAATAATACAAACTAAGGCTACTGCATCATCCAGTGTACTTCCCACATTTGTTTTAATAATCATAGTTTGATTTCAATAACACTATGCAAACTAACATACTCATTATTATATTCCATAAATTAAGGAAATGTGTTGCTAAAGATATGCCAAGAGACTCTCTGATCCCCATCCATAAACTCATTCACCAACTGAGGAGCCAAGGAGTAATCAGTAAGACCCACTCACCCTTTAACAGTCCCATATGGCCAGTCCGGAAGTCTAATGGAGAGTGGAGACTAACAGTAGACTATCGTGGCCTGAATGAAGTCACTCCACTGTTGAGTGCTGCTGTGAAGGGCATGCTAGAACTTCAATACTAACTGGAGTCAAAGGCAGCCAAGTGGTATGCCACAACTGACATTGCTAATGGATTCTTCTCAATCCCTCTGGCAGCAGAGTGCAGGCCACGGTTTGCTTTCACTTGGAGGGGAGTCCAGTACACCTGGAATCGACTGCCCCAGGGGTGGAAACACAGTCCTACCATTTGCCATGGACTGATTCAGACTGTACTGGAACAGGGAGAAGCTCCACAACACCTTCAGTACATTGATGACATCATTGTGTGGGGCAGCACAGCGGAAGAAGTTTTTGAGAAAGGAGAGAAAATAGTCCAAATCCTTCTGAGGTCTGGTTTTGCCATAAAACAAAGTAAGGTGAAGAGACCTGCACGAGAAATCCAGTTCTTAGGAATCAAATGGGAAGATGGTCGTCGTCAGATTCCAATGGATGTGATCAACAAAATAACAGCCATGTCTCCACCAACCAGCAAAAAGGAAACACAAGCTTTCTTGGCTGTTGTGGATTTTTGGAGAATGCATATTCCACGCTACAGTCTGATCGTAAGCCTTCTCTATCAAGTGACCCAGAAAAAGAACGATTTCAAATGGGGCCCTGAGCAACAACAAGCCTTTGAACAGATTAAACGAGAAATAGTTCATGCAGTAGCTCTTGGGCCAGTCCGGGCAGGACACGATGTAAAACATGTGCTCTATACTGCAGCCGGGAAGAATGGCCCTACCTGGAGCCTCTGGCAGAAAGAACCAGGGGAGACCCGAGGTCGACCCCTAGGGTTTTGGAGTCGGGGATACAGAGGGTCCGAAGCGCATTATACTCCAACTGAAAAAGAGATATTGGCAGCATATGAAGGGGATTGAGCTGCTTCAGAAGTGGTTGGTACTGAGGCACAGTTGCTCCTGGCGCCCCGACTGCCACTGCTGGGCTGGATGTTCAAAGGAAACATCCCCTCTACACACCATGCAACTGATGCTACGTGGAGTAAATGGGTTGCACTGATCACCCAGCGGGCTCGAGTAGGAAACCCCAGTCGTCCAGGAATCTTGGCAGTGATTATGGACTGGCCAGAAGGCAAAGATTTTGGATTATCACCAGAGGAGGAGGTCACACGTGCTGAAGAAGCCCCACTGTATAACAAACTGCCAGAAAAAAAGAAGCAGTATGCCCTGTTCACTGATGGGTCCTGTCGCCTTGTGGGAAAGCACCGGAGATGGAAGGCTGCTGTATGGAGTCCTAATTGACAAGTTGCAGTAACTGCTGAAGGAGAAGGTGAATCGAGCCAGTTTGCAGAGGTAAAGGCCATCCAGCTGGCCTTAGACATCGCTGAACAGGAAAAGTGGCCAGTGCTCTATCTCTGTACTGACTCCTGGATGGTGGCAAATGCCTTGTGGGGCTGGTTGCAGCAGCGGAAGCAGAGCAACTGGCAGCGCAGAGGCAAACCCATCTGGGCTGCCACATTGTGGCAAGATATTGCTGCCCGGGTAGAGAAAGTGGTTGTAAAGGTACGGCGTGTGGATGCTCACATCCCCAAGAGTTGGGCCACTGAAGAACATCGAAACAACCAGCAGGTAGATCAGGCTGGCAGGATTGAAGTGGCTGAGGTGGATCTGGACTAGCAAAATAAGGGTGAACTATTTCTAGCTCGATGGGCCCATGACACCTCAGGCCATCAAGGGAGAGATGCAACATAAAGATGGGCTCGTGATCGAGGGGTGGACTTGACCACGGACGTTATTGCGCAGGTTATCCACGAATGTGAAACATATGCTGCAATCAAGCAAGCGAAGCGGGTAAAGCCTCTGTGGTATGGGGGATGATGGCTGAAATATAAATATGGGGAGGCCTGGCAAATTGACTATATCACACTCCCAGACCTGCCAAGGCATGCGCCATGTTCTCACCATGGTAGAAGCAACCACCTGCTGGCTGGAAACATAACCCGTCCCCCACGCCACTTCCCGGAACACTATCCTGGGTCTCAAAAAACAAGTCCTGTGGCGACATGGCACCCCAGAGAGAATTGAGTCAGACAACGGGACTCATTTCTGAAATAGCCTCATAGACACCTGGGCCAAAGAGCGTGGTATTGAGTGGGTGTATCACATCCCCTACCACGCACCAGCCTATGGGAAAATTGAACGGTACAATGGACTGTTAAAAACTACACTGAGAGCAATGTGGGGTGGAACATTCAAGCACTGGGATACACATTTAGCAAAAGCCACATGGTTAGTGAACACGAGGGGATCTGCCAACCGAGCTGGCCCTGCCCAGTCAGAAATCCTACATACTGTGGAAGGGGATGGAGTCCCTGTAGTGCACATAAAAAATATGCTGGGCAAAACAATCTGGGTTCTTCCTGCCTCCAGCAAAGGCAAACCTATTTTTGGGATTGCTTTTGCTCGAGGACCTGGGTGCACTTGGTGGGTGATGCGGGAGGATGGAGAAATCCGATGTGTGCCTCAAGGGGATTTGATTTTGGGCGAAAACAGTCAATGAACTGAATGGCACAATGCGAACTGCTATATAATACTGTGTGTCACCTCTGTGTTGTATCAATGATATCAGAGTACGAGCCTCCCAACCCATGGAAGATCAACTATGAAACAAGCCGTGCAGCAGTGATGGAACGATGACTGACTCGGTATGCAGCAACCCAACGCCACACACATCACCTCTCCCACCCTAAAAGACTGATATGACAGATGGAGCCCAGAGTCATGGACTGGGTGAATTCAATGGACATTTTTATGGACATTTTATAAGGAAGGTTCATAAACTAAGAGAATGATGTCTGTGTATTATGTTAAAGGATGGGAAGGGGAGGGGTGGTGGTTGGTACGGTTGTATTGCATCATATGGGACCTTGGCATGGTGTAAATGGTATGGAATAAGGGGTGGAGAATGTGCTGGTTTTGGCTGAGAAGGGGTTAATTCTCCTCACTGTGGGGGTCGGCTACCTTTCCAGCTTCCCGCGCTCTGCCGCGTGGCGGGGGGGGCTGGGAGGGGCAGGGCCATGGTTGGGGCGGCTGACCCCGACTGGCCAATGGCAGGTTCATTCCATACCATGTGACACCATGACCAGTATATTGAGGGGGGGCAGTGGCAGTGCGGAGGCAGCGCGGCGTTGGGTCGGCGGGCGGCTGCGGTGTGTGTGGTTTGTTTCGGCGGTTCGTTCCCCCTCTCCCCTCCCTTCCCCCCTCCCCCGGGGCTTTGCGCCTCTCGTTGTTCTCCTTTACATTGCATTTCTATTGTTGTTTCTTTTAATTTTAATTATTAAACTGTTCTTATCCCAACCCACGAGCGTTACCCTTCTGATTCTCTCCCTCATCTACCGGTGGGGGAGTGAGCGAGCGACTGTGTGGGGCTGAGCTGCCGGATAAACCATGACAAGCACTCAACAGTGGAGTGACTTCGTTCAGGCCACGGTAGTCTACTGTCAGTCTCCACTCTCCATTACACTTCCGGACTGGCCATATGGGACTGTTAAAGTGTGAGTGGGTTTTACTGATGACTCCTTGGCTCTCCAGTCGACGAATGAGCCCATGGATGGGGATCAGAGAGTCTCGGTTGGTGCGATATTGCCGCCGGTGCACTGTTGTGGTGGCGATCGGCACCTGTTGTTCTTTGACCTTCAGCCACCCTACAACAGAAGGGTCCTTCGAGAGACCGGGCAAGGTAGACAGCTGTTTAATTTCCGCCGTCTCCAAGGCGGCTACACCAAAAGCCCACTTGTAACCTTTTGGGTCCTTGAAATACCCTCTCCTGAGATAGTCTATGCCAAGGATGCACGGAGCCTCTGGGCCAGTCACAATAGGGTGCTTTTGCCACTCATTCCCAGTTAGGCTCACTTCGGCCTCCAATACAGTTAGCTCTTGGGATCCCCCTGTCACTCCAGCAATGCTAAAGGGTTCTGCCCCTATATAGTTTGATGGCATCAAGGTGCACTGTGTGCCGGTGTCCACTAAAGGTCTATATTCCTGTGGGTCAGATGTGCCAGGCCATTGGATCCACACAGTCCAGTAAACCCTGTTATCCCTTTCCTCCACCTGGCCTGAGGGAGGGCCCCCCTAGTCCTGATCATAGTATTCATCACTCACTTCTGGTAAATATGAATCACAGGTGTCTCTGTTAAGATCAGTCAGGACATCAGCACTTCTGCTCCTCTGTCTGGAGAATTGCTTACGGGAAACTGGAGCAGCAGGTCTCCTGGAGAAACTCCCCTGAGTAATTGTTCTCCCTTGCAGCTCACATATCTGTGCCTCTAAGGCTGAGGTAGGTTTTCCATCCCACTTCTTCATGTCCTCTCCGTGACCGTGCAGGTAAAACCATAGGGTGCCCCGTCGTGTGTATCCCTTCTCTTGAGCCAAGGGACGATTACTCCTAATGGCTGAGATACTGGTCCGTACTGGTGGGGAGTAGGACATATCTTCTTTGAGTTGCTGGAACTCTCGGGACAGTTTCTCAACAGCAGAGACGAGCGAGGAAGAGAGATTCGCTTCATATTCCCAGAGTCTATCAATCAACTCAGCCACCGTTGGTGTCTCGTCATCTTTCCACGACATCACTGCCAATGAGTTTGCATACGAGGATGGTGCGCTCCGTACAAACTTCCGCCACATGGGTCGTGTGCACTCAGCTTCATCTGGATCTTTGGAGGACCGTTGATCGTCCAGGTCACCATAAACCACCTCAAGCACGGCTAATTCCCTTAGATGCTGAATGCCTTTCTCCATAGTCATCCATTTTCCTAGGCGAAATACCATATCTTCTTTGAAGGGATACCTCTCTCTCACTGCGGACAGGAGCCGCCTCCAGAGGCTGAGGGCTTGTGTTCCTTTTCCAATTGCTTTATCAATGCCCCCTTCCCTAGAGAGGGATCCCAGTTGTTTGGCTTCCTTCCCCTCTAATTCCAGACTACTGGCCCCATTATCCCAGCATCAGAGCAGCCAGGTGATAACGCGCTCACCTGAATGACGCCTGAAATCTTTCCGTATATCCCGCAACTCACTCAAGGATAGAGATCGGGTAGTTTCCGTTTCTTGTACACATGCTTCCTCCTCCTCCTCCTCTTCTCGTGATGGCCCTGGTTCCTCGTAATCTCTTTCCAAATGAGTTGACCTCCTCTTCCATGATTTCTTCTTGCGTATAGGGGCGACTGATACTGGCACAGGTTGGTCCTCTGGTTTAGCTGTAATGCTTGGCACTGGGGTTTGAGTAGCTGCAGTGCCTGTCGTGGGGGTTTGAGTGTCCGCAGTGCTTGTCACTGGGGTTGGAGTAGCTGCAGTATCTGTCGTAGGGGGTTGGGTGGCCACAGTGCTTGTCGCTGGGGTTGGAGTAGCTGCAGTATCTGTCGTAGGGGGTTGGGTGGCCACAGTGCTTGTCACTGGGGTTGGAGTAGCTGCAGTATTTGTCGCGGCGGGTTGGGTGGCCACAGTGCTTGTCGCTGGGGTTGGAGTAGCTGCAGTATCTGTCGTAGGGGGTTGGGTGGCCACAGTGCTTGTCACTGGGGTTGGAGTAGCTGCAGTATTTGTCGCGGCGGGTTGGGTGTCTGCAGTGCTTGTCACGGGGGATGGAGTAGCTACCTTCTCTTTCCCTTGGGGGTACTGAATAGTATTAAATAGGGCTCGATAGGCATAAGCCAGACCCCAGCATATGGCAGTGATTTGTACCTCTCTGGAATTGCCAGGGTGACAACATACTTCCTCCAAATGTTCTACTCATTTTTCAGGATTCTGCACTTGTTCAGGGGTGAAGTCCCATACCACGGGGGGTGCCCACCGTCTTAGGCATTTGCCCATACTTTCCCACATACCCTGCCACGCATAGCTATTGATCCTTGGGACAGATCTCTGGATTATATTCTTAACTTGCTTACTGACCTTAGACAGATCTGATACCACCTGCCAAAGCAATACCAACAGGTATCTCTTAACTACCCAAGGATGTTCAAGATACTGAAAAGTTGTTGTAATGAAGGAGGAGGCATTACATAAGATGGTAGCTAAGGTGCCATTCTGTATTTCCTCCATAAAAAACTCCTCAGAGGAGGAGGTATAATTGCTAATTGCCTCCATGAGGTGGTAGCTGTAGTACAGTAACGGCTTCCATGCAAGACCTAAATAACCGATAACAGTCAAGGCCAGTGTTTTAATAACAAATCTCCTAGGCAAAATATCTCTAATCACTGCAGAGCACAGCAAACTGATAAAACCAACAGCAAGTTTTAACACGTACTTCAAAATCAGCATGGTAAAGACTGGACAAACTAATACTGCGAGCAGATGAATCAATGCTGTGACCAGCAACTGTTATTATCTCAAACCCTTCTCGCCCCACGTTGGGCGCCAAAAATAGACTGTCGTGGTTCAGCCTCAGCTGGCAACTGAACACCACGCAGCCGCTCGCTCACCCCCCCACCCTTGTGGGATGGGGAAGAGAATTGGACGAGCAAAAGAACTTGTGGGTTGAGATAAGCACAGTTTAATGATTACAATAAAATGATAATGATAAATGATTATGATAAGAATGACAATAATGTTAATATAATAAAAGGGAAAAGGAAGGGAAGGGGAAAACAGGATAAAAACCATGGAAACACAAACGATACAACTGCTCACCACCCGCCGACCGACACTGCCCATCCCCGAGCCGCGATTGCTTCCTCCCTCCCCCGGCCACCCCTCCCAGCTAGCATACTGGCCATGATGTTACATGATATGGAATATCCCTTTGGTCAGTTTGAATCTGCTCTCTTAGCTGTGCCCCCTCCCCTCCCAGCTTCTTGTGCACCCAGCAGAGCATGGGAGGCTAGACATGTCCTTGACTAGTATAAGCGCTACCCAGCAACAGCCTAAACATCTGTGTGTTATCTCAACAGGTGGGGTTTTTTTTGTTTTTTTTTTTCCATGCTAATTTCAAAGCACAGCACTATACCAGCTAGAGTGAAGAAAATTAACTCTATCCCAGCTAAAAACATGACAGCCATAAAACAAAGTATGCTCAAGGGACCTGCACAAGAGATCGACTTCTTAGCGGTAAAACTGTAAGATGGTCGTCATCAGATTCCAATGGATGTGATCAACAAAATAGCAGCCATGTCTCCACCAACTATTCAAAAAGGCATCACAAGCTTTCTTGGCTGTTGTGGGTTTTTGGAGAATGCATGTTCCAGATTACAGTCTGATCATAAGCCCTCTCTATCGAGTGACCCGGAAGAAGAAGAATTTCAAATGGGCCCCTGAGCAATGAGAAGCCTTTGAACAGATTAAACAGGAGATAGTTCATGCAGTAGCCCTTGGACCAGTCCGGGCAGGACAAGATGTAAAAAATGTGCTCTATACTGCAGCCAAGGAGAATGGTCCTACCTGGAACCTCCGGCACAAAGCGCTTGGGGAGACTTGAGGTCAACCCCTAGGGTTCTGGAGTTGGGGATACAGAGGTTCCGAAGCCTGCTATACTCCAACTGAAAAAGAGATATTGGCAGCATACGAAGGGGTTTGAGCTGCATCAGAAGTGGTTGGTACTGAAGCATAGCTCCTCCTGGTACCCCAACTTCCGGTGTTGGGCAGGATGTTCAAAGGAAAGATACCCTCTACACATCATGCAACTGATGCTACGTGGAGTAAATGTGTTGTACTGATTACCCAGCGGGCTCGAGTAGGAAACCCCAGTCGCCCAGGAATCTTGGAAGTGATTATGGACTGGCCAGAAGGCAAAGATTTTGGATTATCACCAGAGGAGGAGGTCACACGTGCTGAAGAAGCCCCACTGTATAACAAACTGCCGGAAAAAGAGAAGCAATATGCTCTGTTCACTGATGGGTCCTGTCATCTGGTGGGAAAGCATCAGAGATTGAAAGCTGCTGTATGGAGTCCTAATTGACAAGTTGCAGTAACTGCTGAAGGAGAAGGTGAATCATGCCAGTTTGCAGAGGTAAAGGCCATCCAGCTGGCCTTAGAGATTGGTGAACGGGAAAAGTGGCCAGTGCTCTATCTCTATACTGACTCCTGGATGGTGGCAAATGCCCTGTAGGGCTGGTTACAGCAATGGAAGCAGAGTAACTGGCAGCGCAGAGGCAAACCCATCTGGGCCGCCACATTGTGGCAAGGTATTCCTGCCTGGGTAGAGAATCTGGTTGTGGAAGTACGTCGTGGATGCTCATGTCCCCAAGAGTTGGGCCACTGAAGAACACTGGAACAACCAGCAGGTAGATCAGGCTGCCACGACTGAAGTGGCTGAGGTGGATCTGGACTGGCAACATAAGGGTGAACTATTTCTAGCTCGGTGGGCCCATGACACCTCAGGCCATCAAGGGAGAGATGCAACATACAGGTGGGCTCGTGATCGAGGGGTAGACTTGACCATGGATGCTATTGCACAGGTGTCCTGGTTTCAGCTGGGATAGAGTTAAACTTCTTCGTAATAGCTAGTATGGGGCTATGTTTTGGGTTTTTTTCTGTAAACAGTGGTGATAATATGGAGATGTTTCAGTTGTTGCTAAGTAGCACTTACACTGGTCAAGGACTTTTTCAGCTCCCTGTGGTCTGCTGGGTGCACGAGAAACTGGGAGGGGACACAGCCTGGAGAGCCAAGGAGTGATCAGTAAGACCCACTCACCCTTTAACAGTCCCATATGGCCAGTGCAGAAGTGTAATGGAGAGGGAAGACTAACTGTAGACTATCGTGGCCTGAATGAAGTCACTCTGCCGTTGAATGCTGCCGTGCCAGACATGGTGAGCATAAATACGATCAAAGGCAGCTATATTTTAATATGCTGGGGTTTTTTTTGCGCTACCTCATTTGTTTTTGCTTACTAAAATTCTTCTTGGCATTCCCACGCTCCTGTCTCTGTTTTTTACTGCTGCCTTGCTTCAGTTCAAGGATGTGTCAAACAGTGCTAAGTTACTTGCGAATTTATCCCCCACTTCTCCCCCGTTTTTATTTTGTATTAGCCACACATTCTGTACTGTTCTCTCTATTAATCGCTGCAAGCACTGACAAAAGAATGGCAAAATTAAAAGCAAAATTAGGAACATTATTAGAAATACTATAGCCGTTTTTACTATTTCCTTGAACCATCCTGTGATTCCCCATCCAGTCAACCATGAGTCCCCACAAGACATGTTGTAAAGGATTATCCATGCTGGCTGAGGACAGGCCTATTGACTCCTGTCCCGTTAAGTTTGTGAGGGTAACCCAGACGTTTTTTCGTGGTTGGATGGAGACCCACGAATGGCAGAGGCTGATGATGGCGAGGAAGGTGATGAGGCCGCAAGCCATGGTTTCACTCCTTTTGCCGGAATCCATCGGGGACCACAACCTGTGGAGACACAAGCATACCCTCTCCCCCAAGTTATTAATGGATGAGGGCCTTCCCACAGGCTCGTGTTTAGAATTTTTATCATTACTAAGGGCTGTTCTGAATGTTCAATAGATGTTAGGGCTTTCCTCAAGGATTTATAGTATTTTACTATAGGTGGGGTATCATCATTTTGGAATGGTAGTGACAAATGGTTCATCACGTATAATATTTTTGCTAATCGGTTGTGCGGGGTTTCTTGACTATCTCCCCCTTTTTGTTTTTGGAGCAGTTGTTTGACTGTGCGGTGTGTTCGTTCTACTATAGCTTGACCGGTAGGGGAGTGGGGAATGCCAGTAACATGGCGAATACCCCATTTGTGAAAAAAGGTTTTAAGTGAGCTACTGCTGTAGGCTGGGCCATTGTCGGTTTTAACTTCACTTGGGATTCCGAGTGCAGCAAAAGCGGCTTGGAAATGGGCCTGTACATGTCTGCTAGTTTCGCCAGTGGTGGCCGTTGCCCATATTGCATGAGATAACATATCAATGGATACGTGAACATATTTAAGTCGTCCAAACTCAGGAATGTGAGTGACATCTGTTTGCCACAGGTGGAGGGAATGTAAACCTCGAGGGTTCACCGCTAAGGCAGGGGTAGATACACAGGCCTGACAGTCTGGGCAAGTTTGCACGGTTAACTTGGTTTCAGCAATGGTGATACAGAATTGTTTTGCTAAAGCCTTTGCTGATTGGTGGAAAAAATCGTGAGAGAGTCGTGCTTGCGTCAATACATTTGGTATGGGAGCAGCAAGGGTTACATTAGTTAAAATGTCAGCACGGGCATTACCACGTGTAAGAAAACCCGGTAATTGTGTGGGACTTCGAATATGAATTATACAATAGGGGTGTTTCCGCTGTTCAATTAAAACCAGAAGTTCTTTAAATTTTAAAAACAGGGTTTGCTTTGTTATATGTTTAAGATGAGCTCTTTCTGTTCGTTGAACCACGCCCACCACGTATTGGGAGACAGAAACGATATTAAGAGGGGTGGTAGGCCAGAATCAAAAGGCCATTATGACTGCGTGCAGCTCCACTATTTGTGGTGAGCCGTGGAGAATCTCACCTTCACGCTTCCAGACTCCGTTCTCTTCCCACGTTACCACTGCTTTGCCTGACTTCCCTGATCCATCGGTAAATACCGTACGGCCATCGACCGGCTGTCTTTGGCACAGTGGTCGATTTTCTATCTTAACATTATAATAGAAGGTAAACCTCTTGTGTGGGGGAAGATGGGTATCTAGCTTTCCACTAAAGCCTGCTAAGGCTAATTGTAACTCTAGGCTGTTTTGAATACTCCAGGTAAGATAAGTTTTTACGATAGGTAACACAATAAGTGTTGGTTCTTCCCCTGCAAGTTCTACTATTCTCTCCCGTCCCTTTTTTATAAGGTCGGCAAACATTTCTATTCGTGTGGCAATGGTCTTGGTAGGTTGGTGGGGTAAAAAGACCCATTCTAGAATAACGAGAGGGTCGTTACGTCGTGGATCCCACTGTCCAATTATAGCAAGAGGCTGCTCTTCTTGGTTACAGACAAACAGTGTGAGCGGGATGTCTTCACTGCGACGATGGCATTGTTGATTCGACAGTTTGTCGTTGATTATCTGTAGTGCTTGTTGTGCCTCTGGTGTCCAACTTTGTGGTGCATTTATATCGGTGTCTCCTTGTAACAGGTCAAACGGGGGAGTAAGAGTGGCGTTGTCAATGGCGCATTGAGTTTGAATCCAATTAATATTACCTAATAGTTTCTGCACATCATTTAAGGTCCAAATATTGGCGGTCATTCCCATGTTTTGAGGCTGGATGGTTTGTTCCAAAATTTTCCATCCTAAATACCTCCACGGAGGTTCTGTCTGCATCTATTCAGGGGCTATCTGAAGTCCTGCATCCTGCAGTGCTTGCTTTAAGGCCTGAAGGGCCTCTTCGAGCACAGTACGAGTTGGCCCCGCTAACAATAGATCGTCCATGTAATGGTACATGTAAATATTTGGGTAACTTTGTCTAATTGGCTGAATTGCCTTTGCAACACATGACTGACACATTGTTGGGGAGTTTTTCATTCCCTGAGGGAGTACAGTCCAGTGATATCGATCCATTGGCTCCCCCTTATTAAGTTTTGGCACTGAAAAAGCAAATTTTGGAGCATCATCTGGGTGCAGCGGGATGGTAAAAAAAGCAGTCGTTCAGATCGACAATGATTCTGTTCCAATTGGATGGAATCATTGTAGGTGACAGTAGGCCGGGTTGTAACGAGCCCATATCCTTTGTGACTGCGTTTATTTGCCGTAAATCATGCAACAATCTCCATTTTCCACTTTTCTTTTTGATTACAAATTCTGGGGGATTCCATGGACTGTTTGTTGGTACCATGTGTCCTTGCGCAAGCTGGTCCTGGACCAGCTCCTGTAGGGCTGTGACCTTTTCCTGGGTAAGCGGCCACTGATCCACCCATACGGGGGTCTCTCTTGTCCATTTGAGGCGGAGCGGCGGTCGCGCCTCAATGGCCGCTACCGAAAATGTTCAGGGGTGGAGATGGTAAATCTGCACTGTCCCATCACATCACATCCCAGCAAGCTGATGGGAATCGGTGTGTTATAAGGACGAACAGTACATGTCGTTCCCTCCTGGGTCTTTATCGTGAGGATTGTAGAACTTTGAAATGTGCTGGACAGGCCTCTGACTCCTACTAATCCGCTAGCTGGGGATGTTGTAGGCCATGTGGAAGGCCAATCTTTGGCCACGATAACTGTAACATCTGCGCCTGTATCTACTAGCATCGTGCATTGGCTCGTCTGTGGCTGCTCGGTAGGATTCCACAGGGTTACATGTATGGTTGGACGATGTTGCGTGATATCTGATGTCCAAAAAACAGCTGGTTGCCCTGTCGATCCAAACACAGCAGAGCCGTGGCTTGTTTCACTGGCTGTCGATACTATTGCTCGAAAAAGTATTAATTGCGCAATCTGGGTTCCTTTTGGAACTGACAGCGGTGGGGCCGGTGTCCAAACCATAGCTTGCATTTGGCCACTATAACGAGCATCAGTTACTCCGGGGAGGACAAACAGGCCTGTCATGGTGGTACTGGAACGACCTAGCAACAGTGCACTACACCCTCCCCCAATTGGCCCCTTCACATTCAATGGAATGCGATCTACATGTGTGCCCCAGAGAGTTGAGTCTTCTACTGTGGCGACGTCCAGTTCGGCACTCCCTGGGGTGCTGGCGGAGAGGGTGCCCACGGTGGTAAGCGGGGTGGTTGCATTCCAGGTGGAGTCGGAGACTGTGCAACCATCACATGTGACGCTGTTCCCATCGGGGGGGGCCCGCTTTGGTTCGTCATGTGGATGCTCACGTCCCCAAAAGTCGGGCCACTGAAGAACATCAGAACAACCAGCAGGTGGATCAGGCTGCCAAGACTGAAGTGGCTGAGGTGGATCTGGACTGGCAACATAACGGTGAAACATTTCTAGCTTGGTGGGCAACATACAGGTGGGCTCGTGACTGAGGGGTGGACTTGACCATGGACGCTATTGCGCAAGCTAGCCACCAATGTGAAACATGCGCGGCAATCAAGCAAGCGAAGCAGGTAAAGCCTCTGTGGTATGGGGGACGATGGCTGAAAAATAAATATGGGGAGGCCTGGCAGATTGACTATATCACACTCCCACAAAACCGTCAAGGCAAGTGCCATGTGCTTACAGTGGTAGAAACAACGACTGGCTGGCTGGAAACATATCCTGTCCCCCACGCCACTTCCTGGAACGCTATCCTGGGTCTCAAAAAACAAGTCCTGTGGTGACATGGCACCCCAGAGAGAATTGAGTCAGACAACGGGACTCATTTCCAAAATAAACTCATAGACACCTGGGCCAAAGAGCATGGCATTGAGTGGGTGCATCATATCCCCTACCACGCACCAGCCTATGGGAAAATTGAACGGTACAATGGACTGTTAAAAACTACACTGAGAGCAATGTGGGGTGGAACATTCAAGCACTGGGATACACATTTAGCAAAAGCCACGTGGTTAGTCAACACGAGGGGATCTACCAATTGAGCTGGCCCTGCCCAGTCAGAAATCCTACATACTGTGGAAGGGGATAGAGTCCCTGTAGTGCACGCAGAAAGTATGCTGGGCAAAACAGTCTGGGTTCTTCCTGCCTCCGGCAAAGGCAAACCCATTCGTGGGATTGCTTTTGCTCAAGGACCTGGGTGCGCTTGGTGGGTGATGCGGGAGGATGGAGAAATCCGATGTGTGCCTCAAGGGGATTTGATTTTTGGCAAAAACAGTCAATGAACTGAATGGCACAATGCGAACTGCTATATAATACTGTGTGTCACCTCTGTGTTGTATCAATGATATCAGAGTACGAGCCTCCCAACCCATGGAAGATAAACTGTGAAACAAGCCGTGCAGCAGTGATGGAACGATGACTGACTCGGTATGCAGCAACCCAATGCCACACACAGCACCTCTCCCACCCTAAAAGACTGATATGACAGATGGAGCCCAGAGTCATGGACTGGGTGAACTCAATGGACATTTTAATGGACATTTTACAGGGAAGGTCCATGCACTAAGGGAATGATGTCTGTGTATTATGTTAAAGGATGGGAAGGGGAGGGGTTGTGGTTGGTACGGTTGCATTGCATCATATGGGACCTGGGCATGGTGTAAATGGTATATAATAAGGGGTGGAGAACGTGCTGGTTTTGGCTGAGAAGGGGTTAATTCTCCTCACTGTGGGGGTCGGCTACCTTTCCAGATTCCCGCACTCTGCCGCGTGGCACGGGGCTAGGAGGGGCAGGGCCATGGTGGGGGCGGCTGACCCCGACTGGCCAATGGCAGGTTCATTCCATACCATGTGACACCATGACCAGTATATTGAGGGGGGGCAGTTTGCGGCTCAGGTGCGGCACGGCATCGGGTCGGCGGGCAGTGCCCGCTCGATTGGCAGATCCCGTAGTGTTGACTAACCAGGTGGCTTTTGCTAAATGTATATCCTGGTGTTTAAATGTCTCACAACCCCTTGCTCTCAGTGTAAACTTTAACAGTCCATTGTATCATGCAGTTTTCCTGGAGGCTGCTGCATGACAGAGGAGGTGATACACCCACTCAATGCCGTGCTCTTTGGCCCAGGTATTGATGAGGTTCTTATGGAATTCAACCTGCCAGACCTCCCCATATTTCAGTCATCGTCCTCAAACCACAGAGGCTTTACCCGCTTGGCTTGCTTGACTGCAGCGCATGATTCATGTTCATGGATAACCTGTGCAATAGTGTCCATTTTCAAGTCCACCCCTTGATCATGAGCCCACCATGATGGTTGTTTTGATTTTTTTCAGTGGCCTGACTCTTGAGAACGTGAGAATCCACATGACATATGTTTACAACCAGATTCTCTACCCGGGTAGCAATACATCGCGACAATGTGGCAGCCCAGAATGGTTTGCCTCTGTGCTGCCAGTTGCTCTGCTTCCACTGCTGTAACCAGCACCACAGGGCATTTGCCACCATCCAGTAGTCAGTATAGAGATAGAGCACTGGCCACTTTTCCCATTTGGCAATGTCTAAGGCCAGCTGGATGGTGTCCTGGTTTTAGCTGGGATAGAGTTAATTTTCTTCACTGCAGCTGGCATAGTGGTGTGCTTCGGACTTAGAGTGAAAACAGTGTTGAGATAACACACAGCTGTTTTGGCTGTTGCTGGGTAGTGCTTTTACTAGTCAAGGACTTTTCTAGCTTCCCATGCTCTGCCGGGTGCACAAGAAGCCGGGAGTTCCTCTTGTTTGTTTCCTAGACTGCGTGCATTTGTAGACATACACTTGAGCTGATTACTCTTCTGTTTCGCCCCTTGGGAGACAGCTAAGGAACCTTTACCACCACACTGCTTGGCCTGACTTACTCCCCTGTTGGACGTGCTGGCGTGAGTGTTTTTGCAACGGATCCCACCCCCCAAGTCCTTCAGTTTAAAGCCCGCCTCACCAAGTTAGCCAGCCTACTGCTGAAGATTCCCTTACCCCTTTTAGACAGATGGATTCCATCCCTCCCTAGCATGTCGTCATCATTGAAGAACACCCCATTGTCATAAAAGCCAAACCCCTCCCGGTGGCACCAGCCACGTAGCCAGGAGTTGATATACATTATGCGCCTGTTTCTGGCTGCTCCCTTCCCTCGAACTGGCAAAATAGAGGAGAAGATCACTTGGGCGCCAATGTTTTTCACTTGCTTCCCCAGGGCTCAAAAGTCTCCCTTGATTTTACCCAGGTTATGGCTCTCAGTGTCATTCATGCCTATGTGAAATAGTAATAGTGGATAGTAGTCTGTTTTCCTGATGAGTTGTGGCACCCTCTCGGCAACGTCCCAAAGCACAAGGAGACCCCGCAGACCTTGATAGCTGAAACAGAAGTCGACTGACGGGGACCTGGGGCATCTACCCTAGCAGATCCACTGGTTAAAATAAAGCTAGCGAGACAAGAGAGAGAGAGAGAATTCTTAGTAGATACAGGTGCTTCTTTCTCTGTTTTGAATCGAGAACTGATAGCTATAAGTAAAGATTTTCTGAATGTAATAGGAGCTACTGGCCAACAGGAAAGGGCATTCTTTTTGAAGCCGCTCAAATTTAAATTAGGAAAGCGGATTGGAATACACCGATTTCTATATTTACCGAAATCAACCAAGCCATTATTGGGTCGGGATTTATTGGAACAACTGGAAGCAGAAATAGCCTTTAAACAGGGAACCATGGAACTAAAGGCAGACGGGAACCAAATAACTGAAATTTTAAGTTTGGCCCTAATGCACCCTGAAAAGTCCACTGTATCGGTGCCCGAAATTGAAGAGATTATCAGTCAGGTATATCCAGGAGTATGGGCTGCGGGAACCCCAGGGAGGGCGAAGAATGCCATTCCCATAGCAGTAGAACTTAAAGAAGGGATAAGCCCAGCACGACAAAAACAATACCCCTTGAAGTTAGAACAACGGAAGGGAATAGAAGGACCGATTAATAATTTTGTACAGCACGGGCTATTAATAGAATGTGAATCAGAATATAATACCCCTATATTACTGGTAAAAAAGCCGGATGGATCTTATCGGGTAGTACAAGATTTAAGAGAAGTGCACAAAATTATTAAGGACCTACACCCTGTGGCAGCTAATTCTCATACCTTACTTAGTAAATTACGGGATAATCAAGTATGGTTTACGGTAGTGGATTTAAAGGACACATTCATCTGTTTGCCTTTAGCCAAAGAAAGTCAAAATATATTTGCATTTGAATGGGAAAGCCCTACCACTGGTAGGAACACTCAGCTTACCCTGGACAGTGTTACCCCAAGGTTTTAAAAATAGTCCAACAATCTTTGGAGAACTTGAAACGTGGGATCCTCCCTCCAGGGAAGGAGTCCTTTTACAGTATGTGGACGACTTACTAATAGCAACTGAAACAAATCCTGACTGTATACAATGGACTACCAGTTTGTTGAACTTCTGGGGACTAAATGGGTATCAAGTCTCTCAACAGAAAGCTCAGATGGTGCGGCAACAAGTAACCTACCTTGGATATGAAATATCTGGAGGACAAAGGGAACTATGAAGAGAACGAAAAGAAACCATCTGCAGAACCCCCCTCCCTCAGACGGTAAAAGAACTCAGGATCTTTTTGGGAATGTCAGGTTGGTGCCGGTTATGGATTTATAATTATGGAATAATAGGAAGACCTTTGGAAGAACAACCCCACTCGATTAGCCTGGTCCAAAGAAGCTCCAAATGCATTCAAGACACTTACAAAGGAACTAATGAAGGCCCCGGCCCTGGGCCTACCTGATGTGACTAAACCTTTCTGGCTGTTTTCCCATGAAAGACAAGGTATAGCTCTGGGAGTCCTAGCTCAACGGCTAGGACCCTACAGAAGGGCTGTGGCCTATTTTTCTAAACAGCTTGATGAGGTAAGCAAGGGGTGGCCAGGGTGCCTGCGAGCTGTGGCAGCTGTGGTCTTGAATATTCAGGAGGCCCAGAAATTCACCTTAGGTCAAAAGAGCACAGTACTGGTTTCACACACAGTATCACCTGTGTTGGGACAGAAAGGGAATCACTGGCTTTCCCCATCCTGATTCCTACAATACCAGGCCATTTTAATTGGATTGGATGATGTTACTGTTGAAGTAACCAATGTTATGAACCCAGCTTCTTTCCTCAGTGGAGTGACTTCTGAACCGTTAACTCATGATTGCCTTGAAACTATAGAGACTGTGCACTCCAGTAGACCAGATTTGAAAGAACCACCTCTGGAAGATGCACAAGATTCCTGGTTCACGGACGGAAGCAGCTTTGTCCGACGAGGTATTCGAAAGGCCGGATACGCAGTGACAACAGCAAACGAAATAACTGAATCTCAATCACTACCTGCTGGAACATCAGCTCAAAAGGCTGCAATTATCGCCCTGACGAGGCCCCTGGAGCTGGCAAAAGGGAAAAAAAAATAATATATGGACAGATTCCAAATACGCCTTTGGAGTTGTCCATCCTCATGGAGCAATTTGGAAAGAATGAGGGCCACTAACTACACAAGGAAGGCAGATCAAGCACGCTGAGGCAATCCTGCGCTTATTGGAAGCACTCCGATTGCCAACCAAAGTCGCCATCATGCACTGTCGAAGACACCCGAAGGGTAACACTGAACAGGAAAAAGGCAATAGATTGGCTGACTGTGAGGCTAAACAGGCAGCGGTTAGAATGCAAGAACAAGAACAAGGGCAACCAATTGTCATCCTTCTGTCAGCTGCTTGTAGAATGCTTCATCTAGCTCTTCATCCTGGTTGGGAGGTCTATAACAGACTCCTAGCAGGCTATCTGCCTTGTTGGCCTTCCCCCTTATCCTTACCCATAAGCACTCGACCTTATGGGTAGTTATTGGGCAGCAAAACCAGCTCAGGTTGGGTCACTGCTGCACTTGCACTGCTTCTCGTAAGGCTCGTCCTCCATTGGTTCGGGTGGTTCCTGCTATAGTAATTCCTATAACATGCAACTGAAATAATGGATTACAACAATTTAACGGTATATCCATTACAATCTCCACCCCGGTCCCTTTGGACCAGACCATAGGTTTTACCACTGCAATGAACTCCTCCCCTTGCCCCTGCTCTGGTTTGGACTTATCCACAGACTGTAGTCCTTTAGGGTCGTACCTGCTCCAAGTGGAGCCTTATCTGTGAGCCACAGTCTCTTCAGGGGTATACCCACTGTGGCGTAGGCTTAACCAGAGCCACAGTCACTTTGATGTGCACCTATTCCAGTGTGGCCTTCTCCATGGGCCACAATGCCTTCACAGGTGTAGCTGCTCCAGTGTGGCAGATACACAGATACCATGCCCTTATTCTATGGACTGTCCCTGTAAAATGTCACAGATGTCCACAAAACGTCCACTGAGGTCATTTAGCGCATGACGTTCGGGTTCCATCGATTGTAACAGTCTTTCAGGTCAGGGAAGACGGTGTGTTTAGTGTTGGATTGTTGCATACTGAAGTCAGTCCTTGTTCCATCACCGCTGCACTTTGCTCAGTTAAATGAAAGTTCATTCTTAATTAACCTGGGAGATTCCTACTGTGATACCATTGATATGGCATATAGCAACCACAGAAGAGATTAAATACAATATTATATAGCAATTAACATCATACCATTCAGTTCATTGGCTGTTCTCACCCAAAATCAAGTCCCCTTGGGGTACACACTGGACTCCTCCATCCTCCCACATCACCCACCAAGTTCACCCAGGTCCTTCAGTAAAAGCAACTCCATGAATGGGTCTGCCTTGCCCGAGGCAGGAATAACCCAGACTGTTTTCCCCAGCATAATTTTATGTGCACTACAGGGACTTTATCCCCTTCCACAGTGCATAAATGTTCTGGTCGGACAGGGCCAGCTCGATTGGCAGATCCCGTAGTGTTGACTAACCAGGTGGCTTTTGCTAAATGTCTATCCTGGTGTTTAAATGTCCCACAACCCATTGCTCTCAGTGTAGACTTTAACAATCCATTGTATCGTGAAGTTTTCCTGGAGGCTGGTGCATGACAGAGGAGGTGATACACCCACTCAATGCCGTGCACTTTGGCCCAGGTATTGATGAGGTTCTTATGGAAATCAACCTGCCAGGCCTCCCCATATTGATATTTCAGCCATCGTCCTCATACCACAGAGGCTTTACCCGCTTGGCTTGCTTGACTGCAGCCCATGATTCATGTTCATGGATAACCTGTGCAATAGTGTCCATGGTCAAGTCCACCCCTTGATCATGAGCCCACCATGATGGTTGTTTTGATTTTTTTCAGTGTCCTGACTCTTGGGAACGTGAGCATCCACATGACGTACCTTTACAACCAGGTTCTCTACCCGGGCAGCAATACCTTGCGACAATGTGGCAGCCCAGAATGGTTTGCCTCTGTGCTGCCTGTTGCAATTCACTGCATCTGGCATAGTGGTGTGCTTCAGACTTAGAGTGAAAACAATGCTGAGATAACACACAGCTGTTTTGGCTGTTGCTGGGTAGTGCTGGTGTAGGGGAATAGACAGGGATCGGCGACCGGAAGATTACGGGATGTGACGGAAAGATAGACTCCTCCCCATAGGAGTGGCAGGAACAGGAACCGCAAGAGCTATATAAGCGTGCGACGCAGCTAAATAGACGGACATTTTGCATCCATCATATTGATGTCTGTGCATCACTGTCCCCAGGGTGGGTAGAGCCCTGTGTCCCGGAGGTATGCGGCCCAAGATAAGTTCTCCTGTAGAAGCGTACAGCTACAAGTGGTGACCCCGACGTGATTAGCGGGGAGGCTTGGCAAGTTCGCCGGGGGGAAAAGAGAGCTTGGGGCAGGCAGGGGCGGGACGGGGAGCCGCAGGTCGGCGGGCGCTCCATGGATTCAGTCGTAAAGGTACTGAAGGGATTGGGGAAGGAATATGGTACTTCGATATCGAAGACGCCTACCTCAAAGGCCATCCGATGGATGATTACGCAGGGGCTCATACGAAGTCCCGCAGACATATTTAATAAGGATAAGTGGGTGAGGATTAAAGAGGAGTTAGCCGAAAGGGCTATGATGGGAAAAACCCAGTACATACAGCTCTGGGGAAAGATACACCGATTACTATTGAAAGCTCGGGATGATCAGGAGACGTGGCGGCAGGCGCGGCGGTGCCTGCACGGTGCTACAGGCGACAGTAGCCCGGAAAGAGACCCAGGAGGGGCAGTGGGGACGCAGACAGGGGCAAGCATCGCGGGGGATGGGAAAGAAGGGGAGAGTTCGGATGGAGTAGCCTGGCCAGCGACTCAGTCTGAGGCTCCCAAGGAGGTGGATCGGAAAGCGGCGGTGTTCCCTGTTGAGCCAGCAGGGCCTTTAGAGTGCCCCCCCTCCGCATACCCCTGGGATGATTTGGCACGGGCGCGGGAGCCCGCGCGCGGGGAGAGTGACGTGGCAGCGGACGCAGCGGGAGTGACGGAGCGGAAGGAGAAAGATGACCAGCGCCGGAAGCAGCGCCGGCAGCGGCACAGCCCTCTGCCCGACCCTCGAGACTGGCTCCCGGGGCAACCCTTGAGATGGGAGTCGGACGAGGAGGGGGATTGGGTTGCCTGGAGGGGAGGACAGGGGGAGTATAGAACAACTTCGAGTAGCAGCGAATCAGAAATTGGGGGAGAAACCGATGCCCATATGTGGGAAGAGAGAGCAGCTTGCCTGCGGCGCGCAAGAAAGAGGCACAAAACAGCAGAGACTCGGAGGACCAATCAGAAGGAGGGAGGAGAGGGACCGTCAAAAGGGGAGGTCCGGGGCGCTGCAGCTCCGGAGGGGTCCGCCGAGGAAGCGCTGCGGCAGCTGCAGCAGGCTATGCGCGCACTAGGGGAAGTAACTCGGCGGCAGACAGGACTTTTAACGAAGGGTGCACCCCAGCGACAGTCAGTTGAGTTACCTAACTGGCGGCTGATAGCTAGAGATTGTAGCCTCGATGGAGTAAGGCTAGAGATGCCCGGGATCTTCCCTGTCCGACTAGCTCCAGGAGGAGGGGTGGAGTGGACGCCGATAGATGCCAAACTAGTGCGAAGTTTATGGCGAGAAATTAGAGAAAAGGGGCTCGAAGTACCCAAGAATGGTGTAAAGCTTGGAATATTGTATTAAAACACGGCATTGCTTACAATAGCACAGGGCAGGCTATAGTAGAACGCGCTCATCGCACCTTGAAAGCAAAAATAATACAGCTTGGGGAGGGGGAGGGGTATAAGGGAGCTGTACCCATAGCAGCTCAGCAAACTATTTTAATGCGTGCATTATATTCGCTTAATCATTTTATACGCGGGCAGGAGCAAGTTACAGCAGTGGAGAAGCACTTTGGCAAAGCTCAAGCAGGCGAGCGCTATCCGCAGGTACGAGTAAGGTTCCCAGGCAGTGGTCAATGGGAGAGAGGATGGAAACTGAGATGCCTGGGGAGGGGCTACGCCGCGGTTGAGAATGAAGGGCGCATAGAATGGGTGCCTGCAAAGTGTGTGAAAGCAGAACTGTGCAAGGATGTACAATGAATAATCCCTTTCTGAGTTGTCTCTTTGCAGGGTCTGCTGACATGGATCCTCATGCTAGCCGTACCATTGGGAAAAGAAATGAGCTCCTTGACAAGATCGCAAGCAATATTGCAACGAGAGCGACACTGGAAAGGGCAGCAAAAGAGAGATATGAACTGGAACTGGATAGTAGTAATTGGGGGGATCTTGTTGTGTGTAGTAATCATGGTTACTTGTGGGCTACCATTGTTATGCTGTGTTATAAGACAAATCAAAGAGCGCCTGCGAGCGTTACATGAATATAGACCTGACTGCAATATGTATCCGCTTACGCAAGCAGCTTTGTAGAATTTTAGTAGCATGGGGAGGGGGAGATGTAGGGGAATAGACAGGGATCGGCGACCGGAAGATTACGGGATGTGACGGAAAGATAGACTCCTCCCCATAGGAGTGGCAGGAACAGGAACGCAAGAGCTATATAAGCGTGTGACGCAGCTAAATAGACGGACATTTTGCATCCATCATATTGATGTCTGTGCATCACTGTCCCCAGGGTGGGTAGAGCCCTGTGTCCCGGAGATATGCGGCCCAAGATAAGTTCTCCCGTAGAAGAGTACAGCTACATGCTGGTACTAGTCAAGGACTTTTCTAGCTTCCCATGCTCTGCCGGGTGCACAAGAAGCCGGGAGGGGAGGAGGCACAGCTAAGGGAGCGGATTCAAACTGACCAAAGGGATATAGCATATGATGTGTCGTCATGCCCAGTACGTTAACTGGGAGGGGATGGCCGGGGGAGTGTGGCAGCAATCGCGGCTCAGGGACAGGCAGTGTCGGTCGGCGGGTGGTGAGCGGTTGTATCATTTGTGTTTCTGTTTGATTTTTTTCTCCTTTTCCATTTTATTATATTATCATTATTGTCATTATTGTCATTCGAGAAGTCACGGAGAACGGGGGATGTCCCAGAGAACTGGAGGAAGGCAAATGTTACCCCTATCTACAAGAAGGCATTGAGGGAGGGTACAGGTACCTATAGGCCCATCAGCCTTACTTCAATCCCTGGGAACGTTATGGAACGAATCCTCCTGGGGGCCATCACCAGTCAAATGAAGCACGTGATTGGGAAAAGCCAACATGGCTTCACTAAAGGCAGATCATGCTTGACAAACCTGGTGGCCTTCCTTGACAAAGTGACTTGCCTGGTTGACATGGGGCGGGCAGTGGACATTGTCTACCTAGACTTCCCCAAGGCCTTTGATACGGTCCCCTGCAGTCTCCTGCTGGAGAAATTAATGCATTATAGCCTAGACAAGTGGTCTGTGCAGTGGGTGGGGAACTGGCTGACAGGCCACACCCAAAGGGTGGTGATAAATAGCTCCTTTTCCAAGTGGCAACCTGTCACTAGTGGAGTCCCCCAGGGATCAATATTGGGCCCAATGTCATTCAACATCTTCATAAGTGATTTGGATAATGGGATCAAGTGTAGCCTGATGAAGTTTGCAGATGACACCAAATCGAGTGGGGAAGTAGACACTCCAGAAGGGAGAGCTGCTCTGCAGAAAGATCTGGATAGGCTGGAAGAGTGGGCCAGCAAGAACCTTATGAAGCTCAACAAGGACAAGTGTAAGGTCATGCACCTGGGAAAACATAATCCGGGAGTGCAGTACATACTGGGATCCACCTGGCTGGAGAGCAGCTCTGTGGAAAGGGACCTGGGGTTCCTGGTGGACAGAAAGCTCAACATGAGTGAACAGTGTGCTGCTGCAGCCAAGGCGCCCAACAGGATGCTGGGTTTCATCAAAAAGGGCATTGCCAGCAGAGAGAAAGAAGTCATCATCCCGCTCTACTCAGCGCTTGTCAGGCCACACCTGGAGTACTGTGTACAGTTCTGGTCCCCTCTATACAAAAAGGATGTGGCCAGGCTGGAAGGGGTCCAGAGAAGGGCCACCAAGATGATCAAAGGACTGGGAAGCCTGCCATATGAGGATAGGCTGGGAGAGCTGGGTTTGTTCAGCCTTGAGAAAAGGAGGCTTAGAGGGGATCTCATCACCATGTACCAGTACTTAAGGGGTAGCTACAAAGAAGATGGAGACTCCCTTTTACATGGAGTCCCATGGAGAGGACAAGGGGGAATGGACACAAGTTGCTCTTGGGGAGATTCCGATTGGACACAAGAGGAAAAATTTTCACAGTGAGGACAGTCAACCATTGGAATAATCTCCCCAGGGAAGTGGTTGACTCGGCCACATTGCACACCTTTAAGAGTCGTCTGGACAGGGTGCTGGGCCATCTTGTCTGTGCTCTTCCCAGAAAGGTTAGACTAGATGATCCCTGAGGTCCCTTCCAACCTGTGATTCTGTGATTATTATCATAATCAATATTATTATAAGTATTATTGTATTGTAACTATTAAACTGCGCTTATCACAACCCACAAGTTCTTTTGCTCTTCCGATTCTCTCCCTCATCCCACAGGGGTGGGGGGAGTGAGCGAGCAGCTGCGTGCTGTTCAGTTGCCGACTGAGGCTGAACCACGATAGTCCATGTTGGCACCCAACGTGGGGCACAAAGGGTTTGAGATAATAACAGTTGCTGGTCACAGCACTGATTCATCTGTTCTTAATATTAGTTTGTCCAATCTACCACGCTGATTTTGAAGTACAGGTTAAAAATTGCTGTTGGTTTTTGTAGTTTGCCGTGCTCTGCAGCGATTAGAGAGGTTTTGCCTAGGAGATTTGTTATTAAAACACTGGCCTTGAGTGTTATCAGTTACTTGGGTCTTGCATGGAAGCTGTTACTGTACTTCGGGTACCACCTCATGGAGACAATTAGGAATTATACCTCTTCCTCTGAGAGGTGTTTTTATGGAGGAAATACAGAACGGCACCTTAGCTACCATCTTCTATAATGCCTCCTCCTTCATTACAACAACTTTTCAGTATCTTGAACATCCTTGGGTAGTTAAGAGATACCTGTTGGTATTGCTTGGCAGACCGTTTCAGTTCTGTCTAAGGTTAGTAAGCAAGTTAAGAATATCATCCTGAGATCTGCCCCAAGGATCGATAGCTATGCGTGGCAGGTTATGCGGGATAGTATGGGCAAATGCCTAAGACAATGGGCACCCCCAGTGTTGTGGGACTTCACCCCTGAACAAGTGCAGAATCCTGAAAAATGAGTAGAATATTTGGAGGATGTATGTTGTCACCCTAGCAATTCCAGAGAGATACAAATCACTGCAATGTGCTGGGGCCTGGCCCATGCCTATCGAGCCCTCTTTAACACTCTTCAGTACCCCCAAGGGGAAGAGAAGGCCTCTGAAACTAAAAAGACCAAGACAAGGAAAGCAACATGCAGTGCGGCCACTCAAGCCCCCACGACAGGCACTGCAGCTACTCCAACCCCGGTGACAAGCGTTGCAGCTAAATCAGAGGACCAACCCGTGCCAAAAGTAGGTCGCCCCTATACTCAAGAAGATAGCTTGGAAGAGAAATTCAACTCGTTTAGAAAGAGATGATGAAGAACCAGGGCCATCACAAGAAGAGGAGGAGGAAGGGGAACAATGTGTAGAAGAAACAGAAACTACCCAGCCCCCATCCTTGAGTGAGTTGCGGGATATACAGAAATATTTCGGGCATTGTTTACGTGAGCACATTATCACCTGGCTGCTCCGATGGTGGGATAATGGGGCCAGCAGTCTGGAATTAAAGGAGAAGGAAGCCAAACAACTGGGATCCCTTTCTAGGGAAGGGGGCATTGACAAAGCAATTGGAAAAGGGACACAAGCGCTCAGCCTCGGGAGGTGATTCCTGTCCAGTGTGAGAGAAAGGAATCCCTTCAAGGAAGATATTGTATATCGCCTAGAAAAATGGATGACTATGGAGAAAGGTATCCAGTACCTGAGGGAACTAGCCATGCTTGAGGTGATTTATGGTGACCTGGATGATCAACAGTCATCCAACGATCCAGATGTAGCTGAGTGCACACAACCCATGTGATGGAAGTTTATACAGAGGGCGCCATCGACGCATGGTAACTCACTGGCAGTAATGTCCTGGAAAGATGATGAGACACCAATGGTGGCTGAGTTGATTGATAAACTCCGGGAGTATGAAGGAAATCTCTCTTCCTCGCTCGTCTCTGCTGTTGAGAAACTGTCCCAGGAGTTCAGCACATCAAAGAAGCTATGTCCTACTCCCCACCAGGATGGACCTGTATCTCAGCCATTAGGAGTAAGTGTACCTTTGCTCAAGAGAAAGGATACACATGATGGGGCATGCTATGGTTTTACCTGTGTGACGACGGAGAGGACATGATGAGGTGGGATAGAAAACCTACTTCGACGCTAGAGGCATGGGTATGTAAGCTGCAAGGGAAAACAATCACTCAGGGGAGTTTCTCTGGGAGAACTGGTGCTCCAGTTTCCAGTAAGCAATTCCCCAGACAAAGGAGCAGAAGCGCTGATTTTCTTTCTGATTTTAATAGAGACATTTGTGATTCACATTTACAGGAAGCGAGTGATGAATACTATGATCAGAAATAGAGGGGCCCTACCTCCAGCCAGGTGGAGGAAAGGGACAACCGGCTTTACTGGACTGTGTGGATCTGATGGCCTGGCACATCAGACCCACAGGAGTATAAAGCTTTAGTGGGTACTGGTACAGAGTGGTGCACAGCGTACCCTTATCAAACTATATAGGGGCAGAACACATCTGTATTTCTGGAGTGACAGGGGGATCCCAGGAGCTAACTGTATTGGAGGCCAAAGTGAACTTAACTGGGAAAGAGTGGGAAAAGCACCCCATCATGACTGGCCCGAGGCTCCGTGCTTCCTTGGCATAGACTACCTCTGGAGAGGGTATTTCATGGACCCAAAAAGGTAAAAGTGGGGTTTTGGTAGAGCTGCCTTGGAGCACACACCACCCCACCCCACAAAATTGCACACCAACTGCCCCAGTTAGTATAGTCATCATGGTGTCACATGGTGTGGAATGAACATCCCATTGGCCAGTCAGGGTCAGCCCCCTGGCTCTGCCCCACCCCTCTCAGCCTATTGCCAACGTGGCATAGCACAGGAACCTGGAAAGGACCCTGACCACTACAGGCACTACAGTGAAGAGTATTAATCCCTCTTCAGCCAAAACCCGCACAGATGCTGAGGACGGTTCTCACTCATCCAGGAATCACTTGGTGAAAGAAAGATATATCTCCATTCCTGGAAGTATGTGGATCATTTACACAGGCTAATGAGAAAAACAGGTCAGTGTGGATGAATATAAATTATTTTCCTAGAGAGTAAGGGTCTAACCAAAGGGGACTGACTTAGAAACAACAATCGTGAAGTTACTGATCAACTGGAATATCATAAAAAAGGATTAGTAAAACTGCATAAATCAGCGAAGCAAAATGCATCAGAAAAATAAAACTCAAAACTGTATGAAAGGGTTTTTATCTCTTTGGCTACTTTTATTCAGCATTCTGACAAACACTGCTTGTAAATGTGCTGCGCTCTGATCCCTAGGCAGTCTCTAAACCAGCCATGTCATGGAATGAGACATGTTTTTCACTCAAACCTAAGAACTTAATTTCTTCAAATGTCTTGAGTGACACCATGTGCCACTATCCTGGAAGTGAAGCCCTCCCTGGGGAGTTGCTTCTTTCTTTCAGCATGCTGAAGCGGGGGCCATGAAAGAATTTCCTTTAGCACCATCCCTTCAACATCCTTTGCCTCCTTTGACCTATACAAAAGCCAAATTCTAGTCTCCTCCCTGTGCTAAGTTAACTTGCATAGTTTTGCTGTAGTTGTGTTTCTGTTTTTTCTTTGCTGGGCTTTTGGCTGACTGATGGTTGCTTGGCTTTGGAAGACAGGAGAGAAGATCTGGCTCAAGAATCCCTGTTCCGACATTATCTGTGAGGAAGCTTCTGGAGTTGGAAGCTTTAAATAGGTTTCTGCAAAAGCGATTACCTGAGACTTGCATATGGAGTTGCAGAAGAGAGGACGCTAAACTGCAACGCTTAATACTGAACTTGGGGCAAATGAGTATTTCTTTTAAGGCCAACGTGACAGTTCAGACTCTTGCATATATGTATATCAGTAAATACCTGGGCTAAAGAAACATATCTCCACATACAGAAATGGAACAAACAAGCAAAAATAATACAAAGTAAGGCTACTGCATCATCCAGTGTACTTCCCACATTTGTTTTAATAATCATAGTTTGATTTCAATAACACTTACTATGCAAACTAACATACTCATTATTGTATTCCATGAATCAAGGAAATGTGTTGCTAAAGAAATGCCAAGAGGTTGATCTGTGACTAGAAGAGACCACATGGAGAGCATCCTGCGTTTGCTAGCACGTATCCTATGGGGAATAAGGCAGAGTCTATACCATGGCAGCCTCGTAATAGATATTCCTGCTTCTTCAGGGCATGATCCACATACTTCCAGTAATGGTGATATATATTTCTTTCACCAAGTGATTCCTGGATCAGCGAGAACTGTCCTCAGCACCATTGTTATTATCCTGGTTGAGCATCTGGTTCTTTTGCGTGTGCTGCCTTTAGGAAGGAAATGATGTCTTTACAGTCCTCCTGCTCTCATACTTGCATGGCTCTCATTCCTGTTGCCTATATTTAAAGGTGCACTTGCAAATGGTGGTGGTTGTGGCTTGGGGAGTGATGTGGTTGGTCGGTCAGTCGGTCGTGAGTTTCTGTGTCATGTGGTGTTTGCTTTGGTTGTTCATTCCCCCTTCTCCCTGTTCTGGGTTTTGTGGCTCCTGGATAGAAGATAGAGAAGCCCAGGGTGATCTGCAGCAACCCCAGCCTCTGGAGGCAACTCTGGTCTGGTGTGAAAGAAAGGTTTCCCTTCAAGGCAGATGTTATATATCGCTCAGGAAAATCGGCCGCCATGGAGAAAGGTATCCAGTACCTGAGGGAAGTAGCTGTGCCTGAGGTGATTTATGGTGACTTGGATGATCTACAGTCATCCAAAGATCGTGATGAAGCCCACTGCACACAACCCATGTGGCGGATGTTTGTATGGCGCACAGCATGTACTCTTATTGGCATAACTGGCCTGAAAAGATGAAGAGGCACCAATGGTGGGGGATTTGATTGACAGACTCTGGGATTTTGAAGCATGTGTCTCATCCTCATCTCATCTTGGCTGTGGAGAAACTGTCCCAGGAGGTCCAGCAACTCAAAGAAGCTACGTCCTAGTCCCCACCTGTATGGACCAGTATCTCAGCCATTAGGAGTAAGTGTCCCTTTGCTCAAGAGAGAGGATACACACCAGATGCCACTCTATGGTTTTACCTGCGTGACACTGGTATGTGAGCTGCAAGGAAAAACAATCACTCTGGGGGGTTTGTACAGGAAAGATGCTCTTCCAGTTTCCAGTGAGCAGTTCCCCAGAAAGAAGAGTGGGAGCACTGATTTTATGTTTGACCTGAACAGGGTGAATTTTGATTAGCATTTACAAGAAGTGAGTAGCAAATACTATGATCAGGAATAGAGGGGCCCTGCCTCCAGCCAGGTGGAGGAAAGGGACAACAGGCTTTACTGGACTGTGTGGATCCGATGGCCTGGCACATCAGACCCACAGGAGTATAAAGCTTTAGCGGACACCAGTGCACAGTACATCGTAATGCCATCAAGCTATATAGGGACAGAACCCATTAGCATTGCTGGAGTGACAGGGGGATCCCAGGAGCTAACTGTATTGGAGGCCGAAGTGAGCCTAACTGGTAATGAGTGGGAAAAGCACCCCATCATGACTGTCCCAGAGGCTCCATGCATCCTTGGCATACACATCCCCAGGAGAGGGTATTTCAAGGCCCTAAAAAGGTACAGGTGGGCTCTTGGTATAGCTGCCTTGGAGATGGAAGAAATGGAACACCTGTTTGCTTTGCCTGGCCTTTCAAAGTATCCTTCTGTTGTGGGGTTGATGAAGGTCAAAGAACAACAGGTGCTGATTGCCACGGCAACGGTGCACTGGTGGCAATATTGCACCAACCCGAAGCTCCCTGATTCCCCTCCATGAGCTCATTCCTCAACTGGAGAGTGAAGGAGTGGTCAGGAAGACCCACTAAACCTTTAACAGTCCCATATGGCCAGTGCGGAGGTGTAATGGAGAGTGGAGAGTAACAGTAGTCTATCATGGCCTGCATGAAGTCACGCCGCCACTGAGTACTGCTGTGCCAGACATGCTAGAACATCAATAAAAACTGGACTCAAAGGCAGCCAAGTTGTATGCCACAACTGATATTGTTAATGCATTCTTCTCAATCCCTCTGGCAGCAGCGTGCAGTCCACAGTTTGCTTTTACTTGGAGGGGTGTCCAGTACACCTGGAATCGACTGGCCCAGGGATGCAAACACAGCCCTACCACCTGCCATGGACTGATTCAGACTGCACCCGAACAGGGTGGATCTCCGGAACACTTACAATATATTGATGACATTGTTGTATGGGGCAACACAGAAGAAGACATGTTTGAGAAAGGGAAGGAAATAGTCCAAAGGCTTCTGAAGGCCGGTTTTCCCATAAAACAAAGTAAGGTCAAGGGACCCACAGAAGAGGTCCCGTTCTTAGGGGTGAAACAGTAAGATGGATGTTGTCAGATTGCAATGGATGTGATCAACAAAATAGCAGCCATGTCTCCACCAACTAGCAAAAAAGAAACACAATAGTTTTTGGGTGTTGTAGGTTTTTGGAGAATGCATATTCCAGATTACAGTCTGATCGTAAGCCCTGTCTATGAAGTGACCTGGTAGAAGAATGATTTCAAATGGGGCCGTGAGCAATGACAAGCCTTTCAACAAATTAAACAGCGAATGGTTCATGCGGTAGGCCTTGGGCCAGTCCGGGCAGAACAAGTTATAAAAATTTGCTCTAAACTGAAGCCAAGGAGAATGGTCCTACCTGGAGCCTCTGGCAGAAAGCACCAGGGGAGATTAGAGGTTGACCCCTAGGGTTTTGGAGTTGAGGATACAGAGGGTCTGAAGCGTACTCTACTCCAACTGAAAAAGAGATATTGGCAGCATATAAAGGGGTTTGAGCTCCTTCAGAAGTGGTTGGTAGTGAAGCATAGCTCCTCCTGGTACCCCAACTTCTGGTGGTGGGCTGGATGTTCAAAGGAAAGATTCCCCTCTACACATCATGCACCTGATGTTACATGGAGCAATGTGTTGCACTGATCACCCAGAGGGCTCGGATAGGAAAATCCAGATAGCCAGGAATGTTGGAAGTGATCATGGACTGGCCAGAAGGCAAAGCTTTTGGATTATCACCAGAGGAGCAGGTGACATGTGCTGAAGAAGCCCCACTGTATAACAAACTGCCAAAAAAAAAAGAGAAGCAATATGCTCTGTTCACTGATGGGTCCTGTCACTTTGTGGGAAACCACCGGAGATTGGAAGGCTGCTCTATGGAGTCCTCTACGACAAGTCGGAGAAACTGCTGAAGGAGAAGATGAATCGTGCCAGTTTGCAGAGGTAAAGGCCGTCCAGCTGCCCTTAGACATCGCTGAACGGGAAAAGTGGTATGGGGGATGATGGCTGAAATACAACTATGGGCAGGCTTGGCAGATTGACTATATCACACTCCCACAAACCCACCAAGGCAAGCGCCGTGTGTTTACAAGGGTGGAAGCAACCACCGTCTGGCTAGAAACATATCCTGTCACCATGCCACCACCCAGAACACTATCCTGGGCCTGGAAAAAAAAGTCCTGTGGTGACATGACACCCCAGAGAGAACTGAGTCACACAATGGGACTCATTAATTAAGAATGAACTTTGATTAAACTGAGCAAAGTGCAGCGGTGATGGAACAAGGACTGACTTCAGTATGCAACAATCCAACACCAAACACACCATCTTCCCTGACCTGAAAGACTGTTACGATCGATGGAACTGAATGCCATGCACTAAATGACCTCAGTGGACGTTTTGTGGACATCTCTGACATTTTACAGGGACAGTCCATAGAGTAAGGGCATGGTATCTGTGTATCTGCCATGCTGGAGCAGCTACACCTGCAAAGGCATTGTGGCCCATGGAGAAGGCCACACTGGAATAGGTGCACATCAAAGTGACTGTGGCTCTGGTTAAGCCTACACCACAGCGGGTATACCCCTGAAGAGACTGTGGCTCACAGATAAGGCTCCACTTGGAGCAGGTACTCCCCTAAGGGACTGCAGTCTGTGGATAAGTCCAAGCTGGATCGGGGCAAGGGGAGGAGTTCATTGCAATGGTAAAACCTATGATCTGGTCCAAAGGGACCGGGGTGGAGATTGTAATGGATATACCGTTAAATTGTTGTAACCCATTATTTCAGTTGCATGTTATAGGAATTACTATAGCAGGAACCACCCGAACCAATGGAGGACGAGCCTTATGAGAAGCAGTGCAAGTGCAGCAGTGACCCGACCTGAGCTAGTTTTGCTGGTTTTGCTGCCCAATAACTACCCGTAAGGTCGAGTGCTTATGGGTAAGGATAAGGGGGAAGGCCAACAAGGCAGATAGCCTGCTAGGAGTCTGTTATAGATCACCCAACCAGGATGAAGAGCTAGATGAAGCGTTCTACAGGCAGCTGGCAGAAGTATGACAGTCGGTTGCCCTTGTTCTAGTGGGGGACTTCAATTTACCAGATGTCTGCAGGGAACACAACACAGCAGAGAAGAAACAGTCTAGGAGGTTCCTGGAGTGTGTGGAAGATAACTTCCTGACACAGCTGGTGAGCCTACCAGGGGAGGTGCTTCATTTGACCTGCTGTTGATGCTGTGAAAAGCCAAAATCAGGACTCAATAGTCTGAGTGACTACTAAGCAGGTGCACCCAGCAGAGCATGGGAAGCTAAAAAGTCCTAGACCAGTACAAGCACTACCCAGCAACAACCAAAACATCGGTGTGTTATCGACACTGTTTTCATACTAAGTCCAAACCACAGCACTAAGCCGGCAGCAGTGAAGAAAATTAACTCTATCCCAGCTAAAACCATGACAGCTGGTAAGTGAGCCTACCAGGGGAGGTGCCTCACTTGATCTGCTGTTAATGCTGTGAAAAGCCAAAATCAGGACTTAATAATCTGAATGACTGCTAAGCAGGTATTCTTTATTGCAGCGCTGGACGCACAGGGGATTGCTCCTCCTAATGTGCATCCCGCAAGTCATGATGGACAAAGCTTATATTGCTCAGTTACGTACATCTGCATTAGATTTCCTGGAACTAATCATAACACTTGCATCTTAATTGCCCATGCGTTTTAAGTCCCTTCTTCCACATATGGTCATGAGTTGGCCCATCGAGTAATGTTGTCACAGTGTATTGCAAGGTGTGTTGGCTTCAACTGGTGTTCTGACTCTCATCTAGATGGAGGTGTCCTTAGGTCCTTTTGCCTTGGTTTGGACTGGCACCTGCTGCTAGGTTGTTTGCATCCCTCCAGGACGTTCCCCATCAGGCTTGCGAAGATTACGTCCTTGAGTGCATTCTTGCCTGAGGCCCCTTACAAGAGTGGCAGTCGTGAGGCTGTTGCGGGTTTGTCCTGGGTGCTTCTGAGTGGAACCTCAGGGGTCATGAGGTGGTTTCCAGACAGGAGTTTGGTAGTTCTGCAGTGGCCTTATCTTTATGTCTCTGTACACCTGCGTCGCAAATTTGGTTTCGGCGCTTCTTGTCTTGAAGCCTTTCTGACTCCCCCAAAGCAACAAGTTTTAGTCACAACAGCTCTAACTCTATCAAGCCCTCCTTTTCTTTTTGAGGACTTGTAGCTTACCTGCTACAGTCCTCGATATAAGAATTTACTAAGTCTCAAACGGAGACTATTATAGAAGTGTTTTACGTTTGCTTGCAAATTTCATAATAATTCATCCTTTTCAAGGGCCCGAGTAAAATATTTCCCTGTTTCCACTTGGTGTCTAATCTTATTTCTTTTCCAGTTACCGTATGTTTCAGTTGAATTTTGACAACACCAAAGAAAAACTCTAAGAGACACACAAGCAAACATTCCTAAAACCATTTGCGTAACCAATCCAATGAATAATTGCTTTAATCCTCTTAGATTAGGAAGCCAAGAAGTCGGTTTATCCCACAAATCTCAAAACCCTAAAGAAGTGTCATCTAGAGATACGTCATGGAATATTTATGTTTTTTTCCCAAAGTGCATTCAGATCTGCTTCTATCTGCTTGTCTTTATTGATATATGCACAGCAGCTGGTCTTAATGATCATGCATACGCCCCCTTCTTTGTCAGTCAATAAATCTAATGCCATTTGATTTTGCAACACATCTTTACTAAGGGATGATACCTCTCTCCGCAAATTCTTTATAGTCTTGAATCTTGATTGCGGTGACGGTGGTCAGCAACACCGCGTAAGGTCCATTCCACTTCTCTCCCAGCAGATTACCTGAAAAATTCTTAACATAAACCCAATCTCCAGGGCTAAATGGGTGGATCGGATGATCTAACCCTTTGGCCCTGGTCCCCCAAACACTTTTATTAATCTTTTCCAATTGTTTTCCTAAGGATATAACATAGTTTCGTAAGTAATGATCTCCCAACCGGTTCAAATCCTCCCCTTGGTACTTAGCCTGATATGGTCTTCCATATATTATCTCAAAAGGGCTCAAATTTTCTTTAGCCCTAGGTTTTACACATATTCAAAGTAGTGCAATAGGTAGTGCTTGGTACCAATAGAGGCTTGCTTCCTGGCCTATCTTTGCTATTTGTTGTTTTATCATGTGAGTCACTTTTTCCACTTGTCCGCTGGCTTGTGGTCTGTAAGGTGTATGTAATTGCCAATTGATTCCCAATAGCTTGCTGACCTGCTGCACCACTACTGCACAAAAATGTGTACCCTTGTCTGATGAAATTATTGTTGGTACCCCAAATCGGGGTATTATTTCATTTAACAGTACCTTAGTAACCTCCCTCGCCTCATTTGTTCTACAAGAAAACGCTTCTGGCCATCCAGAAAAGGTGTCTGTGAGTACCAACAGGTATCTATACCCTCCTTTTCTTGGAAGTTCCGAGAAATCAATTTGCCAATGATCCCCCGGTATAGTTCCCTTCACAATATTCCCCAGTTGTACCCGGTTGCCTGCATTAGGATTATTTTTCAAGCATATTTCACATTGCTGAGTCACCTGCGAGAGTGTAGTATATAAATTTCTCCCTATTAATTTCTTATTTAAAAACTTATACAGGGAGTCTGCCCCTCAATGTGTTCTATTATGTTCCTCTTTAACAGTTCCCCATATCTGTTTGGCAGGAATTATAATTCGGCCATCATTCGAACGGGCCCATCCTTTGGAGGGAACCAGCCCTCCCATTTATTCTATTAATTCTTTGTTGGCCTTAGGACAGTCAATATTTTCTTGGTCACCTAGACTCTTACTTCTATTACCTGGAATTAAGGCTAAAGTCTCTTGCATTCTAACCGCTGCCTGTTTAGACTCACAGTCAGCCAATCTATTGCCTTTTTCCTGTTCAGTGTTACCCTTCGGGTGTCCTCGACAGTGCATGATGGCGACTTTGGTCGGCAATCAGACTGCTTCCAATAAGCGCAGGATTGCCTCAGCGTGCTTAATCTGCCTTCCTTGTGTAGTTAGTGGCCCTCATTCTTTCCAAATTGCTCCATGAGGATGGACAACTCCAAAGGCGTATTTGGAATCTGTCCATATATTTATTTTTTTTCCCTTTTGCCAGCTCCAGGGGCCTCGTCAGGGCGATAATTGCAGCCTTTTGAGCTGATGTTCCAGCAGGTAGTGATTGAGATTCAGTTATTTCGTTTGCTGTTGTCACTGCATATCCAGCGTTTCGAATACCTCGTCGGACAAAGCTGCTTCCGTCCGTGAACCAGGAATCTTGTGCATCTTCCAGAGGTGGTTCTTTCAAATCTGGTCTACTGGAGTGCACAGTCTCTATAGTTTCAAGGCAATCATGAGTTAACGGTTCAGAAGTCACTCCACTGAGGGAAGAAGCTGGGTTCATAACATTGGTTACTTCAAAAGTAACATCATCCGATCCAATTAAAATGGCCTGGTATTGTAGAAAACGGGATGGGGAAAGCCAGTGATTCCCTTTCTGTCCCAACACAGGTGATACTGTGTGTGAAACCAGTACTGTGCTCTTTTGACCTAAGGTGAATTTCCAGGCCTCCTGAATATTCAAGACCACAGCCGCCACAGCTCGCAGGCACCCTGGCCACCCCTTGCTTACTTCGTCAAGCTGTTTAGAAAAATAGGCCACAGCCCTTCTGTAGGGTCCTAGCCGTTGAGCTAGGACTCCCAGAGCTATACCTTGTCTTTCATGGGAAAACAGCCAGAAAGGTTTAGTCACATCAGGTAGGCCCAGGGCCGGGGCCTTCATTAGTTCCTTTGTAAGTGTCTTGAATGCATTTGGAGCTTCTTTGGACCAGGCTAATTGAGTGGGGTTGTTCTTCCAAAGTTCGTACAAAGGTCTTCCTATTATTCCATAATTATAAATCCATAACCGGCACCAACCTGACATTCCCAAAAAGATCCTGAGTTCTTTTACCGTCTGAGGGAGGGGGGTTCTGCAGATGGTTTCTTTTCGTTCTCTTCATAGTTTCCGTTGTCCTCCAGATATTTCATATCCAAGGTAGGTTACTTGTTGCCGCACCATCTGAGCTTTCTGTTGAGAGACTCGATACCCATTTAGTCCCCAGAAGTTCAACAAACTGGTAGTCCATTGTATACAGTCAGGTTTTGTTTCAGTTGCTATTAGTAAGTCGTCCACATACTGTAAAAGGACTCCTTCCCTGGAGGGAGGATCCCATGTTTCAAGTTCTCCAAAGATTGTTGGACTATTTTTAAAACCTTGGGGTAACACTGTCCAGGGTAAGCTGAGTTTTCCTACCAGTGGTAGGGCTTTCCCATTCAAATGCAAATATATTTTGACTTTCTTTGGCTAAAGGCAAACAGATGAATGTGTCCTTTAAATCCACTACTGTAAACCATACTTGATTATCCCGTAATTTACTAAGTAAGGTATGAGAATTAGCTGCCACAGGGTGTAGGTCCTTAATAATTTTGTGCACTTCTCTTAAATCTTGTACTACCCGATAAGTTCCATCCGGCTTTTTTACCAGTAATATAGGGGTATTATATTCTGGTTCACATCCTATTAATAGCCCGTGCTGTACAAAATTATTGATCGGTCCTTCTATTCCCTTCCGGTTTTCTAACTTCAAGGGGTATTGTTTTTGTCGTGCTGGGCTTATCCCTTCTTTAAGTTCTACTGCTATGGGAATGGCATTCTTCGCCCTCCCTGGGGTTCCTGCAGCCCATACTCCTGGATATACCTGACTGATAATCTCTTCAATTTCGGGCACCGATACAGTGGAATTTTCAGGGTGCATTAGGGCCAAACTTAAAATTTCAGTTATTTGGTTCCTGTCTGCCTTTAGTTCCATGGTTCCCTGTTTAAAGGCTATTTCTGCTTCCAGTTGTTCCAATAAATCCCGACCCAATAATGGCTTGGTTGATTTTGGTAAATATAGAAATCGGTGTATTCCAATCCGCTTTCCTAATTTAAATTTGAGCGGCTTCAAAAAGAATGCCTTTTCCTGTTGGCCAGTAGCTCCTATTACATTCAGAAAATCTTTACTTATAGTTATCAGTTCTGGATTCAAAACAGAGAAAGAAGCACCTGTATCTACTAAGAATTCTACCTCTCTCTCTTGTCTCGCTAGCTTTATTTTAACCAGTGGATCTGCTAGGGTAGATGCCCCAGGTCCCCGTCAGTCGACTTCTGTTTCAGCTATCAAGGTCTGCGGGGTCTCCTTGGGCATTGGGATGTTGCCGAGAGGGTGCCACAACTCATCAGGAAAACAGACTACTATCCACTATTACTATTTCACATAGGCATGAATGACACTGAGAGCCGTAACCTGGGTAAAATCAAGGGAGACTTTTGAGCCCTGGGGAAGCAAGTGAAAAACATTGGCGCCCAAGTGATCTTCTCCTCTATTTTGCCAGTTCGAGGGAAGGGAGCAGCCAGAAACAGGCGCATAATGTATATCAACTCCTGGCTACGTGGCTGGTGCCATCGGGAGGGGTTTGGCTTTTATGACAATGGGGTGTTCTTCAATGATGACGACATGCTAGGGAGGGATGGAATCCATCTGTCTAAAAGGGGTAAGGGAATCTTCAGCAGTAGGCTGGCTAACTTGGTGAGGCGGGCTTTAAACTGAAGGACTTGCGGGGTGGGATCCGTTGCGAAAACACTCACGCCAGCACGTCCAACGGGGGAGTAAGTCAGGCCAAGCAGTGTGGTGGTAAAGGTTTCTTAGCTGTCTCCCAAGGGGCGAAACAGAAGAGTAATCAGCTCAAGTGTATGTCTACAAATGCACGCAGTCTAGGAAACAAACAGGACGAACTGGTGCTCTGTGCCCACTCAGAAGGGTATGACATCATAGGAGTAACTGAAACATGGTGGGACAACTCAACTGACTGGGGGATCGCAATGGACGGTTACAGGCTCTTTCGTAAGGACAGGCAGGGTAGAAGAGGTGGAGGAGTTGCACTCTACATCAAGGAGCACCTTGAATGTATCTAAGTCAACTGTGGTGATTGCGACTGCTCTATCGAATGCCTCTGGGTTAAAGTGAAAGGGGTCATCTCCAAGCAGGACCTCACAGTGGGCATCTGCTACCGACCTCCTAACCACGATGACGAAGCCGACGAAGCAATATTTGGGGCACTAAAGCAAGCTTCTGGCCAACAGAACCTGGTCCTGATGGGTGACTTCAACTACCCAGACATCTGCTGGAAGAACAATACGGCAGCTCGCATGTCATCCACCAAGTTCCTGCAATGTAGAGAGGACTGTTTCCTGATACAAATGTTAGATGTGCCAACCAGGAATGAGGCACTGCTGGACTTGCTATTCACAAACCGAGAAAGCCTGCTTTGTAATATCTCGGTTAGTGATAGCCTTGGCTGCAGTGACCACAATATTGTGGAGTTCGGGATCCTGCTGAGCGTGCTGAAGGTCACCCCTAAGACAAGGGTTCTGGATTTTAGGAGAGCAAACTTCAGTTCACTCAGGGCTCAGTTGGGAGGGATTCGATGGGAAGCTTCCATGGAAGACAAAGGAGCTAGTGAGTGCTGGAATTCTTTGAGAACTCTCTCTTGGAAGCACAAAGCCAATTCATCCCCTACAAAGGAAAAGGAAGTAAGCGGAGCAAGAGGCCCCCATGGCTCAACCATGACCTCCTGGGTCTGCTCAAATCCAAAAGGGAAGCCTACCAGAGATGGAGAAGTGGAGGATTATCCATCGAGAGCTACAAGGGCATTGCCAGAGTGTGCAGAGATGCAGTTAGAAAAGCAGAGGCATTCATTTTTCTAATGTCATTCCTCCCAACAATACGCACGCTGATTCTTTCCCAGTCCCCCTCTATTTCCAAAGGGCCTTCCCTTTCCTCGTCCTTTCAATCCTCCTCTGTTTACCATTCCTCTCTGTTCCAAGGCTGCCACCGTAGCTGTCGCCATCACTTTTGTCAATTTTCCTCTATTGGCATTCTCCTGATTCCTAAAAACTCTCCACGCCTCCTCAAGCAATTTCTCTAAGCTTCTTATTTCCGGTTCTTTTCACTTCTGTAGCTTCTTTCTTATAGCTGTAGACGATTGCCCCAAAAATAGAGAAACAAGTTGTTGTTGTCCCACATCCGAGGAGGGATCTAGGGTAGTGTGTTTTTGCATGGCATTTCTCAGTTGATCCAAAAATTCAGGAGGGGGTCTCTTTCTGACCCTGTTTGACAGCATATAATGCTGACCAATTTACAGTTTTTGGAATTGCATCTTCTAATCCAAATTTTATCCAATCTCGGTATCATTTAATAATGTATCATCACGCCCGTCATTGGGGGCCCAATGTGGGTCCGTCAGGTGAATGTAATCGTCCACATTCCCTTGTAAGTTTCCCCCAGTAATTTGGGCCTGCACATGAGTTTGTGCAGTTTTTAATACAAATTGTTCTTCTGTTTCCATGATTTCCCCCCAAATCAAATCTACATCTCTCCAATCGGTGTCCTGTTTTTTTAGTCTTAATTCAAATTGTTTTGCTAGTCAAGAGGGGTCATCCCGGTATCCCCTAGCTACCTCTCTCCAGGCATCTAAATCAGTAGTGGAGAAGAGTACTTTTCCTCTGGCTGGACCTCCTACCCCCATTACCTCTCGCAATGGGGCTAGGAGTTGGGGAGCCTTCTGGGTTTTACTCCGAGTTCGTGCTGTGACCGGAGTAAAACTAGTCATCGCTCCCTCCTCCTCACTACTACTGTCTGTTTCAAAAGTGGTGGGTGTAGGAGAGGCAAGTTTGTTACTAAGCGGGGGGTAATCCCAAATCTTCAGGCTGATCCTCTATCTCCTCTCGCTTCTTTCTAGGGTTTACTGTTTTCAAACACCTCTGCCCAATACTACATGCTGAACAGCATCTCCTTATTTTCTCCCGCTCCTTCTTTTCACTTCTCTTTTCTTTTTCTAAAGATAAAACCAGGGCATCTTCTGGTGGAATATTAATACCACAATCTCTCTGCCACTCCGGATGATTCTGCAAAGTGGAAAACATGTCTGCATACATAACCTCATCCCACATTCTTTCTTCCCTTAAAAAACATCATCAGCCGCAATACAGTGTTTTCTTATTCACACTCCCACCCGGCGGACCCCTTATATCTTTCCAGTGTGCTAGGATACATCCTAGGGGGCTTTTCTTTGGAATTTCGCTGCTCTGTTTCCCCTCATTCTGTTTTCTTATTTATGAGGCACACAAGATGACAACGTGTACATAGATGGCACACTATTGGTCCGTAGTAAAGTTAACAATGGCTTTGTTCCGGTCGTACCCCTGGCAGGATAGCGGAACCAAGGGTCAGAACTCCACACTCGCTTTGCAGCTATGCTGCATCTCAGTCACTCGTTCATTCACCAGTCACACCTGAGTTAACTCAGCTCATTCATACTTAGTTATCATTTTTACAATGCTTGACGGGTATATCCAAATTCAATGTGAACAAGCCAGTATCCGAGTTCAGTATCAATAAATCCGTACCACCAAGAGTACAAAACTTATGCAGCTTACATAAGCATACCAATTCCTGTCATGGTTAAGACCCACTCGGCAACTAAACACCACGCAGCCGCTCACTCACTCCCCCGCCCCTGTGGGACAGGGGAGAGAATTGGAAGAGCAAAGCATAAAAAATTTGTAGGTTGAGATAAGAACAGATTACTAATTCAAACACAATAGCAATGATAATAGTGATGATGATAATAATAACAATAAAGATAATATAAGGAAAAGAAAAAGGGAAAAAGGGTAAAAACAAAAAACACAAACGATACAACTGCTCACCACATGCCGGCCGACGCTGCCTGTCCCCGAGCCGCGATTGCTGCCTCCCACCCCCGGCCAGGCCCTCCAAGTTAACATACTGGGCATGACGTTACATGATATGGAATATCCCTTTGGCCAGTTTGAATCCGCTCTCTTAGCTGTGCCACCTCCCCTCCCGGCTTCTTCTACACCTGGCAGAGCATGGGAAGCCAGAAAAGTCCTTGACTAGTATAAGCACTACCTAGCAACAACTAAAACATCAGTGTGTTATCAACATTGTTTTCATACTAAGGCCAAAGCACAGCACTATGGCAGGTACAGTGAAGAAAAATAACTCTATCCCAGATAAAAACATGACAGTATCCACCCCAATTCCATATCATTTAAGTCATGCTCAGGTCCCATACTGTCCAATACAATTTCAATAACCCCTAGCCGCCTTCTCATCCTTTAATAGAATACACTGATTGCATTTATCATTCCCCTAGTCAATGGAAAACCCCTGTAAAATGTCTGTGAAATGTCCATTGTGTTCATTTAGTCCATGACTTTGAGTTCCATCTATTGTACGAGTCTTTCAGAGAGATGGTGTGTGTGGCGTTGGATTGTTGCATGCTGAAGTCAGTCCTTGCTCCATCACCACTGCGCTGTTAGTCCTTGCTCTATCACCGCTGCACTTTCCTTCGTTCAATGAAAGATTCCCACCATGATAGCATTCATATGGAATATAGCAACCATAGTAGTGTTGACATACAACATTATACAGCAATTAACAGCATACCATTCAGTTCATTGGCCGTTTTCACCCAAGATCAAATCCCCTTGAGGTACACACCGGACTCCTCCATCCTCCCGCATCACCCACCAAGTACACCCAGGTCCTTCAGTAAAAGCAACTCCATGAATGGGTCTGCCTTTGCCTGAGGCAGGAATAACCCAGACTGTTTTCCCCAACATATTTTTTACGTGCATTAGAGGGTCTCTATCCCCTTCCACAGTATGTAAGGGTTCTGACTGGGCAGGGCCAGCTCGATTGGCAGATGCCCTAGTGTTGACTAACCAGGTGACTTTTGCTAAATGCATATCCCAGTGTTTAAATGTTCCACCCCCCCCAATTCCTCTCAGTGTAGTTTTTATCAATCCATTGTATCTTTTGATTTTCGAATACTCTGTTGCGTGATAGGGGATGTGATACACCCACTCAACACCACGCTCTTTGGCCCAGCTGTCTATGAGGTTATTTCGGAAATGAGTCCCTGTCGTGGTTCAGCCTCAGCTGGCAACTGAACACCACGCAGCCGCTCGCTCACCCCCCCCCCACCCCTGTGGGATGGGGAAGAGAATCGGACGAGCAAAAGAACTTGTGGGTTGAGATAAGCACAGTTTAATAACTACAATAGAATGATGATGATAAATGATTATGATAATAATGACAGTAAGGTTAATATAATAAAAGGGAAAAGGGAGGAAAGGGAAAACAGGGAACAAAAACGCAGAAACACGAACGATACAACCGCTCACCACCCGCCGACCGACGCTGCCCGTCCCCGAGCCGCGATTGCCCCCTCCCTCCCCCGGCCAGCCCCTCCCAGGTAGCATACTGGGCATGACGTTACATGATATGGAATATCCCTTTGGTCAGTTTGAATCCACTCTCTTAGCTGTGCCCCCTCCCCTCCCGGCTTCTTGTGCACCCAGCAGAGCATGGGAAACTAGACGTGTCCTTGACTAGTATCAGCGCTGCCCAGCAACAGCCTAAACATCTGTGTGTTATCTCAACAGGTTTTTTCCATGCTAATTTCAAAGCACAGCACTATACCAGCTAGAGTGAAGAATATTAACTCTATCACAGCTGAAACCATGACAGTATCCACCCCTTATTCCATATCATTGACATCATGCTCAGGTCCCATACTATTCAGTACAACTTCAATAATCCTTATCCATCTTCTTATCCTTTAACAATATATATATATACAGATTTTTCATTTATCATTCCACTAGTTTATGGAACACCCCTGTAGAATGCCTGTGAAATGTCCATTGAGTTCATTTAGTCCATGACTTTGGATTTCATCTCTTGTAAGGGTCCTTCGGTGCGGCGGTGTGCGTGGGGTCAGGTTGTTGCATGTCAGTCCTTGTTCCATCACCGCTGCACTGGTAGTTTGTGTTCTCTCACTGCTGCACTTTGCTCGGTTCCATTGAAAGTTCATTTGCTATTATCATTAATTGGGAGATTCCCACCATGATAACATTCCACTGATGCAACCATAGTAGTGATGACATACAACATCATATTACAATTAACAGCATATTATTCAGTTCATTGGCTGTTTTCACCCAGAATTAAATCCCCCTGGGGTACACACCGAACTCCTCCATCCTCCCGCATCACCCACCAAGTGCACCCAGGTCCTCGAGCAAACGCAATCCCACGAGTGGGTTTGCCTCTGCTGGAAGCAGGAATAACCCAGACTGTCTTGCCCAGCATATTTTTTATGTGCACTACAGGGACTCTATCCCCTTCCACAGTACGTAAGGATTCTGATTGGGCCGGGCCAGCTCGCCTGGCAGATCCCCTTGTGTTGACTAACCAGGTGGCTTTTGCTAAATGTGTATCCCAGTGTTTAAATGTTCCACCCCCCATTGCTCTCAGTGTCATCTTTAATAGTCCATTGTATCTTTCGATTTTCCCAGAGGCTGGTGCGTGATAGGGGATGTGATACACCCATTCAATGCCGTGCTCTTTGGCCCAGGTGTCTATAAGGTTGTTTCGGAAATGAGTCCCATTATCTGACTCAATTCTCTCTGGGGTGCCATGTCGCCACAGGACTTGTTTTTCGAGACCCAGGATAGTGTTCCGGGCAGTGGCGTGGGGGACAGGATATGTTTCCAGCCAGCCGGTGGTTGCTTCTACCATGGTGAGAACATGGCGCTTGCCTTGGCGGGTCTGTGGGAGTGTGATATAGTCAATTTGCCAGGCCTCCCCATATTTATATTTCAGCCATCGTCCCCCATACCACAGAGGCTTTACCCACTTCGCTTGCTTGATTGCAGCACATGTTTCACATTCGTGGATAACCTGCGCAATAACGTCCATGGTCAAGTCCACCCCTCGATCACGAGCCCACCTGTATGTTGCATCTCTCCCTTGATGGCCTGAGGTGTCATGGGCCCACCGAGCTAGAAATAGTTCACCCTTATGCTGCCAGTCCAGATCCACCTCAGCCACTTCAATCTTGGCAGCCTGATCCACCTGCTGGTTGTTTCGATGTTCTTCAGTGGCCCGACTCTTGGGGACGTGAGCATCCACATGACGTACCTTTACAACCAGGTTCTCTACCCGGGCAGCAATATCTTGCCACAGTGCGGCAGCCCAGATGGGTTTGCCTCTGCGCTGCCAGTTGCTTTGCTTCCACTGCTGTAGCCAGCCCCACAGGGCATTTGCCACCATCCAGGAATCAGTATAGAGATAGAGCACTGGCCACTTTTCCCGTTCAGCGATGTCTAAGGCCAGCTGGATGGCCTTTACTTCTGCAAACTGGCTCGATTCACCTTCTCCTTCAGCAGTTTCTGCTACTTGTCGTGTAGGACTCCATACAGCAGCCTTCCATCTCCGGTGCTTTCCCACAAGGCGACAGGACCCATCAGTAAACAGGGCATATTGCTTCTCATCTTCTGGCAGTGTGTTATACAGTGGGGCTTCTTCAGCACGTGCCACCTCCTCCTCTGGTGATATTCCAAAATCTTTGCCTTCTGGCCAGTCCATAATCACTTCCAAGATTCCTGGGCGACTGGGGTTTCCTACTCGAGCCCGCTGGGTGATCAGTGCAACCCATTTACTCCACGTAGCATCAGTTGCATGGTGTGTAGAGGGGACATTTCCTTTGAACATCCAGCCCAGCACTGGCAGTCGGGGTGCCAGGAGCAACTGTGCTTCAGTACCAACCACTTCTGAAGCAGCTCGAACCCCTTCATATGCTGCCAATATCTCTTTTTCAGTTGGAGTATAGCGGGCTTCGGACCCTCTGTATCCCCGACTCCAAAACCCTAGGGGTCGACCTCGGGTCTCCCCTGGTGCTTTCTGCCAGAGGCTCCAGGTAGGGCCATTCTCCCCGGCTGCGGTGTAGAGCACATTTTTAATATCTTGTCCTGCCCGGACTGGCCCAAGAGCTACTGCATGAACTATTTCCCGTTTAATCTGTTCAAAGGCTTGTTGTTGTTCAGGGCCCCATTTGAAATCATTCTTTTTCCGGGTCACTTGATGGAGGGGGCTTACGATCAGGCTGTAGTGTGGAATATGCATTCTCCAAAAACCCACAACGCCCAAGAAAGCTTGTGTTTCCTTTTTGCTGGTTGGTGGAGACATGGCTGTTATTTTGTTGATCACATCCATGGGGATCTGACGACGACCATCTTGCCATTTGATTCCTAAGAACTGGATTTCTCGTGCAGGTCCCTTAACTTTACTTTGTTTTATGGCGAAACCAGCTTTCAGGAGGATTTGAACTATTTCCTTCCCTTTCTCAAAAACTTCTTCTGCTGTATTGCCCCACACGATGATGTCATCAATGTATTGTAGGTGTTCGGGAGCTCCACCTTGTTCCAAAGCATTATGGATCAGTCCATGGCAAATGGTAGGGCTGTGTTTCCACCCCTGGGGCAGTCGATTCCAGGTGTACTGGACCCCCCTCCAAGTAAAAGCAAACTGTGGCCTGCACTCTGCTGCCAGAGGGATTGAGAAGAATGCATTAGCGATATCGATTGTGGCATACCACTTGGCTGCCTTGGACTCCAGTTCATATTGAAGTTCTAGCATGTCTGGCACAGCAGCACTCAACGGTGGAGTGACTTCATTCAGGCCACGATAGTCTACCGTTAGCCTCCACTCTCCATTAGACTTCCGGACTGGCCATATGGGACTGTTAAAGGGTGAGTGGGTTTTACTGATGACTCCTTGGCTCTCCAGTCGACGAATGAGCCCGTGGATAGGGATCAGAGAGTCTCTGTTGGTGCGATATTGCCGTCGGTGCACTGTTGTGGTGGCGATCGGCACCTGTTGTTCTTTGACCTTCAGCAACCCCACCACAGAAGGGTCCTTCGAGAGGCCAGGCAAAGTAGACAGCTGTTTAATTTCCGCCGTCTCCAAGGCAGCTACACCAAAAGCCCACTTGTAACCTTTTGGGTCCTTGAAATACCCTCTCCTGAGATAGTCTATGCCAAGGATGCACGGAGCCTCAGGGCCAGTCACAATGGGGTGCTTCTGCCACTCATTGCCAGTTAGGCTCACTTCGGCCTCCAATACAGTTAGCTCTTGGGATCCCCCTGTCACTCCAGCAATGCTGATGGGTTCCGCCCCTATATAGTTTGATGGCATTAAGGTACACTGTGCACCGGTGTCCACTAAAGCTCTATATTCCTGTGGGTCAGATGTGCCAGGCCATCGGATCCACACAGTCCAGTAAACCCGGTTATCCCTTTCCTCCACCTGGCTGGAGGCAGGGCCCCCCTAGTCCTGATCATAGTATTCATCACTCACTTCCGGTAGATATGAATCACGGGTGTCTCTGTTAAGATCAGTCAGGCCATCAGCACTTCTGCTCCTCTGTCTAGAGAATTGCTTACGGGAAACTGGGGCAGCAGCTCTCCTGGAGAAACTTCCCTGAGTAATTGTTCTCCCTTGCAGCTCACGTACCCGTGCCTCTAAGGCTGAGGTAGGTTTTCCATCCCACTTCTTCATGTCCTCTCCGTGATCACGCAGGTAAAACCATAGGGTGCCCCGTCGTGTGTATCCCTTCTCTTGAGCCAAGGGACGATTACTCCTAATGGCTGAGATACTGGTCCGTACTGGTGGGGAGTAGGACATATCTTCTTTGAGTTGCTGGAACTCTCGGGACAGTTTCTCAACAGCAGAGACGAGTGAGGAAGAGAGATTCGCTTCATATTCCCGGAGTCTATCAATCAACTCAGCCACCGTTGGTGTCTCGTCATCTTTCCAGGACATCACTGCCAATGAGTTTGCATACGAGGATGGTGCGCTCCGTACAAACTTCCGCCACATGGGTCGTGTGCACTCGGCTTCATCTGGATCTTTGGAGGACCGTTGATCGTCCAGGTCACCATAAACCACCTCAAGCACGGCTAATTCCCTTAGATGCTGAACGCCTTTCTCCATGGTCGTCCATTTTCCTAGGCGAAATACAATATCTTCTTTGAAGGGATACCTCTCTCTCACCGCGGCCAGGAGCCGCCTCCAGAGGCTGAGGGCTTGTGTTCCTTTTCCAATTGCTTTATCAATGCCCCCTTCCCTAGAGAGGGATCCCAGTTGTTTGGCTTCCTTCCCCTCTAATTCCAAACTACTGGCCCCATTATCCCAGCATCGGAGCAGCCAGGTGATAACGTGCTCACCTGAATGACGCCCGAAATCTTTCCGTATATCCCGCAACTCACTCAAGGATAGAGATCGGGTAGTTTCCGTTTCTTGTACACATGGTTCCTCCTCCTCCTCCTCTTCTCGTGACGGCCCTGGTTCATCGTAATCTCTTTCTAAACGAGTTGACTTTCTCTTCCATGATTTCTTCTTGCGTATAGGGGCGACTGATACTGGCACAGGTTGGTCCTCTGGTTCAGCTGCAACGCTTGGCACTGGGGTTTGAGTAGCTGCAGTGCCTGTCGTGGGGGTTTGAGTGGCCGCCGTGCTCATCACCGGGGTTGGAGCAGCTGCAGTATCTGTCGCAATGGGTTGGGTGGCCGCCGTGCTCATCACCGGGGTTGGAGCAGCTGCAGTATCTGTCGCAACGGGTTGGGTGGCCGCAGTGCTCGTCACCGGGGTTGGAGTAACTGCATTCTCTGTTGCGGCGGGTTGGGTGGCCGCCGTGCTCATCACCGGGGTTGGAGTAGCTGCAGTCTCTGTCGCGGCAGGTTGGGTGGCCACAGTGCTCATCACCGGGGTTGGAGTAACTGCAGTCTCTGTCACAGCGGTTTGGGTGGCCGCAGTGCTTGTCGCTGGGGTTGGAGTAGCTGCAGTGTCTGTCGTGAGGGTTTGGGTGGCCGCAGTACTTGTCACGGGGGTCGGAGTAGTTCCTTTCTCTTTCCCTTGGGGGTACTGAATAGTGTTAAATAGGGCTCGATAGGCATAAGCCAGACCCCAGCACATGGCAGTGATCTGTATGTCTCTGGAATTGCCAGGGTGACAACATATTTCCTCCAAATGTTCTACTAATTTTTCAGGATTCTGCACTTGTTCAGGGGTGAAGTCCCACACCATGGGGGGTGCCCACCGTCTTAGGCATTTGCCCATACTTTCCCACATACCCTGCCACGCATAGCTATCAAGCCTTGGGACAGATCTCTGGATTATATTCTTAACTTGCTTACTAACCTTAGACAGATCTGATACCACTTGCCAAAGCAATATCAACAGATGTATCTTAACTACACAAGGATGTTCAAGATACTGAAAAGTTGTTGTAAGGAGGGAGGAGACATCACATAAGATATTAGCTACGGTGCCATTCTGTATTTCCTCCATAAAAAACTCCTCAGAGGAGGAGGTATAATTGCTAATTGCCTCCATGAGGTGGTAGCTGTAGTACAGTAACGGCTTCCATGCAAAACCTAAATAACTGATAACAGTCAAGGCCAGTGTTTTAATAACAAGTCTCCTAGGCAGAATATCTCTAATCACTGCAGAGCACAGCCAGCTGACAGAACCAACAGCAAGTTTTAACATGTACTTTACAATCAGCATGGTAAAGACTGGACAAGCTAATACTGCGAGCAGATTAATCAATGCTGTGACCAGCAACTGTTATTATCTCAAACCCTTCTCGCCCCACGTTGGGCGCCAAAAATAGACTGTCGTGGTTCAGCCTCAGCTGGCAACTGAACACCACGCAGCCGCTCGCTCACCCCCCCCCCACCCCTGTGGGATGGGGAAGAGAATCGGACGAGCAAAAGAACTTGTGGGTTGAGATAAGCACAGTTTAATAACTACAATAGAATGATGATGATAAATGATTATGATAATAATGACAGTAAGGTTAATATAATAAAAGGGAAAAGGGAGGAAAGGGAAAACAGGGAACAAAAACGCAGAAACACGAACGATACAACCGCTCACCACCCGCCGACCGACGCTGCCCGTCCCCGAGCCGCGATTGCCCCCTCCCTCCCCCGGCCAGCCCCTCCCAGGTAGCATACTGGGCATGACGTTACATGATATGGAATATCCCTTTGGTCAGTTTGAATCCACTCTCTTAGCTGTGCCCCCTCCCCTCCCGGCTTCTTGTGCACCCAGCAGAGCATGGGAAACTAGACGTGTCCTTGACTAGTATCAGCGCTGCCCAGCAACAGCCTAAACATCTGTGTGTTATCTCAACAGGTTTTTTCCATGCTAATTTCAAAGCACAGCACTATACCAGCTAGAGTGAAGAATATTAACTCTATCGCAGCTGAAACCATGACAGTCCCGTTGTCTGACTCAGTTCTCTCTGGGGTGCCATGTCACCACTGGAGTTTGTATTCGAGACCCATGATAATGTTCCGGGCAGTGGCGTGGGGGACGGGATATGTTTCCAGCCATCCAGTGGCTGATTCTACCATGGTGAGCACATGGCACTTGCCTTGACGGGTTTGTAGGAGTGTAATATAGTCAGTTTGCCAGGCCTCCCCATATTTATATTTCAGCCATCGTCCCCCATACCACAGAGGCTTTACCCGCTTCGCTTGCTTGATTGCAGCACATGTTTCACATTCGTGGATAACCTGCGCAATAGCGTCCATGGTCAAGTCCACCCCACGATCACGAGCCCACCTGTATGTTGCATCTCTCCCTTGATGGCCTGAGGTGTCACAGGCCCACCGAGCTAGAAATAGTTCACCCTTATGTTGCCAGTCCAGACCCACCTCAGCCACTTCAATCTTGGCAGCCTGATCTACCTGCTGGTTGTTCCGATGTTCTTCAGTGGCCCGACTCTTGGGGACGTGAGCATCCACAGGACGTACCTTTACAACCAGGTTCTCTACCCGGGCAGCAATATCTTGCCACAATGTGGCAGCCCAGAATGGTTTGCCTCTGTGCTGCCAGTTGCTCTGCTTCCATTGCTGTAACCACCCCTACAGGGCATTTGCCACCATCCAGGAGTCAGTACAGAGATAGAGCACTGGCCACTTTTCCAATTTGGCAATGTCTAAGGCCAGCTGGATGGCCTTTACCTCTGCAAACTGGCTCGATTCAACTTCTCCTTCAGCAGTTTCTGCGACTTTTCGCATAGGACTCCATATAGCAGCCTTCCATCTCTGATGCTTTCCCACCAGATGACAGGACCCATCAGTGAACAGGGCATATTGCTTCTAATTTTCTGGCAGTTTCTTATACAGCGGGGCTTCTTCAGCACATGTCACCTCCTCCTCTGCTGATATTCCAAAATCTTTGTGTCTGGCCTGTCCGTAATCACTTCCAAGATTCCAGGGTGACTGGGCTTTTTCAATTGTATTTTAGTGGGCTTCGGACCCTCTGTATCCCTGACTCCAAAACCCTAGGGGTCGACCTTGGGTCTCCCCTGGCACTTTCTGTCAGAGGCTCCAGGTAGGGCCATTCTCCCCGGCTGCAGTGTAGGTCACGTTTTTTACATCTTGTCCTGCCCAGACTGGCCCAAGACTGTAGGGGAATAGACAGGGATCGGCGACCGGAAGATCACGGGATGTGACGGAAAGATAGACTCCTCCCCATAGGAGTGGCAGGAACAGGAAGCGCAAGAGCTATATAAGCGTGTGACGCAGCTAAATAAACGGATATTTTGTATCCATCATATTGATGTCTGTGCATCACTGTCCCCAGGGTGGGTAGAGCCCTGTGTCCCGGAGATATGCGGCCCAAGATAAGTTCTCCCATGGAAGCGTACAGCAACACAAGACCTACTGCATGAACTATTTCTCATTTAATATGGTCAAAGGTTTGTCATTTTTCATGGCCCCATTTGAAATTATTGCCCTACCAGGTCACTTGATAGAGAGGGTTTACCATCAGACTATAATCTGGAATATGCGTTCTCCAAACACCCACAATGCCTAAAAGCTCTTGTGTTTCCTTTTTTGCTAGTTGGTGGAGACATGGCTGCTATTTTGTTGATCACATCCATTGGGATCTGACGAAGTCCATCTTATATGTTTCACCCATAAGAATGCACAAAGCCTCTGGGCCAGTCACAATGGGGCGCTTTTGCCACTCATTCCCAGTTAGGCTCACTTCAGCCTCCAATACAGTTAGCTCCTGGGATCCCCCTGTCACTCCAGCAATGCTGATGTGTTCTGCCCCTATGTAGCTTGATGGCATTAGGGTGCATTGTGCACCGGTGACCACTAGAGCCTTATACTCCTGTAGGTCTGATGTGCCAGGCCATCGGATCCACACAGCCCAGTAAAGCCGGTTGTCCCTTTCCTCCACCTGGATGGTGGCAGGGCCCCTCTATTCCTGATCATAGTATTTGCTACTCACTTCTTGTAAATACTAATCAAAATTTGCCCTGTTAAGGTCACAAAATCAGTGCTCCTACACATCTGTCTGGGGAAGTGCTCACTGGAAACTGGAACAGCAACTTTCCAGGAAGAACCACCCTGAGTGATTGTTTTTCCTTGCACCTCACATACCAGTGTCACGCAGATAAAACCATAGAGTGGCATCTGGTGTGTATCCTCTCTCTTGAGCAAAGGGACACTTACTCCTAATGGGTGAGATACTGGTCCATAGAGGTGGGGACTAGGACATAGCTTTTTTGAGTTGCTGGACCTCCTGGGACAGTTTCTCCACAGCCAAGATGAAGGAGGAAGAGACACGTGCTTTGTAACCCCAGAGTTTGTCAATCACATCCCCCACCATTGGTGCCTCTTCATCTTTTCAGGCCAGTTATGCCAATGAGATTACATGCTGTTCTCCGTACAAACGACCGCCACATGGGTCATGTGCACTGGGCGTCATCACGATCTTTGGATGACTGCAGATCATCCAGGTCACCGTAAATCACCTCAAGCACAGCTACTTCCCTCAGGTACTGGATACCTTTCTCCATGGCAGCCCATTTCCCTGAGCGATATACAATATCTGCCTTGAAGGGATACCTTTCTTTCACACCAGATAGGAGTTGCCTCCAGAGGCTGGGGCTGCTGTAGATCACCCTGGGCTGCTCTATCTTCTATCCAGGTGGACTTTGGGGTGCTGTCACTGAACAGCATCCAGCAAGTGAACACCACCTCTCTCTTCTGGGCCAGCTCCTCCGTAATCTTATCTGGAATCTTGGGCTTAACGGTAAGGAAGAGGCCAATGATAGTTTTGGCTAACCTATTTGTTCTGATGAATATTGCCTGTGTTCTGCTGAACCTGGCTGTATTTGTAATGGGATGCCAAGGCATTCAGTTTGTGTCCAGTTTACCAAGATGCAATTTGGTGGATATGGGTGGAAAGAAGATCTGTTTCTGTGCAAAGAACTCCATCTCACTAAAAGCACAGAACAAGAGACTGTACTGAAGCTATACCACGTGAAGGCATGCAATGCTTCTCACCTTCTTCTCAAGAAGGTTCTCTCTGCAATTTGTGCCATGAGTCCTCTCACCACCACAGTCTGCTTGGTAGCAGCTGTCCTGCATTGCGTACAGATTATTGCAGCAAGAAGATCCTGCATAGATGAATCTCAGCTTGAAGGCCAAGGTCACACTTTGGATCCTGATGATTCTGCCTCACCTGTGCTGCCTCCCTCCTATTCTGCAACTGTTGGGGATTAGCCAACAACTCAGCCCCACACAGCTGCTCACTCCCTCCCCCACCAGCAGGATGGGGGAGAGAATCAGAAGGGTAAAAGTGAGAAAGCTCATGGGTTGAGATAAGAACACCTTAATAATTAAAATAAAACAACAACAAAAATGCAGTGAAAAGGATAATCACAAGAGTGACAAAGCCCAGAACAGGGAGAAGGTGGAATGAACAACCAAAACAAACACCACATGACACAACCACCCACCACCAACCAAGCAGACCCCACAACACCACTCCCCAAGCTACAACCACCACCACTCAACATTGCACAACAACTGCCCCGGTTAATATACTCATCATGGCATCACATGGTATGGAGTGAATATCCCATTGGCCAGTATGGGTCAGCTCTCTTGGCTGTGGCCCCGCCCCTCCCAGCCTCTTGCCCAAGTGGCAGAGCACAGGAAGCTGGAAAGGTCCCTGACCATCACAGGCACCACAGTGAAGAAAATTAACCCCTTCTCAGCCAAAACCAGCACAGATGCTGAGTGCACTTCCCACATTTGTTTTAATAATCATAGTTTGATTTCAATAACACTTACTATGCAAACTATCATACTCATTATTATATTCCATAAATTAAGGAAATGTGTTGCTAAAGAAATGCCAAGAGGTTGATCTGTGACTAGAAGAGACCACATGGAGAGCATCCTGCGTTTGCTAGCACGTATCCTATGGGGAATAAGGCAGAGTCTATACCATGGCAGCCTCGTAATAGATATTCCTGCTTCTTCAGGGCATGTCTTTTCTAAAACTGCGTTGCATTAGCAGAAAGAGCAGCCTTCATTAGTGTAATTGGGCAGCCATGAAATTACAGGCATGAACATGAGGACAACAGATGAGGACAGCAGGCCCTTCACTGCCTGTAGCTGTGCATAGGCACAAGGAAAGAAAGAGGAGGAGGAGAATGCCTAAGCCCTCAGCCCATGGATAGCTCCAGGGAGAAAATGCAGTATCTGGCCCGCCTATATGGCTATGATTTTCCTCTTGCCCTGGTAACATTACTACACTGGGGATCTCCATTGGGCTGGCCACATGAGCAGCCCAGTGAGGGCTATCACTTAGCAGCTTCTGCTCAAAGGTACGCTATTGCTGTGCAGGTAAAGGGCACCACTACCTGTGGTCAGTGTCATCCCATCAATTTCTCTTCTGGGTCCTCCAACAGTCAAACCTCTTCCTCCCAGTGGCAGCTGCAGCCTCCTGTGACGAGTCCCTCAGGCTGTGCCACTCTGGCTGAAAAAGAGGAAGATTTTAGTTTCCTGGTGTCATTGTTCAGCCTCAGCTGGCAACTGAACGCCATGCAGCCGCTCGCTCCCTCCCCACACCACCACCTCTTCCTGAATGCAGTCTCAGAGCTCTCTGACGGAGCTCACCCAACATCAGGAGAGGAGCAAGAGCTGAGCGCTCACTCTGCGATGTCTTGGAAGGGACAGGGTTTGTATGGTGAATACCTGAAGCAGGCTGAGAGGTCTTGGTTTGAGGCATGGGCCATCAAAGGGAGGAAAGAAAGTAAATGCCAATGCCATTCTCCTCCTTCATTCGGAGCAGACAGTCTTGCCTTGCTTCAGGCTTGCACGTTATGATCTCCTACAGCACAAGCTGTATTCCCCATCTCAGAGGCAGAGGATAAGCTATCATTGTGAGCTAGAGGACTGCCGGTCCTGGGTGCACATGAATTTCTCTTTCAGATACTTACAGCAGAATTTTCACAATTGCTGAAGTGGCTTAAGAACGCGCATGGCCCAGCATCCCACAGTAACTTGTGCTCCCAACTCACCGATGCGCTTTTGGAAAACCTACTTTCATTGCAAATGTGCAGCCTGAACTTCAAGGTGCTGAGCGTTGACGGCTGCTATTGACTTCAGTAAAAATTCAGTTGTCCAACTTGAAAACTCAGAACCACATGGTCTAACTGTTGTGTCTTCAGTGAAGGATCTCAGGGGGAGCACTGATTCTGTAGAACAGGGGCCTTGTAATTTAAATTACAGGAATGATAATGTAAGAGATTCTTTTACTCCATTTTGAATGCTGACTTTAAATATCCTCTTTACTGAAAAGATAAAGTCCTTGTTAAAATACACTTGGCTTGCTTAATGAATCATTGGAAAACATGGAATTTAGAACTTGAATACTGTTTGATCCCACCTGAATTCAATGGCTCCTTCATTGTTCCCAGGAGCTGTATTTCAACAACATTTTCATTTATAAGGTGCTATTTGCTTAAGAAATTGTTACAGGAAAAAGATTTTCTTGCAGCCTCGGGACTCCCTCTAGTGTCATTACAGCCAGGCTCTTTGGGGATCTACGGACCACTGCAGTTTTGTGCTTGTTTTCAATGAAGACTACAGAGCATACATCCGTAACTTCTTGTTTGTACCTAAGATGTGAAGAAGCTTTGGCCCGCTGCGCTGCCCCTCCACTCAGGACATCCAAGTTGAATATTTGCCCTCTGATACAGTGTTTAATTAAAATTAAGACTGAAAGACAAAATGTCATTTTAATGGAATAAATGTTGCGTTACTACTGCTTTGTCTAAAAACTATTAATGTCTTCTGTTTAGCTGGAGATCTTTATGTTATTAGCACAGGATGTCTCCTGATTGCTTGCAGCCAGCGTTCAATCCTTCCCATCAGAATTATCCAGGCCTGCCTTCTAAGCGTTTGTTACTTATCCACTACTGTAATTTCAGCCTAATTTAACCAAAACCGAAGAAATCTGATACAGGCTGTTTCAGAACATGTAGAGAGTGTTGGTTTTTTAAATTGGTTGAAAGCCTATGGGAACCCTAAGGAAGTCTTGGCTGCAGCAGCAATTTGCAAAGAGTATTGCTGGCTGAGAACTGAATAGAAACTAATCTCTCAAGTGATTTCTGGTACCACATGGAACTCCTTTCTTCTCAGTGAAACCTTTCTTCAACCAAATCCAATAAGAAGAGACTGATGCGTAGTGTATTATAGTGCTCAATAATGGCATGCCTTCTGCTTTAACTAATAGACTGATAGGCTGTCAGATGCAAATAAGCAGATCTCCCTCATTAATATGAAAGAATCAGCGATTTTTCGCATTTTCACAGAAGTACTCAGCACTGAGACTGACTACTGGTTATGCAGCTGGCACACAGGAACCATCCTACAGAGGAGGAAGAAAGAACACAAGCCAGAACATTTTACATACTGGATTTCTGCCTGTCTGACCACATGACCAGGATTTTTGTTTATGAAACAAGCCCTGTCATGCTTTCAAGGCATAAGAAATCCTTGAGTAATAAAAGCCAAAGATGATAGGAGGGGAAAAAAAAACCCCACACCCAACCCCCTCCCCCCAGGAACTGTAGAAACAAAGCAAACTTCAGATTTACATTTCTTAAGAAATCTAAGCCTTGCTGAAAGCAAGTAGGACTCGGGCTTAGAAATTTCTGAATGTCTTAAGAAGATGTGGCTTAAAGCCATAGGCCATGTAGGCCTTTCTCAAAATGTGGCCTTTGTCTTCTCAGAAGTCTCTTAATATTTGTTTTAAATGACCATGGAGATTTCGGTCTGAGTCACAGCATCACTGAGCGGTTGAGGTTGGAAGGCATCTCTGGAGATTGTCCAGTCTAACAGCAGGTTGCTCAGGGCTGTGTTCCATCAAGTTTTGAATCTCAGCAAGGATGGAGACTCCAGAGCCTGTCCGGGTAGCCTGTTCCAGTGTTTGACCACCCCCAATATGAGGAAGATTTCTGTGTTTAAATGGAATTTCCCATATTTCAGATTGCGCCCATTGGCTCTTGTGCTTTCACTGCATACCGCTAAGAAGTCTGGCTCTTTCTTCACGTGCTCCCATCAGCTATTTATACACACGGGCGAGATCCCCCTGAGCCTTCTCTTCTCCGGGTTGAACAATCCCAGCTCTGTCAGTCCCTTCTCCTATGTCAGAGTGGATTGTCTTTCTTTGAACAAGAGGTAATTTTGAAATGAGCCTACTAAAAAAAGATTAATTTGTTTAAGGAAAATATTCGTTCAGCGAGTGCTGGGTTACTCACTAGATAGATATATCTAACATATTAATGGACTGATTACATTTTTGTGACTATATCAGTGTAGCTACAATGTGGAAGAGATGTTAAGTTTCACGTGCCCTAAAATAAATGTATCGTATTCCCAAATTTCATTGTATGACATGGACCATGAGGTATTTCATAGAATCATAGAATCATTAAGGTTGGAAAAGACCTCTAAGATCATCAGGTCCGACCGTCAACCCAACGCCACCACGCCTCCTAAACCATGCCCTGAAGTGCCATGTCGACATGTTTTTTGAACACCTACAGGGATGGTGACGCCACCACCTCTCTGGGCAGCCTGTTCCAGTGCCTGACCACTCTCTCGGTGAAGTCTCGTTCTTTTCCACAGAAGTGTGATAGCTCAGTATCCAGTCTGATACCTCCAAACACATTACTCATTTGATTTCCTCTTCTCTGAACTCAGACCTCCAGCTGGCGATCCAGTCCAGCACAGAAGTGCCCCCCACTTACATGGTGTCCTGCACATGGCCTCACCAACCCCTCATGCAATATCGGGGCTTTCACACGCCCTGTCCCACTGTCTCTGCATTCAGCCCCAAAACACCTCTTACGTACGGGCTGCTCCCATTTACCTACCTCCTGCCGCTCATGCAAATGTCTTGTTGCACTATATTTTTCCTAACGTGGTTGTGAATATTACTTCCCAAGGCCTACAATGCAAGTGAGGCTGTCCTTGAGGTTTATCCAAGGACTCTCATGGCCACACACCTGGAAGCCTGCTTTTCCAGCCTCAGTCATATTATCGATGGTTTTTCCACATTAAATCCTTTTATTGCCCTTCTTGTTCACATCTGAGACTGATGCTTTTTCACAATTCCTTCTCCGGGTTTTCACAAATCTTCTTCAAGTACCAATCTGAAGAGAATTAAGTTTATTAGGCCTCTGCCTTTGAGATCTTTAATAAAGCTGTTAAACGATATCTGGGTGAAGATCACTACCTATGATTTCCCTCTGGACATGGATCCCCCCTCCTGCCATGTATTCTAAATAAATAAATACATTATTCTAAAAACATAAAGACAGCAAAGCCTGCCAAAAATTGCTAAGGAAAATCTAGACTAAACGATGACTGCAAACCTCAAAGGAAGAGAAGAACCAGACAGCTGACCCAGAAGAGAGATTCACGCTATCCCGATTTTTCTTATTTCTTCTGTTCTGGAGTATTATCTAGGTTACTTATTCTGCTTACTTAGTGTCAGATTTCAGGTCACAAATTCCAGTTCTCTGTGTAAGGGAGTAACAAGTTCAAAAACTAACTGACTTGTTGAGACACATTGAAATGCACCCTGCCAGCTGATAATATCAGAGAAAACTTTACGACTGCAAGGCTATTCCCGGCACAAATGATATATGCAACTGAGGGTGCGTCTGCATATTTGAATTAAGTGTGTGTCATGGTTTTAGCTGGGATAGAGTTAATTTTCTTCACTGTACCTGCCATAGTGCTGTGCTTTGGCCTTAGTATGAAAACAATGCTGATAACACACTGATGTTTTAGTTGTTGCTAGGTAGTGCTTATACTAGTCGAGGACTCTTCTAGCTTCCCATGCTCTGCTGGGTGCAGAATAAGCCGGGAGGGGAGGTGGCACAGCTAAGAGAGCGGATTCAAACTGGCCAAAGGGATATTCCATACCATGTGACGTCATGCCCAGTATGTTAACTGGGAGGGGCTGGCTGGGGGAGGGAGGCAGCAATCGCGGCTCGGAGACGGGCAGTGTCGTTCGGCAAGTGGTGAGCGAATATATCGGTTGTGTTTTTGGTTTTTTCACTTTTTCCCTTTTTCTTTTCCTTATATTATCATTATTGTTATTATTATCATAATCACTATTATCATTGCTATTTTGTTTGAATTAGTAATCTGTTCTTATCTCAACCTACAAATTTTTTATGCTTTGCTCTTCCGATTCTCTCCCCTGTCCCACAGCGGTGGGGGGAGTGAGCAAGCGGCTGCGTGGTGTTTAGTTGCCGAGTGGGTCTGAATCACGACAGGAATTAGTATGCTTATGTAAGCCGCATAAGTTTTGTACTCTTGGTGGTATGGATTTATTGATACTGAACTCGGATACTGGCTTGTTCACATTGAATTTGGATATACCCATCAGGCGTTGTAAAATTGAAAGCTAAGTATGAATGAGCTGAGTTAACTCTGGTGTGACTGGTGAATGAACGAGTGACTGAGATGCAGCATAGCTGCAAAGCGAGTGTGGAGTTCTGACCCTTGGTTCCGCTATCCTGCCAGGGGTACGACCAGAACAAAGCGATTGTTAACTTTACTACGGACGAATAGCGTGCCATCTACGTACACGTTGTCATCTTGTGTGCCTCGTAAATAAGAAAATGGAATGGGGGGGAATCAGAGCAGCGAAATTCCAAAGAAAAGCCCCCTAGGATGTATCCTAGCACACTGGAAAGATATAGGGGGTCCGCCGGGTGGGAGTGTGAATAAGAAAACACTGTATTGCGGCTATTATTGTTTTTTTAAGGGAAGAAAGAATGTGGGATGAGGTTATGTATGCAGACATGTTTTCCACTTTGCAGAATCATCCGGAGTGGCAGAGAGATTGTGGTATTAATATTCCACCAGAAGATGCCCTGGTTTTATCTTTAGAAAAAGAAAAGAGAAGTGAAAAGAAGGAGCGGGAGAAAATAAGGAGATGCTGTTCAGCATGTAGTATTGGGCAGAGGTGTTTGAAAACAGTAAACCCTAGAAAGAAGCGAGAGGAGATAGAGGATCAGCCTGAAGATTTGGGATTACCCCCCACTTAGTAACAAACTTGCCTCTCCCACACCCACCACTTCTGAAACAGACAGTAGTAGTGAGGAGGAGGGAGCGATGACTAGTTTTACTCCGGTCACAGCACGAACTCGGAGTAAAACTCAGAAAGCTCCCCAACTCCTAGCCCCATTGCAAGAGGTAATGGGGGTAGGAGGTCCAGCCAGAGGAAAAGTACCCTTTTCCACTACTGATTTAGATGCCTGGAGAGAGGTAGCTAGGGGATACCGGGATGACACCTCTCAAGTGGCAAAACGATTTGAATTAAGAATTAAAAAAAACAGGAACCTGACTGGAGAGATGTTGCTGTACGCTTCTATGGGAGAACTTATCTTGGGCCGCATATCTCCGGGACACAGGGCTCTACCCACCCTGGGGACAGTGATGCACAGACATCAATATGATGGATACAAAATATCCGTTTATTTAACTGCGTCACACGCTTATATAGCTCTTGCGCTTCCTGTTCCTGCCACTCCTATGGGGAAGAGTCTATCTTTCCGTCACATCCCGTGATCTTCCGGTCGCCGATCCCTGTCTATTCCCCTACAGAGAGATATAGATTTGATTTTGGGGGAAATAATGGAAACAGAAGAACAATTAGTATTAAAAACTGCACAAACTCATGTGCAGGCCCAAATTACTGGGGGAACCTTACAAGGGAATGTGGACGATTACATTCACCTGACGGACCCACATTGGGCCCCCAATGACGGGCGTGATGATACATTATTAAATGATACCGAGATTGGATAAAATTTGGATTAGAAGATGCAATTCCAAAAGCTGTAAATTGGTCAGCATTGTATGCTGTCAAACAGGGTCAGAAAGAGACCCCCTCCTGAATTTTTGGATCAACTGAGAAATGCCATGCAAAAACACACTACCCTAGATCCCTCCTCGGATGTGGGACAACAACAACTTGTTTCTCTATTTTTGGGGCAATCGTCTACAGCTATAAGAAAGAAGCAACAGAAGTGAAAAGAACCGGAAATAAGAAGCTTAGAGAAATTGCTTGAGGAGGCATGGAGAGTATTCAGGAATCGGGAGAATGCCGATAGAGGAAAATTGACAAAAGTGATGGCGACAGCTACGGTGGCAGCCTTGGAACAGAGAGGCATGGTAAGCAGAGGAGGATTGAAAGGACGAGGAAAGGGAAGGCCCTTTGGAAATAGAGGGGGACTGGGAAAGAATCAGCGTGCATATTGTTGGGAGGAAGGACATTGGAAAAATGAATGCCTCTGCTTTTCTAACTGCATCTCTGCACACTCTGGCAATGCCCTTGTAGCTCTCGATGGATAATCCTCCACTTCTCCATCTCTGGTAGGCTTCCCTTTTGGATTTGAGCAGACCCGGGAGGTCATGGTTGAGCCATGGGGGCCTCTTGCTCCGCTTACTTCCTTTTCCATTGTAGGGGATGAATTGGCTTTGTGCTTCCAAGAGAGAGGTCTCAAGAATTCCCAGCACTCACTAGCTCCTTTGTCTTCCATGGAAGCTTCCCATTGAATCCCTCCCAACTGAGCCCTGAGTGAACTGAAGTTTGCTCTCCTAAAATCCAGAACCCTTGTCTTAGGGGTGACCTTCAGCACGCTCAGCAGGATCCCGAACTCCACAATATTGTGGTCACTGCAGCCAAGGCTATCACTAACCGAGATATTACAAAGCAGGCTTTCTCGGTTTGTGAATAGCAAGTCCAGCAGTGCCTCATTCCTGGTTGGCACATCTAACATTTGTATCAGGAAACAGTCCTCTCTACATTGCAGGAACTTGGTGGATGACATGAGAGCTGCCGTATTGTTCTTCCAGCAGATGTCTGGGTAGTTGAAGTCACCCATCAGGACCAGGTTCTGTTGGCCAGAAGCTTGCTTTAGTGCCCCAAATATTGCTTCGTCGGCTTCGTCATCGTGGTTAGGAGGTCGGTAGCAGATGCCCACTGTGAGGTCCTGCTTGGAGATGACCCCTTTCACTTTAACCCAGAGGCATTCGATAGAGCAGTCGCAATCACCACAGTTGACTTAGATACATTCAAGGTGCTCCTTGATGTAGAGTGCAACTCCTCCGCCTCTTCTACCCTGCCTGTCCTTACGAAAGAGCCTGTAACCGTCCATTGCGATCCCCCAGTCAGTTGAGTTGTCCCACCATGTTTCAGTTACTCCTATGATGTCATACCCTTCTGAGTGGGCACAGAGCGCCAGTTCCTCCTGTTTGTTTCCTAGACTGCGCGCATTTGTAGACATACACTCGAGCTGATTACTCTTCTGTTTCACCCCTTGGGAGACAGCTAAGGAACCTTTACCACCACACTGCTTGGCCTGACTTACTCCCCCGTTGGACATGCTGGCATGAGTGTTTTCGCAATGGATCCCACCCCCCAAGTCCTTCAGTTTAAAGCCCGCCTCACCAAGTTAGCCAGCCTACTGCTGAAGATTCCCTTACCCCTTTTAGAAGATGGATTCCATCCCTCCCTAGCATGTCGTCATCATTGAATAACACCCCATTGTCATGAAAGCCAAACCCCTCCCGGTGGCACCAGCCACGTAGCCAGGAGTTGATATACACTATGCGCCTGTTTCTGGCTGCTCCCTTCCCTCGAACTGGCAAAATAGAGGAGAAGATCACTTGGGCGCCAATGTTTTTCACTTGCTTCCCCAGGGCTCAAAAGTCTCCCTTGATTTTACCCAGGTTACGGCTCTCAGTGTCGTTCATGCCTACGTGAAATAGTAATAGTGGATAGTAGTCTGTTTTCCTGATGAGTTGTGGCACCCTCTCGGCAATGTCCCAAAGTCCAAGGAGACCCCGCAGACCTTGATAGCTGAAACAGAAGTCGACTGACGGGGACCTGGGGCATCTACCCTAGCAGATCCACTGGTTAAAATAAAGCTAGCGAGACAAGAGAGAGAGGTAGAATTCTTAGTAGATACAGGTGCTTCTTTCTCTGTTTTGAATCCAGAACTGATAGCTATAAGTAAAGATTTTCTGAATGTAATAGGAGCTACTGGCCAACAGGAAAGGGCATTCTTTTTGAAGCCGCTCAAATTTAAATTAGGAAAGCGGATTGGAATACACCAATTTCTATATTTACCAAAATCAACCAAGCCATTATTGGGTCGGGATTTATTGGAACAACTGGAAGCAGAAATAGACTTTAAACAGAGAACCATGGAACTAAAGGCAGATGGGAACCAAATAACTGAAATTTTAAGTTTGGCCCTAATGCACCCTGAAAAGCCCACTGTATCGGTGCCCGAAATTGAAGAGATTATCAGTCAGGTATATCCAGGAGTATGGGCTGCGGGAACCCCAGGGAGGGCAAAGAATGCCATTCCCATAGCAGTAGAACTTAAAGAAGGGATAAGCCCAGCACGACAAAAACAATACCCCTTGAAGTTAGAACACCGGAAGGGAATAGAAGGACCGATTAATAATTTTGTACAGCAGGGGCTATTAATAGAATGTGAACCAGAATATAATACCCCTATATTACTGGTAAAAAAGCCGGATGGAACTTATCGGGTAGTACAAGATTTAAGAGAAGTGAACAAAATTATTAAGGACCTACACCCTGTGGCAGCTAATTCTCGTACCTTACTTACTAAATTACGGGATAATCAAGTATGGTTTACAGTAGTGGATTTAAAGGACGCATTCTTCTGTTTGCCTTTAGCCAAAGAAAGTCAAAATATATTTACATTTGAATGGGAAAGCCCTACCACTGGTAGGAACACTCAGCTTACCCTGGACAGTGTTACCCCAAGGTTTTAAAAATAGTCCAACAATCTTTGGAGAACTTGAAACGTGGGATCCTCCCTCCAGGGAAGGAGTCCTTTTACAGTATGTGGACGACTTAGTAATAGCAACTGAAACAAAACCTGACTGTATACAATGGACTACCAGTTTGTTGAACTTCTGGGGACTAAATGGGTATCGAGTCTCTCAACAGAAAGCTCAGGTGGTGCGGCAACAAGTAACCTACCTTGGATATGAAATATCTGGAGGACAACGGAAACTATGAAGAGAACGAAAAGAAACCATCTGCAGGACCCCCCTCCCTCAGACGGTAAAAGAATTCAGGATCTTTTTGGGAATGTCAGGTTGGTGCCGGTTATGGATTTATAATTATGGAATAATAGGAAGACCTTTGTACGAACTTTGGAAGAACAACCCCACTCGATTAGCCTGGTCCAAAGAAGCTCAAAATGCATTCAAGACATTTACAAAGGAACTAATGAAGGCCCCGGCCCTGGGCCTACCTGATGTGACTAAACCTTTCTGGTTGTTTTCCCATGAAAGACAAGGTATAGCTCTGGGAGTCCTAGCTCAACGGCTAGGACCCTACAGAAGGGCTGTGGCCTATTTTTCTAAACAGCTTGACGAGGTAAGCAAAGGGTGGCCAGGGTGCCTGCGAGCTGTGGCAGCTGTGGTCTTGAATATTCAGGAGGCTCGGAAATTCACCTTAGGTCGTCAAAAGAGCACAGTACTGGTTTCACACACAGTATCACCTGTGTTGGGACAGAAAGGGAATCACTGGCTTTCCCCATCCCGTTTTCTACAATACCAGGCCATTTTAATTGGATCGGACGATGTTACTGTTGAAGTAACCAATGTTATGAACCCAGCTTCTTTCCTCAGTGGAGTGACTTCTGAACCGTTAACTCATGATTGCCTTGAAACTATAGAGACTGTGCACTCCAGTAGACCAGATTTGAAAGAACCACCTCTGGAAGATGCACAAGATTCCTGGTTCACGGACGGAAGCAGCTTTGTCCGACGAGGTATTCGAAAGGCCGGATACGCAGTGACAACAGCGAACGAAATAACTGAATCTCAATCACTACCTGCTGGAACATCAGCTCAAAAGGCTGCAATTATCGCCCTGACGAGGCCCCTGGAGCTGGCAAAAGGGAAAAAAAAATGAATATATGGACAGATTCCCAATACGCCTTTGGAGTTGTCCATCCTCATGGAGCAATTTGGAAAGAATGAGGGCCACTAACTACACAAGGAAGGCAGATTAAGCACCCTGAGGCAATCCTGCGCTTATTGGAAGCAGTCTGATTGCCAACCAAAGTCGCCATCATGCACTGTCGAGGACACCCGAATGGTAATACTGAACAGGAAAAAGGCAATAGATTGGCTGACTGTGAGGCTAAACAGGCAGCGGAGAGAATGCAAAAACAAGAACAAGGGCAACCGATTGTCATACTTCTGTCAGCTGCTTGTAGAACGCTTCATCTAGCTCTTCATCCTGGTTGGGAGGTCTATAACAGACTCCTAGCAGGCTATCTGCCTTGTTGGCCTTCCCCCTTATCCTTACCCATAAGCACTCGACCTTACGGGTAGTTATTGGGCAGCAAAACTAGCTCAGGTCGGGTCACTGCTGCACTTGCACTGCTTCTCGTAAGGCTCGTCCTCCATTGGTTTGGGTGGTTCCTGCTATAGTAATTCCTATAACATGCAACTGAAATAATGGATTCCAACAATTTAACGGTATATCCATTACAATCTCCACCCCGGTCCCTTTGGACCAGATCATAGGTTTTACCATTGCAATGAACTCCTCCCCTTGCCCCTGCTCTGGTTTGGACTTATCCACAGACTGCAGTCCCTTAGGGGAGTACCTGCTCCAAGTGGAGCCTTATCTGTGAGCCACAGTCTCTTCAGGGGTATACCCGCTGTGGTGTAGGCTTAACCAGAGCCACAGTCACTTTGATGTGCACCTATTCCAGTGTGGCCTTCTCCATGGGCCACAATGCCTTCACAGGTGTAGCTGCTCCAGTGTGGCAGATACACAGATACCATGCCCTTACTCTATGGACTGTCCCTGTAAAATGTCACAGAAGTCCACAAAATGTCCACTGAGGTCATTTAGCGCATGACTTTGGGTTCTATCGATTGTAACAGTCTTTCAGGTCAGGGAAGACGGTGTGTTTGGTGATGGATTGTTGTACACTGAAGTCAGTCCTTGTTCCATCACCACTGCACTTTGCTCAGTTAAATGAAAGTTCATTCTTAATTAACCTCGGAGATTCCTGCTGTGATACCATTGATATGGCATATAGCAACCACAGAAGAGATTAAATACAATATTATATAGCAATTAACATCATACCATTCAGCCCATTGGCTGTTCTCACCCAAAATCAAGTCCCCTTGGGGTACACACCGGACTCCTCCACCCTCCCACATCACCCACCAAGTGCGCCCAGGTCCTTCAGTAAAAGCAGCTCCACGAATGGGTCTGCCTTTGCCCGAGGCAGGAATAACCCAGACTGTTTTCCCCAGCATATTTTTTATGTGCACTACAGGGACTCTATCCCCTTCCACCATGCATAAATATTCTGATCGGATAGGGCCAGCTCAATTGGCAGATCCCGTAGTGTTGACTAACCAGGTGGCTTTTGCTAAATGTCTATCCTGGTGTTTAAATGTCCCACAACCCTTTGCTCTCAGTGTAAACTTTAACAGTCCATTGTATCGTGAAGTTTTCCTGGAGGCTGGTGCATGAAAGAGGAGGTGATAGACCCACTCAATGCCGTGCTCTTTGGCCAGGTATCAATGAGGTTCTTATGGAAATCAACCTGCCAGAACTCCCCATATTTATATTTCAGCCATCGTCCTCATACCACAGAGGCTTGGCTTGCTTGACTGCAGCTCATGATTCATGTTCATGGATAACCTGTGCAATAGTGTCCATGGTCAAGTCCACCCCTTGATCATGAGCCCACCATGATGGTTGTTTCAATGTTTTTCAGTGGCCTGTCTCTTGGGAACGTGAGCATCCACATGTTGTACCTCTAGAACCAGGTTCTCTATCCGGGCAGCAATATTTTGCCACAATGCGGCAGCCCAGATGGGTTTGCCTCTGTGCTGCCAGTTGCTCTGCTTCCATTGCTGTAAGCACCCTCACAGGGCATTTGCCACCATCCATGAGTCAGTATAGAGTTAGAGCACTGGCCACCTTCCTCGGTCAGCAATGTCTAAGGCCAGCTGGATGGTGTCCTGGTTTTAGCTGGGATAGAGTTAATTTTCTTCATTGCAGCTGGCATAGTGCTGTGCTTCCGACTTGGAGTGAAAACAATGTTGAGATAACACACAGCTGTTTTGGCTGTTGCTGGGTAGTGCTTGTACTAGTCAAGGACTCTTCTAGCTTCCCACGCTCTGCCGGGTGCATAAGAAGCCGGGAGGATAGGTGGCACAGCTAAGGGAGCGGATTCAAACTGACCAAAGGGATATTCCATATCATGTGTCGTCATGCCCAGTACGTTAACTGGGAGGGGCTGGCCGGGGGAGGGTGGCAGCAATTGTGGCTCGTGGACGGGCAGCGTCGGTCGGCGGGTGGTGAGCGGTTGTATCGTTTGTGTTTCTGTTTGGGTTTTTTTCTCCTTTTCCATTTTATTATATTATCATTATTGTCATTATTGTCATTTGAGAAGTCTTGGAGAACGGGGGATGTCCTAGAGAACTGGAGGAAGGCAAATGTTACCCCTATCTACAAGAAGGGCTTGAGGGAAGGTCCGGGTACCTATAGGCCCATCAGCCTTACTTCAATCCCTGGGAACGTTATGGAATGAATCCTCCTGGGGGCCATCACCAGTCAAATGAAGCACGTGATTGGGAAAAGCCAACATGGCTTCACTAAAGGCAGATCATGCTTGACAAACCTGGTGGCCTTCCTTGACAAAGTGACTTGCCTGGTTGACATGGGGCGGGCAGTGGACATTGTCTACCTAGACTTCCCCAAGGCCTTTGATACGGTCCCCCGCAGTCTCCTGCTGGAGAAATTAATGCATTATAGCCTAGACAAGTGGTCTGTGCAGTGGGCGGGGAACTGGCTGACAGGCCACACCCAAAGGGTGGTGATAAATAGCTCCTTTTCCAAGTGGCAACCTGTCACTAGTGGAGTCCCCCAGGGATCAATATTGGGCCCAATGTCATTCAACATCTTCATAAGTGATTTGGATAATGGGATCAAGTGTAGCCTGATGAAGTTTGCAGATGACACCAAATCGAGTGGGGAAGTAGACACTCCAGAAGGGAGAGCTGCTCTGCAGAAAGATCTGGATAGGCTGGAAGAGTGGGCCAGCAAGAACCTTATGAAGCTCAACAAGGACAAGTGTAAGGTCATGCACCTGGGAAAACATAATCCGGGAGTGCAGTACATACTGGGATCCACCTGGCTGGAGAGCAGCTCTGTGGAAAGGGACCTGGGGTTCCTGGTGGACAGAAAGCTCAACATGAGTGAACAGTGTGCTGCTGCAGCCAAGGCGCCCAACAGGATGCTGGGTTTCATCAAAAAGGGCATTGCCAGCAGAGAGAAAGAAGTCATCATCCCGCTCTACTCAGCGCTTGTCAGGCCACACCTGGAGTACTGTGTACAGTTCTGGTCCCCTCTATACAAAAAGGATGTGGCCAGGCTGGAAGGGGTCCAGAGAAGGGCCACCAAGATGATCAAAGGACTGGGAAGCCTGCCATATGAGGATAGGCTGGGAGAGCTGGGTTTGTTCAGCCTTGAGAAAAGGAGGCTTAGAGGGGATCTCATCACCATGTACCAGTACTTAAGGGGTAGCTACAAAGAAGATGGAGACTCCCTTTTACATGGAGTCCCATGGAGAGGACAAGGGGGAATGGACACAAGTTGCTCTTGGGGAGATTCCGATTGGACACAAGAGGAAAAATTTTCACAGTGAGGACAGTCAACCATTGGAATAATCTCCCCAGGGAAGTGGTTGACTCGGCCACATTGCACACCTTTAAGAGTCGTCTGGACAGGGTGCTGGGCCATCTTGTCTAGACTGTGCTCTTCCCAGAAAGGTTGGACTAGATGATCCCTGAGGTCCCTTCCAACCTGTGATTCTGTGATTATTATCATAATCAATATTATTATAATTATTATTGTATTGTAACTATTAAACTGTGCTTATCACAACCCACAAGTTCTTTTGCTCTTCTGATTCTCTCCCCCATCCCACAGGGGTGGGGGGAGTGAGCGAGTGGCTCCGTGCTGTTCAGTTGCCAACTGAGGCTGAACCACAACAGTCCATGTTGGCACCCAACGTGGGGCACAAAGGGTTTGAGATAATAACAGTTGCTGGTCACAGCACTGATTCATCTGTTCTTAATATTAGTTTGTCCAATCTACCATGCTGATTGTAAAGTACACGGTAAAAATTGCTGTTGGTTTTTGTAGTTTGCTGTGCTCTGCAGCGATTAGAGAGGTTTTGCCTAGGAGATTTGTTATTAAAACACTGGCCTTGAGCGTTATCAGTTACTTGGGTCTTGCATGGAAGCTGTTACTGTACTTCGGGTACCACCTCATGGAGACAATTAGCAATTATACCTCCTCCTCTGAGAGGTTTTTATGGAGGAAATACAGAACGGCACCTTAGCTACCATCTTCTATATGCCTCCTCCTTCATTACAACAACTTTTCAGTATCTTGAACATCCTTGGGTAGTTAAGAGATACCTGTTGGTATTGCTTTGGCAGACGGTTTCAGTTCTGTCTCAGGTTAATAAGCAATTTAAGAATATAATCCAGAGATCTGCCCCAAACCTTGATAGCTATGCGTGGCAGGGTATGTCAGATAGTATGGGCAAATGCCTAAGATGGTGGGCACCCCCAGTGTTGTGGGACTTCACCCCTGAACAAGTGCAGAATCCTGAAAAATGAGTAGAATATTTGGAGGAAGTATGTTGTCACCCTGGCAATTCCAGAGAGATACAAATCACTGCAATGTGCTGGGGCCTGGCCCATGCCTATCGAGCCCTGTTTAACACTCTTCAGTACCCCAAAGGGGAAGAGAAGGCCTCTGAATCTAAAAAGACAAAGACAAGGAAAGCAACATGCAGTGCAGCCACTCAAACCCCCACAACAGGCGTTGCAGCTAAAACCGAGTACCAACCTGTGCCAGTATCAGTCGCCCCTATACTCAAGAAGAAATCCTGGAAGAGAAAGTCAACTCATTTAGAAAGAGATGATGAAGAACCAGGGCCATCACAAGAAGAGGAGGAGGAAGGGGAAGAATGTGTACAGGAAATTGAAACTACCCAGTCCCCATCCTTGAGTGAGTTGTGGGATATACAGAAAGATTTTGGGCATTGTTTAAGTGAGGACATTATCACCTGGCTTCTCCGATGCTGGGATAATGGGGCCAGCAGTCTGGAATTAAAGGGGAAGGAAGCCAAACAACTGGGATCCCTTTCCAGGGAAGGGGGCATTGACAAAGCAATTGGAAAAGGGACACAAGCACTCAGCCTCGGGAGGCGACTCCTGTCCGGTGTAGAGAGAAAGGAATCCCTTCAAGGAAGATATTGTATATCGCCTAGGAAAATGGATGACTATGGAGAAAGGTATCCAGTACCTGAGGGAACTAGCCATGCTTGAGGTAATTTATGGTGACCTGGACGATCAACAGTCATCCAAAGATCCAGATGAAGCCGACTGCACACGACCCATGTGATGGAAGTTTATACGGAGGGCGCCATCGACGCATGGTAACTCACTGGCAGTAATGTCCTGGAAAGATGATGAGACACCAATGGTGGCTGAGTTGATTGATAAACTCCGGGAGTATGAAGGAAATCTCTCTTCCTCGCTCGTCTCTGCTGTTGAGAAACTGTCCCAGGAGTTCAGCACATCAAAGAAGTTATGTCCTACTCCCCACCAGGATGGACCTGTATCTCAGCCATTAGGAGAAAGTTTCACTTTGCTCAAGAGAAAGGATACACACGATGGGGCACACTATGGTTTTACCTGTGTGACGACGGAGAATACATGAAGAAGTGGGATGGAAAACCTACTTCGACCCTAGTGGAATGGGTACGTGAGCTGCAAGGGAAAACAATCGCTCAGGGGAGTTTCTCCAGGAGAACTGCTGCCCCAGTTTCCAGTAAGCAATTCCCCAGACAAAGGAGCAGAATCGGCGATTTTCTTTCTAATCTTAATAGAGACATTTGTGATTCACATTTACAGGAAGCGAGTGACAAATACTATGATCAGGACTAGAGAGGCCCTGCCTCCAGCCAGGTGGAGGAAAGGGACAACTGGCTTTACTGGACTGTGTGGATCTGATGGCCTGGCACATCAGACCCACAGGAATATAAAGCTTTAGTGGATACTGGTACACAGTGCAACCTAATGCCATCAAGCTATATAGGGACCCAACACGTGTATTTCTGGAGTGACAGGGGGATCCCAGGAGCTAACTGTATTGGAGGCTGAAGTGAGGCTAACCGGGAATGAGTGGCAAAAGCACCCCATTGTGACTGGCCCAGAGGCTCCGTGCATCACTGGCATTTACACATCCTCAGGAGAGGGTATTTCAAGGACCCAAAAAGGTACAGGTGGGCTCTTGGTATAGCTGCCTTGGAGATGGAAGAAATGGAACAGCTGTCTGCCTTGCCTGGCCTCTCGAAGGACCCTTCTGTTGTGGGGCTGCTGAAGGTCAAAGAACAACAGGTGCCGATTGCCACGGCAACGGTGCACCAGTGGCGATATCGCACCAACCCGATACTCCCTGTTTCCCTTCCATGAGTTTATTCTTTGACCTGAGAGCGAAGGAGTGATCAGGAAGACCCGCTCACCCTTTAACAGTCCCCTATGGCCAGTGTGAGAAGTGTAATGGAGTGTGGAGGCTAACTGTAGACTATCGTGGCCTGCATGAAGTCACTCCATCGTTGAGTGCTGCTGTGCCGGGCATGCTAGAACATCAATACGAACTGGAGTCAAAGGCAGCCAAGTGGTATGCCACAATTGATATTGCTAATGCATTCTTCTCAATCCGTTTAGTAGCAGAGTGCAGGCCACAGTTTGCTTTCACTTGGAGCAGAGTCCAGTAGACCTGGAATCGACTGGCCCAGGAGTGGAAGCACAGCCCTGCCATTTGCCATGGACTGATTCAGACTGCACCCGAACAGGGTGGATCTCCTGAACAGCTACAGTACATTGATGACATCGTTGTATGGGGCAACACAGCAGAAGACATGTTTGAGAAAGGGAAGGAAATAGTCCAAATACTTCTTAAAGCTGGTTTTGCCATAAAACAAAGTAAGGTCAAGGGGCCCGCACAAGAGATCCTGTTTTTAGGGGTGAAACAGTAAGATGGACCTCTTCAGATTCCAGTGGATGTGATCAACAATATGGCAGCCATGTCTCCACCAACTAGCAAAAAAGAAACACAATAGTTTTTGGGTGTTGTAGGTTTTTGGAGAATGCAGATTCCAGATTACATTTTGATCGTAAGCCCTCTCTATCAAGTGACCCGGAAGAAGAATGATTTCAAATGGAGCCCTGAGGATTTACAGGCCTTTCAACAAATAAAACAGGAAACGGTTCATGCAGTAGGCCTTGGGCCAGTCCGGGCAGAACAAGTTATAAAAATTTGCTCTAAACCGAAGCCAAGGAGAATGGTCCTACCTGGAGCCTCTGGCAGAAAGCACCAGGGGAGATTTGAGGTTGACCCCTAGGGTTTTGGAGTCGAGGATACAGAGGGTCTGAAGCGCACTCTACTCCAACTGAAAAAGAGATATTGGCAGCATATGAAGGGGTTTGAGCTCCTTCAGAAGTGGTTGGTACTGAAGCACAGCTGCTCCTGGCACCCCAACTTCTGGTGGTGGGCTGGATGTTCAAAGGAAAGATTCCCCTCTACACATCATGCACCTGATGTTACATGGAGCAATGGGTTGCACTGATCACCCAGAGGGCTCGGATAGGAAACTCCAGATAGCCAGGAATGTTGGAAGTGATCATGGACTGGCCAGAAGGCAAAGCTTTTGGATTATCACCAGAGGAGCAGGTGACATGTGCTGAAGAAGCCCTACTCTATAACAAACTGCCAGAAAAAGAGAAGCAATATGCTCTGTTCACTGATGGGTCCTGTTGACTTGTGGGAAAGCATCGGAGATTGGAAGGCTGCTATATGGATTCCTAATCGAAAAGTCGCAGAAACTGCTGAAGGAGAAGGAGACTCGAATCAGTTTGCAGAGGTAAAGGCCATCTAGCTGGCCTTAGACATTGCTGAACGGGAAAAGTGGCCATTGCTCTGTCTCTGTACTTACTCCTGGATGGTGGCGAATGCCCTGTGGGGCTGGCTACAGCAGTGGAAGCAAAGCAACTGGCAGTGCAGAGGTAAACCCATCTGGGCTGCCACATTGTCGCAAGTTATTGCTGCCCGGGTAGAGAATCTGGTTGTGGAAGTACATCATGTGGATGCTCACGTCCCCTAAAGCCAGGCCACTGAAGAGCATCAGAACAATCAGTACGTGGAGTCGTCTATCAAGATTGAAGTGGCTGAGGTGGATCTGGACTGGCAATGTAAGGGTGAATTATTTCTAGCTCCATGGGCCCGTGACACCTCAGGCCATCAAGGGAGAGATGCAACATACAGGTGGGCTCGCGATCGAGGGGTGGACTTGACCATGGACGCTATTGCGCAGGTTATCCACGAATATGAAACGTGTGCTGCAATCAAGGAAGCGAAGTGGGTAAAGCCTCTGTGGTATGGGGGACAATGGCTGAAATATAAATATGGGAGGCCTTGCAAATTGACTATATTACACTCCTACAAACCTGTCAAGGCAAGCGCCATGTGCTTACAATGGTAGAAACATTGACTGGCTGGCTGGAAACATATCCTGTCCCCCACGCCATTGCCCAGATCACTATCCTGGGTCTCGAAAAACAAGTCCTGTGGCGACATGGCACCCCAGAGAGAATTGAGTCAGACAACGGGACTCATTTCCGAAGCAACCTCATAGACAGCTGGGCCAAAGAGAATGGCATTGAGTGGGTGTATCACATCCCCTATCACACACCAGCCTCTGGGAAAATCGAAAGATACAATGGACTATTAAAGACGACACTGAGAGCAATGTGGGGTGGAACATTTAAACACTGGGATGCACATTTAGCAAAAGCCACCTGGTTAGTCAACATGAGGGGATCTGCCAGGCGAGCTGGCCCTGCCCAATCAGAACCCTTATGTACTGTGGAAGGCGATAGAATCCCTGTAGTGCGCATAAAAAATATGTTGGGCAAAACAGTATGTTTAGGTGAAAACAGCCAATGAACTGAATAATATGCTGTCAATATCTATATATCAATATCTATATAATGTTGTATGTCATCACTACTATCACTACATATCACTACTATATGCCATATCAATGGAACGGTATCATGGTGGGTATCTCCCAATTAATAATAATAGCAAATGAACTTTCAATTGTACCAAGCAAAGTGCAGCAGTGAGAGAACAAGGACTAACAGTGCAGTGGTGATGGAACAAGGACTGACTTCAGCATGCAACAATCCGACACCACACACAGCACCTCTCTGAAAGACTCTTACAATAGATGGAACCCAAAGTCATGGACTAAATGAACTCAATGGACATTTCACAGGCATTTTACAGGGGTGGTCCATAGACTAGGGGAATAATAAATGAATATCTGTATATCCTGTTAAAGGATGAGAAGGTGGGTAGGGATTATTGAAATTGTACTGAATAGTATGGGACCTGAGCATGATGTAACTGATATGGAATAAGGGGTGGATACTGTCATGGTTTTATCTGGGATAGAATTAATTTTCTTCACTCTAGCTGGCACAGTGCTGTGCTTTGAACTTAGCATGGAAAAAAATGTTGAGATAACACACAGCTGTTTTGGCTGTTGCTGGGTAGCGCTTGTACTAGTCAAGGACATTTCTAGCTTCCCATGCTCTGCTGGGTGCACCTGCTTAGTAGTCATTCAGACTACTGAGTCCTGATTTTGGCTTTTCACAGCATCAACAGCAGGTCAAATGAAGCACCTCCCCTGGTAGGCTCACCAGCTGTGTTTGGAAGTTATCTTCCACACACTCCAGGAACCTCCTAGACTGTTTCTTCTCTGCTGTGTTGTATTCCCTGCAGACATCTGGTAAATTGAAGTCACCCACTAGAACAAGGGCAACTGATTGTCATACTTCTGCCAGCTGCTTGTAGAACGCTTCATCTAGCTCTTCATCCTGGTTGGGTGGTCTATAACAGACTCTTAGCAGGCTATCTGCCTTGTTGGCCTTCCCCCTTATCCTTACCCATAAGCACTCGACCTTATGGGTAGTTATTGGGCAGCAAAACCAGCAAAACTAGCTCAGGTCGGGTCACTGCTGCACTTGCACTGCTTCTCGTAAGGCTCATCCTCCATTGGTTCGGGTGGTTCCTGCTATTATAATGCCTATAACATGCAAGTGAAATAATGGGTCACAACTATTTAAAGGTATATCCATTACAATCTCCACCCCGGTCCCTTTGGACCAGATCATAGGTTTTACCATTGCAACCAACTCCTCCCCTTGCCCCTGATCTGGCTTGGATTTATCCACAGACTGCAGTCCCTTAGGGGAGTACCTGCTCCAAGTGGAGCCTTATCTGTGAGCCACAGTCTCTTCATGGGTATACCCGCTGTGGCATAGACTTAACCAGAGCCACAGTCACTTTGATGTGCACCTATTCCAGTGTGGCCTTCTCCATGGGCCACAATGCCTTCAGAGGTGTACCTGCTCCAGCATGGCAGATACACAGATACCATCCCCTTACTCTATGGACCGTCCCTTTAAAATGTCACAGATGTCCACAAAACGTCCACTGAGGTCATTTAGCGCATGACGTTCGGGTTCCATCGATCGTAACAGTCTTTCAGGTCAGGGAAGATGGTGTGTTTGGTGTTGGATTGTTGTACACTGAAGTCAGTCCTTGTTCCATCACCGCTGCACTTTGCTCAGTTTAACCAAAGTTCATTCTTAATTAATCTGGGAAATTCCTGCTGTGATACCATTGATATGGAATATAGCAACCACAGAAGAGATTAAATACAATATTATATAGCAATTAACATCATACCATTCAGTTCATTGGCTGTTCTCACCCAAAATTAAGTCCCCTTGATCCTCCCCAGATCCTCCATCCTCCCGTATAACCCACCAAGTACACCCAGGTCCTTCAGTAAAAGAAATCCCACTGTCGTGGTTTAGCCGGCAGCTCAGCCCCACACAGTCGCTCGCTCACTCCCCCACCAGTAGATGGGGAGAGAATCAGAAGGGTAACGCTCGTGGGTTGGGATAAGAACAGTGTAATAATTAAAATTAAAAGAAACAACAACAGAAATGCAATGTAAAGGAGAACAACGAGAGGTGCAGAGCCCTGGGGGAGGGGGGAAGGGAGGGGAGAGGGTGAACAAACCGCCGAAACAAACCGCATGCGACGGAGCCACTCACCGCCCGCCAACCCGACGCCGCGCCGCTCCCGAGCCACAACTGCCTCCGCTTAATATACTGGTCATGGTGTCACATGGTATGGGATGAACATGCCATTGGCCAGTCGGGGTCAGCCGCCCCCACCATGGCCCTGCTCCTCCAGCCCCCCGCCACACACAGAGCGCGGGAAGCTGGAAAGGTAGCTGAGTCCCACAGTGAGGAGAATTATCCCCTTCTCAGCCAAAACCAGCACACCCATGAATAGGTTTTCCTTTATTTGAGGCAGGAATAACCCAGACCGTTTTCCCCAGCATATTTTTTACGTGCACTACAGGGACTTTATCCCCTTCCACAGTACATAAGGGTTCTGAATGGGCAGGGCCAGCTCGATTGACAGACACCCTCATGTTGAATAACCAGGTGGCTTTTGCTAAATGTGCATCCCAGTGTTTAAATGTTCCACAACCCATTGCTCTCAGTGTAGTCTTTAATAGTCCATTGCATCTTTTGACTTTCCCAGAGGCTGGTGCGTGATAGGGGATGTGATACACCCACTCAATGCCATGCTCTTTGGCCCAACTGTCTATGAGGTTGTTTCAGAAATGAGTCCCATTGTGTGACACAGTTCTCTCTGGGGTACAGGACTTGTTTTTCCAGGCCCACGATAGTGTTCCAAGTGGTCGCATGGGGCACAGGATATGTTTCTAGCCAGCAGTCGCTTCCACCATTGTAAGCACACGGCACTTGCCTTGGCGGGTCTGTGGGAGTGAAATCTAGTCAATCTGCCAAGCCTGCCCATAGTTTTATTTCAGCCATCGTCCCCCATACCACTTTTCCCGTTCAACAATGTCTAAGGGCAGCTGGATGGCCTTTACCTCTGCAAACTGGCTCGATTCATCTTCTCCTTCAGCAGTTTCTGCGACTTGTCGTATAGGACTCCATAGAGCAGCCTTCCAATCTCCAATGCTTTCCCACAAGACAACAGGACCCATCAGTGAACAGAGCATACTGCTTCTCTTTTTCTGGCAGTTTGTTATAGAGTAGGGCTTCTTCAGCACATGTCACCTGCTCCTCTGGTGATAATCCAAAAGCTTTGCCTTCTGGCCAGTCCATGATCACTTCCAACATTCCTGGGTATATGGAGTTTCCTATCCGAGCCCTCTGGGTGATCAGTGCAACCCATTGCTCCATGTAACATCAGGTGCATGATGTGTAGAGGGGAATCTTTCCTTTGAACATCCAGCCCACCACCAGAAGTTGGGGTGCCAGGAGCAGCTGTGCTTCAGTACCAACCACTTCTGAAGGAGCTCAAACCCCTTCATATGCTGCCAATATCTCTTTTTCAGTTGGAGTGCGCTTCAGACCCTCTGTATCCTCGACTCCAAAACCCTAGGGGTCAACCTCAAATCTCCCCTGGTGCTTTCTGCCAGAGGCTCCAGGTAGGACCATTCTCCTTGGCTTCGGTTTAGAGCAAATTTTTATAACTTGTTCTGCCCGGACTGGCCCAAGGCCTACTGCATGAACCATTTCCTGTTTTATTTGTTGAAAGGCTTGTCATTGCTCACGGCCCCATTGAAAATCATCCTTCTTCTGGGTCACTTGATAGAGAAAGCTTAAGATCAGACAGTAATCTGGAATAGGCATTCTCCAAAAACCTACAACACCCAAAAACTATTGTGTTTCTTTTTTGCTAGTTGGTGGAGACATGGCTGCCATATTGTTGATCACATCCACTGGAATCTGAAGAGGTCCATCTTACTGTTTCACCTATAAGAACTGGATCTCTTGTGCGGGCCCCTTTACCTTACTTTGTTTTATGGCAAAACTGGCCTTTCGAAGGCTTTGGACTATTTCCTTCCCTTTCTCAAACACGTCTTCTGCTGTGTTGCCCCATACAACGATGTCATCAATGTACTGTAGCTGTTCAGGAGATCCACCCTGTTCGGGTGCAGTCTGAATCAGTCCATGGCAAATGGTAGGGCTGTGCTTCCACCCCTGGGCCAGTCGATTCCAGGTCTACTGGACACCCCTCCAAGTGAAATCGAACTGTGGCCTGCACTCTGCTACTAAACGGATTGAGAAGAATGCATTAGCAATATCAATTGTGGCATACCCCTTGGCTGCCTTTGACTCCAGTTTGTACTGAAGTTCTAGCATGCCCGGCACAGCAGCACTCAATGGTGGAGTGACTTCATGCAGGCCACGATAGTCTACAGTTAGCCTCCACTCTCCATTACACTTCTCACACTGGCCATAGGGGACTGTTAAAGGGTGAGCGGGTCTTCCTGATCACTCCTTCGCTCTCAGGTCAAAGAATAAACTCATGGAAGGGAAACAGGGAGTATCGGGTTGGTGAGATATTGCCACTGGTGCACCGTTGCCGTGGCAATCGGCACCTGTTGTTCTTTGACCTTCAGCAGCCCCACAACAGAAGGGTCCTTTGAAAGGCCAGGCAAGGCAGACAGCTGTTCCATTTCTTCCATCTCCAAGGCAGCTATACCAAGAGCCCACCTGTACCTTTTTGGGTCCGTGAAATACCCTCTCCAAGGTAGTCTATGCCAAGGATGCACGGAGCCTCTGGGCCAGTCACAATGGGGTGCTTTTGCCACTCATTCCCAGTTAGGCTCACTTCGGCTCGAAAACAGTTAGCTCCTGGGATCCACCTGTCACTCCAGAAATACACGTGTTCTGCCCCTATGCAGCTTGGTGGCATTAGGTTGCACTGTGCAACAGTATCCACTAGAGCTTTATACTCCTGTGGGTCTGATGTGCCAGGCCATTGGACCCACACAGTCCAGTAAAGCTGGTTGTCCCTTTCCTCCACCTGGATGGAGGCAGGGCCCCTCTATTCCTGATCATAGTGTTTGCTATGCACTTCTTATAAATGCTAATCAAAATTTGCCCTGTTAAGATCACAAATAAAATCAGTGCTCCTACACTTCTGTCTGGGGAACTGCTCACTGGAAACTGGAACAGCAACTTTCCTGGAAGAACCCCCCTGAGTGATTATTTTCCTTTGCAGCTCACATATCAGTGTCACCCAGGTGAAACCATAGAGTGGCGTCTGGTGTGTATCCTCTCTCTTGAGCAAAGGGACACTTACTCCTAATGGCTGAGATACTGGTCCATACAGGTGGGGAATAGGACATATCTTCTTTGAGTTGCTGGACTTCCTGGGACAGTTTCTCCACAGCCAAGATGAAGGAGGAAGAGACACGTGCTTTGGATTCCCAGAGTCTGTCAATCACATCCCCCACCATTGGTGCCTCTTCATCTTTTCAGGCCAGTTATTCCAATGAGATTACATGCTATTCTCTGCACAAATATCCGCCACATGGGTCGTGTGCACTGGGGTTTATCAGGATCTATGGATGACTGTAGATCATCCAGGTCATGATAAATCACCTCAAGCACAGCTACTTCCCTCAGGTACTGGATACCTTTCTCCATGGCAGCCCATTTCCCTGAGCGATATACAATATCTGCCTTGAAGGGATACCTTTCTTTCACACCAGACCGGAGTTGCCTCCAGAGGCTGGGGCTGCTGCAGATCACCCTGGGCTGCTCTATCTTCTATCCAGGTGGACTCTGGGGTGCTGTCACTAAACAGCATCCTGCACGTGAATAACACCCATCTCTTCTGTGCCAGCTCCTCCATAATCATATCTGGAATCTTGGGCTTAATGTTAAAGAAGAGGCCACTGATAGTTTTGGCTAACCTATTTGTTCTGACCAATATTGCCTGTGTTCTGCTGAACCTGGCTGTATTTGTAATGCAATGCCAAGGCATTCAGTTTGTGTCCAGTTTACCAAGATGCAATTTGGTGGATATGGGGGGAAAGAAGATCTGTTTCTGCTGCAAAGAACTCCATCTCGCTAAAAGCACAGAACAGGAGACTGTACTGAAGCTATACCACGTGAAGGCATGCAATGCTTCTCACCTTCTTCTCAAGAAGGTTCTCTCTGCTCTTTGGGCCATGAGAGCTCTCACCACCACAGTCTGCTTGGTAGCAGCTGTCCTGCATTGCTTACAGATTGTTGCAGCAAGAAGATCCTGCATAGATGAATCTCAGCTTGAAGGCCAAGGTCACACTTTGGATCCTGATGGTTCTGCCTCACCTGTGCTGCCTCCCTCCTATTCTGCAACTGTTGGGGTTTAGCCAGCAACTCAGCCCCACACAGCTGCTCACTCCCTCCCCCACCAGCAGGATGGGGGAGAGAATCAGAAGGGTAAAAGTGAGAAAGGTCATGGGTTGAGATAAGAACACCTTAATAATTAAAATAAAACAACAACAAAAACACAATGGAAAGTATAATCACAAGAGCGAAAAAGCCCAGAACAGGGAGAAGGTGGAATGAACAACCAAAACAAACACCGCATGACACAACCACCAACCAAGCAGACCCAACAACACCACTCCCCAAGCCACAACCACCACCACACAGCATTACACAACAACTGCCCCGCTTAATATACTCATCATGGCATCACATGGTATGGAGTGAATATCCCATTGGCCAGTTTGGGTCAGCTCTCTTGGCTGTGGCCCCGCCCCTCCCAGCCTCTTGCCCACATGGCAGAGCATGGGAAGCTGGAAAGGTCCCTGACTACTACAGGTGCTACAGTGAAGAGAATTAACTCCATCCTAGCCAAAACCAGCACAGCTATGAAAATAGCTAGCATGAGCCAGAGATAATTTAGCAAGTGCAGCAGCACCTGTGTAAGACTGATGTAACTTTGGAATCCAGTGCAGATGTAATAGCTACTATCAACAGAGGGCAGTGATTTACAGGAAGGGGCAGCTTTCTGCATAGCAATGGTGTGAACTTACTACAGCTGCAATTTGATAAGTACTCTCAAAATTAAAGCCATACAAAATGCATTTGCAAATGCACCTTTTAATATAGGCAACAGGAATGAGAGCCATGCGAGTATGAGAGCAGGAGGGCTGTAAAGACATAATTTCCTTCCTAAAGGCATCACACGCAAAAGAACCAGATGCTCAACCAGAATAATAACAGTGATGCTGAGGACAGTTCTCACTCATCCAGGAATCACTTGGTGAAAGTAAGATATATCTCCATTACTGGAAGAATGTGGATCATTTACAGAGCCTAATGAGACAAATGGGTCAGCTTAAATGTGCTGCTGTCTGATCCCTAGGCAGTCTCTAAACCGGCCACGTCATGGAATGAGACATGGTTTTCACTCAAACCTAAGAACTTAATTTCTTCAAATGTGTCGAGTGACACCATGTGCCACTACCCTGGAAGCGAAGCCCTCCCTGGGGAGTTGCTTCTTTCTTTCAGCATGCTGAAGCCGGGGCCATGAAAGCATTTTCTTTAGCACCATCCCTTCAAGATCCTTTGCCCTATACCAAAGCCAAATTCTAGTTTCCTCCCTGTGCTAAGATAACTTGCATAATTTTGCTGTAGTTGTGTTTCTGTTTTTTCTTTGCTGGGCTTTTGGCTGACTGATGGTTGCTTGGCTTTGGAAGACAGGGGTGAAGATCTGGCTCAAGAATCCCAGTTCTGACATTATCCGTGAGGAAGCTTCTGGAGGTGGAAGCTTTAAATAGGTTCCTGCAAAAGCAATTAATTACCTGAGACTTGCATATGGAGTTGCAGAAGAGAGGACACTAAAGTGCACTGCTTAATATTGAACTTGGGGCAACCATTTCTGAAGCAGCCTGAGCACCCCTTCATATGCTGCCAATATCTCTTTTTCAGTTGGAGAATAATGCGCTTCGGACCCTCTGTATGCCCGACTCCAAAAGCGTAGGGGTTGAACTTGGGACTCCCTGGTGCTTTCTGCCAGAGGCTCCAGGTAGGGCCATTTTCCCCGGCTGCGGTGTACAGGCCTTTTTTTACATCTTGTCCTGCCCGGACTGGCCCAAGAGCTACTGCATGAACTATTTCCTGTTTGTTCTGGTCAAAGGCTTGTCGTTGCTCTGGGCCCCATTTGAAATCATTCTTTTTCCAGGTCACTTGATAGAGAGGGCTTACGATCATATTGTAATTTGGAATATGCATTCTCCAAACACCCACAACGCCCAAGAAAGATTGTGTTTCCTTTTTGCTAGTTGGTGGAGACGTGGCTGCTATTTTGTTGATCACATCCATTGGGATCTGACAACAACCGTCTTGCCATTTGATTCCTAAGAACTGGATCTCTTGTGCGGGTCCCTTCACCTTACTTTGGTTTATGGCAAAACCAGCCTTCAGAAGAGTTTGGACTATTTTCTCTCCTTTCTCAAAAATTTCTTCTGCTGTGTTGCCCCACTCGATGATGTCATCAATGTATTGAAGGTGTTGTGGAGCTTCTCCCTGTTCCAGTACAGTCTGAATCAGTCCATGGCAAATGGTAGGACTGTGTTTCCACCCCTGCGGCAGTTGGTTCCAGGCCTACTGCACACCCCTCCAAGTGAAAGCAAACTGTGGCCTGCACTCTGCTGCCAGAGGGATTGAGAAGAATGCATTAGCAATATCAATTGTGGCATACCACTTGGCTGCCTTTGACTCCAGTTAGTATTGATGTTCTAGCATGTCTGGCACTCAACGGTGGAGTGACTTCATTCAGGCCACGACAGTCTACTGTTAGCCTCCACTCTCCATTACACTTTCGCACTGGCCATATGGGACTGTTAAAGGGTAAGGGGCTCTAACTGGTCACTCCTTTGCTCTCAGGTCAAAGAATTAACTCATGGAAGGGAATCACAGAATTTCGGTTGGTGTTATATTGTCACCGGTGTACTTTTGCAGTGGCGATCGTCACCTGTTGTTCTTTGACCTTCAGCAACCCCACAACAGAAGGGTCCTTTGAGAGGCCAGGCAAGGCAAACAGCTGTTTAATTCTCTTTGTCTCTAAGGCAGCTATACCAAAAGCCCACTTGTACCCTTCTGGGTCCTTGAATTACCCTCTACTGAGGTAGTCTATGCTAAAGATGCACAGAGCCTCTGGGCCAGTCACAATGGGGTGCTTTGGCCACTCATTCCTAGTGAGGCTCACTTTGGCCTCCAATACAGTTAGCTCTTGGGATCCCCCTGTCACTCCAGCAATGCTGATGCGTTCTGCCCCTATATAGATAGATGGCATTAGGGTGAACTGTGCACCGGTGGCCAGTAAAGCTTTATACTCCTGTGGGTCTGATGTGCCAGGCCATCGGATCCACACAGTCCAGTAAACCCAGTTATCCCTTTCCTCCACCTGGCTGGAGGCAGGGCCCCTCTATTCCTGATCATAGTACTCATCACTCACTTCTTGTAAATATGAATCACAAATGTCTGTGTTAAGATCAGGAATAAAATCAGCACTTCTGCTCCTCTGTCTGAGGAATTGCTCACTGGAAACTGGAGGAGCAGCTTTCCTGTACAAACCCCCCTGAGTGATTGTTTTCCCTTTCAGCTCACATACCCATGCCTCTAGTGTCAAGGTAGGCTTTCCATCCCACTTCCTCATGTCGTCTCCTTGGTCTCACAAGCAACACCATAGGGTACCCCATCATATGTATCGTGTCGCTTGAGCAAAGGGATGCTTACTCCCAATGGCTGAGATACTGGTCCGTACTGGTGGGGAGTAAGACATATCTTCTTTGAATTGCTGGAACTCCCGGGACAGTTTCTCCACAGCCGAGAGGAGGGAAGAAGAGAGATTGGCCTAGTAATCCCAGAGTCTATCAATCACCTCTGCCACCGTTGGTGCCTTGCCATATTTCCAGGACATTACTGCCAGTAAGTTCCCACGTGTTGATGGTGCGCTCCCTATAAACTTCCGCCACATGGATCGTGTGCACCAGGCTTCATCTGGATCTAAATGACCGTTGATCGTCCAGGTCACCATAAATCACCTCAAGCACGGCTAGTTCCCTCATGTACTGGATACCTTTGACGGAAAACCAGCGGGAGACAGGCACCATCCGATGATGATCATCAAGTCTCATTTATTGGCAATCAGCAAACATCTTTTATACCATTAGTTAATTAGCACATACATATTGCAAAAGCACAGCTCATCATTGGCTGGGAGGTAAATGCCAACTCCTCCCATGCTTATCTCTTGTGTTCAGCCTTGCAATTAGCAGTTACTTGCTTCTCACATTCTTTTACCGATCAGCAACAGCTGGGCTCACACTCCTTTGTAAAACACCAGCTGGCCTCACATTCTTCTGTTGACCAACAGCTGGGCCCAAGGTCGCTTCCGACCTGGAGCCTGTTTTCCTACTTCAATGCCCTCTTTCTGCTAGCCATTCCCGGGCTAGAGTCTCCCACATCTCCCCCTTTTTCTTTTGTTCCTTGAGAAAGGAACACGGCACTCATACTTCTTTCCATCATTTGTTGCATACATTGCGATATACAAGGGACACACATTAATATAATAATAAACAGTATAAATATTATTAATCCCATCTGCAAAATACTCTTGATCCCATTGCCAATGCCCCATCCATTAAACAAGCTGTTAAACCAATGCCATGGATCATCCTGTCTTACAGAGTCTACATCTAGTAATAAGTCAGATAATGCCTTTGATGTGGCATTTGTTTGCTTAGCTAGCCAACATCCTAGCTTGTTTAATGTCGTGAGGCTTTGAGCAACACCAACTCCAGGAGCCAAGAAGGAAACAGCTATGATCTTTGTAGGATTCCAAAATTCAGCTGTAGAGTCACAGTTATCCTCAAACTTATGAGTGCTCCTTTCGCTTCTCATCTTTCTATAATGTTGATAAATCATTGAAGTGTTAGGGGTAAGAAACGTTAGGCGACCTATAGAGCAAGGCCCTCCCTTTATATGTGACGGGATGCCAGGCCAAGCCCGATCTCCACAAATTAAAAACAAACCTGCAGGTAGCGCAATAGGCATATTGTTAGAGCGTGATATATTTACAGAGGTATAGTTACACCAAGCAGTAGCATTTTTATATATACTTAGGGTGGCATTCACAGACCAAGAAGGAAACTGGTTCTTTCCCGTGTAATTAAAATATAAACAAGCATCCATTGACAAAGAACCCAATAGCTCAAGCTCTTGTGGCTCAAGATTAGTTTGAGGGCGATGGACTGCCCAACTGTCCCAATTATTCACACAATTCTGGGGAGTATCACAAAGGCTTCCTAAGTGTGGTGTATATTGTGGTATCACTAGCGTTCAATTATCAACTGGCACTCCAACCAAACAGGTGGAGAGGGGCTTTCCTGGTGATGACAATGATAGGCAGATGGAATCTTGGCCTGTTAGATTTGCCAGGGTAACCCATACATTCTGTTTGGGCTGGGGCGGTATGTATATGCCCTCGGTGATTCTTATCACGATACTTACGATGACTAATGGGAGTACTCTCGTGTACATTTTTTCTTTGTCTTTTCCCAGTGCCTTGGTGCTACTTCCCATATTTCAGGTGTATCGTCTAGAACCCTCTACCTCGTGGCCTGTGATGATTAAAACCTTATGTGTCTGTAAGTGGTGATAGTAGCAACTGTCACACCACCTCCTAGCTCGATGGGTTTTTACCCACCTGCGCTATTAACAGTTATGACACTCTCTTAGTGCCCAGAGTCGGCACTTATCGCATCGGGGACACTATCCGTATCCTGTCTACCTCTACCGGTGTAGTCATACGTCTTCACCGTCTGCTTCGCAGATTTCGTTCTTCTGTTCACTAGGCATAGCCTTTACCCACCTACTGGGTATCCACCTCAGACCTGTGGGGGTAAGCACACACATGTAACCTCGACCAAAATACTTGACTTCTACAGGCCCTTGCCATAGACCAGTGTGGGAGACTCTAGCCCGGGAATGGCTAGCAGAAAGAGGGCATTGAAGTAGGAAAACAGGCTCCAGGTCGGAAGCGACCTTGGGCCCAGCTGTTGGTCAACAGAAGAATGTGAGGCTAGCTGGTGTTTTACAAGGGAGTGTGAGCCCAGCTGCTGTTGACCGGTAAAGGAGTGTGAGAAACAAGTAACTGCTAATTGCAAGGCTGAACACAGGAGATAAGCATGGGAGGAGTTGGCATCTACCTCCCAGCCAAGGATGAGCTATGCTTTTGCAAATATGTATGAGCTAATTTACGAACGGTATAAAAGATATTTGCTGATTGCCAATAAACGAGACTTGATGATCATCATCGGATGGTGCCTGTCTCCCGCTGGTTTTCCGTCAAATGGTAACCCCGACGTGATACCACGGACGGTCCAGCGTAGGGTTTGGGTCCTGCAAGCAGAGGGACGGCAAAACAGACAGCGCAGCTGGTCTGCGTACCCTGGGCGACCACATAGGTGGGCTCAGTCTGCGTGCCCTGGGCGACCACATAGGTGGGCTCAGCCGATACGTGCTGCCGAGACCTTGGGAGCTGCAACGGCGCCGACGAGCACAACGCAGAGGCAAGCAGCATATGATTTCTTTACATCCCTCTTAGAAAGGCATAGCATTAAGGGTATAGATCTACGCAAAGAACTACCGTTGCTGATAAGCTGGGGATGCGAGAAGGGACACTTTAGTAACCCACACCTGAAAAGGACTATTTCGGATACAGCAGCGAGAGACGGAGATGCACTGGCAGACGGCGGCCAGGGGGCAAAGAGGAGTCGATTTATGCATCATTTTTGATACGTCCCGACCCTCCGGCCTGGATCCAACCTCGGGATTCAAGAGGGGATCCGCTTTCCGCAGTTGAAGCTAACCCGGGAGCGAGAGCCGTACAAAGACGCTGATTTTCCTCACATCGGGCGATGGAGGTCGAGGTAGCTTTCGAATTATTAAAGCGCTTTTTAGAAAAGCGGGGAGTAAGTCAGTTAAAAGACTTGTCAGGATTAGTTGCAGTGGGTAAAGCGAAAGGGTTTTTTAAAGAACCGGAGTCGATTTTTGAAGTAGAGGAGTGGGGAGCCTATGGTGATTGTTTGTGGGATTTGGTGATAGATGACGATAAGACAGCGGAAAAGTTAATGAAACCTTGGCGGGAAGTGATTAACTGTATGAAAAAATATAAAACTGAAAAAAGATTAGCAACAGCCGCCTCTGATCGGCTAGACAACTGTGACCCCAATGCTGGAAAGATTGGAATTGGCTTAGACAATCTCTCTCCTCCCTTCTCGGGGATCCCAGTTGTCGTACCTCGAAAACCCCTTATTCCCCCCACTCCCGCCCCTGATAAATCTACACCTGTAGAAACTAGCGGAGGAGGAATAAGCTTGGGAAAGGGAGGTGAAGATATTGAAAATTTATGTGATGTAGTCTCTCCGGTGAAGGAAAATAAGCCGAGCACGCTGTCTAGTCACCGTTCTGTGCCTGCTGTGCGTAGCCAGGTTGACTGGCGAAAAATCGGGTTAGAGGCATTACAGAACGGGGACCTAGAGACCGCCGATTTGTTAGCTCAGGCTTTCCCTGTCATCTATCAACCGGACCCTGCTAACAATCAAAATTTATTAGCACACCATAATCCTCTTGATTGGAAAATTTTTATGAAGGGCCCATTGCTGCGTCAATGTGTTATGGAAAACTCCAACCATGCTACTAAAAGCATTTTAATTACACTTCCCCTAGACGCAGGCATCGAGGTGATGCTTGAACGCATGAGTCGGGTACCTCCCGGCCCCCAAGCTATGTTAGTTGAAGCATTGAGGGAAGTTGGGCAGGGAATGGTACACGTTCAGCAACAAGTTTGTGCCGCTCTTGCCCCATTGGGTCCAGCCAAAAACTCTCAACAGTAACCAAAGAGGGTCACTGCCACATGGACTTTCCCAATCCCACTGACATGGCTCACAGAAGAGCCAGTATGGGTCGGGCAGTGACCGCTCAAACGGGAAAGTCTACAACAAGCCCGTATATTAATAAAACAACAATTAGATCAAGGACATCTCAAGCTGTTACATGATCTACGGGCAGTAAATCAGCAAATGCAAGCGATGGGGGCTTTACAGCCTAGCCTTCCAAATCCAGCCATGCTACCAACTGACTGGCATTTACTAATTATCGACTTAAAGGACTGCTTTTTTACTACAAAGCTGCATCCTCAGGATACCCAGCGGTTTGCATTTACGTTACCAGCAATCAACAGAGAGGGTCCTGACTTACGCTTCGGATGGACAGTATTGCCACAAGGCATGAAGAATAGCCCTACTCTGTGTCAACTCTTTGTAGATGCTGCATTGAAAGAAGTGAGGCAGCAATGGCCGGACACTATAATTTACCATTACATGGATGACATCTTGTTTGCGCAAGTACAACCTTTCTCAGCACAGCAAGAATTATATTTACAGCAACAGCTCCAGCTACACGACCTAGTAATAGCAGCAGAGAAGGTTCAACGTTCACCAGTATGGAAATACCTTGGGTGGCGCATCAGTGACTCTCAGTTTTTCGCCCAATGTTAAAGGGCACTGACCCTGCCGCGCCGGTCCGACCGACTGCTGAACAACACACTATGATACAACGTCTTAGCTCCGAGATCATTCAGAGAGCAGTAGACCGCCTGGACCCCGATCTCCCCATCGATCTCACCATACTCCATGGTTCTACTCACATTTTGGGTGCACTTACTCAGTGCAAAAAGAAAAAGGGGGAGAAGATAAGGGTGTTGGAATGGCAAAAGTTTTGTTTGTGCAGAAGTTTTGTTTGTATTAAATCACTTATGTATATTTGCAGAACACGATAAACCTCCTGCGTGGGTGCGTCAGTACAACACATTGCAGGTATCCCTCACAACCCAACGGGTCAAGCAATAGTGGAACGAGCTAATGGGTTGCTGAAAACCTATGTTCAAAAGTATGCAGATATAAAAGACCCGCAAGAGCGGCTGGTAAAAGCACTGTTTGTGCTAAACTATTTGTGTGTATTTGGCTCTGAGGGAGTGCCTGCTGTCATCGTTCACTATAGACAGAAAAAGGACGAACGGGAGCTACCCCGAGTTTGGGTCAAATACAAAGACCCGCGTACGGGTGTATGGTCAGGGCCTGTGGAGGGTTTATATTGGGGGAGGGGGTATCTCTGTGTTTCTACCCCTACAGGGCCGCAATGGATTCCAGCTAGATGTGCCAGACCCGCCACCTCCCCCACACAGCGCGACGCAGAACAGCTGCCCACCGCGGCACCTGAACGGTTGGGATCAGCGGAAGGAACCCAGAGGAGCGCTGTGCAGCACTCACCAGTGAATAACCACGGTCCAAGAGGAACGAAGGTCCCAGAGGGTGCATAGCGCCCGAGGTCTGGTCTGTTTTCTACTGAGAATTCAAGGCGGACTGATAATGAGCTCTGCTGAACAGAAATTATGGGTATTAGCCCTTTTAAGAGTATGTAGCACTGCCCTTGTGCCTAACGTTTCTGACCCACGAGAAAATATCTGGATCACGCTAGCTAGATCATTGAATACAACTAGCTTTTGTGCCAGCCTAGCAATGCCCGACTCCCCATTTGTCACATGTCTTATTGGGGTGCCTTTAAGTAATGCAACCTTTATGACTTTTACTCAGTCCGTAGCGGAGCTGCAACAGCAGCATAATATAACTCGGAAGCGTCCCTTTAAGTGGCGTGACGCCCCTTCGGTGTTTGTTGAGTATGATATCTGGGATGATGTACTCCCCGTAGGCCCAGAACCACAAGAGCTTGCCCTTGCGGGCTCTCTTAATGCTACTGCTTGGTGTAACTATACCTCTGTAAATATATCACGCTCTAACAATATGCCTATTGCACTACCTGCAGGTTTGTTTTTAATTTGTGGAGGTCGGGCTTGGCCTGGCATCCCGTCACATATAAAGGGAGGGCCTTGCTCTATAGGTCGCCTAACGTTTCTTACCCCTAACACTTCAATGATTTATCAACATGATAGAAAGATGAGAAGCGAAAGGAGCACTCATAAGTTTGAGGATAACTGTGACTCTACAGCTGAATTTTGGAATCCTACAAAGATCATAGCTGTTTCCTTCTTGGCTCCTGGAGTTGGTGTTGCTCAAAGCCTCACGACATTAAACAAGCTAGGGTGTTGGCTAGCTAAGCAAACAAATGCCACATCAAAGGCATTATCTGACTTATTACTAGATGTAGACTCTGTAAGACAGGATGATCCATGGCATTGGTTTAACAGCTTGTTTAATGGATGGGGCATTGGCAATGGGATCAAGAGTATTTTGCAGATGGGATTAATAATATTTATACTGTTTATTATTATATTAATGTGTGTCCCTTGTATATCGCAATGTATGCAACAAATGATGGAAAGAAGTATGAGTGCCGTGTTCCTTTCTCAAGGAACAAAAGAAAAAGGGGGAGATGTGGGAAACTCTAGCCCGGGAATGGCTAGCAGAAAGCGGGCATTGAAGTAGAAAGCAGGCTCAGAGTTAGAGCAACCTTGGGCCCAGCTGTTGGTCGACAGAGGAATATGAGGCCAGCTGGTGTTTTACAAGGGAGTGTGAGCCCAGTTGCTGTTGACTGGTAAAGGAGTGTGAGAAACAAGTAACTGCTAATTGCAAGGCTGAACACAAGAGATAAGCATGGGAGGAGTTGGCATCTACCTCCCAGCCAAGGATGAGCTATGCTTTTGCAAATAGGTATGAGCTAATTAACGAATGGTATAAAAGATATTTGCTAATTGCCAATAAACGAGACTTGATGATCATCATCGGATGGTGCCTGTCTCCCGCTGGTTTTCCGTCATTTCCCTGACTTTTTCTTGATAACTAAAATAGGGGTGTTCCAGGGGCTTGTTGAAGGTCGGAGATGTCCTTGATCTAATTGTTGTTTTATTAATATATGGGCTTGTTGTAGACTTTCCCGTTTGAGCGGCCACTGCCCGACCCATACTGGCTCTTCTGTGAGCCATGTCAGTGGGATTGGGAAAGTCCATGTGGCAGTGACCCTCTTTGGTTACTGTTGAGAGTTTTTGGCTGGACCCAATGGGGCGAGAGCGGCACAAACTTGTTGCTGAACGTGTACCATTCCCTGCCCAACTTCCCTCAATGCTTCAACTAACATAGCTCGGGGGCCGGGAGGTACCCGACTCATGCGTTCAAGCATCACCTCAATGCCTGCGTCTAGGGGAAGTGTAATTAAAATGCTTTTAGCAGCATGGTTGGAGTTTTCCATAACACATTGACGCAGCAATGGGCCCTTCATAAAAATTTTCCAATCAAGAGGATTATGGTGTGCTAATAAATTTTGATTGTTAGCAGGGTCCGGTTGATAGATGACAGGGAAAGCCTGAGCTAACAAATCGGCGGTCTCTAGGTCCCCGTTCTGTAATGCCTCTAACCCGATTTTTCGCCAGTCAACCTGGCTGCGCACAGCAGGCACAGAACGGTGACTAGACAGCGTGCTCGGCTTATTTTCCTCCACCGGAGAGACTACATCACATAAATTTTCAATATCTTCACCTCCCTTTCCCAAGCTTATTCCTCCTCTGCTAGTTTCTACAGATGTAGATTTATCAGGGGCGGGAGTGGGGGGAATAAGGGGTTTTCGAGGTACGACAACTGGGATCCCCGAGAAGGGAGGAGAGAGATTGTCTAAGCCAATTCCAATCTTTCCAGCATTGGGGTCACAGTTGTCTAGCCGATCAGAGGCGGCTGTTGCTAATCTTTTTTCAGTTTTATATTTTTTCATACAGTTAATCACTTCCCGCCAAGGTTTCATTAACTTTTCCGCTGTCTTATCATCATCTATCACCAAATCCCACAAACAATCACCATAGGCTCGCCCCTCCTCTACTTCAAAAAATCGACTCCGGTTCTTTAAAAAACCCTTTCGCTTTACCCACTGCAACTAATCCTGACAAGTCTTTTAACTGACTTACTCCCCGCTTTTCTAAAAAGCGCTTTAATAATTCGAAAGCTACCTCGACCTCCATCGCCCGATGTGAGGAAAATCAGCGTCTTTGTACGGCTCTCGCTCCCGGGTTAGCTTCAACTGCGGAAAGCGGATCCCCTCTTGAATCCCAAGGTTGGATCCAGGCCGGAGGGTCGGGACGTATCAAAAATGATGCATAAATCGACTCCTCTTTGCCCCCTGGCCGCCGTCTGCCAGTGCATCTCCGTCTCTCGCTGCTGTATCCGAAATAGTCCTTTTCAGGTGTGGGTTACTAAAGTGTCTCTTCTCGCATCCCCAGCTTATCAGCAACGGTAGTTCTTTGCGTAGATCTATACCCTTAATGCTATGCCTTTCTAAGAGGGATGTAAAGAAATCATATGCTGCTTGCCTCTGCGTTGTGCTCGTTGGCGCCATTGCAGCTCCCAAGGTCTCGGCAGCACGTATCGGCTGAGCCCACCTATGTGGTCGCCCAGGGCACGCAGACTGAGCCCACCTATGTGGTCGCCCAGGGTACGCAGACCAGCTGCGCTGTCTGTTTTGCCGTCCCTCTGCTTGCAGGACCCGAACCCTACGCTGGACCGTCCGTGGTATCACGTCGGGGTCACCATTTGACGGAAAACCAGCAGAAGACAGGCACCATCCGATGATGATCATCAAGTCTCATTTATTGGCAATCAGCAAACATCTTTTATACCATTCGTTAATTAGCACATACATATTGCAAAAGCACAGCTCATCATTGGCTGGGAGGTAAATGCCAACTCCTCCCATGCTTATCTCTTGTGTTCAGCCTTGCAATTAGCAGTTACTTGCTTCTCACATTCTTTTACCGATCAGCAACAGCTGGGCTCACACTCCTTTGTAAAACACCAGCTGGCCTCACATTCTTCTGTTGACCAACAGCTGGGCCCAAGGTCGCTTCCGACCTGGAGCCTGTTTTCCTACTTCAATGCCCTCTTTCTGCTAGCCATTCCTGGGCTAGAGTTTCCCACATACCTTTCTCCATAGTCATCCATTTTCCTAGGCGTTATACAATATCTTCCTTGAAGGGCTGCCTTTCTCTCACACCGGACAGGAGTCGCCTCCAGAGGCTGAGCGCTTTGTCAATGCCCCCTTCCCTAGAGAGGGATCCCAGTTGTTTGGCCTCCTTCCCCTGTAATTCCAGAGTACTGGCCCCATTATCCCAGCATCGGAGCAGCCAGGTGACAATGTGCTCACCTGAACAACGCCTGAAATCTTTTTGCATATCCCACAACTCACTCAAGGATAGGGATCGGGTAGTTTCCCTTTCTTGTACGGGTTCTTCCTCTTCTTCCTCCTCCTCTCCTAGTGATAGCCCTGCCTTTCCATCATCTCTTTCTAAATGAGTTGACTTTCTCTTCCAGGATTTCTTCTTGTGTATACGGGCGACTGATACTGGCACAGGTTGGTCCTCGGCTTCAGCTGCAACGCTTGTTACCTGGGTTGGAGTAGCTGCAGTGCCTGTCGTGGGGGCTTGAGTGGCCGCAGTGCTTGTCGCTTTCCTTGTCTTTGTCTTTTTAGATCCAGAGGCCTTCTTGTCCCTTTTGGGGTACTGAAGAGTGTTAAACAGGGCTTGATAGGCATGGGCCAGGCCCCAGCACATTGCAGTGATTTGTATCTCTCTGGAATTGCCAGGATGACAACATACTTCCTCCAAATATTCTACTCATTTTTCAGGATTCTGCACTTGTTCAGGGGTGAAGTCCCACAACACTGGGGGTGCCCATTGTCTTAGGCATTTGCCCATACTATCCCGCATACCCTGCCACGCATAGCTATCGATACTTGGGGCAGATCTCTGGATGATATTCTTACATTGTTTATTAACCTGAGACAGAGCTGAAACCGTCTGCCAAAGCAATACCAACAGGTATCTCTTAACTACCCAAGGATGTTCAAGATACTGAAAAGTTGTTGTAATGAAGGAGGAGGCATATAGAAGATGGATGCTAAGGTGCCGTTTTGTATTTCCTCCATAAAAACCCCTCAGAGGAGGAGGTATAATTGCTAATTGTCTCCATGAGGTGGTACCCAAAGTACAGTAACAGCTTCAATGCAAGACCCAAGTAACTGATAACACTCAAGGACAGTGTTTTAATAACAAATCTCCTAGGCAAAACCTCTCTAATCACTGCAGAGCATGGCAAATGACAAAAACCAACAGCAATTTTTAACCTGTACTTCAAAACCAGCATGGTTGTTGCTGTACGCTTCTACGGGAGAACTTATCTTGGGCCGCATATCTCCGGGACACAGGGCTCTACCCACCCTGGGGACAGTGATGCACAGACATCAATATGATGGATACAAAATGTCTGTCTATTTGGCTGCGTCACACGCTTATATAGCTCTTGCGGTTCCTGTTCCTGCCACTCCTATGGGGAGGAGTCTATCTTTCCGTCACATCCCGTGATCTTCCGGTCGCCGATCCCTGTCTATTCCCCTACATCTCCCCCTCCCCATGCTACTAAAATTCTACAAAGCTACTTGCGTAAGCGGATACATATCGTGGCCAGGTCTATATTCATGTAACTCTTGCAGGCGCTCTCTGATTTGTCTTATAACACAGCATAACAATGGCAGCCCACAAGTAACCATGGTTACTACACACAACAAGATCCCCCCAGTTATTACTATCCAGTCCCAGTTTATATCTCTCCTTTGCCGCCCTTTTCCAGTTTCGCTCTCGTTGCAATATTGCTTGCGATCTTGTCAAGGAGCTCATTTCTTTTCCCAATGGTACGGCTAGCATGAGGATCCATGTCAGCAGACCCTGCAAAGAGACAACTCAGAAAGGTGTAGGGGAATAGACAGGGATCGGCGACCGGAAGGTTACGGGATGTGACGGAAAGATAGACTCCTCCCCATAGGAGTGGCAGGAACAGGAACCGCAAGAGCTATATAAGCGTGTGACGCAGCCAAATAGACGGACATTTTGTATCCATCATATTGGTGTCTGTGCATCACTGTCCCCAGGGTGGGTAGAGCCCTGTGTCCCGGAGGTATGCGGCCCAAGATAAGTTCTCCCGTAGAAGCGTACAGCTACAGAAAGGGATTATTCATTGTACATCCTTGCACAGTTCTGCTTTCACACACTTTGCAGGCACCCATTCTATGCGCCCTTCATTCTCAACCGCGGCGTAGCCCCTCCCCAGGCATCTCAGTTTCCATCCTCTCTCCCATTGCTCACTGCCTGGGAACCTTACTCGTACCTGCGGATAGCGCTCGCCTGCTTGAGCTTTGCCAAAGTGCTTCTCCACTGTTGTAACTTGCTCCTGCCCACGTATAAAATGATTAAGCGAATATAATGCACGCATTAAAATAGTTTGCTGAGCTGCTATGGGTATAGTTCCCTTATACCCCTCCCCCTCCCCAAGCTGTATTATTTTTGCTTTCAAGGTGCGATGAGCGCGTTTTACTATTGCCTGCCCCGTGCTATTGTAAGCAATGCCGTGTTTTAATACAATATTCCAAGCTTTACACCAATCTTGGGTACTTCAAGCCCGAAAGCATGGTCCATTGTCTGTTTTTATTTTGGTAGGCTTTCCAAGCCACGCCATCACCGTGGTCCAATGCGCAGCCAACTGCGTTGCGGTCTGCTTCCGATGTTGAGTAGCCATGATGACTCCACTATATGTATCAATTGTAATTGCCAGGTGCCTTCCGGGGGCCAACTGTGGACATTCAGTAAAGTCAGTCTGCCAGACAGCATTTGCTTCCAGTCCTCGAGGGTTGAGTCCTGCCTCCCACAATGGCGAGTGCTGACAGTAAGGACAGGTGGCTACTACTTCTCTTGCTGCTCTTATTGAGATGCCACACTCCTTTGCAAAGGCTTTAGCACCCAGGTGCAGTTGTTCATGCAGCTTCTTTGCCTCCGCCAGTGTCCAGACTCCCGCGGCTGCCTCATCAGCCATGCGATTCCCCTCAATCAGTGGTCCAGGCCCCGTCTGATGACTGCGAATGTGAATTACTGTCACAGTTGCTCCTCGCTGCGATAAAGCAACCTCTAGCATCAAGGCAATTTCCGTGTGTGGTACACCCTCTCGTTTAATGGACGTGACTAATTTATACACATATAAAGAGTCCGTGCACACATTTATATGCCGATCTATATTCTTTCACAGGGCCATCTCTAGCGCTTTCACCTCCAGCCACTGCACACTTTCACCCTGCTCCTCATATGTCTGGTGCATCCAACTATTCCCTTCTTTCCACACTACCGCTGCTCTGTTCGTCTTTGAGGAAGCGTCTGTGAAATATGTTGGTCCTGGGTGAGGGGCATCCAAAACTCTACTATCCACACTTAAATCCACCACTTTGGCTGTCTCGGACCACCTCTGTATCGTGCCCATGACGACTTTCCCTGGGTATGAGTATACTGCCAATTGTATATCCTCTTCACTCTCGATCACCTTCCGCCATTTCTCCCCATTCCATGGCACAGTCAGCTAATCCGGCTCCTTCCCAAAGATTTCATTGCTTTCCCTTCGCAGACGACAAATCATTCCCCCGGCTACCTTGACATTTGTGGAGAATGCATCCTTGGGAACCTTCTGATATACCCATCGCAGTGGTTTTTCTTCCCCTGCTCGTCTTTGATATAGCAATCCTAATCCTCCACCAGCGGTCAGAATCCAACCTGCAATTAATTCCTCCTGGGGGTTCCACCGCCATACTCCTTCCTTTTGCATTCGACGTTCTATCATCTGCAATTGCTGGACTGCCTCAGGGTCTAAACTCCTGGGCTCCCATGGGTCGGTCCCTTTCAGCAACGCATAGAAAGGTTGCATCTCCTCACCGGAGACGCGCACAAACATCCGCAACCATTGCAGTGCTCCTAACAGGTGGCCACCGTTCAAGTGGCATCACTGTGACATCCGCCCCGGTATCCACTAACATTCCCAGGTATATCTGTGCCGGACAACTCGGCTCCTGTGGGGTAATCACCATCGCTGCCATGGGTCTCTCATCACAGCCTAAGACCAAGGCCACATGGGGGCCGTAACCTGCAAGTCTTGCTGGTTCTGCTCCCCTGCCTGAAGGTTCACTCCCCCTTGGCCCACTACGGTGGGCCAAGCTCCTGGCACTGGCACCATGATGGGAGCCATTTGACTCACAGGAGGCGCGAATCCCCCTCGCTTCACCCTCCTTTGGCCGTTTCCCAGCTTCGTAGTTGGACAATCTCTTGCCAGGTGTCCTGGCTTCCCACACACCCAGCACCTCCCTACTGGGCGCGCTCCTCCTCCATTACGTCCTCCCCTTCCCCCTAGCGGGCACCCAGCTCTAAAGTGCCCTAGCTGTCCACACAAATGACATCTCAGCCCCACCCCGGCTGCTTGCACCAGCATCCTTTCTTTGCCTCCGCAGTCAGGGTTCTGGCAGATGTGTGCTCCCACACCGCCATGCTGATTCAACGCCTCCTGGCGCAAGACATGCCTGATGGTTTGACCCAATGATGCCCCTACCGCCAGGGTGCGGAGGACATCATCTTGTGTCTGCGGATTTGCTTGACTTCGGAGACAGTCCATAAGGACTGCCTCCTTGGCTGCTGGTGGCAATTCTGATTCTATAATAGCCTTCTGCAACCTGTCACAAAACGTTGTAAATGGCTCTCCTAGTCCTTGCTCTATCTTTTGCCCAAGTTCTGCTTTTTTTTCATACCTGCCCACTTTGCTATATGCTCTACGGGAACTCTCTGTTACCGCTTGCAGCTCCCTGCCCCTCAACGCCGCCGCTTGTAACTGCGGGGTTTCCAGCCCTTGACCCTTTCCAGTAAGTCAGTCAAGAATGGTCCCTCTCAGCGGGTGGCCAGGAGCCGCCTCCGCTTGCTGTACGAGGACATGGCAGGCACTATTCATCGCTTCCTTCCAAAGTATGTACATTGTGGGAGTCAATATCGCTTTTACCCACTGCCTAGCATCAGAGGGGGTCAACGGCGCTGCGTGCGCAGTGTCTAGCAGCAATCCTACCCCTTCATCCTTTAGCCCCTTTTCCCTAACTTCTCGCCATAAACTCTGCACTAGCTTGGCATCTATCGGTGTCCACTCCACCCCACTCCAGGAGCTAGTCGGACAGGGAATATCCCGGGCATCTCTATCCTTACTCCATCGAGGCTACAATCTCTGGCTATCAGCCGCCAGTTAGGTAACTCGACTGACTGTCGCTGGGGCGCACCCTTCGTTAAGAGTCCTGTCTGCCACCGAGTTACTTCCCCTAGTCTGCGCATAGCCTGCTGCAGCTGCCGCAGCACGTCCTCCGCAGACCCCTCCGGAGCTGCAGCGCTTCAGACCTCCCCTTTTGGCAATCTCTCTCTTCCCTCCTTCTGATTGGTCCTCCGAGTCCCTGCTGCCTTATGCCTCTTTTTTGCACGCTGCAGGCAATCTGACCCATCTTCCCACATGTGGACATAGGTTTCTCCCCAACTTCTGATTCACTGCTACTCGAGCTTGATCTATACCCACCCTGTCCTCCCCTCCAGGCACCCCAATCCTCCTTCTTGCCTGACTACCATCTCAAGGGTTGCCCCGGGAGCTAGTTCCGAGGGTCGGGCAGAGGGCGGCACCGTTGCCGGCGCTGATCATCCTCCTCCTTCCGCTCCGTCACTCCCGCTGCATCCGCCGCTACGTCCCCCTCCCTGTGTGCAAGTACCCGCGCCTGTGCCAAATCGTCCCAGGGGTATGCGGGGGGGCATTCCAAAGGTCCTGCTGGCTCAACAGGGAACACCGCCGCTTCCCGATCCGCCTCTTCGGGAGCCTCAGACTGAGTCGCTGGCCAGGCTACTCCGTCCGAACTCCCCGCTTCTTCCCCATCCCCCGCGATGCTTGCCCTTGTCTGTGTCCCCACTGCCCATCCTGGGTCTATTTCCGGGCTACTGTCACCTGTAGCACCGTGCAGGCACAGCCGCGCCTGCCGCCACGTCTCCCGATCCTCCCGAGCTTTCAATAGTAATCGGTGTATTTTTCCCCAGAGCTGTATGTACTGGGGCTTTCCCACCATAGCCCTTTTGGCTAACTCCTCTTTAATTCTCACCCAATTATCTTTATCAAATATGTCCGCAGGACTCCGTATGAGCCCCTGCGAGATCATCCATTGGATACACTTTGAGGTAGGTGCCTTCGAAAGCGAAGTTCCAAATTCCTCCCCAATCCCTTCAGTACCTTTACGACTGTACCCATTGCGCGCCCGCCGTCCTGCAGCTCACCATCCCACTCTTGCATGCCTCGAGCTATCATTTCTCCCCGGCGAACTTGCCGGTGAACCACCGATCATGTCAGGGTCACCACTTGTTGCTGTACGCTTCTGTGGGAGAATTTATCTTGGGCCGCATATCTCCGGGACACAGGGCTCTACTCACCCTGGGGACAGTGGTGCACAGACATCAATATGATGGATACAAAATGTCCGTTTATTTAGCTGCATCACACGCTTATATAGCTCTTGCGGTTCCTCTTCCTGCCACTCCTATGGGGAGGACTCTATCTTTCCGTCACAGCCTGTTATCTTCCAGTCGGCGATCCCTGTCTATTTCCCTACATCTTCTTAAGACATTCAGAAATTTCTAAGCCCGAGTCCTACTTGCTTTCAGCAAGGCTTAGGTTTCTTAAGAAATGTAAATCTGAAGTTTGCTTTGGTTCTGCAGTTCCTGGGGGGAGGGGGTTGGGTTTGTTTTTTTTTTCTCCTATCATCTTTGGCTTTTATTACTCAAGGACTTCTTATGCCTTGAAAGCATGACAGGGCTTGTTTCATAAACAAAAATCCTGGTCATGTGGTCAGACAGGCAGAAATCCAGTATGTAAAATGTTCTGGCTTGTGTTCTTTCTTCCTCCTCTGTAGGATGGTTCCTGTATGCCAGCTGCATAACCAGTAGTCAGTCTCAGTGCTGAGTACTTCTGTGAAAATGCGAAAAATCGCTGATTCTTTCATATTAATGAGGGAGATCTGCTTATTTGCATCTGACAGCCTATCAGTCTATTAGTTAAAGCAGAAGGCATGCCATTATTGACCACTATAATACACTACGCATCAGTCTCTTCTTATTGGATTTGGTTGAAGAAAGGTTTCACTGAGAAGAAAGGAGTTCCATGTGGTACCAGAAATCACTTGAGAGATTAGTTTCTATTAATTTCTCAGCCAGCAATACTCTTTGCAAATTGCTGCTGCAGCCAAGACTTCCTTAGGGTTCCCATAGGCTTTCAACCAATTTAAAAAACCAACACTCTCTACATGTTCTGAAACAGCCTGTATCAGATTTCTTTGGTTTTGGTTAAATTAGGCTGAAATTACAGTAGTGGATAAGTAACAAACGCTTAGAAGGCAGGCCTGGATAATTCTGATGGGAAGGATTGACCGCTGGCTGCAAGCAATCAGGAGACATCCTGTGCTAATAACATAAAGATCTCCAGCTAAACAGAAGACATTAATAGTTTTTAGACAAAGCAGTAGTAACGCAACATTTATTCCATTAAAATGACATTTTGTCTTTCAGTCTTAATTTTAATTAAACACTGTATCAGAGGGCAAATATTCAACTTGGATGTCCTGAGTGGAGGGGCAGCGCAGCGGGCCAAAGCTTCTTCACATCTTAGGTACAAGCAAGAAGTTACGGATGTATGCTCTGTAGTCTTCATTGAAAACAAGCACAAAACTGCAGTGGTCCCTAGATCCCCAAAGAGCCTGGCTGTAATGACACTAGAGGGAGTCCCGAGGCTGCAAGAAAATCTTTTTCCTGTAACAATTTCTTAAGCAAATAGCGCCTTATAAATGAAAATGTTGTTGAAATACAGCTCCTGGGAACAATGAAGGAGCCATTAAATTCAGGTGGGATCAAACAGTATTCAAGTTCTAAATTCCATGTTTTCCAACGATTTATTAAGCAAGCCAAGTGTATTTTAACAAGGACTTTATCTTTTCAGTAAAGAGGATATTTAAAGTCAGCATTCAAAATGGAGTAAAAGAATCTCTTACATTATCACCCCGGTAATTTAAATTACAAGGCCCCTGTTCTACAGAATTCAGCGCTCCCCGTGAGATCCTTCACTGAAGACACAAAAGTTAGACCATGTGGCTCTGAGTTTTCAAGTTGGACAACTGAATTTTTACTGAAGTCAATAGCAGCCGTCAACGCTCAGCACCTTGAAGTTCAGGCTACACATTTGCAATAAAAGTAGGTTTTCCAAAAGCGCATCGGTGAGTTGGGAGCACAAGTTACTGTGGGATGCTGGGCCATGCACGTTCTTAAGCCACTTCAGCAATTGTGAAAATTCTGCTGTAAGTATCTGAAAGAGAAATTCATGTGCACCCAGGACCGGCAGTCCTCTAGCTCACAATGATAGCTTATCCTCTGCCTCTGAGATGGGGAATACAGCTTGTGCTGTAGGAGATCATAACGTGCAATCCTGAAGCAAGGCAAGACTGTCTGCTCCGAATGAAGGAGGAGAACGGCATTGGCATTTACTTTCTTTCCTCCCCTTGGTGGCCCATGCCTCAAACCAAGACCTCTCAGCCTGCCTCAGGTATTCACCATACAAACCCTGTCCCTTCCAACACATCGCAGAGTGAGCGCTCAGCTCTTGCTCCTCTCCTGATGTTGGGTGAGCTCTGTCAGAGAGCTCTGAGACTGCATTCAGGAAGAGGTTGTCCAGGAAACTAAAATCTTCCTCTTTTTCAGCCAGAGTGGCACAGCCTGAGGGACTCGTCACAGGAGGCTGCAGCTGCCACTGGGAGGAAGAGGTTTGACTGTTGGAGGACCCAGAGGAGAAATTGATGGGATGACACTGACCACAGGTAGTGGTGCCCTTTACCTGCACAGCAATAGCGTACCTTTGAGCAGAAGCTGCTAAGTGATAGCCCTCACTGGGCTGCTCATGTGGCCAGCCCAATGGAGATCCCCAGTGTAGTAATGTTACCAGGGCAAGAGGAAAATCATAGCCATATAGGCGGGCCAGATACTGCATTTTCTCCCTGGAGCTATCCATGGGCTGAGGGCTTAGGCATTCTCCTCCTCCTCTTTCTTTCCTTGTGCCTGTGCACAGCTACAGGCAGTGAAGGGCCTGCTGTCCTCATCTGTTGTCCTCATGTTCATGCCTGAAATTTCATGGCTGCCCAATTACACTAATGAAGGCTGCTCTTTCTGCTAATGCAACGCAGTTTTAGAAAAGACATGCCCTGAAGAAGCAGGAATATCTATTACGAGGCTGCCATGGTATAGACTCTGCCTTATTCCCCATAGGATACGTGCTAGCAAACGCAGGATGTTCTCCATGTGGTCTCTTCTAGTCACAGATCAACCTCTTGGCATTTCTTTAGCAACACATTTCCTTAATTTATGGAATATAATAATGAGTATGTTAGTCTGCATAGTAAGTGTTATTGAAATCAAACTATGATTATTAAAACAAATGTGGGAAGTGCACTGTATGATGCAGTAGCCTTACTTTGTATTATTTTTGCTTTTTTGTTCCGTTTCAGTATGTGGAGATGTGTTTCTTTAGCCCAGGTATTTACTGATATACATATATGCAAGAGCCTGAACTGTCACGTTGGCCTTAAAAGAAATACTCATTTGCCCCATATTCAGTATTAAGCGTTGCAGTTTAGCGTCCTCTCTTCTGCAAGTCCATATGCAAGTCTCAGGTAACCAATTGCTTTTGCAGAAACCTATTTAAAGCTTCCAACTCCAGAAGCTTCCTCACGGATAATGCCGGAACTGGGATTCTTGAGCCAGATCTTCACCCCTGTCTTCCAAAGCCAAGCAACCATCTGTCAGCCAAAAGCCCAGCAAAGAAAAAACAGAAACACAACTACAGCAAAATTATGCAAGTTATCTTAGCACGGGGAGGACACTAGAATTTGGCTTTTGTATAGGTCAAAGGAGGCAAAGGATCTTGAAGGGATGATGCTAAAGAAAGTGCTTTCATGGCCCCGGCTTCAGCATGCTGAAAGAAAGAAGCAACTTCCCAGGTGTAGGGGAATAGACAGGGATCGGCGACCGGAAGATTACGGGATGTGACGGAAAGATAGACTCCTCCCCATAGGAGTGGCAGGAACAGGAAGCGCAAGAGCTATATAAGCATGTGACGCAGCTAAATAAATGGACATTTTGTATCCATCATATTGATGTCTGTGCATCACTGTCCCCAGGGTGGGTAGAGCCCTGTGTCCCGGAGATATGCGGCCCAAGATAAGTTCTCCCGTAGAAGCGTACAGCTACAAGTGGTGACCCCGACGTGATTAGCGGGGCGGCTTGGCAAGTTCGCCGGGGGGAAAAGATATCTTGGGGCAGGCAGGGGCGGGACCGGGAGCCGCAGGTCGGCGGGCGCGCCATGGAATCAGTCGTAAAGGTACTGAAGGGATTGGGGAAGGAATATGGTACTTCGATATCGAAGACGCCTACCTCAAAGGCCATCCGATGGATGATTACGCAGGGGCTCATACGAAGTCCCGCAGACATACCTAATAAGGATAAGTGGGTGAGGATTAAAGAGGAGTTAGCCGAAAGGGCTATGATGGGAAAAACCCAGTACATACAGCTCTGGGGAAAGATACACCGATTACTATTGAAAGCTCGGGATGATCAGGAGACGTGGCGGCAGGCGCGGCGGTGCCTGCACGGTGCTACAGGTGACAGTAGCCCGGAAAGAGACCCAGGAGGGGCAGTGGGGACGCAGACAGGGGCAAGCATCACGGGGGATGGGAAAGAAGGGGAGAGTTCGGACGGAGTAGCCTGGCCAGCGACTCAGTCTGAGGCTCCCAAGGAGGCAGTCCTTATGGATTGCCTCCGAAATCAAGCAAATCCGCAAACACAAGATATCATCCGCACCCTGGCAGTAGGGGCGCCATTGGGTGAAACCATCAGGCATGTCTTGCGCCAGGAAGCATTGAACCAGCATGGCGGTGCGGGAGCGCACGTCTGCCAGAACCCTGACTGTGGAAGCGAAGAAAGGGTGATGGTGCAAGCAGCCGGGGTGGGGCCGAGATGTCACTTGTGTGGACGGCGAGGGCACTTTAAAGCTGGGTGCCCACTAGCGGAAAGGGGAGGACGTAATGGAGGAGGAGTGCGCCCAGTAGGGAGGTGCTGGGTGTGTGGGAAGCCAGGACACCTGGCAAGAGATTGTCGAGCCACAAAGCCAGGAAACGGCCAAAGGAGGGTGAAGCGAGGGGGATTCGCGCCTCCTGTGAGTCAAATGGCCCCCATCACGGTGCCAACGCCAGGAGCTTGGCCCACCGTAGCGGGCCAAGGGGGAGTGAACCTTCAGGCAGGGGAGCAGAACCAGCAAGACTTGCAGGTTACGGCCCCCGCGTGGCCTTGGTCTTAGGCTGTGATGAGAGACCCATGGCAGCGGTGGTGATTACCCCACAGGAGCCGAGTTGTCCGGCACGGATATACCTGGGAATGTTAGTGGATACCGGGGCAGATGTCACAGTGATGCCACTTGAACGGTGGCCACCAACTTGGCCCCTTGCCATGGGAAAAAGTATAATGGGGAGGGAGGAGAACAACAGACGAGGACTAGTACTTGCCCTGTGAAACTCGAAGTCATGGACGAGGAGGCAGGGAAGCTACTCACGGCCGTAGTGACCATACTAGTAGCAGATGGGGTAGCAAGCCCCTTGTTAGGGCGAGACGCCCTTGCCCAGATGGGGATCGGGTTGAAAAATTCAGCGTAGGGGCCACTGCCTCAGAGGGGCTTCGTCAGCACAAGTTGGTGTGGAAAACCAAAGAGCCCGTCTGGGTGGAGCAGTGGACCCTGACAACAGAGAAAATAGAGGCTGTAAGAGCTATAGTAAAATGAGAGCACGAAGCAGGGCACCTAGAGCCCTCAATGAGCCCGTGGAACACCCCTATATTTGCTATAAAAAAGAAAGATAAAAACCAATGGAGGATGCTGCATGACCTTAGAGCAGTGAATCAGCAAATGGAGGACATGGGGCCTCTCCAACCTGGCCTACCAGATCTGAGTGCTGTCCCGAGAGGATGGCAAGTCATTGTTTTAGATATCAAAGACTGCTTCTTCAGCATTCCGCTACATCCAGATGATAGAAAGAGATTTGCCTTTACTCTGCCTGCGGTGAACCGTGCAGAACCAGGTAGTAGATGGCAGTGGACAGTACTTCCGCAGGGGATGAAAAACTCTCCAGCGATCTGCCAGAGGTATGTGGCTTCTGCATTGCGGCAAGTAAGGCAACAGTATCAGGAGAAAATCTACATGATCCACTACATGGATGACGTCCTCATAGCTGCGCCCACCGAGGCGTTGTGTGAACAAGTCTTTTCAGACACCCAAAGGGGCCTTGCAGGACAGGGCCTCAAGGTAGCTGAGGCAAAGGTACAGCGAGGACCAGTGTGTGGATTTCTGGGTGCTAGAATACAAGGGGATTCCATACAAGCTCAGCCTATTAAACTTACACCTAAGGTTAAAAATTTACACGATGTACAGAAGCTGGTAGGAGCACTGCAGTGGTTGCGGACTTTCGTGCGCGTCACCGGTGAGGAGATGCAGGCTTTCTATGCGTTGCTGAAAGGGACCAACCCATGGGAACCCAGGAGTTTAGACGCTGAGGCAGTCCAGCAATTGCAGATGATAGAACGTCGAATGCAAAAGGAAGGAGTATGGCGGTGGGACCCCCAGGAGGAATTAATTGCAGGTTGGATTCTGACCGCTGGTGGAGGGTTAGGATTGCTATATCAAATACGAGCAGGGGAAGAAAAACCACTGCGATGGGTATATCAGAAGGTTCCCAAGGATGCATTCTCCACAAAAGCCAAGGTAGCCGGGGAAATGATTTGGCGTCTGCGACGGGAAAGCAAGGTAATCTTTGTGAAGGAGCCAGATAAGCTGACAGTGCCGTGGAATGGGGAGAAATGGCGGAAGGTGGTAGAGAGTGAAGAGGATATACAATTGGCAGTATACTCATACCCAGGGAAAATCGTCACAGGCATGGTACAGAGGTAGGCCGAGACAGCCAAAGTGGTGGATTTGAGTGTGGATAGTAGAGTTTTGGATACCCCTCACCCAGGACCAACATATTTCACAGACGCTTCCTCGAAGACAAACAGAGCGGCGGTAGTGTGGAAAGAAGAGAATAGTTGGATGCACCAGACATATGAGGAGCAGGGTAAAAGTGTGCAGTGGCTGGAGGTGAAAGCGCTAGAGATGGCCCTGCGAAAGGATATAGATCGGCATATAAATGTGTGCACGGACTCCTTATATGTGTATAAATTAGTCATGTCCATGAAACGAGAGGGTGTTCCACACACGGAAATTGCCTTGATGCTAGAGATTGCTTTATCACAGCGAGGAGCAACTGTGACAGTAATTCACATTCGCAGTCATCAGACGGGGCCTGGACCACTGATTGAGGGGAATCGCATGGCTGATGAGGCAGCCGCGGGAGTCTGGACATTGACGGAGGCAAAGAAACTGCATGAACAACTGCACCTGGGTGCTAAAGCCTTGGCAAAGGAGTGTGGCATCTCAATAAGAGCAGCAAGAGAAGTAGTAGCCACCTGTCCTTACTGTCAGCACTCGCCATTGTGGGAGGCAGGACTCAACCCTCGAGGACTGGAAGCAAATGCTATCTGGCAGACTGACTTTACTGAATGACCACAGGTGGCCCCCGGACGGCACCTGGCAATTACAGTTTATATATATAGCGGAGTCATCATGGCTACTCAACATCGGAAGCAGACCGCAACGCACTTGACTGCGCATTGGACCACGGTAATGGCGTGGCTTGGAAAGCCTACCAAAATAAAAACAGACAATGGACCATGCTTTCGGGCTCGAAGTACCCAAGAATGGTGTAAAGCTTGGAATATTGTATTAAAACACGGCATTGCTTACAATAGCACGGGGCAGGCAATAGTAGAACGCGCTCATCGCACCTTGAAAGCAAAAATAATACAGCTTGGGGAGGGGGAGGGGTATAAGGGAACTATACCCATAGCAGCTCAGCAAACTATTTTAATGCGTGCATTATATTCGCTTAATCATTTTATACGTGGGCAGGAGCAAGTTACAGCAGTGGAGAAGCACTTTGGCAAAGCTCAAGCAGGCGAGCGCTATCCGCAGGTACGAGTAAGGTTCCCAGGCAGTGAGCAATGGGAGAGAGGATGGAAACTGAGATGCCTGGGGAGGGGCTACGCCGCGGTTGAGAATGAAGGGCGCATAGAATGGGTGCCTGCAAAGTGTGTGAAAGCAGAACTGTGCAAGGATGTACAATGAATAATCCCTTTCTGAGTTGTCTCTTTGCAGGGTCTGCTGACATGGATCCTCATGCTAGCCATACCATTGGGAAAAGAAATGAGCTCCTTGACAAGATCGCAAGCAATATTGCAACGAGAGCGACACTGGGAAAGGGCGGCAAAAGAGAGATATAAACTGGGACTGGATAGTAATAACTGGGGGGATCTTGTTGTGTGTAGTAACCATGGTTACTTGTGGGCTGCCATTGTTATGCTGTGTTATAAGACAAATCAGAGAGCGCCTGCGAGAGTTACATGAATAGAGACCTGACCGCAATATGTATCCGCTTACGCAAGTAGCTTTGTAGAATTTTAGTAGCATGGGGAGGGGGAGATGTAGAGGAATAGACAGGGATCGGCGACCGGAAGATTACGGGATGTGACGGAAAGATAGACTCCTCCCCATAGGAGTGGCAGGAACAGGAACCGCAAGAGCTATATAAGCGTGTGACGCAGCTAAATAAACGGACATTTTGTATCCATCATATTGATGTCTGTGCATCACTGTCCCCAGGGTGGGTAGAGCCCTGTGTCCCGGAGATATGCGGCCCAAGATAAGTTCTCCCGTAGAAGCGTATAGCAACAACCCAGGGAGGGCTTCACTTCCAGGGTAGTGGCACACGGTGTCACTCAAGACATTTAAAGTAATTAAGTTCTTAGGTTTGAGTGAAAAACATGTCTCATTCCATGACGTGGCTGGTTTAGAGACTGCCTAGGGATCAGAGAGCAGCACATTTACAAGCAGTGTATGTCAGAATGTTGAATAAAAGTAGCCAAATAGATAAAAACCCTTTGATACAGTTTTTAGTTTAGTTTTCTGATGCATTTTGCTTCACTGATTTATGCATTTTTACTAATGATTTTTTATGATATTCCAGTTGATAAGTAACTTCACGATTGTTGTTTCTAACTCAGTCCCCTTTGGTTAGACCATTACTCTCTAGGAAAATCATTTATATTCATCCACGCTGGCCTGTTTGTCTCGTTAGGCTCTGTAAATGATCCAGATTCTTCCAGGAATGGTGATATATCTTTCTTTCACCAAGCGATTCCTGGATCAGCGAGAACTGTCCTCAGCATAAACCACGACAACAGGCTATCCACAAATGTGAAACATGCGCTGCAATCAAGCAAGCGAAGCAGGTAAAGCCTTTGTGGTATGGGGGATGATGGCTGAAATATAAATATGGGGAGGCTCGGCAGATTGAATATATCATACTCCCACAAGCCCACCAAGGCAAGTGCCATCTGCTTACAATGGTGGAAACAACCACCTGGCTCTCGAAAAACAAGTCCTGTGGCGACATGGCACCCCAGAGAGAACTGAGTCAGACAACAGGACTCGTTTCCAAAATAATCTCATAGACAGCTGGGCCAAAGCGCATGGCATTGAGTGGGTGCATCATATCCCCTATCACGCACCAGCCTGTGGGAAAATTGAAAGATACAATGGACTGTTAAAAACTACGCTGAGAGCAATGGGCGGTTGAACATTCAGGTGCTGGGATACACATTTAGCAAAAGCTACCTGGTTGGTCAACACTAGGGGATCTGCCAATTGAGCTGGCCCTGTACGATCAGAACATTTATGCACTGTGGAAGGGGATAGAGTACCTCTAATGCACGTAAAAATTATGTTGGGCAAAACAGTCTGGGTTATTCCTGCCTCAGGCAAAGGCAGACCCATTTGTGGAGTTGCTTTTGCTCGAGGACCTGGGTGCACTTGGTGGGTGATGCGGGAGGATGGAGGAGTCCGGTGTGTGCCTCAAGGGGATTTATTTTGGGCAAAAACAGCCAATGAACTGAGTGGCACAATGAGAACTGCTATATGATATGGTGTGTCATCTCTGTGTTGTATCAATGATATCATAGTACAAACCTCACAATCCATGGAAGAGAAACTTTGATGAAATAAGCAAAGTGCAGCAGTGATGGAACGATGACTAACTTAGTATGCAGCAACCCAACGCCACACACACCATCTCTCCCACCCTGAAAGACTGATGTGACAGATGGAGCCCAGAGTCATGGACTGGGTGAATTCAATGGATATTTTAATGGACATTTTATATGGAAGGTCCATAAACTAAGGGAATGTTAAAGGATAGGAAGGGGAGGGGTGGCGGTTGGTACAGTTGTATTGGATGGTATGGGACCTGGGCATGGTGTAAATGGTATGGAATAAGGGGTGGAGAATGTGCTGGTTTTGGCTGAGAAGGGGTTAATTCTCTTCACTGTAGTGCCTGTGGTGGTCAGGGACCTTTCCAGCTTCCCGCGCTCTGCCATATTGGCAGGAGGCTGGGAGGGGCGGGCCCATGGCCAGGGCAGCTGACCCCAATTGGCCAATGGGATCTTCATTCCATACCATGTGACACCATGACCAGTATATTAATGGGGGCACTTGTGGCTCAGGAAGGCGCGTTGGCAGGCAGTGAGCTGCTGTGTCATGTGCGGTTTGTTTCGGTGGTTCATTCCACCACCCCTGGGTTTCGCGCCTCTCATTGTTTTCCTTTACATTGTGTTTTTGTTTTTTTTTTTTTTTTATTTTAATTGTTAAACCGTTCTTACCTCAACCCACGAGCATTACCCTTCTGATTGTCTCCCCTGTCCCACTGGTGGGGTAGTGAGCGAGTGACTGTGTGGGGCTGAGTTACTGGCTAAACCACAACACGGGGGGGGCAGGTGGTGCAGCGATGCCACGGAGCCTCCATCCTCAGAGGTTTTTAAGGCGTGAATAACAAACCCCTGAGCAACCTGGTCTGCTTGCACAGCATAACTTAGAATCACAGAATCATTAAGGTTGGAAAAGACCTCTAAGATCATCAAGTCCAACCATCAACCCAACAATACCATGTCTACTAAACCATGCCCGGAAATGCCATGTCGACATGTTTTTTGAATGCCTTAGGGATGGTGACTCCACCACTTCTCTGGGCAGCCTGTTCCAATGCCTGACCACTCTTTCAGTAAAGAAATTTTTCCAACTATCCAATCTAAACCTCCCCGATGCAGCTTGAAACCCTTTCCTCTCAGTCTGTTGCTAGTAACTTGGGAGAAGAGACCAACACCCACCTTGCTACAACCTCCTTTCAGGTAGTTGTAGAGAGGGATAAGGTCTCCCCTCAGCCTCCTCTTCTCCAGACTAAACAACCTCAGTTCCCTCAACCTTTCCACATAAGACCTGCTCTCCAGACCCTTCACCAGCTTCGGTGCCCATCTTTGTACATGCTCCAGCACCTCAATGTCCTTCTTGCAGTGAGGGTCCTAAAACTGAACACAGTATTTGAGGTGTGACCTCGCCAGTGCCGAGTACAGGGGTACGATCACTTCCCTACTCCTTCTGGCCACACTAATCCTGATACCAGCCAGGATGCCGTTGGCCTTCTTGGCCACCTGGGCACACTGCTGGCTTATGTTCAGCTGGCTGTCAACCAGCACCCCCAGGTCCTTCTCCGCCAGGCAGCTTTCCTGCCACTCTACCCCAAACCTGAAGCGTTGCATGGGGTTGTTGTGACCAAAGTGCAGGACCCGGCACTTGGCCTTCTTAAACCTCATACAATTGGCCTCGGCCCATTGATCCAGCCTGTCCAGGTCCCTCTGTAGAGCCTTCCTACCCTCGAGCAGATCAACACTCCCGCCCAACTTGGTGTCATCTGCAAACTTACTGAGGGTGCACTCGATCCCCTCATCCAGATCATTGATAAACAAGACTGACCGCAACACTGAGCCCTGGGGAACACTGCCCGTGACCAGCCACCAACTGAGTTTAGCTCTGTTCACCACAACTCTTTGGGCTCGGCCATCCAGCCAGTTTTTTTTACCCAGCGAAGAGTACACTCATCCAAGCCATGAGCCGCCAGCTTCTCTAGCAGGATGCTGTGGGAGACAGTGTCAAAGGCTTTGCTAAAATCCAGGTAGATAACATGCACAGCCTTTCCCTCATCCACTAGGCGGGTCACCTGGTCATAGAAGGAGATCAGGTTGGTCAGGCAGGACCTGCACTTCATGAAGCCATGCTGGCTGGGCCTGACCCCCTGGTTGTCCTGCACTTGCCTGGTGAGCTCACTGAGGTTATATCGCTCCATGATCTTCCCTGGTACCAATGTCAGGCTGACAGGCCTGTAGTTCCCTTGATCCTCCTTCTGGCCCTTCTTATAGATGGGCGTCACTTCGGCAAGCCTCCAGTCATCTGGGACCTCCCCTGTTAAGCAGGACTGTTGATAAAGGATGGAGAGTGGTGTGGCAAGCTCCTCCGCCAGCTTCCTGTCCTGGTTTTAGCTGGGATAGAGTTAATTTTCTTCACTGTACCTGGTATAGCACTGTGCTTTGGAGTTAGTACGAAAACAATGTTGATAACACACCGATGTTTTTGTTGTTGCTAGGTAGTGCTTATACTAGTCAAGGACCCTTTTAGCTTCCCATGCTCTGCCGGGTGCACAAGAAGCCGGGAGGGGAGGGGGCACAGCTAAGAGAGTGGAGTCAAACTGGCTAAAGGGATATTTCATATCATGTGCTGTCATGCTCAGTATGTTAACGGGGCGGGAGCTGGTGTAGGAGGGCAGCAATCGCGGCTTGGGGACTGGCGGTGTCGGTCAGCTGGTGGTGAGCAGTTGCATCACTTGTTTGGGTTTTTTTTTCTCTTCCTCCTGAGGTTTCATCTCTTTCTCATTATTTTCTTTTTCATTACATTACTATCATTGTTATTACTGTTATTACTGTTTTATTTTAATTATTAAACTGTTCTTATCTCAGCCCATGAGTTTTCTTGCTTTTGCTCTTCTGATTGTCTCCCCCATCCCACAGGGGTGGGGGGAGTGTGCGAGCGGCTGCGTGGTGTTTAGTTGCCGACTGGAGCTAAACCACAACACTCCCTCAGCACTCTTGGGTGGATGCAATCCAGCCCCATAGACTTGTGGGTGTCCAGGTGGAGCAGCAGGCCATAAACGGCTTCCTCCTGGATTATGGGGGGATTGATAGAGTTAGAGCTGTTGTGACTAAAACTTGTTGCTTTGGGGGAGTCAGAAAGGCTTCAAGACAAGAAGCGCCGAAACCAAATTTGCGACGCAGGTGTACAGAGACATAAAGATAAGGCCACTGCAGAACTACCAAACTCCTGTCTGGAAACCACCTCATGACCCCTGAGGTTCCACTCAGAAGCACCCAGGACAAACCCGCAACAGCCTCACGACTGCCACTCTTGTAAGGGGCCTCAGGCAAGAATGCACTCAAGGACGTAATCTTCACAAGCCTGATGGGGAACGTCCTGGAGGGATGCAAACAACCTAGCAGCAGGTGCCAGTCCAAACCAAGGCAAAAGGACCTAAGGACACCTCCATCTAGATAAGAGTCAGAACACCAGTTGAAGCCAACACACCTTGCAATACACTGTGACAACATTACTCGATGGGCCAACTCATGACCATATGTGGAAGAAGGGACTTTAAACGCATGGGTAATTAAGATGCAAGTGTTATGATTAGTTCCAGGAAATCTAATGCAGATGTACGTAACTGAGCAATATAAACTTTGTCCATCATGACTTGCGGGATGTACGTTAGGAGGAGCGATCCTCTGTGCGTCCAGCGCTGCAATAAAGAATACCTGCTTAGTAGTCATTCAGATTATTGAGTCCCGATTTTGGCTTTTCACAGCATCAACAGCAGGTCAAGCGAGGCACCTCCCCTGGTAGGCTCACTTACCAGCTGTCATGGTTTTAGCTGGGATATAATTAATTCTCTTCACTGTAGCTGGCATAGTCCTGTGCTTGGGACTTTGAGCTAATAAAAGTTGCTGGTCACAGCATTGATTCATCTGTTTTCAATATTAGTTTGTCCAATCTACACCATTCTGATTTTTAAGTACAGGTTAAAAATTGCTGTTGGTTTTTGTCATTTGCCGTGCTCTGCAGTGATTAGAGAGGTTTTGCCTAGGAGATTTGTTATTAAAACACTGGCCTTGAGCCTTATCAGTTACTTGGGTCTTGCATGGAAGCTGTTACTGTACTTCGGGTACCACCTCATGGAGACAGTTAGCAATTATACCTCCTCCTCTGAGGGGTTTTTATGGAGGAAATACAAAACGGCACCTTAGCATCCATCTTCTATATGCCTCCTCCTTCATTACAACAACTTTTCAGTATCTTGAACATCCTTGGGTAGTTAAGAGATACCTGTTGGTATTGCTTTGGCAGACGGTTTCAGTTCTGTCTCAGGTTAATAAGCAACTTAAGAATATCATCCAGAGATCTGCCCCAAGGATCGATAGCTATGCGTGGCAGGGTATGCGGGATAGTATGGGCAAATGCCTAAGACAATGGGCACCCCCAGTGTTGTGGGACTTCACCCCTGAACAAGTGCAGAATCCTGAAAAATGAGTAGAATATTTGGAGGAAGTATGTTGTCACCCTGGCAATTCCAGAGAGATACAAATCACTGCAATGTGCTGGGGCCTGGCCCATGCCTATCGAGCCGTGATTAACACTCTTCAATACCCCAAAGGGGAAGAGAAGGCCTCTGAATCTAAAAAGACAAAGACAAGGAAAACGACAAGCACTGCGGCCACTCAAGCCCCCACGACAGGCACTGCAGCTACTCCAACCCCGGTAACAAGCGTTGCAGCTGAAGCCAAGGACCAACCTGTGCCAGTATCAGTCGCCCCTATACACAAGAAGAAATCCTGGAAGAGAAAGTCAACTCATTTAGAAAGAGATGATGGAAAGGCAGGGCTGTAGCTGTACGCTTCTATGGGAGAACTTATCTTGGGCCGCATACCTCCGGGACACAGGGCTCTACCCACCCTGGGGACAGTGATGCACAGACATCAATATGATGGATACAAAATGTCCATCTATTTAGCTGCGTCACACGCTTATATAGCTCTTGCGGTTCCTGTTCCTGCCACTCCTATGGGGAGGAGTCTATCTTTCCATCACATCCCGTAATCTTCCGGTCGCCGATCCCTGTCTATTCCCCTACATCTCCCCCTCCCCATGCTACTAAAATTCTACAAAGCTACTTGCGTAAGCGGATACATATTGCGGTCAGGTCGATATTCATGTAACGCTCGCAGGCGCTCTTTGATTTGTCTTATAACACAGTGTAAAATGTGTTCGTCTGATTCGTGTCAATATGGAACAATGCTAGAGTCACACGGTGAAGTGTGACCCTCTAGCATTTGACCGTTCTGTTTGTGCTTGTGTAACGGAGAGGCCGTTCAGTGTTCAATTGAATTGTTAACTGTCTTAATGGTTGGGATGTTGATTGACAATTTGTGTAGTTAATTGTTAAGAAAGAATTTTAGTTAGGAGTAGAAACTAACACCTGAGAATTTTAACAAGATAATAAATAATGCTTAGGCCAGACAAGACGGCATTAGCAATGAATGCTTCACTGTCAAGAGGCCTCCTAAAAGGATACAACTCAGTAACTTCAAGGACTAACAGTGGAAACATCTTGCTACAAAGGAGAGAAAGAAGATAAGGGAAGGCCACAAATCAGCCAGCAGTGATAACAGGGAACTTCTTGGCTCAGGAGGCGCTGAAGCATGAAAACTGGGGGAAAGGTAATTCCGGCAGGGGGAGATTGCGACCACCGACCCAATTCAGGACCAAAAAGACTTGCCCCCCCACACCTGTAAAGAGCATGCGTGCTCATCTACATGGCAAGCGTGGCTAATTTAAATACGGCTGACCAACGGCAAGTGGAATGCTTATCACTGACCAAAGAGTGTAAACTTAGGCGTGTTTTTACTAATTGTTATTAATTAAGTAACTGAATATAAACCCTGTAGTATCGTATGACGGTATGCACGTTAGGCGGAAGGATCCCCCGTGCATCCAGCGCTGCTTGCTTGTCTCTATTCAATAAATTGTATACTTTGATTAAAATTCCTTTGAAGGCTAAATTAATCATAACAATTGGGGGCTCGTCCGGGATGGTCTTGGTTCCTGAATTCTGACTTGATCTAGGAGGGGCGCCCCACCATTCGGTGGCTCCTGGTCAGGTTGGGTCAGGGCTAACGCCATCCTGAACCCGAACAGGGACAAGCAAGGAATTTAATTTTTATAAGCTCCCTTGCCGGCTGCAGCAGTTTGTTTTGCCCGTAATTCTGCGCGCGAAGATCCAAACGAAGACGACGGAGTCGTAAGGATTTAGGTTGTATACCGTTTGGTTGGGTGGGATTCGGTTGCCTGTGTGTGTAAGAGTGTGACTGAGACAGAACCTAGTTCTGAAGTGATTGTGGAGGTCTTCTAACCGCGGTTCCAATCTCCCGCGAGGGACTTGGCCGGTGAAGGACCGAAGCGATTCCTATAGGATTCGTGGGTGGGTGATAGGTCCTAAACCCCCTGCAAGACACTCTTACCGGTAACCAAGGGCTGTAGGAATTGCCACAGTAAAATTCCTAGATGGGTCAGACAAATTCGAGGACCCAGGACCAGAAGAAAGGGAGCAAATTACCAGACATACCATCAGAAAGTCCATTGGGAATAATGATTAGAAATTGGAATGAAAGGGGCCCCAGAAAAGGAAAAAGTAAATTAAAATTGGTTCAATATTGTATGGTTGAATGGCCGAAGAAACCTTTAAGACCACTTGTCTTTTGGCCTGTTTTTGGATCTTTTGAAGACTGGATTTGCCAGGCCTTGAATATATATGTTAATTCAAAGGAACCTTTTAGTCAGGAGGAAAGTGAATATGCAGAATTATGGATCAGGACTTCACGTCCTTTTCCAGCCTCAATACTTACATTAAAGAAAAGAGATGAAAACTTTGAGGAAGAAGAAGGAGATAAAAATGAAAAAGGAAGGGAAAAAGATGATAAATGGGAACCACTGGATAACCTGCCGCCCCCATATCCTAATAATTCACCTCTGGCAGCGGCTTCCCCTCCAGTGGCCGTAGTATCTCCACCAGTCCCACCGTTATCCCTGCCTCCCCCACCAACAGCACCGGAATTAGATAAACCACCGGCTGCATGTACGAGAAGTAGGACTGCCGTATCTGAGGGGGCTTGTCTATATCCCTTACGAGAGGTACCCCTCGGAGGCAATCAGGGAGGCATCGGGTTTGTGGCAGTCCCATTAAATACCACAGATGTAAGAAACTTTAAGAAAGAAATGGGGACCCTATTAGATGATCCCCTCGGAGTATCTGAAAAACTAGATCAATTCCTAGGCCCCAATACTTATACCTGGGAAGAAATACAGTCCATTTTAGGAATCCTATTTACTGCTGAAGAAAGGGGAATGATTAGACAAGTTGGAATAAGGATTTGGGAAAGACAGAATCAGGCAGGGCTCCCGGGAGATCAGAAATGGCCAAATGTGGATCCCCACTGGGATCATCAACAACCTCAAGGAAGACAGAATATGAGGGATTTGAGAACGTTAATCATACAGGGAATAAGGGAAGCGGTTCCCCGAGGGCAAAACATTAATAAAGCATTTAATGAACAACAAGGAAAAGAAGAATCTCCAACAGAATGGTTGGAGAGGTTGAGGAAAAGCTTACAAATGTATTCTGGAATTGATCCGAATACAGTGGCTGGGACCGCAATCCTTAGAACACAATTCGTAGCTAAATCTTGGGGGGATATAAGAAGGAAATTAGAAAAGCTGGAAGACTGGCAAGAAAGAGGATTAGAGGAGTTACTTAGAGAAGCCCAAAAAGTTTATGTTAGAAGGGATGAAGAAAAACAGAAAGCAAAAGCAAAAATTTTTGTAGCAGCAGTAAGAGAAAGTCAGAAAAATAAGACTCCGTCTGGAGAGAAAAGGAAAAAAAAATAGAGCAGACACCCCCGCGACAACCTTACCGAGAGAGATTTACAACTCCCATCTGTTACTACTGTAACAAGAGAGGACACGTTCAGAAGAACTGCCGAAAACGGGAACAAGATGAGAGAATGTTTAAAGAAGAATAGGGGTGTCAGGGGCTATATCTTCTGGGGACTCCAACATCAACAGAGCCCTTGATAAAATTATTAATTGGTCCCCATAAAGAGGAAGTTTTATTTTTAGTAGATACAGGAGCTGAGAAATCAACCATTCAAAAACTTCCAAAAGGAATAGAAAAAGGGAAGAGCTATATGTCTGTAGTTGGGGCAAAAGGAGAACCTTTTAAAGTACCAATTTTGAAAGATGTAGAAATAGAGACAGAAAAGAAAATTTGCCTTAATGATTTACTTTTGCTCCCTGAAGCGGAGTACAATTTATTAGGAAGGGATTTGATTTTGAAGTTAAATTTGGGCATTCAGAGTAAAGGAGATAAATTGCAGATTAAATTATACACTTTAACACAAAAAGACGAAGAAGCTGTTAACCCCTCAGTGTGGTATAAAGAAGGGGAAATTGGAAAGATAGAAATGGACCCCATAAGTGTTCAAATTATAGATCCTTATCGCCCAATTAGAATCAAGCAATATCCTATACCCAGGGAGGGCCGAAAAGGATTAAAACCTGTAGTTGACAGACTTCTGGAAAAAGGAACTTTGGAACCATGTATGTCACCCCATAATACACCCATCCTCCCTGTAAAGAAGCCGGATGGCTCATACAGAATGGTACAGGATTTAAGAGCTGTAAATCAGCGAACGATCACTAAGTTCCCTGTGGTGGCAAATCCTTACACTTTACTGAGTCATATTTCTCCTAGATATACTTGGTATAGTGTAATAGATTTAAAGGATGCTTTTTGGGCCTGTCCTCTGGATGAGGAATCCAGAAATTATTTTGCCTTTGAGTGGGAGGACCCCGAAACAGGACGAAAACAACAATTAAGATGGACTGTGCTACCACAGGGGTTTACAGAGTCACCAAATCTATTTGGACAAACTTTAGAGAAAATCTTACAAGATTTTACATTACCCAAGGAGGTAAAATTATTACAATATGTGGATGATTTATTAGTAGCAGGAGAAACTGAAGAGGGGACCCGAGAGGCCACCATTAAATTGTTAAATTTTCTGGGGGAGAAGGGATTGAAGGTGTCCCGATCAAAGCTACAGTTTGTGGAACAGGAAGTAAAATACTTAGGACATTGGCTGAGTAAAGGAAGGAAGAAGCTAGATCCTGATAGGATATCTGGGATTCTATCCTTGAGACCCCCACAAACTAAAAAGGAAATTCGACAAATATTGGGATTATTAGGATACTGTAGACCGTGGCTTGAAAATTATAGTGAAAAGGTAAAATTCCTATATGAGAAATTAACTAATAACCAACTCAAGTGGTACATGTGAGAGGACACCAAAAAGGATTAGATTACCGAACTCGAGGGAATAATTTAGCGGATAAAGAGGCCCAGGAAGCAGCCCTGAGAACTAGGGCCGCTAAAATTAATGTAGTACAAACACAGGAGGACATCAGCAAAAAAACACAGGAGGAGAAAGAGAAGAAGTTTACCCCTGAAGAAAAGATAAAAATGGAAAAAATAGGGGCTAAGTTAGAACAAGGAAAATGGATATTGCCTGACCGGAGAGAAATTCTGCCGAAAGCCTATGCCAGACAAATATTGGAACGTTTGCATGCGCAAACACATTGGGGTACAAAGGCGTTAAGTGATCATTTCCTTAAACAATTTGGCTGTATTGGGATTTTTGAAATAGCAAAGCAGATTACACAAGGATGCTTAACTTGTCAAAAGGTAAATAAGAAAGTGTTTCGACAAGTAGCAATAGGAGGGAGAAAAACAGCTTACAGACCTTTCGAGAAAGTACAAATAGATTTTACTGAACTACCTAAAGTAGGGAGAATAAAATATTTATTGGTAATAGTAGATCATTTGACACAATGGGTAGAGGCTTACCCTGTAGCACGGGCTACAGCACAGATGGTGGTAAAAATTTTATAAACATTTGATACCTAGATATGGGATAATCCAGTACATTGATTCTGACCAGGGCACACACTTTACTTCCAGAATAATAAAACTATTATGTCAATCTTTAGGCATTCAGTGGGAATACCACACTCCATGGCACCCACAAAGTTCGGGGAAAGTAGAAAGAATGAATCAAACAATAAAACAACAATTGGCTAAATTAATGATTGAGACACAATTGCCTTGGACGAAATGCTTACCATTGGCACTGTTAAATATAAGAACTAAACCATACAGTGAGACTGGATTATCACCATATGAGATGTTATATGGCATGCCCTACTTTCAAGGGATGCCTTTGGGGAATAATATAATTGAAGACCATAGTATCCAAAAATATATAATTACCATTGGAAAAAGATTAAAAGAATTAAGGGAGATTGGGATGGTGGCCCAGACACCACCTTTAGGATTTGCAATTCATCAGTTAGAACCAGGAGATAAGGTTCTAATAAAAACATGGAAAGAAAGAAACTTATCTCCCCTTTGGGAAGGACCTTTCCTTGTTTTATTAACTACAGAAACGGCTGTGAGAACTGCTGAAAAAGGGTGGACACATGTGTCGCGAGTGAAAGGTCCAGTGAAGGAGTGGACAGTCACATCTGAACCCGGAGAAACTAAGCTAACCATCAGAAGAACCTGATGAGGACATCGTCAAGGAACATAAGCTAAGTTGCTGTGGGAATTTTATTGTGACTACTCCTGTAGAATTGGTAAACGGAGAAGCTCCTAAATGAATACCCATTAGGGGAGACAATATGTCAATAACAAGGATCAGTTAAATATTGGTTCCTGGGAATAGCAATAGGCTATCCATGGTATACCCTGGATTTCTTTCAGACATAGCATACGAATCCTTAAATACATTGAGGTAACTCAGGAAAGGACACCCCTTAAGATTATGGAAGAGGGCAAGACCGGATAGGGAACTGGTGCTGTGGTTTGAAAAGGTCTGCCAAGGGCTGCAACCCCTTTGGGCCGTGACCGCCAATCACTATGGCCCTTACCGGACCTCTTCTAGTCCTGCTTGGGGTGAGTTCCTTAACCCTGGCTGTGACAAACAACTGCAGTCAATGTGTGATAACCACTAGAAGGGGACGGATAAGTTCCCAAGCTTTGGTATATCATACTGTCTACGACTGTAAAGGCCAGGAAATAGGAAGCTGCATTCATAATCTGACCCAGTATGCTTTATGCAGAGAAGGTAACAGGACCGTATGCTATGATCCAAAAGAACTCCCTTACCAATATTGGGTAGAAATGAAAACAAATTCGGAAGTAGGAAGACTAATTGGAACAAGTAAGGTTATAGCATTTTATCATGAAATAGAAACAGGGGTAAAATATGAAATTCCCACAGTTGCTAAAAATCTATTTGTAAATCTTGCTGAAAACATTGCGAAGTCACTGAATGTAACCAATTGTTATGTTTGTGGTGGGACAAACCAGGGTGAACGATGGCCATGGGAGGCTATGGAGAGCAATATAAGTAACCCCCAAGTCTGGAAAACAATGGGAAAGAGTAATAGGAAACAACAATGGGTGCTTCAGACGAGTATAATTGGAAGGAGTTGCTGGCAGAATCTAAAAGACAATGGAAGACCAGTAGGTAATCTAGAGTGTGAGGGAGGTTACCTATGGAATGAAACTCAGAACAATTGGGATAAGTGGGGAAACCCACTGGAGATGAATGATCAATCTAAGAATTGGACCAATGGAACAAATATACCAAAAGGTTGGCCAACTCCTGAAGGACAGTATTGGATTTGCGGCAAACTGGCTTATGCATATTTGCCAAAGAATTGGACAGGATCTTGTGTATTGGGAACGATAAGACCCAGTTTTTTCCTGTTACCCATAAGTCGGGGAGAGCAACTGGGAGTCCAAGTGTATGTTGAAGCTGATGAGTTAAGAAAAAAAAAAACAAAAACGTCATAAGCGGAGTTTACAAATTGGAAATTGGAAAGATAATGAATGGCCTCCGGAGAGGATTATTGCTTATTATGATCCAGCTACGTGGGCAGAAGATGGATCTTGGGGCTACAGGACCCCAATATATATATGTTAAATAGAATAATTAGATTACAGGCTGTGGTAGAAATAGTTGTAAATAAGACTGGAGATGCACTTGGATTAATTGCAAAACAGAACACCAAAATGAGAACTGCTTTGTATCAAAACCGCTTAGCTTTGGATTATTTGCTAGCACAAGAAGGAGGAGTGTGTGGAGAATTTAACCTTAGTAACTGTTGTCTAGAAATAGATGATGAAGGAAAAGCTGTAAATGAACTTGTAAAAGAAATTAAGAAAATCGCACACGTCCCAGTTCAAACTTGGAATGGAATCAATCTAGGAGAATTAGGGTGGAACTTTATGGATGGTAATTGGCTTACTAAAATTGGAATAGCTGTACTGGGGATATGTGGAGGACTGTTAGTAATTCCATGTTTAATACCCTGTTTTACTAGACTAATACACTCGGTTATACAAGGAATGCAGATAACTGCAATACCTGTTGATCCAGAAACAAGGAAAAAGAAAACTCATTCCTTGATGATAATAAAGACAAAAGAAGACCCAAAATTGATACCAATTCAGCAAGTATTGACTAAATTGGAAACAAAAACACGAATCAATGCCATAAAAAGAAAAGATGAGGGATTGTAAAATGTGTTCGTCTGATTCGTGTCAATATGGAACAATGCTAGAGTCACACGGTGAAGTGTGACCCTCTAGCATTTGACCGTTCTGTTTGTGCTTGTGTAACGGAGAGGCCGTTCAGTGTTCAATTGAATTGTTAACTGTCTTAATGGTTGGGATGTTGATTGACAATTTGTGTAGTTAATTGTTAAGAAAGAATTTTAGTTAGGAGTAGAAACTAACACCTGAGAATTTTAACAAGATAATAAATAATGCTTAGGCCAGACAAGACGGCATTAGCAATGAATGCTTCACTGTCAAGAGGCCTCCTAAAAGGATACAACTCAGTAACTTCAAGGACTAACAGTGGAAACATCTTGCTACAAAGGAGAGAAAGAAGATAAGGGAAGGCCACAAATCAGCCAGCAGTGATAACAGGGAACTTCTTGGCTCAGGAGGCGCTGAAGCATGAAAACTGGGGGAAAGGTAATTCCGGCAGGGGGAGATTGCGACCACCGACCCAATTCAGGACCAAAAAGACTTGCCCCCCCACACCTGTAAAGAGCATGCGTGCTCATCTACATGGCAAGCGTGGCTAATTTAAATACGGCTGACCAACGGCAAGTGGAATGCTTATCACTGACCAAAGAGTGTAAACTTAGGCGTGTTTTTACTAATTGTTATTAATTAAGTAACTGAATATAAACCCTGTAGTATCGTATGACGGTATGCACGTTAGGCGGAAGGATCCCCCGTGCATCCAGCGCTGCTTGCTTGTCTCTATTCAATAAATTGTATACTTTGATTAAAATTCCTTTGAAGGCTAAATTAATCATAACACACAGCATAACAATGGCAGCCCACACGTAACCATGATTACTACACACAACAAGATCCCCCCAATTATTACTATCCAGTTCCAGTTCATATCTCTCTTTTGCCGCCCTTTCCCAGTGTCGCTCTCTTTGCAATATTGCTTGCGATCTTGTCAAGGAGCTGATTTCTTTTCCCAATGGTACGGCTAGCATGAGGATCCATGTCAGCAGACCCTGCAAAGAGACAACTCAGAAAGGGATTATTCATTGTACATCCTTGCACAGTTCTGCTTTCACACACTTTGCAGGCACCCATTCTATGCGCCCTTCATTCTCAACCGCGGCGTAGCCCCTCCCCAGGCATCTCAGTTTCCATCCTCTCTCCCATTGCTCACTGCCTGGGAACCTTACTCGTACCTGCGGATAGCGCTTGCCTGCTTGAGCTTTGCCAAAGTGCTTCTCCACTGCTGTAACTTGCTCCTGCCCGCGTATAAAATGATTAAGCGAATATAATGCACGCATTAAAATAGTTTGCTGAGCTGCTATGGGTATAGCTCCCTTATACCCCTCCCCCTCCCCAAGCTGTATTATTTTTGCTTTCAAGGTGCGATGAGCGCGTTCTACTATAGCCTGCCCTGTGCTATTGTAAGCAATGCCGTGTTTTAATACAATATTCCAAGCTTTACACCATTCTTGGGTACTTCGAGCCCCTTTTCTCTAATTTCTCGCCATAAACTTCGCACTAGTTTGGCATCTATTGGCGTCCACTCCACTCCTCCTCCTGGAGCTAATCGGACAGGGAAGATCCCGGGCATCTCTATCCTTACTCCATCGAGGCTACAATCTCTAGCTATCAGCCGCCAGTTAGGTAACTCAACTGACTGTCGCTGGGGCGCCCCCTTCGTTAAGAGTCCTGTCTGCTGCCGAGTTACTTCCCCTAGTGCGCGCATAACCTGCTGCAGCTGCCGCAGCACGTCCTCCGCAGACCCCTCCGGAGCTGCAGCGCCCCGGACTTCCCCTTTTGACGGTCCCTCTCCTCCCTCCTTCTGATTGGTCCTCCGAGTCTCTGCTGTTTTGTGCCTCTTTTTTGCGCGCCGCAGGCAAGCTGCTCTCTCTTCCCACATATGGGCATCGGTTTCTCCCCCAACTTCTGATTCGCTGCTACTCGAAGTTGTTCTATACTCCCCCTGTCCTCCCCTCCAGGCAACCCAATCCCCCTCCTCGTCCGACTCCCATCTCAAGGGTTGCCCCGGGAGCCAGTCTCGAGGGTCGGGCAGAGGGCTGTGCCGCTGCCGGCGCTGCTTCCGGCGCTGGTCATCTTTCTCCTTCCGCTCCGTCACTCCCGCTGCGTCCGCTGCCACGTCACTCCCCGCACGCGGGCTCCCGAGCCTGTGCCAAATCATCCCAGGGGTATGCGGGGGTGGGGCACTCTAAAGGCCCCGCTGGCTCAACAGGGAACACCGCCGCTTCCCGATCCACCTCCTTGGGAGCCTCAGACTGAGTCGCTGGCCAGGCTACTCCGTCCGAACTCTCCCCTTCTTTTCCATCCCCCGCGATGCTTGCCCCTGTCTGTGTCCCCACTGCCCCTCCTGGGTCTATTTCCGGGCTACTGTCACCTGTAGCACCGTGCAGGCACCGCCGCGCCTGCCACCACGTCTCCTGATCATCCCGAGCTTTCAATAGTAATCGGTGTATCTTTCCCCAGAGCTGTATGTACTGGGTTTTTCCCATCATAGCCCTTTCGGCTAACTCCTCTTTAATCCTCACCCACTTATCCTTATTAAATATGTCTGCGGGACTTCGTATGAGCCCCTGCATAATCATCCATTGGATGGCCTTTGAGGTAGGCGCCTTCGATATCGAAGTACCATATTCCTTCCCCAATCCCTTCAGTACCTTTACGACTGAATCCATGGCGCGCCCGCCGACCTGCGGCTCCCCGTCCCGCTCCTGCCTGCCCCAAGCTCTCTTTCCCCCGGCGAACCTGCCAAGCCTCCCCGCTAATCACGTCGGGGTCACCACTTGTAGCTGTACGCTTCTATGGGAGAACTTATCTTGGGCCGCATACCTCCGGGACACAGGGCTCTACCCACCCTGGGGACAGTGATGCACAGACATCAATATGATGGATACAAAATGTCCGTCTATTTAGCTGCGTCACACGCTTATATAGCTCTTGCGGTTCCTGTTCCTGCCACTCCTATGGGGAGGAGTCTATCTTTCCGTCACATCCCGTAATCTTCCGGTCGCCGATCCCTGTCTATTCCCCTACACAGGGCTATCACTAGGAGAGGAGGAGGAAGAAGAGGAAGAACCCGTACAAGAAACGGAAACTACCCGATCCCTATCCTTGAGTGAGTTGTGGGATATGCAAAAAGATTTTGGGCGTTGTTCAGGTGAGGACATTGTCACCTGGCTGCTCCAGTGCTGGGATAATGGGGCCAGTACTCTGGAATTAGAGGGGAAGGAGGCCAAACAACTGGGATCCCTCTCTAGGGAAGGGGGCATTGACAAAGCACTTGGAAAAGGGACGCAAGCGCTCAGCCTCTGGAGGCGACTCCTGTCTGGTGAGAGAGAAAGGCAGCCCTTCAAGGAAGATATAGTATATCGCCTAGGAAAATGGATGACTATGGAGAAAGGTATCCAGTACGTGAGGGAACTAGCCGTGCTTGAGGTGATTTATGGTGACCTGGACGATCAGCGGTCATCCAAAGATCCAGATGAAGCCTGGTGCACACGATCCATGTGGCGTAAGTTTGTACGGAGCGCACCATCAACGCGTGGGAACTCACTGGCAGTAATGTCCTGGAAAGATGGCAAGGCACCAACGGTGGCAGAGGTGATTGATAGACTCTGGGATTACTAGGCCAATCTCTCTTCTTCCCTCCTCTCGGCTGTGGAGAAACTGTCCCGGGAGTTCCAGCAATTCAAAGAAGATATGTCCTACTCTGTGGGAAACTCTAGCCTGGGAATGGCTAGCAGAAAGAGGGCATTGAAGTAGAAAAACAGGCTCCAGGTCGGAAGCGACCTTGGGCCCAGCTGTTGGTCAACAGAAGAATGTGAGGCCAGCTGGTGTTTTACAAAGGAGTGTGAGCCCAGCTGTTGCTGATCGGTAAAAGAATGTGAGAAGCAAGTAACTGCTAATTGCAAGGCTGAACACAAGAGATAAGCATGGGAGGAGTTGGCATTTACCTCCCAGCCAATGATGAGCTGTGCTTTTGCAATATGTATGTGCTAATTAACGAATGGTATAAAAGATGTTTGCTGATTGCCAATAAATGAGACTTGATGATCATCATCGGATGGTGCCTGTCTTCTGCTGGTTTTCCGTCAAATGGTGACCCCGACGTGATACCACGGACGGTCCAGCGTAGGGTTCGGGTCCTGCAAGCAGAGGGACGGCAAAACAGACAGCGCAGCTGGTCTGCGTACCCTGGGCGACCACATAGGTGGGCTCAGTCTGCGTGCCCTGGGCGACCACATAGGTGGGCTCAGCCGATACGTGCTGCCGAGACCTTGGGAGCTGCAACGGCGCCGACGAGCACAACGCAGAGGCAAGCAGCATATGATTTCTTTACATCCCTCTTAGAAAGGCATAGCATTAAGGGTATAGATCTACGCAAAGAACTACCGTTGCTGATAAGCTGCGGATGCGAGAAGGGACACTTTAGTAACCCACACCTGAAAAGGACTATTTCGGATACAGCAGCGAGAGACGGAGATGCACTGGCAGACGGCGGCCAGGGGGCAAAGAGGAGTCGATTTATGCATCATTTCTGATACGTCCCGACCCTCCGGCCTGGATCCAACCTCGGAATTCAAGAGGGGATCCGCTTTCCGCAGTTGAAGCTAACCCGGGAGCGAGAGCCGTACAAAGACGCTGATTTTCCTCACATCGGGCGATGGAGGTCGAGGTAGCTTTCGAATTATTAAAGCGCTTTTTAGAAAAGCGGGGAGTAAGTCAGTTAAAAGACTTGTCAGGATTAGTTGCAGTGGGTAAAGCGAAAGGGTTTTTTAAAGAACCGGAGTCGATTTTTGAAGTAGAGGAGGGGAGAGCCTATGGTGATTGTTTGTGGGATTTGGTGATAGATGACGATAAGACAGCGAAAAAGCTAATGAAACCTTGGCGGGAAGTGATTAACTGTATGAAAAAATATAAAACTGAAAAAAGATTAGCAACAGCCGCCTCTGATCAGCTAGACAACTGTGACCCCAATGCTGGAAAGATTGGAATTGGCTTAGACAATCTCTCTCCTCCCTTCTTGGGGATCCCAGTTGTCGTACCTCAAAAACCCCTTGTTTCCCCCCCTCCCGCCCCTGATAAATCTACATCTGTAGAAACTAGCAGAGGAGGAATAAGCTTGGGAAAGGGAGGTGAAGATATTGAAAATTTATGTGATGTAGTCTCTCCGGTGGAGGAAAATAAGCCGAGCACGCTGTCTAGTCACCGTTCTGTGCCTGCTGTGCGTAGCCAGGTTGACTGGCGAAAAATCGGGTTAGAGGCATTACAGAACGGGGACCTAGAGACCGCCGATTTGTTAGCTCAGGCTTTCCCTGTCATCTATCAACCGGACCCTGCTAACAATCAAAATTTATTAGCACACCATAATCCTCTTGATTGGAAAATTTTTATGAAGGGCCCATTGCTGCGTCAATGTGTTATGGAAAACTCCAACCATGCTGCTAAAAGCATTTTAATTACACTTCCCCTAGACACAGGCATTGAGGTGATGCTTGAACGCATGAGTCGGGTACCTCCCGGCCCCCGAGCTATGTTAGTTGAAGCATTGAGGGAAGTTGGGCGGGGAATGGTACACGTTCAGCAACAAGTTTGTGCCGCTCTCGCCCCATTGGGTCCAGCCAAAAACTCTCAACGGTAACCAAAGAGGGTCACTGCCACATGGACTTTCCCAATCCCACTGACATGGCTCACAGAAGAGCCAGTATGGGTCGGGCAGTGACCGCTCAAACGGGAAAGTCTACAACAAGCCCGTATATTAATAAAACAACAATTAGGTCAAGGACATCTCAGGCTGTTACATGATCTACGGGCAGTAAATCAGCAAATGCAAGCGATGGGGGCTTTACAGCCTAGCCTTCCAAATCCAGCCATGCTACCAACTGACTGGCATTTACTAATTATCGACTTAAAGGACTACTTTTTTACTACAAAGCTGCATCCTCAGGATACCCAGCGGTTTGCATTTACGTTACCGGCAATCAACAGAGAGGGTCCTGACTTACGCTTCGAATGGACAGTATTGCCACAAGGCATGCAGAATAGCCCTACTCTGTGTCAACTCTTTGTAGATGCTGCATTGAAAGAAGTGAGGCAGCAATGGCCAGACACTATAATTTACCATTACATGGATGACATCTTGTTTGCGCAAGAACAACCTTTCTCAGCACAGCAAGAATTATATTTACAGCAACAGCTCCAGCTACACGACCTAGTAATAGCAGCAGAGAAGGTTCAACGTTCACCGGTATGGAAATACCTTGGGTGGCGCATCAGTGACTCTCAGTTTTTCGCCCAATGTTAAAGGGCACTGACCCTGCCGCGCCGGTCCGACCGACTGCTGAACAACACACTATGATACAACGTTTTAGCTCCGAGATCGTCCAGAGAGCAGTAGACCGCCTGGACCCCGATCTCCCCATCGATCTCACCATACTCCATGGTTCTACTCACATTTTGGGTGCACTTACTCAGTGCAAAAAGAAAAAGGGGGAGAAGATAAGGGTGTTGGAATGGCAAAAGTTTTGTTTGTGCAGAAGTTTTGTTTGTATTAAATCACTTATGCCTATTTGCAGAACACGATAACCCTCCTGCGTGGGTGCATGGAAATGACGATAGGAAAGAGTCAAGACAGGCAGTAATGGTGAAGTATCGAGACCCTTCCACTGGTCTATGGCAAGGGCCCCTAGAAGTCAAGTATTTTGGTCGAGGTTCCATGTGTGTGCTTACCCCCACAGGTCTGAGGTGGATACCCAGTAGGTGGGTAAAGGCTATGCCTAGTGAACAGAAGAACGAAATCTGCGAAGTAGACGGTGAAGACGTATGACTACACCGGTAGAGGTAGACAGGATACGGATAGTGTCCCCAATGCGATAAGTGCCGACCCTGGGCACTAAGCGAGTGTCATAACTGTTAATAGCGCAGGTGGGTAAAAACCCATCGAGCTAGGAGGTGGTGTGACAGTTGCTACTATCACCACTTACAGACACATAAGGCTTTAATCATCACAGGCCACGAGGTAGAGGGTTCTAGACGATACACCTGAAATATGGGAAGTAGCACCAAGGCACTGGGAAAAGAAAGAAAAAATGTACACGAGAGTACTCCCATTAGTCATCGTAAGTATCGTGATAAGAATCACCGAGGGCATATACATACCGCCCCAGCCAAAACAGAATGTATGGGTTACCCTGGCAAATCTAACAGGCCAAGATTCCATCTGCCTATCATTGTCATCACCAGGAAATCCCCTCTCCACCTGTTTGGTTGGAGTGCCAGTTGATAATTGAACGCTAGTGATACCACAAAATACACCACACTTAGGAAGCCTTTGTGATACTCCCCAGAATTGTGTGAATATTTGGGACAGTTGGGCAGTCCATCGCCCTCAAACTAATCTTGAGCCACAAGAGCTTGAGCTATTGGGTTCTTTGTCAATGGATGTTTGTTTATATTTTACTTACACAGGAAAGAACCAGTCTCTTTCTTGGTCTGTGAATGCTACCCTAAGTATATATAAAAATGCTACTGCTTGGTGTAACTATACCTCTGTAAATATATCACGCTCTAACAATATGCCTATTGCGCTACCTGCAGGTTTGTTTTTAATTTGTGGAGATCGGGCTTGGCCTGGCATCCCGTCACATATAAAGGGAGGGCCTTGCTCTATAGGTCGCCTAACGTTTCTTACCCCTAACACTTCAATGATTTATCAACATCATAGAAAGATGAGGAGCGAAAGGAGTACTCATAAGTTTGAGGATAACTATGACTCTACAGCTGAATTTTGGAATCCTACAAAGATCATAGCTGTTTCCTTCTTGGCTCCTGGAGTTGGTGTTGCTCAAAGCCTCACGACATTAAACAAGCTAGGATGTTGGCTAGTTAAGCAAACAAATGCCACATCAAAGGCATTATCTGACTTATTACTAGATGTAGACTCTGTAAGACAGGATGATCCATGGCATTGGTTTAACAGCTTGTTTAATGGATGGGGCATTGGCAATGGGATCAAGAGTATTTTGCAGATGGGATTAATAATATTTATACTGTTTATTATTATATTAATGTGTGTCCCTTGTATATCGCAATGTATGCAACAAATGATGGAAAGAAGTATGAGTGCCGTGTTCCTTTCTCAAGGAACAAAAGAAAAAGGGGGAAATGTGGGAAACTCTAGCCCGGGAATGGCTAGCAGAAAGAGGGCATTGAAGTAGAAAAACAGGCTCCAGATCGGAAGTGACCTTGGGCCCAGCTGTTGGTCAACAGAAGAATGTGAGGCCAGCTGGTGTTTTACAAAGGAGTGTGAGCCCAGCTGTTGCTGATCGGTAAAAGAATGTGAGAAACAAGTAACTGCTAATTGCAAGGCTGAACACAAGAGATAAGCATGGGAGGAGTTGGCATTTACCTCCCAGCCAATGATGAGCTGTGCTTTTGCAATATGTATGTGCTAATTAACTAATGGTATAAAAGATGTTTGCTGATTGCCAATAAACGAGACTTGATGATCATCATTGGATGGTGCCTGTCTCCCGCTGGTTTTCCGTCACTACTCCCCACCAGTACGGACCAGTATCTGAGCCATTGGGAGTAAGCGTCCCTTTGCTCAAGCGACACGATACATATGATGGGGTACCCTATGGTGTTGCTTGTGAGACCAAGGAGACGACATGAGGAAGTGGGATGGAAAGCCTACCTTGACCCTAGAGGCATGGGTATGTGAGCTGCAAGGGAAAAGAGTCACTCGGGGCTTTGTACAGGAAACTGCTCCTCCAGTTTCCAGTGAGCAATTCCCCAGATAGAGGAGCAGAAGTGCTGATTTTATTCCTGATCTTAACACAGACATTTGTGATTCATATTTACAAGAAGTGAGCGACGAGTACTATGATCAGGAATAGAGGGGCCCTGCCACCAGCCAGGTGGAGGAAAGGGATAACTGGGCTTACTGGACTGTGTGGGTCCGATGGCCTGGCACATCAGACCCACAGGAGTATAAAGCTTTAGTGGCCACCGGTGCACAGTGCACCCTAATGCCATCTAACTATATAGGGGCAGAACGCATCAGCATTGCTGGAGTGACAGGGGGATCCCAAGAGCTAACTGTATTGGAGGCCAAAGTGAGCCTAACTGGGAATGAGTGGCCAAAGCACCCCATTGTGACTGGCCCAGAGGCTCTGTGCATCTTTAGCATAGACTACCTCAGTAGAGGGTAATTCAAGGACCCAGAAGGGTACAAGTGGGCTTTTGGTATAGCTGCCTTAGAGACAAAGAGAATTAAACAGCTGTTTGCCTTGCCTGGCCTCTCAAAGGACCCTTCTGCTGTGGGGCTGCTGAAGGTCAAAGAACAACAGGTGACGATCGCCACTGCAAAAGTACACCGGTGACAATATAACACCAACCGAAATTCTGTGATTCCCTTCCATGAGTTAATTCTTTGACCTGAGAGCAAAGGAGTGACCAGTTAGAGCCCCTTATCCTTTAACAGTCCCATATGGCCAGTGCGAAAGTGTAATGGAGAGTGGAGGCTAACAGTAGACTGTCGTGGCCTGAATGAAGTCACTCCACCATTGAGTGCTGCAGTGCCAGACATGCTAGAACATCAATACTAACTGGAGTCAAAGGCAGCCAAGTGGTATGCCACAATTGATATTGCTAATGCATTCTTCTCAATCCCTCTGGCAGCAGAGTGCAGGCCACAGTTTGCTTTCACTTGGAGGGGTATCCAGTAGGCCTGGAACCAACTGCCGCAGGGGTGGAAACACAGTCCTACCATTTGCCATGGACTGATTCAGACTGTACTGGAACAGGGAGAAGCTCCACAACACCTTCAATACATTGATGACATCATCGAGTGGGGCAACACAGCAGAAGAAATTTTTGAGAAAGGAGAGAAAATAGTCCAAACTCTTCTGAAGGCTGGTTTTGCCATAAACCAAAGTAAGGTGAAGGGACCCGCACAAGAGATCCAGTTCTTAGGAATCAAATGGCAAGACGGTTGTTGTCAGATCCCAATGGATGTGATCAACAAAATAGCAGCCACGTCTCCACCAACTAGCAAAAAGGAAACACAATCTTTCTTGGGCGTTGTGGGTGTTTGGAGAATGCATATTCCAAATTACAATATGATCGTAAGCCCTCTCTATCAAGTGACCTGGAAAAAGAATGATTTCAAATGGGGCCCAGAGCAACGACAAGCCTTTGACCAGAACAAACAGGAAATAGTTCATGCAGTAGCTCTTGGGCCAGTCCGGGCAGGACAAGATGTAAAAAAAGGCCTGTACACCGCAGCCGGGGAAAATGGCCCTACCTGGAGCCTCTGGCAGAAAGCACCAGGGAGTCCCAAGTTCAACCCCTACGCTTTTGGAGTCGGGCATACAGAGGGTCCGAAGCGCATTATTCTCCAACTGAAAAAGAGATATTGGCAGCATATGAAGGGGTGCTCAGGCTGCTTCAGAAATGGTTGCCCCAAGTTCAATATTAAGCAGTGCACTTTAGTGTCCTCTCTTCTGCAACTCCATATGCAAGTCTCAGGTAATTAATTGCTTTTGCAGGAACCTATTTAAAGCTTCCACCTCCAGAAGCTTCCTCACGGATAATGTCAGAACTGGGATTCTTGAGCCAGATCTTCACCCCTGTCTTCCAAAGCCAAGCAACCATCAGTCAGCCAAAAGCCCAGCAAAGAAAAAACAGAAACACAACTACAGCAAAATTATGCAAGTTATCTTAGCACAGGGAGGAAACTAGAATTTGGCTTTGGTATAGGGCAAAGGATCTTGAAGGGATGGTGCTAAAGAAAATGCTTTCATGGCCCCGGCTTCAGCATGCTGAAAGAAAGAAGCAACTCCCCAGGGAGGGCTTCGCTTCCAGGGTAGTGGCACATGGTGTCACTCGACACATTTGAAGAAATTAAGTTCTTAGGTTTGAGTGAAAACCATGTCTCATTCCATGACGTGGCCGGTTTAGAGACTGCCTAGGGATCAGACAGCAGCACATTTATGCTGACCCGTTTGTCTCATTAGGCTCTGTAAATGATCCACATTCTTCCAGTAATGGAGATATATCTTACTTTCACCAAGTGATTCCTGGATGAGTGAGAACTGTCCTCAGCATCACTGTTATTATTCTGGTTGAGCATCTGGTTCTTTTGCGTGTGATGCCTTTAGGAAGGAAATTATGTCTTTACAGCCCTCCTGCTCTCATACTCGCATGGCTCTCATTCCTGTTGCCTATATTAAAAGGTGCATTTGCAAATGCATTTTGTATGGCTTTAATTTTGAGAGTACTTATCAAATTGCAGCTGTAGTAAGTTCACACCATTGCTATGCAGAAAGCTGCCCCTTCCTGTAAATCACTGCCCTCTGTTGATAGTAGCTATTACATCTGCACTGGATTCCAAAGTTACATCAGTCTTACACAGGTGCTGCTGCACTTGCTAAATTATCTCTGGCTCATGCTAGCTATTTTCATAGCTGTGCTGGTTTTGGCTAGGATGGAGTTAATTCTCTTCACTGTAGCACCTGTAGTAGTCAGGGACCTTTCCAGCTTCCCATGCTCTGCCATGTGGGCAAGAGGCTGGGAGGGGCGGGGCCACAGCCAAGAGAGCTGACCCAAACTGGCCAATGGGATATTCACTCCATACCATGTGATGCCATGATGAGTATATTAAGCGGGGCAGTTGTTGTGTAATGCTGTGTGGTGGTGGTTGTGGCTTGGGGAGTGGTGTTGTTGGGTCTGCTTGGTTGGTGGTTGTGTCATGCGGTGTTTGTTTTGGTTGTTCATTCCACCTTCTCCCTGTTCTGGGCTTTTTCGCTCTTGTGATTATACTTTCCATTGTGTTTTTGTTGTTGTTTTATTTTAATTATTAAGGTGTTCTTATCTCAACCCATGACCTTTCTCACTTTTACCCTTCTGATTCTCTCCCCCATCCTGCTGGTGGGGGAGGGAGTGAGTAGCTGTGTGGGGCTGAGTTGCTGGCTAAACCCCAACAGTTGCAGAATAGGAGGGAGGCAGCACAGGTGAGTCAGAACCATCAGGATCCAAAGTGTGACCTTGGCCTTCAAGCTGAGATTCATCTATGCAGGATCTTCTTGCTGCAACAATCTGTAAGCAATGCAGGACAGCTGCTACCAAGCAGACTGTGGTGGTGAGAGCTCTCATGGCCCAAAGAGCAGAGAGAACCTTCTTGAGAAGAAGGTGAGAAGCGTTGCATGCCTTCATGTGGTATAGCTTCAGTACAGTCTCTTGCTCTGTGCTTTTAGCGAGATGGAATTCTTTGCAGCAGAAACAGATCTTCTTTCCACCCATATCCACCAAATTGCATCTTGGTAAACTGGACACAAACTGAATGCCTTGGCATCCCATTACAAATACAGCCAGGTTCAGCAGAACACAGGCAATATTGGTCAGAACAAATAGGTTAGCCAAAACTATCATTGGCCTCTTCCTTACCGTTAAGCCCAAGATTCCAGATAAGATTACGGAGGAGCTGGCCCAGAAGAGACGGGTGTTATTCACGTGCAGGATGCTGTTTAGTGACAGCACCCCAGAGTCCACCTGGATAGAAGATAGAGCAGCCCAGGGTGATCTGCAGCAGCCCCAGCCTCTGGAGGCAACTCCGGTCTGGTGTGAAAGAAAGGTATCCCTTCAAGGCAGATATTGTATATCGCTCAGGGAAATGGGCTGCCATGGAGAAAGGTATCCAGTACCTGAGGGAAGTAGCTGTGCTTGAGGTGATCTATGATGACCTGGATGATCTAGAGTTATCCAAAGATCGTGATGAAGCCCAGTGCACATGACCCATGTGGCGGATATTTGTGCAGAGAATAGCATGTAATCTCATTAGCATAACTGGCCTGAAAAGATGAAGAGGCACCAATGGTGGGGGATGTGATTGACAGACTCTGGGAATCCAAAGCACGTGTCTCTTCCTCCTTCATCTTGGCTGTGGAGAAACTGTCCCAGGAGGTCCAGCAACTCAAAGAAGATATGTCCTAGTCGCCACCTGTATGGACCAGTATCTCAGCCATTAGGAGTAAGTGTCCCTTTGCTCAAGAGAGAGGATACACACCAGATGCCACTCTATGGTTTCACCTGGGTGACACTGATATGTGAGCTGCAAAGGAAAACAATCACTCAGGGGGGTTCTTCCAGGAAAGTTGCTGTTCCAGTTTCCAGTGAGCAGTTCCCCAGACAGAAGTGTAGGAGCACTGATTTTATTTGTGATCTTAAGAGGGCAAATTTTGATTTGTGTTTAAAAGAAGTGAGTAGCAAATACTCTGGTGAGGACTAGAGGGGCCGTGCCTCCAGCCAGGTGGAGGAAAGGGACAACCAGCTTTACTGGACTGTGTGGGTCCAATGGCCTGGCACATCAGACCCACAGGAGTATAAAGCTCTAGTGGATACTGTTGCACAGTGCAACCTAATGCCATCTAACTATATAGGGGCAGAACGCATCAGCATTGCTGGAGTGACAGGGGGATCCCAAGAGCTAACTGTATTGGAGGCCAAAGTGAGCCTAACTGGAAATGAGTGGCCAAAGCACCCCATTGTGACTGGCCCAGAGGCTCCGTGCATCCTTGGCATAGACTACCTCAGGAGAGGGTATTTCAAGGACCCAAAAAGGTACAGGTGGGCTCTTGGTATAGCTGCCTTGGAGATGGAAGAAATGGAACAGCTGTTTGCCTTGCCTGGCCTCTCAAAGGACCCTTCTGTTGTGGGGCTGCTGAAGGTCAAAGAACAACAGGTGCCGATTGCCACGGCAACGGTGCACCAGTGGCGATATCGCACCAACCCGATACTCCCTGTTTCCCTTCCATGAGTTTATTCTTTGACCTGAGAGCGAAGGAGTGATCAGGAAGACCCGCTCACCCTTTAACAGTCCCATATGGCCAGTGTGAGAAGTGTAATGGAGAGTGGAGGCTAACAGTAGACTATCGTGGCCTGCATGAAGTCACTCCACCGTTGAGTGCTGCTGTGCCGGGCATGCTAGAACTTCAGTACAAACTGGAGTCAAAGGCAGCCAAGTGGTATGCCACAATTGATATTGCTAATGCATTCTTCTTAATCCCTTTACCAGCAGAGTGCAGGCCACAGTTTGCTTTCACTTGGAGCAGAGTCCAGTAGACCTGGAATCGACTGGCCCAGGGGTGGAAGCACATCCCTACCATTTGGCATGGACTGATTCAGACTGCACCCGAACAGGGTGGATCTCCTGAACAGCTACAGTACATTGATGACATCGTTGTATGGGGCAACACAGCAGAAGACATGTTTGAGAAAGGGAAGGAAATAGTCCAAAGCCTTCGAAAGCCCAGTTTTGCCATAAAACAAAGTAAGGTAAAGGGGCCCGCACAAGAGATCCAGTTCTTATAGGTGAAACAGTAAGATGGACCTCTTCAGATTCCAGTGGATGTGATCAACAATATGGCAGCCATGTCTCCACCAACTAGCAAAAAAGAAACACAATAGTTTTTGGGTGTTGTAGGTTTTTTGAGAATGCCTATTCCAGATTACTGTCTGATCTTAAGCTTTCTCTATCAAGTGACCCAGAAGAAGGATGATTTTCAATGGGGCCGTGAGCAATGACAAGCCTTTCAACAAATAAAACAGGAAACGGTTCATGCAGTAGGCCTTGGGCCAGTCCGGGCAGAACAAGTTATAAAAATTTGCTCTAAACCGAAGCCAAGGAGAATGGTCCTACCTGGAGCCTCTGGCAGAAAGCACCAGGGGAGATTTGAGGTTGGCCCCTAAGGTTTTGGAGTCGAGGATACAGAGGGTCTGAAGCGCACTCTACTCCAACTGAAAAAGAGATATTGGCAGCATATGAAGGGGTTTGACCTCCTTCAGAAGTGGTTGGTACTGAAGCACAGCTCCTCCTGGCACCCCAACTTCTGGTGGTGGGCTGGATGTTCAAAGGAAAGATTCCCCTCTACACATCATGCACCTGATGTTACATGGAGCAATGGGTTGCACTGATCACCCAGAGGGCTGGAATAGGAAACTCCAGATACCCAGCAATGTTGGAAGTGATCATGGACTGGCCAGAAGGCCAAGCTTTTGGATTATCACCAGAGGAGTAGGTGACACATGCTGAAGAAGCCCTACTCTATAACAAACTGCCAGAAAAAGAGAAGCAGTATGCTCTGTTCACTGATGGGTCCTGTTGTCTTGTGGGAAAGCATCGGAGATTGGAAGGCTGCTCTATGGAGTCCTATACGACAAGTCGCAGAAACTGCTGAAGGAGAAGGAGAATCGAGTCAGTTTGCAGAGGTAAAGGCCATCCAGCTGCCCTTAGACATTGTTGAACGGGAAAAGTGGTATGGGGGACGATGGCTGAAATAAAACTATGGGCAGGCTTGGCAGATTGACTAGATTTCACTCCCACAGACCTGCCAAGGCAAGTGCCGTATGCTTACAATGGTGGAAGCGACTGCTGGCTAGAAACATATCCTGTGCCCCATGCGACCACTTGGAACACTATCGTGGGCCTGGAAAAACAAGTCCTGTACCCCAGAGAGAACTGTGTCACACAATGGGACTAATTTCTGAAACAACCTCATAGACAGTTGGGCCAAAGAGCATGGCATTGAGTGGGTGTATCACATCCCCTATCACGCACCAGCCTCTGGGAAAGTCGAAAGATGCAATGGACTATTAAAGACTACACTGAGAGCAATGGGTTGTGGAACATTTAAACACTGGGATGCACATTTAGCAAAAGCCACCTGGTTATTCAACACTAGGGTATCTGTCAATCGAGCTGGCCCTGCCCATTCAGAACCCTTATGTACTGTGGAAGGGGATAAAGTCCCTGTAGTGCACGTAAAAAATATGCTGGGGAAAACAGTCTGGGTTATTCCTGCCTCAAACAAAGGAAAACCTATTCATGGGTGTGCTGGTTTTGGCTGAGAAGGGGATAATTCTCCTCACTGTGGGGGTCGGCTACCTTTCCAGCTTCCCGCGCTCTGTGTGTGGCGGGGGGCTGGAGGAGCAGGGCCATGGTGGGGGCGGCTGACCCCGACTGGCCAATGGCATGTTCATTCCATACCATGTGACACCATGACCAGTATATTAAGCGGAGGCAGTTGCGGCTCGGGAGCGGCGCGGCATCGGGTCGGCGGGTGATGAGTGGCTCCGTCGCATGCGGTTTGTTTCGGCGGTTTGTTCACCCTCTCCCCTCCCTTCCCCCCTCCCCCAGGGCTTTGCACCTCTCGTTGTTCTCCTTTACATTGCATTTCTGTTGTTGTTTCTTTTAATTTTAATTATTAAACTGTTCTTATCCCAACCCACAAGCGTTACTCTTCTGATTCTTTCCCCCATCTACCGGTGGGGGAGTGAGTGAGCGACTGTGTGGGGCTGAGTTGCCGGCTAAACCACGACAGTGGGATTTCTTCTACTGAAGGACCTGGGTGTACTTGGTGGGTTATACGGGAGGATGGAGGAGTCAGGTGTTTACCTCAAGGGGACTTGATTTTGGGTGAGAACAGCCAATGAACTGAATGGTATGATGTTAATTGCTATATAATATTGTATTTAATCTCTTCTGTGGTTGCTATATTCCATATCAATGGTATCACAGCAGGAATTTCCCAGGTTAATTAAGAATTAACTTTGATTAAACTGAGCAAAGTGCAGCGGTGATGGAACAAGGACTGACTTCAGTATGCAACAATCCAACACCAAACACACCATCTTCCCTGACCTGAAAGACTGTTACGATCGATGGAACCCGAACATCATGCGCTAAATGACCTCAGTGGACGTTTTGTGGACATCTGTGACATTTTAAAGGGACGGTCCATAGAGTAAGGGGATGGTATCTGTGTATCTGCCACGCCGGCGAATGTGCACTTCTGAAGGCATTGTGGCCCATGGAGAAGGCCACACTGGAATAGGTGCACATCAAAGTGACTGTGGCTCTGGTTAAGTCTATGCCACAGGGGGTATACCCGTGAAGAGACTGTGTCTCACAGATAAGGCTCCACTTGGAGCAGGTACTCCCCTAAGGGACTGCAGTCTGTGGATAAGTCCAAGCCGGATCAGGGGCAAGGGGAGGAGTTTGTTGCAATGGTAAAACCTATGATCTGGTCCAAAGGGACCGGGGTGGAGATTGTAATGGATATACCTTTAAATAGTTGTAACCCATTATTTCACTTGCATGTTATAGGAATTATAATAGCAGGAGCCACCCGAACCAATGGAGGATGAGCCTTATGAGAAGCAGTGCAAGTGCAGCAGTGACCCGACCTGAGCTAGTTTTGCTGGTTTTGCTGCCCAATAACTACCCATAAGGTCGAGTGCTTATGGGTAAGGATAAGGGGGAAGGCCAACAAGGCAGATAGCCTGCTAGGAGTCTGTTATAGCCCTCCCAACCAGGATGAAGAGCTAGATGAAGCGTTCTACAAGCAGCTGACAGAAGTATGACAATCGGTTGCCCTTGTTCTAGTGGGTGACTTCAATTTACCAGATGTCTGCAGGGAATACAACACAGCAGAGAAGAAACAGTCTAGGAGGTTCCTGGAGTGTGTGGAAGATAACTTCCTGACACAGCTGGTGAGCCTACCAGGGGAGGTGCTTCATTTGACCTGCTGTTGATGCTGTGAAAAGCCAAAATCAGGACTCAATAGTCTGAATGACTACTAAGCAGGTGCACCCAGCAGAGCATGGGAAGCTAGAAATGTCCTTGACTAGTATAAGCGCTACCCAGACACAGCTCAAAACATCTGTGTGTTATCTCAACATTTTTTTTCCATGCTAAGTTCAAAGCACAGCACTATGCCAGCTAGAGTGAAGAAAATTAATTCTATCCCAGATAAAACCATGACAGTATCCACCCCTTATTCCATATCAGTTACATCATGCTCAGGTCCCATACTATTCAGTACAATTTCAATAATCCCTACCCACCTTCTCATCCTTTAACAGGATATACAGATATTCATTTATTATTCCCCTAGTCTATGGACCACCCCTGTAAAATGCCTGTGAAATGTCCATTGAGTTCATTTAGTCCATGACTTTGGGTTCCATCTATTGTAAGAGTCTTTCAGAGAGGTGCTGTGTGTGGTGTCGGATTGTTGCATGCTGAAGTCAGTCCTTGTTCCATCACCGCTGCACTGTTAGTCCTTGTTCTCTCACTGCTGCACTTTTCTTGGTTCAATTGAAAGTTCATTTGCTATTATTATTAATTGGGAGATACCCACCATGATACCGTTCCATTGATATGGCATATAGTAGTGACATGTAGTGATAGTAGTGATGACAGACAACATTATATAGATATTGATATATAGATATTGACAGCATATTATTCAGTTCATTGGCTGTTTTCACCTAAACATACTGTTTTGCCCAACATATTTTTTATACGCACTACAGGGATTCTATCGCCTTCCACAGTACATAAGGGTTCTGACTGGGCAGGGCCAGCTCGCCTGGCAGATCCCCTCATGTTGACTAACCAGGTGGCTTTTGCTAAATTTGTATCCCAGTGTTTAAATGTTCCACCCCACATTGCTCTCAGTGTCATCTTTAATAGTCCATTGTATCTTTCGATTTTCCCAGAGGCTGGTGTGTGATAGGGGATGTGATACACCCACTCAATGCCATGCTCTTTGGCCCAGCTGTCTATGAGGTTGCTTCGGAAATGAGTCCCGTTGTCTGACCCAATTCTCTCTGGGGTGCCATGTCGCCACAGGACTTGTTTTTCGAGACCCAGGATAGTGATCTGGGCAGTGGCGTGGGGGACAGGATATGTTTCCAGCCAGCCAGTCAATGCTTCTACCATTGTAAGCACATGGCGCTTGCCTTGACAGGTTTGTAGGAGTGTAATATAGTCAATTTGCAAGGCCTCCCATATTTATATTTCAGCCATCATCCCCCATACCACAGAGGCTTTACCCACTTTGCTTCCTTGATTGCAGCACACGTTTCACATTCGTGGATAACCTGCGCAATAGCATCCATGGTCAAGTCCACCCCTCGATCACGAGCCCACCTGTATGTTGCATCTCTCCCTTGATGGCCTGAGGTGTCATGGGCACACTGAGCTAGAAATAATTCACCCTTACCTTGCCAGTCCAGATCCACCTCAGCCACTTCAATCTTGATAGACGAATCCACCTGCTGGTTGTTCCGATGCTCTTCAGTGGCCTGGCTTTTCGGGATGTAAGCATCCACATGACGTACTTCCACAACCAGGTTCTCTACCCGGGCAGCAATAACTTGCGACAATGTGGCAGCCCAGATGGGTTTACCTCTGCACTGCCAGTTGCTTTGCTTCCACTGCTGTAGCCAGCCCCACAGGGCATTCGCCACCATCCAGGAGTAAGTACAGAGATAGAGCAATGGCCACTTTTCCCGTTCAGAAATGTCTAAGGCCAGCTGGATGGCCTTTACCTTTGCAAACTGGCTCGATTCTCCTTCTCCTTCAGCAGTTTCTGTGACTTTTCGATTAGGAATCCATGTAGCAGCCTTCCATCTCTGACGCTTTCCCACCAGATGACAGGACCCATCAGTGAACAGAGCATATTGCTTCTCTTTTTCTGGCAGTTTGTTATAGAGTAGGGCTTCTTCAGCACATGTCACTTGCTCCTCTGGTGATAATCCAAAAGCTTTGCCTTCTGGCCAGTCCATGATCACTTCCAACATTCCTGGCTATCTGGAGTTTCCTATCCGAGCCCTCTGGGTGATCAGTGCAACCCATTGCTCCATGTAACATCAGGTGCATGATGTGTAGAGGGGAATCTTTCCTTTGAACATCCAGCCCACCACCAGAAGTCGGGGTACCAGGAGGAGCTGTGCTTCAGTACCAACCACTTCTGAAGCAGCTCAGACCCCTTCATATGCTGCCAATATCTCTTTTTCAGTTGGAGTAGAGTGCGCTTCAGACCCTCTGTATCCTCGACTCAAAAACCCTAGGGGTCAACCTCAAATCTCCCCTGGTGCTTTCTGCCAGAGGCTCCAGGTAGGACCATTCTCCTTGGCTTCGGTTTAGAGCAAATTTTTATAACTTGTTCTGCCCGGACTGGCCCAAGGCCTACTGCATGAACCATTTCCTGTTTTATTTGTTGAAAGGCTTGTCATTGCTCACGGCCCCATTGAAAATCATCCTTCTTCTGGGTCACTTGATAGAGAAAGCTTAAGATCAGACAGTAATCTGGAATAGGCATTCTCAAAAAACCTACAACACCCAAAAACTATTGTGTTTCTTTTTTGCTAGTTGGTGGAGACATGGCTGCCATATTGTTGATCACATCCACTGGAATCTGAAGAGGTCCATCTTACTGTTTCACCTATAAGAACTGGATCTCTTGTGCGGGCCCCTTGACCTTACTTTGTTTTATGGCAAAACCAGCTTTAAGAAGGCTTTGGACTATTCCCTTCCTCAAACATGTCTTCTGCTGTGTTGCCCCATACAACGATGTCATCAATGTACTGTAGCTGTTCAGGAGATCCACCCTGTTCGGGTGCAGTCTGAATCAGTCCATGGCAAATGGCAGGGCTGTGCTTCCACCCCTGGGCCAGTCGATTCCAGGTCTACTGGACTCTGCTCCAAGTGAAAGCAAACTGTGGCCTGCACTCTGCTGGTAAAGGGATTAAGAAGAATGCATTAGCAATATCAATTGTGGCATACCACTTGGCTGCCTTTGACTCCAGTTTGTATTGAAGTTCTAGCATGCCCGGCACAGCAGCACTCAACGGTGGAGTGACTTCATGCAGGCCACGATAGTCTACTGTTAGCCTCCACTCTCCATTACACTTCTCACACTGGCCATATGGGACTGTTAAAGGGTGAGCGGGTCTTCCTGATCACTCCTTCGCTCTCCAGTCAATGAATGAGCTCATGGAGGGGAATCAGGGAGCCTCTGTTCGCGCGATACTGCCACTGGTGCACTGTTGCCGTGGCAATCGGCACCTGTTGTTCTTTGACCTTCAGCAGCCCCACAACAGAAGGGTCCTTTGAAAGGCCAGGCAAGGCAGACAGCTGTTCCATTTCTTCCATCTCCAAGGCAGCTATACCAAGAGCCCACCTGTACCTTTTTAGGGCCTTGAAATACCCTCTCCTGAGGATGTGTAAATGCCAGTGATGCACAGAGCCTCTGGACCAGTCCACAATGGGGTGCTTTTGCCACTCATTCCCGGTTAGCCTCACTTCAGCCTCCATAACAGTTAGCTCCTGGGATCCCCCTGTCACTCCAGAAATACAGATGTGTTCTGCCCCTATATAGCTTGATGGCATTAGGTTGCACTGTGCACCAGTATCCACTAGAGCCTTATACTCCTGTGGGTCAGTTGTGCCAGGCCATCGGATCCACACAGTCCAGTAAAGCCGGTTGTCCCTTTCCTCCACCTGGATGGTGGCAGGGCACCTCTATTCCTGATCATAGTATTTGCTACTCACTTCTTGTAAATACTAATCAAAATTTGCCCTGTTAAGGTCACAAATAAAATCAGTGCTCCTACACTTCTGTCTGGGGAACTGCTCACTGGAAACTGGAACAGCAACTTTCCTGGAAGAACCCCCCTGAGTGATTATTTTCCTTTGCAGCTCACATATCAGTGTCACCCAGGTGAAACCTTAGAGTGGCATCTGGTGTGTATCCTCTCTCTTGAGCAAAGGGACACTTACTCCTAATGGCTGAGATACTGGTCCATACAGGTGGCGACTAGGACATATCTTCTTTGAGTTGCTGGACCTCCTGGGACAGTTCCTCCACAGCCAAGATGAAGGAGGAAGAGACACGTGCTTTGGATTCCCAGAGTCTGTCAATCACATCCCCCACCATTGGTGCCTCTTCATCTTTTCAGGCCAGTTATGCTAATGAGATTACATGCTATTCTCTGCACAAATATCCGCCACATGGGTCATGTGCACTGGGCTTCATCACGATCTTTGGATAACTCTAGATCATCCAGGTCATCATAGATCACCTCAAGCACAGCTACTTCCCTCAGGTACTGGATACCTTTCTCCATGGCAGCCCATTTCCCTGAGTGATATACAATATCTGCCTTGAAGGGATACCTTTCTTTCACACCAGACCGGAGTTGCCTCCAGAGGCTGGGGCTGCTGCAGATCACCCTGGGCTGCTCTATCTTCTATCCAGGTGGACTCTGGGGTGCTGTCACTAAACAGTGTCCCGCAGGCGAATAACACCCGTCTCTTCTGGGCCAGCTCCTCCGTAATCTTATCTGGAATCTTGGGCTTAATGGTAAGGAAGAGGCCAATGATAGTTTTGGCTAACCTATTTGTTCTGATGAATATTGCCTGTGTTATGATAAAACTGGCTATATTTGTAATGCAATGCCAAGACATTCAGTTTGTGTCCAGTTTACCAAGATGCAATTTGGTGGATATGGGGGGAAAGAAGATGTGTTTCTGCTGCAAAGAACTCCATCTCGCTAAAAGCACAGAACAAGAGACTGTACTGAAGCTATACCACATGAAGGCATGCAATGCTTCTCACCTTCTTCTCAAGAAGGTTCTCTCTGCTCTTTGGGCCATGAGAGCTCTCACCACCAGTCTGCTTGGTAGCAGCTGTCCTGCATTGTTTACAGATTGTTGCAGCAAGAAGATCCTGCATAGATGAATCTCAGCTTGAAGGCCAAGGTCACACTTTGGATCCTGATGGTTCTGACTCACCTGTGCTGCCTCCCTCCTATTCTGCAACTGTTGGGGTTTAGCCAGCAACTCAGCCCCACACAGCTGCTCACTCCTTCCCCCACCAGCAGGATGGGGGAGAGAATCAGAAGGGTAAAAGTGAGAAAGGTCATGGGTTGAGATAAGAACACCTTAATAATTAAAATAAAACAACAACAAAAATGCAGTGAAAAGGATAATCACAACAGTGACAAAACCCAGAACAGGGAGAAGGGGGAATGAACAACCAAAACAAACACCACATGACACAGCTACTCATGACCCAACCAGCTAACCAACCAGCCAGCCAGCCAACCAAGCCACAACCACCACCACACAACATTGCACAACTGCCCCAGTTAATATACTCATCATGGCATCACATGGTATGGAATTAATATCCCAAAGGCCAGTTTGGGTCAGCTCTCTTGGCTGTGGTCCCACCCCTCCCAGCCTCTTGCCCACATGGCAGAGCATGGGAAGCTGGAAAGGTCCCTGACTACTACAGGTGCTACAGTGAAGAGAATTAACTCCATCCTAGCCAAAACCAGCACAGCTATGAAAATAGCTAGCATGAGCCAGAGATAATTTAGCAAGTGCAGCAGCACCTGTGTAAGACTGATGTAATAACTACTATCAACAGAGGGCAGTGATTTACAGGAAGGGGCAGCTTTCTGCATAGCAATGGTGTGAACTTACTACAGCTGCAATTTGATAAGTACTCTCAAAAGCAAAACCATACAAAATGCATTTGCAAATGCACCTTTTAATATAGGCAACAGGAATGAGAGCCATGCGAGTATGAGAGCAGGAGGGCTGTAAAGACATAATTTCCTTCCTAAAGGCATCACACGCAAAAGAACCAGATTCTCAACCAGAATAATAACAGTGATGCTGAGGACAGTTCTCACTCATCCAGGAATCACTTGGTGAAAGAACTATATATCACCATTACTGGAAGTATGTGAATCATTTACAGAGCCTAATGAGACAAACGGGTCTGTGTAGATGAATATAAATTATTTTCCTAGAGACTAAGGGTCTAACCAAAGGGGACTGAGTTAGAAACAACAATCGTAAAGTTACTGATCAACTGGAATATCATAAAAAAAGGATTAGTAAAACTGCATAAATCAATGAAGCAAAATGCATCAGAAAAATAAAACTCAAAACTGTATGAAAGGGTTTTTATCTCTGGCTACTTTTTTTCAGCATTCTGACATACGCTGCTTGTAAATGTGCTGCGCTCTGATCCCTAGGCAGTCTCTAAACCAGCTATGTTAAGGAATGAGACATGTTTTTCACTCAAACCTAAGAACTTAATTTCTTCAAATGTCTTGAGTGACACCATGTGCCACTATCCTGGAAGTGAAGCCCTCCCTGGGGAGTTGCTTCTTTCTTTCAGCATGCTGAAGCCGGGGCCATCCTTTACTCACATTATCAAGTTGTTTGGAAAAGTATCCCGCCGGCTGCCTCCACGATCCCAACTGTTGTGCCAGCACTCCAAGGGCCAGATGTTGCCTTTCATGTACAAACAACTCAAAAGGTTTGGTCAGATCAGGTAAACCCAGTGCAGGGGCCATCATTAGTGCCTTTTTAAGTTCTCTGAATGATTTCTGACACTCAGGTCTCCAAGTCAGATACTGATCTTTAGATTCTCTTAAAACCTCACATAGTGGCTTCACATACAGTCCATAATTCAGAATCCAGAGTCGACACCATCCAATCATCCCCAGAAAAGCTCTCAGTTCCTTCGGGCTGCAAGGCTCGGGGATCTGACAAATAGCTTCTTTCCTTTCATTTCCTAATTGTCTTTGTCCTTGAGATCTCTCAAATACCAAATAAATCACTGCTTCTTTTCCTATTTGGGCTTTGTTTCTGGAAACTCTGTATCCTCCTTGGCCCAGAAAATTTAATGAGCTGATAGTAATTTCAGAACATTTTCTTTACTTTCTGCCGCTATCAGCATGTCATCCACATACTGTAACAATATGCCTCTCCCTTGGTTCTGTTTTCTCCATATTTCTAATTCTTTTGCCAGCTGATTCCCAAATATCATAGGGCTATTTTTGAATCCTTGTGGAAGTACAGTCCATGTTAGCTGCGTCTTTCGTCCTGTGGTGGGGCTTTCCCATTCAAAAGCAAATATGCTTTGACTTTTTTTATGTCCAGAGGTATGCAAAAGAAGGCATCCTTCCAATCTAGTACAGTAAACCATTTATGCTCCTCTTTTAAAGAGGTCGGTAAAGTGTACGGATTAGCCGCTACTGGGTGTATATCTTGGACTATCTGATTTATGGCCCTTAAATCCTGAACTAATCGGTATTCCTTGCCCCCAGATTTCTTTACTGACAATATAGGAGTATTATATTCTGATTCACATTCTACCAAAAGCCCATATTCTAAAAATCTTGTAATTATTCCCTCTAACCCTTTTCGAACCTCCCACTTAATAGGATATTGGTTTTGTCTTACCGGCCTGGCTCCAGGTTTTAATGTTACTTTTACCGGCTCTGCCAATTTAGATCACCCCGCAACTCCACTCATCCAAACCAAAGGAATTACTGCATTTTCCACTTCTTCGGGAATCTGTTCCTTCCTGGAGGGATCCTGTAACATAAACACTCCCGCCTCTATGGCTTTTGATTCTGGTATTAGTAATTTAATCCCTCCATCTTTAAAAGTTATTTGTGCATCTATTTTACTTAATAGATCTTGTCCTTTCAGAGGTAGCGGGCATGTTTCCCCAATTTAAACTTTAATGGCTCTAAGAAAAGCCAATTTTCTTTCTGCCCTGTCGCACCAACATCATCTGCGGATTTATGGTTACGTTTCCCTTTACATGTATTCAATACCGAATAAGCGGCCCCCGTATCTACTAAAAATTCTATTTCCTCATTCCCTAGCTTCAAGGTAACCAGGGGTTCAGCTAGGGTTGATTCCCCCAGTCTCCTTCATGCCAAGCTACTTCAAGCATTTTACCCAAATCTCTAGGTTCAAGTGCTTCCAATTCCTGAAGTTTCTTTCTAATATCTGGGGATGATTGTCCCATGAATATAGAGGCCAATCGTATTGCTACTTCTGTTTTTTTTTTCTCTGGGTCCAAATTAGTATATTTTCTGGCAGTCACCTTCAGTCTTTCCATAAAGGCTGAAGGGGACTCATTTAATTCTTGTCTCACTTCAAAAATTTTGACCAATTTATTGCTTTTGGCATTGCCTGTCTTACACCAAATAAAATCCATCTTTGATATCTACTCAGCATTCCCCTGGGTCCCGGTTGATTAGGGTCCCACTCAGGATTTGTAGATGGAAAATTCTGATCCGCTGTCCCCTGTAAATTTCCATTAGCGTGTGCTCCCTGCACATGCCTTCTGGTTGTATTCAATACCATTTTCCTGTCAGTTTCATCAAGCAAAGTATCCAATATCGCAAGTAGAACAACACTTTTCCAAGGTCTCACCACATTTTCATCCTTTCAAGACCATTGCCATATAATTTGGGGGATATATCCCACACTGTTTCTGCCACTCTGTATGATTCCGCAATGTAAAGAATAAATCAACATAAGCCATTTCATTCCATTTTCCTTCTCTTTTACAAACTAACATTAATTGCAATGGTGTTATATTGCAATGTCCCATTTTCTGGACATTTCTCCCCACCTTCCAACCGATACATTGGCCACCAGTGATTACAATATTCAATTAATTGTTTCCGAGTTAAAGGATCACCCCCCATATCTTTCCAGTGTCTCAGAATACATCACAACAGTGTCTTTTGTGGGATGGGTTTCTTGCTTGAAAAAGTTCCCATCTTCCCAAGAGACTAGTAAGTGTGATTGTGCACTATCACAGGCACTAGTCAGAGGGGCGTTGGTTTTTTTTTTTTGTAGTTGTTGTGGTTCCCCCCCCCTTTTTTTTTTTTTTTTTTGAAGCACCCTCTGGGATTCCAACCCCCTGTCGGAACCCATAAACCATGCGGGGACTCGAACCCCTATACCATGCAGGGACTCTCTCTGCAAATTCTCCTCCTAACGTGCATCCCACAAGTCATGATGGACAAAGCTTATATTGCTCAGTTACGTACATCTGCATTAGATTTCCTGGAACTAATCATAACACTTGCATCTTAATTACCCATGCGTTTTAAGTCCCTTCTTCCACATATGGTCATGAGTTGGCCCATCGAGTAATGTTGTCACAGTGTATTGCAAGGTGTGTTGGCTTCAACTGGTGTTCTGACTCTCATCTAGATGGAGGTGTCCTTAGGTCCTTTTGCCTTGGTTTGGACTGGCACCTGCTGCTAGGTTGTTTGCATCCCTCCAGGACGTTCCCCATCAGGCTTGCGAAGATTACGTCCTTGAGTGCATTCTTGCCTGAGGCCCCTTACAAGAGTGGCAGTCGTGAGGCTGTTGCGGGTTTGTCCTGGGTGCTTCTGAGTGGAACCTCAGGGGTCATGAGGTGGTTTCCAGACAGGAGTTTGGTAGTTCTGCAGTGTCCTCATCTTTATGGCTCTGTACACCTGCGTCGCAAATTTGGTTTCAGCGCTTCTTGTCTTGAAGCCTTTCTGACTCCCCCAAAGCAACAAGTTTTAGTCACAACAGCTCTAACTCTATCAAGCCCTCCTTTTCTTTTTGAGGACTTGTAGCTTACCTGCTACAGTCCTCGGTATAAGAATTTACTAAGTCTCAAACGGAGACTATTATAGAAGTGTTTTACTTTTGCTTGCAAATTTCATAATAATTCATCCTTTTCAAGGGCCCGAGTAAAATATTTCCCTGTTTCCCCTTGGTGTCTAATCTTATTTCTTTTCCAGTTACCGTATGTTTCAGTTGAATTTTGACAACACCAAAGAAAACCTCTAACAGACACACAAGCAAACATTCCTAAAACCATTTGCGTAACCAATCCAATGAATAATTGTTTTAACCCTCTTAGATTAGGAAGCCAAGAAGTCAATTTATCCCACAAATCTCAAAACCCTAAAGAAGTGTGTAGGCAAATAGACAGGGAATGGCGACCAGAAGATCACGGGCTGTGACGGAAAGATAGACTCCTCCCCATAGGAGTGGCAGGAACAGGAACCGCAAGAGCTATATAAGCGTGTGACGCAGTTAAATAAACGGACATTTTGTATCCATCATATTGATGCCTGTGCATCACTGTCCCCAGGGTGGGTAGAGCCCTGTGTCCTGGAGATATGCGGCCCAAGATAAGTTCTCCCACAAAAGCGTACAGCAACAAGTGGTGACCCCGACGTGATCAGCGGGGCGACATGGCAAGTTCGCCGGGGAGAAATGATATCTTGAGGCACGCAGGGGTGGGACGGGGAACCGCAGGACGGCGGGCGTGCCATGGGTACAGTCGTAAAGGTACCGAAAGGATTGGGGAGGAATAAGGAACTTCGCTTTCGAAGGCACCTACCTCAAAGGGTATCCAATGGATGATCTCGCAGGGGCTCATACAGAGTCCTGCGGACATATTTGATAAAGATAATTGGGTGAGAATTAAAGAGGAGTTAGCCGAAAGGGCTATGATGGGAAAACCCCAGTACATACAGCTCTGGGGAAAAATACACCGATTGCTATTGAAAGCTCGGGAGGATCGGGAGACGTGGCGGCAGGCGCGGCTGTGCCTGCACGGTGCTACAGGCGACAGTAGCCCGGAAATAGACCCAGGATGGGCAGTGGGGACACAGACAGGGGCAAGCATCGCGGGGGATGGGGAAGAAGCGGGGAGTTCGGACGGAGTAGCCTGGCCAGCGACTCAGTCTGAGGCTCCCGAAGAGGCGGATCGGGAAGCGGCAGTGTTCCCTGTTGAGCCAACAGGACCTTTGGAATGCCCCCCCGCATACCCCTGGGATGATTTGGCACAGGCGCGGGTACCTGCGCGCGGGGAGGGTGACGTAGCAGCGGATGCAGCGGGAGTGACGGAGCGGAAGGAGGAGGATGAGCGGCGCCGCCCTCTGCCCGACCCTCGGAACTGGCTCCCGGGGCAACCCTTGAGATGGTAGTCAGGCGAGGAGGATGATTGGGGTGCCTGGAGGGGAGGACAGGATGGGTATAGATCAACCTCGAGTAGCAGCGAATCAGAAGTTGGGGGAGAAACCTATGTCCACATGTGGGAAGATGGAGCAGATTGCCTGCAGCACACAAAAAAGAGGCATAAGGCAGCAGGGACTCGGAGGACCAATCAGAAGGAGCGAAGAGAGAGATTGCCAAAAGGGGAGGTTCAAAGCGCTGCAGCTCCAGAGGGGTCCGCGGAGGAAGTGCTGCGGCAGCTGCAGCAGGCTATGCGCAGACTAGGGGAAGTAACTCGGTGGCAGACAGGACTCTTAACGAAGGGTGCGCCCCAGCGACAGTCAGTCGAGTTACCTAACTGGTGGCTGATAGCCAGAGATTGTAGCCTCGATGGCGTAAGGATAGAGATGCCCGGTATATTCCCTGTCTGAATAGCTCCTGGAGGAGGGGCAGGGAGCTGCAAGCGGTGACGGAGTGTTCCCATAGAGCATATAGCAAAGTGGGCAGGTATCGGGGTGGGGGGGGGGAAGAGAAAAAAAAGAAAAAAAAAGGAAAAAAGAAAAAAAAAGGAAAAAAGAAAAAAAAAGAACCTTGGCAAAAGATACAGCAAGGACTAGCAGAGCCATTTACAACGTTTTGTGACAGGTTGCAAAAGGCTATCATGGAATCAGAATTGCCGCCAGCGGCCAAGGATGCAGTCCTTATGGATTGCCTCCGAAGTCGATCAAATCCGCAGACACAAGATGATGTCCTCCGCACCCTGGCGGTGGGGACATCATTGGGTGAAACCGTCAGGCATGTCTAGTGCCAGGAGGCGTTGAATCAGCATGGCGGTGTGGGAGCACACATCTGCCCGAACCCTGACTGTGGAAGTGAAGAAAGGATGCTGGTGCAAGCGGCAGGGGCAGGGCCGAGATGTCATTTGTGTGGACGGCAAGGGCACTTTACAGCTGGGTGCCTTCTAGGGGAAAGAGAAGGACGTAATGGAGGAGGAGCGCGCCCAGTAGGGAGGTGCTGGGCGTGTGGGAAGCCAGGACACCTGGAAAGAGATTGTCCAGCCACAGAGCCGGGAAATGGCCAAAGGAGGGCGAAGCGAGGGGAATTCGCGCCTCCTGTGAGTCAAATGGCCCCCATCATGGTGCCAGTGCCAGGAGCTTGGCCCACCGTAGCGGGCCAAGGGGGAGTGAACCTTCAGGCAGGGGAGCAGAACCAGCAAGACTTGCAGGTTACAGCCCCCATGTGGCCTTGGTCATAGGCTGTGACGAGAGGCCCATGGCAGCAGTGATGATTACCCCGCAAGAGCCGAGTTACCCGGCACGGATATGCCTGGGAATGTTAGTGGATACCGGGGCAGATGCTACAGTAATGCCACTCGAACGGTGGCCACCAACTTGGCCCCTTGCCATGGGAAAACGTATAGTAGGGGTAGGAGGAGAACAACAGATGAGAACAAGTACTTGCCCTGTGAAACTCGAAGTCATGGACGAGGACGCAGGGAAGCTCCTCACGGCCGTAGTGACCATACTAGTAGCAGATGGGGTAGCAAGCCCCTTGTTAGGGCGAGACGCCCTTGCCCAGATGGGGATCGGGTTGGAAAATTTATCATAAGGGCCACTGCCTCAGAGGGGCTTCATCAGCACAAGTTAGTGTGGAAAACCGAACAGCCCGTCTGGGTGGAGCAGTGGCCCCTGACAACAGAGAAAACAGAGGCTGTAAGAGCTATAGTAAAACGAGAGCACGAAGCAGGGCACCTAGAGCCCTCGATGAGCCCGTGGAACACCCCTATATTTGCTATAAAAAAGAAAGATAAAAACCAATGGAGGATGCTGCATGACCTTAGAGCAGTGAATCAGCAAATGGAGGACATGGGGCCTCTCCAACCTGGCCTACCAGATCTGAGTGCTGTCCCGAGAGGATGGCGAGTCATTGTTTTAGATATCAAAGACTGCTGCTTCAGCATTCCACTACATCCAGATGATAGAAAGAGATTTGCCTTTACTCTGCCTGCGGTGAACCGTGCAGAACCAGGTAGTAGATGGCAGTGGACAGTACTTCCGCAGGGGATGAAAAACTCTCCAGCGATCTGCCAGAGGTATGTGGCTTCTGCATTGCAGCAAGTAAGGCAGCAGTATCAGGAGAAAATCTACATGATCCACTACATGGATGACGTCCTCATAGCTGCGCCCACCGAGGCGTTGTGTGAACAAGTCTTTTCAGACACCCAAAGGGGCCTTGCGGGACAGGGCCTCAAGGTAGCTGAGGCAAAGGTACAGCGAGGACCAGTGTGTGGATTTCTGGGTGCTAGAATACAAGGGGATTCCATACAAGCTCAGCCTATTAAACTTACACCTAAGGTTAAAAATTTACACGATGTACAGAAGCTGGTAGGAGCACTGCAGTGGTTGCAGACATTCGTGCGCGTCACCGGTGAGGAGATGGAACCTTTCTATGCGTTGCTGAAAGGGACCGACCCATGGGAGCCCAGGACTTTAAACGCTGAGGCAGTCCAGCAATTGCAGATGATAGAACGTCGAATGCAAAAGGAAGGAGTATGGCGGTGGGACCCCCAGGAGGAATTAATTGCAGGTTGGATTCTGACCGCCAGTGGAGGGTTAGGATTGCTATATCAAATACGAGCAGGGGAAGAAAAACCACTGCGATGGTTATATCAGAAGGTTCCCAAGGATGCGTTCTCCACAAATGTCAAGGTAGCCGGGTGAATGATTTGGCGTCTGCGACGGGAAAGCAATGGAATCTTTGTGAAGGAGCCAGATAAGCTGACAGTGCCGTGGAATGGGGAGAAATGGCGGAAGGTGGTAGAGAGTGAAGAGGATATACAATTGGCAGTATACTCATACCCAGGGAAAATCGTCATGGGCACGGTACAGAGGTGGTCCGAGACAGCCAAAGTGGTGGATTTGAGTGTGGATAGTAGAGTTTTGGATACCCCTCACCCAGGACCAACATATTTCACAGACGCTTCCTCGAAGACGAACAGAGCGGCGGTAGTGTGGAAAGAAGAGAATAGTTGGATGCGCCAGACGTATGAGGAGCAGGGTAAAAGTGTGCAGTGGCTAGAAGCGAAAGCGCTAGAGATGGCCCTGCGAAAGGATATAGATCGGCATATAAATGTGTGCACAGACTCCTTGTAGGGGAATAGACAGGGATCAGCGACCGGAAGATTACGGGATGTGACGGAAAGATAGACTCCTCCCCATAGGAGTGGCAGGAACAGGAACCGCAAGAGCTATATAAGCGTGTGACGCAGCCAAATAGACGGACATTTTGTATCCATCATATTGATGTCTGTGCATCACTGTCCCCAGGGCGGGTAGAGCCCTGTGTCCCGGAGGTATGCGGCCCAAGATAAGTTCTCCCGTAGAAGCGTACAGCTACAAGTGGTGACCCCGACGTGATTAGCGGGGAGGCTTGGCAGGTTCGCCGGGGGGAAAGAGAGCTTGGGGCACGCAGGGGCGGGACGGGGAGCCGCAGGTCGGCGGGCGCGCCATGGATTCAGTCGTGAAGGTACTGAAGGGATTGGGGAAGGAATATGGTACTTCGATATCGAAGACGCCTACCTCAAAGGCCATCCAATGGATGATTACGCAGGGGCTCATACGAGGTCCCGCAGACATATTTGATACGGATAAGTGGGTGAGGATTAAAGAGGAGTTAGCCGAAAGGGCTATGATGGGGAAACCCCACTACATACAGGTCTGGGGAAAAATACACGGATTACTATTGAAAGCTCGGGATGATCAGGAGACGTGGCGGCAGGCGCGGCGGTGCCTGCACGGTGTTACGGGCGACAGTAGCCCGGAAAGAGACCCAGGAGGGGCGGTGGGGACGCAGACAGGGGCAAGCATCGCGGGGGATGGGAAAGAAGGGGAGAGTTCGGACGGAGTAGCCTGGCCAGCGACTCAGTCTGAGGCTCCCAAGGAGGTGGATCGGGAAGCGGCGGTGTTCCCTGTTGAGCCAACAGGGCCTTTAGAGTCCCCCCCCGCATACCCCTGGGATGATTTGGTACGGGCGCGGGAGGCCGCGCGCGGGGAGGGTGACGTGGCAGTAGACGCAGCCGGAGTGACGAAGCGGAAGGAGGAAGATGACCGGCGCCGGAAGCAGCGCCGGCAGCGGCGCAGCCCTCTGCCCGACCCTCGAGACTGGCTCCCGGGGCAACCCTTGAGATGGGAGTCGGACGAGGAGGGGGATTGGGGTGCCTGGAGGGGAGGACAGGGGGAGTATAGAACAACTTCGAGTAGCAGCGAATCAGAAATTGGGGGAGAAACCGATGCCCATATGTGGGAAGAGAGAGCAGCTTGCCTGCGGCGCGCAAAAAAGACGCATAAAACAGCAGGGACTCGGAGGACCAATCAGAAGGAGGGAGGAGAGGGACCGTCAACAGGGGAGGTCCGGGGCGCTGCAGCTCCGGAGGGGTCTCCGGAGGAAGTGCTGCGGCAGCTGCAGCAGGTTATGCGCGCACTAGGGGAAGTAGCTCGGCTGCAGCCAGGATTTTTAACGAGGGGTGCACCCCAGCGACAGTCAGTTGAGTTACCTAACTGGCGGCTGATAGCTAGAGATTGTAGCCTCGATGGAGTAAGGATAGAGATGCCCGGGATCTTCCCTGTCCGATTAGCTCCAGGAGGAGGAGTGGAGTGGACGCCGATAGATGCCAAACTAGTGCGAACTTTATGGCAAGAAATTAAAGAAAAGGTGCTGAAAGATGAAGGAGTAAGATTGCTGCTGGACGCTGCGCATGCAGCGCCATTGACCCCCTCTGATGCTAAGCAGTTGGCAAAAGCAATATTAGCTCCCACAATGTACATACTTTGGAAGGAGGCAATGCACAGTGCTTGCCATGCCCTTGTACAGCAAGCGGCGGCAATTCCGAGCCACCCGCTGCGGGGGACCACCCTTGACCGGCTCACTGGCAGAAGTCGCGGACTGGAAACCTCGCAGTTGCAAGCAGCAGAATTAAGGGGCAGGGAGCTACAAGCGGTAATGGAGAGTTCCCGCAAAGCGTATAGTGAAGTGGGTAGGTATGAGAAAAAAGCAGAACCTTGGCAAAAGATACAGCAAGGTCTAGCAGAGCCATTTACAACGTTTTGTGATAGGTTGCAAAAGGCTATTGTGGAATCAGAATTGCCACCAGCAGCCAAGGAGGCAGTCCTTATGGATTGCCTCCGAAATCAAGCAAATCCGCAAACACAAGATATCCTCCGCACCCTGGCGGTAGGGGCGCCATTGGGTGAAACCATCAGGCATGTCTTGCGCCAGGAAGCATTGAACCAGCATGGCGGTGCGAGAGCGCACATCTGCCAGAACCCTGACTGTGGAAGCGAAGAAAGGGTGATGGTGCAAGCAGCCGGGGTGGGGCCGATATGTCACTTGTGTGGACGGCAAGGGCACTTTAGAGCTGGGTGCCCGCTAGCGGAAAGGGGAGGACGTAATGGAGGAGGAGCGCGCCCAGTAGGGAGGTGCTGGGTGTGTGGGAAGCCAGGACACCTGGCAAGAGATTGTCCAACTACGAGGCCGGGAAACGGCCAAGGGAGGGCGAAGCGAGGGGGATTCGCGCCTCCTATGAGTCAAATGACCCCCATCACGGTGCCAACGCCAGGAGCTTGGCCCACCGTAGCGAGCCAAGGGGGAGTGAACCGTCATGCAGGGGGGCAAGATTTGCAGGTTACAGCCCCCGCGTGGCCTTGGTCATAGGCTGTGATGAGAGACCCATGGCAGCAGTGATGATTACCCCACAAGAACCGAGTTACCCGGCACGAATATGCCTGGGAATGTTAGTGGATACCGGGGCAGATGTCACAATAATGCCACTCGAACGGTGGCCACCAACTTGGCCCCTTGCCATGGGAAAACGTATAATAGGGGTAGGAGGAGAACAACAGTCGAGAACAAGTACTTGCCCTGTGAAACTCGAAGTCATGGACGAGGACGCAGGGAAGCTCCTCACGGCCGTAGTGACCATACTAGTAGCAGATGGGGTAGCAAGCCCCTTGTTAGGGCGAGACGCCCTTGCCCAGATGGGGATCGGGTTGAAAAATTTATCATAAGGGCCACTGCCTCAGAGGGGCTTCATCAGCGCAAGTTAGTGTGGAAAACCAAACAGCCCGTCTGGGTGGAGCAGTGGCCCCTGACAACAGAGAAAACAGAGGCTGTAAGAGCTATAGTAAAACGAGAGCACGAAGCAGGGCACCTAGAGCCCTCAATGAGCCCGTGGAACACCCCTATATTTGCTATAAGAAAGAAAGATAAACACCAATGGAGGATGCTGCATGATCTTAGAGCAGTAAATCAGCAAATGGAGGACATGGGGCCTCTCCAACCTGGCCTACCAGATCTGAGTGCTGTCCCGAGAGGATGGCAAGTCATTATTTTAGATATCAAAGACTGCTTCTTCAGCATTCCGCTACATCCAGATGATAGAAAGAGATTTGCCTTTACTCTGCCTGCAGTGAACCGCGCAGAACCAGGTAGTAGATGGCAGTGGACAGTACTTCCACAGGGGATGAAAAATTCTCCAGCGATCTGCCAGAGGTATGTGGCTTCTGCATTGCGGCAAGTACGGCAGCAGTATCAGGAGAAAATCTACATGATCCACTACATGGATGACGTCCTCATAGCTGCGCCCACCGAGGCGCTGTGTGAACAAGTCTTTTTGGATGCCCAAAGGGGCCTTGCGGAACAGGGCCTCAAGGTAGCTGAGGCAAAGGTACAGCGAGGACCAGTGTGTGGATTTCTGGGTGCTAGAATAGAAGGGGATTCCATACGAGCTCAGCCTATTAAACTTACACCTAAGGTTAAGAATTTACACGATGTCCAGAAGCTGGTAGGAGCACTGCAGTGGTTGCGGACATTCGTGCGTGTCACCGGTGAGGAGATGCAACCTTTCTATGCGTTGCTGAAAGGGACCAACCCATGGGAGCCCAGGAGTTTAGACGCTGAGGCAGTCCAGCAATTGCAGATGATAGAACGTCGAATGCAAAAGGAAGGAGTATGGCGGTGGGACCCCCAGGAGGAATTAATTGCGGGTTGGGTTCTGACCGCCTGTGGCGGGTTAGGATTGCTATATCAAATACGAGCAGGGGAAGAAAAACCACTGCGATGGTTATATCAGAAGGTTCCCAAGGATGCATTCTCCACAAAAGTTAAGGTAGCCGGGGGAATGATTTGGCGTCTGCGACGGGAAAGCAAGGTAATGTTTGGGAAAGAGCCAGATAAGCTGACAGTGCCATGGAATGGGGAGAAATGGCAGAAGGTGGTAGAGAGTGAAGAGGATATCCAATTGGCAGTATACTCATACCCAGGGAAAATACTCACAGGCACGGTACAGAGGTGGGCCGAAACAGCCAAAGTGGTAGATTTGAGTGTGGATAGTAGAGTTTTGGATACCCCTCACCCAGGACCAACATATTTCACAGATGCTTCCTCAAAGACAAACAGAGCGGCGGTAGTGTGGAAAGAAGAGAATAGTTGGATGCGACAGACGTATGAGGAGCAAGGTAAAAGTGTGCAGTGGCTGGAGGCGAAAGCGCTAGAGATGGCCCTGCGAAAGGATATAGATCGGCATATAAATGTGTGCACAGACTCCTTATATGTGTATAAGTTAGTCATGTCCATGAAACGAGAGGGTGTACCACACACGGAAATTGCCTTGATGCTAGAGATTGCTTTATCACAGCGAGGAGCAACTGTGACAGTAATTCACATTCGCAGTCATCAGACGGGGCCTGGACCACTGATTGAGGGGAATCGCATGGCTGATGAGGCAGCCGCGGGAGTCTGGACCTTGGCGGAGGCTAAGAAGCTCCACGAACAACTGCACCTGGGTGCTAAAGCCTTGGCAAAGGAGTGTGGCATCTCAATAAGAGCAGCAAGAGAAGTAGTAGCCACCTGTCCTTACTGTCAGCACTCGCCATTGTGGGAGGCAGGAGTCAACCCTCGAGGACTGGAAGCAAATTCTATCTGGCAGACTGACTTTACTGAATGCCCACAGTTGGCCCCCGGAAGGCACCTGGCAGTTACAATTGATACTTATAGTGGAGTCATCATGGCTACTCAACATCGGAAGCAGACCGCAACGCACTTGACTACGCATTGGACCACGGTGATGGCGTGGCTTGGAAAGCCTACCGAGATAAAAACAGATAATGGACCATGCTTTTGCGCTCGAAATACCCAAGAATGGTGTAAGGCTTGGAATATTGTATTGAAACACGGCATTGCTTACAATAGCACAGGGCAGGCTATAGTAGAACGCGCTCATCGCACCTTGAAAGCAAAAATAATACAGCTTGGGGAGGGGGAGGGGTATAAGGGAACTATACCCATAGCAGCTCAGCAAACTATTTTAATGCGTGCATTATATTCGCTTAATCATTTTATACGCGGGCAGGAGCAAGTTACAGCAGTGGAGAAGCACTTTGGCAAAGCTCAAGCAGGCGAGCGCTATCCACAGGTACGAGTAAGGTTCCCAGGCAGTGAGCAATGGGAGAGAGGATGGAAACTGAGATGCCTGGGGAGGGGCTACGCCGCGGTTGAGAATGAAGGGCGCATAGAATGGGTGCCTGCAAAGTGTGTGAAAGCAGAACTGTGCAAGGATGTACAATGAATAATCCCTCTCTGAGTTGTCTCTTTGCAGGGTCTGCTGACATGGATCCTCATGCTAGCCATACCATTGGGAAAAGAAATGAGCTCCTTGACAAGATCACAAGTGATATTGCAATGAGAGCGACACTGGGAAAGGGCGGCAAAAGAGAGATATAAACTGGAACTGGATAGTAGTAATTGGGGGGATCTTGTTGTGTGTAGTAACCATGGTTACTTGTGGGCTACCATTGTTATGCTGTGTTATAAGACAAATCAAAGAGCGCCTGCGAGCGTTACATGAATATAGACCTGACCGCAATATGTATCCGCTTATGCAAGTAGCTTTGTAGAATTTTAGTAGCATGGGGAGGGGGAGATGTAGGGGAATAGACAGGGATCGGCGACCGGAAGATTACGGGATGTGACGGAAAGATAGACTCCTCCCCATAGGAGTGGCAGGAACAGGAACCGCAAGAGCTATATAAGCGTGTGACGCAGCCAAATAGACGGACATTTTGTATCCATCATATTGATGTCTGTGCATCACTGTCCCCAGGGCGGGTAGAGCCCTGTGTCCCGGAGGTATGCGGCCCAAGATAAGTTCTCCCGCAGAAGCGTACAGCTACACTCCTTATATGTGTATAAATTAGTCATGTCCATGAAATGAGAGGGTGTACCACACACGGAAATTGCCTTGATGCTAGAGGCTGCTTTATCGCAGCAAGGTGCAACTGTGACAGTAATTCACATTCGCAGTCATCAGACGGGGCCTGGACCACTGATTGAGGGGAATCGCATGGCTGATGAGGCAGCCGCAGGAGTCTGGACATTGGCGGAGGCAAAGCAACTGCATGAACAACTGCACCTGGGTGCTAAAGCCTTGGCAAAGGAGTGTGGCATCTCAATAAGAGCAGCAAGAGAAGTAGTAGCCACCTGTCCTTACTGTCAGCACTCGCCATTGTGGGAGGCAGGAGTCAACCCTCGAGGACTGGAAGCAAATGCTGTCTGGCAGACTGACTTTACTGAATGTCCACAGTTGGCCCCCGGACGGCACCTGGCAATTACAGTTGATACATATAGTGGAGTCATCATGGCTACTCAACATTGGAAGCAGACCGCAACGCACTTGACTGCGCATTGGACCATGGTAATGGCGTGGCTTGGAAAGCCTACCGAGATAAAAACAGATAATGGACCATGCTTTCGGGCTCGAAGTACCCAAGAATGGTGCAAAGCTTGGAATATTGTATTAAAACACGGCATTGCTTACAATAGCACAGGGCAGGCAATAGTAGAACGCGCTCATCGCACCTTGAAAGCAAAAATAATACAGCTTGGGGAGGGGGAGGGGTATAAGGGAACTATACCCATAGCAGCTCAGCAAACTATTTTAATGCGTGCATTATATTCGCTTAATCATTTTATACGCGGGCAGGAGCAAGTTACAGCAGTGGAGAAGCACTTTGGCAAAGCTCAAGCAGGCGAGCGCTATCTGCAGGTACGAGTAAGGTTCCCAGGCAGTGAGCAATGGGAGAGAGGATGGAAACTGAGATGCCTGGGGAGGGGCTACGCCGCGGTTGAGAATGAAGGGCGCATAGAATGGGTGCCTGCAAAGTGTGTGAAAGCAGAACTGTGCAAGGATGTGCAGTGAATACTCCCTTTCTGAGTTGTCTCTTTGCAGGGTCTGCTGACATGGATCCTCATGCTAGCTGTACCATTGGGAAAAGAAATGAGCTCCTTGACAAGATCACAAGCAATATTGCAACGAGAGCGACACTGGGAAAGGGCAGCAAAAGAGAGATATAAACTGGAACTGGATAGTAATAACTGGGGGGATCTTGTTGTGTGTAGTAACCATGGTTACTTGTGGGCTACCATTGTTATGCTGTGTTATAAGACAAATCAGAGAGCACCTGCGAGAGTTACATGAATATAGACCTGACCGCAATATGTATCCGCTTACGCAAGTAGCTTTGTAGAATTTTAGTAGCATGGGGAGGGGGAGATGTAGGGGAATAGACAGGGATCGGCGACCGGAAGATTACGGGATGTGACGGAAAGATAGACTCCTCCCCATAGGAGTGGCAGGAACAGGAAGCGCAAGAGCTATATAAGCGTGTGACGCAGCTAAATAAACGGACGTTTTGTATCCATCATATTGATGTCTGTGCATCACTGTCCCCAGGGTGGGTAGAGCCCTGTGTCCCGGAGGTATGCGGCCCAACATAAGTTCTCCAGGAGATGCGTACAGCTACGTACATGCTGAACAGCATCTCCTTATTTTCTCCCGCTCCTTCTTTTCACTTCTCTTTTCTTTTTCTGAAGATAAAACCAGGGCATCTTCTGGTGGAATATCAATACCACAATCTCTCTGCCACTCCAGATGATTCTGCAAAGTGGAAAACATATCTGCATACATAACCTCATCCCATGTGGGAAACTATAGGATTGAATCAGTATGTGTGTCTCATGATAAGTTGTTTGAGATAGAAAGCGGGCTGGAGGATTATGGGTATGCGATGGAATTAGCTTGACTATAGACCCGGCGTCAGACCCGCTGATGGAAAATTACAGAGAATCTGCAAGTCACTAAAGAGGAGGAAGAAAGGCGAAGAACATTTCGACTTTGAGAGCAAACGATAAACAAGAACAAGGAACTTTGGTACGAAATGCAGACCTAGACTGCTTGCTAAGGAAGAATCGCAACCCGTGACATTAACTAAGCAATTATTGAAGCTTGTTTACAAGAGCATATAAAAGCGCAGTGACTTAAAAATAAAGTTGAAGCTTGCTCTATCACTCACATTGAGTTGGCTGCTTGCTTTCCTTGCTCGCCGCAAATGGTGCCCGAACAGGGACCTGAAAAGGACTATTTCTGATACGGCAGCGAGAGACGGAGATGCACTGGCAGACGGCAGCCAGGGGGCAAAAAGGAGTCAATTTATGCATCATTTTTGATACGTCCCGACCCTCCGGCCTGGATCCAACCTCGGAATTCAAGAGGGGATCCGCTTTCCGCAGTTGAAGCTAACCCGGGTGCGAGAGCCGTACAAAGACGCTGATTATCCTCACATCGGGCGATGGAGGTCGAGGTAGCTTTCGAATTATTAAAGCGCTTTTTAGAAAAGCGGGGAGTAAGTCAGTTAAAAGACTTGTCAGGATTAGTTGCAGTGGGTAAAGCGAAAGGGTTTTTTAAAGAACCGGAGTCGATTTTTGAGGTAGAGGAGTGGAGAGCCTATGGTGATTGTTTGTGGGACTTGGTGATAGATGACGATAAGACAGCGAAAAAGCTAATGAAACCTTGGCGGGAAGTGATTAACTGTATGAAAAAATATAAAACTGAAAAAAGATTAGCAACAGCCGCCTCTGATCGGCTAGACAACTGTGACCCCAATGCTGGAAAGATTGGAATTGGCTTAGACAATCTTTCACCTCCCTTCTCGGGGATCCCAGTTTTCGTACCTCGAAAGCCCCTTATTCGCCCGCCCCGATAAATCTACATCTGTAGAAACTAGCGGAGGAGGAACAAGCTTGGGGAATGGAGGTGAAGATATTGAAAATTTATGTAATGTACTCTCTCCGGTGGAGGAAAATAAGCCGAGCACGCCGTCTAGTCACCGTTCTGTGCCTGTTGCGCGCAGCCAGGTTGACTGGCGGAAAATCGCGTTAGAGGCATTACAGAACGGGGACCTAGAGACCGCCGATTTCTTAGCTCAGGATTTCCCTGTCATCTATCAACCGGACCCTGCTAACAATCAAAATTTATTCGCACACCATAATCCTCTTGATTGGAAAATTTTGAACCAGCTAAGAACTACTGTCAGCGAGTCGGGTATACACAGTGAACCGACCAGACAGATGCTAAATTACATTTGGGGAAGCAACCTGCTTTGTCCCGAGGATATTAAAAACATTATGAAGTTCATATTGAAACAGTCACAGCAGCTTTTATGGCAGGCTCACTGGCATACCCTATGTGATAGATCGGCAAACACCCAGCGCCAGCAAAACGATCCGCTAGCAGGAGTAATAGTAGAACAACTTATCGGAATGGGACCCTTCTCGTCCCTAGACATGCAAATGCAGACGGGTCCTGATGTATTAAGAGAATCAATGAAGCTAGCAAGGGACGCCTTACAGCGTGTCAAAACAGCACCAATCACCCCTTCTTACATGTCGATTAAACAAGGGAGGGAAGAATCTTTTGCCACATTTGTAGATCGAGTTACAGACGCGTTAGATCGTGCCGACTTACCTGATTTTATGAAGGGCCCATTGCTGCGTCAATGTGTTATGGAAAACTCCAACCATGCTACTAAAAATATTTTAAATACACTTCCCCTAGACGCAGGCATTGAGGTGATGCTTGAACGCATGAGTCGAGTACCTACCGGCCCCCAAGCTATGTTAGTTGAAGCATTGAGGGAAGTTGGGCAGGGAATGGTACAGGTTCAGCAACAAGTTTGTGCCGCTCTCGCCCCATTGGGTCCAGCTAAAAACCCTAACAGTAACCAAAGAGGGCCAGCTAATTTTAGATGCTTCCGCTGCGGAAAAGCAGGACACATGAAGAGACAGTGCACCGAAGCTAACTTATGGTGCAAACACTGTCACGCTCCAACCCACAATACAGTTGCCTGCCGGCGTTCGGGAAACGGGAAGCTGAGCGCCCGGGGTCGCAGCGCGCAGACACCAATAGCGGCTCCAGTGACTTATCGGCACCCCGTCACCACGCCACCAGTCACGCCGAGCAACTCCAGCCAGCTTCCAATTTGCGACCCGCCACCCGAGGAAGCCTCGGCTTGGACTTGGCAACAGCGGTAGACGTCACTTTGATAGACACTCATCCACGGAAGATCAGGATGGGAATAAAGGGCCCATTGATAATCGATGGGCAAGCGTGTGGAGCATTATTATTTGGACGGTCATCAACCGGCTTGCAAGGACTGTTTGTTCTGCCTGGAGTTATAGACTGTGATTATGAAGGAGAAATTTGTATCGTGGCACAGACTGCCTTTCCCCCTATATGTATACCAAAAGGCAGCAAACTTGCACAACTTGTACCGATACAACAGCTGGCACAGCCGTTAGTATCAGATGATACCAGCGCCAGAGGAACAGAAGCCTTTGGCTCCACTGGGGGACTTGCTTTACTGACTCTGTCTCTGAATGAAAGACCCCTCGCCAGTGTAGTGATTACCCATGGTGATGAGAGCCAAAGACTTTCTGCCTTGCTAGACACAGGAGCTGACATCACCATTGTTGCACGAAAACAGTGGCCTCCTCACTGGCCACTAAGGAGTGCAGTCGACGGAGTGGCAGGGGTAGGAGGCACGACACCAGTTCAACGCAGCCAACAACGAGTTAAAGTAACTATCGACGGCCAAGTCGCCTCTTTATACATCACAGTCATGCCGTTACCAGCAGGAGTCCATGCTTTGATTGGGCAAGATGTGCTGAATCAATTAGGCGTGATACTTACCACTGACTCCCCTGCATCAGCTGGCGCCCCTTTTCGGGTGCGGTCACTGCCGCATGGACTTTCCCAATCCCACTGACATGGCTCACGGAAGAGCCAGTATGGGTCGGGCAGTGGCCGCTCAAACGGGAAAGTCTACAACAAGCCCACATATTAATAAAAGAACAATTAGCTCAAGGGCACCTCCGACCTTCGACAAGTCCCTGGAACACCCCTATTTTTGTTATCAAGAAAAAGTCAGGGAAATACAGACTGTTACATGATTTACGGGCAGTAAATCAGCAAATGCAAGCGATGGGGGCTTTACAGCCTGGCCTTCCGAATCCAGCCATGCTACCAACTGACTGGCATTTACTAATTATTGACTTAAAGGACTGCTTTTTTACTATAAAGCTGCATCCTCAGGATACCCAGCGATTTGCATTTACTTTACCAGCAATCAACAGAGAGGGTCCTGACTTACGTTTCGAATGGACAGTATTGCCACAAGGCATGCAGAATAGCCCTACTCTGTGTCAACTTTTTGTAGATGCTGCATTAAAAGACGTAAGGCAGCAATGGCCGGACAATGTAATTTACCATTACATGGATGAAATTTTGTTTGCGCAAGAACAACCTTTCTCAGCACAGCAAGAATTATATTTACAGCAACACGGCCTAGTAATAGCAACAGAAAAGGTTCAACGTTCACCCGTATGGAAATACCTCGGGTGGCACATCAGCGACTCTCAAGTAAGTCCACAGAAACTTACGTTAGACACAGCAATCAAAACCCTTAATGATGCTCAACGGCTGTTAGGAGACCTGCAATGGCTACGGCCAGTAGTTGGAATCACCAATGATGACTTGGAAGTTCTTCGCCCAATGTTGAAGGGCACTGACCCTGCCACGCCGGTCCGACCGACTGCTGAACAAAACACCATGATACAACGTCTTAGCTCCGAGATCGTCCAGAGAGCAGTAGACCGCCTGGACCCCGATCTCCCCATCGATCTCACCGTACTCTATGGTCCTACTCACATTTTGGGTGCACTTACTCAGTGCAAAAAGAAAAAGGGGGAGAAGATAAGGGTGTTGGAATGGATATTTACAAGCTTACAGCCGAAGACAACGATTCAAGAAAAGACGGAAGATTTGGCGGAGATAATTAAAAAAGGTCGGTCTCGTATCCTTCAAATAATAGGAGCAGAGCCACATACTATCTACCTGCCAGTAAAGCGAGAGGATCTGGAGTGGTGGCTGAGGAATTCCCCAGCACTACAATCAAGCTTATTAACAGAAGCAGTAGAAATAAAACTAGAATCAATAAAAGCTCCTGTTCTTAAATGGATCAGCAATAACAGCTGGATGGAAAGGCAAAACGCAAAGCAGTACCCATAATAGAAGCAGTGACTGTCTATACGGATGCTGGTAAACGTTCCAGGAGAGCAGCAGCGACATGGCATGAAGATGGTCAATGGAAATATCAGTTAATACATGCCGAGCCATGTGATTCTTTACAGACGTTGGAGCTAGCCGCTGTGGTATGGACATTTTCTCGCTGGATGATGAAAGCGTTGAACGTGGTAACTGACTCTCTTTATGTGGCTGGAATTGTTAACCGTATCGAAGATGCACATATAAAAGAAGTACAAAACCTACAATTGTTCGAACTCCTAAGACAGCTTCAATCCGCCATTAAACAATGAACATTGCCATATTGTATTATTCACATACGAAGCCATCAGTGGACAGAAGGCTTGGGGGAGGGAAATGATCGCGCTGACAAGCTCGTCGCCATTACGGCGCCAGTGAGCGAATTCGCTAAAGCACGAGAATCTCACCAAACCTTTCACCAGAACGCAAGAGGTTTAAAGAAACAATTTCAAGTCACCATGGAAGAAGCCAGGGGAATCGTACGAGCCTGCCCTACTTGCAGCCATCACGGACCAGGCATAGGGCTAGGAGTTAATCCCAGAGGCCTTCAGGCCAGGGAAATATGGCAAATGGACGTTACGCATTTGCCAGAATTTGGGAAACTAAAATATGTTCATGTCACTATCGATACCTATAGCAAGTTTTTATGGGCAACAGCACAGTCAGGGGAAAGGGCCGTCCATGTTATACGTCATTTAACAGTCTGTTTTGCTGTAATGGGAACTCCAACACAGATTAAGACAGACAAAGGGCCAGCATACTGTAGTCAGAAGGTTAGGAAACTTTTACAGACATGGGGGGTACGCCATCTCACAGGCATTCCACATTCACCCACAGGGCAAGCAATAATTGAGAGGGCGCACCAGACTCTAAAACAATATCTAAACAAATTTCAAGACGTAAAAGATGTACAAGAACGACTTGCAAAGGTTTTGTTTGTATTAAATCACTTATGCATATTTGCAGAACACGATAACCCTCCTGCGTGGGTGCATGGAAATGACGATAGGAAAGAGTCAAGACAGGCAGTAATGGTGAAGTATCGAGACCCTTCCACTGGTCTATGGCAAGGGCCCGTAGAAGTCAAATATTTTGGTCGAGGTTACATGTGTGTGCTTACCCCCACAGGTCCAAGGTGGATACCCAGTAAGTGGGTAAAGGCTATGCCTAGTGAACAGAAGAACGAAATCTGCGAAGTAGACGGTGAAGACGTATGACTACACCGGTAGAGGTAGACAGGCTACGGATAGAATGTCCCCAATGCAATAAGTGCCGACCCTGGGTACTAAGAGAGTGTCATAGCTGTCAACAGCGCAGGTGGGTAAGAGCCCATCGAGCTAGGAGGTGGTGTGACAGTTGTTACTATCACCAATTACAGACACATAAGGTTTTAATCGTCACAGGCCACGAAGTAGAGGGTTCTAGACGATATGAATTGCACACCCTTGACTGGGTCAGACAAATCAATAGTGCTCCTTTGCTAGTGCTGCGCCAGGAGTGCGCTGTAAAGAACCAGGTACCTGAAATATGGGAAGTAACACCAAGGTACTGGGAAAAGACAAAGAAAAAATGTACACGAGAGTACTCCCATTAGTTATCATAAGTATCGTGATAAGAATCACCGAGGGCATATATATACCGCCCCAGCCCAAACAGAATGTATGGGTTACCCTGGCAAATCTAACAGGCCAAGATTCCATCTGCCTATCATTGTCATCACCAGGAAAGCCCCTCTCCACCTGTTTGGTTGGAGTGCCAGTTGATAATTGGACGCTAGTGATACCACAAAATACACCACAATTAGGAAGCCTTTGTGATACTCCCCAGAACTGTGTGAATAATTGGGACAGTTGGGCAGTCCATCGCCCTCAAAGTAATCTTGAGCCACAAGAGCTTGAGCTATTGGGTTCTTTGTCAATGGATGCTTGTTTATACTTCAATTATACGGGACAAAACCAGTCCCTTTCTTGGTCTGTGAATGCCACCCTAAGTATATATAAAAATGCTACTGCTTGGTGTAACTATACCTCTGCAAATATATCACGCTCTAACAATATGCCTATTGCGCTACCTGCAGGTTTGTTTTTAATTTGTGGAGATTGGGCTTGGCCTGGCATCCCGTCACATATAAAGGGAGGGCCTTGCTCTATAGGTTGCCTAACGTTTTTTACCCCTAACACTTCAATGATTTATCAACATTATAGAAAGATGAGAAGCGAAAGGAGCACTCATAAGTTTGAGGATAACTGTGACCCTACAGCTGAATTTTGGAATCCTACAAAGATCGTAGCTGTTTCCTTCTTGGCTCCTGGAGTTGGTGTTGCTCAAAGCCTCACGACATTAAACAAGCTAGGGTGTTGGCTAGCTAAGCAAACAAATGCCACATCAAAGGCATTATCTGACTTATTACTAGATGTAGACTCTGTAAGACACGCTACGCTGCAAAACTGCGCAGCCATAGATTTTTTGCTTTTAGCCCAAGGACATGGGTGTGCTGAATTTGAAGGGATGTGTTGCATGAATCTATCAGATCACTCGGAATCAATACATGCAAGTATTGAGAGCTTAAAAAGGAGGGTCTCAGAACTTAGGGAGGATGATCCATGGCATTGGTTTAACAGCTTGTTTAATGGATGGGGCATTGGCAATTGGATCAAGAGTATTTTGCAGATGGGATTAATGATATTCATAATGTTTGTCATTATATTAATGTGTGTCCCTTGTATATCGCAATGTATGCAACGAATGATGGAAAGAAGTATGAATGCCGTGTTCCTTTCTCAAGGAACAAAAGAAAAAGGGGGATATGTGGGAAACTATAGGATTGAATCAGTATGTGTGTCTCATGATAAGTTGTTTGAGATAGAAAGCGGGCTGGAGGATTATGGGTATGCGATGGAATTAGCTTGACTATAGACCCGGCGTCAGACCCGCTGATGGAAAATTACAGAGAATCTGCAAGTCACTAAAGAGGAGGAAGAAAGGCGAAGGATATTTCGACTTTGAGAGCAAACGATAAACAAGAACAAGGAACTTTGGTACGAAATGCAGACCTAGACTGCTTGCTAAGGAAGAATCGCAACCCGTGACATTAACTAAGCAATTATTGAAGCTTGTTTACAAGAGCATATAAAAGCGCAGTGACTTAAAAATAAAGTTGAAGCTTGCTCTATCACTCACAGTGAGTTGGCTGCTTGCTTTCCTCGCTCACTGCAATCCCACATTCTTTCTTCCCTTTTAAAAACAACATCAGCTGCAATACAGTGTTTTCTTATTCACACTCCCACCCGGCAGGCCCCCTATATCTTTCCAGTGTGCTAGGATACATCCTAGGGGGCTTTTCTTTGGAATTTTGCTGCTCTGATTCCCCCCCATTCCATTTTCTTATTTACGAGGCACACAAGATGACAACGTGTACGTAGATGGCACGCTATTGGTCCGTAATAAAGTTAACCATCGCTTTGTTGCGGTATTACCCCTGGCAGGATAGCAGAACCAAGGGTCAGAACTCCACACTCGCTTTGCAGCTATGCGGCGTCTCAGTCACTCGTTCATTCACCAGTCACACCAGAGTTAACTCAGCTCATTCATACTTAGTTATCAGTTTTACAACACCTGACGGGTATATCCAAATTCAATGTGAACAAGCCAGTATCCGAGTTCAGTATCAATAAATCCGTACCACCAAGCGTACAAAACTTATGCGGCTTACATAAGCATACTAATTCCTGTCGTGATTCAGACCCACTCGGCAACTAAACACCACGCAGTCGCTTGCTCACTCCCCCCACCCCTGTGGGACAGGTGAGACAATCGGAAGAGCAAAGCATAAAAAATTTGTAGGTTGAGATCAGAACAGATTGCTAATTAAAACAAAATCATAATGATAATAGTGATTATGATAATAATAACAATAATGATAATATAAGGAAAAGAAAAAGGGGAAAAAACAAAAACACAACCAATACAAGTGCTCACCAACTTCCGAACGACGCTGCCTGTCCCCGAGCTGTGATTGCTGCCTCCCTCCCCTGGCCAGCCCCTCCCAGTTAACATACTGGGCATGACATTACTTGATATGGAATATCACTTTGACCAGTTTGAATCCGCTCTCTTAGCTGTGCCACCTCCCCTCCCAGCTTATTCTACACCTGGCAGAGCATAGGAAGATAGAAGAGTCCTTGACTAGTATAAGCACTACCTAGCAACAACTAAAACATCAGTGTGTTATCAATGTTGTTTTCATAATAAGGCCAAAGCACAGCACTATGGCAGGTACAGTGAACTAAAATAACTCTATCCCAGATAAACCCATGGCAGTATCCACCCCAATTCCATATCATTTAAGTCATGCTCAGGTCCCATACTGTCCAATACAATTTCAATAACCCCTAGCCGCCTTCTCATCCTTTAATAGAATATACTGATTGCATTTATCATTCCCCTAGTCTATGGAAAACCCCTGTAAAATATCTGTGAAATGTCCACTGAGTTCATTTAGTCCATGACTTTGGGTTCCATCTATTGTAAGAGACTTTCAGAGAGATGGTGTGTATGTCGTTGGATTGTTGCATGCTGAAGTCAGTCCTTGTTCCATCACCGCTGCACTGTTAGTCCTTGTTCTCTCACCGCTGCAATTTCCTTGGTTCAATGAAAGATTCCCACCATGATACCATTGATATGGAATATAGCAACCATAGTAGTGTTGACATACAACATTATATAGAAATTAACAGCATACCATTCAGTTCATTGGCTGTTTTCACCCAAGACAAATCCCCTTGAGGTACACACCGGACTCCTCCATCCTCCCGCATCACCCACCAAGTGCACCCAGGTCCTCGAGCAAAAGCAACTCCACAAATGGGTTTGCCTTTGCCGGAGGCAGGAATAACCCAGACTGTTTTCCCCAACATAATTTTTACGTGCATTAGAGGGACTCTATCCCCTTCCACAGTACATAAGGGTTCTGACTGGGCAGGGCCAGCTCGCCTGGCAGACCCCCCGTGTTGACTAACCAGGTGGCTTTTGCTAAATGTGTATCCAAGCTTTTAAATGTTCCACCCCCCCATTGCTCTCAGTCTCGTCTTTAATAGTCCATTGTATCTTTCGATTTTCCCAGAGGCCGGTGCATGATAGGCGATGTGATACACCCACTCAACACCACGCTCTTTGGCCCAGCTGTCTATGAGGTTATTTCAGAAATGAGTCCCATTGTGCGACTCAGTTCTCTCTGGGGTGCCATGTCGCCACAGGAGTTTGTATTCGAGACCCAGGATAGTGTTCCGGGCAGTGGCGTGGGGGACAGGATATGTTTCCAGCCAGCCAGTCGATGTTTCTACCATTGTACCTTGGCGGGTTTGTTGGGCTGTGATATAGTCAATCTGCCAGGCCTCCTCATCTTTATATTTCAGCCATCGTCCCCCATACCACAGAGGCTTTACCCGCTTCGCTTGCTTGATTGCAGGGCACGTTTCACATTCATGGCTAGCCTGCACAATAGCGTCCATGGTCAAGTCCACCCCTCGATCATGAGCCCACCTGTATGTTGCATCTCTCCCTTGATGGCCTGAGGTGTCACAGGCCCACTGAGCTAGAAATAGTTCACCCTTATGTTGCCAGTCCAGACCCACCTCAGCCACTTCAGTCTTGGCAGCCTGATCTACCTGCTGGTTGTTCCGATGTTCTTCAGTGGCCCGACTCTTGGGGACGTGAGCATCCACATGCCATACCTTTACAACCAGGTTCTCTACCCGGGCAGCAATAACTTGCCACAATGTGGCAGCCCAGATGGGTTTGCCTCAGCACTGCCAGTTGTTCTGCTTCCATTGCTGTAACCACCCCCACAGGGCATTTGCCACCATCCAGGAGTCAGTACAGAGATAGAGCACTGGCCACTTTTCCCATTTGGCAATGTCTAAGGCCAGCTGGATGGCCTTTACCTCTGCAAACTGGCTCGATTCACCTTCTCCTTCAGCAGTTTCTGCGACTTGTCGCATAGGAATCCATATAGCAGCCTTCCATCTCTGATGCTCTCCCACCAGATGACAGGACCCATCAGTGAACAGGGCATACTGCTTCTTTTTTTCTGGCAGTTTCTTATACAGTGGGGCTTCTTCAGCACGTGTCACCTCCTCCTCTGGTGATAATCCAAAATCTTTGCCTTCTGGCCTGTCCATAATCACTTCCAAGATTCCAGGGCGACTGGGGTTTCCTACTCGAGCCCACTGGGTGATCAGTGCAACCCATTTACTCCATGTAGCATCAGGTGCATGATGTGTAGAGGGAACCCTCCATTTGAACATCCAGGTCAGCACTGGCAGTCGGGGTGCCAGGAGCAGCAGTGCTTCAGTACCAACCACTTCTGAAGCAGCTCAATCCACTTCATATGCTGCCAATATCTTTTTCATTTGGACTATAGTGGGCTTCGGACCCTCTGTATCCCCGACTCCAAAACCCTAGGGATCGACCAAGGATCTCCCCTGGCACTTTCTGCCAGAGGCTCCAGGTAGGGCCATTCTCCCCGGCGGCAGTGTAGAGCACATTTTTACATCTTGTCCTGCCCGGACTGGCCCAAAGTCTACTGCATGAACTATTTCTTGTTTAATCTGGTAAAAGCCTTGTCGTTGTTCACGACCCCATTTGAAATCATCCTTCTTCCGGGTCACTTGATAGAGAGGGCTTATCATCAGACTATAATCTGGAATCTGCATTCTCCAAACACCCACAATGCCCAAAAGCTCTTGTGTTTCCTTTTTGCTAGTTGGTGGAGACATAGCTGCTATTTTGTTGATCACACCCATTGCAATCTGACGCGGTCCATCTTACTCTTTCACCTATAAGAACTGGATCTCTTGTGCAGGTCCCTTGACCTTACTTTGTTTTATGGCAAAATAGGCCTTCAGAAGGCTTTGGACTATATTGTTCCCTTTCTCAAACATGTCATCTTCTGTGTTGCCCCATACAACGATGTCATCAATGTATTGAAGGTGTTCAGGAGCTCCACACTGTTCCGGTGCAGTCTGAATCAGTCCACGGCAAGTGGTAGGGCTGTGTTTGCACTCCTGGGGCAGTCAATTCTAGGTGTACTGGACTCCCCTCCAAGTGAAAGCAAACTGTGGCCTGCACTCTGCTGACAGAGGGATGGAGAAAAACCCATTAGCGATAACAATTGTGGCATACCACTTGGCTGCCTTTGACTCCAGTTTGTATTGAAGTTCTAGCATGCCCGGCACAGCAGCACTCAACGGTGGAGTGACTTCATGCAGGCCACGATAGTCTACTGTTAGCCTCCACTCTCCATTACACTTCTCACACTGGCCATATGGGACTGTTAAAGGGTGAGCGGGTCTTCCTGATCACTCCTTCGCTCTCCAGTCAATGAATGAGCTCATGGATGGGAAACAGGGAGCCTCTGTTCGCGCGATACTGCCACTGGTGCACCGTTGCCGTGGCAATCGGCACCTGTTGTTCTTTGACCTTCAGCAGCCACATAACAGAAGGGTCCTTCAAGAGGCCAGGCAAGGCAGACAGCTGTTCCATTACTTCCATCTCCAAGGCAGCTATACCAAAAGCCCACTTGTACCCTTTTGGGTCCTTGAATTACCCTCTCCTGAGGTAGTCTATGCCAAGGATGCACAGAGCCTCTGGACCAGTCCACAATGGGGTGCTTTTGCCACTCATTCCCGGTTAGCCTCACTTCAGCCTCCATAACAGTTAGCTCCTGGGATCCCCCTGTCACTCCAGAAATACAGATGTGTTCTGCCCCTATATAGCTTGATGGCATTAGGGTGTACTGTGCACCGGTGACCACTAGAGCCTTATACTCCTGTGTGTCTGATGTGCCAGGCCATCGGATCCACACAGTCCAGTAAAGCCAGTTGTCCCTTTCCTCCACCTGGCTGGAGGCAGGGCCCCTCTAGTCCTCACCATAGTATTTGCTACTCAATTCTTGCAAACACAAATCAAAATTTGCCCTGTTAAGATCACAAATAAAATCAGTACTCCTACTCTTCTGTCTGGGGAACTGCTCACTGGAAACTGGAACAGCAACTTTCCTGGAAGAACCACCCTGAGTGATTGTTTTCCCTTGCAGCTCACATACCTGTGTCACACTGGTGAAACCATAGAGTGGCATCTGGTGTGTATCCTCTCTCTTGAGCAAAGGGACACTTACTCCTAATGGCTGAGATACTGGTCCATACAGGTGAGGACTAGGACATATCTTCTTTGAGTTCCTGGACCTCCTGGGACAGTTTCTCCACAGCCAAGATGAAGGAGGAAGAGACACGTGCTTTGGATTCCCAGAGTCTGTCAATCACATCCCCCACCATTGGTGCCTCTTCATCTTTTCAGGCCAGTTATGCCAATGAGATTACATGCTGTTCTCCGTACAAACATCTGCCACATGGGTCATGTGCACTGGGCTTCACCCAGATCTTTGGAGAACTGTTGATCACATTGTCACCTGGCTGCTCCGATGCTGGGATAATGGGGCCAGTAGCCTGGAACTAGAGGGAAAAGAAGCCAAACAACTGGGATCCCTTTCTGGGGAAGGGGGTGTTGACAAAGCAATTGGGAAAAAAACACAAGCCCTCAGCCTCTGGAGGCGACTCCTGTCTGGAGTGAAGGAAAGGTATCCCTTCAAAGAGGATGTTACATATCGCCCAGGAAAATGGACAACTATGGAGAAAGGTATCCAGTATCTAAGGGAATTAGCTGTGCTTGAGGTGATTTATGGTGACCTGGACGATCAACGGTCATCCAAAGATCCAGATGAAGCCTGGTGCACACGACCCATGTGGCGGAAGTTTGTACGGAGCGCACCATCTTCACATGCAAACTCATTGGCAGTGATGTCCTGGAAAGATGACGAGACACCAACGGTGGCTGAGTTGATTGATAGACTCTGGGATTACAAAACAAATCCCTCTTCCTCGGTCATCTCTGCGGTGGAGAAACTATCCCAAGATGTCCAGCAACTCAAAGAAGATATGTCCTACTCCCCACCTCGACAGAGTAGTGTCTCAGCTGTTAGGAATAAGCGTCCTTTGGCTCAAAGAAGGGGATACACACCACGGGCCACCCTATGGTTCTGCCTGTGTGACCACAGAGAGGACATGATGAGGTGGGATGGCAAGCCTACTTCGACCCTACAGGCACGAGTGCATGAACAGCAAGGAAGAACAGTCACTTAGGGAGTCTCTTCCAGGAAAGCTGCTGTTCCAGTTTCCAGTAAGCAAGTCCCCAGACAGAGGAGTAGAAGCGCTGATTTTATTTCTAAGTCTAATAGAGGGACTCCTCATTCACATTTACAGGAAGTGAGTTGTGACTGCCATGATCAGGACTAGAGGGGCCCTGCCTCTAGCCAGGTGGAAGAAAGGGGTAACCGGGCTTACTGGACTGTGTGGATCCGATGGCCTGGCACATCTGACCCACAGGAATATAGAGCTTTAGTGGACACCGGTGCACAGTGCACCTTAATACCATCAAACTATATAGGGACAGAACCCATCAGCATTGCTGGAGTGACAGGGGGATCCCAAGAGCTGACTGTATTGGAGGCCGAAGTGAGCCTCACTGGGAATGAGTGGCCAAAGCACCCCATTGTGATTGGTCCCAAGGCTCCGTGCATCCTTGGCATAGACTATCTCAGGAGAGGGTATTTCAAGGACCCAAAAGGGTATAAGTGGGCTTTTGGTGTAGCTCCCTTGGAGATGGAGGAACCTAAACAGCTGTCTACCTTGCCTGGCCACTCAAAGGACCCTTCTGTTGTGGGGTTGCTAAAGGTCAAAGAACAACAGGTGCCAATCGCCATCACAACAGTGCACCAGCGGCAATATCGCACCAACAGAGACTGATCCCCATCCATAAACTCACTGAACAACTAAGGAGCCAAGGAGTCATCAGTAAGACCCACTCACCCTTTAACAGTCCCATATGGCCAGGGCGGAAGTGCAATGGAGAGGGAAGACTAACAGTAGACTGTCGTGGCCTGAATGAAGTCACTCCACCGTTGACTACTGCGGTGCCAGACATGGTAGAAACATCAGTACGAACTGGAGTCAAAGGCAGCCAAGTGGTATGCCACAATTGATATTGCTAATGCATTCTTCTCAATCCCTCTGGCAGCAGAGTGCAGGCCACAGTTTGCTTTCACTTGGAGGGGCATCCAGTACACCTGGAATCGACTGCCCCAGGGGTGGAAACACAGTCCTACCATTTGTCATGGACTGATTCTTAATGCACTGGAAGAGGGAGAAGCTCCACAACACCTACAATACATTGCTGACATCATTGTGTGGGGCAACACATCGGAAGAAGTTTTTGAGAAAGGAGAGAAAATAGTCCAAATCCTCCTGAAAGCTGGTTTTGCCATAAAACGAAGTAAGGTCAAGGGACCCGCACAAGAGATCCAGTTCTTAGGAATCAAATGGCAAGATGGTCATCGTCACAGCCCCATGGATGTGATCAACAAGATAGCAGCCATGTCTCCACCAACTAGCAAAAAGGAAACACAATCTTTCTTGGGTGTTGTGGGTGTTTGGAGAATGCATATTCCAGATTATAGTAGGATCGTAAGCCCTCTCTATCAAGTGACCCGGAAGAAGAATGATTTCAAATGGGGCCCTGAGCAACAACAAGCCTTTGACCAGATTAAACAAGAAATAGTTGATGCAGTAGCTCTTGGGCCAGAAATATGAATAACAAATTTCTCTGTTAAGATCAGGAATAAAATCAGCACTTCTACTCCTCTGTCTGAGGAATTGCTCACTGGAAACTGGAGCAGCAGTTTTCCTGTACAAACCCCCCTGAGTGACTCTTTTCCCTTGCAGCTCACATACCCATGCCTCTAGGGTCAAGGTAATTTTTCCATCCCACTTCCTCATGTCATCTCTGTGGTCACGCAGTTAAAACCATAGGATACCCCGTCATATGTATCGTGTCGCTTGAGCAAAGGGACACTTACTCCCAATGGCTGAGATACTGGTCCATACTAGTGGGGAGTAGGACATATCTTCTTTGAATTGCTGGAACTCCCAGGACAGTTTCTCCACAGCCGAGATGAGGGAAGAAGAGAGATTTTCCTGGTAATCCCAGAGTCTATCAATCACCTCTGCCACCGTTGGTGCCTTGTCATCTTTCCAGGACATTACTGCCAGTGAGTTCCCACGCGTTGATGGTGCGCTCCGTACAAACTTCCGCCATATGGATCGTGTGCACCAGGCTTCATCTGGATCTTTGGATGACCGTTGATCGTCCAGGTCACCATAAATCACCTCAAGCACGGCTAGTTCCCTCACGTACTGGATACCTTTCTCCATAGTCATCCATTTTCCTAGGCGATATACAATATCTTCCTTGAAGGGCTTCCTTTTTCTTCAAACCGGACAGGAGTTGCCTCCAGAGGCTGAGCGCTTGTGTCCCTTTTCCAAGTGCTTTGTCAATGCCCCCTTCCCTAGAAAGGGATCCCAGTTGTTTGGCTTCCTTCCCCTCTAATTCCAGACTGCTGCTGGCCCCATTATCCCAGCATTGGAGCAGCCAGGTGACAATGTGCTCACCTGAAGGACGGCCGAAATCTTTTTGCATATCCCACAACTCACTCAAGGATAGGGATCGGGTAGTTTCCGTTTCTTGTACGGGTTCTTCCTCTTCTTCCTCCTCCTCTCCTAGTGATAGCCCATGCCTTTCCATCATCTCTTTCTAAACGAGTTGACTTTCTCTTCCAGGATTTCTTCTTGTGTATAGGGGCGACTGATACTGGCACAGGTTGGTCCTCAGATTCAGCTGCAACACTTGTCACCGGGGTTGGAGTAATTGCAGTGCCTGTTGTGGAGGTTTGAGTGGCTGCAGTGCTTGTCGCTTTCCTTGTCTTTGTCTTTTTAGATCCAGAGGCCTTCTTGTCCCTTTTGGGGTACTGAAGAGTGTTAAACAGGGCTCGATAGGCATGGGCCAGGCCCCAGCACATTGCAGTGATTTGTATCTCTCTGGAATTGCCAGGATGACAACAGACTTCCTCCAAATATTCTACCAGTTTTTCAGGATTCTGCACTTGTTCAGGGGTGAAGTCCCACAACACTGGGGGTGCCCACCGTCTTAGGCATTTGCCCATACTATCCCGCATACCCTGCCACGCATAGCTATCGATCCTTGGGGCAGATCTCTGGATGATATTCTTAAGTTGCTTATTAACCTGAGACAGAACTGAAACCGTCTGCCAAAGCAATACCAACAGGTATCTCTTAACTACCCAAGGATGTTCAAGATACTGAAAAGTTGTTGTAATGAAGGAGGAGGCATTATAGAAGATGGTAGCTAAGGTGCCATTCTGTATTTCCTCCATAAAAACCTCTCACAGGAGGAGGTATAATTCCTAATGGTCTCCATGAGGTGGTACCCGAAGTACAGTAACAGCTTCCATGCAAGACCCAAGTAACTGATAAGGCTCAAGGCCAGTGTTTTAATAACAAATCTCCTAGGCAAAACCTCTCTAATCACTGCAGAGCATGGCAAATTACAAAAACCAACAGCCATTTTTAACCTGTACTTCACAATCAGCATGGTGTAGTTTCCTCCCCTTGGTGGCCCATGCCTCAAACCAAGACCTCTCAGCCTGCTTCAGGTATTCACCATACAAACCCTGTCCCTTCCAACACATCGCAGAGTGAGCACTCAGCTCTTGCTCCTCTCCTGATGTTGGGTGAGCTCCGTCAGAGAGCTCTGAGACTGCATTCAGGAAGAGGCTGTCCAGGAAACTAAAATCTTCCTCTTTTTCAGCCAGAGTGGCACAGCCTGAGAGACTCGTCACAGGAGGCTGCAGCTGCCACTGGGAGGAAGAGGTTTGACTGTTGGAGGACCCAGAGGAGAAATTGATGGGATGACACTGACCACAGGTAGTGGTGCCCTTTACCTGCACAGCAATAGCGTACCTTTGAGCAGAAGCTGCTAAGTGATAGCCCTCACTGGGCTGCTCATGTGGCCAGCCCAATGGAGATCCCCAGTGTAGTAATGTTACCAGGGCAAGAGGAAAATCATAGCCATATAGGCGGGCCAGATACTGCATTTTCTCCCTGGAGCTATCCATGGGCTGAGGGCTTAGGCATTCTCCTCCTCCTCTTTCTTTCCTTGTGCCTGTGCACAGCTACAGGCAGTGAAGGGCCTGCTGTCCTCATCTGTTGTCCTCATGTTCATGCCTGTAATTTCATGGCTGCCCAATTACACTAATGAAGGCTGCTCTTTCTGCTAATGCAACGCAGTTTTAGAAAAGACATGCCCTGAAGAAGCAGGAATATCTATTACGAGGCTGCCATGGTATAGACTCTGCCTTATTCCCCATAGGATACGTGCTAGCAAACGCAGGATGCTCTCCATGTGGTCTCTTCTAGTCACAGATCAACCTCTTGGCATTTCTTTAGCAACACATTTCCTTAATTTATGGAATATAATAATGAGTATGTTAGTTTGCATAGTAAGTGTTATTGAAATCAAACTATGATTATTAAAACAAATGTGGGAAGTGCACTGTATGATGCAGTAGCCTTACTTTGTATTATTTTTGCTTGTTTCTTACGTTTCAGTATGTGGAGATGTGTTTCTTTAGTCCAGGTATTTACTGATATACATATATGCAAGAGCCTGAACTGTCACGTTGGCCTTAAAAGAAATACTCATTTGCCCCATGTTCAGTATTAAGCGTTGCAGTTTAGCGTCCTCTCTTCTGCAACTCCATATGCAAGTCTCAGGTAACCAATTACTTTCGCGGAAACCTATTTAAAGCTTCCAACTCCAGAAGCTTCCTCACAGATAATGTCAGAACAGGGAGTCTTGAGCCAGATCTTCTCCCCTATCTTCCAAAGCCAAACAACCATCAGTCAGCCAAAAGCCCAGCAAAGAAAAAACAGAAACACAACTACAGCAAAACTATGCAAGTTATCTTAGCACAGGGAGGAGACTAGAATTTGGCTTTTGTATAGGTCAAAGGAGGCAAAGGATCTTGAAGGGATGGTGCTAAAGAAAATGCTTTCATGGCCCCGGCTTCAGCATGCTGAAAGAAAGAAGCAACTCCCCAGGGAGGGCTTCGCTTCTAGGGTAGTGGCACATGGTGTCACTCAAGACATATGAAGAAATTAAGTTCTTAGGTTTGAGTGAACACCATGTCTCATTCCATGACATGGCTGGTTTAGCGACTGCCTAGGGATCCAACAGCAGCACATTTACAAGCAGTGTTTGTCAGAATGCTGAATAAAAGTAGCCAAAGAAATAAAAACCCTTTCATATATTTTTGAGTTTAGTTTTCTGATGCAATTTGCTTCGCTGATTTATGCAGTTTTAGTAATCCTTTTTTATGATATTCCAGTTGATCAGTAACTTCATGATTGTTGTTTCTAAGTCAGTCCCCTTTGGTTAGACCCTTACTCTCTAGGAAAATAATTTATATTCATCCACACTGACCTGTTTTTCTCATTAGCCTGCGTAAATGATCCACATACTTCCAGTAATGGTGATATATCTTTCACCAAGTGATTCCTGCATCAGTGAGAACAGTCCTCAGCATCTGTGCTGGTTTTGGCTGAAGAGGGGTTAATTCCCTTCACTGTAGTGCCTGTGGTGGTCAGGGACCTTTCCAGCTTCCTGTGCTCTGCCAGGTGGGCAAGAGGCTGGGATGGGCGGGGCCAGAGCCAGGGGGCCGACCCCGACTGGCCAATGGGATGTTCACTCCATACCATGTGACACCATGATGAATATATATTGACTGGGGCAGTTGATATGCAGTATTGTGGGGTGGTGTGTGTTTTGGTTGTCGATTTTTTCTTCATCCTGTTCTGGCTTTTTCCTATCTTGTTATTATCCTTTTCATTTTACTACTAGTGGTTTTATTGTTTTATTTTAATTATTAAGGTGTTCTTTTCTCAACCCATGACCCTTCTCACTTTTACCCTTCTGATTCTCTCCCCCCATCCTGCTGGTGGGGGAGGGATTGAGCAGCTGTGTGGGGCTGAGTTGCTGGCTAAACCCCAACAGTTGCAGAATAGGAGGGAGGCAGCACAGGTGAGGCAGAATCATCAGGATCCAAAGTGTGACCTTGGCCTTCAAGCTGAGATTCATCTATGCAGGATCTTCTTGCTGCAATAATCTGTAAGCAATGCAGGACAGCTGCTACCAAGCAGACTGTGGTGGTGAGAGCTCTCATGGCTCAAAGAGCAGAGAGAACCTTCTCAAGAAGGTGAGAAGCATTGCATGCCTTCACGTGGTATAGCTTCAGTACAGTCTCTTGTTCTGTGCATTTAGCGAGATGGAGTTCTTTGCAGCAGAAACAGATGTTGTTTCCACCCATATCCACCAAATTGCATCTTGGTAACCTGGACACAAACTGAATGTCTTGGCATTGCATTACAAATACAGCCAGGTTCAGCAGAACACAGGCAATATTGGTCAGAACAAATAGGTTAGCCAAAACTATCATTGGCCTCTTCCTTACCGTTAAGCCCAAGATTCCAGATAGATCTGGAAGTGACTGGCCCAGGTGTGGAAACACAGTCCTACCATTTAACATGGACTGATTCAGACTTTACTGGAACAGGGAGAATCTCTGGAACACCTTCAAAACATTGATGACATCATCGTGTGTGGCAACACATGTGAAGAAGTTTTTGAGAAAGGAGATAAAATAGTCCAAATCCTTCTGAAAGCTGGTTTTGCCATAAAACAAAGTAAGGTCAATGAACCCGTGGAAGAGATTACGTTCATAGGGTTAAAACAATAAGATGGACGTCCTCAGATCCCAATGGATGTGATCAACAAAATAGCAGCCATGTCTCCACCATTAGCAAAAAGGAAATACAAGCTTTCTTGGGCGTTGTGGGTTTTTGGAGAATGCATATTCCAGATTACTGTCTGATTGTAAGCCATCTCTATGAAGTGACCCAGAAGAACAATGATAAGACTTTGACCAGATTAAACAAGAAATAGTTCATGCAGTAGACTTTGGGCCAGTCCGGGCAGAACAAGTTATAAAAACTATTTTCTACACTGCAGCTGAGTAGAATGGCCCTACCTGGAGCCTCTGGCAGAAAGCGCCTGGGGAGAGTCGAGGTCAACCCCTAGGGTTTTGGAGTCGGGTATACAGAGTCTGAAGCGCACTATACTCCAACTGAAAAAGAGTTATTGGCCTCTCATGAAGGGGTTCGAGCTGCATCACAAGGGGTTGGTACTGAAGCATAGCTCCTCCTGGTGCCCCAAATTCTGGTGCTGGGCAGAATGTTCACAGGAAAGATTTCCCTCTACACATCATGCACCTGATGCTACATGGAGTAAATGGGTTGCATAATCACCCAGCAGACTCAGATAGGAAACCCTAGTCACCCAGGAATCTTGGAAGTGATTATGGACAGGCCAGAAGGCAAAGATTTTGGATTATCACCAGAGGAGGAGGTGACACGTGCTGAAGAAGCCCCACTGTATAAGAAACTGCCAGAAAAAAAGAAGCAGTATGCCCTGTTCACTGATGGGTCCTGTCATCTGGTGGGAGAGCATCAGAGATGGAAGGCTGCTATATGGATTCCTGTGTGACAAGTCGCAGAAACTGCTGAAGGAGAAGGTGAATCGAGCCAGTTTGCAGAGGTAAAGGCCATCCAGCTGGCCTTAGACATTGCCAAATGGGAAAAGTGGCCAGTGCTCTATCTCTGTACTGACTCCTGGATGGTGGCAAATGCCCTGTGGGGGTGGTTACAGCAATGGAAGCAGAACAACTGGCAGTGCTGAGGCAAACCCATCTGAGCCGCCACATTGTGGCAAGATATTGCTGCCCGGGTAGAGAACCTGGTTGTAAAGGTATGGCATGTGGATGCTCACGTCCCCAAGAGCCAGGCCACTGAAGAACATCGGAACAACCAGCAGGTAGATCAGGCTGCCAAGACTGAAGTGGCTGAGGTGGATCTGGACTGGCAACATAAGGGTGAACTATTTCTAGCTCAGTGGGCCCATGACGCCTCAGGCCATCAAGGGAGAGATGCAACATACAGGTGGGCTCGTGATCGAGGGGTAGACTTGACCATGGACGCTATTGCACAGGTGTCCTGGTTTCAGCTGGGATAGAGTTAAACTTCTTCGTAATAGCTAGTATGGGGCTATGTTTTGGTTTTTGCTGGGAACAGTGATGATAATGTGGAGATGTTTTAGTTGTTGCTAAGTAGCACTTACACTCGTCAAGGACTTTTTCAGCTCCCTGTGCTCTGCCGGGTGCACGAGAAACTGGGAGGGGACACAACGTGGACAGCGGACCCAAACTGACGAATGGGATATTCCTTACCATATGACGTCATGCTCAGTATATAAAGCTGGGGGAAGAAGATGGAAGGTGGGGACGTTTGGAGTAATGGCTTTTGTCTTCCCAAGTAACTGTTATGCATGATGGAGCCCTGCTTTCCTCGAGATGGCTGAACACCTGCCTGCCCATGGGAAGTAGTGAATGAAATCCTTGTTTTGCTTTGCTTCTGTGTGCAGCTTTTGCTTTACCTATTAAACTGTCTTTATCTCAAAACATGAGTTGCTAACTTTTACTCTTCCGATTCACTCCCCTGTCCCACTGGGGGGGTGAGCTGCGTGGTGCTTCGTTGCTGACTGGGGCTAAACCACGACGTCAGGCTATCCACGAATGTGAAACATGCCCTGCAATCAAGCAAGCGAAGCGGGTAAAGCCTTTGTGGTATGGGGGACGATGGCTGAAATATAAATATGGGCAGGCCTGGCAGATTGACTATCACGCTCCAACAAACCCGCCAAGGCAAGCGTGATGCGCTTACAATGGTGGAAGCAACCCCCTGGCTCTCAAAAAACAAGTCATGTGGCAACATGGCACCCCAGAGAGAAGTGAGTTAGACAACGGGACTCATTTCCGAAATAATCTCATAGACAGCTGGGCCAAAGCGCATGGCATTGAGTGGGTGTATCACATCCCCTGTTCACGCACCAGCCTCTGGAATAATTGAACGGTACAATGGACTGTTAAAAACTACACTGAGAGCAATGGGGGGTGGAACATTTAGGCACTGGGATACACATTTAGCAAAAGCTACCTGGTTGGTCAACACTAGGGGATCTGCCAATTGAGCTGGCCCTGTACGATCAGAACATTTATGTACTGTGGAAGGGGATAAAGTCCCTGTAGTGCACATAAAAATTATGCTGGGGAAAACAGGCTGGGTTATTCTGGCCTCGGGCAAAGGCAGACCCATTTGTGGAGTTGCTTTTGCTCGAGGACCTGGGTGTACTTGGTGGGTGATGCGGAAGGATGGAGGAGTCCGGTGTGTGCCTCAAGGGGATTTATTTTGGGCAAAAACAGCCAATGAACTGAATGGCTGTCGTGGTTCAGCCTCAGCTGGCAACTGAACACCACGCAGCCGCTCGCTCACCCCCCCCCCACCCCTGTGGGATGGGGAAGAGAATCGGACGAGCAAAAGAACTTGTGGGTTGAGATAAGCACAGTTTAATAACTACAATAGAATGATGATGATAAATGATTATGATAATAATGACAGTAAGGTTAATATAATAAAAGGGAAAAGGGAGGAAAGGGAAAACAGGGAACAAAAACGCAGAAACACGAACGATACAGCCGCTCACCACCCGCCGACGGACGCTGCCCGTCCCCGAGCCGCGATTGCTCCTTCCCTCCCCCGGCCAGCCCCTCCCAGGTAGCATACTGGGCATGACGTTACATGATATGGAATATCCCTTTGGTCAGTTTGAATCCACTCTCTTAGCTGTGCCCCCTCCCCTCCCGGCTTCTTGTGCACCCAGCAGAGCATGGGAAGCTAGACGTGTCCTTGACTAGTATCAGCGCTGCCCAACAACAGCCTAAACATCTGTGTGTTATCTCAACAGGTTTTTTTTCCATGCTAATTTCAAAGCACAGCACTATACCAGCTAGAGTGAAGAAAATTAACTCTATCGCAGCTGAAACCATGACAGTATCCACCCCTTATTCCATATCATTGACATCATGCTCAGGTCCCATACTATTCAGTACAACTTCAATAATCCTTATCCATCTTCTTATCCTTTAACAATATATATATATACAGATTTTCATTTATCATTCCACTAGTTTATGGAACACCCCTGTAGAATGCCTGTGAAATGTCCATTGAGTTCATTTAGTCCATGACTTTGGATTTCATCTCTTGTAAGGGTCCTTCGGTGCGGCGGTGTGCGTGGGGTCAGGTTGTTGCATGTCAGTCCTTGTTCCATCACCGCTGCACTGGTAGTTCGTGTTCTCTCACTGCTGCACTTTGCTCGGTCCCATTGAAAGTTCATTTGCTATTATCATTAATTGGGAGATTCCCACCATGATAACATTCCACTGATGCAACCATAGTAGTGATGACATACAACATCATATTACAATTAACAGCATATTATTCAGTTCATTGGCTGTTTTCACCCAGAATTAAATCCCCCTGGGGTACACACCGAACTCCTCCATCCTCCCGCATCACCCACCAAGTGCACCCAGGTCCTCGAGCAAACGCAATCCCACGAGTGGGTTTGCCTCTGCTGGAAGCAGGAATAACCCAGACTGTCTTGCCCAGCATATTTTTTATGTGCACTACAGGGACTCTATCCCCTTCCACAGTACGTAAGGATTCTGATTGGGCCGGGCCAGCTCGCCTGGCAGATCCCCTTGTGTTGACTAACCAGGTGGCTTTTGCTAAATGTGTATCCCAGTGTTTAAATGTTCCACCCCCCATTGCTCTCAGTGTCATCTTTAATAGTCCATTGTATCTTTCGATTTTCCCAGAGGCTGGTGCGTGATAGGGGATGTGATACACCCACTCAATGCCGTGCTCTTTGGCCCAGGTGTCTATAAGGTTGTTTCGGAAATGAGTCCCATTATCTGACTCAATTCTCTCTGGGGTGCCATGTCGCCACAGGACTTGTTTTTCGAGACCCAGGATAGTGTTCCGGGCAGTGGCGTGGGGGACAGGATATGTTTCCAGCCAGCCGGTGGTTGCTTCTACCATGGTGAGAACATGGCGCTTGCCTTGGCGGGTCTGTGGGAGTGTGATATAGTCAATTTGCCAGGCCTCCCCATATTTATATTTCAGCCATCGTCCCCCATACCACAGAGGCTTTACCCGCTTCGCTTGCTTGATTGCAGCACATGTTTCACATTCGTGGATAACCTGCGCAATAACGTCCATGGTCAAGTCCACCCCTCGATCACGAGCCCACCTGTATGTTGCATCTCTCCCTTGATGGCCTGAGGTGTCATGGGCCCACCGAGCTAGAAATAGTTCACCCTTATGCTGCCAGTCCAGATCCACCTCAGCCACTTCAATCTTGGCAGCCTGATCCACCTGCTGGTTGTTTCGATGTTCTTCAGTGGCCCGACTCTTGGGGACGTGAGCATCCACATGACGTACCTTTACAACCAGGTTCTCTACCCGGGCAGCAATATCTTGCCACAGTGCGGCAGCCCAGATGGGTTTGCCTCTGCGCTGCCAGTTGCTTTGCTTCCACTGCTGTAGCCAGCCCCACAGGGCATTTGCCACCATCCAGGAATCAGTATAGAGATAGAGCACTGGCCACTTTTCCCGTTCAGCGATGTCTAAGGCCAGCTGGATGGCCTTTACTTCTGCAAACTGGCTCGATTCACCTTCTCCTTCAGCAGTTTCTGCTACTTGTCGTGTAGGACTCCATACAGCAGCCTTCCATCTCCGGTGCTTTCCCACAAGGCGACAGGACCCATCAGTAAACAGGGCATATTGCTTCTCATCTTCTGGCAGTGTGTTATACAGTGGGGCTTCTTCAGCACGTGCCACCTCCTCCTCTGGTGATATTCCAAAATCTTTGCCTTCTGGCCAGTCCATAATCACTTCCAAGATTCCTGGGCGACTGGGGTTTCCTACTCGAGCCCGCTGGGTGATCAGTGCAACCCATTTACTCCACGTAGCATCAGTTGCATGGTGTGTAGAGGGGACATTTCCTTTGAACATCCAGCCCAGCACTGGCAGTCGGGGTGCCAGGAGCAACTGTGCTTCAGTACCAACCACTTCTGAAGCAGCTCGAACCCCTTCATATGCTGCCAATATCTCTTTTTCAGTTGGAGTATAGCGGGCTTCGGACCCTCTGTATCCCCGACTCCAAAACCCTAGGGGTCGACCTCGGGTCTCCCCTGGTGCTTTCTGCCAGAGGCTCCAGGTAGGGCCATTCTCCCCGGCTGCGGTGTAGAGCACATTTTTAATATCTTGTCCTGCCCGGACTGGCCCAAGAGCTACTGCATGAACTATTTCCCGTTTAATCTGTTCAAAGGCTTGTTGTTGTTCAGGGCCCCATTTGAAATCATTCTTTTTCCGGGTCACTTGATGGAGGGGGCTTACGATCAGGCTGTAGTGTGGAATATGCATTCTCCAAAAACCCACAACGCCCAAGAAAGCTTGTGTTTCCTTTTTGCTGGTTGGTGGAGACATGGCTGTTATTTTGTTGATCACATCCATGGGGATCTGACGACGACCATCTTGCCATTTGATTCCTAAGAACTGGATTTCTCGTGCAGGTCCCTTAACTTTACTTTGTTTTATGGCGAAACCAGCTTTCAGGAGGATTTGAACTATTTCCTTCCCTTTCTCAAAAACTTCTTCTGCTGTATTGCCCCACACGATGATGTCATCAATGTGTTGTAGGTGTTCGGGAGCTCCACCTTGTTCCAAAGCATTATGGATCAGTCCATGGCAAATGGTAGGGCTGTGTTTCCACCCCTGGGGCAGTCGATTCCAGGTGTACTGGACCCCCCTCCAAGTAAAAGCAAACTGTGGCCTGCACTCTGCTGCCAGAGGGATTGAGAAGAATGCATTAGCGATATCGATTGTGGCATACCACTTGGCTGCCTTGGATTCCAGTTCATATTGAAGTTCTAGCATGTCTGGCACAGCAGCACTCAACGGTGGAGTGACTTCATTCAGGCCACGATAGTCTACCGTTAGCCTCCACTCTCCATTAGACTTCCGGACTGGCCATATGGGACTGTTAAAGGGTGAGTGGGTTTTACTGATGACTCCTTGGCTCTCCAGTCGACGAATGAGCCCGTGGATAGGGATCAGAGTCTCTGTTGGTGCGATATTGCCGTCGGTGCACTGTTGTGGTGGCGATCGGCACCTGTTGTTCTTTGACCTTCAGCAACCCCACCACAGAAGGGTCCTTCGAGAGGCCAGGCAAAGTAGACAGCTGTTTAATTTCCGCCGTCTCCAAGGCAGCTACACCAAAAGCCCACTTGTAACCTTTTGGGTCCTTGAAATACCCTCTCCTGAGATAGTCTATGCCAAGGATGCACGGAGCCTCGGGGCCAGTCACAATGGGGTGCTTCTGCCACTCATTGCCAGTTAGGCTCACTTCGGCCTCCAATACAGTTAGCTCTTGGGATCCCCCTGTCACTCCAGCAATGCTGATTGGTTCCGCCCCTATATAGTTTGATGGCATTAAGGTACACTGTGCACCGGTGTCCACTAAAGCTCTATATTCCTGTGGGTCAGATGTGCCAGGCCATCGGATCCACACAGTCCAGTAAACCCGGTTATCCCTTTCCTCCACCTGGCTGGAGGCAGGGCCCCCCTAGTCCTGATCATAGTATTCATCACTCACTTCCGGTAGGTATGAATCACGGGTGTCTCTGTTAAGATCAGTCAGGCCATCAGCACTTCTGCTCCTCTGTCTAGAGAATTGCTTACGGGAAACTGGGGCAGCAGCTCTCCTGGAGAAACTTCCCTGAGTAATTGTTCTCCCTTGCAGCTCACGTACCCGTGCCTCTAAGGCTGAGGTAGGTTTTCCATCCCACTTCTTCATGTCCTCTCCGTGATCACGCAGGTAAAACCATAGGGTGCCCCGTCGTGTGTATCCCTTCTCTTGAGCCAAGGGACGATTACTCCTAATGGCTGAGATACTGGTCCGTACTGGTGGGGAGTAGGACATATCTTCTTTGAGTTGCTGGAACTCTCGGGACAGTTTCTCAACAGCAGAGACGAGCGAGGAAGAGAGATTCGCTTCATATTCCCGGAGTCTATCAATCAACTCAGCCACCGTTGGTGTCTCGTCATCTTTCCAGGACATCACTGCCAATGAGTTTGCATACGAGGATGGTGCGCTCCGTACAAACTTCCGCCACATGGGTCGTGTGCACTCGGCTTCATCTGGATCTTTGGAGGACCGTTGATCGTCCAGGTCACCATAAACCACCTCAAGCACGGCTAATTCCCTTAGATGCTGAACGCCTTTCTCCATGGTCGTCCATTTTCCTAGGCGAAATACAATATCTTCTTTGAAGGGATACCTCTCTCTCACCGCGGCCAGGAGCCGCCTCCAGAGGCTGAGGGCTTGTGTTCCTTTTCCAATTGCTTTATCAATGCCCCCTTCCCTAGAGAGGGATCCCAGTTGTTTGGCTTCCTTCCCCTCTAATTCCAAACTACTGGCCCCATTATCCCAGCATCGGAGCAGCCAGGTGATAACGTGCTCACCTGAATGACGCCCGAAATCTTTCCGTATATCCCGCAACTCACTCAAGGATAGAGATCGGGTAGTTTCCATTTCTTGTACACATGGTTCCTCCTCCTCCTCCTCTTCTCGTGATGGCCCTGGTTCATCGTAATCTCTTTCTAAACGAGTTGACTTTCTCTTCCATGATTTCTTCTTGCGTATAGGGGCGACTGATACTGGCACAGGTTGGTCCTCTGGTTCAGCTGCAACGCTTGGCACTGGGGTTTGAGTAGCTGCAGTGCCTGTCGTGGGGGTTTGAGTGGCCGCCGTGCTCATCACCGGGGTTGGAGCAGCTGCAGTATCTGTCGCAATGGGTTGGGTGGCTGCCGTGCTCATCACCGGGGTTGGAGCAGCTGCAGTATCTGTCGCAACGGGTTGGGTGGCCGCAGTGCTCGTCACCGGGGTTGGAGTAACTGCATTCTCTGTTGCGGCGGGTTGGGTGGCCGCCGTGCTCATCACCGGGGTTGGAGTAACTGCATTCTCTGTTGCGGCGGGTTGGGTGGCCGCCGTGCTCATCACCGGGGTTGGAGTAGCTGCAGTCTCTGTCGCGGCAGGTTGGGTGGCCACAGTGCTCATCACCGGGGTTGGAGTAACTGCAGTCTCTGTCACGGCAGTTTGGGTGGCCGCAGTGCTTGTCGCTGGGGTTGGAGTAGCTGCAGTGTCTGTCGTGAGGGTTTGGGTGGCCGCAGTACTTGTCACGGGGGTCGGAGTAGTTCCTTTCTCTTTCCCTTGGGGGTACTGAATAGTGTTAAATAGGGCTCGATAGGCATAAGCCAGACCCCAGCACATGGCAGTGATCTGTATGTCTCTGGAATTGCCAGGGTGACAACATATTTCCTCCAAATGTTCTACTAATTTTTCAGGATTCTGCACTTGTTCAGGGGTGAAGTCCCACACCATGGGGGGTGCCCACCGTCTTAGGCATTTGCCCATACTTTCCCACATACCCTGCCACGCATAGCTATCAAGCCTTGGGACAGATCTCTGGATTATATTCTTAACTTGCTTACTAACCTTAGACAGATCTGATACCACTTGCCAAAGCAATATCAACAGATGTATCTTAACTACACAAGGATGTTCAAGATACTGAAAAGTTGTTGTAAGGAGGGAGGAGACATTACATAAGATATTAGCTACGGTGCCATTCTGTATTTCCTCCATAAAAAACTCCTCAGAGGAGGAGGTATAATTGCTAATTGCCTCCATGAGGTGGTAGCTGTAGTACAGTAACGGCTTCCATGCAAAACCTAAATAACTGATAACAGTCAAGGCCAGTGTTTTAATAACAAGTCTCCTAGGCAAAATATCTCTAATCACTGCAGAGCACAGCCAGCTGACAGAACCAACAGCAAGTTTTAACATGTACTTTACAATCAGCATGGTAAAGACTGGACAAGCTAATACTGCGAGCAGATTAATCAATGCTGTGACCAGCAACTGTTATTATCTCAAACCCTTCTTGCCCCACGTTGGGCGCCAAAAAATAGACTGTCGTGGTTCAGCCTCAGCTGGCAACTGAACACCACGCAGCCGCTCGCTCACCCCCCCCCCACCCCTGTGGGATGGGGAAGAGAATCGGACGAGCAAAAGAACTTGTGGGTTGAGATAAGCACAGTTTAATAACTACAATAGAATGATGATGATAAATGATTATGATAATAATGACAGTAAGGTTAATATAATAAAAGGGAAAAGGGAGGAAAGGGAAAACAGGGAACAAAAACGCAGAAACACGAACGATACAGCCGCTCACCACCCGCCGACCGACGCTGCCCGTCCCCGAGCCGCGATTGCTCCTTCCCTCCCCCGGCCAGCCCCTCCCAGGTAGCATACTGGGCATGACGTTACATGATATGGAATATCCCTTTGGTCAGTTTGAATCCACTCTCTTAGCTGTGCCCCCTCCCCTCCCGGCTTCTTGTGCACCCAGCAGAGCATGGGAAGCTAGACGTGTCCTTGACTAGTATCAGCGCTGCCCAACAACAGCCTAAACATCTGTGTGTTATCTCAACAGGTTTTTTTTCCATGCTAATTTCAAAGCACAGCACTATACCAGCTAGAGTGAAGAAAATTAACTCTATCGCAGCTGAAACCATGACAATGGCACAATGAGAACTGCTGTATGATATGGTGTGTCATCTCTGTGTTGTATCAATGATATCATAGTACAAACCTCACAATCCATGGAAGAGAAACTTTGATGAAACAAGCAAAGTGCAGCAGTGATGGAACGATGACTAACTTTGCAGCAACCCAACGCCACACACACCATCTCTCCCACCCTGAAAGACTGATATGACAGATGGAGCCCAGAGTCATGGACTGGGTGAATTCAATGAATATTTTAATGGACATTTTATAGGGAAGGTCCATAAACTAAGTGCATGTTGTCTGTGTATTATGTTAAAGGATAGGAAGGGGAGGGGTGGCGGTTGGTACGGTTGTATTGGATGGTATGGGACCTGGGCATGGTGTAAATGGTATGGAATAAGGGGTGGAGAATGTGCTGGTTTTGGCTGAGAAGGGGTTAATTCTCTTCACTGTAGTGCCTGTGGTGGTCAGGGACCTTTCCAGCTTCCCGCGCTCTGCCATCTTGGCAGGAGGCTGGGAGGGGTGGAGCCAAGGCCAGGGCAGCTGACCCCAATTGGCCAATGGGATCTTTATTCCATACCATGTGATACCATGACCAGTATATTAATGGGGGCAGTTGCAGCTCAGGAAGGCACGTTGGCAGGCAGTGAGCGGCTGTGTCACGTGCGGTTTGTTTCGGTGGTTCATTCCACCGTCCCGGGTTTCATGCCTCTCATTGTTTTCCTTTCCCTTGCATTTTTGTTGTTTTGGTTTTTTTTAATTTTAATTATTAAACTGTTCTTACCTCAACCCACAAACATTACCCTTCTGATTGTCTCCCCCGTCCCACTGGTGGGGTAGTGAGCGAGCGACTGTGTGGGGCTGAGTTACTGGCTAAACCACAACACGGGGAGGGCAGGTGGTGCAGCGATGCCACGGAGCCTCCATCCTCAGAGGTTTTTAAGGTGTGAATAACAAACCCCTGAGCAACCTGGTCTGCTTGCACAGCATAACTTAGAATCACAGAATCATTAAGGTTGGAAAAGACCTCTAAGATCATCAAGTCCAACCATCAACCCAACAATACCATGTCTACTAAACCATGCCCGGAAATGCCATGTCAACATGTTTTTTGAATGCCTTAGGGATGGTGACTCCACCACTTCTCTGGGCAGCCTGTTCCAATGCCTGACCACTCTTTCAGTAAAGAAATTTTTCCAACTATCCAATCTAAACCTCCCCCGATGCAGCTTGAAACCCTTTCCTCTCAGTCTGTTGCTAGTAACTTGGGAGAAGAGACCAACACCCGCCTTGCTACAACCTCCTTTCAGGTAGTTGTAGAGAGGGATAAGGTCTCCCCTCAGCCTCCTCTTCTCCAGACTAAACAACCTCAGTTCCCTCAACCTTTCCACATAAGACCTGCTCTCCAGACCCTTCACCAGCTTCGGTGCCCATCTTTGTACATGCTCCAGCACCTCAATGTCCTTCTTGCAGTGAGGGTCCTAAAACTGAACACAGTATTTGAGGTGTGACCTCGCCAGTGCTGAGTACAGGGGTACGATCACTTCCCTACTCCTTCTGGCCACACTAATCCTGATACAAGCCAGGATGCCGTTGGCCTTCTTGGCCACCTGGGCACACTGCTGGCTTATGTTCAGCCGGCTGTCAACCAGCACCCCCAGGTCCTTCTCCGCCAGGCAGCTTTCCTGCCACTCTACCCCAAACCTGAAGCGTTGCATGGGGTTGTTGTGACCAAAGTGCAGGACCCGGCACTTGGCCTTCTTAAACCTCATACAATTGGCCTCGGCCCATTGATCCAGCCTGTCCAGGTCCCTCTGTAGAGCCTTCCTACCCTCGAGCAGATCAACACTCCCGCCCAACTTGGTGTCATCTGCAAACTTACTGAGGGTGCACTCGATCCCCTCATCCAGATCATTGATAAACAAGACTGACCGCAACACTGAGCCCTGGGGAACACTGCCCGTGACCAGCCACCAACTGAGTTTAGCTCCGTTCACCACAACTCTTTGGGCTCGGCCATCCAGCCAGTTTTTTTTACCCAGCGAAGAGTACACTCATCCAAGCCATGAGCCGCCAGCTTCTCTAGCAGGATGCTGTGGGAGACAGTGTCAAAGGCTTTGCTAAAATCCAGGTAGATAACATGCACAGCCTTTCCCTCATCCACTAGGCGGGTCACCTGGTCATAGAAGGAGATCAGGTTGGTCAGGCAGGACCTGCCCTTCATGAAGCCATGCTGGCTGGGCCTGACCCCCTGGTTGTCCTGCACTTGCCTGGTGAGCTCACTGAGGTTATATCGCTCCATGATCTTCCCTGGTACCAATGTCAGGCTGACAGGCCTGTAGTTCCCTTGATCCTCCTTCTGGCCCTTCTTATAGATGGGCGTCACTTCGGCAAGCCTCCAGTCATCTGGGACCTCCCCTGTTAAGCAGGACTGTTGATAAAGGATGGAGAGTGGTGTGGCAAGCTCCTCCGCCAGCTTCCTGTCCTGGTTTTAGCTGGGATAGAGTTAATTTTCTTCACTGTACCTGGTATAGCACTGTGCTTTGGAGTTAGTACGAAAACAATGTTGATAACACACCGATGTTTTTGTTGTTGCTAGGTAGTGCTTATACTAGTCAAGGACCCTTTTAGCTTCCCATGCTCTGCCGGGTGCACAAGAAGCCGGGAGGGGAGGGGGCACAGCTAAGAGAGTGGAGTCAAACTGGCTAAAGGGATATTTCATATCATGTGCTGTCATGCTCAGTATGTTAACGGGGCGGGAGCTGGTGTAGGAGGGCAGCAATCGCGGCTTGGGGACTGGCGGTGTCGGTCAGCTGGTGGTGAGCAGTTGCATCACTTGTTTGGGTTTTTTTTTCTCTTCCTCCTGAGGTTTCATCTCTTTCTCATTATTTTCTTTTTCATTACATTACTATCATTGTTATTACTGTTATTACTGTTTTATTTTAATTATTAAACTGTTCTTATCTCAGCCCATGAGTTTTCTTGCTTTTGCTCTTCTGATTGTCTCCCCCATCCCACAGGGGTGGGGGGAGTGTGCGAGCGGCTGCGTGGTGTTTAGTTGCCGACTGGGGCTAAACCACAACACTCCCTCAGCACTCTTGGGTGGATGCAATCCAGCCCCATAGACTTGTGGGTGTCCAGGTGGAGCAGCAGGCCGTAAACGGCTTCCTCCTGGATTATGGGGGGATTGATAGAGTTAGAGCTGTTGTGACTAAAACTTGTTGCTTTGGGGGAGTCAGAAAGGCTTCAAGACAAGAAGCGCCGAAACCAAATTTGCGACGCAGGTGTACAGAGACATAAAGATAAGGACACTGCAGAACTACCAAACTCCTGTCTGGAAACCACCTCATGACCCCTGAGGTTCCACTCAGAAGCACCCAGGACAAACCCGCAACAGCCTCACGACTGCCACTCTTGTAAGGGGCCTCAGGCAAGAATGCACTCAAGGACGTAATCTTCGCAAGCCTGATGGGGAACGTCCTGGAGGGATGCAAACAACCTAGCAGCAGGTGCCAGTCCAAACCAAGGCAAAAGGACCTAAGGACACCTCCATCTAGATAAGAGTCAGAACACCAGTTGAAGCCAACACACCTTGCAATACACTGTGACAACATTACTCGATGGGCCAACTCATGACCATATGTGGAAGAAGGGACTTAAAACGCATGGGTAATTAAGATGCAAGTGTTATGATTAGTTCCAGGAAATCTAATGCAGATGTATGTAACTGAGCAATATAAGCTTTGTCCATCATGACTTGTGGGATGCACATTAGGAGGAGCGATCCCCTGTGCGTCCAGCGCTGCAATAAAGAATACCTGCTTAGCAGTCATTCAGATTATTGAGTCCTGATTTTGGCTTTTCACAGCATCAACAGCAGGTCAAGCGAGGCACCTCCCCTGGTAGGCTCACTTACCAGCTGTCATGGTTTTAGCTGGGATATAATTAATTCTCTTCACTGTAGCTGGCATAGTGCTGTCCTTGGGACTTTGAGCTAATAAAAGTTGCTGGTCACAGCATTGATTCATCTGTTTTCAGTATTAGTTTGTCCAATCTACACCATTCTGATTTTGAAGTACAGGTTAAATATTGCTGTTGGTTTTTGTCATTTGCCGTGCTCTGCAGTGATTAGAGAGGTTTTGCCTAGGAGATTTGTTATTAAAACACTGGCCTTGAGCCTTATCAGTTACTTGGGTCTTGCATGGAAGCTGTTACTGTACTTTGGGTACCACCTCATGGAGACAATTAGCAATTATACCTCCTCCTCTGACGGGTTTTTATGGAGGAAATACAAAATGGCACCTTAGCATCCATCTTCTATATGCCTCTTCCTTCATTACAACAACTTTTCAGTATCTTGAACATCCTTGGGTAGTTAAGAGATACCTGTTGGTATTGCTTTGGCAGATGGTTTCAGTTCTGTCTCAGGTTAATAAGCAACTTAAGAATATCATCCAGAGATCTGCCCCAAGGATCGATAGCTATGCGTGGCAGGGTATGCGGGATAGTATGGGCAAATGCCTAAGACGGTGGGCACCCCCAGTGTTGTGGGACTTCACCCCTGAACAAGTGCAGAATCCTGAAAAACTGGTAGAATATTTGGAGGAAGTCTGTTGTCATCCTGGCAATTCCAGAGAGATACAAATCACTGCGATGTGCTGGGGCCTGGCCCATGCCTATCGAGCCCTGTTTAACACTCTTCAGTACCCCAAAAGGGACAAGAAGGCCTCTGGATCTAAAAAGACAAAGACAAGGAAAGCGACAAGCACTGCGGCCACTCAAGCCCCCACGACAGGCACTGCAGCTACTCCAACCCCGGTAACAAGCGTTGCAGCTGAAGCCAAGGACCAACCTGTGCCAGTATCAGTCGCCTCTATACACAAGAAGAAATCCTGGAAGAGAAAATCAACTCATTTAGAAAGAGATGATGGAAAGGCAGGGCTATCACTAGGAGAGGAGGAGGAAGAAGAGGAAGAACCCGTACAAGAAACGGAAACTACCCGATCCCTATCCTTGAGTGAGTTGTGGGATATGCAAAAAGATTTTGGGCGTTGTTCCAGTGAGCACATTGTCACCTGGCTGCTCCGATGCTGGGATAATGGGGCCAGCAGTACTCTGGAATTAGAGGGGAAGGAGGCCAAACAACTGGGATCCCTCTCTAGGGAAGGGGGCATTGACAAAGCACTTGGAAAAGGGACACAAGTGCTCAGCCTCTGGAGGCGACTCCTGTCCGGTGAGAGAGAAAGGCAGCCCTTCAAGGAAGATATAGTATATCGCCTAGGAAAATGGATGACTATGGAGAAAGGTATCCAGTACCTGAGGGAACTAGCCGTGCTTGAGGTGATTTATGGTGACCTGCACAGTTGATAGTCATCCAAAGATCGAGGTGGAGCCCAGTGCACAAGACCTATGTGGTGGAAGTTTGTACGGAGCGCACCATCAACGCGTGGGAACTCACTGGCAGTAATGTCCTGGAAAGATGACAAGGCACCAACGGTGGCAGAAGTGATTGATAGGCTCCAAATTACAAAGCAAATCTCTCTTCCTCCCTCATCATGGCTGTGGAGAAACTGTCCCGGGAGTTCCAGCATTTCAAAGAAGATATGTCCTACTCCCCACCAGTATCTCAGCCATCGGGTGTAAGAGTTCTTTTGCTCAAGCGACACGATACATATGACGGGGTACCCTATGCTTTTAACTGCGTGACCACAGAGATGACATGAGGAAGTGGGATGGAAAACCTACCTTGACCCTAGAGGCATGGGTATGTGAGCTGCAAGGGAAAACAATCACTCAGGGGGGGTTGTACAGGAAAGCTGCTGCTCCAGTTTCCAGTGAGCAATTCCCCAGACAGAGGAGTAGAAGTGCTGATTTTATTCCTGACCTTAACAGAGACATTTGTGATTCATATTTACAAGAAGTGAGTGACGAGTACTATGATCAGGAATAGAGGGGCCCTGCCTCCAGCCAGGTGGAGGAAAGGGATAACTGGGCTTACTGGACTGTGTGGATCCGATGGCCTGGCACATCAGACCCACAGGAGTATAAAGATTTAGTGGACACCGGTGCACAGTGCATCCTAATGCCATCAAGCTATATAGGGACAGAACGCATCAGCATTGCTGGAGTGACAGGGGGATCCCAAGAGCTAACTGTATTGGAGGCCGATGTGAGCTGTAAAATGTGTTCATCTGATTCGTGTCAATACGGAACAATGCTAGGGCCACACAGTGAAGTGTGACCCTCTAACATTTGACCGTTCTGTTTGTGCTTGTGTAACCGAGGGCCGTTCAATTGACTTGTTAACTGTCTTAATGGTTGGAATGTTGATTGGGGATTTGTTAAGTTAAGAAAGAATTTTAGTTAGGAGTAGAAACTAACACCTGAGAATTTTAACACGATAATAAATAACGCTTAGGCCAGACAAGAGGGCATTAGCAGTGAATGCTTCATTGACAAGAAGCCTCCTAAAAGGATACAATTCAGTAGAACTTCAAGGACTAACAGTGGAAACATCCTGCTACAAAGGAGAGTGCCAAGATAAGGGAAGGCCACAAATCAGCCGGTAGTGATAACAGGGAACTTCTTGGCTCAGAAGGCGCTGAAGCATGGAAACTGGGGAAAAGGTAATTCCGGCAGGGGGAGATTGCAACCACCAACCCAATTCAGGACCAAAAAGACTTGCCCCCCTCCGCACCCGTAAAGAGCATGCGTGCTAATCTACATGGCAAGCGTGGCAAAGAGCATGCGTGCTAATCTACATGGCAAGCGTGGCTAATTTAACTACGGCTGACCAACGGCAAGTGGGATGCCTATCACTGACCAATGAGTGTAAACTTAGGCGTGTTTTTACTAATTGTTATTAAGTAACTGAATATAAACCCTGTAATTTTGTATGACGGGATGCACGTTAGGCAGAAGGATCCCCCGTGCATCCAGCGCTGCTTGCTTGTCTCTATTCAATAAATTGTAAACTTTAATTGGAATTCTGTTTAAGGCTAAATTAATTATCACAATTGGTGGCTCGTCCAGGATGGTCTTGGTTCCTGAATTCTGACTTGATCTAGGAGCGGCGCCCCACCATTTGGTGGCTCCTAGTCAGGTTGGGTCAGGGCTAACGCCATCCTGAACCCAAATAGGGACAAGCATAGAATTTAATTTTTATAAGCTCCCTTGCCGGCTGCAGCAGTTTGTTTTGCCCGTAATTCTGCGTGCGAAGACCCAAATGAAGACGACGGAGTCTTAAGTATTTAGGCTGTATACCGTTCGGTTGGGTGGGATTCGGTTGCCTGTGTGTGTAAGAGTGTGACTGAGCCGGAACCTAGTTCCGAAGTGATTGTGGAGGTCTTCTAACCGTGGTTCCAATCTCCCGCGAGGGACTTGGCCGGTGAGGGACCGAAGTGATTCCTATAGGATTCGTGGGTGGGTGATAGGTCCTAAACCCCCTGCAAGACACTCTTACCGGTAACCAAGGGCTGTAGGAATTGCCACAGTAAAATTCCTAGATGGGTCAGAAAATTCGAGGACCCAGGACCAGAAGAAAGGGAGCAAACTACCAGACATACCATCAGAAAGTCCATTAGGAATAATGATTAGAAATTGGAATGAAAGGGGCCCCAGAAAAGGAAAAAGTAAATTAAAATTGGTTCAATATTGTATGGTTGAATGGCCGAAGAAACCTTTAAGACCACTTGTCTTTTGGCCTGTTTTTGGATCTTTTGAAGACTGGATTTGCCAGGCCTTGAATCTATATGTTAATTCAAAGGAACCTTTTAGTCAGGAGGAAAGTGATTATGCAGAATTGTGGCTCAGGACTTCACGTCCTTTTCCAGCCTCAATACTTACATTAAAGAAAAGAGATGAAAACTTTGAGGAAGAAGAAGGAGATGAAGATGAAACAGAAAGGGAAAAAGATGATAAATGGGAACCACTGGATAACCTGCCGCCCCCATATTTTAATAATCCACCTCCGGTAGCGGCTTCCCCTCCAGTGGCCGTAGTACCTCCACCAGTCCCATCGTTATCCCTGCCCCCCCCACCAACAGCACTGGAATTAGATCAACCGCCGGCTGCATGTACGAGAAGTAGGACTGCTATATCTGAGAGGGCTTCTCTATATCCTTTATGAGAAGTACCCCTCGGAGGCAATCAGGGAGGCATCGGGTTTGTGGCAGTCCCATTAAATACCACAGATGTAAGGAACTTTAAGAAAGAAATGGGGACCCTATTGGATGATCCCCTCGGAGTAGCTGAAAAACTAGATCAATTCCTAGGCCCCAATACTTATACCTGGGAAGAAATACAGTCCATTTTAGGAATCTTATTTACTGCTGAAGAAAGGGGAATGATTAGACAAGCTGGAATAAGGATTTGGGAAAGACAGAATCAGGCAGGACCCCGGGAGATCAGAAATGGCCAAATGTGGATCCCCACTGGGATCATCAACAACCCCAAGGAAGACAGAATATGAGGGATTTGAGAACGTTAATCATACAGGGAATAAGGGAAGCGGTTCCCCGAGGGCAAAACATTAATAAAGCATTTAATGAACAACAAGGGAAAGACGAATCTCCAACAGAATGGTTGGAGAGGTTGAGGAAAAGCTTACAAATGTATTCTGGAATTGATCCGAATACAGTGGCTGGGACCGCACTCCTTAGAACACAATTCGTAGCCAAATCTTGGGGGGATATAAGAAGGAAATTAGAAAAACTGGAAGACTGGCAAGAAAGAGGATTAGAGGAGTTACTTAGAGAAGCCCAGAAAGTCTATGTTAGGAGGGACGAAGAAAAGCAGAAAGCAAAAGCAAAAATTTTTGTAACAGCAGTAAGAGAAAGTCAGAAAAATAAGACTCCATCTGGAGAGAAAGGAGAAAAAAGAATAGAGCAGACACCCCGGGGACAACCTCACCGAGAGAGATTCACAACTCCCGTCTGTTACTACTGTAACAAGAGGGGACATGTTCAGAAGAACTGCCGTAAACGGGAACAAGATGAGAGAATGTTTAAAGAAGAAGAGGGGTGTCAGGGGCTATATCTTCTGGGGACTTCAACATCAACAGAGCCCTTGATAAAATTATTAATTGGTCCCCATAAAGAGGAAGTTTTATTTTTAGTAGATACAGGAGCCGAAAAATCAACCATTCAAAAACTTCCAAAAGGAATAGAAAAAGGGAAGAGCTATATGTCTGTAGTTGGGGCAAAAGGAGAACCTTTTAAAGTACCTATTTTGAAAGATGTAGAAGTAGAGACAGAAAAGAAAAATTGCCTTAATATTTACTTTTGCTCCCTGAAGCGGAGTACAATTTATTAGGAAGGGATTTGATTTTGAAGTTAAATTTGAGCATTCAGAGTAAAGGGGATAAATTGCAGATTAAATTATACACTTTAACACAAAAAGACGAAGAAGCTATTAACCCCTCAGTGTGGTATAAAGAAGGGGAAATTGGAAAGATAGAAATGGACCCCATAAGCGTTCAAATGATAGATCCTTATCGCCCAATTAGAATCAAGCAATATCCTATACCCAGGGAGGGCCGAAAAGGATTAAAACCTTTAGTTGACAGACTTTTGGAAAAAGGAACTTTGGAACCATGTATGTCACCCCATAATACACCCATCCTCCCTGTAAAGAAACCGGATGGGTCATACAGGATGGTACAGGATTTAAGAGCTGTAAATCAGCGAACGATCACCAAGTTCCCTGTGGCGGCAAATCCTTACACTTTACTGAGTCATATTTCTCCCAGATATGCTTGGTATAGTGTAATAGATTTGAAGGATGCTTTTTGGGCCTGTCCTCTGGATGAGGAATCCAGAGATTATTTTGCCTTTGAGTGGGAGGACCCTGAAACAGGACGAAAACAACAATTAAGATGGACTGTACTACCACAGGGGTTTACAGAGTCACCAAATCTATTTGGACAAGCTTTAGAGAAAATCTTACAAGATTTTACATTACCCAAGGAGGTAAAATTATTACAATATGTGGATGATTTATTAATAGAAGGAGAAACTGAAGAGGGGACCCGAGAGGCCACCATTAAATTGTTAAATTTTCTGGGGGAGAAGGGATTGAAGGTGTCCCGATCAAAGCTACAGTTTGTAGAACAGGAAGTAAAATACTTAGGACATTGGCTGAGTAAAGGAAGGAAGAAGCTAGATCCTGATAGGATATCTGGGATTCTATCCTTGAGACCCCCACAAACTAAAAAGGAAATTCGACAAATATTGGGATTGTTAGGATACTGTAGACCGTGGCTTGAAAATTATAGTGAAAAGGTAAAATTCCTATATGAGAAATTAACTAATAACCAACTCAAGTGGTTTATAGAAGATGACCAGAGATTCGAGGAAACAAAAAAGGCATTAATACAAGCACCTGTATTGAGCCTCCCAGATTTAGAAAAACCTTTCTATCTTTTTGTAAATACATCCAACCAGACAGCATATGGTGTTCTTACTCAAGACTGGGCAGGAATCAAAAAACCTGTAGGGTATTGCTCTAAGTTACTTGATCCAGTAAGCAGAGGATGGCCTGCGTGCCTCCAAGCTCTGGTTGCTACAGCCTTATTAATAGAGGAAGTTCGAAAAATCACTTTTAGTGCTCCTTTAAAGGTGTATACCCCACACAATGTCAGAAATGTTTTACAGCAGAAGGCAGAAAAATGGTTAACAGACAGCCGGATCCTAAAGTATGAAGCAATACTAATAGACTCCCCTGACTTAGAATTGAGGGTGACTTCTGCCCAGAATCCAGCACAATTTTTGTTTGCAGAACCATCAGAGGAGGAATTACATCATAATTGTTTAGAGGTAATTGAGGCCCAGACTAAAGTGAGGCCAGATTTAAGGGATACTGAGTTGGAAGATGGGGAGGTGCTGTTTATAGATGGTTCCTCCCGAGTGGTGGAAGGGAAAAGAAAATCAGGATATGCAATAATTAATGAGGACCTAGAACTTGTGGAGTCAGGACCTCTGAGTCCATCACGGTCAGCTCAAGCTTGTGAGCTGTATGCCCTCTGTAGGGCCCTGGAATTGTTAAAAGGCAAAAGAGGGACTATATTTACGGATTCTAAATACGCGTATGGGGTGGTCCATACTTTTGGGAAAATTTGGGAAGAAAGAGGTTTAATTAATACTCAAGGGAGAAATCTAATACATCAAGAATTAATAGTAAAAATTTTAAAAGCATTAAGAGAACCAAAGGAAATAGCAGTGGTACATGTGAGAGGACACCAAAAGGGATTAGATTACCGAACTCGAGGGAATAATTTAGTGGATAAAGAGGCCCAGGAAGCAGCCCTGAGGACTCAAGTCGCTAAAATTAATGTAGTACAAACACAGGAGGGCATCAGCAAAAAAACACAGGAGGAGAAAGAGAAGAAGTTTGCCCCTGAAGAAAAGATAAAATTGGAAAAAATAGGGGCTAAGTTAGAACAAGGAAAATGGACATTGCCCGACCGGCAAGAAATGCTGCCGAAAGCCTATGCCAGACAAATATTGGAGCGTTTGCACGCGCAAACACATTGGGGTGCAAAGGCGTTAAGCGATCATTTCCTTAAACAATTTGGCTGTATTGGGATTTTTGAAATAGCAAAGCAGATTACACAAGGATGCTTAACTTGTCAAAAGGTAAATAAAAAAGTGTTTCGACAAGTGGCAATAGGAGGGAGAAAAACAGCTTACAGACCTTTCGAGAAAGTACAAATAGATTTCACTGAACTGCCTAAAGTAGGGAGAATAAAATATTTATTGGTAGTAGTAGATCATTTGACACAATGGGTAGAAGCTTACCCTGTAGCACGGGCTACAGCACAGATGGTGGTAAAAATTTTATTGGAACATTTGATACCTAGATATGGGATAATCCAGTACATTGATTCTGACCAGGGCACACACTTTACTTCCAAAATAATAAAACTATTATGTCAATCATTGGGCATTCAGTGGGAATACCACACTCCATGGCACCCACAAAGTTCGGGGAAGGTAGAAAGAATGAATCAAACAATAAAACAACAATTGGCTAAACTGATGATTGAGACACAAATGCCTTGGACAAAATGCTTACCATTGGCACTGTTAAATATAAGAACTAAACCATACAGTGAGACTGGATTATCACCATATGAGATGTTATATGGCATGCCTTACTTTCAAGGGGTGCCTTTGGGGAATAATGTAATTGAAGATCGTAGTATCCAAAAATATATAATTACCATTGGAAAAAGATTAAAAGAGTTAAGGGAGATTGGGATGGTGGCCCAGACACCACCTTTAGGATTTGCAATTCATCAGTTAGAACCAGGAGATAAGGTTCTAATAAAAACACGGAAAGAAAGAAACCTATCTCCCCTTTGGGAAGGACCTTTCCTTGTTTCATTAACTACAGAAACAGCTGTGAGAACTGCTGAAAAAGGGTAGACACATGTGTCGCGAGTGAAAGGTCCAGTGAAGGAGTGGAGAGTCACATCTGAACCCGGAGAAACTAAGCTAACCATCAGACGAACCTGAAGAGGCCATCATCAAAGAACATAAGCTAAGTTGCTGTGGGAATTTTGCTGTGATTGCTCCTGTAGAATTTGTAAACGGAAAAGCTCCTAAATGAATACCCATTAGGGGAGACAATTTCACAATAACAAGGATCAGTTAAATATTGGTTCTTGGGAATAGCAATAGGCTATCCATGGTATACACTGGATTTTTTGAGACATAGCATACGAATTGGAAAAAGCCAATCCTTGAATACATTTAGGAACTCAGGAAAGGACACCCCTTAAGATTAAGGAAGAGGGCAAGACCGGATAGGGAACTGGTGTTATGGTTTGAAAAGGTCTGCCAAGGGCTGCAACCCCTTTGGGCCACGACCGCCAATCACTATGGCCCTTACCGGACCTCTTCTAGTCCTACTTGGGGTGAGTTCCTTAACCCTGGCTATGACAAACAACTGCCGTCAATGTGTAATAACCACTAGAAGGGGGCGGATAAGTTCCCAAACCTTGGTATATCATACTGTCTATGACTGTAAAGGCCAGGAAATAGGAAGCTGCATTCATAATCTGACCCAGTATGCTTTATGCAGAGAAGGTAACAGGACCGTATGCTATGATCCAAAAGAACTCCCTTATCAATATTGGGTAGAAATGAAGACAAATTCGGAAGTAGGAAGACTAATTGGAACTAGTAAGGTGTTAGCCAATTTGAGCACATCGGTGTCGATAATTTTTGATGCATGTGACATTATAGATGATGATCTAGATACTAATTGCGGGAGTTTATTGTGGAGACGGTACTATAGTAAACAACCGAAATACATTTGCCCAGGTGGACATCAATGTCAAATAAATCCTGATTATGTACCTAGTCAAACAGCGAGATATCAATCAGCACACCTGTGTGGAAAAAGGGGATGGTCTTGTGTATGTTGGGATACTGCAGGCTGGGGATATAATAGTCAATGTGGGAATTTACAAGCTTCAATCACAAGGGTGCAAACAGACAGTAATTGTACAACCCGTACCTGCAATCTAGTAAATTTAACCCTTATAAATTTGGAAATATGGAAACAGAAAAAAAAAACCAACATTGGACTCAAGATATATGGACTTGGAGAAGATCCAGGTGTAGTTATTAGTATTGAAATAAAAGAAAGGACAAGAGAATCGGTGCAGCATAGACTGTTATTTAACACATTTTATCATGAAATAGAAACAGGAGTAAAATATGAAATTCCCACAGTTGCTAAAAATCTATTTGTAAATCTTGCTGAAAACATTGCTAAGTCATTGAATGTAACCAATTGTTATGTTTGTGGTGGAACAAACCAAGGTGAACGATGGCCATGGGAGGCTATGGAGAGCAATATAAGTAACCCCCAAGTCTGGAAAACAATGGGAAAGAGTAATAGGAAACAACAATGGGTGCTTCAGACAAGTATAATTGGAAAGAGTTGCTGGCAGAATCTAAAAGACAATGGAAGACCAGTAGGTAATCTAGAGTGTGAGGGAGGTTACCTATGGAATGAAACTCAGAACAATTGGGATAAGTGGGGAAACCCACTGGAAATGAATGATCAATCTAAGAATTGGACCAATGGAACAAATATACCAAATGGTTGGCCAACTCCTGAAGGACAGTATTGGATTTGCGGAAAACTGGCTTATGCATATTTGCCAAAGAATTGGACAGGATCTTGTGTATTGGGAACGATAAGACTCAGTTTTTTCCTGTTACCCATAAGTCGGGGAGAGCGACTGGGAGTCCCAGTGTATGTTGAGGCTGATGAGTTAAGAAAAAGGTGTCATAAGCGGAGCTTACAAATTGGAAATTGGAAAGATAATGAATGGCCTCCGGAGAGGATTATTGCTTATTATGATCCAGCTACATGGGCAGAGGATGGATCCTGGGGCTATAGGACCCCAATATATATGCTAAATAGAATAATTAGATTACAGGCTGTGGTAGAAATAGTTGTAAATAAGACCGGCAATGCACTTGGATTAATTGCAAAACAGAACACCAAAATGAGAACTGCTCTGTATCAAAACCGCTTAGCTTTGGATTATTTGCTAGCACAAGAAGGAGGCGTTTGTGGAAAATTTAACCTTAGTAACTGTTGTTTAGAAATAGATGATGAAGGAAAAGCTGTAAATGAACTTGTAAAAGAAATGAAGAAAATCGCACACGTCCCAGTTCAAACTTGGAATGGAATCAATCTAGGAGGATTAGGGGGGGACTTTATGGGCGGTAATTGGCTTACTAAAATTGGAATAGCTGTACTGGGGATATGTGGAGGACTGTTAATAATTCCATGTTTAATACCCTGTTTTACTAGACTCATACACTCGGTTATACAAGGAATGCAAATAACTGCAATACCTGTTGATCCAGAAACAAGGGAAAAGAAAACTCATTCCCTGATGAGAGTAAAGACAAAAGAAGACCCGAAATTGATACCAGTTCAGCAAGTATTGACTCGATTGGAAACAAAAACACGAATCAATGCCATAAAAAGAAAAGAAGATGAGGGATTGTAAAATGTGTTCATCTGATTCGTGTCAATACGGAACAATGCTAGGGCCACACGGTGAAGTGTGACCCTCTAGCATTTGACCGTTCTGTTTGTGCTTGTGTAACCGAGGGCCGTTCAATTGACTTGTTAACTGTCTTAATGGTTGGAATGTTGATTGGCGATTTGTTAAGTTAATTGTTAAGAAAGAATTTTAGTTAGGAGTAGAAACTAACACCTGAGAATTTTAACAAGATAATAAACAACGCTTAGGCCAGACAAGAGGGCATTAGCAGTGAATGCTTCATTGACAAGAAGCCTCCTAAAAGGATACAATTCAGTAGAACTTCAAGGACTAACAGTGGAAACATCCTGCTACAAAGGAGAGTGCCAAGATAAGGGAAGGCCACAAATCAGCCGGTAGTGATAACAGGGAACTTCTTGGCTCAGGAGGCGCTGAAGCATGGAAACTGGGGAAAAGGTAATTCCGGCAGGGGGAGATTGCGACCACCGACCCAATTCGGGACCAAAAAGACTTGCCCCCCCCCACACCCGTAAAGAGCATGCGTGCTAATCTACATGGCAAGCGTGGCTAATTTAACTACGGCTGACCAACGGCAAGTGGGATGCTTATCACTGACCAATGAGTGTAAACTTAGGCGTGTTTTTACTAATTGTTATTAATTAAGTAACTGAATATAAACCCTGTAATTTTGTATGACGGGATGCACGTTAGGCAGAAGGATCCCCCGTGCATCCAGCGCTGCTTGCTTGTCTCTATTCAATAAATTGTAAACTTTAATTGGAATTCCGTTTAAGGCTAAATTAATTATCACAATTATGATTTTGTTTTAATTGGTAATCTGATCTTATCTCAACCTACAAATTTTTTATGCTTTGCTCTTCCAATTCTCTCCCCTGTCCCACAGGGGTGGGGGGAGTGAGCGAGCGGCTGCGTGGTGTTTAGTTGCCGAGTGGGTCTGAACCACGACAGGTATTGGTACGCTTCTATAAGCCGCATAAGTTTTGTACTCTTGGTGGTATGGATTTATTGATACTGAACTCGGATACTGGCTTGTTCACATTGAATTTGGATATACCCGTCAAGCATTGTAAAAATGATAACTAAGTATGAATGAGCTGAGTTAACTCTGGTGTGACTGGTGAATGAACGAGTGACTGAGATGCAGCATAGCTGCAAAGCGAGTGTGGAGTTCTGACCCTTGGTTCCGCTATCCTGCCAGGGGTACGACCGGAACAAAGCCATTGTTAACTTTACTACGGACCAATAGTGTGCCATCTACGTACACGTTGTCATCTTGTGTGCCTCGTAAATAAGAAAACGGAATGGGGGGGAATCAGAGCAGCAAAATTCCAAAGAAAAGCCCCCTAGGATGTATCCTAGCACACTGGAAAGATATAGGGGGTCCGCCGGGTGGGAGTGTGAATAAGAAAACACTGTATTGCGGCTGATGATGTTTTTTTAAGGGAAGAAAGAATGTGGGATGAGGTTATGTATGCAGATATGTTTTCCACTTTGCAGAATCATCCGGAGTGGCAGAGAGATTGTGGTATTAATATTCCACCAGAAGATGCCCTGGTTTTATCTTTAGAAAAAGAAAAGAGAAGTGAAAAGAAGGAGCGGGAGAAAATAAGGAGATGCTGTTCAGCATGTAGTATTGGGCAGAGGTGTTTGAAAACAGTAAACCCTAGAAAGAAGCAAGAGGAGATAGAGGATCAGCCTGAAGATTTGGGATTACCCCCCGCTTAGTAACAAACTTGCCTCTCCCACACCCACCACTTTTGAAACAGACAGTAGTAGTGAGGAGGAGGGAGCGATGACTAGTTTTACTCCGGTCACAGCACGAACTCGGAGTAAAACTCAGAAGGCTCCCCAACTCCTAGCCCCATTGCGAGAGGTAATGGGGGTAGGAGGTCCAGCCAGAGGAAAAGTACCCTTCTCCACTACTGATTTAGATGCCTGGAGAGAGGTAGCTAGGGGATACCGGGACGACCCCTCTCGACTAGCAAAACAATTTGAATTAAGAGTAAAAAAAATTAGGACCCCGATTAGACAGATATAGATTTGATTTTGGGGGAAATGATGGAAACAGAAGAACAATTAGTATTAAAAACTGCACGAACTCATGTGCAGGCCCAAATTACTGGGGGAACCTTACAAGGGAATGTGGATGATTACATTCACCGGACGGACCCACATTGGGCCCCCAATGCTGGGCGTGATGATAGGTTATTAAAAAGATACTGAGATTGGATAAAATATGGATTAGAAAATGCAATTCCAAAAGCTGTAAGTTGGTCAGCATTGTATGCTGTCAAACAGGGTCAGAAAGAGACCCCTCCTGAATTTTTGGATCAACTGAGAAATGCCATGCGAAAACACACTACCCTAGATCCCTCCTCGGATGTGGGACAACAACAACTTGTTTCTCTATTTTTGGGGCAATCGTCTACAGCTATAAGAAAGATGCTACAGAAGTGAAAAGAACCGGAAATAAGAAGCTTAGAGAAATTGCTTGAGGAGGCATGGAGAGTTTTTAGGAATCGGGAGAATGCCAATAGTGGAAAACTGACAAAAGTGATGGCGACAGCTACGGTGGCAGCCTTGGAACAGAGAGGAATGGTAAACAGAGGAGGATTGAAAGGACAAGGAAAGGGAAGGCCCTTTGGAAATAGAGGGGGACTGGGAAAGAATCAGCGTGCATATTGTTGGGAGGAAGGACATTGGAAAAATGAATGCCTCTGCTTTTCTAACTGCATCTCTGCACACTCTGGCAATGCCCTTGTAGCTCTCGACGGCTAATCCTCCACTTCTCCATCTCTGGTAGGCTTCCCTTTTGGATTTGAGCAGACCCGGGAGGTCATGGTTGAGCCATGGGGGCCTCTTGCTCCGCTTACTTCCTTTTCCTTTCTAGGGGATGAATTGGCTTTGTGCTTCCAAGAGAGAGGTCTCAAGAATTCCCAGCACTCACTAGCTCCTTTGTCTTCCATGGAAGCTTCCCATCGAATCCCTCCCAACTGAGCCCTGAGTGAACTGAAGTTTGCTCTCCTAAAATCCAGAACCCTTGTCTTAGGGGTGACCTTCAGCACGCTCAGCAGGATCCCGAACTCCACAATATTGTGGTCACTGCAGCCAAGGCTATCACTAACCGAGATATTACAAAGCAGGCTTTCTCGGTTTGTGAATAGCAAGTCCAGCAGCGCCTCATTCCTGGTTGGCACATCTAACATTTGTATCAGGAAACAGTCCTCTCTACATTGCAGGAACTTGGTGGATGACATGCGAGCTGCCGTATTGTTCTTCCAGCAGATGTCTGGGTAGTTGAAGTCACCCATCAGGACCAGGTTCTGTTGGCCAGAAGCTTGCTTTAGTGCCCCAAATATTGCTTCGTCGGCTTCGTCATCGTGGTTAGGAGGTCGGTAGCAGATGCCCACTGTGAGGTCCTGCTTGGAGATGACCCCTTTCACTTTAACCCAGAGGCATTCGATAGAGCAGTCGCAATCACCATAGTTGACTTAGATACATTCAAGGTCTTCCTTGATGTAGAGTGCAACTCCTCCACCTCTTCTACCCTGCCTGTCCTTACGAAAGAGCCTGTAACCGTCCATTGCGATCCCCCAGTCAGTTGAGTTGTCCCACCATGTTTCAGTTACTCCTATGATGTCATACCCTTCTGAGTGGGCACAGAGCACCAGTTCGTCCTGTTTGTTTCCTAGACTGTCTGCATTTGCATACATACACTTGAGCTGATTACTCTTCTGTTTCGCCCCTTGGGAGACAGCTAAGGACCCTTTACCACCACACTGCTTGGCCTGACTTACTCCCCCGTTGGACGTGCTGGCGTGAGTGTTTTCGCAATGGATCCCACCCGCCAAGTCCTTCAGTTTAAAGCCCGCCTCACCAAGTTAGCCAGCCTACTGCTGAAGATTCCCTTACCCCTTTTAGACAGGTGGATTCCATCCCTCCCTAGCATGTCGTCATCATTGAAGAACACCCCATTGTCATAAAAGCCAAACCCCTCATGGTGGCACCAGCCACGTAGCCAGGAGTTGATATACATTATGCGCCTGTTTCTGGCTGCTCCCTTCCCTCGAACTGGCAAAATGGAAGAGAAGATCACTTGGGCGCCAATGTTTTTCACTTGCTTCCCCAGGGCTCAGAAGTGTCCCTAGATTTTACCCACGTTGCGACTCTCAGTGTCGTTCATGCCTACGTGAAATAGTAATAGTGGATAGTAGTCTGTTTTCCTGATGAGTTGTGGCACCCTCTCGGCAACATCCCAAAGCCCAAGGAGACCCCGCAGACCTTGATAGCTGAAACAGAAGTCGACTGACGGGGACCTGGGGCATCTACCCTAGCAGATCCACTGGTTAAAATAAAGCTAGCGAGACAAGAGAGAGAGGTAGAATTCTTAGTAGATACAGGTGCTTCTTTCTCTGTTTTGAATCCAGAACTGATAGCTATAAGTAAAGATTTTCTGAATGTAATAGGGGCTACTGGCCAACAGGAAAGGGCATTCTTTTTGAAGCCGCTCAAATTTAAATTAGGAAAGCGGATTGGAATACACCGATTTCTATATTTACTGAAATCAACCAAGCCATTATTGGGTCGGGATTTATTGGAACAACTGGAAGCAGAAATAGCCTTTAAACAGGGAACCATGGAACTAAAGGCAGACGGGAACCAATTATTTTCAGTTTTAAGTTTGGCCCTAATGCACCCTGAAAAGTCCGCTGTATCGGTGCCCAAAATTGAAGAGAGTATCAGTCAGGTATATCCAGGAGTATGGGCTGCGGGAACCCCAGGGAGGGCAAAGAATGCCATTCCCATAGCAGTAGAACTTAAAGAAGGGATAAGCCCAGCACGACAAAAACAATACCCCTTGAAGTTAGAACACCGGAAGGGAATAGAAGGACCGATCAATAATTTTGTACAGCACGGGCTATTAATAGGATGTGAACCAGAATATAATACCCCTATATTACTGGTAAAAAAGCCAGATGGATCTTATCGGGTAGTACAAGATTTAAGAGAAGTGAACAAAATTATTAAGGTCCTACACCCTGTGGTAGCTAATTCTCATACCTTACTTACTAAATTACGGGATAATCAAGTATGGTTTACAGTAGTGGATTTAAAGGACGCATTCATCTGTTTGCCTTTAGCCAAAGAAAGTCAATATATATATTTGCATTTGAATGGGAAAGCCCTACCACTGGTAGGAACACTCAGCTTACCCTGGACAGTGTTACCCCAAGGTTTTAAAAATAGTCCAACAATCTTTGGAGAACTTGAAACGTGGGATCCTCCCTCCAGGGAAGGAGTCCTTTTACAGTATGTGGATGACTTACTAATAGCAACTGAAACAAAACCTGACTGTATACAATGGACTACCAGTTTGTTGACCTTCTGGGGACTAAATGGGTATCGAGTCTCTCAACAGAAAGCTCAGGTGGTGCGGCAACAAGTAACCTACCTTGGATATGAAATATCTGGAGGACAAAGGGAACTATGAAGAGAACGAAAAGAAACCATCTGCAGAACCCCCCTCCCTCAGATGGTAAAAGAACTCAGGATCTTTTTGGGAATGTCAGGTTGGTGCCGGTTATGGATTTATAATTATGGAATAATAGGAAGACCTTTGTACGAACTTTGGAAGAACAACCCCACTCGATTAGCCTGGTCCAAAGAAGCTCAAAATGCATTCAAGACACTTACAAAGGAACTAATGAAGGCCCCGGCCCTGGGCCTACCTGATGTGACTAAACCTTTCTGGCTGTTTTCCCATGAAAGACAAGGTATAACTCCGGAAGTCCTAGCTCAACGGCTAGGACCCTACAGAAGGGCTGTGGCCTATTTTTCTAAACAGCTTGACGAAGTAAGCAAGGGGTGGCCAGGGTGCCTGCGAGCTGTGGCGGCTGTGGTCTTGAATATTCAGGAGGCCTGGAAATTCACCTTAGGTCAAAAGAGCACAGTACTGGTTTCACACACAGTATCACCTGTGTTGGGACAGAAAGGGAATCACTGGCTTTCCCCATCCCGCTTTCTACAATACCAGGCCATTTTAATTGGATCGGATGATGTTACTGTTGAAGTAACCAATGTTATGAACCCAGCTTCTTCCCTCAGTGGAGTGACTTCTGAACCGTTAACTCATGATTGCCTTGAAACTATAGAGACTGTGCACTCCAGTAGACCAGATTTGAAAGAACCACCTCTGGAAGATGCACAAGATTCCTGGTTCACGGACGGAAGCAGCTTTGTCCGACGAGGTATTCGAAAGGCCGGATACGCAGTGACAACAGCGAACGAAATAACTGAATCTCAATCACTACCTGCTGGAACATCAGCTCAAAAGGCTGCAATTATCGCCCTGACGAGGCCCCTGGAGCTGGCAAAAGGGAAAAAAAAAAAATATATGGACAGATTCCCAATACGCCTTTGGAGTTGTCCATCCTCATGGAGCAATTTGGAAAGAATGAGGGCCACTAACTACACAAGGAAGGCAGATTAAGCACGCTGAGGCAATCCTGCGCTTATTGGAAGCAGTCCGATTGCCGACCAAAGTCGCCATCATGCACTGTAGAGGACACCCGAAGGGTAACACTGAACAGGAAAAAGGCAATAGATTGGCTGACTGTGAGGCTAAACAGGCAGCGGAGAGAATGCAAGAACAAGAACAAGGGCAACCAATTGTCATACTTCTGTCAGCTGCTTGTAGAATGCTTCATCTAGCTCTTCATCCTGGTTGGGAGGTCTATAACAGACTCCTAGCAGGCTATCTGCCTTGTTGGCCTTCCCCCTTATCCTTACCCATAAGCACTCGACCATATGGGTAGTTATTGGGCAGCAAAACTAGCTCAGGTTGGGTCACTGCTGCACTTGCACTGCTTCTCGTAAGGCTCGTCCTCCATTGGTTCGGGTGGTTCCTGCTATAGTAATTCCTATAACATGCAACTGAAATAATGGATTCCAACAATTTAACGGTATATCCATTACAATCTCCACCCCGGTCCCTTTGGACTAGACTATAGGTTTTACCATTGCAATGAACTCCTCCCCTTGCCCCTGCTCTGGTTTGGACTTATCCACAGACTGTAGTCCTTTAGGGTCGTACCTGCTCCAAGTGGAGCCTTATCTGTGAGCCACAGTCTCTTCAGGGGTATACCCACTGTGGCGTAGGCTTAACCAGAGCCACAGTCACTTTGATGTGCACCTATTCCAGTGTGGCCTTCTCCATGGGCCACAATGCCTTCACAGGTGTAGCTGCTCCAGCGTGGCAGATACACAGATACCATGCCCTTACTCTATGGACCATCCCTGTAAAATGTCACAGATGTCCACAAAACTTCCACTGAGGTCATTTAGCGCATGACGTTTGGGTTCCATCGATTGTAACAGTCTTTCAGGTCAGGGAAGACGGTGTTTTTAGTGTTGGATTGTTGCATACTGAAGTCAGTCATTGTTCCATCACCGCTGCACTTTGCTCAGTTAAATCAAAGTTCATTCTTAATTAACCTGGGAGATTCCTACTGTGATACCATTGATATGGCATATAGCAACCACAGAAGAGATTAAATACAATATTATATAGCAATTAACATCATACCATTCAGTCCATTGGCTGTTCTCACCCAAAATCAAGTCCCCTTGGGGTACACACTGGACTCCTCCATCCTCCCACATCACCCACAAAGTGCACCCAGGTCCTTTAGTAAAAGGAACTCCATGAATGGGTCTGCAGGAATAACCCAGCCTGTTTTGCCCAGCATATTTTTTATGTGCACTACAGGGACTTTATCCCCTTCCACAGGGCATAAATGTTCTGGTTGGACAGGGCCAGCTCGATTGGCAGATCCCATAGTGTTGACTAACCAGGTGGCTTTTGCTAAATGTCTATCCTGGTGTTTAAATGTCCCACAAGCCATTGCTCTCAGTGTAGACTTTAACAATCCATTGTATCGTAAAGTTTTCCTGGAGGCTGGTGCATGAAAGAGGAGGTGATACACCCACTCAATGCCGTGCACTTTGGCCCAGGTATTGATGAGGTTCTTATGGAAATCAACCTGCCAGGCCTCCCCATATTGATATTTCAGCCATCGTCCTCATACCACAGAGGCTTTACCCGCTTGGGTTGCTTGACTGCAGCCCATGATTCATGTTCATGGATAACCTGTGCAATAGTGTCCATGGTCAAGTCCACCCCTTGATCATGAGCCCACCATGATGGTTGTTTTGATTTTTTTCAGTCGCCTGACTCTTGGGAACGTGAGCATCCACATGACGTACCTCTAGAACCAGGTTCTCTACCCGGGCAGCAATACCTTGCGACAATGTGGCAGCCCAGAATGGTTTGCCTCTCTGCTGCCTGTTGCAATTCACTGCATCTGGCATAGTGGTGTACTTCAGACATAGAGTGAAAACAATGCTGAGATAACACACAGCTGTTTTGGCTGTTGCTGGGTAGTGCTGGTGTAGGGGAATAGACAGGGATCGGCGACCGGAAGATTACGGGATGTGACGGAAAGATAGACTCCTCCCCATAGGAGTGGCAGGAACAGGAACCGCAAGAGCTATATAAGCGTGTGACGCAGCTAAATAGACGGACATTTTGCATCCATCATATTGGTGTCTGTGCATCACTGTCCCCAGGGTGGGTAGAGCCCTGTGTCCCGGAGATATGCGGCCCAAGATAAGTTCTCCCGTAGAAGCGTACAGCTACAAGTGGTGACCCCGACGTGATTAGCGGGGAGGCTTGGCAGGTTCGCCGGGGGGAAAAGAGAGCTTGGGGCACGCAGGGGCGGGACGGGGAGCCGCAGGTCGGCGGGCGCGCCATGGATTCAGTCGTAAAGGTACTGAAGGGATTGGGGAAGGAATATGGTACTTCGATATCGAAGGCGCCTACCTCAAACGCCATCCGATGGATGATTACGCAGGGGCTCATACAAAGTCCCGCAGACATATTTAATAAGGATAAGTGGGTGAGGATTAAAGAGGAGGTAGCCGAAAGGGCTATGATGGGAAAAACCCAGTACATACAGCTCTGGGGAAAGATACACCGATTACTATTGAAAGCTCGGGATGATCAGGAGACGTGGCGGCAGGCGCGGCGGTGCCTGCACGGTGCTACAGGCGACAGTAGCCCGGAAAGAGACCCAGGAGGGGCAGTGGGGACGCAGACAGGGGCAAGCATCGCGGGGGATGGGAAAGAAGGGGAGAGTTCGGACGGAGTAGCCTGGCCAGCGACTCAGTCTGAGGCTCCCAAGGAGGTGGATCGGGAAGCGGCGGTGTTCCCTGTTGAGCCAGCGGGGCCTTTAGAGTGCCCCACCCCCGCATACCCCTGGGATGATTTGGCACAGGCTCGGGAGCCCGCGCGCGGGGAGAGTGACGTGGCAGCGGACGCAGCGGGAGTGACGGAGCGGAAGGAGAAAGATGACCAGCGCCGGAAGCAGCGCCGGCAGCGGCACAGCCCTCTGCCCGACCCTCAAGACTGGCTCCCGGGGCAACCCTTGAGATGGGAGTCGGACGAGGAGGGGGATTGGGGTGCCTGGAGGGGAGGACAGGGGGAGTATAGAACAACTTCGAGTAGCAGCGAATCAGAAATTGGGGGAGAAACCGATGCCCATATGTGGGAAGAGAGAGCAGCTTGCCTGCGGCGCGCAAAAAAGAGGCACAAAACAGCAGAGACTCGGAGGACCAATCAGAAGGAGGGAGGAGAGGGACCGTCAACAGGGGAGGTCCGGGGCGCTGCAGCTCCGGAGGGGTCTCCGGAGGACGTGCTGCGGCAGCTGCAGCAGGCTATGCACGTACTAGGGGAAGTAACTCGGCGGCAGACAGGACTTTTAACGAAGGGTGCACCCCAGCGACAGTCAGTTGAGTTACCTAACTGGCGGCTGATAGCTAGAGATTGTAGCCTCGATGGAGTAAGGATAGAGATGCCCGGGATCTTCCCTGTCCGATTAGCTCCAGGAGGAGGAGTGGAGTGGACGCCGATAGATGCCAAGCTAGTGCGAAGTTTATGGCGAGAAATTAGAGAAAAGGGGCTCGAAGTACCCAAGAATGGTGTAAAGCTTGGAATATTGTATTAAAATATGGCATTGCTTACAATAGCACAGGGCAGGCTATAGTAGAACGTGCTCATCGCACCTTGAAAGCAAAAATAATACAGCTTGGGGAGGGGGAGGGGTATAAGGGAGCTGTACCCATAGCAGCTCAGCAAACTATTTTAATGCGTGCATTATATTCGCTTAATCATTTTATACGCGGGCAGGAGCAAGTTACAGCAGTGGAGAAGCACTTTGGCAAGGCTCAAGCAGGCGAGCGCTATCCGCAGGTACGAGTAAGGTTCCCAGGCAGTGAGCAATGGGAGAGAGGATGGAAACTGAGATGCCTGGGGAGGGGCTACGCCGCGGTTGAGAATGAAGGGCGCATAGAATGGGTGCCTGCAAAGTGTGTGAAAGCAGAACTGTGCAAGGATGTACAATGAATAATCCCTTTCTGAGTTGTCTCTTTGCAGGGTCTGCTGACATGGATCCTCATGCTAGCCGTACCATTGGGAAAAGAAATGAGCTCCTTGACAAGATCACAAGCAATATTGCAACGAGAGCGACACTGGAAAGGGTGGCAAAAGAGGGATATGAACTGGAACTGGATAGTAATAATTGGGGGGATCTTGTTGTGTGTAGTAATCATGGTTACTTGTGGGCTACCATTGTTATGCTGTCTTATAAGACAAATCAGAGAGCGCCTGCGAGCGTTACATGAATATCGACCTGACTGCAATATGTATCCGCTTACGCAAGTAGCTTTGTAGAATTTTAGTAGCATGGGGAGGGGGAGATGTAGGGGAATAGACAGGGATCGGCGACCGGAAGATTACGGGATGTGACGGAAAGATAGACTCCTCCCCATAGGAGTGGTAGGAACAGGAAGCGCAAGAGCTATATAAGCGTGTGACGCAGCTAAATAGACGGACATTTTGCATCCATCATATTGATGTCTGTGCATCACTGTCCCCAGGGTGGGTAGAGCCCTGTGTCCCAGAGATATGCGGCCCAAGATAAGTTCTCCCGTAGAAGCGTACAGCTACATGCTGGTACTAGTCAAGGACTTTTCTAGCTTCCCATGCTCTGCCGGGTGCACAAGAAGCCGGGAGGATAGGTGGCACAGCTAAGGGAGCGGATTCAAACTGAGCAAAGGGATATCCCATATGATGTGTCGTCATGCCCAGTACGTTAACTGGGAGGGGCTGGCCGGGGGAGTGTGGCAGCAATCGCGGCTCAGGGACAGGCAGCGTCAGTCGGCCGGTGGTGAGTGGTTGTATCATTTGTGTTTCTGTTTGATTTTTTTCTCCTTTTCCATTTTATTATATTATCATTATTGTCATTATTGTCATTCGAGAAGTCACGGAGAACGGGGGATGTCCCAGAGAACTGGAGGAAGGCAAATGTTACCCCTATCTACAAGAAGGGCTTGAGGGAGGGTCCGGGTACCTATAGGCCCATCAGCCTTACTTCAATCCCTGGGAAAGTTATGGAACGAATCCTCCTGGGGGCCATCACCAGTCAAATGAAGCACGTGATTGGGAAAAGCCAACATGGCTTCACTAAAGGCAGAGCATGCTTGACAAACCTGGTGGCCTTCCTTGACAAAGTGACTTGCCTGGTTGACATGGGGCGGGCAGTGGACATTGTCTACCTAGACTTCCCCAAGGCCTTTGATACGGTCCCCCGCAGTCTCCTGCTGGAGAAATTAATGCATTATAGCCTAGACAAGTGGTCTGTGCAGTGGGTGGGGAACTGGCTGACAGGCCACACCCAAAGGGTGGTGATAAATAGCTCCTTTTCCAAGTGGCAACCTGTCACTAGTGGAGTCCCCCAGGGATCAATATTGGGCCCAATGTCATTCAACATCTTCATAAGTGATTTGGATAATGGGATCAAGTGTAGCCTGATGAAGTTTGCAGATGACACCAAATTGAGTGGGGAAGTAGACACTCCAGAAGGGAGAGCTGCTCTGCAGAAAGATCTGGATAGGCTGGAAGAGTGGGCCAGCAAGAACCTTATGAAGCTCAACAAGGACAAGTGTAAGGTCATGCACCTGGGAAAACATAATCCGGGAGTGCAGTTCATACTGGGATCCACCTGGCTGGAGAGCAGCTCTGTGGAAAGGGACCTGGGGTTCCTGGTGGACAGAAAGCTCAACATGAGTGAACAGTGTGCTGCTGCAGCCAAGGCGCCCAACAGGATGCTGGGTTTCATCAAAAAGGGCATTGCCAGCAGAGAGAAAGAAGTCATCATCCCGCTCTACTCAGCGCTTGTCAGGCCACACCTGGAGTACTGTGTACAGTTCTGGTCCCCTCTATACAAAAAGGATGTGGCCAGGCTGGAAGGGGTCCAGAGAAGGGCCACCAAGATGATCAAAGGACTGGGAAGCCTGCCATACGAGGATAGGCTGGGAGAGCTGGGTTTGTTCAGCCTTGAGAAAAGGAGGCTTAGAGGGGATCTCATCACCATGTACCAGTACTACAAAGAAGATGGAGACTCCCTTTTACATGGAGTCCCATGGAGAGGACAAGGGGGAATGGACACAAGTTGCTCTTGGGGAGATTCCGATTGGACACAAGAGGAAAAATTTTCACAGTGAGGACAGTCAACCATTGGAATAATCTCCCCAGGGAAGTGGTTGACTCGGCCACATTGCACACCTTTAAGAGTCGTCTGGACAGGGTGCTGGGCCATCTTGTCTGTGCTCTTCCCAGAAAGGTTGGACTAGATGATCCCTGAGGTCCCTTCCAACCTGTGATTCTGTGATTATTATCATAATCAATATTATTATAATTATTATTGTATTGTAACTATTAAACTGTGCTTATCACAACCCACAAGTTCTTTTGCTCTTCCGATTCTCTCCCCCATCCCACAGGGGTGGGGGGAGTGAGCGAGCGGCTGCGTGCTGTTCAGTTGCCGACTGAGGCTGAACCACGACAGTCCATGTTGGCACCCAATGTGGGGCACAAAGGGTTTGAGATAATAACAGTTGCCGGTCACAGCACTGATTCATCTGTTCTTAATATTAGTTTGTCCAATCTACCACGCTGATTTTGAAGTACAGGTTAAAAATTGCTGTTGGTTTTTGTAGTTTGCCGTGCTCTGCAGCGATTAGAGAGGTTTTGCCTAGGAGATTTGTTATTAAAACACTGGCCTTGAGCCTTATCAGTTACTTGGGTCTTGCATGGAAGCTGTTACTGTACTTCGGGTACCACCTCATGGAGGCAATTAGCAATTATACCTCTTCCTCTGAGAGGTTTTTTTATGGAGGAAATACAGAATGGCACCTTAGCTACCATCTTCTATAATGCCTCCTCCTTCATTACAACAACTTTTCAGTATCTTGAACATCCTTGGGTAGTTAAGAGATACCTGTTGGTATTGCTTTGGCAGACGGTTTCAGTTCTGTCTAAGGTTAGTAAGCAAGTTAAGAATATCATCCAGAGATCTGCCCCAAGGATCGATAGCTATGCGTGGCAGGTTATGCGGGATAGTATGGGCAAATGCCTAAGACAATGGGCACCCCCAGTGTTGTGGGACTTCACCCCTGAACAAGTGCAGAATCCTGAAAAATGAGTAGAATATTTGGAGGATGTATGTTGTCACCCTAGCAATTCCAGAGAGATACAAATCACTGCAATGTGCTGGGGCCTGGCCCATGCCTATCGAGCCCTCTTTAACACTCTTCAGTACCCCAAAAGGGGAAGAGAAGGCCTCTGAAACTAAAAAGACCAAGACAAGGAAAGCAACATGCAGTGCGGCCACTCAAACCCCCACGACAGGCACTGCAGCTACTCCAACCCCGGTGACAAGCGTTGCAGCTAAATCAGAGGACCAACCCGTGCCAAAAGTAGGTCGCCCCTATACTCAAGAAGATAGCTTGGAAGAGAAAGTCAACTCGTTTAGAAAGAGATGATGAAGAACCAGGGCCATCACAAGAAGAGGAGGAGGAAGAGGAACAATGTGTAGAAGAAACAGAAACTACCCAGCCCCCATCCTTGAGTGAGTTGCGGGATATACAGAAAGATTTCGGGCATTGTTTACTTGAGCACATTATCACCTGGTTGCTCCGATGCTGGGATAATGGGGCCAGCAGTCTGGAATTAAAGGGGAAGGAAGCCAAACAACTGGGATCCCTTTCCAGGGAAGGGGGCATTGACAAAGCACTTGGAAAAGGGACACAAGCGCTCAGCCTCGGGAGGCGATTCCTGTCCAGTGTGAGAGAAAGGAATCCCTTCAAGGAAGATATTGTATATCGCCTAGAAAAATGGATGACTATGGAGAAAGGTGTCCAGTACCTGAGGGAACTAGCCATGCTTGAGGTGATTTATGGTGACCTGGACGATCAACAGTCATCCAACAATCCAGATGTAGCTGAGTGCACACAACCTATGTGATGGAAGTTTATACGGAGGGCGCCATCAACGCATGGGAACTCACTGGCAGTAATGTCCTGGAAAGATGATGAGACACCAATGGTGGCGTAGTTGATTGATAAACTCCGGGAGTATGAAGGAAATCTCTCTTCCTCGCTCGTCTCTGCTGTTGAGAAACTGTCCCAGGAGTTCAGCACATCAAAGAAGTTATGTCCTACTCCCCACCAGGATGGACCTGTATCTCAGCCATTAGGAGTAAGTGTACCTTTGCTCAAGAGAAAGGATACACATGATGGGGCACGCTATGGTTTTACCTGTGTGACGACGGAGAGGACATGATGAGGTGGGATAGAAAACCTACTTCGACGCTAGAGGCATGGGTATGTGAGCTGCAAGGGAAAACAATCACTCAGGGGAGTTTCTCCGGGAGAACTGGTGCTCCAGTTTCCAGTAAGCAATTCCCCAGACAAAGGAGCAGAAGCGCTGATTTTCTTTCTGATTTTAATAGAGACATTTGTGATTCACATTTACAGGAAGCGAGTGATGAATACTATGATCAGAAATAGAGGGGCCCTACCTCCAGCCAGGTGGAGGAAAGGGACAACCGGCTTTACTGGACTGTGTGGATCTGATGGCCTGGCACATCAGACCCACAGGAGTATAAAGCTTTAGTGGACAGTGGTGCACAGCGTACCCTTATCAAACTATATAGGGGCAGAACACATCTGTATTTCTGGAGTGACAGGGGGATCCCAGGAGCTAACTGTATTGGAGGCCAAAGTGAACTTAACTGGGAAAGAGTGGGAAAAGCACCCCATCGTGACTGGCCCGAGGCTCCGTGCTTCCTTGGCATAGACTACCTCTGGAGAGGGTATTTCATGGACCCAAAAAGGTAAAAGTGGGGTTTTGGTAGAGCTGCCTTGGAGCACACACCACCCCACCCCACAAAATTGCACACCAACTGCCCCAGTTAATATAGTCATCATGGTGTCACATGGTATGGAATGAACATCCCATTGGCCAGTCAGGGTCAGCCCCCTGGCTCTGCCCCACCCCTCTCAGCCTATTGCCAACGTGGCATAGCACAGGAACCTGGAAAGGACCCTGACCACTACAGGCACTACAGTGAAGAGTATTAATCCCTCTTCAGCCAAAACCCGCACAGATGCTGAGGACGGTTCTCACTCATCCAGGAATCACTTGGTGAAAGAAAGATATATCTCCATTCCTGGAAGTATGTGGATCATTTACACAGGCTAATGAGAAAAACAGGTCAGTGTGGATGAATATAAATTATTTTCCTAGAGAGTAAGGGTCTAACCAAAGGGGACTGAGTTACAAACAACAATCGTGAAGTTACTGATCAACTGGAATATCATAAAAAAGGATTAGTAAAACTGCATAAATCAGCGAAGCAAAATGCATCAGAAAAATAAAACTCAAAACTGTATGAAAGGGTTTTTATCTATTTGGCTACTTTTATTCAGCATTCTGACATACGCTGCTTGTAAATGTGCTGCTCTCTGATCCCTAGGCAGTCTCTAAACCAGCCATGTCATGGAATGAGACATGGTTTTCACTCAAACCTAAGAACTTAATTTCTTCAAATGTCTTGAGTGACACCATGTGCCACTATCCTGGAAGTGAAGCCCTCCCTGGAGAGTTGCTTCTTTCTTTCAGCATGCTGAAGCGGGGGCCATGAAAGAATTTCCTTTAGCACCATCCCTTCAAGATCCTTTGCCTCCTTTGACCTATACAAAAGCCAAATTCTAGTCTCCTCCCTGTGCTAAGTTAACTTGCATAGTTTTGCTGTAGTTGTGTTTCTGTTTTTTCTTTGCTGGGCTTTTGGCTGACTGATGGTTGCTTGGCTTTGGAAGGTAGGAGAGAAGATCTGCCTCAAGACTCCCTGTTCCGACATTATCTGTGAGGAAGCTTCTGGAGTTGGAAGCTTTAAATAGGTTTCTGCAAAAGCGATTACCTGAGACTTGCATATGGACTTGCAGAAGAGAGGACGCTAAACTGCAACGCTTAATACTGAACTTGGGGCAAATGAGTATTTCTTTTAAGGCCAACGTGACAGTTCAGACTCTTGCATATATGTATATCAGTAAATACCTGGACTAAAGAAACACATCTCCACATACTGAAACGTAAGAAACAAGCAAAAATAATACAAAGTAAGGCTACTGCATCATTCAGTGTACTTCCCACATTTGTTTTAATAATCATAGTTTGATTTCAATAACACTTACTATGCAAACTAACATACTCATTATTGTATTCCATAAATTAAGGAAATGTGTTAGTAAAGAACTGCCAAGAGGTTGATCTGTGACTAGAAGGGACCACATGGAGAGCATCCTGCGTTTGCTAGCACGTATCCTATGGGGAATAAGGCAGAGTCTATACCATGGCAGCCTCGTAATAGATATTCCTGCTTCTTCAGGGCATGATCCACATACTTCCAGTAATGGTGATATATATTTCTTTCACCAAGTGATTCCTGGATCAGCGAGAACTGTCCTCAGCATCACTGTTATTATCCTGGTTGAGCATCTGGTTCTTTTGCGTCTGCTGCCTTTAGGATGGAAATGATGTCTTTACAGCCCTCCTGCTCTCATACTCACATGGCTCTCATTCCTGTTGCCTATATTTAAAGGTGCACTTGCAAATGGTGGTGGTTGTGGCTTGGGGAGTGATGTGGTTGGTCGGTCAGTCGGTCGTGAGTTTCTGTGTCATGTGGTGTTTGCTTTGGTTGTTCATTCCCCCTTCTCCCTGTTCTGGGTTTTGTCACTCCTGGATAGAAGATAGAGAAGCCCAGGGTGATCTGCAGCAACCCCAGCCTCTGGAGGCAACTCTGGTCTGGTGTGAAAGAAAGGTATCCCTTCAAGGCAGATGTTATATATCGCTCAGGAAAATGGGCCGCCATGGAGAAAGGTATCCAGTACCTGAGGGAGGTAGCTGTGCCTGAGGTGATTTATGGTGACCTGGATGATCAACTGTCGTCCAAAGATCCTGATGAAGCCCAGTGCACACGACCCATGTGGCGGATGTTTGTACGGCGCACAGCATGTAATCGCATTGGCATAACTGGCCTGAAAAGATGAAGAGGCACCAATGGTGGGGGATTTGATTGACAGACTCTGGGATTATGAAGCATGTGTCTCATCCTCCTCTCATCTTGGCTGTGGAGAAACTGTCCCAGGAGGTCCAGCAACTCAAAGAAGCTATGTCCTAGTCCCCACCTGTATGGACCAGTATCTCACCCATTAGGAGTAAGTGTCCCTTTGCTCAAGAGAGAGGATACACACCAGATGCCACTCTATGGTTTTACCTGCGTGACACTGGTATGTGAGCTGCAAGGAAAAACAATCACTCTGGGGGGTTTGTACAGGAAAGATGCTCTTCCAGTTTCCAGTGAGCGGTTCCCCAGACAGAAGAGTGGGAGCACTGATTTTATGTTTGACCTGAACAGGGTGAATTTTGATTAGCATTTACAAGAAGTGAGTAGCAAATACTATGATCAGGAATAGAGGGCCCCTGCCTCCAGCCAGGTGGAGGAAAGGGACAACAGGCTTTACTGGACTGTGTGGATCCGATGGCCTGGCACATCAGACCCACAGGAGTATAAAGCTTTAGCGGACACCGGTGCACAGTGCATCCTAATGCCATCAAGCTATATAGGGACAGAACACATCAGCATTGCTGGAGTGACAGGGGGATCCCAAGAGCTAACTGTATTGGAGGCCAAAGTGAGCCTAACTGGTAATGAGTGGGAAAAGCAACCCATCATGACTGGCCCAGAGGCTCCATGCATCCTTGGCATACACATCCTCAGGAGAGGGTATTTCAAGGCCCTAAAAAGGTACAGGTGGGCTCTTGGTATAGCTGCCTTGGAGATGGAAGAAATGGAACACCTGTTTGCTTTGCCTGGCCTTTCAAAGTATCCTTCTGTTGTGGGGTTGATGAAGGTCAAAGAACAACAGGTGCTGATTGCCACGGCAACGGTGCACTGGTGGCAATATCGCACCAACCCGAGGCTCCCTGATTCCCGTCCATGAGCTCATTCCTCAACTGGAGAGTGAAGGAGTGGTCAGGAAGACCCACTAAACCTTTAACAGTCCCATATGGCCAGTGCGGAGGTGTAATGGAGAGTGGAGAGTAACAGTAGTCTATCATGGCCTGCATGAAGTCACGCCGCCACTGAGTACTGCTGTGCCAGACATGCTAGAACATCAACAAAAACTGGACTCAAAGGCAGCCAAGTTGTATGCCACAACTGATATTGTTAATGCATTCTTCTCAATCCCTCTGGCAGCAGCGTGCAGGCCACAGTTTGCTTTTACTTGGAGGGGTGTCCAGTACACCTGGAATCGACTGGCCCAGGGATGCAAACACAGCCCTACCACTTGCCATGGACTGATTCAGACTGCACCCCAACAGGGTGGATCTCCGGAACACTTACAATATATTGATGACATTGTTGTATGGGGCAACAAAGAAGAAGACATGTTTGAGAAAGGGAAGGAAATAGTCCAAAGGCTTCTGAAGGCCGGTTTTGCCATAAAACAAAGTAAGGTCAAGGGACCCACAGAAGAGGTCCCGTTCTTAGGGGTGAAACAGTAAGATGGATGTTGTCAGATTGCAATGGATGTGATCAACAAAATAGCAGCCATGTCTCCACCAACTAGCAAAAAAGAAACACAATAGTTTTTGGGTGTTGTAGGTTTTTGGAGAATGCCTATTCCAGATTACGGTCTGATCGTAAGCCCTGTCTATGAAGTGACCTGGAAGAAGGATGATTTCAGATGGGGCCGTGAGCAATGACAAGCCTTTCAACAAATTAAACAGCGAATGGTTCATGCGGTAGGCCTTGGGCCAGTCCAGACAGAACAAGTTATAAAAATTTGCTCTAAACTGAAGCCAAGTAGAATGGTCCTACCTGGAGCCTCTGGCAGAAAGCACCAGGGGAGATTTGAGTTTGACCCCTAGGGTTTTGGAGTCAAGGATAGATAGGTTCTGAAGCGTACTCTACTCCAACTGAAAAAGAGATATTGGCAGCATATGAAGGGGTTTGAGCTCCTTCAGAAGCGTTTGGTACTGAAGCACAGCTCCTCCTGGTACCCCAACTTCTGGTGGTGGGCTGGATGTTCAAAGGAAAGATTCCCCTCTACACATCATGCACCTGATGTTACATGGAGCAATGGGTTGCACTGATCACCCAGAAGGCTCGGATAGGAAACTCCAGATAGCCAGGAATGTTGGAAGTGATCATGGACTGGCCAGAAGGCAAAGCTTTTGGATTATCACCAGAGGAGCAGGTGACATGTGCTGAAGAAGCCCCACTGTATAACAAACTGCCAAAAAAAAAGAGAAGCAATATGCTCTGTTCACTGATGGGTCCTGTCACTTTGTGGGAAACCACCGGAGATTGGAAGGCTGCTCTATGGAGTCCTCTATGACAAGTCGGAGAAACTGCTGAAGGAGAAGATGAATCGTGCCAGTTTGCAGAGGTAAAGGCCGTCCAGCTGCCCTTAGACATCGCTGAATGGGAAAAGTGGTATGGGGGATGATGTCTGAAATACAGCTATGGGCAGGCTTGGCAGATTGACTATATCACACTCCCACAAACCCACCAAGGCAAGCGCCGTGTGTTTACAAGGGTGGAAGCAACCACCGTCTGTCTAGAAACATATCCTGTCCCCATGCCACCACCCAGAATACTATCCTGGGCCTGGAAAAACAAGTCCTGTGGTGACATGACACCCCAGAGAGAAGTGAGTCACACAATGGGACTCATTAATTAAGAATGAACTTTGATTAAACTGAGCAAAGTGCAGCGGTGATGGAACAATGACTGACTTCAGTATGCAACAATCCAACACCAAACACACCATCTTCCCTCACCTGAAAGACTGTTACAATCGATGGAACTGAATGCCATGCACTAAATGACCTCAGTGGATGTTTTGTGGGCATCTGTGACATTTTACAGGGACAGTCCATAGAGTAAGGGCATGGTATCTGTGTATCTGCCATGCTGGAGCAGCTACACCTGCAAAGGCATTGTGGCCCATGGAGAAGGCCACACTGGAATAGGTGCACATCAAAGTGACTGTGGCTCTGGTTAAGCCTATGCCACAGCGGGTATACCCCTGAAGAGACTGTGGCTCACAGATAAGGCTCCACTTGGAGCAGGTACTCCCCTAAGGGACTGCAGTCTGTGGATAAGTCCAAGCCGGATCAGGGGCAAGGGGAGGAGTTCATTGCAATGGTAAAACCTATGGTCTGGTCCAAAGGGACCGGGGTGGAGATTGTAATGGATATACCGTTAAATTGTTGTAACCCATTATTTCAGTTGCATGTTATAGGAATTACTATAGCAGGACCCACCTGAACCAATGGAGGACGAGCCTTATGAGAAGCAGTGCAAGTGCAGCAGTGACCCGACCTGAGCTAGTTTTGCTGGTTTTGCTGCCCAATAACTACCCATAAGGTCGAGTGCTTATGGGTAAGGATAAGGGGGAAGGCCAACAAGGCAGATAGCCTGCTAGGAGTCTGTTATAGATCACCCAACCAGGATGAAGAGCTAGATGAAGCGTTCTACAGGCAGCTGGCAGAAGTATGACAGTCGGTTGCCCTTGTTCTAGTGGGGGACTTCAATTTACCAGACGTCTGCAGGGAACACAACACAGCAGAGAAGAAACAGTCTAGGAGGTTCCTGGAGTGTGTGGAAGATAACTTCCTGACACAGCTGGTGAGCCTACCAGGGGAGGTGCTTCATTTGACCTGCTGTTGATGCTGTGAAAAGCCAAAATCAGGACTCAATAGTCTGAGTGGCTACTAAGCAGGTGCACCCAGCAGAGCATGGGAAGCTAAAAAGTCCTAGACCAGTACAAGCACTACCCAGCAACAACCAAAACATCGGTGTGTTATCGACACTGTTTTCATACTAAGTCCAAACCACAGCACTAAGCCAGCTACAGTGAAGAGAATTAACTCTATCCCAGCTAAAACCATGACAGCTGGTAAGTGAGCCTACCAGGGGAGGTGCCTCGCTTGACCTGCTGTTGATGCTGTGAAAAGCCAAAATCAGGACTTAATAATCTGAATGACTGCTAAGCAGGTATTCTTTATTGCAGTGCTGGACGCACAGGGGATTGCTCCTCCTAATGTGCATCCCGCAAGTCATGATGGACAAAGCTTATATTGCTCAGTTACGTACATCTGCATTAGATTTCCTGGAACTAATCATAACACTTGCATCTTAATTACCCATGCGTTTTAAGTCCCTTCTTCCACATATGGTCATGAGTTGGCCCATCGAGTAATGTTGTCACAGTGTATTGCAAGGTGTGTTGGCTTCAACTGGTGTTCTGACTCTTATCTAGATGGAGGTGTCCTTAGGTCCTTTTGCCTTGGTTTGGACTGGCACCTGCTGCTAGGTTGTTTGCATCCCTCCAGGACGTTCCCCATCAGGCTTGCGAAGATTACGTCCTTGAGTGCATTCTTGCCTGAGGCCCCTTACAAGAGTGGCAGTCGTGAGGCTGTTGCGGGTTTGTCCTGGGTGCTTCTGAGTGGAACCTCAGGGGTCATGAGGTGGTTTCCAGACAGGAGTTTGGTAGTTCTGCAGTGTCCTTATCTTTATGTCTCTGTACACCTGCGTCGCAAATTTGGTTTCGGCGCTTCTTGTCTTGAAGCCTTTCTGACTCCCCCAAAGCAACAAGTTTTAGTCACAACAGCTCTAACTCTATCAAGCCCTCCTTTTCTTTTTGAGGACTTGTAGCTTACCTGTTACAGTCCTCGATATAAGAATTTACTAAGTCTCAAACGGAGACTATTATAGAAGTGTTTTACGTTTGCTTGCAAATTTCATAATAATTCATCCTTTTCAAGGGCCCGAGTAAAATATTTCCCTGTTTCCACTTGGTGTCTAATTTTATTTCTTTTCCAGTTACCGTATGTTTCAGTTGAATTTTGACAACACCAAAGAAAACCTCTAAGAGACACACAAGCAAACATTCCTAAAACAATTTGCGTAACCAATCCAATGAATAATTGCTTTAATCCTCTTAGATTAGGAAGCCAAGAAGTCGGTTTATCCCACAAATCTCAAAACCCTAAAGAAGTGTCATCTAGAGATACGTCATGGAATATTTATGTTTTTTTTCCCAAAGTGCATTCAGATCTGCTTCTATCTGCTTGTCTTTATTGATATATGCACAGCAGCTGGTCTTAATGATCATGCATACGCCCCCTTCTTTGTCAGTCAATAAATTTAATGCCATTTGATTTTGCAACACAACTTTACTAAGGGATGACACCTCTCTCTGCAAATTCTTTATAGTCTTGAATCTTCATTGCGGTGACGGTGGTCAGCAACACCTGGTAAGGTCCATTCCACTTCTCTCCCAGCAGATTACCTGAAAAATTCTTAACATAAACCCAATCTCCAGGGCTAAATGGGTGGATCGGATGATCTAACCCTTTGGCCCTGGTCCCCCAAACACTTTTATTAATCTTTTCCAATTGTTTTCCTAAGGATATAACATAGTTTCGTAAGTAATGATCTCCCAACCGGTTCAAATCCTCCCCTTGGTACTTAGCCTGATATGGTCTTCCATATATTATCTCAAAAGGGCTCAAATTATCTTTAGCCCTAGGTTTTACACATATTCAAAGTAGTGCAATAGGTAGCGCTTGGTACCAATAGAGGCTTGCTTCCTGGCCTATCTTTGCTATTTGTTGTTTTATCATGTGAGTCACTTTTTCCACTTGTCCGCTGGCTTGTGGTCTGTAAGGTGTATGTAATTGCCAATTGATTCCCAATAGCTTGCTGACCTGCTGCACCACTACTGCACAAAAATGTGTACCCTTGTCTGATGAAATTATCGTTGGTACCCCAAATCGGGGTATTATTTCATTTAACAGTACCTTTGTAACCTCCCTCGCCTCATTTGTTCTACAAGAAAACGCTTCTGGCCATCCAAAAAAGGTGTCTGTGAGTACCAACAGGTATCTATACCCTCCTTTTCTTGGAAGTTCCGAGAAATCAATTTACCAATGATCCCCCGGTATAGTTCCCTTCCCAATATTCCCCAGTTGTACCCGGTTGCCTGCATTAGGATTATTTTTCAAGCATATTTCACATTGCTGAGTCACCTGCGAGAGTGTAGTATATAAATTTCTCCCTATTAATTTCTGATTTAAAAAGTTATACAGGGAGTCTGCCCCTCAATGTGTTCTATTATGTTCCTCTTTAACAGTTCCCCATATCTGTTTGGCAGGAATAATAATTCGGCCGTCATTCGAACGGGCCCATCCTTTGGAGGGAACCAGCCCTCCCATTTCTTCTATTAATTCTTTGTCGGCCTTAGGACAGTCAATATTTTCTTGGTCACCTAGACTCTTATTTCTATTACCTGGAATTAAGGCTAAAGTCTCTTGCATTCTCTCCGCTGCCTGTTTAGCCTCACAGTCAGCCAATCTATTGCCTTTTTCCTGTTCAGTGTTACCTTTCGGGTGTCCTCGACAGTGCATGATGGCGACTTTGGTCGGCAATCAGACTGCTTCCAATAAGCGCAGGATTGCCTCAGCGTGCTTAATCTGCCTTCCTTGTGTAGTTAGTGGCCCTCATTCTTTCCAAATTGCTCCATGAGGATGGACAACTCCAAGGGCGTATTTGGAATCTGTCCATATATATTTTTTTTTTCCCTTTTGCCAGCTCCAGGGGCCTCGTCAGGGCGATAATTGCAGCCTTTTGAGCTGATGTTCCAGCAGGTAGTGATTGAGATTCAGTTATTTCGTTTGCTGTTGTCACTGCGTATCCGGCCTTTCGAATACCTCGTCGGACAAAGCTTCTTCCGTCTGTGAACCAGGAATCTTGTGCATCTTCCAGAGGTGGTTCTTTCAAAACTGGTCTACCGGAGTGCACAGTCTCTATAGTTTCAAGGCAATCATGAGTTAACGGTTCAGAAGTCACTCCACTGAGGGAAGAAGCTGGGTTCATAACATTGGTTACTTCAACAGTAACATCATCCGATCCAATTAAAATGGCCTGGTATTGTAGAAATCGGGATGGGGAAAGCCAGTGATTCCCTTTCTGTCCCAACATAGGTGATACTGTGTGTGAAACCAGTACTGTGCTCTTTTGACCTAAGGTGAATTTCCGGGCCTCCTGAATATTCAAGACCACAGCCGCCACAGCTCGCAGGCACCCTGGCCACCCCTTGCTTACCTCGTCAAGCTGTTTAGAAAAATAGGCCACAGCCCTTCTGTAGGGTCCTAGCCGTTGAGCTAGGACTCCCAGAGCTATACCTTGTCTTTCATGGGAAAACAGCCAGAAAGGTTTAGTCACATCAGGTAGGCCCAGGGCCGGGGCCTTCATTAGTTCCTTTGTAAGTGTCTTGAATGCATTTTGAGCTTCTTTGGACCAGGCTAATTGAGTGGGGTTGTTCTTCCAAAGTTCGTACAAAGGTCTTCCTATTATTCCATAATTATAAATCCATAACCGGCACCAACCTGACATTCCCAAAAAGATCCTGAGTTCTTTTACCGTCTGAGGGAGGGGGGTTCTGCAGATGGCTTCTTTTCGTTCTCTTCATAGTTCCCGTTGTCCTCCAGATATTTCATATCCAAGGTAGGTTACTTGTTGCCGCACCACCTGAGCTTTCTGTTGAGAGACTCGATACCCATTTAGTCCCCAGAAGTTCAACAAACTGGTAGTCCATTGTATACAGTCAGGTTTTGTTTCAGTTGCGATTAGTAAGTCGTCCACATACTGTAAAAGGACTCCTTCCCTGGAGGGAGGATCCCACGTTTCAAGTTCTCCAAAGATTGTTGGACTATTTTTAAAACCTTGGGGTAACACTGTCCAGGGTAAGCTGAGTGTTCCTACCAGTGGTAGGGCTTTCCCATTCAAATGCAAATATATATTGACTTTCTTTGGCTAAAGGCAAACAGATGAATGCGTCCTTTAAATCCACTACTGTAAACCATACTTGATTATCCTGTAATTTAGTAAGTAAGGTATGAGAATTAGCTACCACAGGGTGTAGGTCCTTAATAATTTTGTGCACTTCTCTTAAATCTTGTACTACCCGATAAGTTCCATCCGGAATTTTTACCAGTAATATAGGGGTATTATATTCTGGTTCACATCCTATTAATAGCCCGTGCTGTACAAAATTATTGATCGGTCCTTCTATTCCCTTCCGGTGTTCTAACTTCAAGGGGTATTGTTTTTGTCGTGCTGGGCTTATCCCTTCTTTAAGTTCTACTGCTATGGGAATGGCATTCTTTGCCCTCCCTGGGGTTCCCACAGCCCATACTCCTGGATATACCTGACTGATAATCTCTTCAATTTTGGGCACTGATACAGCGGACTTTTCAGGGTGCATTAGGGCCAAACTTAAAATTTCAGTTATTTGGTTCCCGTCTGCCTTTAGTTCCATGGTTCCCTGTTTAAAGGCTATTTCTGCTTCCAGTTGTTCCAATAAATCCCGACCCAATAATGGCTTGGTTGATTTTGGTAAATATAGAAATTGGTGTATTCCAATCCGCTTTCCTAATTTAAATTTGAGCGGCTTCAAAAAGAATGCCCTTTCCTGTTGGCCAGTAGCTCCTATTACATTCAGAAAATCTTTACTTATAGCTATCAGTTCTGGATTCAAAACAGAGAAAGAAGCACCTGTATCTACTAAGAATTCTACCTCTCTCTCTTGTCTCGCTAGCTTTATTTTAACCAGTGGATCTGCTAGGGTAGATGCCCCAGGTCCCCGTCAGTCGACTTCTGTTTCAGCTATCAAGGTCTGCGGGGTCTCCTTGGGCTTTGGGATGTTGCCGAGAGGGTGCCACAACTCATCAGGAAAACAGACTACTATCCACTATTACTATTTCACATAGGCATGAATGACACTGAGAGCCGTAACCTGGGTAAAATCAAGGGAGACTTTTGAGCCCTGGGGAAGCAAGTGAAAAACATTGGCGCCCAAGTGATCTTCTCCTCTATTTTGCCAGTTCGAGGGAAGGGAGCAGCCAGAAACAGTCGCATAATGTATATCAACTCCTGGCTACGTGGCTGGTGCCACCGGGAGGGGTTTGGCTTTTATGACAATGGGGTGTTCTTCAATGATGATGACATGCTAGGGAGGGATGGAATCCACCTGTCTAAAAGGGGTAAGGGAATCTTCAGCAGTAGGCTGGCTAACTTGGTGAGGCGGGCTTTAAACTGAAGGACTTGGGGGGTGGGATCCATTGCGAAAACACTCACGCCAGCACGTCCAACGGGGGAGTAAGTCAGGCCAAGCAGTGTGGTGGTAAAGGTTCCTTATCTGTCTTTCAAGGGGTGAAACAGAAGAGTAATCAGCTCAAGTGTATGTCTACAAATGCACGCAGTCTAGGAAACAAACAGGAGGAACTGGCGCTCTGTGCCCACTCAGAAGGGTATGACATCATAGGAGTAACTGAAACATGGTGGGACAACTCAACTGACTGGGGGATCGCAATGGACGGTTACAGGCTCTTTCGTAAGGACAGGCAGGGTAGAAGAGGTGGAGGAGTTGCACTCTACATCAAGGAAGACCTTGAATGTATCTAAGTCAACTGTGGTGATTGCGACTGCTCTATCGAATGCCTCTGGGTTAAAGTGAAAGGGGTCATCTCCAAGCAGGACCTCACAGTGGGCATCTGCTACCGACCTCCTAACCACAATGACGAAGCCGACGAAGCAATATTTGGGGCACTAAAGCAAGCTTCTGGCCAACAGAACCTGGTCCTGATGGGTGACTTCAACTACCCAGACATCTGCTGGAAGAACAATACGGCAGCTCGCATGTCATCCACCAAGTTCCTGGAATGTAGAGAGGACTGTTTCCTGATACAAATGTTAGATGTGCCAACCAGGAATGAGGCACTGCTGGACTTGCTATTCACAAACCGAGAAAGCCTGCTTTGTAATATCTCGGTTAGTGATAGCCTTGGCTGCAGTGACCACAATATTGTGGAGTTCGGGATCCTGCTGAGCGTGCTGAAGGTCACCCCTAAGACAAGGGTTCTGGATTTTAGGAGAGCAAACTTCAGTTCACTCAGGGCTCAGTTGGGAGGGATTCGATGGGAAGCTTCCATGGAAGACAAAGGAGCTAGTGAGTGCTGGGAATTCTTCGAGAACTCTCTTCGAAGCACAAATCCAATTCATCCCCTAGAAAGGAAAAGGAAGTAAGCGGAGCAAGAGGCCCCCATGGCTCAACCATGACCTCCCGGGTCTGCTCAAATCCAAAAGGGAAGCCTACCAGAGATGGAGAAGCGGAGGATTAGCCATTGAGAGCTACAAGGGCATTGCCAGAGTGTGCCGAGATGCAGTTAGAAAAGCAGAGGCATTCATTTTTCCAATGTCCTTCCTCCCAACAATACGCACGCTGATTCTTTCCCAGTCCCCCTCTATTTCCAAAGGGCCTTCCCTTTCCTTGTCCTTTCAATCCTCCTCTGTTTACCATTCCTCTCTGTTCCAAGGCTGCCACCGTAGCTGTCGCCATCACTTTTGTCAATTTTCCTCTATTGGCATTCTCCTGATTCCTAAAAACTCTCCATGCCTCCTCAAGCAATTTCTCTAAGCTTCTTATTTCCGGTTTTTTTCACTTCTGTTGCTTCTTTCTTATAGCTGTAGACGATTGCCCCAAAAATAGAGAAACAAGTTGTTGTTGTCCCACATCCGAGGAGGGATCTAGGGTAGTGTGTTTTCGCATGGCATTTCTCAGTTGATCCAAAAATTCAGGAGGGGTCTCTTTCTGACCCTGTTTGACAGCATACAATGCTGACCAATTTACAGCTTTTGGAATTGCATTTTCTAATTCAAATTTTATCCAATCTCGGTATCTTTTTAATAATCTATCATCACGCCCGTCATTGGGGGCCCAATGTGGGTCCGTCAGGTGAATGTAATCATCCACATTCCCTTGTAAGGTTCCCCCAGTAATTTGGGCCTGCACATGAGTTCGTGCAGTTTTTAATACTAATTGTTCTTCTGTTTCCATCATTTCCCCCAAAATCAAATCTATATCTGTCTAATTGGGGTCCTAATTTTTTTTACTCTTAATTCAAATTGTTTTGCTAGTCGAGAGGGGTCGTCCTGGTATCCCCTAGCTACCTCTCTCCAGGCATCTAAATCAGTAGTGGAGAAGGGTACTTTTCCTCTGGCTGGACCTCCTACCCCCATTACCTCTCGCAATGGGGCTAGGAGTTGGGGAGCCTTCTGAGTTTTACTCCGAGTTCGTGCTGTGACCGGAGTAAAACTAGTCATCGCTCCCTCCTCCTCACTACTACTGTCTGTTTTAGAAGTGGTGGGTGCAGGAGAGGCAAGTTTGTTACTAAGCGGGGGGTAATCCCAAATCTTCAGGCTGATCCTCTATCTCCTCTCGCTTCTTTCTAGGGTTTACTGTTTTCAAACACCTCTGCCCAATACTACATGCTGAACAGCATCTCCTTATTTTCTCCCGCTCCTTCTTTTCACTTCTCTTTTCTTTTTCTAAAGATAAAACCAGGGCATCTTCTGGTGGAATATTAATACCACAATCTCTCTGCCACTCCGGATGATTCTGCAAAGTGGAAAACATATCTGCATACATAACCTCATCCCACATTCTTTCTTCCCTTAAAAAAACATCATCAGCCGCAATACAGTGTTTTCTTATTCACACTCCCACCCGGCGGTCCCCCTATATCTTTCCAGTGTGCTAGGATACATCCTAGGGGGCTTTTCTTTGGAATTTTGCTGCTCTGATTCCCCCCCATTCCGTTTTCTTATTTACGAGGCACACAAGATGACAACGTGTACGTAGATGGCACACTATTGGTCCGTAGTAAAGTTAACAATGGCTTTGTTCCGGTCGTACCCCTGGCAGGATAGCGGAACCAAGGGTCAGAACTCCACACTCGCTTTGCAGCTATGCTGCATCTCAGTCACTCGTTCATTCACCAGTCACACCTGAGTTAACTCAGCTCATTCATACTTAGTTATCATTTTTACAATGCTTGACGGGTATATCCAAATTCAATGTGAACAAGCCAGTATCCGAGTTCAGTATCAATAAATCCATACCACCAAGAGTACAAAACTTATGCGGCTTATAGAAGCGTACCAATACCTGTCGTGGTTCAGACCCACTCGGCAACTAAACACCATGCAGCCGCTCGCTCGCTCCCCCCACCCCTGTGGGACAGGGGAGAGAATTGGAAGAGCAAAGCATAAAAAATTTGTAGGTTGAGATAAGATCAGATTACCAATTAAAACAAAATCATAATTGTGATAATTAATTTAGCCTTAAACGGAATTCCAATTAAAGTTTACAATTTATTGAATAGAGACAAGCAAGCAGTGCTGGATGCACGGGGGATCCTTCTGCCTAACGTGCATCCCGTCATACAAAATTACAGGGTTTATATTCAGTTACTTAATTAATAACAATTAGTAAAAACACGCCTAAGTTTACACTCATTGGTCAGTGATAGGCATCCCACTTGCCGTTGGTCAGCCGTAGTTAAATTAGCCACGCTTGCCATGTAGATTAGCACGCATGCTCTTTACGGGTGTGTGGGGGGGCAAGTCTTTTTGGTCCTGAATTGGGTCGGTGGTTGCAATCTCCCCCTGCCGGAATTACCTTTTCCCCAGTTTCCATGCTTCAGCGCCTTCTGAGCCAAGAAGTTCCCTGTTATCACTACTGGCTGATTTGTGGCCTTCCCTTATCTTGGCACTCTCCTTTGTAGCAGGATGTTTCCACTGTTAGTCCTTGAAGTTCTACTGAATTGTATCCTTTTAGGAGGCTTCTTGTCAATGAAGCATTCACTGCTAATGCCCTCTTGTCTGGCCTAAGCGTTATTTATTATCATGTTAAAATTCTCAGGTGTTAGTTTCTACTCCTAACTAAAATTCTTTCTTAACAATTAACTTAACAAATCGCCAATCAACATTCCAACCATTAAGACAGTTAACAAGTCAATTGAACGGCCCTCGGTTACACAAGCACAAACAGAACGGTCAAATGCTAGAGGGTCACACTTCACCGTGTGGCCCTAGCATTGTTCCGTATTGACACGAATCAGATGAACACATTTTACAATCCCTCATCTTCTTTTCTTTTTATGGCATTGATTCGTGTTTTTGTTTCCAATCGAGTCAATACTTGCTGAACTGGTATCAATTTCGGGTCTTCTTTTGTCTTTACTCTCATCAGGGAATGAGTTTTCTTTTCCCTTGTTTCTGGATCAACAGGTATTGCAGTTATTTGCATTCCTTGTATAACCGAGTGTATGAGTCTAGTAAAACAGGGTATTAAACATGGAATTATTAACAGTCCTCCACATATCCCCAGTACAGCTATTCCAATTTTAGTAAGCCAATTACCGCCCATAAAGTCCCCCCCTAATCCTCCTAGATTGATTCCATTCCAAGTTTGAACTGGGACGTGTGCGATTTTCTTCATTTCTTTTACAAGTTCATTTACAGCTTTTCCTTCATCATCTATTTCTAAACAACAGTTACTAAGGTTAAATTTTCCACAAACGCCTCCTTCTTGTGCTAGCAAATAATCCAAAGCTAAGCGGTTTTGATACAGAGCAGTTCTCATTTTGGTGTTCTGTTTTGCAATTAATCCAAGTGCATTGCCGGTCTTATTTACAACTATTTCTACCACAGCCTGTAATCTAATTATTCTATTTAGCATATATATTGGGGTCCTATAGCCCCAGGATCCATCCTCTGCCCATGTAGCTGGATCATAATAAGCAATAATCCTCTCCGGAGGCCATTCATTATCTTTCCAATTTCCAATTTGTAAGCTCCGCTTATGACACCTTTTTCTTAACTCATCAGCCTCAACATACACTGGGACTCCCAGTCGCTCTCCCCGACTTATGGGTAACAGGAAAAAACTGAGTCTTATCGTTCCCAATACACAAGATCCTGTCCAATTCTTTGGCAAATATGCATAAGCCAGTTTTCCGCAAATCCAATACTGTCCTTCAGGAGTTGGCCAACCATTTGGTATATTTGTTCCATTGGTCCAATTCTTAGATTGATCATTCATTTCCAGTGGGTTTCCCCACTTATCCCAATTGTTCTGAGTTTCATTCCATAGGTAACCTCCCTCACACTCTAGATTACCTACTGGTCTTCCATTGTCTTTTAGATTCTGCCAGCAACTCCTTCCAATTATACTTGTCTGAAGCACCCATTGTTGTTTCCTATTACTCTTTCCCATTGTTTTCCAGACTTGGGGGTTACTTATATTGCTCTCCATAGCCTCCCATGGCCATCGTTCACCTTGGTTTGTTCCACCACAAACATAACAATTGGTTACATTCAATGACTTAGCAATGTTTTCAGCAAGATTTACAAATAGATTTTTAGCAACTGTGGGAATTTCATATTTTACTCCTGTTTCTATTTCATGATAAAATGTGTTAAATAACAGTCTATGCTGCACCGATTCTCTTGTCCTTTCTTTTATTTCAATACTAATAACTACACCTGGATCTTCTCCAAGTCCATATATCTTGAGTCCAATGTTGGGTTTTTTTTTCTGTTTCCATATTTCCAAATTTATAAGGGTTAAATTTACTAGATTGCAGGTACGGGTTGTACAATTACTGTCTGTTTGCACCCTTGTGATTGAAGCTTGTAAATTCCCACATTGACTATTATATCCCCAGCCTGCAGTATCCCAACATACACAAGACCATCCCCTTTTTCCACACAGGTGTGCTGATTGATATCTCGCTGTTTGACTAGGTACATAATCAGGATTTATTTGACATTGATGTCCACCTGGGCAAATGTATTTCGGTTGTTTACTATAGTACCGTCTCCACAATAAACTCCCGCAATTAGTATCTAGATCATCATCTATAATGTCACATGCATCAAAAATTATCGACACCGATGTGCTCAAATTGGCTAACACCTTACTAGTTCCAATTAGTCTTCCTACTTCCGAATTTGTCTTCATTTCTACCCAATATTGATAAGGGAGTTCTTTTGGATCATAGCATACGGTCCTGTTACCTTCTCTGCATAAAGCATACTGGGTCAGATTATGAATGCAGCTTCCTATTTCCTGGCCTTTACAGTCATAGACAGTATGATATACCAAGGTTTGGGAACTTATCCGCCCCCTTCTAGTGGTTATTACACATTGACGGCAGTTGTTTGTCATAGCCAGGGTTAAGGAACTCACCCCAAGTAGGACTAGAAGAGGTCCGGTAAGGGCCATAGTGATTGGCGGTCGTGGCCCAAAGGGGTTGCAGCCCTTGGCAGACCTTTTCAAACCATAACACCAGTTCCCTATCCGGTCTTGCCCTCTTCCTTAATCTTAAGGGGTGTCCTTTCCTGAGTTCCTAAATGTATTCAAGGATTGGCTTTTTCCAATTCGTATGCTATGTCTCAAAAAATCCAGTGTATACCATGGATAGCCTATTGCTATTCCCAAGAACCAATATTTAACTGATCCTTGTTATTGTGAAATTGTCTCCCCTAATGGGTATTCATTTAGGAGCTTTTCCGTTTACAAATTCTACAGGAGCAATCACAGCAAAATTCCCACAGCAACTTAGCTTATGTTCTTTGATGATGGCCTCTTCAGGTTCGTCTGATGGTTAGCTTAGTTTCTCCGGGTTCAGATGTGACTCTCCACTCCTTCACTGGACCTTTCACTCGCGACACATGTGTCTACCCTTTTTCAGCAGTTCTCACAGCTGTTTCTGTAGTTAATGAAACAAGGAAAGGTCCTTCCCAAAGGGGAGATAGGTTTCTTTCTTTCCGTGTTTTTATTAGAACCTTATCTCCTGGTTCTAACTGATGAATTGCAAATCCTAAAGGTGGTGTCTGGGCCACCATCCCAATCTCCCTTAACTCTTTTAATCTTTTTCCAATGGTAATTATATATTTTTGGATACTACGATCTTCAATTACATTATTCCCCAAAGGCACCCCTTGAAAGTAAGGCATGCCATATAACATCTCATATGGTGATAATCCAGTCTCACTGTATGGTTTAGTTCTTATATTTAACAGTGCCAATGGTAAGCATTTTGTCCAAGGCATTTGTGTCTCAATCATCAGTTTAGCCAATTGTTGTTTTATTGTTTGATTCATTCTTTCTACCTTCCCCGAACTTTGTGGGTGCCATGGAGTGTGGTATTCCCACTGAATGCCCAATGATTGACATAATAGTTTTATTATTTTGGAAGTAAAGTGTGTGCCCTGGTCAGAATCAATGTACTGGATTATCCCATATCTAGGTATCAAATGTTCCAATAAAATTTTTACCACCATCTGTGCTGTAGCCCGTGCTACAGGGTAAGCTTCTACCCATTGTGTCAAATGATCTACTACTACCAATAAATATTTTATTCTCCCTACTTTAGGCAATTCAGTGAAATCTATTTGTACTTTCTCGAAAGGTCTGTAAGCTGTTTTTCTCCCTCCTATTGCCACTTGTCGAAACACTTTTTTATTTACCTTTTGACAAGTTAAGCATCCTTGTGTAATCTGCTTTGCTATTTCAAAAATCCCAATACAGCCAAATTGTTTAAGGAAATGATCGCTTAACGCCTTTGCACCCCAATGTGTTTGCGCATGCAAACGCTCCAATATTTGTCTGGCATAGGCTTTCGGCAGCATTTCTTGCCGGTCGGGCAATGTCCATTTTCCTTGTTCTAACTTAGCCCCTATTTTTTCCAATTTTATCTTTTCTTCAGGGGCAAACTTCTTCTCTTTCTCCTCCTGTGTTTTTTTGCTGATGCCCTCCTGTGTTTGTACTACATTAATTTTAGCGACTTGAGTCCTCAGGGCTGCTTCCTGGGCCTCTTTATCCACTAAATTATTCCCTCGAGTTCGGTAATCTAATCCCTTTTGGTGTCCTCTCACATGTACCACTGCTATTTCCTTTGGTTCTCTTAATGCTTTTAAAATTTTTACTATTAATTCTTGATGTATTAGATTTCTCCCTTGAGTATTAATTAAACCTCTTTCTTCCCAAATTTTCCCAAAAGTATGGACCACCCCATACGCGTATTTAGAATCCGTAAATATAGTCCCTCTTTTGCCTTTTAACAATTCCAGGGCCCTACAGAGGGCATACAGCTCACAAGCTTGAGCTGACCGTGATGGACTCAGAGGTCCTGACTCCACAAGTTCTAGGTCCTCATTAATTATTGCATATCCTGATTTTCTTTTCCCTTCCACCACTCGGGAGGAACCATCTATAAACAGCACCTCCCCATCTTCCAACTCAGTATCCCTTAAATCTGGCCTCACTTTAGTCTGGGCCTCAATTACCTCTAAACAATTATGATGTAATTCCTCCTCTGATGGTTCTGCAAACAAAAATTGTGCTGGATTCTGGGCAGAAGTCACCCTCAATTCTAAGTCAGGGGAGTCTATTAGTATTGCTTCATACTTTAGGATCCGGCTGTCTGTTAACCATTTTTCTGCCTTCTGCTGTAAAACATTTCTGACATTGTGTGGGGTATACACCTTTAAAGGAGCACTAAAAGTGATTTTTCGAACTTCCTCTATTAATAAGGCTGTAGCAACCAGAGCTTGGAGGCACGCAGGCCATCCTCTGCTTACTGGATCAAGTAACTTAGAGCAATACCCTACAGGTTTTTTGATTCCTGCCCAGTCTTGAGTAAGAACACCATATGCTGTCTGGTTGGATGTATTTACAAAAAGATAGAAAGGTTTTTCTAAATCTGGGAGGCTCAATACAGGTGCTTGTATTAATGCCTTTTTTGTTTCCTCGAATCTCTGGTCATCTTCTATAAACCACTTGAGTTGGTTATTAGTTAATTTCTCATATAGGAATTTTACCTTTTCACTATAATTTTCAAGCCACGGTCTACAGTATCCTAACAATCCCAATATTTGTCGAATTTCCTTTTTAGTTTGTGGGGGTCTCAAGGATAGAATCCCAGATATCCTATCAGGATCTAGCTTCTTCCTTCCTTTACTCAGCCAATGTCCTAAGTATTTTACTTCCTGTTCTACAAACTGTAGCTTTGATCGGGACACCTTCAATCCCTTCTCCCCCAGAAAATTTAACAATTTAATGGTGGCCTCTCGGGTCCCCTCTTCAGTTTCTCCTTCTATTAATAAATCATCCACATATTGTAATAATTTTACCTCCTTGGGTAATGTAAAATCTTGTAAGATTTTCTCTAAAGCTTGTCCAAATAGATTTGGTGACTCTGTAAACCCCTGTGGTAGTACAGTCCATCTTAATTGTTGTTTTCGTCCTGTTTCAGGGTCCTCCCACTCAAAGGCAAAATAATTTCTGGATTCCTCATCCAGAGGACAGGCCCAAAAAGCATCCTTCAAATCTATTACACTATACCAAGCATATCTGGGAGAAATATGACTCAGTAAAGTGTAAGGATTTGCCGCCACAGGGAACTTGGTGATCGTTCGCTGATTTACAGCTCTTAAATCCTGTACCATCCTGTATGACCCATCCGGTTTCTTTACAGGGAGGATGGGTGTATTATGGGGTGACATACATGGTTCCAAAGTTCCTTTTTCCAAAAGTCTGTCAACTAAAGGTTTTAATCCTTTTTGGCCCTCCCTGGGTATAGGATATTGCTTGATTCTAATTGGGCGATAAGGATCTATCATTTGAACGCTTATGGGGTCCATTTCTATCTTTCCAATTTCCCCTTCTTTATACCACACTGAGGGGTTAATAGCTTCTTCGTCTTTTTGTGTTAAAGTGTATAATTTAATCTGCAATTTATCCCCTTTACTCTGAATGCTCAAATTTAACTTCAAAATCAAATCCCTTCCTAATAAATTGTACTCCGCTTCAGGGAGCAAAAGTAAATATTAAGGCAATTTTTCTTTTCTGTCTCTACTTCTACATCTTTCAAAATAGGTACTTTAAAAGGTTCTCCTTTTGCCCCAACTACAGACATATAGCTCTTCCCTTTTTCTATTCCTTTTGGAAGTTTTTGAATGGTTGATTTTTCGGCTCCTGTATCTACTAAAAATAAAACTTCCTCTTTATGGGGACCAATTAATAATTTTATCAAGGGCTCTGTTGATGTTGAAGTCCCCAGAAGATATAGCCCCTGACACCCCTCTTCTTCTTTAAACATTCTCTCATCTTGTTCCCGTTTACGGCAGTTCTTCTGAACATGTCCCCTCTTGTTACAGTAGTAACAGACGGGAGTTGTGAATCTCTCTCGGTGAGGTTGTCCCCGGGGTGTCTGCTCTATTCTTTTTTCTCCTTTCTCTCCAGATGGAGTCTTATTTTTCTGACTTTCTCTTACTGCTGTTACAAAAATTTTTGCTTTTGCTTTCTGCTTTTCTTCGTCCCTCCTAACATAGACTTTCTGGGCTTCTCTAAGTAACTCCTCTAATCCTCTTTCTTGCCAGTCTTCCAGTTTTTCTAATTTCCTTCTTATATCCCCCCAAGATTTGGCTACGAATTGTGTTCTAAGGAGTGCGGTCCCAGCCACTGTATTCGGATCAATTCCAGAATACATTTGTAAGCTTTTCCTCAACCTCTCCAACCATTCTGTTGGAGATTCGTCTTTCCCTTGTTGTTCATTAAATGCTTTATTAATGTTTTGCCCTCGGGGAACCGCTTCCCTTATTCCCTGTATGATTAACGTTCTCAAATCCCTCATATTCTGTCTTCCTTGGGGTTGTTGATGATCCCAGTGGGGATCCACATTTGGCCATTTCTGATCTCCCGGGGTCCTGCCTGATTCTGTCTTTCCCAAATCCTTATTCCAGCTTGTCTAATCATTCCCCTTTCTTCAGCAGTAAATAAGATTCCTAAAATGGACTGTATTTCTTCCCAGGTATAAGTATTGGGGCCTAGGAATTGATCTAGTTTTTCAGCTACTCCGAGGGGATCATCCAATAGGGTCCCCATTTCTTTCTTAAAGTTCCTTACATCTGTGGTATTTAATGGGACTGCCACAAACCCGATGCCTCCCTGATTGCCTCCGAGGGGTACTTCTCATAAAGGATATAGAGAAGCCCTCTCAGATATAGCAGTCCTACTTCTCGTACATGCAGCCGGCGGTTGATCTAATTCCAGTGCTGTTGGTGGGGGGGGCAGGGATAACGATGGGACTGGTGGAGGTACTACGGCCACTGGAGGGGAAGCCGCTACCGGAGGTGGATTATTAAAATATGGGGGCGGCAGGTTATCCAGTGGTTCCCATTTATCATCTTTTTCCCTTTCTGTTTCATCTTCATCTCCTTCTTCTTCCTCAAAGTTTTCATCTCTTTTCTTTAATGTAAGTATTGAGGCTGGAAAAGGACGTGAAGTCCTGAGCCACAATTCTGCATAATCACTTTCCTCCTGACTAAAAGGTTCCTTTGAATTAACATATAGATTCAAGGCCTGGCAAATCCAGTCTTCAAAAGATCCAAAAACAGGCCAAAAGACAAGTGGTCTTAAAGGTTCCTTCGGCCATTCAACCATACAATATTGAACCAATTTTAATTTACTTTTTCCTTTTCTGGGGCCCCTTTCATTCCAATTTCTAATCATTATTCCTAATGGACTTTCTGATGGTATGTCTGGTAGCTTGCTCCCTTTCTTCTGGTCCTGGGTCCTCGAATTTGTCTGACCCATCTAGGAATTTTACTGTGGCAATTCCTACAGCCCTTGGTTACCGGTAAGAGTGTCTTGCAGGGGGTTTAGGACCTATCACCCACCCACGAATCCTATAGGAATCACTTCGGTCTTTCACCGGCCAAGTCCCTCGCGGGAGATTGGAACCACGGTTAGAAGACCTCCACAATCACTTCGGAACTAGGTTCCGGCTCAGTCACACTCTTACACACACAGGCAACCGAATCCCACCCAACCGAACGGTATACAGCCTAAATACTTAAGACTCCGTCGTCTTCATTTGGGTCTTCGCACGCAGAATTACGGGCAAAACAAACTGCTGCAGCCGGCAAGGGAGCTTATAAAAATTAAATTCTATGCTTGTCCCTATTTGGGTTCAGGATGGCGTTAGCCCTGACCCAACCTGACCAGGAGCCACCAAATGGTGGGGCGCCGCTCCTAGATCAAGTCAGAATTCAGGAACCAAGACCATCCCGGATGAGCCCCCAATTGTGATAATTAATTTAGCCTTAAACGGAATTCCAATTAAAGTTTACAATTTATTGAATAGAGACAAGCAAGCAGCGCTGGATGCACGGGGGATCCTTCTGCCTAACGTGCATCCCGTCATACAAAATTACAGGGTTTATATTCAGTTACTTAATTAATAACAATTAGTAAAAACACGCCTAAGTTTACACTCATTGGTCAGTGATAGGCATCCCACTTGCCGTTGGTCAGCCGTAGTTAAATTAGCCACGCTTGCCATGTAGATTAGCACGCATGCTCTTTACGGGTGCGGAGGGGGGCAAGTCTTTTTGGTCCTGAATTGGGTTGGTGGTTGCAATCTCCCCCTGCCGGAATTACCTTTTCCCCATTTTCCATGCTTCAGCGCCTTCTGAGCCAAGAAGTTCCCTGTTATCACTACTGGCTGATTTGTGGCCTTCCCTTATCTTGGCACTCTCCTTTGTAGCAGGATGTTTCCACTGTTAGTCCTTGAAGTTCTACTGAATTGTATCCTTTTAGGAGGCTTCTTGTCAATGAAGCATTCACTGCTAATGCCCTCTTGTCTGGCCTAAGGGTTATTTATTATCGTGTTAAAATTCTCAGGTGTTAGTTTCTACTCCTAACTAAAATTCTTTCTTAACAATTAACTTAACAAATCGCCAATCAACATTCCAACCATTAAGACAGTTAACAAGTCAATTGAACGTCCCTCGGTTACACAAGCACAAACAGAACGGTCAAATGTTAGAGGGTCACACTTCACTGTGTGGCCCTAGCATTGTTCCATATTGACACGAATCAGATGAACACATTTTACAGCTCACATCGGCCTCCAATACAGTTAGCTCTTTGGATCCCCCTGTCACTCCAGCAATGCTGATGCGTTCTGTCCCTATATAGCTTGATGGCATTAGGATGCACTGTGCACCGGTGTCCACTAAAGCTTTATACTCCTGTGGGTCTGATGTGCCAGGCCATCGGACCCACACAGTCCAGTAAACCCAGTTATCCCTTTCCTCCACCTGGCTGGAGGCAGGGCCCCTCTATTCCTGATCATAGTACTCGTCACTCACTTCTTGTAAATATGAATCACAAATGTCTCTGTTAAGGTCAGGAATAAAATCAGCACTTCTACTCCTCTGTCTGGGGAATTGCTCACTGGAAACTGGAGCAGAAGCTTTCCTGTACAACCTCCCCTGAGTGATTGTTTTCCCTTGCAGCTCACATACCCATGCCTCTAGGGTCAAGGTAGGTTTCCCATCCCACTTCCTCATGTCATCTCTGTGGTCACTTAGTTAAAAGCATAGGGTACCCCGTCATATGTATCGTGTCGCTTGAGCAAAAGAACTCTTACACCCGATGGCTGAAATACTGGTTGGGAGTAGGACATATCTTCTTTGAATTGCTGGAACTCCCGGGACAGTTTCTCCACAGCCATGATGAGGGAGGAAGAGAGATTTGCTTTGTAATTTGGAGCCTATAAATCACCTCTGCCACTGTTGGTGCCTTGTCATCTTTCCAGGACATTACTGCCAGTGAGTTCCCATGCGTTGATGGCGCCCTCCGTATAAACTTCCATCACATGGGTTGTGTGCACTCAGCTACATCTGGATCTTTGGATGACCACTGATCGTCCAGGTCACCATAAATCACCTCAAGCATGGCTAGTTCCCTCAGGTACTGGATACCTTTCTCCATAGTCATCCATTTTCCTAGGCGATATACTATATCTTCCTTGAAGGGCTGCCTTTCTCTCACACCGGACAGGAGTCGCCTCCTGAGACTGAGCGCTTGTGTCCCTTTTCCAAGTGCTTTGTCAATGCCCCCTTCCCTAGAAAGGGATCCCAGTTGTTTGGCTTCCTTCCCCTCTAATTCCAGACTGCTGCTGGCCCCGTTATCCCAGCATCGGAGAAGCCAGGTGACAATGTGCTCACCTGAAGGACGGCTGAAATCTTTTTGCATATCCCACAACTCACTCAAGGATAGGGATCGGGTAGTTTCCGTTTCTTCCTCCTCCTCTCCTAGTGATAGCCCTGCCTTTCCATCATCTCTTTATAAACGAGTTTATTTTCTCTTCCAGGATTTCTTCTTGTGTATAGGGGCGACTGATACTGGCACAGGTTGGTCCTCAGATTCAGCTGCAACACTTGTTACCGGGGTTGGAGTAGCTGCAGTGCCTGTCGTGGGGGCTTGAGTGGCCACAGTGCTTGTCACTTTCCTTGTCTTTGTCTTTTTAGATCCAGAGGCCTTCTCTTCCCTTTTGGGGTACTGAAGAGTGTTAAACAGGGCTCGATAGGCATGGGCCAGGCCCCAGCACATTGCAGTGATTTGTATCTCTCTGGAATTGCCAGGGCGACAACATACTTCCTCCAAATATTCTACTCATTTTTCAGGATTCTGCACTTGTTCAGGGGTGAAGTCCCACAACACTGGGGGTGCCCACCATCTTAGGCATTTGCCCATACTATCCCGCATTCCCTGCCACGCATAGCTATCAAGGTTTGGGGCAGATCTCTGGATGATATTCTTAAGTTGCTTATTAACCTGAGACAGAACTGAAACCGTCTGCCATAGCAATACCAACAGGTATCTCTTAATTACCCAAGGATGTTCAAGATACTGAAAAGTTGTTGTAATGAAGGAGGAGGCATATAGACGATGGTAGCTAAGGTGCCATTCTGTATTTCCTCCATAAAAACCTCTCACAGGAGGAGGTATAATTCCTAATGGTCTCCATGAGGTGGTAGCTGAAGTACAGTAACGGCTTCCATGCAAGACCTAAATAACCGATAACACTCAAGGCCAGTGTTTTAATAACAAATCTCCTAGGCAAAACCTCTCTAATCACTGCAGAGCACAGCAAACTACAAAAACCAACAGCAATTTTTAACCTGTACTTCAAAATCAGTGTGGTAGATTGGACAAACTAATATTAAGAACAGATGAATCAATGCTGTGACCAGCAACCATTCATTATCTCAAACACTTTGTGCCCCACGTTGGGTGCCAACATGGACTGTCGTGGTTCAGCCTCAGTCGGCAACTGAACAGCACACAGCTGCTCGCTCACTCCCCCCACCCCTGTGGGATGGGGGAGAGAATCAGAAGAGCAAAAGAACTCGTGGGTTGAGATAAGCACAGTTTAATAGTTACAATACAATAATAATTATAATAATAATGATTATGATAATAATCACAGAATCACAGAATCACAGGTTGGAAGAGACCTCAGGGATCATCTAGTCCAACCTTTCTGGGAATTTGCATAGAGTGGTGTCATCCCTTAGTAAAGATGTGTTGCAAAATCAAATGGCATTAGATTTATTGACTGACAAAGAAGGGGGCGTATGCATGATCATTAAGACCAGCTGCTGTGCATATATCAATAAAGACAAGCAGATAGAAGCAGATCTGAATGCACTTTGGGAAAAAAAACCATAAATATTCCATGACGTATCTCTAGATGACACTTCTTTAGGGTTTTGAGGTTTGTGGGATAAACCGACTTCTTGGCTTCCTAATCTAAGAGGATTAAAGCAATTATTCATTGGATTGGTTACGCAAATGGTTTTAGGAATGTTTGCTTGTGTGTCTCTTAGAGTTTTTCTTTGGTGTTGTCAAAATTCAACTGAAACATACGGTAACTGGAAAAGAAATAAGATTAGACACCAAGTGGAAACAGGGAAATATTTTACTCGGGCCCTTGAAAAGGATGAATTATTATGAAATTTGCAAGCAAATGTAAAACACTTCTATAATAGTCTCCGTTTGAGACTTAGTAAATTCTTATACCGAGGACTGTAGCAGGTAAGCTACAAGTCCTCAAAAAGAAAAGGAGGGCTTGATAGAGTTAGAGCTGTTGTGACTAAAACTTGTTGCTTTGGGGGAGTCAGAAAGGCTTCAAGACAAGAAGCGCCGAAACAAAAATTGCGACGCAGGTGTACAGAGACATAAAGATAAGGACACTGCAGAACTACCAAACTCCTGTCTGGAAACCACCTCATGACCCCTGAGGTTCCACTCAGAAGCACCCAGGACAAACCCGCAACAGCCTCACGACTGCCAGTCTTGTAAGGGGCTTCAGGCAAGAATGCACTCAAGGACGTAATCTTCGCAAGCCTGATGGGGAACATCCTGGAGGGATGCAAACAACCTAGCAGCAGGTGCCAGTCCAAACCAAGGCAAAAGGACCTAAGGACACCTCCATCTAGATAAGAGTCAGAACACCAGTTGAAGCCAACACACCTTGCAATACACTGTGACAACATTACTCGATGGGCCAACTCATGACCATATGTGGAAGAAGGGACTTAAAACGCATGGGTAATTAAGATGCAAGTGTTATGATTAGTTCCGGGAAATCTAATGCAGATGTACGTAACTGAGCAATATAAGCTTTGTCCATCATGACTTGCGGGATGCACATTAGGAGGAGCGATCCCCTGTGCGTCCAGCGCTGCAATAAAGAATACCTGTTTAGCAGTCATTCAGATTATTGAGTCCTGATTTTGGCTTTTCACAGCATCAACAGCAGGTCAAGCGAGGCACCTCCCCTGGTAGGCTCACTTACCAGCTGTCATGGTTTTAGCTGGGATAGAGTTAATTCTCTTCACTGTAGCTGGCTTAGTGCTGTGGTTTGGACTTAGTATGAAAACAGTGTTGATAACACACCGATGTTTTGTTGTTGCTGGGTAGTGCTTGTACTGGTCTAGGACTTTTCTAGCTTCCCATGCTCTGCTGGGTGCACCTGCTTAGTAGTCACTCAGACTATTGAGTCCTGATTTTGGCTTTTCACAGCATCAACAGCAGGTCAAATGAAGCACCTCCCCTGGTAGGCTCACCAGCTGTGTCAGGAAGTTATCTTCCACACACTCCAGGAACCTCCTAGACTGTTTCTTCTCTGCTGTGTTGTGTTCCCTGCAGACATCTGCTAAATTTAAGTCCCCCACTAGAACAAGGGCAACTGATTGTCATACTTCTGCCAGCTGCCTGTAGAACGCTTCATCTAGCTCTTCATCCTGGTTGGGAGGTCTATAACAGACTCCTAGCAGGCTATCTGCCTTGTTGGCCTTCCCCCTTATCCTTACCCATAAGCACTCGACCTTATGGGTGGTTATTGGGCAGCAAAACTAGCTCAGGCTGGGTCACTGCTGCACTTGCACTGCTTCTCGTAAGGCTCGTCCTCCATTGGTTCGGGTGGGTCCTGCTATAGTAATTCCTATAACATGCAACTGAAATAATGGGTTACAACAATTTAACGGTATATCCATTACAATCTCCACCCCGATCCCTTTGGACCAGATGATAGGTTTTACCATTGCAACAAATTCCTCCCCTTGCCCCTGATCCGGCTTGGACTTATCCACAGACTGCAATCCCTTAGGGGAGTACCTGCTCCAAGTGGAGCCTTATCTGTGAGCCACAGTCTCTTCAGGGGTATACCTGCTGTGGCATAGGCTTAACCAGAGCCACAGTCACTTTGATGTGCACCTGTTCCAGTGTGGCCTTCTCCATGGGCCACAATGCCTTCAGAGGTGTACCTGCTCCAGCGTGGCAGATACACAGATACCATCCCCTTACTCTATGGACCATCCCTGTAAAATGTCACAGATGCCCACAAAACATCCACTGAGGTCATTTAGCGCATGACTTTGGGTTCCATCGATCATAACAGTCTTTCAAGTCACGGAAGATGGTGTGTTTGGTGTTAGATTGCTGCATACTGAAGTCAATCCTTGTTCCATCACCGCTGCACTTTGCTCAGTTTAATCAAAGTTCATTCTTAATTAATCTGGGAAATTCCTGCTGTGATACCATCAATATGGCATATAGCAAACACAGAAAAGATTAAATACAATATTATATAGCAATTAACATCATACCATTCAGTTCATTGGCTGTTCTCACCCAAAATCAAGTCCCCTTGGGGTATACACCGGACTCCTCCATCCTCCCGCATCACCCACCAAGTACACCCAGGTTCTCGAGCAAAAGAAATTCCACAAATAGCTTTTCCTTTGCCTGAGGCAGGAATAACCCAGACTGTTTTCCTCAGCATATTTTTTACATGCACTACAGGGACTTTATCCCCTTCCACAGTACATAAGGGTTCTGACTGGGCAGGGCCAGCTCGATTGACAGATGCCCTCATGTTGAATAACCAGGTGGCTTTTGCTAAATGTGCATCCCAGTGTTTAAATGTTCCACCCCCCCATTGCTCTCAGTGTAGTCTTTAAGAGTCCATTGCATCTTCTGACTTTCCCAGAGGCTGGTGCATGAACAGGGGATGTGATACACCCCCCCAATGCCATGCACTTTGGCCCAACTGTCTATGAGGTTGTTTCAGAAATGAGTCCCATTGTGTGACACAGTCCTCTCTGGGGTGCACGACTCTTTTTCCAGGCCTAGGATAGTGTTCCAGGTGATGGCACGGGGCACAGGATATGTTTCTAGCCAGCGGTTGCTTCTACCATTGTAAGCACACAGCGCTTGCCTTGGCAGGGTTGTGGGAGTGAAATCTAGTCAATCTGCCAAGCCTGCCCATAGTTGTATTTCAGCCATCGTCCCCCATACCACTTTTCCCGTTCAACAACGTCTAAAGGGCAGCTGGATGGCCTTTACCTCTGCAAACTGGAACGGTTCACCTCTTCCTTCCGCAGTTTCTGCAACTTGTTGTGTAGGACGCCATAGAGCAGCCTTCCAATCTCCGATGCTTTCCCACAAGACAACAGGACACATCAGTGAACAGAGCATGTTGCTTCCCTTTTTCTGGCAGTTTGTTACAGAGTAGGGCTTCTTCAGCACGTCACCTGCTCCTCTGGTGATAATCTAAAATCTTCACCTTCTGGCCAGTCCATGATCACTTCCAACATTCCTGGGTATCTGGAGTTTCCTATTCCAGCCCTCTGGGTGATCAGTGCAACCCATTGCTCCATGTAACATCAGGTGCATGATGTGTAGAGGGGAATCTTTCCTTTGAACATCCAGCCCACCACCAGAAGTTGGGGTACCAGGAGGAGCTATGCTTCACTACCAACCACTTCTGAAGGAGCTCAAACCCCTTCATATGCTGCCAATATCCCTTTTTCAGTTGGAGTAGAGTGCGCTTCAGACCCTCTGTATCCTCAACTCCAAAACCCTAGGGGCCAACCTCAAATCTCCCCTGGTGCTTTCTGCCAGAGGCTCCAGGTAGGACCATTCTCCTTGGCTTCAGTTTAGAGCAAATTTTTATAACTTGTTCTGCCCGGACTGGCCGAAGTCTTGTGAAACGATATAGATCAGCATATAAATGTGTGCATGGACTCTTTATACGTGTATAAATTAGTCACGTCCATGAAACAGGAGGGTGTACCACACATGGAAATTGCCTTGATGCTAGACGTTGCTTTATCGCAGCGAGGAGCAACTGTGACAGTAATTCACATTCGCAGTCATCAGACGGGGCCTGGACCACTGACTGAGGGGAATCGCATGGCTGATGAGGCAGCCGCGGGAGTCTGGACATTGACGGAGGCAAAGAAACTGCATGAACAACTGCACCTGGGTGCTAAAGCCTTGGCAAAGGAGTGTGGCATCTCAATAAGAGCAGCAAGAGAAGTAGTAGCCACCTGTCCTTACTGTCAGCGCTCGCCATTGTGGGAGGCAGGAGTCAACCCTCGAGGACTGGAAGCAAATGCTGTCTGGCAGACTGACTTTACTGAATGTCCACAGCTGGCCCCCGGAAGGCACCTGGCAATTATAATTGATACATACAGTGGAGTCATCATGGCTACTCAACATCGGAAGCAGACCGCAAGGCAGTTGGCTGCGCATTGGACCACGGTGATGGCGTGGCTTGGCAAGCCCACTGAAATAAAAACAGACAATGGACCATGCTTTCGGGCTCGAAGTACCAAAGAATGGTGTAAAGCTTGGGATATTGTATTAAAACACGGCATTGCTTACAATAGCACGGGGCAGGCAATTGTTGAACGCGCTCATCGCACCTTGAAAGCAAAAATAATACAGCTTGGGGAGGGGGAGGGGTATAAGGGAGCTATACCTGTAGCAGCTCAGCAAACTATTTTAATGCGTGCATTATATTCGCTTAATCATTTTATACGCGGGCAGGAGCAAGTTACAGCAGTGGAGAAGCACTTTGGCAAAGCTCAAGCAGGCGAGCGCTATCCGCAGGTACGAGTAAGGTTCCCAGGCAGTGAGCAATGGGAGAGAGGATGGAAACTGAGATGCCTGGGGAGGGTCTACGCCGCGGTTGAGAATGAAGGGCGCATAGAATGGGTGCCTGCAAAGTGTGTGTGAAAGCAGAACTGTGCAAGGATGTATAATGAATAATCCCTCTCTGAGTTGTCTCTTTGCAGGGTCTGCTGACATGGATCCTCATGCTAGCCGTACCATTGGGAAAAGAAATGAGCTCCTTGACAAGATCGCAAGCAATATTGCAACGAGAGCGACACTGGGAAAGGGCGGCAAAAGAGAGATATGAACTGGGATTGGATAATAATAACTGGGGGGATCTTGTTGTGCGTAGTAACCATGGTTACTTGTGGGCTGCCATTGTTATGCTGTGTTATAAGACAAATCAGAGAGCGCCTGCAAGAGTTACATGAATATTGACCTGGCCACGATATGTATCCGCTTACGCAAGTAGCTTTGTAGAACTTTTAGCAGCATGGGGAGGGAGAGATGTAGGGGAATAGACAGGGATCGGTGACCGGAAGATCACGGGCTGTGACGGATATATAGACTCCTCCCCACAGGAGTGGCAGGAACAGGAAGCGCAAGAGCTATATAAGCGTGTGACGCAGCTAAATAAACGGACATTTTGTATCCATCATATTGATGACTGTGCATCACTGTCCCCAGGGTGGGTAGAGCCCTGTGTCCCAGAGACATGCGGCCCAAGATAAATTCTCCCATAGAAGTGTACAGCAACAGGGTACCCACTTCTGAAGCAGCTTGAACACCCCTTCATATGCTGCCAATATTTCTTTTTCAGTTGGAGTATAGCAGGCTTCTTACCCTCTGTATCCCTGACTCCAAATTCCTAGGGGTCGACCTTGGGTCTCCCCTGGCGCTTTCTGCCAGAGGCTCCAGGTAGGGCCATTCTCCCCAGCTGCGGTGTACAGGCCTTTTTTTACATTATGTCCTGCCTGGATTGGCCCAAGGCCTACTGCATGAACTCTTTCCTCTTTAATCTGTTCAAAGGCTTGTCGTTGCTCAGGGCCCCATTTGAAACCATTCTTGTTTGGGTCACTTGATAGAGAGGGCTTACAATCATACTGTGATTTGGAATATGCATTCTCCAAAAACCCACACCACTCAAGAAAGCTTGAGTTTCCTCTTTGCTAGTCGGTGGAGACATCGCGGCTATTTTGTTGATCACATCCATTGGGATCTGACGACGTCCATCTTGCCATTTGATTCCCAAGAACTGAATCTCTTGTGCGGGTGCCTTCACCTTACTTAGTTTTATGGCACAACCAGCATTCAGAAGGATTTGGACTATTTTCTCTCCTTTCTCAAAAAGTTCTTCTGCTGTGTTGCCCCACACAATGATGTCATCAATGTATTGAAGGTGTTCCATAGCTTCTCCCTGTACCAGTACAGTCTGAATCAGTCCAATGTAAATGGTAGGACTGTTTTTCCAGCCCTGGGGCAGTCGCTTCCAGATCTACTGAACACCCCTCCAAGTAAAAGCAAACTGTGGCCTGCACTATGCAGCCAGAGGGATTGAGAAGAATGCATTAGCAATATCAGTTGTGGCATACCACTGGGCTGCCTTGGACTCCAGTTCGTATTGAAGTTCTAGCATGTCTGGCACAGCAGCACTCAACGGTGGAGTGACTTCATTCAGGCCACGATAGTCTACTGATAAGCTCCACTCTCCATTACACTTCCACACTGGCCATATGGGACTGTTAAAGGGAGAGTGGGTCTTCCTGATCACTCCTTCGCTCTCAGGTCAAAGAATGAACTCATGGAAGGGAACCACAGAGTCTCGATTGGTGCGATATTGCCACCGGTGCATTTTTTCAGTTTCTCAACAGCCGAGATGAAGGAAGAAGAGAGATTGGCCTAGTAATCCGGGAGTCTATCAATCACCTTACCACCGTTGGTGCCTTGCCATCTTTCCAGGACATTACTGCCAGTGAGTTCCCATGCGTTGATGGTGTGCTCCATACAAACTTCTGCCACATGGGTTGTTTGCACTCGGCTACATCTGGATCTTTGGATGACCACTGATCGTCCAGGTCACCATAAATCACCTCAAGCATGGCTAGTTCCCTCAGGTACTGGATACCTTTCTCCATAGTCATCCATTTTCCTAGGCGATATACTATATCTTCCTTGAAGGGCTGCCTTTCTCTCTCACCGGACAGGAGTCGCCTCCAGAGGCTAAGCGCTTGTGTCCCTTTTCTAAGTGCTTTGTCAATGCCCCCTTCCCTAGAAAGGGATTCCAGTTGTTTAGCTCCCTTCCCCTCTAATTCCAGACTGCTGGCCCCGTGTTGTGCTTCAGCCTCAGCTGGCAACTGAACACCACGCAGCCACTCGCTCACTTCCCCCCCCCACACCTGTGGGATAGCGAAGAGAATTGGACGAGCTAAAGAACTTTTGGGTTGAGATAAGCACAGTTTAATGATTACAATAAAATGATAATAATAGTACCAATGATTATGATAATAAAATGGAAGAGGAAGGGAAAGGGAAAAAAAGGAAAAAAAACCACGGAAACACAAACGATACAACCGCTCACCACCCACCGACCGACGCTGCCCGTCCCCAAGCTGCGATTGCTCCCTCCTTCCCTGGCCAGCCCCTCCCAGGTAACATACTGGGCATGACGTTACATGATATGGAATATCCCTTTGGTCACTTTGAATCCGCTCTCTTAGCTGTGCCCCCTCCCCTCCCAGCTTCTTGTGCACCCAGCAGAGCATGGGAAGCTAGAAATGTCCTTGACTAGTACAAGCGCTACCCAGCAACAGCCCAAACATCTGCGTGTTATCTCAACAGGTTTTTTTTCCATGCTAATTTCAAAGCACAGCACTATACCAGCTAGAGTGAAGAAAATTAACTCTATCCCAGCTGAAACCATGACAGTATCCACCCCTTATTCCATATCGTTTACATCATGCTCAGGTCCCATTCTATTCAGTACAAATTCAATAATCCCTATCCATCTTCTCATCCTTTAACTATATATATATACAGATTTTTCATTTATCATTCCCCTAGTCTATGGACCACCCCTGTAAAATGCCTGTGAAATGTCCATTGAGTTCATTTAGTCCATGACTTTGGATTTCATCTACTGTAAGAGTCTTTCAGAGAGGTGGTGTGTGTGGTGTTGGATTGTTGCATGCTGTCAGTCCTTGCTACATCACCGCTGCAATGGTAGTTCTTGTTGTCTCACTGCTGCTCTTCGCTCGGTTCAATTGAAAGTTCATTTGCTATTATTATTAATTGGGAAATTCCCACCATGATAACATTCCATTGATATGGCATATAGCAACCATAGTAGTGATGACATACAACATCATATAGCAATTAACAGCATATTATTCAGTTCATTGGCTGTTTTCACCCAAAATTAAATCCCCCTGAGGTATACACCGGACTCCTCCATCCTCCCGCATCACCCACCAAGTGCACCCAGGATCCTGAGAAAACGCAGTCCCACGAGTGGGTTTGTCTCTGCCTGAAGCAGGAATAACCCAGACTGTTTTCCCCAACATATTTTTTATGTGCACTACAGGGACTCTATCCCCTTCCACAGTAGGTAAGGATTCTGACTGGGCAGGGCCAGCTGGCTTTGCAGATATCCTCGTGTTGACTAACCACGTGGCTTTTGCTAAATGTGTATCCCAGTGCTTGAATGTTCCACCCCACATTGCTCTCAGTGTAGTTTTTAACAGTCCATTGTACCGTTCAGTTTTCCCGTAGGCTGGTGCGTGGTAGGGGATGTGATACACCCACTCAATGCCGTGCTCTTTGGCCCAGGTGTCTATGAGGTTATTTCAGAAATGAGTCCCATTGTCTGACTCAATTCTCTCTGGGGTGCCATGTCACCACAGGACTTGGTTTTCCAGACCCAGGACAGTGTTCCGGGTGGTGGTATGGGGGACAGGCTATGTTTCCAGCCAGCCGGTGGTTGCCTCTACCATGGTGAGAACATGGCGCTTGCCTTGGCGGGTCTGTGGGAGTGTAATATAGTCATTTTGCCAGGCCTCCCCATATTTATACTTGAGCCATAGTCCCCCATACCACAGAGGCTTCACCCGCTTCGCTTGCTTGATTGCAGCACACGTTTCACATTCGTGGATAACCTGCGCAATAGCGTCCATGGTCAAGTCCACCCCTCGATCATGAGCCCATCTGTATGTTGCATCTCTCCCTTGATGGCCTGAGGTGTCATGGGCCCAATGAGATAGAAATAGTTCACTCTTATGTTGCCAGTCCAGATCCACCTCAGCCACTTCAATCTTGGCAGCCTGATCTACCTGCTGGTTGTTTTGATGTTCTTCAGTGGCCAGACTCTTGGGGATGTGAGTATCCACGTGACATACTTCCACAAGCAGGTTCTCTACCCAGGCAGCAATATCTTGCCACAATGTGGCAGCCCAGATGGGTTTACCTCTGCACTGCCAGTTGCTTTGCTTCCACTGCTGTAACCAGCCCCACAGGGCATTCGCCACCATCCAGGAGTCAGTACAGAGATAGAGTACTGGCCACTTTTCCCATTCAGCAATGTCTAAGGCCAGCTGGATGGCCTTTACCTCTGAGAACTGGCATGATTCATCTTCTCCTTCAACAGTTTCTGCTACTTGTCGTGTAGGACTCCATACAGCAGCCTTCCATCACCGGTGCTTTCCCACAAGGCGACAGGACCCATCAGTGAACAGGACATATTGCTTCTCCTTTTCTGGCAGTGTGTTATACAGTGGGGCTTCTTCAGCACATGTCACCTCCTCCTCTGGTGATATTCCAAAATCTTTGCCTTCTGGCCTGTCCATAATCGCTTCCAAGATTCCTGGGCGACTGGGGTTTCCTACTCGAGCCCGCTGGGTGATCAGTGCAACCCATTTACTCCACATAGCATCAGTTGCATGGTGTGGAGAGGGGATGTTTCCTTTGAACATCCAGCCCAGCACTGGCAGTCGGGGCACCAGGAGCAACTGTGCCTCAGTACCAACCACTTCTGAAGCAGCTTGAACCCCTTCATATGCTGCCAATATCTCTTTTTCAGTTGGAGTATAGTACGCTTCGGACCCTCTGTATCCCCGACTCCAAAACCCTAGGGGCCGACCTCGGGTCTCCCCATGTGCTTTCTGCCAGAGGCTCCAGGTAGGGCCATTCTCCCCGGCTGCAGTGTAGAGCACATTTTTTATATCTTGTCCTGCCCGGACTGGCCCAAGAGCTACTGCATGAACTATTTCTCGTTTAATCTGTTCAAAGGCTTGTTGTTGCTCAGGGCCCCATTTGAAATCATTCTTTTTCCGGGTCACTTGATAGAGAGGGCTTACGATCAGACTGTAATTTCAAATATGCATCCTCCAAAAACCCACAACGCCCAAGAAAGCTTGTGTTTCGTTTTTGCTGGTTGGTGGAGACATGGCTGCTATCTTGTTGATCACATCCATTGGGAATCTGACGACGACCATCTTGTCATTTTATTCCCAAGAACTGGATTTCTCGTGCAGGTCCCTTTACTTTTTTTATGGCAAAACCAGCTTTCAGGAGGATTTGAACTATTTTCTTCCCTTTCTCAAAAACTTCTTCTGCTGTATTGCCCCACACAATGATGTCATCAATGTATTGTAGGTGTTCCAGAGCTTCTCCCTGTACCAGTACAGTCTGAATCAGTCCAATGTAAATGTTAGGGCTGTTTTTCCAGCCCTGGGGCAGTCGCTTCCAGATCTACTGAACACCCCTCCAAGTAAAAGCAAACTGTGGCCTGCACTATGCAGCCAGAGGGATTGAGAAGAATGCATTAGCATATCAGTTGTGGCATACCACTTGGCTGCCTTGGACACCAGTTCATACTGAAGTTCTAGCATGTCTGGCACAGCAGCACTCAACGGTGGAGTGACTTCATTCAGGCCACGGTAGTCTACTGTTAGCCTCCACTCTCCATTAGACTTCGGCACTGGCCATATGGGACTGTTAAAGGGTGAGTGGGTTTTACTGATGACTCCTTGGCTCTCCAGTTGACGAATGAGCTCATGGATGGGGATCAGAGAGCCTTCGTTGTTGCGATATTGCTGCCGGTGCACTGTTGTGGTGGCGATCGTCACCTGTTGTTCTTTGACCTTCAGCCACCCTACAACAGAAGGGTCCTTCGAGAGGCCAGGCAAGGTAGACAGCTGTTTAATTTCCTCTGTCTCCAAGACAGCTACACCAAAAGCCCACTTGTAACCTTTTGGGTCCTTGAAATACCCTCTCCTGAGAGAGTGTATGCCAAGGATGCACGGAGCCTCTGGGCCAGTCACAATGGGGTGCTTCTGCCACTCATTCCCAGTGAGGCTCACTTCGGCCTCCAATACAGTTAGCTCTTGGGATCCCCCTGTCACTCTAGCAATAGTCATGAATTCTACCCCTATGTAGTCTGATGGCATTAGGATGCACTCTGTACCAGTACCCACTAAAGCTTCATACTCCTGTGGGTCTGAAGTGCCAGGCCATCGGATCCACACAGTCCAGTAAAGTCGGTTGTCCCTTTCCTCCACCTGGCTGGTGGCAGGGCCCCTCTAGTCATGATCATAGTATTCATCACTCACTTCCTGTAAATATGAATCACAGGTGTCTCTGTTAAGATCAGTCAGCACATCAGCACTTCTGCTCCTCTGTCTGGAGAATTGCTTACAGGAAACTGGAGCAGCAGGTCTCCTGGAGAAACTCCCCTGAGTAATTGTTCTCCCTTGCAGCTCACGTACCCGTGCCTCTAGGGCTGAGGTAGGTTTTCCATCCCACTTCTTCATGTCCTCTCCGTGATCATGCAGGTAAAACCATAGGGTGCCCCATCGTGTGTATCCGTTCTCTTGAGCCAAGGGACGATTACTCCTAATGGCTGAGATACTGGTCCGTACTGGTGGGGAGTAGGACATATCTTCTTTGAGTTGCTGGAACTCTCGGGACAGTTTCTCAACAGCAGAGACGAGCGAGGAAGAGAGATTCGCTTCATATTCCTGGAGTTTATCAATCAACTCAACCACCATTGGTGCCTTGCCATCTTTCCAGGACATTACTGCCAGTGAGTTCCCATGCGTTGATGGTGTGCTCCGTACAAACTTCTGCCACATGGGTTGTTTGCACTCGGCTACATCTGGATCTTTGGATGACCACTGATCGTCCAGGTCACCATAAATCACCTCAAGCATGGCTAGTTCCCTCAGGTACTGGATACCTTTCTCCATAGTCATCCATTTTCCTAGGCGATATACTATATCTTCCTTGAAGGGCTGCCTTTCTCTCTCACCGGACAGGAGTCGCCTCCAGAGGCTGAGGGCTTGTGTCCCTTTCCCAATTGCTTTATCAATGCCCCCTTCCCTAGAGAGGGATCCCAGTTGTTTGGCTTCCTCCCCCTCTAATTCCAGACTACTGGCCCCATTATCCCAGCATCGGAGAAGCCAGGTGACAATGTGCTCACCTGAATGACGCCCAAAATCTTTCCGTATATCCCGCAACTCACTCAAGGATAGGGATCGGGTAGTTTCCATTTCTTGTACGGGTTCTTCCTCTTCCTCCTCCTCTTCTCGTGATGGCCCTGGTTCCTCGTAATCTCTTTCTAAACGAGTTGACCTTCTCTTCCATGATTTCTTCTTGCGTATAGGGGCGACTGATACTGGCACAGGTTGGTCCTCCGGTTTAGCTGCAATGCTTGGCACTGGGGTTGGAGCAGCTGCAGTATCTGTCGTGGGGGTTTGAGTGGCCGCAGTGCTCGTCACTGGGGTTGGAGCAGCTGCAGTATCTGTCGTGGGGGTTTGTGTGGCCGCAGTGCTTGTCACTGGGGTTGGAGCAGCTGCAGTATCTGTCGTGGGGGTTTGAGTTGCCGCACTGCTCGTCACTGGGGTTGGAGTAGCTGCAGTATCTGTTGTAGGCGGTAGGGTGGCCGCAGTGCTCGTCACTGGGGTTGGAGTAGCTGCAGTGTCTGTCGTGGGGGTTTGAGTGGCCGCAGTGCTTGTCATGGGGTTTGGAGTAGCTTACTTCTCTTTCCCTTGGGGGTACTGAAGAGTGTTAAATAGGGCTCATTAGGCATAAGCCAGACCCCAGCACATTGCAGTGATTTGTATCTCTCTGGAATTGCCAGGGTGACAACAGACTTCCTCCAAATGTTCTACCAGTTTTTCAGGATTCTGCACTTGTTCAGGGGTGAAGTCCCAAAACACTGGGGGTGCCCACCGTCTTAGGCATTTGCCCATACTATCCCACATACCCTGCCACGCATAGCTATCAAGGTTTGGGGCAGATCTCTGGATGATATTCTTAACTTGCTTATTAACCTGAGACAGAACTGAAACCATCTGCCAAAGCAATACCAACAGGTATCTCTTAACTACCCAAGGATGTTCAAGATACTGAAAAGTTGTTGTAATCAAGGAGGAGACATTATATAAGATAGCAGCTATGGTGCCATTCTGTATTTCCTCCATAAAAATCCTCTCAGAGGAGGAGGTATAATTGCTAATTGCCTCCATGAGGTGGTAGCTGAAGTACAGTAACGGCTTCCATGCAAGACCTAAATAACCGATAACAGTCAAGGCCAGTGTTTTAATAACAAGTCTCCTAGGCAAAACATCTCTAATCACTGCAGAGCACAGCAAACTGACAAAACTAACAGCAAGTTTTAGCATGTACTTTACAATCGGCATGGTAAAGAGTGGACAAACTAATACTGCGAGCAGATGAATCAATGCTGTGACCAGCAACAGTTATTATCTCAAACCCTTCGTGCCCCACGTTGGGCGCCAAAAATAAACTGTCGTGGCTCAGCCTCTGCTGGCAACTGAACACCACGCAGCCTCCCGCTCGCTCCCCCCGACACACCTGTGGGATGGGGAAGAGAACCGGACGAGCAAAGGAACTTGTGGGTTGAGATAAGCACAGTATAACGATTACAGTAAAATGATAATAATAGTACCAATGATTATGATAATAAAATGGAAGAGGAAGGGAAAGGGAAAAAAAGGGAAAAAAACCCACAGAAACACAAACGATACAACCGCTCACCACCTGCTGACCGACGCTGCCCATCCCCAAGCTGCGATTGCTCCCTCCTCCACCGGCCAGCTCCTCCCAGGTAACATACTGGGCATGACGTTACATGATATGGAATATCCCTTGGGTCACTTTGAATCCGCTCTCTTAGCTGTGCCCCCTCCCCTCCCGGCTTCTTGTGCACCCAGCAGAGCATGGGAAGCTAGAAATGTCCTTGACTAGTACAAGCGCTACCCAGCAACAGCCCAAACATCTGTGTGTTATCTCAACAGGTTTTTTTTCCATGCTAATTTCAAAGCACAGCACTATGCCAGCTAGAGTGAAGAAAATTAACTCTATCCCAGCTAAAACCTTTGACACCTCGTTATCCCAGCATCGCAGAAGCCAGGTGACAATGTGCTCACCTGAAGGACGGAAGAAATCTTTTTGCATATCCCACAACTCACTCAAGGATAGGGATCGGCTAGTTTCCGTTTCTTGTACGGGTTCTTCCTCTTCCTCCTCCTCTCCTAGTGATGGCCCTGGTTCTTCATCATCTCTTTCTAAACGAGTTGACTTCCTCTTCCAGCATTTCTTCTTGTGTATAGGGGCGACTGATACTGGCACAGGTTGGTCCTCGGATTCAGCTGCAACACTTGTCACCGGGGTTGGAGTAGCTTCAGTGCCTGTCATGGGGTTTTGAGTGGCTGCAATGCTTGTCACAGGTTGGAGAAGCTGCAGTGTCTGTCGTGGGGGTTTGAGTGGCCGCAGTGCTTGTCACTTCCCTCATCTTTGTCTTTTTAGATCCAGAGGCCTTCTTGTCCCTTTTGGGTTGCTGAACAGTGTTAAACAGGGCTCGATAGGCATGGGCCAGGCCCCAGCACATTGCAGTGATTTGTATCTCTCTGGATTTGTCAGGGTGACAACATCCTCCAAATATTCCACTCATTTTTCAGGATTCTGCACTTGTTCAGGGGTGAAGTCCCACAACACTGGGCGTGGCCACTGTCTTAGGCTTTTGCCCATGCTATCCCGTATACCCTGCAACACATAGCTATCAAGCTTTGGGGCAGATCTCTGGATGATATTCTTAAATTGCTTATTAACCCTAGACAGAACTGAAACTGTCTGCCAAAGCAATACCAACAGGTATACCTTAACCACCCAAGGATATTCAAGATACTGAAATGTTGTTGTAATGAAGGAGGAGGCATATAGAAGATGGTAGCTAAGGTGCCATTTTGTATTTCCTCCATAAAAAACCTCTCAGAGGAGAAGGTATAATTGCTAATTGCCTCCATGAGGTGGTAGCTGAAGTACAGTAATGGCTTCCATGCAAGTTCTAAATAACCGATAACAGTCAAGGCCAGTGTTTTAATAACAAGTCTCCTAGGCAAAACCTCTCTAATCACTGCAGAGCACGTCAAACTACAAAAACCAACAGCAATTTTTAACCTGCACTTCACAATCAGCATGGTGTAGTTTCCTCCCCTTGTGGCCCACGCCTCAAACCAAGACCTCTCAGCCTGCTTCAGGTATTCACCATACAAACCCTGTCCCTTCCAAGACATCACAGAGTGAGCGCTCAGCTCTTGCTCCTCTCCTGATATTGGGTGAGCTCCGTCAGAGAGCTCTGTGACTGCATTCAGGAAGAGGTTGTCCAGGAAACTAAAATCTTCCTCTTTTTCAGCCAGAGTGGCACAGCCTGAGGGAGTCGGCACAGGAGGCTGCAGCTGCCACTGGGAGGAAGAGGTTTGACTGTTGGAGGACCCAGAAGAGAAATTGATGGGATGACACTGACCACAGGTAGTGGTGCTTTTTACCTGCACAGCAATAGCGTACCTTTGAGCAGAAGCTGCTAAGTGATAGCCCTCACTGGGCTGCTCATGTGGCCAGCCCAATGGAGATCCCCAGTGTAGTAATGTTACCAGGGCAAGAGGAAAATCATAGCCATATAGGTGGGCCAGATACTGCATTTTCTCCCTGGAGCTATCCATGGGCTGAGGGCTTAGGCATTCTCCTCCTCCTCTTTCTTTCCTTGTGCCTGTGCACAGCTACAGGCAGTGAAGGGCCTGCTGTCCTCATCTGTTGTCCTCATGTTCATGCCTGTAATTTCATGGCTGCCCAATTACACTAATGAAGGCTGCTCTTTCTGCTAATGCAACGCAGTTTTAGAAAAGACATGCCCTGAAGAAGCAGGAATATCTATTACGAGGCTGCCATGGTATAGACTCTGCCTTATTCCCCATAGGATACGTGCTAGCAAACGCAGGATGTTCTCCATGTGATCTCTTCTAGTCACAGATCAACCTCTTGGCATTTCTTTAGCAACACATTTCCTTAATTTATGGAATATAATAATGAGTATGTTAGTCTGCATAGTAAGTGTTATTGAAATCAAACTATGATTATTAAAACATATGTGGGAAGTGCACTCAGCATCTGTGCTGGTTTTGGCTGAGAAGAGGTTAATACTCTTCACTGTGGTGCCTGTGGTGGTCAGGGACCTTTCCAGCTTCGTGTGCTCTGCCACGTGGGCAGGGGGCTGAGAGGGGCGGGGCCACAGCTGGGGCAGCTGACCCTGACTGGCCAATGGGATGTTCATTCCATACCATGTGATGCCAAGACCAGTATATTAATGGGGGCAGTGGGACCATTGGTTTGGGTGGTTGTTGTTTGGTGGGGTTATTTGATGTGTCTGTTGGTGGGGTTTTCCCTTTCCCTTTCCCTGTCTCTCCCCACCGTAGCTTTTTGTGCCTGGCATTGTTTTTACCTCCACTGCATTTTTATTGTTGTTTTATTTAAATATTTAATATTTTCTTACCTCAACTTGTGAGTGTTACTCTGATTCTCTTCTGTGTCCCGCAGGTGGGGGAGTGAGTGAGCAGCTATGTGGAGTGAGTTGCTGGCTAAAGCACAACAGCATCATTGTTATTACTCTGGTTGAGCATCTGGTGCTTTTGCATGTACTGCTTTTAGGAAGGAAATGTTTTTATTGCTCTCCTGGTCTCATACTTGCATGCCTCTCATTCCTGTTGCCTGTGTTAAAACGTGCATTTACACATATATTTTGTATGGCTTTTCATTTGAGACTGGGGGTGGTTGTTGCTTTGGGAGTGGTGTTGTTGAGTCCGGTTGGTTAGTTGGTGGGTGGCTGTGTCATGTGGTGGGGCCACAGCCAAGAGAGCTGACCCAAACTGGCCAATGGGATATTCATACCATACCATGTGATGCCATGATGACTATATTAAACAGGGGCAGTTGTTACGCAATGTTGTGTGATGGTGGTTGTGGCTTAAGAAGTGATGTGGTTGGTGGGTTGCTTGGTTCGTTCGGCGGTTGGTTCATTGTGTCATGTGGTGGTTTTGGTTGTTCATTCCCCCTTCTCCCTGGGTTTTGTCACTCTTGTGATTATCCTTTCCATTGCATATTTGTTGTTGTTTTATTTTAATTATTAAGGTGTTCTTATCTCAACCCATGACCTTTCTCACTTTTACCCTTCTGATTCTCTCCCCCATCCTGCTGGTGGGGGAGGGAGTGAGCAGCTGTGTGGGGCTGAGTTGTTGGCTAAACCCCAACAGTTGCAGAATAGGAGGGAGGCAGCACAGGTGAGTCAGAATCATCAGGATCCAAAGTGTGACCTTGGCCTTCAAGCTGAGATTCATCTATGCAGGATCTTCTTGCTGCAACTGTCTGTAAGCAATGCAGGACAGCTGCTACCAAGCAGACTGTGGTGGTGAGAGCACTCATGGCCCAAAGAGCAGAGAGAACCTTCTTGAGAAGAAGGTGAGAAACACAGCATGCCTTCACGTGGTATAGCTTCAGTACAGTCTCTTGTTTTATGCTTTTAGCGAGATGGAGTTCTTTGCAGCAGAAACAGATCTTGTTTCTGCCCGTATCCACCAAATTGCATCTTGGTAAACTGGACACAAACTGAATGCTTGGCATCCCATTACAAATACAGCCAGGTTCAGCAGAACACAGGCAATAGTTTTGGCTAACCTATTTGTTCTGACAAATATCAGTGGCTTCTTCCTTATTGTTAAGCGCAAGATTCCAGATAAGATTACCGCAGAGCTGGCCCAGAAGAAACAGGTGTTATTAGCCTGCGGGATGCTGTTCAGCGATAGCACCCCAAAGTCCACCTGGATAGAGGATAGAGCTGCCCCAGCCTCTGGAGGCAACTCCTGTCTGGTGTGAAAGCCTGCTATCTCTTCAAGGAAGATGTTACATATCGCTCAGGAAAATGGGCCGCCATGGAGAAAGGTATCCAGTACCTGAGGGAAGTAGCTGTGCTTGAGGTGATTTATGGTGACCTGGATGATCAACAGTCATCCATAGATCCTGATGAAGCCCAGTGCACACAACCCATGTGGCGGATGTTTGTACAGCGCACAGCATGTATTCTTATTGGCACAACTGGCCTGAAAAGATGAAGAGGCACCAATGGTGGGGGATGTGAGTGACAGACTCTGGGATTACGAAGCACATGTCTCTTCCTCCTTCATCTTGGCTGTGGAGGAACTGTCCCAGGAGGTCCAGCAACTCAAAGAAGATATGTCCTAGTCCCTACCTGTATGAACCAGTATCTCAGCCATTAGGAGTAAGTGTCCCTTTGCTCAAGAGAGAGGATACACACCAGATGCCACTCTATGGTTTCACCTGGGTGACACTGATATGTGAGCTGCAAAGGAAAACAATCACTCAGGGTGGTTCTTCCAGGAAAGCTGCTGTTCCAGTTTCCAGTGAGCAGTTCCCCAGACAGAAGAGTAGGAGCTCTGATTTTATTTGTGAACTTAACAGGGCGAATTTTGATTTTTGTTTACCAGAAGTGAGCAGCAAATACTATGATCAGGAATAGAGGGCCCCTGCCACCATCCAGGTGGAGGAAAGGGACAACTGGCTTTACTGGACTGTGTGGATCCGATGGCCTGGCACGTCTGACCCACGGGAGTATAAAGCTTTAGTGGACAGTGGTGCACAGTGTACTCTTATCAAACTATATAGGGGCAGAACACATCAGCATTGCTGGAGTGACAGGGGGATCTCAGGAGCTAACTGTATTGGAGGCCGAAGTGAGCCTCACCGGGAATGAGTGGGAAAAGCACCCCATTGTGACTGGCCCAGAGGCTCTGTGCATCCTTGGCATACACATCCTCAGGAGAGGGTATTTCAAGGACCCAAAAAGGTACAGGTGGGCTCTTGGTATAGCTGCCTTGGAGATGGAAGAAATGGAACAGCTGTCTGCCTTGCCTGGCCTCTCGAAGGACTATTCTGTTGTGGGGCTGCTGAAGGTCAAAGAACAACATGTGCCGATTGCCATGGCAACAGTTGACCGGCAGCAATATCGCACCAACCCAAGACTCCCTGATTTCCCTCCAGGAGCTCATTCGTCAACTGGAGAGCGAAGGAGTGGTCAGGAAAACCCACTCACCCTTTAACAGTCCCATATGGCCAGTGCAGAAGTCTAATGGAGAGTGGAGACTAACAGTAGTCTATCATGGCCTGCATGAAGTCGCTCCAACGTTGAGTGCTGCTGTGACGGGCATGCTAGCTGTGCTTGAGGTGGTTTATGGTGACCTGGACGATCAACGGTCCTCCAAAGATCCAGATGAAGCTGAGTGCACATGACCCATGTGGCGGAAGTTTGTACGGAGCGCACCATCCTCGTATGCAAACTCATTGGCAGTGATGTCCTGGAAAGATGACGAGACACCAACGGTGGCTGAGTTGATTGATAAACTCCAGGAATATGAAGAGAATCTCTCTTCCTCGCTCGTCTCTGCTGTTGAGAAACTGTCCCGGGAGTTCCAGCAACTCAAAGAAGATATGTCCTACTCCCCACCAGTACGGACCAGTATCTCAGCCATTAGGAGTAATAGTCCCTCGGCTCAAGAGAACGGATACACACGACGGGGCACCCTATGGTTTTACCTGCGTGATCACGGAGAGGACATGAAGAAGTGGGATGGAAAACCTACCTCAGCCTTAGAGGCACGGGTACGTGAGCTGCAAGGGAGAACAATTACTCAGGGGAGTTTCTCCAGGAGATCTGCTGCTCCAGTTTCCTGTAAGCAATTCTCCAGACAGAGGAGCAGAAGTGCTGATGTCCTGACTGATCTTAACAGAGACACCTGTGATTCATATTTACAGGAAGTGAGTGATGAATAATATGATCGGGACTAAGGGGGCCCTGCCACCAGCCAGGTGGACGAAAGGGAAAACGGGGTTTACTGGACTGTGTGGATCCGATGGCCTGGCACATCTGACCCACAGGAATATAGACCTTTAGTGGACACCAGCGCACAGTGCACCTTAATGCCATCAAACTATATAGGGACAGAACCCATTAGCATTGCTGGAGTGACAGGGGGATCCCAAGAGCTAACTGTATTGGAGGCCGAAGTGAGCCTCACTGGGAATGAGTGGCAGAAGCACCCCATTGTGACTGGCCCAGAGGCTCCGTGCATCCTTGGCATAGACTACCTTAGGAGAGGGTATTTCAAGGACCCAAAAGGTTACAAGTGGGCTTTTGGTGTAGCCGCCTTGGAGACGGCGGAAATTAAACAGCTGTCTACCTTGCCTGGCCTCTCGAAGGACCCTTCTGTTGTAGGGTGGCTGAAGGTCAAAGAACAACAGGTGACGATCGCCACCACAACAGTGCACCGGCGGCAATATCGCACCAACCGAGGCTCTCTGATCCCCATCCACGGGCTCATTCGTCGACTGGAGAGCCAAGGAGTCATCAGTAAAACCCACTCACCCTTTAACAGTCCCATATGGCCAGTGCGGAAGTCTAATGGAGAGTGGAGACTAACAGTAGACTACCGTGGCCTGAATGAAGTCACTCCACCGTTGAGTGCTGCTGTGCCAGACATGCTAGAACTTCAATACGAACTGGAGTCCAAGGCAGCCAAGTGGTATGCCACAACTGATATCGCTAATGCATTCTTCTCAATCCCTCTGGCAGCAGAGTGCAGGCCACAGTTTGCTTTCACTTGGAGGGGTGTCCAGTACACCTGGAATCGACTGCCCCAGGGGTGGAAACACAGTCCTACCATTTGCCATGGACTGATCCATAATGCTTTGGAACAAGGTGGAGCTCCCGAACACCTACAATACATTGATGACATCATTGTGTGGGGCAATACAGCAGAAGAAGTTTTTGAGAAAGGAAAGGAAATAGTTCAAATCCTCCTGAAAGCTGGTTTCACCATAAAACAAAGTAAAGTTAAGGGACCTGCACGAGATATCCAGTTCTTGGGAATAAAATGGCAAGATGGTCGTTGTCAGATCCCCATGGATGTGATCAACAAAATAACAGCCATGTCTCCACCAACCAGCAAAAAGGAAACACAAGCTTTCTTGGGCGTTGTGGGTTTTTGGAGAATGCATATTCCACACTACAGCCTGATCGTAAGCCCTCTCTATCAAGTGACCTGGAAAAAGAATGATTTCAAACGGGTCCGTGAGCAACAACAAGCCTTTGAACAGATTAAATGAGAAATAGTTCATGCAGTAGCTCTTGGGCCAGTCTGGGCAGGACAAGATATAAAAAAATGTGCTCTACACTGCAGCCGGGGAGAATGGCCCTACCTGGAGCCTCTGGCAGAAAGCACATGGGGAGACCCGAGGTCGACCCCTAGGGTTTTGGAGTCGGGGATACAGACGGTCCGAAGCCTACTATACTCCAACTGAAAAGAGATATTGGCAGCATATGAAGGGGTCCGAGCTGCTTCAGAAGTGGTTGGTTCTGAAGCACAGTTGCTCCTGGCACCCCGACTGCCAGTGTTGGGGTGGATGTTCAGAGGGAACGTCCCCTCCACACACCATGCAACTGATGCTACGTGGAGTAAATGGGTTGCACTGATCACCCAGCAGGCTCGAGTAGGAAACCCCAGTCGCCAAGGAATCTTGGAAGTGATTATGGACTGGCCAGAATTCAAAGACTTTGGAATATCACCAGAGGAGGAGGTGACACGTGCTGAAGAAGCCCCACTGTATAACACACTGCCAGAAAAGGAGAAGCAATATGCCCTGTTCACTGATGGGTCCTGTCGCCTTGTGGGAAGTCACTGGAGATGGAAGGCTGCTGTATGGAGTCCTACACGACAAGTCGCAGAAACTGTTGAAATAGAAGGTGAATCGAGCCAGTTTGCAGAGGTAAAGGCCATCCAGCTGGCCTTAGACATTGCTGAATGGGAAAAGTGGCCAGCGCTCTATTTCTATACTGATTCCTGGATGGTGGCAAATGCCCTGTGGAGCTGGCTACAGCAGTGGAAGCAGAGCAACTGGCAGCGCAGAGGCAAACCCATCTGGGCTGCCGCACTGAGGCAAGATATTACTGCCCGGGTAGAGAACCTGGTTGTAAAGGTACGGCATGTAGATGCTCACATCCCCAAGAGTTGGGCCACTGAAGAACATCGAAACAACCAGCATGTAGATCAGGCTGCCAAGATTGAAGTGGCTGAGGTGGATCTGGACTGGCAACATAAGTGTGAAGTATTTCTATCTCGATGGGCCCATGACACCTCAGGCCATCAAGGGAGAGATGCAACATACAGGTGGGCTCGTGATCGAGGGGTGGACTTGACCATGGATGCTATTGTGCAGGCTAGCCACCAATGTGAAACGTGCCCTGCAATCAAGCAAGCGAAGCGGGTAAAGCCTCTGTGGTATGGGGGATGATGGCTGAAATAAAAATATGGGGAGGCCTGGCAAATTGACTATGTCACACTCCCACAGACCTGCCAAGGCATGTGCCATGTTCTCACCATGGTAGAAGCAACCACCGGCTGGCTGGAAACATATTCTGTCCCCCACGCCACTGCCCGGAACACTATCCTGGGTCTCGAAAAACAAGTGCTGTGGCGACATGGCACCCCAGAGAGAACTGAGTCAGACAATGGGACTCATTTCCAAAATAACCTCATAGACACCTGGGCCAAAGAGCACGGCATTGAGTGGGTGTATCACATCCCCTATCACGCACCAGCCTCTGGGAAAACTGAACGGTACAATGGACTGTTAAAAACTACACTGAGAGCAATGGGGGGTGGAACATCTAAACACTGGGATACACATTTAGCAAAAGCCACGTGATTAGTCAACACGAGGGGATCTGCCAGGCGAGCTGGCCCAGCCCAATCAGAATCCTACATACTGTGGAAGGGGATGGAGTCCCTGTAGTGCACATAAAAAATATGCTGGGCAAGACAGTCTGGGTTATTCTTGCTTCCAGCAGAGGCAAACCCACTCGTGGGATTGCTTTTGCTCGAGGACCTGGGTGCACTTGGTGGGTGATGCGGGAGGATGGAGGAGTTCGGTGTATACCTCAGGGGGATTTAATTTTGGGTAAAAACAGCCAATGAACTGAATAATATGCTGTTAATTGCTATATGATGTTGTATGTCATCACTACTATGGTTGCTATATGCCATATCAATGGAATGTTATCATGGTGGGAATCTCCCAATTAATAATAATAGCAAATGAACTTTCAATGGAACCGAGCGAAGAGCAGCAGTGAGAGAACAAGAACTACCAGTGCAGCGGTGATGGAACAAGGACTGACATGCAACAATCTGACCCCACGCACACCGCCTCTCTGAAGGACCGTTACAAGAGATGAAATCCAAAGTCATGGACTAAATGAACTCAGTGGACATTTCACAGACGTTTTACAGGGGTGGTCCATAGACTAGGGGAATGATAAATTAAAAATCTGTATATATATATTGTTAAAGGATGAGAAGATGGATAGGGATTATTGAATTTGTACTGAATAGTATGGGACCTGAGCATGATGTCAATGATATGGAATAAGGGGTGGATACTGTCATGGTTTCAGCTGGGATAGAGTTAATTTTCTTCACTCTAGCTGGTATAGTGCTGTGCTTTGAAATTAGCATGGAAAAAAAAACCTGTTGAGATAACACACAGATGTTTAGGCTGTTGCTGGGTAGCGCTTATACTAGTCAAGGACATGTCTAGCCTCCCATGCTCTGCTGGGTGCACAAGAAGCTGGGAGGGGAGGTTGCACAGCTAAGAGAGCAGATTCAAACTGACTAAAGGGATATTCCATATCATGTAACGTCATGCCCAGTATGCTACCTGGGAGGGGCTGGCTGGGGGAGGGAGGAAGCAATCGCGGCTCGGGGACGGGCAGCGTCAGTCGGCGGGTGGTGAGCGGTTGTATCATTTGTGTTTCCGTGTTTTTTTTCCCTGTTTTCCTTTCCCTTCCTTTTCCCTTTTATTGTATTAACATTATTGTCATTATTATCATAATCATTTATCATTATTATTTTATTGTAATCATTAAACTGTGCTTATCTCAACCCAAAAGTTCTTTAGCTCGTCCGATTCTCTTCGCTATCCCACAGGTGTGTGGGGGGGAAGTGAGCGAGTGGCTGCGTGGTGTTCAGTTGCCAGCTGAGGCTGAACCACGACACTTTTAAAGATGGAGAGATTAAATTACTAATACCAGAATCAAAAGCCATAGAGGCGGGAGTGTTTATGTTACAGGATCCCTCCAGGAAGGAACAGATTCCCGAAGAAGTGGAAAATGCAGTAATTCCTTTGGTTTGGACGAATGGAGTTGCGGGGTGATCTAAATTGGCAGAGCCGGTAAAAGTAACATTAAAACCTGGAGCCAGGCCGGTAAGACAAAACCAATATCCTATTAAGTGGGAGGTTCGAAAAGGGTTAGAGGGAATAATTACAAGATTTTTAGAATATGGGCTTTTGGTAGAATGTGAATCAGAATATAATACTCCTATATTGTCAGTAAAGAAATCTGGGGGCAAGGAATACCGATTAGTTCAGGATTTAAGGGCCATAAATCAGATAGTCCAAGATATACACCCAGTAGCGGCTAATCCGTACACTTTACCGACCTCTTTAAAAGAGGAGCATAAATGGTTTACTGTACTAGATTGGAAGGATGCCTTCTTTTGCATACCTCTGGACATAAAAAAAGTCAAAGCATATTTGCTTTTGAATGGGAAAGCCCCACCACCGGACGAAAGACGCAGCTAACATGGACTGTACTTCCACAAGGATTCAAAAATAGCCCTATGATATTTGGGAATCAGCTGGCAAAAGAATTAGAAATATGGAGAAAACAGAACCAAGGGAGAGGCATATTGTTACAGTATGTGGATGACATGCTGATAGTGGCAGAAAGTAAAGAAAATGTTCTGAAATTACTATCAGCTCATTAAATTTTCTGGGCCAAGGAGGATACAGAGTTTCCAGAAACAAAGCCCAAATAGGAAAAGAAGCAGTGATTTATTTGGTATTTGAGAGATCTCAAGGACAAAGACAATTAGGAAATGAAAGGAAAGAAGCTATTTGTCAGATCCCCGAGCCTTGCAGCCCGAAGGAACTGAGAGCTTTTCTGGGGATGATTGGATGGTGTCGACTCTGGATTCTGAATTATGGACTGTATGTGAAGCCACTATGTGAGGCTTTAAGAGAATCTAAAGATCGGTATCTGACTTGGAGACCTGAGTGTCAGAAATCATTCAGAGAACTTAAAAAGGCACTAATGATGGCCCCTGCACTGGGTTTACCTGATCTGACCAAACCTTTTGAGTTGTTTGTACATGAAAGGCAACATCTGGCCCTTGGAGTGCTGGCACAACAGTTGGGATCCTGGAGGCAGCCGGCGGGATACTTTTCCAAACAACTTGATAATGTGAGTAAAGGATGGCCCTGGCTTCAGCATGCTGAAAGAAAGAAGCAACTCCCCAGGGAGGGCTTCACTTCCAGGATAGTGGCACATGGTGTCACTCAAGACATTTGAAGAAATTAAGTTCTTAGGTTTGAGTGAAAAACATGTCTCATTCCTTGACATAGCTGGTTTAGAGACTGCCTAGGGATCAGAGCGCAGCACATTTACAAGCAGCGTATGTCAGAATGCTGAATAAAAGTAGCCAAAGAGATAAAAACCCTTTCATACAGTTTTGAGTTTTATTTTTCTGATGCATTTTCCTTCACTGTTTTATGCAGGTTTACTAATCTTTTTTTTTTATATTCCAGTTGATCAGTAACTTTACGATTGTTGTTTCTAACTCAATCCCCTTTGGTTAGACCCTTACTCTCTAGGAAAATCATTTATATTCATCCACACTGACCTGTTTTTCTCATTAGCCTGTGTAAATGATCCACATTTTTCCAGTAATGGTGATATATGTTTCTTTCACCAAGTGATTCCTGGATGAGTGAGAACTGTCCTCAGCATCACTGTTATTCTGGTTGAGAATCTGGTTCTTTTGCGTGTGCTGCCTTTAGGAAGGAAATGATGTCTTTACAGCCTTCCTGCTCTCATACTCGCATGGCTCTCATTCCTGTTGCCTATATTAAAAGGTGCATTTGCAAATGCTTTTTGTATGGCTTTGCTTATGAGACTGTTTAGCATATTGCAGCTGTAGTAAGTTCACACCATTGCTATGCAGAAAGCTGCCCCTTCCTGTAAATCACTGCCCTCTGTTGATAGTAGCTTTTACATCGGCACTGGATTCCAAAGTTACATCAATCTTACACAGGTGCTGCTGCACTTGCTAAATTATCTCTGGCTCATGCTAGCTATTTCCATAGCTGTGCTGGTTTTGGCTAGGATGGAGTTAATTCTCTTCACTGTAGCACCTGTAGTAGTCAGGGACCTTCCCAGCTTCCCATGCTCTGCCATGTGGGCAAGAGGCTGGGAGGGGTGGGGCCACAGCCAAGAGAGCTGACCTGAACTGGCCAATGGGATATTCATTCCATACCATGTGATGCCATGATGAGTATATGAACTGGGGCAGTTGGTATGGGGTGGTGGTTGTGGTTTGTGTCCTTTTTTTGTTCTGTGTCATGTGGTGTTTGTTTTGGTTGTTCATTCCACCTTCTCCCTGTTCTGGGTTTTGTCGCTCCTGTTATTATCCTTCTCATTTTATTATTATTACTGTTGTTGTGTTTAATGTTTTATTTAATTATTAACGTGTTTTTATCTCAACACATGACCTTTCTCACTTTTACACTTCTGATTCTCTCCCCCATCCTGCTGGTGGGGGAGGGAGTGAGCAGCTGTGTGGGGCTGAGTTGTTGGCTAAACCCAACAGTTGCAGAATAGGAGGGAGGCAGCACAGGTGAGTCAGAACCATCAGGATCCAAAGTGTGACCTTGGCCTTCAAGCTGAGATTCATCTATGCAGGATCTTCTTGCTGCAACTGTCTGTAAGCAATGCAGGACAGCTGCTACCAAGCAGACTATGGTGGTGAGAGCACTCATGGCCCAAAGAGCAGAGAGAACCTTCTTGAGAAAAACGTGAGAAGCATTGCATGACTTCACGTGGTATAGCTTCAGTACAGTCTCTAGTTCTGTGCATTTACCGAGATGGAGTTCTTTGCAGCAGAAACAGATCTTCTTTCCCCCCATATCCACCAAATTGCATCTTGGTAAACTGGACACAAACTGAATGACTTGGCATCCCATTATAAATACATCCAGGTTCAGCAGAACACAGGCAATATTCATCAGAACAAATAGGTTAGCCAAAACTATCATTGGCCTCTTCCTTACCGTTAAGCCCAAGGTTCCAGATAAGATTACGGAGGATCTGGCCCAGAAGAGATGGGTGTTATTTGCCTGCAGGATGCTGTTTAGTGACAGCACCCCAAAGTCCACCTGGATAGAAGATAGAGCAGCCCAGGGTGATCTGCAGCAGCCCCATCTTCTGGAGGCAACTCCGGTCTGGTGTGAAAGAAAGGTATCCCTTCAAGGCAGATGTTATATATCGCTCAGGAAAATGGGCCGCCATGGAGAAAGGTATCCAGTACCTGAGGGAAGTAGCTGTGCTTGAGGTGATTTATGGTGACCTGGATGATCTGCAGTCATCCATTGATCCTGATGAAGCCCAGTGCACACGACCCATATGGTGGACATTTGTACAGAGAACAGCATGTAATCTCATTGGCATAACTGGCCTGAAAAGATGAAGAGGCACCAATGGTGGGGGATGTGAGTGACAAACTCTGGGTTTACGAAGGACGTGTCTCTTCCTCCTTCATCTTGGCTGTGGAGAAACTGTCCCAGGTGGTCCAGCAACTCAAAGTCCCCACCTGTATGAACCAGTATCTCAGCCATTAGGAGTAAGTGTCCCTTTGCTCAAGAGAGAGGATACACACCAGATGCCACTCTATGGTTTCACCTGCGTGACACTAGTATGTGAGCTGCAAGGGAAAAACAATAACTCAGGGTGGTTAATCCAGGAAAGTTGCTGTTCCAGTTTCCAGTGAGCAGTTCCCCAGAAGGAAGACGAGGAGCACTGATTTTATTTGTGATCTTAACAGGGTGAATTTTGATTTGCCTTTACAAGAAGTGAGTAGCAAATACTATGGTCAGGAATAGAGTTGCCCTGCCTCCAGACAGGTGGAGGAAAGGGACAACTGGCTTTACTGGACTGTGTGGAACCGATGGCCTGGCACATCAGACCCACAGGAGTATAAGGCTCTAGTGGTCACCGGTGCACAATGCACCCTAATGCCATCAAGCTACATAGGGGCAGAACACATCTGTATTTCTGGAGTGACAGTGGGATCCCAGGAGCTAACTGTATTGGAGGCTGAAGTGAGCCTAACAGGGAATGAGTGGGAAGAGCACCCCATTGTGACTGGCCCAGAGGCTCCGTGCATCCTTGGCATAGACTATCTCAGGAGAGGGTATTTCAAGGACCCAAAAGATTACAAGTGGGCTCTTGGTGTAGCCGCCTTGGAGACGGAGGAAACTGAACAGCTGTCTACCTTGCCCGGTCTCTCAAAGGACCCTTCTGTGGTGGGGTTGCTGAAGGTCAAAGAACAACAGGTGCCAATCGCCATCACAACAGTGCACCAGCGGCAATATCGCACCAACAGAGACTGATCCCCATCCATAAACTCACTGAACAACTAAGGAGCCAAGGAGTCATCAGTAAGACCCACTCACCCTTTAACAGTCCCATATGGCCAGGGCGGAAGCGTAATGGAGAGGGAAGACTAACAGTAGACTATCGTGGCCTGAATGAAGTCACTCCGTCGTTGAGTGCTGCTGTGCCAGACATGCTAGAACTTCAATACGAACTGGAGTCAAAGGCAGCCAAGTGGTATGACACAACTGACATTGCTAATGCATTCTTCTCAATCCCTCTGCCAGCAGAGTGCAGGCAACAGTTTGCTTTCACTTGGAGGGGTGTCCAGTGCACGTGGAATCGACTGCTCCAGGGGTGCAAACACAGCCCTACCATTTGCTATGTATTCATTCAGACTGCATCCGAACAGGGTGGAGCTCTGGAACATCTACAGTACATTGATGGCATCGTTGTATGGGGCAACACAGCAGAAGACATGTTTGAGAAAGGGAAGGAAATAGTCCAAAGCCTTCTGAAGGCTGGTTTTGCTATTAAAAAAAGTAAGGTCAAGAGACCCGCGGAAAAGATCCCGTTCTTATGGGTGAAACAGTGAGATGGATGTCATCAGATTGCAATGGATGTGATCAACAAAATAGCAGCCATATCTCCACCAACTAGCAAAAAGGAAACACCAGCATTTTTAGGGGTTGTTGGTTTTTGGAGAATGCATATTCCAGATTACAGTCTGATTGTAAGCCCTCTCTATCAAGTGACCCGAAAGAAGAACGTTTTCAAATGGGGCCGTGAGCAAGGACAAGCCTTTGAACAAATTAAACAGGAGTTTAAAAAGAGATATTGGCAGCATATGAAGGGGTCCGGGCTGCTTCAGAAGTGGTTGGTACTGAAGCACAGCTGCTCCTGGCACCCCAAATGCCAGTGCTGGTCTGGATTTTCAAAGGAAAGATTCCCCTCTGCACACCATGCAACTGATGCTACGTGGAATAAATGGGTTACACTGATTACCCAGTGGGCTCGAGTAGGAAACCCCAGTTGCCCAGGAATCTTGGCAGTGATCATGGACTGGCCAGAAGGCCAAGCTTTTGGAATATCACCAGAGGAGGAGGTGACACGTGCTGAAGAAGCCCCACTGCATAACACACTGGCAGAAAATTAGAAGCAATATGTTCTTTTCCCTGATGGGTACTGTCATCTGGTGGGAGAGCATCAGATATGGAAGGCTGCTGTATGGATTGCTATACGACAAGTCACAGAAACTGCTGAAGGAGAAGGCCATAGAAGTAAAGGCCATTGTCGTGGTTCAGCCTCAGTCAGTAACTAAACACCATGCAGCTGCTCGCTCACTCCCCTCACCCCTGTGGTATGGGGGAGAGAATCGGAAGAGCAAAAGAAATTGTGGGTTGAGAAAAGCACAGTTTGTTAATTAAAATTAAAAAATAATTGTAATAATGATTATGATAATTATGACAATAATGATGATCTAATAAAATGGGCAATGGGAAAATACACCAAACAGAAACACAAATGATACAACTGCTCACCACCGGCTGACTGACGCTGCCTGTCCCTGAGCCGTGATTGCTACCTCACTCCTCTGGCCAGCCCGTCCCAGTTAACATACTGGGTATGATGTTACATGATATGGAATATCCCTTTGGTCAGTTTGTATCTGCTCTCTTAGCTGTGCCACCTCTCCTCCTGGCTTCTTGTGCACCCGGCAGAGCGTGGGAAGCTAGAAAAGTCCTTGACTAGTACCAGCACTACCCAGCAACAGCCAAAACAGCTGTGTGTTACCCAAATATTGTTTTCACACTAAGTCCGAAGCACACCACTATTCAAGCTGCAGTGAAGAAAATTAACTCTATCCCAGATAAAACCATGGCAGTATCCACCCCAATTCCATATCATTTCAGTCATTCTCAGGTCCCATACTGTCCAATACAATTTCAATAACCCCTAGCCGCCTTCTCATCCTTTAATAGAATATAGAGATTGCAATTATCATTCCCCTAGTCTATGGAAAACCCCTGTAAAACGTCTGTGAAATGTCCATTGAGTTCATTTAGTCCATGACTTTGGGTTCCATCTATTGTATGAGTCTTTCAGAGAGATGGTGTGTGTGGCGTTGGATTGTTGCATGCTGAAGTCAGTCCTCGTTCCATCACCGCTGCACTGTTAGTCCTTGTTCTCTCACTGCTGCGCTTTGCTTGTTTCAATTGAAAGTTAATTTATTTTTATTAATTTGGGAGATTCCCACCATGATACCATTGATATGGCATATAGCAACCATAGCAGTGATGACATACAACATTATATAGCAATTAACAGCATACCATTCAGTTCATTGGCTGTTTTCCCCCAAAATCAAATCCCCTTGAGGTACACACCGAACTCCTCCATCCTCCCGCATCACCCAACAAGTGCACCCAGGTCCTCGAGCAAAAGCAGTCCCACGAATGGGTTTGCCTTTGCCTGTGGCAGGAATAACCCAGACTGTTTTCCCCAACATATATTTTACATGCACTACAGGGATACTATCCCCTTCCACAGTACGTAAGGGCTCTGACTGGGCAGGGCCAGATGGCTTTGCAGATGTCCTAGTGTTGACAAACCAGGTGGCCTTTGCTAAATGTGTATCCCTGTGTTTAAATGTTCTACCCCACCATTGCTGTCAGTGTAGTCTTTAATAGTCCATTGTATCTTTCGATTTTCCCAGAGGCTGGTGCGTGATAGGGGATGTGATACACCCACTCAATGCCGTGCTCTTTGGCCCAGGTGTCTATGAGGTTATTTTGGAAATGAGTCCCATTATCTGACTCAATTCTCTCTGGGGTGCCATGTCGCCACAGGACTTGTTTTTCGAGACCCAGGATAGTGTTCCGGGCAGTGGCGTGGGGGACAGAATATGTTTCCAGCCAGCCGGTGGTTGCTTCTACCATGGTGAGAACATGGCGCATGCCTTGGCAGGTCTGTGGGAGTGTGATATAGTCAATTTGCCAGGCCTCCCCATATTTTTATTTCAGCCATCATCCCCCATACCACAGAGGCTTTACCCGCTTCGCTTGCTTGATTGCAGGGCACGTTTCACATTAGTGGCTAGCCTACACAACAGCGTCCATGGTCAAGTCCACCCCTCGATCACGAGCCCACCTGTATGTTGCATCTCTCCCTTGATGGCCTGAGGTGTCATGGGCCCACCGAGCTAGAAATAGTTCACCCTTATGTTGCCAGTCCAGATCCACCTCAGCCACTTCAATCTTGGCAGCCTGATCTACCTGCTGGTTGTTTCGATGTTCTTCAGTGGCCCGACTCTTGGGGACGTGAGCATCCACATGCCGTACCTTTACAACCAGGTTCTCTACCCGGGCAGTAATATCTTGCCACAATGTGGCAGCCCAGATGGGTTTGCCTCTGTGCTGCGAGTTGTTCTGCTTCCATTGCTGTAACCACCCGCACAGGGCATGTGCCACCATTCAGGAGTCAGTACAGAGATAGAGCACTGGCCACTTTTCCCGTTCAGCGATGTCTAAGGCCAGCTGGATGGCCTTTACCTCTGAGAACTGGCATGATTCACCTTCTCCTTCAACAGTTTCTGCGACATGTCGTGTAGGACTCCATACAGCAGCCTTCCGTCACTGGTGCTTTCCCACAAGGCGACGGGACCCATCAGTGAACAGGGCATATTGCTTCTCATCTTCTGGCAGTTTGTTATACAGTGGGGCTTCTTCAGCACATGTCACCTCCTCCTCTGGTGATATTCCAAAGTCTTTGCCTTCTGGCCAGTCCATGATCACTGCCAAGATTCCTGGGCGACTGGGGTTTCCTACTCGAGCCTGCTGGGTGATCAGTGCAACCCATTTATTCCACGTAGCATCAGTTGCATGGTGTGTAGAGGGGATGTTTCCTTTGAACATCCAGCCCAGCACTGGCAGTCGGGGTGCCAAGAGCAACTGTGCTTCAGAACCAACCACTTCTGAAGCAGCTCGGACCCCTTCATATGCTGCCAATATCTCTTTTTCAGTTGGAGTATAATGCGCTTCGGACCGTCTGTATCCCCGACTCCAAAACCCTAGGGGTCAACCTCGCGTCTCCCCTGGCACTTTCTGCCAGAGGCTCCAGGTAGGGCATATATTTTACATCTTACCCTGCCCGAACTGGCCCGAGAGCTACTGCATGAACTATCCCCTGTTCAATTTGTTCAAAGGCTTGTCCGTGCTCACGGACCCGTTTGAAACCGTTCTTCTTTCGGGTCACTTGATAGAGAGGGCTTACAGTCAGAATATAATCTGGAGTATGCATTCTCCAAAAACCAACAACCCCTAAAAATGCTTGTGTTTCCTTTTTGCTAGTTGGTGGAGACATGGCTGCTCTTTTGTTGATCACATACATTGCAATCTGAAGAGGTCCATCTTACTGTTTCACCCATAAGAACGGGATGTCTTGTGCGGGTCTCTTATCTTTAGTTTGTTTTATGGCAAAACTGGCCTTGAGAAGGCTTTGGACTATTTCCTTCCCTTTCTCAAAAAGTTCTTCTGCTGTGTTGCCCCACACGATGATGTCATCAATGTATTGCAGGTGTTCTGGAGCTTCTCCCTGTTCTGGTGCAGTCTGAATCAGTCCATGGCAAATGGTAGGACTGTGTTTCCACCCCTGCGGCAGTTGGTTCCAGGTGTACTGGACACCCCTCCAAGTGAAATCGAACTGTGGCCTGCACTCTGCTGCCAGAGGGATTGAGAAGAATGCATTAGCTATATCAATTTTGGCATACCTTTTGGACCCCTTTGACTACAGTTCGTACTGAAGTTTCTACCATGTCCAGCACCGCAGCAGTCAACGGTGGAGTGACTTCATCAGGCCACGATAGTCTACTGTTAGTCTCCACTCTCCATTACACTTCCGCACTTGCCAAATGGGACTGTTAAAGGGTGAGTGGGTTTTACTGATCACTGCTTCGCTCTCCAGTCGAGGAATGAGCTCATGGATTGGAATCAGGGAATCTCGGTTTGTGTGATATTGCTGCCGGTGTACTGTTGTGGTGGGCATCGGCACCTTTTGTTATTTGTCCTTTAGCAGACCCACAACAGAATAGTCCTTCGAGAGGCCAGGCAAGGCAGACAGCTGTTCCATTTCCTCCATCTCCAAGGCAGCTATACCAAAAGCCCACTTGTACCCTTTTGGGTCCTTGAAATACGCTCTCATGAGGTAGTCTATGCCAAGGGTGCCTGATTATGGCATTCGCAACTGACTTCCCGTAAATGTGTATCAGGAGTCTCTCTGTTAAGCTCAGAAATAAACTCAGCATTTCTACTCTACTGTCTGGGGACCTGTTCACTGGAAACTGGAGCAGCAGCTTTCCTGGAAGAACCTCCCTGAGTGATTGTTCTTCCTTGCAGCTCACGTACCCATGCCTCTAGGGTGGAGGTAGGCTTGCCATCCCACCTCATCATGTCCTCTCTGTGGTCACGTAGGTAGAACCATAGGGTGTCCCATGGTGTGTTCCCTCTCCTTTGAGCCAAAGGACGCTTATTCCTAACAGCTGAGACACTACTCCATAGAGGTGGGGAGTAGGACATATCTTCTTTGAGTTGCTGGACCTCTCGGGACAATTTCTCCACAGCAGAGGCTAGCGAGGAAGAGATATTTGCTCCATAATCCCGGAGTCTACCAATCACCTCTGCCACCATTGGTGCCTCATCCTCTCTCGAAGACATTACTGCCAATGAGTTTGCATATGAGGATAGTGCACTCCATACAAACTTCCGCCACATGGGTCGTGTGCACCAGGCTTCATCTGGATCTTTGGATGACCGTTGATCGTCCAGGTCACCATAAATCACCTAAAGCACAGCTAATTCCCTTAGATACTGGCGATATCCTATATCCTAGGCGATATGTAACGTCTTCTTTAAAGGGATACCTTTCCTTCACTCCAGACAGGAGTCGCCTCCAGAGGCTGAGGGCTTGTGTTTTTTTCCCCCAATTGCTTTGTCAACACCCCCTTCCCCAGAAAGGGATCCCAGTTGTTTGGCTTCTTTTCCCTCTAATTCCAGGCTTCTGGCCCCATTATCCCAGCATCGGAGCAGCCAGGTGACAATGTGCTCACCTGAACAATGGCTGAAATCTTTTCGCATATCTCGCAACTCACTCAAGGACAGGGATCGGGTGGTTTCTGTTTCATTTATGACTTCTTCCTCCTCTCCTCGTGACGGCCCTGCTTCTTCATCATCCCGTTCTAAACGAGTTGATGTCCGCTTCCAATATTTCTTCTTGTGTATGGGGGCAACTGATACTGGCACGGGTTGATTCTCTGAGCCAGCTCCGGTACTTGTCGCGGGGGTTTGAGTAGCCACAGTGCTTGTCCTGGGGGTTTGAGTGGCCGCAGTGCCTGTCACTTTGCCTTTCAATCCAGAGACCTTCTCTTCCCCTTGGGAGCACTGAATGCTGTTGAACAGGGCTCGGTACGTATGGGCCAGGCCCCAGCGCATCGCAGTTATCTGTGGAGTAAGTGAATGTGGCCTCCCATGATCTCATCACCCTTATTGGATGCAAGCCGTGGGATAGAAAAACAGCCCACACAAAAACACAGAACTGAGACCTTGATATGAGGGACAGAAGGTCAGGGGCACAGCTGGAGCACCGAAGCAGGAGAGCGTACTTACCTATGTTTATACCATATGTGGAGCTAGTGCGACAGAACACATTCGGAGGCGGAGAGAAGGGAAAAATACTAGCTTGTTGTTGTACGCTTCTATGAGAGAACTTATCTTGGGCCGCATATCTCCGGGACACAGGGCTCTACCCACCCTGGGGACAGTGATGCACAGACATCAATATGATGGATACAAAATGTCCGTTTATTTAACTGCGTCACACGCTTATATAGCTCTTGCGCTTCCTGTTCCTGCCACTCCTATGGGGAGGAGTCTATCTATCCGTCACAGCCCGTGATCTTCCAGTCACTGATCCCTGTCTATTCCCCTACATCTCCCCCTCCCCATGCTGCTAGAAGTTCTACAAAGCTACTTGCGTAAGCGGATATATATTGCGGTCAGGTCTATATTCATGTAACTCTTGCAGGCGCTCTCTGATTTGTCTTATAACACAGCATAACAATGGCAGCCCACAAGTAACCATGGTTACTACACACAACAAGATCCCCCCAATTATTATTATCCAATCCCAGTTCATATCCTTCTTTTGCCGTCCTTTCCCAGTGTCACTCTCGTTGCAATATTGCTTGCGGTCTTGTCAAGGAGGTCATTTCCTCTCCCAATGGTACGGCTAGCATGAGGATCCATGTCAGCAGACCCTGCAAAGAGACAACTCAGAAAGGAATTATTCATTGTACATCCTTGCACAGTTCTGCTTTCACACACACTTTGCAGGCACCCATTCTGTGCACCCTTCGTTCTCAACCGCGGCGTAGCCCCTCCCCAGGCATCTCAGTTTCCATCCTCTCTCCCATTGCTCACTGCCTGGGAACCTTACTCGTACCTGCGGATAGCGCTCGCCTGCTTGAGCTTTGCCAAAGTGCTTCTCCACTGCTGTAACTTGCTCCTGCCCGCGTATAAAATGATTAAGCGAATATAGCGCACGCATTAAAATAGTTTGCTGAGCTGCTATGGGTATAGCTCCCTTATACCCCTCCCCCTCCCCAAGCTGTATTATCTTTGCTTTCAAGGTGCGATGAGCACGTTCAAATATTGCCTGCCCTGTGCTATTGTAAGCAATGCCGTGTTTTAATACAATATTCCAAGCTTTGCACCATTCCTCGGTACTTCGAGCCCGAAAGCATGGTCCATTGTCTGTTTTTATTTCGGTGGGCTTGCCAAGCCACGCCATCACCGTGGTCCAATGCGCAGCCAACTGCCTTGCGGTCTGCTTCCGATGTTGAGTAGCCATGATGACTCCGCTATATGTATCAACTGTAATTGCCAGGTGCCTTCCGGGGGCCAGCTGTGGACATTCAGTAAAGTCAGTCTGCCAGACAGCATTTGCTTCCAGTCCTCGAGGGTTGACTCCTGCCTCCCACAATGGCGAGTGCTGACAGTAAGGACAGGTGGCTACTACTTCTCTTGCTGCTCTTATTGAGATGCCACACTCCTTTGCCAAGGCTTTAGCACCCAGGTGCAGTTGTTCATGCAGTTTCTTTGCCTCCGTCAATGTCCAGACTCCCGCGGCTGCCTCATCAGCGATGCGATTCCCCTCAATCAGTGGTCCAGGCCCCGTCTGATGACTGTGAATGTGAATTACTGTCACAGTTGCTCCTCGCTGCGATAAAGCACCCTCTAGCATCAAGGCAATTTCTCTGTGTGGTACACCCTCTCGTTTCATGGACGTGACTAATTTATACTCATATAAAGAGTCCGTGTACACATTTATATGCCGATCTATATCGTTTCGCAGGGCCATCTCTAGCGCTTTCGCTTCTAGCCACTGCACACTTTTACCCTGCTCCTCATATGTCTGGCGCATCCAACTATTCTCTTCTTTCCACACTACCGCCGCTCTGTTCGTCTTTGAGGAAGCGTCTGTGAAATATGTTGGTCCTGGGTGAGGGGCATCCAAAACTCTACTATCTACACTCAAATCCACCACTTTGGCTGTCTCGGCCCACCTCTGTACCGTGCCTGTGACGATTTTCCCTGGGTACGAGTATACCGCCAATTGTATATCCTCTTCACTCTCTACCACCTTCTGCCATTTCTCCCCATTCCACAGCACTGTCAGCTTATCTGGCTCCTTCCCAAAGATTCCCTTGCTTTCCCGTCGCAGACGCCAAATCATTCCCGCTGCTACCTTGACTTTTGTGGAGAATGCATCCTTGGGAACCTTCTGATATACCCATCGCAGTGGTTTTTCTTCCCCCGCCCATATTTGATATAGCAATCCTAATCCTCCACCGGCGGTCAGAATCCAACCTGCGATTAATTCCTCCTGGGGGTCCCACCGCCATACTCCTTCCTTTTGTATTCAGCGTTCTATCATCTGCAACTGCTGGACTGCCTCAGCGTCTAAACTCCTGGTCTCCCATGGGTCGGTCCCTTTCAGCAACGCATAGAAAGGTTGCATCTCCTCGCCGGTGACGTGCACGAACATCTGCAAAATGTCCATTTATTTAACTGCGTCACATGCTTATATAGCTCTTGCGCCTCCTGCCACTCCTATGGGGAGGAGTCTATCTTTCTGTCACATCCTGTGATCTTCCGGTCGCCGATCCCTGTCTATTCCCCTACACTAGCTCAGGAGGCAGACTATATCAAGGCTGCTCTTTTGTGAATAAACAGCCTTTGGTTTTGCTTGTGCATGGATACGGAGTCCGTGTCATAAATCGCCACAGTTATCTGTGTCTCTCTGGAGTTCCCAGGGTAACAACATACTTTCTCCAAATATTCTACTAGTTTTTCAGGATTCTGCACTTGTTCAGGGGTGAAACTCCAAAACGCTGGGGGTGCCCACTGCCCTAGGTATTTGCCCACACTATCCCACATGCCCTGCCACTTGTAACTATCAAGCCTTGGGGCAGATTTCTGGGTAATATTCTGAAGTTGCTTAGTCAAAACCAAAACAACATGCCCAAAAACTAACAATAAGTGCACCTTAACCACCCAAGGATGTTCAAGATACAAAAAGGTGGTTGTAATAGAGGCAGAGACATCATAGAACAAAGTTGCAAAGATACCATTCTGTATTTCCTCCATATAAAATCTCTCCGAGGAGGAGGTATAATTGCCAATTGCCTCAGTAAAGTGGTATCCAAAGTACAGTAACAGTTTCAACAAAAACCCCAAATACCAGATAAAGCTGAAAACCAGTGTTTGCATAACAAATCTCATGGGCAAAACATTACTAATCACAGCAGAACACAGCAGACTCAACAAACCAACACCAGTCTTAACCACAAACTGCAAAAACGAGAACATGGTGCTGTGACCAGCAGCTGTTATTATCTCCAACCCTCGAGCCCCACGTTGGGCACCAAAAAAGACTGTTGAGCTTTAGCCAGCAACTCAGCCCCACACAGCTGCTCGCTCACTCCCCCACCGGTGGGACAGGGGAGACAATCAGAAGGGTAACGCTCATCGGTTGAGATAAGAACAGTTTAATAATGAAATGAAAATATAATAATAAAAAAAATTAATCACAAACATGCAATGGAAAGGAAAACAACAAGAGGTGCAAAATCTCAGCAGGGGGGCAGTGGAATGAACCACCAAAATAAACCTCACATGACACAGACAGTCACCAACTCAACACCACACCTTCCTGAGCTGCAACTGCCCCCATTAATATACTGGTCATGGTGTCACATGGTATGGAATGAACACCCCATTGGCCAGTTGGTGTCAGCTGCCCTGGCTGTGGCCCTGCCCCTCCCAGCCTCCTGCCGATGTGGCAGAATGCGGGAAGCTGGAAAGGTCCCTGACCACCACAAGCACTACAGTGAAGAGAATTAACCCCTTCTCAGCCAAAACCAGCACACCCAGGGACAGGCTTGATTCTTCGCAGCAGTAATTTTGTCTTTGTGTTAGATGGGAACTGCCCAGATTTCATTTATAGCTGTTGTCAGTCGTTCACCCACTGTACACCTTCTCAGCGACCTGCCTGTAGGCAGGAGGAGGCTCCTCTGAGGTGCCCCCAAAGCCTTCCCTTCTCCAGGCTGAAGCAGCCCTGTCCCTCATAGTACTTGCATACTGAACATAAAGAAGTAAATCATACTTCTTTATGGAAGAAATATATAGCAGGTAGACAAAGCATTAGGATCACAAAATGGGATTATTATAACCTGTACAGAACCTAAATTAGGCAAAACTCTGCATTTCTCACCTCATCAATGGTGCCCTGTACTTGAAAGCACAAGGTTTCAGCTTTAAAAAGTGTTATAAAGAGCGCACATGAACTACTTGTGTATAAGCCCCTTATCACACTGTCGTGGTTCAGCCTCAGCTGGCAACTGAACAGCACGCAGCCGCTCGCTCACTCCCCCCCACCCCTGTGGGATGGGGGAGAGATTCGGACGAGCAAAAGAACCTGTGGGTTGAGATAAGCACAGTTTAATAATTACAATAAAATAATAATTATAATAATGATTATGATAATAATGACAATCATGTTAATATCATAAAATGGAAAAGGAAAGGAACGGGAAAAACGGGAAAAATCCACAGAAACACAAACGATAGAGCCGCTCACCACACGCCGACCGACGATGCCTGTCCCCGAGCCGCAATTGCTGCCTCCCTCCCCCGGCCAGCCCCTCCCAGGTAACATACTGGCCATGACGTTACATGATATGGAACATCCTTTTGGTCAGTTTGAATCCGCTCTCTTAGCTGTGCCCCCTCCCCTCCCGGCTTCTTGTGCACCCGGCAGAGCATGGGAAGCTAGAAATGTCCTTGACTAGTACGAGCGCTACCTAGCAACAGCCAAAACAGCTGTGTGTTATCTCAACATTTTTTTCATGCTAAGTTCAAAGCACAGCACTATGCCATGTACAGTTGTCGTGGTTCAGCCTCAGCTGGCAACTGAACACCACGCAGCCGCTCGCTCACCCCCCCCCCACCCCTGTGGGATGGGGAAGAGAATCGGACGAGTAAAAGAACTTGTGGGTTGAGATAAGCACAGTTTAATAACTACAATAGAATGATGATGATAAATGATTATGATAATAATGACAGTAATGTTAATATAATAAAAGGGAAAAGGAAGGAAAGGGAAAACAGGGAACAAAAACGCAGAAACACGAACGATACAACCGCTCACCACCCGCCGACCGACGCTGCCCGTCCCCGAGCCGCGATTGCTCCCTCCCTCCCCCGGCCAGCCCCTCCCAGGTAGCATACTGGGCATGACGTTACATGATATGGAATATCCCTTTGGTCAGTTTGAATCCACTCTCCTAGCTGTGCCCCCTCCCCTCCCGGCTTCTTGTGCACCCAGCAGAGCATGGGAGGCTAGACATGTCCTTGACTAGTATCAGCGCTGCCCAGCAACAGCCTAAACATCTGTGTGTTATCTCAACAGGTTTTTTTTTCCATGCTAATTTCAAAGCACAGCACTATACCAGCTAGAGTGAAGAAAATTAACTCTATCCCAGCTGAAACCATGACAGTATCCACCCCTTATTCCATATCATTGACATCATGCTCAGGTCCCATACTATTCAGTACAAATTCAGTAATCCTTATCCATCTTCTTATCCTTTAACTATATATATATATATATATACAGATTTTCATTTATCATTCCACTAGTTTATGGAACACCCCTGTAGAATGCCTGTGAAATGTCCATTGAGTTCATGACTTTGGATTTCATCTCTTGTAAGGGTCCTTCGGTGCGGCGGTGTGCGTGGGGTCAGATTGTTGCATGTCAGTCCTTGTTCCATCACCGCTGCACTGGTACTTCTTGTTCTCTCACTGCTGCACTTTGCTCGGTTCCATTGAAAGTTCATTTGCTATTATCATTAATTGGGAGATTCCCACCATGATAACATTCCACTGATGCAACCATAGTAGTGATGACATACAACATCATATTACAATTAACAGCATATTATTCAGTTCATTGGCTGTTTTCACCCAAAATTAAATCCCCCTGGGGTACACACCGAACTCCTCCATCCTCCCGCATCACCCACCAAGTGCACCCAGGTCCTCGAGCAAACGCAATCCCACGAGTGGGTTTGCCTCTGCTAGAAGCAGGAATAACCCAGACTGTCTTGCCCAGCATATTTTTTATGTGCACTACAGGGACTCTATCCCCTTCCACAGTACGTAAGGATTCTGATTGGGCCGGGCCAGCTCGCCTGGCAGATCCCCTTGTGTTGACTAACCAGGTGGCTTTTGCTAAATGTGTATCCCAGTGTTTAAATGTTCCACCCCCCCATTGCTCTCAGTGTCATCTTTAATAGTCCATTGTATCTTTCGATTTTCCCAGAGGCTGGTGCGTGATAGGGGATGTGATACACCCACTCAATGCCATGCTCTTTGGCCCAGGTGTCTATAAGGTTATTTCGGAAATGAGTCCCATTATCTGACTCAATTCTCTCTGGGGTGCCATGTCGCCACAGGACTTGTTTTTCGAGACCCAGGATAGTGTTCCGGGCAGTGGCGTGGGGGACAGGATATGTTTCCAGCCAGCCGGTCGTTGCTTCTACCATGGTGAGAATATGGCGCTTGCCTTGGCGGGTCTGTGGGAGTGTGATATAGTCAATTTGCCAGGCCTCCCCATATTTATATTTCAGCCATCGTCCCCCATACCACAGAGGCTTTACCCGCTTCGCTTGCTTGATTGCAGGGCACGTTTCACATTCGTGGATAACCTGCGCAATAACGTCCATGGTCAAGTCCACCCCTCGATCACGAGCCCACCTGTATGTTGCATCTCTCCCTTGAGGGCCTGAGGTGTCATGGGCCCACCGAGCTAGAAATAGTTCACCCTTATGTTGCCAGTCCAGATCCACCTCAGCCACTTCAATCTTGGCAGCCTGATCTACCTGCTGGTTGTTTCGATGTTCTTCAGTGGCCCGACTCTTGGGGACGTGAGCATCCACATGCCGTACCTTTACAACCAGTTTCTCTACCCGGGCAGCAATATCTTGCCACAATGTGGCAGCCCAGATGGGTTTGCCTCTGCGCTGCCAGTTGCTTTGCTTCCACTGCTGTAGCCAGCCCCACAGGGCATTTGCCACCATCCAGGAATCAGTATAGAGATAGAGCACTGGCCACTTTTCCCGTTCAGCGATTTCTAAGGCCAGCTGGATGGCCTTTACTTCTGCAAACTGGCTCGATTCACCTTCTCCTTCATCAGTTTCTGCTACTTGTCTTGTAGGACTCCATACAGTAGCCTTCCATCTCCGGTGCTTTCCCACAAGGCGACAGGACCCGTCAGTGAACAGGGCATATTGCTTCTCATCTTCTGGCAGTGTGTTATACAGTGGGGCTTCTTCAGCACGTGTCACCTCCTCCTCTGGTGATATTCCAAAGTCTTTGCCTTCTGGCCAGTCCATAATCACTTCCAAGATTCCTGGGCGACTGGGGTTTCCTACTCGAGCCCGCTGGGTGATCAGTGCAACCCATTTACTCCACGTAGCATCAGTTGCATGGTGTGTAGAGGGGACATTTCCTTTGAACATCCAGCCCAGCACTGGCAGTCGGGGTGCCAGGAGCAACTGTGCTTCAGTACCAACCACTTCTGAAGCAGCTCGGACCCCTTCATATGCTGCCAATATCTCTTTTTCAGTTGGAGTATAGTGGGCTTCGGACCCTCTGTATCCCCGACTCCAAAACCCTAGGGGTTGACCCTGGGTCTCCCCTGGTGCTTTCTGCCAGAGGCTCCAGGTAGGGCCATTCTCCCCGGCTGCGGTGTAGAGCACATTTTTAATATCTTTTCCTGCCCGGACTGGCCCAAGAGCTACTGCATGAACTATTTCCCGTTTAATCTGTTCAAAGGCTTGTTGTTGTTCAGGGCCCCATTTGAAATCATTCTTTTTCCGGGTCACTTGATGGAGGGGGCTTACGATCAGGCTGTAGTGTGGAATATGCATTCTCCAAAAACCCACAACGCCCAAGAAAGCTTGTGTTTCCTTTTTGCTGGTTGGTGGAGACATGGCTGTTATTTTGTTGATCACATCCATGGGGATCTGACGACGACCATCTTGCCATTTTATTCCCAAGAACTGGATATCTCGTGCAGGTCCCTTAACTTTACTTTGTTTTATGGCGAAACCAGCTTTCAGGAGGATTTGAACTATTTCCTTCCCTTTCTCAAAAACTTCTTCTGCTGTATTGCCCCACACGATGATGTCATCAATGTATTGTAGGTGTTCGGGAGCTCCACCTTTTTCCAAAGCATTATGGATCAGTCCATGGCAAATGGTAGGACTGTGTTTCCACCCCTGGGGCAGTCGATTCCAGGTGTACTGGACCCCCCTACAAGTAAAAGCAAACTGTGGCCTGCACTCTGCTGCCAGAGGGATTGAGAAGAATGCATTAGCGATATCGATTGTGGCATACTACTTGGCTGCCTTGGACTCCAGTTCATATTGAAGTTCTAGCATGTCTGGCACAGCAGCACTCAACGGTGGAGTGACTTCATTCAGGCCACGGTAGTCTACTGTTAGTCTCCACTCTCCATTAGACTTCCGGACTGGCCATATGGGACTGTTAAAGGGTGAGTGGGTTTTACTGATGACTCCTTGGCTCTCCAGTCGACGAATGAGCCCGTGGATAGGGATCAGACAGTCTCTGTTGGTGCGATATTGCCGTCGGTGCACTGTTGTGGTGGCGATCGGCACCTGTTGTTCTTTGACCTTCAGCAACCCCACAACAGAAGGGTCCTTCGAGAGGCCAGGCAAAGTAGACAGCTGTTTAATTTCTGCCGTCTCCAAGGCGGCTACACCAAAAGCCCACTTGTAACCTTTTGCGTCCTTGAAATACCCTCTCCTGAGAGAGTGTATGCCAAGGATGCACGGAGCCTCGGGGCCAGTCACAATGGGGTGCTTCTGCCACTCATTGCCAGTGAGGCTTACTTCGGCCTCCAATACAGTTAGCTCTTGGGATCCCCCTGTCACTCCAGCAATGCTGATGGGTTCTGCCCCTATATAGTTTGATGGCATTAAGGTACACTGTGCACCGGTGTCCACTAAAGCTCTATATTCCTGTGGGTCTGATGTGCCAGGCCATCGGATCCACACAGTCCAGTAAACCCAGTTATCCCTTTCCTCCACCTGGCTGGAGGCAGGGCCCCCCTAGTCCGGATCATAGTATTCATCACTCACTTCCGGTAGATATGAATCACGGGTGTCTCTGTTAAGATCAGTCAGGCCATCAGCACTTCTGCTCCTCTGTCTAGAGAATTGCTTACGGGAAACTGGGGCAGCAGCTCTCCTGGAGAAACTTCCCTGAGTAATTGTTCTCCCTTGCAGCTCACGTACCCGCGCCTCTAAGGCTGAGGTAGGTTTTCCATCCCACTTCTTCATGTCCTCTCCGTGATCACGCAGGTAAAACCATAGGGTGCCCCGTCGTGTGTATCCCTTCTCTTGAGCCAAGGGACTCCTAATGGCTGAGATACTGGTCCGTACTGGTGGGGAGTAGGACATATCTTCTTTGAGTTGCTGGAACTCTCGGAACAGTTTCTCAACAGCAGAGACGAGCGAGGAAGAGAGATTCGCTTCATATTCCCCGAGTCTATCAATCAACTCAGCCACCGTTGGTGTCTCGTCATCTTTCCAGGACATCACTGCCAATGAGTTTGCATACGAGGATGGTGCGCTCCGTACAAACTTCCGCCACATGGGTCGTGTGCACTCAGCTTCATCTGGATCTTTGGAGGACCGTTGATCGTCCAGGTCACCATAAACCACCTCAAGCATGGCTAATTCCCTTAGATGCTGAATGCCTTTCTCCATGGTCGTCCATTTTCCTAGGCGAAATACAATATCTTCTTTGAAGGGATACCTCTCTCTCACCATGGACAGGAGTCGCCTCCAGAGGCTGAGGGCTTGTGTTCCTTTTCCAATTGCTTTATCAATGCCCCCTTCCCTAGAGAGGGATCCCAGTTGTTTGGCTTCCTTCCCCTCTAATTCCAAACTTCTGGCCCCATTATCCCAGCATCGGAGCAGCCAGGTGATAACGTGCTCACCTGAATGACGCCCGAAATCTTTCCGTATATCCCGCAACTCACTCAAGGATAGAGATCGGGTAGTTTCCGTTTCTTGTACACATGCTTCCTCCTCCTCCTCTTCTCGTGATGGCCCTGGTTCATCGTAATCTCTTTCTAAGCGAGTTGACTTTCTCTTCCATGATTTCTTCTTGCGTATAGGGGCGACTGATACTGGCACAGGTTGGTCCTCTGGTTCAGCTGCAACGCTTGGCACTGGGGTTTGAGTAGCTGCAGTGCCTGTCGTGGGGGTTTGAGTGGCCGCCGTGCTCATCACCGGGGTTGGAGTAGCTGCAGTATCTGTCGCAACGGGTTGGGTGGCCGCAGTGCTTGTCACCAGGGTTGGAGTAGCTGCATTCTCTGTCACGGCAGGTTGGGTGGCCGCCGTGCTCATCACCGGGGTTGGAGTAACTGCATTCTCTGTCGCGGCAGGTTGGGTGGCCGCAGTGTTTGTCACCGGGGTTGGAGTAACTGCAGTCTCTGTCGCGGCGGGTTGGGTGGCCGCAGTGCTCATCACCGGGGTTGGAGTAGCTGCAGTCTCTGTCACGGCGGTTTGGGTGGACCGCAGTGCTTGTCGCTGGGGTTGGAGTAGCTGCAGTGTCTGTCGTGAGGGTTTGGGTGGCCGCAGTACTTGTCACAGGGGTCGGAGTAGTTCCTTTCTCTTTCCCTTGGGGGTACTGAATAGTGTTAAATAGGGCTCGATAGGCATAAGCCAGACCCCAGCACATGGCAGTGATCTGTATGTCTCTGGAATTGCCAGGGTGACAACATATTTCCTCCAAATGTTCTACTAATTTTTCAGGATTCTGCACTTGTTCAGGGGTGAAGTCCCACACCACAGGGGGTGCCCACCGTCTTAGGCATTTGCCCATACTTTCCCACATACCCTGCCACGCATAGCTATCAAGCCTTGGGACAGATCTCTGGATTATATTCTTAACTTGCTTACTAACCTTAGACAGATCTGATACCACTTGCCAAAGCAATATCAACAGATGTATCTTAACTACACAAGGATGTTCAAGATACTGAAAAGTTGTTGCAATGAGGGAGGAGACATTACATAAGATATTAGCTACGGTGCCATTCTGTATTTCCTCCATAAAAAACTCCTCAGAGGAGGAGGTATAATTGCTAATTGCCTCCATGAGGTGGTAGCTGTAGTACAGTAATGGCTTCCATGCAAAACCTAAATAACTGATAACAGTCAAGGCCAGTGTTTTAATAACAAGTCTCCTAGGCAAAATATCTCTAATCACTGCAGAGCACAGCCAGCTGACAGAACCAACAGCAAGTTTTAACATGTACTTTACAATCAGCATGGTAAAGACTGGACAAACTAATACTGCGAGCAGATGAATCAATGCTGTGACCAGCAACTGCTATTATCTCAAACCCTTCTCGCCCCACGTTGGGCGCCAAAAATAGACTGTCGTGGTTCAGCCTCAGCTGGCAACTGAACACCACGCAGCCGCTCGCTCACCCCCCCCCCCCACCCCTGTGGGATGGGGAAGAGAATCGGACGAGCAAAAGAACTTGTGGGTTGAGATAAGCAGTTTAATAACTACAATAGAATGATGATGATAAATGATTATGATAATAATGACAGTAATGTTAATATAATAAAAGGGAAAAGGAAGGAAATGGAAAACAGGGAACAAAAACGCAGAAACACGAACGATACAACCGCTCACCACCCGCCGACCGACGCTGCCCATCCCCGAGCCGCGATTGCTCCCTCTCTCCCCCGGCCAGCCCCTCCCAGGTAGCATACTGGGCATGACGTTACATGATATGGAATATCCCTTTGGTCAGTTTGAATCCACTCTCTTAGCTGTGCAACCTCCCCTCCCAGCTTCTTGTGCACCCAGCAGAGCATGGGAGGCTAGACATGTCCTTGACTAGTATCAGCGCTGCCCAGCAACAGCCTAAACATCTGTGTGTTATCTCAACAGGTTTTTTTTTCCATGCTAATTTCAAAGCACAGCACTATACCAGCTAGAGTGAAGAAAATTAACTCTATCCCAGCTGAAACCATGACAACAGTGAAGAAAATTAACTCTATCCCAGCTAAAACCATGACACACACTTAATTCAAATATGCAGACGCACCCTCAGTTACATATATTATTTGTGCCGGGAATAGCCTTGCAGTCTTAAAGTTTTCTCTGATATTATCAGCTGGCAGGGTGCATTTCAATGTGTCTCAACAAGTCGGTTAGTTTTTGAACTTGTTACTCCCTTACACAGAGAACTGGAATTTGTGACCTGAAATCTGACACTAAGTAAGCAGAATAAGTAACCTAGATAATACTCCAGAACAGAAGAAATAAGAAAAATCGGGATAGCGTGAATCTCTCTTCTGGGTCAGCTGTCTGGTTCTTCTCTTCCTTTGAGGTTTGCAGTCATCGTTTAGTCTAGATTTTCCTTAGCAATTTTTGGCAGGCTTTGCTGTCTTTATGTTTTTAGAATAATGTATTTATTTATTTAGAATACATGGCAGGAGGGGGGATCCATGTCCAGAGGGAAATCATAGGTAGTGATCTTCACCCAGATATCGTTTAACGGCTTTATTAAAGATCTCAAAGGCAGAGGCCTAATAAACGTAATTCTCTTCAGGTTGGTACTTGAAGAAGATTTGTGAAAAAGCGTCAGTCTCAGATGTGAACAAGAAGGGCAATAAAAGGATTTAATGTGGAAAAACCATCGATAATATGACTGAGGCTGGAAAAGCAGGCTTCCAGGTGTGTGGCCATGAGAGTCCTTGGATAAACCTCAAGAAGGACAGCCTCACTTGCATTGTAGGCCTTGGGAAGTAATATTCACAACCACGTTAGGAAAAATATAGTGCAGCAAGACATTTGCATGAGCAGCAGGAGGTAGGTAAACGGGAGCAGCCCGTACGTAAGAGGTGTTTTGGGGCTGAATGCAGAGACAGTGGGACAGGGCGTGTGAAAGCCCCGATATTGCATGAGGGGTTGGTGAGGCCATGTGCAGGACACCATGTAAGTGGGGGGCACTTCTGTGCTGGACTGGATCGCCAGCTGGAGGTCTGAGTTCAGAGAAGAGGAAAACAAATGAGTAATGTGTTTGGAGGTATCAGACTGGATACTGAGCTATCACACTTCTGTGGAAAAGAACGAGACTTTACCGAAAGAGTGGTCAGGCGTTGGAACAGGCTGCCCAGAGAGGTGGTGGCGTCACCATCCCTGTAGGTGTTCAAAAAACATGTCGACATGGCACTTCAGGGCATGGTTTAGGAGGCGTGGTGGCGTTGGGTTGACGGTCGGACCTGATGATCTTAGAGGTCTTTTCCAACCTTAATGATTCTATGATTCTATGAAATACCTCATGGTCCATGTCATACAATGAAATTTGGGAATACGATACATTTATTTTAGGGCACGTGAAACTTAACATCTCTTCCACATTGTAGCTACACTGATATAGTCACAAAAATGTAATCAGTCCATTAATATGTTAGATATATCTATCTAGTGAGTAACCCAGCACTCGCTGAACGACTATTTTCCTTAAACAAATTAATCTTTTTTTAGTAGGCTCATTTCAAAATTACCTCTTGTTCAAAGAAAGACAATCCACTCTGACATAGGAGAAGGGACTGACAGAGCTGGGATTGTTCAACCCGGAGAAGAGAAGGCTCAGGGGGATCTCGCCCATGTGTATAAATAGCTGATGGGAGCATGTGAAGAAAGAGCCAGACTTCTTAGCGGTATGCAGTGAAAGGACAAGAGCCAATGGGCGCAAACTGAAATATGGGAAATTCCATTTAAACACAGAAATCTTCCTCATATTGGGGGTGGTCAAACACTGGAACAGGCTACCCGGACAGGCTCTGGAGTCTCCATCCTTGCTGAGATGGAACACAGCCCTGAGCAACCTGCTGTTAGACTGGACAATCTCCAGAGATGCCTTCCAACCTCAACCATTCAGTGATGCTGTGACTCAGACCGAAATCTCCATGGTCATTTAAAACAAATATTAAGAGACTTCTGATAAGACAAAGGCCACACTTTGAGAAAGGCCTACATGGCCTATGGCTTTAAGCCACATTTTCTTAAGACATTCAGAAATTTCTAAGCCCGAGTCCTACTTGCTTTCAGCAAGACTTAGGTTTCTTAAGAAATGTAAATCTGAAGTTTGCTTTGGTTCTGCAGTTCCTGGAGGGAGGGGGTTGGGTGTGTTTTTTTTTTTCCCTATCATCTATGAGCTCTATAATAGGAATCAGGGAGTCTCGGTTGGTGTGATATTGCCGCTGGTGCAACGTATCGGTGGCGATCGTCACCTGTTGTTTTTGACCTTCAGCAACCCCACAACAGATGGGTCCTTCGAGAGGCCAGACAAGGCAGACAGATGTTCCATTTCTTCCATCTCTTAGGCAGCTATACCAAGAGCCCACCTGTACCTTTTTGGGTCCTTGAAATACCCTCTCCTGAAGATATGTATGGCAAGGATAGACGGAGCCTCGGGGCCAGTCACAATGGGGTGCTTTTGCCACTCATTCCTGGTTAGGGTCACTTCGGCCTCCAATGCAGTTAGCTCTTGGGATCCCCCTGTCAATCGAGCAATGCTGATGTGTTCTGCCCCTATATAGTTTGATGGATTAAGGTGCACTGTGCACCAGTGTCCACTAAAGCTTCATACTCCTGTGGGTCTGATGTGCCAGGCCATCAGATCCACACAGTCCAGTAAGCCCAGTTATCCCTTTCCTCCACCTGGCTGGAGGCAGGGCCCCTCTATTCCTGATCATAGTACTCGTCACTCACTTCTTGTAAAAATGAATCACAAATGTCTCTGTTAAGATCAGGAATAAAATTATCACTTCTACTCCTCTGTATGGGGACCTTCTCACTGGAAACTGGAGCAGCAGCTTTCCTGGAGGAACCCCCCTGAGTGATTGTTTTCCCTTGCAGCTCACATACCCATGCCTCTAGGGTCAAGGTAAGTTTTTCCATCCCACTTCCTCATGTCACCTCCGTGGTCACGCAGTAAAAACCATAGGGTACCCCGTCATATGTATCGTGTCTCTTGAGCAAAGGGATGCTTACTCCCAATGGCTGAGATACTGGTCCGTACTGGTGGGGAGTAGGACATATCTTCTTTAAATTGCTGGAACTCCCAGGACAGTTTCTCCACAGCCGAGAGGAGGGAAGAAGAGAGACTGGCTGAGTAATCCCGGAGTCTATCAGTCACCTCTACCACTGTTGGTGCCTTGCCATCTTTCCAGGACATTACTGCCAGTGAGTTCCCACGTGTTGATGGTGCGCTCCGTACAAACTTCCGCCACATGGATCGTGTGCACTGGGCTCCACCTCGATCTTTGGATGACTGTTGATCATCCAGGTCACCATAAATCACCTCAAGCACAGCTAGTTCCCTCAGGTACTGGATACCTTTCTCCATAGTCATCCATTTTCCTAGGCAATATATGATATCTTCCTTGAAGGGCTGCCTTTCTCTCTCAGCGAACAGGAGTCGCCTCCAGAGGCTGAGCGCTTGTGTCCCTTTTCCAATTACTTTGTCAATGCCCCCTTCCCTAGAAAGGGAACCCAGTTGTTTGGCTTCCTTCCCCTCTAATTCCAGACTGCTGGCCCCGTTATCCCAGCATCGGAGAAGCCAGGTGACAATGTGCTCACCTGAAGGATGGCCAAAATCTTTTTGCGTATCCCGGAACTCACTCAAGGATAGGGATCGGGTAGTTTCCGTTTCTTGTACGGGTTCTTCCTCTTCTTCCTCCTCCTCTCCTAGTGATAGCCCTGCCTTTCCATCATCTCTTTCTAAATGAGTTGACTTTCTCTTCCAGGATTTCTTCTTGTGTATAGGGGCGACTGATACTGGCACAGGTTGGTCCTCGGGTTCAGCTGCAACGCTTGTCACTGGGGTTGGAGTAGAGGCAGTGCCTGTCGTGGGGGCTTGAGTGGCCTCAGTGCTTGTCACTTTCCTTGTCTTTGTCTTTTTAGATCCAGAGGCCTTCTTGTCCCTTTTGGAGTACTGAAGAGTGTTAAAGAGGGCTTGATAGGCATGGGCCAGGCCAGGGTTGGGTGGCCACAGTGCTTGTCGCTGGGGTTGGAGTAGCTGCAGTGTCTGTCGTGGGGGTTTGAGTGGCCACAGTGCTTGTCACGGGGGTTGGAGTAGCTACCTTCTCTTTCCCTTGGGGGTACTGAATAGTATTAAATAGGGCTCGATAGGCATAAGCCAGACCCCAGCACATTGCAGTGATTTGTATCTCTCTGGAATTGCCAGGGCGACAACAGACATCCTCCAAGTATTCTACTCATTTTTCAGGATTCTGCACTTGTTCAGGGGTGAAGTCCCACAACACTGGGGGTGCCCACCTGTCACGATCCACTGTTGGGTTGCACAATTTGGCAGAATTTGAGCCCCCTTGCTTTCTAACCAACCTCAGAAAATCCTGGGTGGCTAGGGGCGGCTGGGCTTACCTTCTGAGTGATGTTCAATTGGATGTGTTATCGTGACCAGGTTTGTTGTATTCTCTGGAACAGAATTAAGACTCGAAATGGAGTCAAGTGCCAAGTCACTTTATTTGGCCAACAACAAGTACGCAAGAGAAAAGGAGAGAAAGAGGAAAAAAAAGGAAAAAGAGAGCCAGAGAGTTAGAATAGATAGCACCACGGATCTGCGGCGTCCCCTCAGTCTGATGTATCTTCAGTCCGGTGGGGGAACGTTCCAACTGGTCTCTGCTGGTTCTGCCTTTTTTAGCATTGTGCCGTTGCATAGTCAATGAGCCGGTTTGCATGGCCACATCTCCCACTTGGCAGTGGGGCGCATGCGCAGTATTGTCACCAGAGGGTGCTCGACGGTTCCAGAGGGTTCCAGGGGTCCAAGCCCCGCTCCCATATGTTGTAAGATGACCCTGGGGCCAGGCGCATGTGCAGAGGACTGGGCCTCTGTGCTCCGAGACAACAAGATATAGATATATATATGTTCCTGCTGGGTAGAACTTCCTCAGTTGCTGTCGTGGTGAATCTTTGGTAATCACGCCATTCTGCCGAAAATGTTGAGACAAGTTTCTAGTCCCTTACACCACTGTCTTAGGCATTTGCCCATACCGTCCCGCATACCCTGCAACACATAGCTATCAAGGTTTGGGGCAGATCTCTGGATGATATTCTTAAGTTGCTTATTAACCTGAGACAGAACTGAAACCATCTGCCAAAGCAATACCAACAGGTATCTCTTAACTACCCAAGGATGTTCAAGATACTGAAAAGTTGTTGTAATGAAGGAGGAGGCATTATAGAAGATGGTAGCTAAGGTGCCATTCTTTATTTCCTCCATAAAAACCTCTCAGAGGAGGAGGTATAATTCCTAATGGTCTCCATGAGGTGGTACCCGAAGTACAGTAACAGCTTCCATGCAAGACCCAAGTAACTGATAACAGTCAGGGCCAGTGCTTTAATAACAAATCTCCTAGGCAAAACCTCTCTAATCACTGCAGAGCATGGCAAATTACAAAAACCAACAGCCATTTTTAACCTCTACTTCAAAATCAGCATGGTGTAGTTTCCTCCCCTTGGTGGCCCATGCCTCAAACCAAGACCTCTCAGCCTGCTTCAGGTATTCACCATACAAACCCTGTCCCTTCCAAGACATCACAGAGTGAGCGCTCAGCTCTTGCTCCTCTCCTGATGTTGGGTGAGCTCCGTCAGAGAGCTCTGTGACTGCATTCAGGAAGAGGTTGTCCAGGAATCTAAAATCTTCCTCTTTTTCAGCCAGAGTGGCACAGCCTGAGGGAGTCGGCACAGGAGGCTGCAGCTGCCACTGGGAGGAAGAGGTTTGACAGTTGGAGGACCCAGAGGAGAAATTGATGGGATGACACTGACCACAGGTAGTGGTGCCCTTTACCTGCACAGCAATAGCATACCTTTGAGCAGAAGCTGCTAAGTGATAGCCCTCACTGGGCTGCTCATGTGGCCAGCCCAATGGAGATCCCCAGTGTAGTAATGTTACCAGGGCAAGAGGAAAATCATAGCCATATAGGCGGGCCAGATGCTGCATTTTCTCCCTGGAGCTATCCATGGGCTGAGGGCTTAGGCATTCTCCTCCTCCTCTTTCTTTCCTTGTGCCTGTGCACAGCTACAGGCAGTGAAGGGCCTGCTGTCCTCATCTGTTGTCCTCATGTTCATGCCTGTAATTTCATGGCTGCCCAATTACACTAATGAAGGCTGCTCTTTCTGCTAATGCAACGCAGTTTTACAAAAAACATGCCCTGAAGAAGCAGGAATATCTATTACGAGGCTGCCATGGTATAGACTCTGCCTTATTCCCCATAGGATACGTGATAGCAAACGCAGGATGCTCTCCATGTGGTCTCTTCTAGTCACAGATCAACCTTTTGGCATTTCTTTAGCAACACATTTCCTTAATTTATGGAATATAATAATGAGTATGTTAGTCTGCATAGTAAGTGTTATTGAAATCAAACTATGATTATTAAAACAAATGTGGGAAGTGCACTCAGCATCTGTGCTGGCTTTGGTTGTGAAGGGGGTAATTCTCTTCACTGTGGTGCCTGTGGTGGTCAGGGACCTTTCCATCTTCCCATGCTCTGCCATGTGGGCAAGAGGCTGGGAGGGGCGGGGCCACAGCCAAGAGAGCTGACCCAAACTGGCCAATGGGATATTCATTCTATACCATGTGATGCCATGATGAGTATATTAACCAGGGCAGTTGTTGTGCAATGTCATGTGGTGGTGCTTGTGGCTTGGGGAGTGGTGTTGTTGGGTCTGGTTGGTGGGTGGTGATTACCTGTGTCATGTGGTGTTTGTTTTGGTTGTTCATTCCACCTTCTCCCTGTTCTGGGTTTTGTCACTGTTGTGATTATCCTTTTCACTGCATTTTTGTTGTTGTTTTATTTTAATTATTAAGGTGTTCTTATCTCAACCCATGACCTTTCCCACTTTTACCCTTCTGATTCTCTCCCCCATCCTGCTGGTGGGGGAGGGAGTGAGCAGCTGTGTGGGGCTGAGTTGTTGGCTAAACCCCAACAGTTGCAGAATAGGAGGGAGGCAGCACAGGTGAGGCAGAACCATCAGGATCCAAAGTGTGACCTTGGCCTTCAAGCTGAGATTCATCTATGCAGGATCTTCTTGCTGCAACAATCTGTAAGCAATGCAGGACAGCTGCTACCAAGCAGACTGTGGTGGTGAGAGCAGTCATGGCCCAAAGGCCAGAGAGAACCTTCTTGAGAAGAAGGTGAGAAGGGTTGCATGCCTTCATGTGGTATAGCTTCAGTACAGTCTCTTGCTCTGTGCTTTTAGCGAGATGGAGTTCTTTGCACAGAAACACATCTTCTTTCCACCCATATCCACCAAATTGCATCTTGGTAAACTGGACACAAACTGAATGTCTTGGCATTGCATTACAAATACAGCCAGGTTCAGCAGAACACAGGCAATATTGGTCAGAACAAATAGGTTAGCCAAAACTATCAGTGGCCTCTTCCTTATTGTTAAGCCCAAGATTCCAGATAAGATTACCGAGGAGCTGGCCCAGAAGAGAGAGGTGTTATTCCCCTGCAGGATGCTGTTCAGCGATAGCACCCCAAAGTCCACCTGGATAGAAGATAGAGCAGCCCAGGGTGATCTGCAGCAGCCCCAGCCTCTGGAGGCAACTCTGGTCTGGTGTGAAAGAAAGGTATCCCTTCAAGGCAGATGTTACATATCGCTCAGGGAAATGGGCCGCCATGGAGAAAGGTATCCAGTACCTGAGGGAAGTAGCTGTGCTTGAGGTAATTTATGGTGACCTGGATGATCAACAGTCATCCATAGATCCTGATGAGGCCCAGTGCACACAACCCATGTGGCAGATGTTTGTATGGCGCACAGTATGTAATTGCATTGGCATAACTGGCCTGAAAAGATGAAGAGGCACCAATGGTGGGGGATTTGATTGACTCTGGGTTTACGAAGCACGTGTCTCTTCCTCCTTCATCTTGGCTGTGGAGAAACTGTCCCAGGAGGTCCAGCAACTCAAAGAAGCTATGTCCTAGTCCTCACCTGTATGAACCAGTATCTCAGCCATTAGGAGTAAGTGTCCCTTTGCTCAAGAGAGAGGATACACACCAGATGCCACTCTAAGGTTTCACCTAGTGTGACACTGATATGTGAGCTGCAAGGGAAAACAATCACTCAAGTGTGGCTCTTCCAGGAAAGTTGCTGTTGCTGTTCCAGTTTCCAGTGAGCAGTTCCCCAGACAGAAGACTAGGAGCTCTGATTTTAATTGTGATCTTAACAGGGCGAATTTTGATTTGCCTTTACAAGAAGTGAGTAGCAAATACTATGATCAGGAATAGAGGGGCCCTGCCTCCAGCCAGGTGGAGGAAAGGGACAACCGGCTTTACTGGACTGTGTGGATCCGATAGCCTGGCACATCAGACCCACAGGAGTATAAGGCTCTAGTGGTCACCGGTGCACAATGCACCCTAATGCCATCAAGCTACATAGGGGCAGAACACATCTGTATTTCTGGAGTGACAGTGGGATCCCAGGAGCTAACTGTTTTCGAGTCGAAATGAGCCTAACAGGGAATGAGTGGGAAGAGCACCCCATTGTGACTGGCCCAGAGGCTCTGTGCATCCTTGGCTTTGACTACCTCAGGAGAGGGTATTTCAAGGACCCAAAAAGGTACAGGTGGGCTCTTGGTGTAGCTGCCTTGGAGATGGAAGAAATGGAACAGCTGTCTGCCTTGCCTAGGCTTTCAAAATACCCTTCTGTTGTGGGGCTGCTGAAGGTCAAAGAACAACAGGTGCCGATTGCCACGGCAATGGTGCACTGGTGGCAATATCGCACCAACCCAAGACTCCCTGATTCCCCTCCATGAGCTCATTCCTCAAATGGAGAGCGAAGGAGTGGTCAGGAAGACCCACTAAACCTTTAACAGTCCCATATGGCGAGTGCAAAAGTGTAATGGGGAGTGCAGAGTAACAGTAGGCTATCATGGCCTGTATGAAGTCACTCCACCGTTGAGTGCTGCTTTGCTGGACATGGTACAACATCAGTACGAACTGGAGTCAAAGGCAGCCAAGTGGTATGTCACTAATTAATACCACTTATGTGTTTTTCTCCATCCCTTTGGCAGCAGAGTGCAGGCCACAGTTTGCTTTCACTTGGAGGGTTGTCCAGTACACCTAGAACTGACTGCACCAGGGGTGGAAACACAGCCCTACCATTTGCCATGGACTGATTCAGACTGCACCCGAACAGGGTGGATCTCCGGAACACCTACAATACATTGATGACATCCTTGTATGGGGCAACACAGCAGAAGACATGTTTGAGAAAGGCAAGGAAATAGTTCAAAGGCTTCTGAAGGCCGGTTTGCCCATAAAACACAGTAAGGTTAAGGGACCCACAGAAGAGGTCTCGTTCTTAGGGTTGAAACAGTAAGATGGATGTTGTCAGATTGCAATGGATGTGATCAACAAAATAGCAGCCATGTCTCCACCAACTAGCAAAAAAGAAACACAATAGTTTTTGGGTGTTGTAGGTTTTTGGAGAATGCCTATTCCAGATTACTGTCTGATCGTAAGCCTTGTCTATGAAGTGACCCGGAAGAAGGATGATTTCAAATGGGGCCGTGAGCAATGACAAGCCTTTCAATGAATTAAACAGGAAATGGTTCATGCGGTAGGCCTTGGGCCAGTCCGGGTAGAACAAGTTATAAAAATTTGCTCTAAACCGATGCCAAGGAGAATGGTCCTACCTGGAGCCTCTGGCAGAAAGCACCAGGGGAGACTCGAGGTTGACCCCTAGGGTTTTTGAGTTGAGGATACAGAGGGTCTGGAGCGCACTCGAACTGAAAAAATGCTATTGGCAGCATATGAAGGGGTTTGAGGTGCTCTAGAAGTGATTGGTACTGAAGCACAGCTGCTCTTGGTACCCCAACTTCTGGTGGTGGGCTGGATGTTCAAAGGTAAAATTCCCCTCTACACATCATGAACCTGATGTTACATGGAGCAATGGGTTGCACTGATCACCCAGAGGGCTCGGATAGGAAACCCCAGTTGCCCAGGAATGTTGGAAGTGATCATGGACTGGCCAGAAGGCAGAACTTTTGGATTATCACCAGAGGAGGAGGTGACATGTGCTGATGAAGACCCACTCTCTAACAAACTGCCAAAAAAAGAGAAAAGTAGTATGCCCTGTTCACTGATGGGTCCTGTCAAACTTGAGGGAAAGCACCGGAGATTGGAAGGCTGCTGTATGGAATTCTCTATGACAAGTAGCAGAAACTGCTGAAGGAGAAGATGAATCGTGCCAGTTTGCAGACGTAAAGGCCATCCAGCTGGCCTTAGACATCGCTGAACGGGAAAAGTGGTATGGGGGTCAATGGCTGAAATACAACTATGGGCAGGCTTGGCAGATTGACTATATCACACTCCCACAAACCCACCAAGGCAAGCGCCCTGTGTTCACAATGGTGGAAGCAACCACCGTCCGGCCAGAAACGTATCCTGTCTCCATGCCACCACCCAGAACACTATCCTGGGCCTGGAAAAACAAGTCCTGTGGTGACATGGCACCCCAGAGAGAAGTGAGTCACACAATGGGACTCATTAACAATGAACTTTGATTAAACTGAGCAAAGTGCAGCGGTGATGGCACAAGGACTGACTTCAGTGTACAACAATCTAACACCAAACACACCATCTTCCCTGACCTGAAAGACTCTTACGATCGATGGAACCGAACGTCATGCGCTAAATGACCTCAGTGGACGTTTTATGGACTTCTGTGACATTTTACAGGGACAGTCCATAGAGTAAGGGCATGGTATCTGTGTATCTGCCACGCTGGAGCAGCTACACCTGTGAAGGCATTGTGGCCCATGGAGAAGGCCACACTGGAATAGGTGCACATCAAAGTGACTGTGGCTCTGGTTAAGCCTATGCCACAGCAGGTATACCCCTGAAGAGACTGTAGCTCACAGATAAGGCTCCACTTGGAGCAGGTACTCCCCTAAGGGACTGCAGTCTGTGGATAAGTCCAAGCCGGATCAGGGGCAAGGGGAGGAGTTCATTGCAATAGTAAAACCTATGGTCTGGTCCAAAGGGACTGGAGTGGAGATTGTAATGGATATACCGTTAGATTGTTGTAACCCATTATTTCAGTTGCATGTTATAGGAATTACTATAGCAGGACCCACCCAAACCAATGGAGGACGAGCCTTACGAGAAGCAGTGCAAGTGCAGCAGTGACCCGAACTGAGCTAGTTTTACTGGTTTTGCTGCCCAATAACTACCCATAAGGTCGAGTGCTTATGGGTAAGGATAAGGGGGAAGGCCAACAAGGCAGATAGCCTGCTAGGAGTCTGTTATAGACCTCCCAACCGGGATGAAGAGCTAGATGAAGCATTCTACAGGCAGCTGGCAGAAGTATGACAATCGGTTGCCCTTGTTCTAGTGGGGGACTTCAATTTACCAGATGTCTGCAGGGAACACAACACAGCAGAGAAGAAACAGTCTAGGAGGTTCCTGGAGTGTGTGGAAGATAACTTCCTGACACAGCTGGTGAGCCTACCAGGGGAGGTGCTTCATTTGACCTGCTGTTGATGCTGTGAAAAGCCAAAATCAGGACTCAATAGTCTGAGTGACTACTAAGCAGGTGCACCCAGCAGAGCATGGGAAGCTAGAAAAGTCCTAGACCAGTACAAGCACTACCCAGCAACAACAAAACATCGGTGTGTTATCAACACTGTTTTCATACTAAGTCCAAACCACAGCACTAAGCCAGCTACAGTGAAGAGAATTAACACTATCCCAGCTAAAACCATGACAGCTGGTAAGTGAGCCTACCAGGGGAGGTGCCTTGCTTGACCTGCTGTTGATGCCGTGAAAAGCCAAAATCAGGACTCAATAATCTGAATGACTACTAAGCAGGTATTCTTTATTGCAGCGCTGGACGCACAGGGGATCGCTCCTCCTAATGTGCATCCCGCAAGTCATGATGGACAAAGCTTATATTGCTCAGTTACGTACATCTGCATTAGATTTCCTGGAACTAATCATAACACTTGCATCTTAATTACCCATGCGTTTTAAGTCCCTTCTTCCACATATGGTCATGAGTTGGCCCATCGAGTAATGTTGTCACAGTGTATTGCAAGGTGTGTTGGCTTCAACTGGTGTTCTGACTCTCATCTAGATGGAGGTGTCCTTAGGTCCTTTTGCCTTGGTTTGGACTGGCACCTGCTGCTAGGTTGTTTGCATCCCTCCAGGACGTTCCCCATCAGGCTTGCGAAGATTACGTCCTTGAGTGCATTCTTGCCTGAGGCCCCTTACAAGAGTGGCAGTCGTGAGGCTGTTGCGGGTTTGTCCTGGGTGCTTCTGAGTGGAACCTCAGGGGTCATGAGGTGGTTTCCAGACAGGAGTTTGGTAGTTCTGCAGTGGCCTTATCTTTATGGCTCTGTATGATCGTAAGCCCTCTCTATCAAGTGACCCGGAAAAAGAACGATTTCAAATGGGGCCGTGAGCAACGACAAGCCTTTGAACAGATTAAACAATAAATAGTTCATGCAGTAGCCCTTGGACCAGTCCAGGCAGGACAAGATGTAAAACAGTGCTCTACACTGCAGCCGGGGAGAATGGCCCTACCTGGAGCCTCTGGCAGAAAGCGCCAGGGGAGACCCGAGGTCGACCCGAGGTCAACCCCTAGGATTTTGGAGTCGGGGATACAGAGGGTCTGAAGCCTGCTGTACTCCAACTGAAAAAGAGATATTGGCAGCATATGAAGGGTTTCGAGCTGCTTCAGAAGTGGTTGGTACTGAGGCACAGTTGCTCCTGGCACCCCGACTGCCAGTGCTGGGTTGGATGTTCAAAGGAAATGTCCCCTCTACACATCATGCAACTGATGCTACGTGGAGTAAATGGGTTGCACTGATCACCCAGCGGGCTCAAATAGGAAACCCCAGTCGCCCAGGAATCTTGGAAGTGATTATGGACTGGCCAGAAGGCAAAGACTTTGGAATATCACCAGAGGAGGAGGTGACACGTGCTGAAGAAGCCCCACTGTATAACAAACAGTCAGATGAAAAGCAGCATGCCCTGTTCACTGATGGGTCCTGTCATCTGGTGCGAGAGCATCAGATATGGAAGGCTGCTATATGGATTCCTATGTGAAAAGTCACAGAAACTGCTGAAGGAGAAGGTGAATTGAGCCAGTTTGCAGAGGTAAAGGCCATCCAGCTGGCCTTAGACATTGCTGAACGGGAAAAGTGGCCAGTGCTCTGTCTGTACTGACTCCTGGATGGTGGCAAATGCCTTGTGGGGCTGGCTGCAGCAATGGAAGCAAAGCAACTGGCAGCGCAGAGGCAAACCCATCTGGGCTGCCACATTGTGGCAAGATATTGCTGCCCGGGTAGAGAAACTGGTTGTAAAGGTACGTCATGTGGATGCTCACGTCCCCAAGAGTGGGGCCACTAGAAGAACATCGGAACAACCAGCAGGTAGATCAGGCTGCCAAGATTGAAGTGGCTGAGGTGGGTCTGGACTGGCAACATGAGGGTGAATTATTTCTATCTTGATGGGCCCATGACATCTCAGGCCATCAAGGGAGAGATGCAACATACAGGTGGGCTCGTGATCGAGGGGTGGACTTGACCATGGATTTTATTGCACAGGTTATCCACGAATGTGAAACATGTGCTGCAATCAAGCAAGCGAAGCGGGTAAAGCCTCTGTGGTATGGGGGATGATGGCTGAAATATAACTATGGGGAGGCCTGGCAAACTGACTATATCATACTCCAACAAATCTGTCAAGGCAAGCGCCATGTACTTACAGTGGTAGAAACAACGACTGGCTGGCTGGAAACGTACCCTGTGCCCCACGCCACTGCCCGGAACACTATCCTGGGTCTCGAATACAAACTCCTGTGGTGACATGGCACCCCAGAGAGAACTGAGTCAGACAATGGGACTCATTTCCGAAATAACCTCATAGACACCTGGGCCAAAGAGCATGGCATTGAGTGGGTGTATCACATCCCCTATTGTGGGGAACTATAGGATTGAATCAGTATGTGTGTTTCAAGATAAGTTGTTTGAGATAGAAAGCGGGCTGGAGGATTATGGGTATGCGATGGAATTAGCTTGACTACAGACCCGCCGCACAGACCCGCTGATGGAAAATTACAGAGAATCTGCAAGTCACTAAAAAGGAGGAAGTAAGGCGGAAGACATTTCTACTTTAAGAACAAACGATAAAACAAGAATAAGGAACTTCAGAACTAGACTGCTTGCTAAGGAAGAATTGTAACCCGTGACATTAACTAAGCAGTTATTGAAGCTTGTTTACAAGAGCATATAAAAGCGCAGTGACTTAAAAATGAAGTTGAAGCTTGCTCTATCACTCACATTGAGTTGGCCGCTTGCTTTCCTCGCTCGCCGCAAATGGCGCCCGAACAGGGACCTGACAAGGATTATTTCTGATACGGCAGCGAGAGACGGAGATGCACTGGCAGACGGCAGCCAGGGGGCAAAAAGGAGTCGATTTATGCATCAATTTTGGTACGTCCCGACCCTCCGGCCTGGATTCAACCTCGGAATTCAAGAGGGGATCCGCTTTCCGCAATTGAAGCTAACCCGGGAGCGAGAGCCGTACAAAGACGCTGATTTTCCTCACATCGGGCGATGGAGGTCGAGGTAGCTTTCGAATTATTAAAGCGCTTTTTAGAAAAGCGGGGAGTAAGTCAGTTAAAAGACTTGTCAGGATTAGTTGCAGTAGGTAAAGCGAAAGGGTTTTTTAAAGAACCGGAGTCGATATTTGAGGTAGAGGAGTGGAGAGCCTATGGTGATTGTTTGTGGGATTTGGTGATAGATGACGATAAGACAGCGAAAAAGCTAATGAAACCTTGGCGGGAAGTGATTAACTGTATGAAAAAATATAAAACTGAAAAAAGATTAGCAACAGCCGCCTCTGATCGGCTAGACAATTGTGACCCCAATGCTGGAAAGATTGGAATTGGCTTAGACAATATCTCACCTCCCTTCTCGGGGATCCCAGTTGTCGTACCTCGAAAGCCCCTTATTCCCCCTCCCCTCCCCCCCACCCTCCCGCCCCTGATAAATCTACATCTGTAGAAACTAGCGAAGGAGGAACTGGCTTGGGGAACGGAGGTGAAGATATTGGAAATTTATGTGATATAGTCTCTCCGGTGGAGGAAAATAAGCCGAGCACGCCGTCTACTCACCGTTCTGTGCCTGCTGAGCGCAGCCAGGTTGACTGGCGGAAAATCGCGTTAGAGGCATTACAGAACGGGGACCTAGAGACCGCTGATTTTTTAGCTCAGGCTTTCCCTGTCATCTATCAGCCGGACCCTGCTAACAATCAAAATTTATTTGCGCACCATAATCCTCTTGATTGGAAAATTTTGAACCAGCTAAGAACTACTGTCAGCGAGTCGGGTATACACAGTGAACCGACCAGACAGATGCTAAATTACATTTGGGGAAGTAACCTGCTTTGTCCCGAGGATATTAAAAACATTATGAAGTTTATATTGAAACAGTCACAGCAGCTTTTATGGCAGGCTCACTGGCATACCCTGTGTGATAGATCGGCAAACACCCAACGCCAGCAAAACGATCCCCTAGCAGGAGTAATAGTAGAACAACTTATGGGAATGGGACCCTTCTCGTCCCTAGACATGCAGATGCAGACGGGTCCTGATATATTAAGAGAATCAATGAAGTTAGCAAGGGACGCCTTACAGCGTGTCAAAACAGCCCCAATCACCCCTTCTTACATGTCGATTAAACAAGGGAGGGAAGAATCTTTTGCCACATTTGTAGATCGACTTACAGACGCGTTAGATCGTGCCGACTTACCTGATTTTATGAAGGGCCCATTGCTGCGTCAATGTGTTATGGAAAACTCCAACCATGCTACTAAGAATATTTTAAATACACTTCCCCTAGACGCAGGCATTGAGGTGATGCTTGAACGCATGAGTCGAGTACCCACCGGCCCCCAAGCTATGTTAGTTGAAGCATTGAGGGAAGTTGGGCAGGGAATGGTACAGGTTCAGCAACAAGTTTGTGCCGCTCTCGCCCCATTGGGTCCAGCTAAAAACTCTAGCAGTACCCAAAGAGGGCCAGCTAATTTTAGATGCTTCCGCTGCGGAAAAGCAGGACACATGAAGAGACAGTGCACCGAAGCTAACTTATGGTGCAAACACTGTCATGCTCCAACCCACAATACAGTTGCCTGCCGACGCTCGGGAAACGGGAAGCTGAGCGCCCGGGGTCGCAGCGCGCAGACACCAATAGCGGCTCCAGTGACTTATCGGCACCCCGTCACCACGCCACCGGTCCCGCCGAGCAACTCCAGCCAGCTTCCACTTTGCGACCTGCCACCCGAGGAAGCCTCGGCTTGGACTTGGCGACAGCGGTAGACGTTACTTTGATAGACACTCGTCCGCGGAAGATCAGGACGGGAATAAAGGGCCCATTGGTAATCGATGGGCATGCATGTGGAGCATTATTATTTGGACGGTCATCAACCGGTTTGCAAGGACTGTTTGTTCTGCCTGGAGTTATAGACTGTGATTATGAAGGAGAAATTTGTATCGTGGCGCAGACTGCCTTTCCCCCTATATGTATACCAAAAGGCAGCAAACTTGCACAACTTGTACCAATACAACAGCTGGCACAGCCGTTAGTGTCAGATGATACCAGCGCCAGAGGAACAGATGCCTTTGGCTCCACTGGGGGACTTGCTTTACTGACTCTGTCTCTGAATGAAAGACCCCTCACCAGTGTACTGATTACCCATGGTAATGAGAGCCAAAGACTTTCTGCCTTGCTAGACACAGGAGCTGACATCACCATTGTTGCTCAAAACCAGTGGCCTCCTCACTGGCCACTAAAGAGTGCAGTCGACGGAGTAGCAGGAGTAGGAGGCACGACACCAGTTCAACGCAGCCAACAACGAGTTAAAGTAACTATCGAGGGCCGAGTCGCCTCTTTATACATCACAGTCATGCCGTTGCCAGCAGGAGTCCATGCTTTGATTGGGCGAGATGTACTGAATCAATTAGGCGTGATACTTACCACTGACTCCCCTGCATCAGCTGGCGCCCCTTTTCGGGTGCGGTCACTGCCGCATGGACTTTCCCAATCCCACTGACATGGCTCACGGAAGAGCCAGTATGGGTCGGGCAGTGGCCGCTCAAACGGGAAAGTCTACAACAAGCCCACATATTAATAAAAGAACAATTAGATCAAGGGCACCTCCGACCATCGACAAGCCCCTGGAACACCCCTATTTTTGTTATCAAGAAAAAGTCAGGGAAGTACAGACTGTTACGTGATTTACGGGCAGTAAATCAGCAAATGCAACCGATGGGGGCTTTACAGCCTGGCCTTCCAAATCCAGCCATGCTACCAACTGGTTGGCATTTACTAATTATTGACTTAAAGGACTGCTTTTTTACTATAAGGCTGCATCCTCAGGATACCCGGCGATTTGCATTTACTTTACCAGCAATCAACAGAGAGGGTCCCGACTTACGTTTCGAATGGACAGTATTGCCACAAGGCATGAAGAATAGCCCTACTCTGTGTCAACTTTTTGTAGATGCTGCATTAAAAGACGTGAGGCAGCAATGGCCGGACACTGTAATTTACCATTACATGGATGACATCTTGTTTGCGCAAGAACAACCTTTCTCAGCACAGCAAGAATTATATTTACAGCAACAGCTCCAGCTACACGGCCTACTAATAGCAACAGAAAAGGTTCAACGTTCACCAGTATGGAAATACCTCGGCTGGCACATCAGTGACTCTCACGTAAGTCCACAGAAACTTACATTGCACACAGCAATTAAAACCCTTAATGATGCTCAACGGCTGTTAGGAGACCTGCAATGGCTACGGCCAGTAGTGGGAATCACCAACGATGACTTGGAAGTTCTTCGCCCAATGTTGAAGGGCACTGACCCTGCCACGCCGGTCCGACCGACTGCTGAACAAACCTCTATGATACAACGTCTTAGCTCCGAGATCGTCCAGAGAGCAGTAGACCGGCTGGACCCCGATCTCCCCATCGATCTCACCGTACTCCATGGTCCTACTCACATTTTGGGTGCACTTACTCAGTGCAAAAAGAAAAAGGGGGAGAAGATAAGGGTGTTGGAATGGATATTTACAAGCTTACAGCCGAAGACAACGATTCAAGAAAAGACGGAAGATTTGGCGGAGATAATTAAAAAAGGTCGGTCTCGTATCCTTCAAATAATAGGAGCAGAGCCACATACTATCTACCTGCCAGTAAAGCGAGAGGATCTGGAGTGGTGGCTGAGGAATTCCCCAGCGCTACAATCAAGCTTATTAACAGAAGCAGTAGAAATCAAACTAGAGTCAATAAAAGCTCCTGTTCTTAAATGGATCAGTAATAACAGCTGGATGGAAAGGCCAAAACGCAAAGCAGTACCCATAATAGAAGCAGTGACTGTCTATACGGATGCTGGTAAACGTTCCAGGAGAGCAGCAGCGACATGGCATGAAGATGGTCAATGGAAATGTCAGTTAATACATGCCGAGCCATGTGATTCTTTACAGACGTTGGAGCTAGCTGCTGTAGTATGGACATTTTCCCGCTGGATGACAAAAGCATTGAACGTGGTAACTGACTCTCTTTATGTGGCTGGAATTGTTAACCGTATTGAAGATGCACGTATAAAGGAAGTACAAAACCAACAGTTGTTCGAGCTCCTAAGACAGCTTCAATCTGCCCTTAAACAACGAACATTGCCATATTGTATTATTCACATACGAAGCCATCAGTGGACGGAAGGCTTGGGGGAGGGAAATGATCGCGCTGACAAGCTCGTCGCCATTACGGCGCCAGTGAGCGAATTCGCTAAAGCACGAGAATCTCACCAAACCTTTCACCAGAACGCAAGAGGTTTAAAGAAACAATTTCAAGTCACCATGGAAGAAGCCAGGGGAATCGTACGAGCCTGCCCTACTTGCAGCCATCACGGACCAGGCATAGGGCTAGGAGCTAATCCCAGAGGCCTTCAGGCCAGGGAAATATGGCAAATGGACGTTACGCATGTGCCAGAATTTGGGAGACTAAAATATGTTCATGTCACTATCGATACCTATAGCAAGTTTTTATGGGCAACAGCACAGTCAGGGGAAAGGGCTGTCCATGTTATACGTCATTTAACAGTCTGTTTTGCTGTAGTAATGGGAACTCCAACACAGATTAAAACAGACAAAGGGCCAGCATACTGTAGTCAGAAGGTTAGGAAATTCTTACAGACATGGGGGGTACGCCATCTCACGGGCATTCCACATTCACCCACAGGGCAAGCAATAATTGAGAGGGCACACCAGACCCTAAAACAGTATCTAAACAAATTTCAAGACGTAAAAGATGTACAAGAACGACTTGCAAAGGTTTTGTTTGTATTAAATCACTTATGCATATTTGCAGAACACGATAACCCTCCTGCGTGGGTGCATGGAAATGACGATAGGAAAGAGTCAGGACAGGCAGTAATGGTGAAGTATCGAGACCCTTCCACTGGTCTATGGCAAGGGCCCGTAGAAGTCAAATATTTTGGTCGAGGTTACATGTGTGTGCTTACCCCCACAGGTCCGAGGTGGATACCCAGTAAGTGGGTAAAGGCTATGCCTAGTGAACAGAAGGACGAAATCTGCGAAGTGACAGGAGACGGTGAAAACGCATGACTACACCGGTAGAGGTAGACAGGATACGGATAGAATGTCCCCAATGCAATAAGTGCCGACCCTGGGTACTAAGAGAGTGTCATAGCTGTCAACAGCGCAGGTGGGTAAAAACCCATCGAGCTAGGAGGTGGTGTGACAGTTGTTACTATCACCAATTACAGACACATAAGGTTTTAATCGTCACAGGCCACGAAGTAGAGGGTTCTAGACGATATGAATTGCACACCCTTGACTGGGTCAGACAAGTCAATAGTGCTCCTTTGCTAGTGCTGCGCCAGGAGTGTGCTGTAAAGAACCAGGTACCTGAAATATGGGAAGTAGCCCCAAAGCACTGGGAAAAGACAAAGAAAAAATGTACACGAGAGTACTCCCATTAGTTATCGTAAGTATCGTGATAAGAATCACCGAGGGCATATACATACCGCCCCAGCCAAAACAGAATGTATGGGTTACCCTGGCAAATCTAACAGGCCAAGATTCTATCTGCCTATCATTGTCATCGCCAGGGAATCCCCTCTCCACCTGTTTGGTTGGAGTGCCAGTTGATAATTGGACACTAGTGATACCACAAAACACACCACACTTAGGAAGCCTTTGTGATACTCCCCAGAATTGTGTGAATAATTGGGACAGATGGGCAGTCCATCGCCCTCAAACTAATCTTGAGCCACAAGAGCTTGAGCTATTGGGTTCTTTGTCAATGGATGCTTGTTTATACTTCAATTATACGGGACAAAACCAGTCCCTTTCTTGGTCTGTGAATGCCACCCTAAGTATATATAAAAATGCTACTGCTTGGTGTAACTATACCTCTGTTAATATATCGCGCTCTAACAATATGCCTATTGCGCTACCTACAGGTTTGTTTTTAATTTGTGGAGATCGAGCTTGGCCTGGCATCCCATCACATATAAAGGGAGGGCCTTGCTCTATAGGTCGCCTAACGTTTCTTACCCCTAACACTTCAATGATTTATCAACATTATAGAAAGATGAGAAGCAAAAGGAGCACTCATAAGTTTGAGGATAACTGTGACTCTACAGCTGAATTTTGGAATCCTACAAAAATTGTAGCTGTTTCCTTCTTGGCTCCTGGAGTTGGTGTTGCTCAAAGCCTCACGACATTAAACAAGCTGGGGTGTTGGCTAGCTAAGCAAACAAATGCCACATCAAAGGCATTATCTGGTTTATTACTAGATGTAGGCTCTGTAAGACACGCTACGCTGCAAAACCGCGCAGCCATAGATTTTTTGCTTTTAGCCCAAGGACATGGATGTGCTGAATTTGAAGGGATGTGTTGCATGAATCTATCAGATCACTCAGAATCAATACATGCAAGTATTGAGAGCTTAAGAAGGAGGGTCTCAGAACTTAGGGAGGATGATCCATGGCATTGGTTTAACAGCTTGTTTAATGGATGGGGCATTGGCAATTGGATCAAGAGTATTTTGCAGATGGGATTAATGATATTTGTAATGTTTATCATTATATTAATGTGTGTTCCTTGTATATCGCAATGTATGCAACGAATGATGGAAAGAAGTATGAATGCCGTGTTCCTTTCCCAAGGAACAAAAGAAAAAGGGGGATATGTGGGGAACTATAGGATTGAATCAGTATGTGTGTTTCAAGATAAGTTGTTTGAGATAGAAAGCGGGCTGGAGGATTATGGGTATGCGATGGAATTAGCTTGACTACAGACCCGCCGCACAGACCCGCTGATGGAAAATTACAGAGAATCTGCAAGTCACTAAAAAGGAGGAAGTAAGGCGGAAGACATTTCTACTTTAAGAACAAACGATAAAACAAGAATAAGGAACTTCAGAACTAGACTGCTTGCTAAGGAAGAATTGTAACCCGTGACATTAACTAAGCAGTTATTGAAGCTTGTTTACAAGAGCATATAAAAGCGCAGTGACTTAAAAATGAAGTTGAAGCTTGCTCTATCACTCACATTGAGTTGGCCGCTTGCTTTCCTCGCTCGCCGCACCCTATCACGCACCAGCCTCTGGGAAAACTGAACGGTACAATGGACTGTTAAAAACTACACTGAGAGCAATGTGGGGTGGAACATTCAAGCACTGGGATACACATTTAGCAAAAGCCACGTGGCTAGTCAACACGAGGGGATCTGCCAATCGAGCTGGCCCTGCCCAGTCAGAAATCCTACATACTGTGGAAGGGGATGGAGTCCCTGTAGTACACACAAAAAATATGCTGGGCAAAACAATTTGGGTTCTTCCTGCCTCCGGCAAAGGCAAACCCATTCGTGGGATTGCTTTTGCTCGAGGACTTGGGTGTACTTGGTGGGTGATGCGGGAGGATGGAGAAATCCGATGTGTGCCTCAAGGGGATTTGATTTTGGGCGAAAACAGTCAATGAACTGCATGGCACAATGTGAACTGCTATATAATACTGTGTGTCACCTCTGTGTTGTATCAATGATATCAGAGTACGAGCCTCCCAACCCATGGAAGATAAACTGTGAAACAAGCCGTGCAGCAGTGATGGAATGATAACTGACTCGGTATGCAGCAACCCAATGCCACACACAGCACCTCTCCCACCCTAAAAGACTGATATGGCAGATGGAGCCCAGAGTCATGGACTGGGTGAACTCAAAGGACATTTTAATGGACATTTTACAGGGAAGGTCCATGAACTAAGGGAATGATGTCTGTGTATTATGTTAAAGGATGGGAAGGGGAGGGGTGGTGGTTGGTATGGTTGTATTGGATGCTATGGGACCTGTGCATGGTGTAAATGGTATGGAATAAGGGGTGGAGAATGTGCTGGTTTTGGCTGAGAAGGGGTTAATTCTCCTCACTGTGGGGGTCGGCTACCTTTCCAGCTTCCCGCGCTCTGCCTCGTGGTGGGGGGGGCTGGGAGGGGCAGGGCCATGGTGGGGGCGGCTGACCCCGACTGGCCAATGGCATGTTCATTCCATACCATGTGACACCATGACCAGTGTATTAATGGGGGCTGTTTGTGGCTCAGGAGCGGCACAGCCTGGGGTCGGCGGGCGGTGAGCAGCTGCGTCACGTGCGGTTTGTTTCAGCGGTTCATCTACCAGTGGGGGAGTGAGCGAGCTACTGTGTGCGGCTGAGCTGTCGGCTAAACCAGAACAAATAGAGGCAGAGGCATCATAGAAAAAACTTGCAAAGGTACTAATCTCTATTTCCTCCATATAAAATCTCTCCGAGGAGGTGGTATAATTGCTAATTGCCTCAACAAGGTGGTATCCAAAGTACAGTAACGGTTTCAGCAAAAACCCCAAATACCAGATAAAGCTGAAAATGAGTCTTTGCATAACAAATCTTGTAGGCAAAACGTTACTAATCACAGCAGAACACAGCAGACTAAACAAACCAACACCAATCATTAACAGCAACTTCAAAAAGGACAACATGGTGCTGTGACCAGCAACTGTTATTATCTCCAATCCTTGAGCCCCACGTTGGGTGCCAAAAAGACTGTCGTGGTTTAGCCAGCAGCTCAGCCCCACACAGTCGCTCGCTCACTCCCCCACCGGTAGATGGGGGAGAGAATCAGAAGGGTAACGCTCGTGGGTTGGGATAAGAAAAGTTTGATAATTAAAATTCAAAGAAACAACAATAGAAATGCAATGTAAAGGAGAACAACGAGAGGCGCAAAGCCCAGGGGGAGGGGGAAGGGAGGGGTGGAACGAACCGCTGAAACAAACCGCACGTGACGCAGCCGCTCACCTCCCGCCAACCCGACGCCGTGCCGCTCCCGAGCCGCAAGCTGCCCCCCTTAATATACTTGTCATGGTGTCACATGGTATGGAATGAACATGCCATTGGCCAGTCGGGGTCAGCCACCCCCACCATGGCCCTGCCCCTCCCAGCCCCCCCCACCACGAGGCAGAGCGCGGGAAGCTGGAAAGGTAGCCGACCCCCACAGTGAGGAGAATTAACCCCTTCTCAGCCAAAACCAGCACATTCTCCACCCCTTATTCCATACCATTTACACCATGCACAGGTCCCATAGCATCCAATACAACTGTACCAACCACCACCCCTCCCCTTCCCATCCTTTAACATAATACACAGACATCATTCCCTTAGTTCATGGACCTTCCCTGTAAAATGTCCATTAAAATGTCCTTTGAGTTCACCCAGTCCATGACTCTGGGCTCCATCTGTTGTATCAGTCTTTCCGGGTGGGAGAGATGGTGTGTGGCATTGGGTCGCTGCATACTGAGTCATCGTTCCATCACTGCTGCACGGCTTGTTTCATAGTTGATCTTCCATGGGTTGGGAGGCTCGTACTCTGATATCATTGATACAACACAGAGGTGACACACAGTATTATATAGCAGTTAGCATTGTGCCATTCAGTTCATTGACTGTTTTCACCCAAAATCAAATCCCCTTGAGGCACACATCGGATTTCTCCATCCTCCCGCATCACCCACCAAGTGCACCCATGTCCTCGAGCAAAAGCAATCCCACGAATGGGTTTGCCTTTGCCGGAGGCAGGAAGAACCCAGATTGTTTTGCCCAGCATATTTTTTGTGTGTACTACAGGGACTCTATCCCCTTCCACAGTATGTAGGATTTCTGACTGGGCAGGGCCAGCACGGTTGGCAGATCCCCTCGTGTTGACTAACGACGTGGCTTTTGCCAAATGTGTATCCCAGTGCTTGAATGTCCCACCCCCCATTGCTCTCAGTGTAGTTTTTAACAGTCCATTGTACCGTTCAATTTTCCCATAGGCTGGTGCGTGATAGGGGGTGTGATACACCCACTCAATGCCATGCTCTTTGGCCCAGGTGTCTATGAGGTTATTTCGGAAATGAGTCCCATTGTCTGACTCAATTCTCTCTGGGGTGCCATGTCGCTACAGGACTTGTTTCTCAAGACCCAGGATAGTGTTCCGGGCAGTGGCGTGGGGCACAGGGTATGTTTCCAGCCAGCCAGTCGTTGTTTCTACAATTGTAAGCACATGGCGCTTGCCTTGGTGGGTCTGTGGGAGTGTGATATAGTCAATCTGCCAGGCCTCCCCATATTTATATTTCAGCCATCGTCCCCCATACCACAGAGGCTTTACCCGCTTCGCTTGCTTGATTGCAGCGCATGTGTCACATTCGTGGATAACCTGTGCAATAATATCCATGGTCAAGTCCACCCCTCAATCACGAGCCCACCTGTATGTTGCATCTCTCCCTTGATGGCCTGAGATGTCATGGGCCCACCGAGCTAGAAATAGTTCACCCTTATGCTGCCAGTCCAGATCCACCTCAGCCACTTCAGTCTTGGCAGCCTGATCTACCTGCTGGTTGTTCCGATGTTCTTCAGTGCCCGACTCTTGGGGACGTGAGCATCCGCATGACGTACCTTTACAACCAGTTTCTCTACCCGGGCAGCAATATCTTGCCACAATGTGGCAGCCCAGATGGGTTTGCCTCTGCGCTGCCAGTTGCTTTGCTTCCATTGCTGCAGCCAGCCCCACAAGGCATTTGCCACGATCCAGGAGTCAGTATAGAGATAGAGCACTGGCCACTTTTCCCGTTCAGCAATGTCTAAGGCCAGCTGGATGGCCTTTACCTCTGCAAACTGGCTCGATTCACCTTCTCCTTCAGCAGTTCCTGCTAGTTGTCGTGTAGGACTCCATATAGCAGCCTTCCATCTCCGGTGCTTTCCCACAAGGCGAGAGGACCCATCAGTGAAAAGGGCATATTGCTTCTCATCTTCTGACTGTTTGTTATAGAGTGGGGCTTCTTCAGCACATGTCACCTCCTCCTCTGGTGATAATCCAAAATCTTTGCCTTCTGGCCAGTCCATAATCACTTCCAAGATTCCTGGGCAACTGGGGTTTCCTACTCGAGCCCGCTGGGTGATCAGTGCAACCCATTTACTCCACGTAGCATCAGTTGCATGGTGTGTAGAGGGGATGTTTCCTTTGAACATCCAGCCCAGCACTGGCAGTCGGGGTGCCAGGAGCAACTGTGCTTCAGTACAAACCACTTCTGAAGCAGCTCGAACCCCTTCATATGCTGCCAATATCTCTTTTTCAGTTGGAGTATAGCGGGCTTCGGACCCTCTGTATCCCCGACTCCAAAACCCTAGGGGTCGACCCTGGGTCTCCCCATGTGCTTTCTGCTAGAGGCTCCAGGTAGGGCCATTCTCCCCGGCTGCAGTGTAGAGCACATTTTTTACATCTTGTCCTGCCCGGACTGGCCCAAGTGCTACTGAATGGACTATTCCTCGTTTAATCTGTTCAAAGGCATGTCGTTGCTCAGGGCCCCATTTGAAATCATTCTTTTTCCGGATCACTTAATAGAGAGGCCTTACGATCAGACTGTAATTTGGAATATGCATTCTCCAAAAACCCACAACGCCCAAGAAAGCTTGTGTTTCCTTTTTGCTAGTTGGTGGAGACATGGCTGCTATTTTGTTGATCACATCCATTGGGATCTGACGACGACCATCTTGCCATTTGATTCCTAAGAACTGGATTTCTCGTGCAGGTCCCTTCACCTTACTTTGTTTTATGGCAAAACCAGACCTCAGAAGGTTTTGGACTATTTTCTCTCCTTTCTCAAAAACTTCTTCCGCTGTGCTGCCCCACACAATGATGTCATCAATGTACTGAAGGTGTTCTGGAGCTTCTCCCTGTTCCAGTACAGTCTGAATCAGTCCATGGCAAATGGTAGGACTGTGTTTCCACCCCTGGGGCAGTCGATTCCAGGTGTACTGGACGCCCCTCCATGTGAAAGCAAACTGTGGCCTGCACTCTGCTGCCAGAGGGATTGAGAAGAATGCATTAGCAATGTCATTTGTGTCATACCACTTGGCTGCCTTTGACTCCAGTTCGTAATGAAGTTCTAGCATGTCTGGCACAGCAGCACTCAACGACGGAGTGACTTCATTCAGGCCACGATAGTCTACTGTTAGTCTCCACTCTCCATTACACTTCCGCACGGGCCATATGGGACTGTTAAAGGGTGAGTGGGTCTTACTGATGACTCCTTGGCTCCTCAGTTGGTGAATGAGTTTATGGATGGGGATCAGAGAGTCTCTGTTGGTGCGATATTGCCGCCGGTGTACTGTTGTGGTGGCCATCGTCACCTGTTGTTCTTTGACCTTCAGCAACCCCACCACAGAAGGGTCCTTTGAGAGACCGGGCAAGGTAGACAGCTGTTCAGTTTCCTCCGTCTCCAAGGCGGCTACACCAAAAGCCCACTTGTAACCTTTTGCGTCCTTGAAATACCCTCTCCTGAGACAGTCTATGCCAAGGATGCACGGAGCCTCTGGGCCAGTCACAATTTGGGTGCTTTTGCCACTCATTCCTGCTTAGGCTCACTTCGGCCTCCAATACAGTTAGCTCTTGGGATCCCCCTGTCACTCCAGCAATGCTGATGGGTTCTGTCCCTATATAGTTTGATGGCATTAAGGTGCACTGTGCGCCGGTGTCCACTAAAGCTTTATACTCCTGTGGGTCGGACGTGCCAGGCCATCGGACCCACACAGTCCAGTAAGCCCGGTTACCCCTTTCTTCCACCTGGCTGGAGGCAGGGCCCCTCTAGTCCTGATAATGGCAGTCACAACTCACTTCCTGTAAATGTGAATCAGGAGTCCCTCTATTACACTTAAAAATAAAATCAGCACTTCTACTCCTCTGTCTGGGGACTTGCTCGCTGGAAACTGGAGCAGCAGCTTTCCTGGAAGAGCCTCCCTGAGTGACTCTTCTTCCTTGCAGTTCATGCACTCGTGCCTGTAGGGTCGAGGTAGGCTTGCCATCCCACCTCATCATGTCCTCTCCGTGGTCACACAGGTAGAACCATAGGGTGGCCCGTGGTGTGTATCCCCTTCTTTGAGCCAAAGGACGCTTATTCCTAACAGCTGAGACACTGCTCTGTCGAGGTGGGGAGTAGGACAGATCTTCTTTGAGTTGCTGGACCTCTTGGGATAGTTTCTCCACAGCAGAGACAAGCGAGGAAGAGATATTTGTGTCGTAATCTCGGAGTCTATCAATCACCTCTGCCACCGTTGGTGTCTCGTCATCTTTCCAGGACATCACTGCCAATGAGTTTGCATGCGAAGATGGTGCGCTCCGTACAAACTTCCGCCACATGGGTCGTGTGCACTCGGCTTCATCTGGATCTTTGGATGACCGTTGATCATCCAGGTCACCATAAATCACCTCAAACACAGCTAATGCCCTTAGATACTGGATGCCTTTCTCCATAGTTGTCCATTTTCCTGGGCGATATGTAACATCTTCTTTAAAGGGATACCTTTCCTTCACTCCAGACAGGAGTCGCCTCCAGAGGCTGAGGGCTTGTGTTTTTTTCCCAATTGCTTTGTCAACGCCCCCTTCCCCAGAAAGGGATCCCAATTGTTTGGCTTCTTTTCCCTCTAGTTCCAGGCTACTGGCCCCATTACCCCAGCATCAAAGCAGCCAGGTGACAATGTGCTCACCTGAACTATGGCTATAATCTTTTCGCATATCTCGCAACTCACTCAAGGACAGGGATCGGGTGGTCTCTATTTCATTTATTACTTCTCCCTCCTCTCCCCGTGATGGCCCTGCTTCTTCATCATCCCGTTCTAAACGAGTTGATGACCGCTTCCAATATTTCGTCTTGTGTATGGGGGCAACTGATACTGGTACGGGTTTATTTTCTGAGCTAGCTCCGGTACTTGTCGTGGGGGTTTGAGTGGCTGCAATGCCTGCCATCAGGGCTGGAGTGACCACAGTGCCAGTCACTTTGCATTTCAATCCAGAGCCATTTTCTTCCCCCTGGGGGCACTGAATACTGTTGAGCAGGGCTCGGTATGCATGGGCCAGACCCCAGCATGTTGCAGTGATCTGTGTCTCTCTGGAGTTCCCAGCGTAACAACATACTTTCTCCAAATATTCTACTAGTTTTTTAGGATTCTGCACTTGTTCGGGGGTGAAACTCAAAAACACTGGGGGTGCCCACTGCCCTAGGTATTTGTCCATGCTATCCCACATGCCCTGCCACTTGTAACTATCAAGCCTCGGGGCAGATTTCTGGGTGATATTCTTAAACTGCTTTGTCAAAACCAAAACAACATGCCCAAAAACTAACAATAAGTGCACCTTAACCACCCAAGGATGTTCAAGATACAAAAAGGTGGTTGTACTAGAGACACAGACATCATAGAACAAAGTTGCAAAGGTATTATTCTGTATGTCATAAATTGAGACCACAATGGATCATAATCCAATTAGAATTTTATTAATTGTAGCAAGTAGAATATGAGCAAATACAGCGCTGGACGGCAGGGGAGTCTGCGCTCCGCCAACTGCCGTACTGAGCAGTTCAAACAGTCTCTCTTTATACATCTTTACTTCCATGTTCAATGAGATAGTGGAGGTACTTTTCGCATGCTTCAGTTGTTGTTAGGGGGTCGTTTCCTGCTTCCTGGTGATATGGGGTTGCTTGTCTTATCTCTGTCGATAAGTTTGGACATCTGATGGTTATCTTGCATAAGCACGCCTGGGAGGTATTCTTCGCATGCTTTACATTGAGCTTAACATAAGTCTTAATAAACAATACCTTAGTTCAGTTTCTCACAATCCCCCCTTTTTCTTTTTATCCTATTATTGTTTATTAGACACTACTTTCATTTTCGGCACTGCAGGCAAATCTTCTTCCACAATTCCGACATTTATCATAACACTCACAAGGTAATATCTCACAATTACAATCATAGTTCTTATGTGGCATAATGCATTCACAACAATCGTCATCTTCATTAATAGATACACTCTTATATTTTGCTTCAGACCTTGTAGTCAAAATAAGCAATTTAGCTGGGTCAAACCGTTCTTTAATAAAATGTAAAATACAGCGTAATATACAAGGTCCAAATATAAGTCCCAAAATCAACATAATAAGCGGTCCTGCTAAAGCAGACAACAAAGTGGTTAGCCAAGGTGAAACATTAAACCAGCTTTCATACCATAACTTGCCCGCTTCACGATCTTTTTTACGTTGATCTAACCTTTTCCGGAGTTTGGGCTATTATCGATAATAAAACTAACGATATACCAGGAAAAAGGGTGTCTGTCAATTTTTCCAATTTAAGTACACTTTTACCAGTCTTGGGGAAGTTCGACCATAGCTGCTTTTGCGTCTCATTGTTCTGGTTCTTTTCTCCACAGTTTGTTCCTCCTCTGCCTCGCCCGTCGACTCGGTTGCTTCGAGCCACGGGGTGTACCATCTTCTTGGCAGCAAGGGAAATCTTCAGGAGAACAGCTGTTTCAGGCTTTCTGCCTGTTTATATAGGCCTCCCACTTTGCAGCTTTAACTAATGGGACTAAGCAAGACACAGCTAGTACTTCCCTTCTGCACTTTGTAGCCAAAATTTCAACCACAAAGGGGATTGATTCGTTGGAATGGTAACAATAATACTAAGGGTTTATTCCTTTGGCAAAACTTTCCACCATTCATGGGATCCTCGAATAATTTCTTGTTCCGACTCTAATTGTTTTTAATTTCCACTCAGTGAGAGTTCTTTGGGTTTTCCAACACTGTGTGCAAACTCCTATCGGAGGGTATCCATATTCACAGTGTGTCCACCATTTATCCTGGCATACCTTACACTTGCAACGAGCAAATGGATAACAATTGCAGTTCAAATGATTGCATCTAATTTGTATATCTAAAGTGCTTATTAGCTTTTCCTCTATATTCAATATTGTGTTACTACATAAGTTTAGCAATTTCCTTCAACACACTTTGTACGCTTCCATATATAATAGATTAAAAAAAGATAATTATAGCAAATATAAACAGCAATATACACTTTATACCAAAAGGTAATGCGGCAAAATAATCAACTAAAGTTCTTATCATTACGTTATCTTTTCAGAGTTATCTTGGTGTCACCTGGAGTACTGATTACTTTCCAGTGGGGTCTCGTCACTGGGCCTTTAATGCGACTAGCATGAGTCCATCCACGCTCAGCAGTCCGGACAGCTGTTTCATCTTGTTCCTTAGCTCCCATTTGTTCTAGTTTTTCCTTTTCTGCAGACTCAAAACTCAAATTATTACTAACAGGTACTTGTTGCATAGTCAAAATCGTACTATAATTGCCTGCTACTCGTTTTGCTTCTGTATCAGCTGCATTATTTCCTCTAACTTGATAACTCGTGCCTCGCTGGTGTCCCTTTATATGTACAACTGCTATTTTATTTGGTATTTTCAATGCCCCCAGAACTCGCTGAATTAATTCTGGGTGTATCAGTTCTTTTCCCTGTGAGTTAACAAATCCTCTCTCCTCCCATATTTTCCCAAAGGTATGTACTACTCCGAACGCATAGCGTGAGTCTGTATATATAGTTCCATCCTTTCCCTTCAGTGACACTAAGGCTTTCCACAATGCGTACAGCTCACAGGCTTGAGCCGACCAGCTGGCACTCAGGGGGCCCGATTCTATTGTCTTAAATTCTCCTTTTGCCCCAATTACTTGTACTTTTTCAGGGGAAACTTTACATCCCTCAGGTATTTGCCTAATAGTCGATTTCTCAGCCCCAGTGTCTACTAAAAAGGTGAACTCTTGTTTATGGGGACCTATTTTTAATTTTATCAAGGGCTCATGATGACTCCGGTCCCCTAAGATATAGAGCCCCTGACTCTCCTATTCCGTTTTTAATATTTCCTCATCCCTGATCCTTTCTCTGCAATTCGTCTTTATATGTCCCTTCTTTCCACAGTAAAAACAACATCTCTGTTCCTTCTTTACTACCACGTTCCCTTGTTTCGTTCCAGCAGATCTGTGTTCACCAGTCCGCCCTTTGCGATCCTCTCTGACTGCTGCTACCATCATTTTTACTTGTCGCTTGCTGCTCTCTTCTTCCCGCTTTACGTAGACTTTCTGAGCTTCCCTCAATAATTCATCCAACCCTCTATTCTGCCAGTCCTCTAACTTTTCAATCTTCTTTCTGATATCTTCCCATGATTTTGCCACAAACTGAGTTTTGAGGAGCGCTTGCCCTAAAGGGTCGTCTGGATTTACCCCAGAATACAGCTGAAGGGCTTTCCTCAGTCGTTCCAGCCACTCAGTAGGGCTCTCATCTTTCTTTTGTATTTCATTAAATGCTTTATTGATATTCTGGCCACGGGGTACTGCTTCTCTAATCCCTTGAATTACTATAGTTCTCAGGTCCTGCATATGAGTTCTATGCACTGGATCCTGATTATCCCAATTAGGTCTTTGGAGTGGCCATTTAATATCTGCTTGGGGTCCCTGGGCATGCTGAGCATTCCACAGTCTCATTCCTGCTCGTCTAATCATATCTCTTTCCTCGGTAGTAAATAATTGACCAAGGATAGATTGCATCTCATCTCAAGTATAAAGGTTTGGTCCCAAAAATTGATCTAATCTTTCTGCCACTCCGAGTGGGTCTTCAATTAGGTTTCCCATCTCGGTTCTTTTAAAATCTCGTAGGTCAGCCGAACTTAGGGGCACAAAAATATATCCAATCACAGGTTGGGGTCCCCCCATGGGCATTTCCCTTAAAGGATACATCTGAGCTGCCCCTTTTTGACTCCTAGTTACGCGTCTAGGAGGAGGGGGAGACCCTTGTTCCGATTCTGGTGGGGGAGTGGGCACTCTGGGGACCTCTGAAGGGGCTGCGGGAGCAGGAGGAGAAATATAAGGAGGGGGGGTTAGAAGGGTTTCGTCTAACTCTTCCTTCTTTTTCTTTTGTTCAGTTTTTACTTCATTCAGTGGATAAAGTCTAGCTCTCGGTCTTTCTAGCCACACTTCCGCATACTGACTCTCTTCTGGGTTAAGGGTTTTTTTTATTGTTAACCCAGAGGTTTAATTGTTGTCTGACCCAATCCTCTTCTGACCCATAGACTGGCCAAACGACATCTTTAAAAATCTTCTTCCCTCCCCATATCCTAGTACAATATTTTATCATTTTCTGTTTATCTTTCCCTAGGGTTCCAGGGAAATATCTCCAATTGTCTAGGATATATGCCAGAGGGGTATTCTTAGGTACAGTGGGTACCTTTCCCATGGGAGTCGAAGGCTTGCTGCCCTTCGCCCCCATCTTCTGGAATATCCACAAGCGTGCACTCACTCGTTCCCCTTGTTCCTGGCCCAGTCCCTCGCGGGAGATGGGAAACGCAGTACTTAAGGGTCCGCACTCGCCTGGTTCAATATAGCGAACCTCTCACTCGTTATATTCCAGGAAACCCAATCCTGCCCGAACGGTAAACCCGCGAACAAATTCGCCATATACTTACGCGCCCTGCGTCTTCGTCCGGACTCCCGTGCACAGAATTTTTATGGGATTTTACCGGTTTCTCCTTTGCTCATCATTCTAGAATCTAGGTTCGTCAGTAAGGTTGAGGTAAGCTGTCGGTCGCGGGGCCGCGGATTGCCGCGGGGCGCCTCCCCGGAGGACAGAAGCTCACCGTTCCTTATCCGAGTCACGGCACCAAATTGTCATAAATTGAGACCACAATGGATCATAATCCAATTAGAATTTTATTAATTGTAGCAAGTAGAATATGAGCAAATACAGCGCTGGACGGCAGGGGAGTCTGCGCTCCGCCAACTGCCGTACTGAGCAGTTCAAACAGTCTCTCTTTATACATCTTTACTTCCATGTTCAATGAGATAGTGGAGGTACTTTTCGCATGCTTCAGTTGTTGTTAGGGGGTCGTTTCCTGCTTCCTGGTGATATGGGGTTGCTTGTCTTATCTCTGTCGATAAGTTTGGACATCTGATGGTTATCTTGCATAAGCACGCCTGGGAGGTATTCTTCGCATGCTTTACATTGAGCTTAACATAAGTCTTAATAAACAATACCTTAGTTCAGTTTCTCACATGTATTTCCTCCATATAAAATCTCTCAGAGGAGGAGGAATAATTGCTAATTGCCTCAACAAGGTGGTATCTGAAGTACAGTAACGGTTTCAGCAAAAACCCGAAATACCAGATAAAGCTGAAAACAAGTATTTGTATAACAAATCTTGTAGGCAAAACATTACTATTCACAGCAGAACACAGCAGACTCAACAAACCAACACCAATTTTTAACAGCAACTGCAAAAAGGACAACATGGTGCTGTGACCAGCAGCTGTTGTTATCTCCAACCCTTGAGCCCCACGTTGGGCGCCAAAAATGACTGTTGTGGTTTAGCGACAGCTCAGCCCCACACAGTCGCTCGCTCACTCCCCACCGGTAGATGGGGGAGAGAATCAGGAGGGTAACGCTCGTGGGTTGGGATAAGAACAGTTTAATAATTAAAATTAAAAGAAATAACAGCAGAAATGCAATGTAAAGGAGAATGTTATAATTAATTTAGCCTTCAACGGAATTTCAATCAAAGTTTACAATTTATTGAATAGAGACAAGCAAGCAGCGCTGGATGCACGGGGGATCCTTCCGCCTAACGTGCATACCGTCATACAAAATTACAGGGTTTATATTCAGTTACTTAATTAATAACAATTAGTAAAAACACGCCTAAGTTTACACTCATTGGTCAGTGATAAGCATCCCACTTGCCGTTGGTCAGCTGTAGTTAAATTAGTCACGCTTGCCATGTAGATTAGCCCGCATGCTCTTTACGGGTGTGGGGGGCAAGTCTTTTTGGTCACTCCCCTTTGCAGCAGGGTGCCTCCACTGTTAGTCCCTGAAGGTCAACTGAATTGTATCTTTTTTAGGAGGACGCCCTCCCGACTGGCCCAAGCACCATCTCAGGCGCCAGCCCCCCCAGTTATCTGATCAGTTTTGGGTCACGCTTTTGTCTTCACCATCAACCCAAATCGCCAATCAACATTCCAACCATTAAGACAGTTAACAAGTCAGTTGAACGGCCCTTGGTTACACAAGCACAAACAGAATGGTCAAATGCTAGAAGGTCACACTTCACCATGTGACTCTAGCATTGTTCCATATTGACACGAATCAGATGAACACATTTTACAATCCCTCATCTTTTCTTTTTATGACATTGATTCGTGTTTTTGTTTCCAATCTAGTCAATACTTGCTGCATTCCTTGTATAACCGAGTGTATGAGTCTAGTAAAACAGGGTATTAAACATGGTGTTATTAACAGTCTTCCACATATCCCCAGTACAGCTATTCCAATTTTAGTAAGCCAGTTACCGCCCATAAAGTCCTCCCCTAATTCTCACCTTGGTTTGTTCTACCACAAACATAACAATTGGTTACATTCAATGCACAAACATAACAATTGGTTACAAATAGATTTAGCAACTGTGGGAATTTCATATTCTACTCCGGTTTATATTTCATGAACAGTCTATGCTGCCAATTAGTCTTCCTACTTCGGAATTTGTGAGTTCTTTTGGATCATAGCATACGGTCCTGTTACCTTCTCTGCATAAAGCATAATGCAGCTTCCTATTTCCTGGCCTTTACAGTCATATTACACATTGACTGCAGTTGTTTGTCATAGCCAGGGTTAAGGAACTCACCCCAAGTAGGACTAGAAGAGGTCTGGTAAGGGCCATAGTGATTGGCGGTCGTGGCCCAAAGGGGTTGCAGCCCTTGGCAGACCTTTTCAAACCATAGCACCGGTTCCCTATCCGGTCTTGCCCTCTTCCTTAATCTTAAGGGGTGTCCTTTCCTGAGTATTTAAATGTATTTAAGGAGTGGCTTTTTCCAATTCATATGCTATGTCTCAAAAAAACCAGTGTATACCGTGGATAGCCTATTGCTATTCCCAGGAACAAATATTTAACTGATCCATGTTATTGTGTAATTGTTTCCCCTAATAGGTATTCATTTAGGAGCTTCTCCGTTTACAAATTCTACAGGAGTAATCACATCAAAATTCCCACAGCAACTTAGCTTATGTTCTTTGATGATGGCCTCTTCAGGTTCGTCTGATGGTTAGCTTAGTTTCTCCGGGTTCAGATGTGACTCTCCACTCCTTCACTGGACCTTTCACTCGCGACACATGTGTCCACCCTTTTTCAGCAGTTCTCACAGCTGTTTCTGTAGTTAGTAAAACAAGGAAAGGTCCTTCCCAAAGGGGAGATAGGTTTCTTTCTTTCCATGTTTTTATTAGGACCTTATCTCCTGGTTCTAACTGATGAATTGCAAATCCTAAAGGTGGTGTCTGGGCCACCATCCCAATCTCCCTTAACTCTTTTAATCTTTTTCCAATGGTAATTATATATTTTTGGATACTACGATCTTCAATTACATTATTCCCCAAAGGCACCCCTTGAAAGTAAGGCATGCCATATAACATCTCATATGGTGATAATCCAGTCTCACTGTATGGTTTAGTTCTTATATTTAACAGTGCCAATGGTAAGCATTTTGTCCAAGGCATTTGTGTCTCAATCATCAGTTTAGCCAATTGTTGTTTTATTGTTTGATTCATTCTTTCTACCTTCCCCGAACTTTGTGGGTGCCATGGAGTGTGGTATTCCCACTGAATGCCCAATGATTGACATAATAGTTTTATTATTTTGGAAGTAAAGTGTGTGCCCTGGTCAGAATCAATGTACTGGATTATCCCATATCTAGGTATCAAATGTTCCAATAAAATTTTTACCACCATCTGTGCTGTAGCCCGTGCTACAGGGTAAGCTTCTACCCATTGTGTTAAATGATCTACTACTAATAATAAATATTTTATTCTCCCTACTTTAGGCAGTTCAGTAAAATCTATTTGTACTTTCTCGAAAGGTCTGTAAGCTGTTTTTCTCCCTCCTATTGCCACTTGTCGAAACACCTTTTTATTTACCTTTTGACAAGTTAAGCATCCTTGTGTAATCTGCTTTGCTATTTCAAAAATCCCAATACAGCCAAATTGTTTAAGGAAATGATCACTTAATGCCTTTGTACCGCAATGTGTTTGTGCATGCAAACGCTCCAATATTTGTCTGGCATAGGTTTTCGGCAGCATTTCTCGCCGGTCGGGCAATGTCCATTTTCCTTGTTCTAACTTAGCCCCTATTTTTTCTAATTTTATCTTTTCTTCAGGGGTAAACTTCTTCTCTTTCTCCTCCTGTGTTTTTTTGCTGATGTCCTCCTGCATTTGTACTACATTAATTTTAGCGACTTGAGTCCTCAGGGCTGCTTCCTGGGCCTCTTTATCCGCTAAATTATTCCCTCGAGTTCGGTAGTCTAATCCCTTTTGGTGTCCTCTCACATGTACCACTGCTATTTCCTTTGGTTCTCTTAATGCTTTTAAAATTTTTACTATTAATTCTTGATGTATTAGATTTCTCCCTTGAGTATTAATTAAACCTCTTTCTACCCAAATTTTCCCAAAAGTATGGACCACCCCATACGCGTATTTAGAATCCGTAAATATAGTCCCTGTAGCTGTACGCTTCTGCGGGAGAACTTATCTTGGGCCGCATACCTCCGGGACACAGGGCTCTACCCGCCCTGGGGACAGTGATGCACAGACACCAATATGATGGATACAAAATGTCCGTCTATTTGGCTGCGTCACACGCTTATATAGCTCTTGCGGTTCCTGTTCCTGCCACTCCTATGGGGAGGAGTCTATCTTTCCGTCACATCCCGTAATCTTCCGGTCGCCGATCCCTGTCTATTCCCCTACATCTCCCCCTCCCCATGCTACTAAAATTCTGCAAAGCTACTTGCGTAAGCGGATACATATTGCGGTCAGGTCGATATTCATGTAACGCTCGCAGGCGCTCTTTGATTTGTCTTATAACACAGCATAACAATGGTAGCCCACAAGTAACCATGATTACTACACACAACAAGATCCCCCCAATTATTACTATCCAGTTCCAGTTTATATCTCTCTTTTGCCGCCCTTTCCCAGTGTCGCTCTCGTTGCAATATTGCTTGCGATCTTGTCAAGGAGCTCATTTCTTTTCCCAATGGTATGGCTAGCATGAGGATCCATGTCAGCAGACCCTGCAAAGAGACAACTCAGAAAGGGATTATTCATTGTACATCCTTGCACAGTTCTGCTTTCACACACTTTGCAGGCACCCATTCTATGCGCCCTTCATTCTCAACCGCGGCGTAGCCCCTCCCCAGGCATCTCAGTTTCCATCCTCTCTCCCATTGCTCACTGCCTGGGAACCTTACTCGTACCTGCGGATAGCGCTCGCCTGCTTGAGCTTTGCCAAAGTGCTTCTCCACTGCTGTAACTTGCTCCTGCCCGTGTATAAAATGATTAAGCGAATATAATGCACGCATTAAAATAGTTTGCTGAGCTGCTATGGGTATAGTTCCCTTATACCCCTCCCCCTCCCCAAGCTGTATTATTTTTGCTTTCAAGGTGCGATGAGCGCGTTCTACTATTGCCTGCCCTGTGCTATTGTAAGCAATGCCGTGTTTTAATACAATATTCCAAGTTTTACACCATTCTTGGGTACTTCGAGCCCGAAAGCATGGTCCATTATCTGTTTTTATCTCGGTAGGCTTTCCAAGCCACGCCATCACCGTGGTCCAATGCGTAGTCAAGTGTGTTGCGGTCTGCTTCCGATGTTGAGTAGCCATGATGACTCCACTATATGTATCAACTGTAATTGCCAGGTGCCTTCCGGGGGCCAACTGTGGGCATTCAGTAAAGTCAGTCTGCCAGACAGCATTTGCTTCCAGTCCTCGAGGGTTGACTCCTGCCTCCCACAATGGCGAGTGCTGACAGTAAGGACAGGTGGCTACTACTTCTCTTGCTGCTCTTATTGAGATGCCGCACTCCTTTGCCAAGGCTTTAGCACCCAGGTGCAGTTGCTCATGCAGTTTCTTTGCCTCCGCCAAGGTCCAGACTCCCGCGGCTGCCGCATCAGCCATGCGATTCCCCTCAATCAGTGGCCCAGGCCCCGTCTGATGACTGCGAATGTGAATTACTGTCACCGTTGCTCCTCGCTGCGATAAAGCAGCCTCTAGCATCAAGGCAATTTCCGTGTGTGGTACACCCTCCCGTTTCATGGACATGACTAACTTATACACATATAAGGAGTCTGTGCACACATTTATATGCCGATCTATATCCTTTCGCAGCGCCATCTCTAGCGCTTTCGCCTCCAGCCACTGCACACTTTTACCCTGCTCCTCATACGTCTGTCGCATCCAACTATTTTCTTCTTTCCACACTACCGCCGCTCTGTTTGTCTTTGAGGAAGCGTCTGTGAAATATGTTGGTCCTGGGTGAGGGGTATCCAAAACTCTACTATCCACGCTCAAATCTACCACTTTGGCTGTTTCGGCCCACCTCTGTACCGTGCCTGTGACTATTTTCCCTGGGTATGAGTATACTGCCAATTGGATATCCTCTTCACTCTCTACCACCTTCTGCCATTTCTCCCCATTCCACGGCACTGTCAGCTTATCTGGGTCTTTCCCAAAAATTACCTTGCTTTCCCGTCGCAGACGCCAAATCATTCCCGCAGCTACCTTGACTTTTGTGGAGAATGCATCCTTGGGAACCTTCTGATATACCCATCGCAGTGGTTTTTCTTCCCCTGCTCGTATTTGATATAGCAATCCTAACCCTCCACAGGCGGTCAGAACCCAACCTGCAATTAATTCCTCCTGGGGGTCCCACCGCCATATTCCTTCCTTTTGCATTCGACGTTCTATCATCTGCAACTGCTGGACTGCCTCAGCGTCTAAACTCCTGGGCTCCCATGGGTTGGTCCCTTTCAGCAACGCATAGAAAGGTTGCATCTCCTCACCGGTGACGCGCACGAATGCCCGCAACCACTGCAGTGCTCCTACCAGCTTCTGGACATCGTGTAAATTTTTAACCTTAGGTGTAAGTTTAATAGGCTGAGCTTGTACGGAATCCCCTTGTATTCTAGCACCCAGAAATCCACACACTGGTCCTCGCTGTACCTTTGCCTCAGCTACCTTGAGGCCCTGTTCCGCAAGGCCCCGTTGGGTGTCTGAAAAGACTTGTTCACACAACGCCTCGGTGGGCGCAGCTATGAGGACGTCATCCATGTAGTGGATCATGTAGATTTGCTCCTGATACTGCTGCCTTACATGCCGCAATGCAGAAGCCACATACCTCTGGCAGATCGCTGGAGAATTTTTCATCCCCTGCGGAAGTACTGTCCACTGCCATCTACTACCTGGTTCTGTGCGGTTCACTGCAGGCAGAGTAAAGGCAAATCTCTTTCTATCATCTGGATGTAGCGGAATGCTGAAGAAGCAGTCTTTGATATCTAAAATAATGACTTGCCATCCTCTCGGGACAGCACTCAGATCTGGTAGGCCAGGTTGGAGAGGCCCCATGTCCTCCATTTGCTGATTTACTGCTCTAAGATCATGCAGCATCCTCCATTGGTTTTTATCTTTCTTTCTTATAGCAAATATAGGGGTGTTCCACGGGCTCATCGAGGGCTCTAGGTGCCCTGCTTCGTGCTCTCGTTTTACTATAGCTCTTACAGCCTCTGTTTTCTCCGTTGTCAGGGGCCACTGCTCCACCCAGACGGGCTGTTTGGTTTTCCACACTAACTTGTGCTGATGAAGCCCCTCTGAGGCAGTGGCCCTTATGCTAAATTTTTCAACCCGATCCCCATCTGGGCAAGGGCGTCTCGCCCTAACAAGGGGCTTGCTACCCCATCTGCTACTAGTATGGTCACTACGGCCGTGAGGAGCTTCCCTGCGTCCTCGTCCATGACTTCGAGTTTCACAGGGCAAGTACTTGTTCTCGTCTGTTGTTCTCCTCCTACCCCTATTATACGTTTTCCCATGGCGAGGGGCCAAGTTGGTGGCCACCGTTCGAGTGGCATTATTGTGACATCTGCCCCGGTATCTACTAACATTCCCAGGCATATTCGTGCCGGGTAACTCGGTTCTTGTGGGGTAATCATCACTGCTGCCATGGGCCTCTCGTCACAGCCTATGACCAAGGCCACGCGGGGGCTGTAACCTGCAAATCTTGCCCCCCTGCATGGCGGTTCACTCCCCCTTGGCTCGCTATGGTGGGCCAAGCTCCTGGCGTTGGCACCGTGATGGGGGTCATTTGACTCATAGGAGGCGCGAATCCCCCTCGCTTCGCCCTCCCTTGGCCGTTTCCCGGCCTCGTAGTTGGACAATCTCTTTCCAGGTGTCCTGGCTTCCCACACACCCAGCACCTCCCTACTGGGCGTGCTCCTCCTCCATTACGTCCTCCCCTTTCCGCTAGCGGGCACCCAGCTTTAAAGTGCCCACGCCGGCCACACAAGTGACATATCGGCCCCACCCCGGCTGCTTGCACCATCACCCTTTCTTCCCTTCCACAGTCAGTGTTCTAGCAGACGTGCGCCCCCGCACCGCCATGCTGGTTCAACGCCTCCTGGCGCAAGACATGCCTGATGGTTTGGCCCAATGGCGCCCCTACCGCCAGGGTGCGGAGGATATCTTGTGTTTGCGGATTTGCTTGATTTCGGAGGCAATCTATGAGGACTGCCTCCTTGGCTGCTGGTGGCAATTCTGATTCTATAATAGCCTTTTGCAACCTGTCACAAAACGTTGTAAATGGCTCTGCTAGACCTTGCTGTATCTTTTGCCAAGGTTCTGCTTTTTTCTCATACCTGCCCATTTCACTATACGCTTTGCGGGAACTCTCCGTTACCGCTTGCAGCTCCCTGCCCCTTAATTCTGCTGCTTGCAACTGCGGGGTTTCCAGTCCTTGACTTCTGACAGTGAGCCGGTCAAGGGTGGTCCCCCTCAGCGGGTGGCCCGGAACTGCCGCCGCTTGCTGTACTAGGGCATAGCAAGCACCGTGCATTGCCTCCTTCCAAAGTATGTACATTGTGGGAGCCAATATTGCTTTCGCCAACTGCCTAGCATCAGAGGGGGTCAATGGCGCTGCATGCACAGCGTCCAGCAGCAATCCTACTCCTTCGTCTTTCAGCCCCTTTTCTTTAATTTCTCGCCATAAAGTTCGCACTAGCTTGGCATCTATCGGCGTCCACTCCACTCCTCCTCCTGGAGCTAATCGGACAGGGAAGATCCCGGGCATCTCTATCCTTACTCCATCGAGGCTACAATCTCTAGCTATCAGCCGCCAGTTAGGTAACTCAACTGACTGTCACTGGGGTGCACCCTTCGTTAAAAGTCCTGTCTGCTGCCGAGCTACTTCCCCTAGTGCGCGCATAACCTGCCGCAGCTGCCGCAGCACTTCTTCCGGAGACCCCTCCGGAGCTGCAGCGCCCCGGACCTCCCCTGTTGACGGTCCCTCTCCTCCCTCCTTCTGATTGGTCCTCCGAGTCCCTGCCGTTTCGTGCCTCTTCTTTGCGCGCCGCAGGCAAGCTGCTCTCTCTTCCCACATATGGGCATCGGTTTCTCCCCCAATTTCTGATTCGCTGCTACTCGAAGTTGTTCTATACTCCCCCTGTCCTCCCCTCCAGGCACCCCAATCCCCCTCCTCGTCCGACTCCCATCTCAAGGGTTGCCCCGGGAGCCAGTCTCGAGGGTCGGGCAGAGGGCTGTGCCGCTGCCGGCGCTGCTTCCGGCGCTGGTCATCTTTCTCCTTCCGCTTCGTCACTCCCGCTGCGTCCGCTGCCACGTCACCCTCCCCGCGCACGGCCTCCCGCGCCCGTACCAAATCATCCCAGGGGTATGCGGGGGGGGACGACTCTAAAGGCCCCGCTGGCTCAACAGGGAACACCGCCGCTTCCCGATCCACCTCCTTGGGAGCCTCAGACTGAGTCGCTGGCCAGGCTACTCCGTCCGAGCTCTCCCCTTCTTTCCCATCCCCCGCGATGCTTGCCCCTGTCTGCGTCCCCACCGCCCCTCCTGGGTCTCTTTCCGGGCTACTGTCGCCCGTAACACCGTGCAGGCACCGCCGCGCCTGCCGCCACGTCTCCTGATCATCCCGAGCTTTCAATAGTAATCGGTGTATTTTTCCCCAGACCTGTATGTACTGGGGTTTTCCCATCATAGCCCTTTCGGCTAACTCCTCTTTAATCCTCACCCACTTATCCTTATCAAATATGTCTGCGGGACTTCGTATGAGCCCCTGCGTAATCATCCATTGGATGGCCTTTGAGGTAGGCGTCTTCGATATCGAAGTACCATATTCCTTCCCCAATCCCTTCAGTACCTTTACGACTGATTCCATGGCGCGCCCGCCGACCTGCGGCTCCCCGTCCCGCCCCTGCGTGCCCCAAGCTCTCTTTTCCCCCCGGCGAACCTGCCAAGCCTCCCCGCTAATCACGTCGGGGTCACCACTTGTAGCTGTACGCTTCTGCGGGAGAACTTATCTTGGGCCGCATACCTCCGGGACACAAGGCTCTACCCGCCCTGGGGACAGTGATGCACAGACACCAATATGATGGATACAAAATGTCTGTCTATTTGGCTGCGTCACACGCTTATATAGCTCTTGCGGTTCCTGTTCCTGCCACTCCTATGGGGAGGAGTCTATCTTTCCGTCACATCCCGTAATCTTCCGGTCGCCGATCCCTGTCTATTCCCCTACAAGTCCCTCTTTTGCCTTTTAAATAATTCCAGGGCCCTACAGAGGGCATACAGCTCACAAGCTTGAGCTGACCGTGATGGACTCAGAGGTCCTGACTCTGCAAGTTCTAGGTCCTCATTAATTATTGCATATCCTGATTTTCTTTTCCCTTCCACCACTCGGGAGGAACCATCTATAAACAGCACCTTCCCATCTTCCAACTCAGTATCCCTTAAATCTGGCCTCACTTTAATCTGGGCTTCAATTACCTCTAAACAATTATGATGTAATTCTTCCTCTGATGGCTCTCCAAACAAAAATTGTGCTGGATTCTGGGCAGAAGTCACCCTCAATTCTAAGTCAGGGGAGTCTATTAGTATTGCTTCATACTTTAAGATCCGGCTGTCTGTTAACCATTTTTCTGCCTTCTGCTGTAAAACATTTCTGACATTGTGTGGAGTATACACCTTTAAAGGAGCACTAAAAGTGATTTTTCGAACTTCCTCTATTAATAAGGCTGTAGCAACCAGAGCTTGGAGGCACGCTGGCCATCCTCTGCTCACTGGATCAAGTAACTTAGAGCAATACCCTACAGGTTTTTTGATTCCTGCCCAGTCTTGAGTAAGAACACCATATGCTGTCTGGTTGGATGTATTTACAAAAAGATAGAAAGTTTTCTCTAAATCTGGGAGGCTCAATACAGGTGCTTGTATTAATGCCCTTTTTATTTCCTCGAATCTCTGGTCATCTTCTATAAACCACTTGAGTTGGTTATTAGTTAATTTCTCATATAAGAATTTTACCTTTTCAGTATAATTTTCAAGCCACGGTCTACAGTATCCTAATAATCCCAATATTTGTCGAATTTCCTTTTTGGTTTGTGGCGGTCTCAAGGATAGAATCCCAGATATCCTATCAGGATCTAGCTTCTTCCTTCCTTTACTCAGTCAATGTCCTAAGTATTTTACTTCCTGTTCTACAAACTGTAGCTTTGATCGGGACACCTTCAATCCCTTCTCCCCCAGAAAATTTAACAATTTAATGGTGGCCTCTCGGGTCCCCTCTTCAGTTTCTCCTGCTATTAATAAATCATCCACATATTGTAATAATTTTACCTCCTTGGGTAATGTAAAATCTTGTAAGATTTTATCTAAAGTTTGTCCAAATAGATTTGGTGACTCTGTAAACCCCTGTAGTAGTACAGTCCATCTTAATTGTTGTTTTCGTCCTGTTTCGGGGTCCTCCCACTCAAAGGCAAAATAATTTCTGGATTCCTCATCCAGAGGACAGGCCCAAAAAGCATCCTTCAAATCTATTACACTATACCAAGCACATCTAGGAGAAATATGACTCAGTAAAGTGTAAGGATTTGCCGCCACAGGGAACTTGGTGATCGTTCGCTGATTTACAGCTCTTAAATCCTGTACCATCCTGTAAGACCCATCCGGTTTCTTTACAGGGAGGATGGGTGTATTATGGGGAGACATACATGGTTCCAAAGTTCCTTTTTCCAAAAGTCTGTCAACTATAGGTTTTAATCCTTTTCGGCCCTCCCTGGGTATAAGATATTGCTTGATTCTAATTGGGCGATAAGGGTCTATCATTTGAACACTTATGGGGTCCATTTCTATTTTTACAATTTCCCCTTCTTTATACCATACTGAGGGGTTAATAGCTTCTTCGTCTTTTTGTGTTAATCTGCAATTTATCCCCTTTACTCTGAATGCTCAAATTTAACTTCAAAATCAAATCCCTTCCTAATAAATTGTACTCCGCTTCAGGGAGCAAAAGTAAATATTAAGGCAATTTTTCTTTTCTGTCTCTACTTCTACATCTTTCAAAATAGGTACTTTAAAAGGTTCTCCTTTTGCCCCAACTACAGACATATAGCTCTTCCCTTTTTCTATTCCTTTTGGAAGTTTTTGAATGGTTGATTTTTCGGCTCCTGTATCTACTAAAAATAAAACTTCCTCTTTATGGGGACCAATTAATAATTTTATCAAGGGCTCTGTTGATGTTGAAGTCCCCAGAAGATATAGCCCCTGACACCCCTCTTCTTCTTTAAACATTCTCTCATCTTGTTCCCGTTTACGGCAGTTCTTCTGAACATGTCCCCTCTTGTTACAGTAGTAACAGACGGGAGTTGTGAATCTCTCTCGGTGAGGTTGTCCCCGGGGTGTCTGCTCTATTCTTTTTTCTCCTTTCTCTCCAGATGGAGTCTTATTTTTCTGACTTTCTCTTACTGCTGTTACAAAAATTTTTGCTTTTGCTTTCTGCTTTTCTTCATCCCTCCTAACATAGACTTTCTGGGCTTCCCTAAGTAACTCCTCTAATCCTCTTTCTTGCCAGTCTTCCAGTTTTTCTAATTTCCTTCTTATATCCCCCCAAGATTTGGCTACGAATTGTGTTCTAAGGAGTGCGGTCCCAGCCACTGTATTCGGATCAATTCCAGAATACATTTGTAAGCTTTTCCTCAACCTCTCCAACCATTCTGTTGGGGATTCATCTTTCCCTTGTTGTTCATTAAATGCTTTATTAATGTTTTGCCCTCGGGGAACCGCTTCCCTTATTCCCTGTATGATTAATGTTCTCAAATCCCTCATATTCTGTGTTCCATGGAGTTGTTGATGATCCCAGTGGGGATCCACATTTGGCCATTTCTGATCTCCCGGGGTCCTGCCTGATTCTGTCTTTCCCAAATCCTTATTCCAGCTTGTCTAATCATTCCCCTTTCTTCAGCAGTAAATAAGATTCCTAAAATGGACTGTATTTCTTCCCAGGTATAAGTATTGGGGCCTAGGAATTGATCTAGTTTTTCAGCTACTCCGAGGGGATCATCCAATAGGGTCCCCATTTCTTTCTTAAAGTTCCTTACATCTGTGGTATTTAATGGGACTGCCACAAACCCGATGCCTCCCTGATTGCCTCCGAGGGGTACTTCTCGTAAAGGATATAGAGAAGCCCTCTCAGATATAGCAGTCCTACTTCTCATACATGCAGCCGGCGGTTGATCTAATTCCGGTGCTGTTGGTGGGGGGGGCAGGGATAACGATGGGACTGGTGGAGGTACTACGGCCACTGGAGGGGAAGCCGCTACCGGAGGTGGATTATTAAGATATGGGGGCGGCAGGTTATCCAGTGGTTCCCATTTATCATCTTTTTCCCTTTCTTTTTCATCTTCATCTCCTTCTTCTTCCTCAAAGTTTTCATCTCTTTTCTTTAATGTAAGTATTGAGGCTGGAAAAGGACGTGAAGTCCTGAGCCACAATTCTGCATAATCGCTTTCCTCCTGACTAAAAGGTTCCTTTGAATTAACATATAGATTCAAGGCCTGGCAAATCCAGTCTTCAAAAGATCCAAAAACAGGCCAAAAGACGAGTGGTCTTAAAGGTTTCTTCGGCCATTCAACCATACAATATTGAACCAATTTTAATTTACTTTTTCCTTTTCTGGGGCCCCTTTCATTCCAATTTCTAATCATTATTCCTAATGGACTTTCTGATGGTATGTCTGGTAATTTGCTCCCTTTCTCCTGGTCCTGGGTCCTCGAATTTGTCTGACCCATCTAGGAATTTTACTGTGGCAATTCCTACAGCCCTTGGTTACCGGTAAGAGTGTCTTGCAGGGGGTTTAGGACCTATCACCCACCCACGAATCCTATAGGAATCACTTAGGTCCTTCACCGGCCAAGTCCCTCGCGGGAGATTGGAACCGCGGTTAGAAGACCTCCACAATCACTTCGGAACTAGGTTCCGGCTCAGTCACACTCTTACACACACAGGCAACCGAATCCCACCCAACCAAACGGTATACAGCCTAAATACTTACGACTCCGTCGTCTTCGTTTGGATCTTCGCGCACAGAATTACGGGCAAAACAAACTGCTGCAGCCGGCAAGGGAGCTTATGAAAATTAAATTCCTTGCTTGTCCCTGTTCGGGTTCAGGATGGCGTTAGCCCTGACCCAACCTGACCAGGAGCCACCAAATGGTGGGGCGCCCCTCCTAGATCAAGTCAGAATTCAGGAACCAAGACCATCCCGGACGAGCCCCCAATTGTGATAATTAATTTAGCCTTCAACGGAATTTCAATCAAAGTTTACAATTTATTGAATAGAGACAAGCAAGCAGCGCTGGATGCACAGGGGATCCTTCCGCCTAACGTGCATACCGTCATACAAAATTACAGGGTTTATATTCAGTTACTTAATTAATAACAATTAGTAAAAACACGCCTAAGTTTACACTCATTGGTCAGTGATAAGCATCCCACTTTCCGTTGGTCAGCCGTAGTTAAATTAGTCACGCTTGCCATGTAGATTAGCCCGCATGCTCTTTACGGGTGTGGGGGGCAAGTCTTTTTGGTCACTCCCCTTTGCAGCAGGGTGCCTCCACTGTTAGTCCCTGAAGGTCAACTGAATTGTATCTTTTTTAGGAGGACGCCCTCCCGACTGGCCCAAGCACCATCTCAGGCGCCAGCCCCCCCAGTTATCTGATCAATTTTGGGTCACGCTTTTGTCTTCACCATCAACTCAAATCGCCAATCAACATTCCAACCATTAAGACAGTTAACAAGTCAGTTGAACGGCCCTTGGTTACACAAGCACAAACAGAACGGTCAAATGCTAGAAGGTCACACTTCACCTTGTGACTCTAGCATTGTTCCATATTGACACGAATCAGATGAACACATTTTACAGAGAACAACGAGAGGCCCAAAGCCCCAGGGGAGGGGGAAGAGAGGGGAGAGGGGGAATGAACCGCCGAAACAAACCGCACACGCCGCAGCGGCTCGCCGCCCGCCGACCCGACGCCGCGCCAGCTCAATATATTGGTCATGGTGTCACATGGTATGGAACGAACCTGCAATTGGCCAGTAGGGGTCAGCCGCCCCCACCATGGCCCTGCCCCTCCCAGCCCCACCCCCCGCCACCACGCGGCAGAGCCCGGGAAGCTGGAAAGGTAGCCGACCCCCACAGTGAGGAGAATTAACCCCTTCTCAGCCAAAACCAGCACAGGGACTGCAGTCTATGGGTAAGTCTAAGCCGGATCAGGGGCAAGGGGAGGAGTTCATTGCAATGGTAAAACCTATGGTCTGGTCCAAAGGGACTGGAGTGGAGATTGTAATGGATATACTGTTAAATTGTTGTAACCTATTATTTCAGTTGCATGTTATAGGGATTACTATAGCAGGAACCACCCGAACCAGTGGAGGACGAGCCTTACGAGAAGCAGTGCAAGTGCAGCAGTGACCCGACCTGAGCTAGTTTTGCTGCCCAATAACTACCCATAAGGTCGAGTGCTTATGGGTAAGGATAAGGGGGAAGGCTAACAAGGCAGATAGCCTGCTAGGAGTCTGTTATAGACCTCCCAACCAGGATGAAGAGCCAGATGAAGCATTCTACAAGCAGCTGACAGAAGTATGACAATCGGTTGCCCTTGTTCTTGTTCTTGCATTCTAACCGCTGCCTGTTTAGCCTCACAGTCAGCCAATCTATTGCCTTCTTCCTGTTCAGTGTTACCCTTCGGGTGTCTTCGACAGTGCATGATGGCGACTTTGGTTGGCAATCAGACTGCTTCCAATAAGCGCAGGATTGCCTCAGCATGCTAAATCTGCCTTCCTTGTGTAGTTAGTGGCCCTCATTCTTTCCAAATTGCTCCATGAGGATGGACAACTCCAAAGGCGTATTTAGAATCTGTCCATATTATTTTTTTTTTCCCTTTTACCAGCTCCAGGGGCCTCGTCAGGGCGATAATTGCAGCCTTTTGAGCTGATGTTCCAGCAGGTAGTGACTGAGATTCAGTTATTTCGTTCGCTGTTGTCACTGCGTATCCGGCCTTTCGAATACCTCGTCGGACAAAGCTGCTTCCGTCCGTGAACCAGGAATCTTGTGCATCTTCCAGAGGTGGTTCTTTCAAATCTGGTCTACTGGAGTGCACAGTCTCTATAGTTTCAAGGCAATCATGAGTTAACGGTTCAGAAGTCACTCCACTGAGGGAAGAAGCTGGGTTCATAACATTGGTTACTTCAACAGTAACATCATCCGATCCAATTAAAATGGCCTGGTATTGTAGAAAGCGGGATGGGGAAAGCCAGTGATTCCCTTTCTGTCCCAACACAGGTGATACTGTGTGTGAAACCAGTACTGTGCTCTTTTGACCTAAGGTGAATTTCCGGGCCTCCTGAATATTCAAGACCACAGCCGCCACAGCTCGCAGGCACCCTGGCCACCCCTTGCTTACCTCGTCAAGCTGTTTAGAAAAATAGGCCACAGCCCTTCTGTAGGGTCCTAGCCGTTGAGCTAGGACTCCCAGAGCTATACCTTGTCTTTCATGGGAAAACAGCCAGAAAGGTTTAGTCACATCAGGTAGGCCCAGGGCCGGGGCCTTCATTACTTCCTTTGTAAGTGTCTTGAATGCATTTTGAGCTTCTTTGGACCAGGCTAATCGAGTGGGGTTGTTCTTCCAAAGTTCGTACAAAGGTCTTCCTATTATTCCATAATTATTAATCCATAACCGGCACCAACCTGACGTTCCCAAAAAGATCCTGAGTTCTTTTACCGTCTGAGGGAGGGGGGTTCTGCAGATGGTTTCTTTTCGTTCTCTTCATAGTTCACTTTGACCTCCAGATATTTCATATCCAAGGTAGGTTACTTGTTGCTGCACCATCTGAGCTTTCTGTTGAGAGACTCGATACCCATTTAGTCCCCAGAAGTTCAACAAACTGGTAGTCCATTGTATACAGTCAGGTTTTGTTTCAGTTGCTATTAGTAAGTCGTCCACATACTATAAAGGGACTCCTTCCCTGGAGGGAGGATCTCACATTTCAAGTTCTCCAAAGATTGTTGGACTATTTTTAAAACCTTGGGGTAACACTGTCCAGGGTAAGCTGAGTGTTCCTACCAGTGGTAGGGCTTTCCCATTCAAATGCAAATATATTTTGACTTTCTTTGGCTAAAGGCAAACAGATGAATGCGTCCTTTAAATCCACTACTGTAAACCATACTTGATTATCCCGTAATTTAGTAAGTAAGGTATGAGAATTAGCTACCACAGGGTGTAGGTCCTTAATAATTTTGTGCACTTCTCTTAAATCTTGTACTACCCGATAAGATCCATCCGGCTTTTTTACCAGTAATATAGGGGTATTATATTCTGATTCACATTCTATTAATAGCCCGTGCTGTACAAAATTATTGATCGGTCCTTCTATTCCCTTCCGTTGTTCTAACTTCAAGGGGTATTGTTTTTGTCATGCTGGGCTTATCCCTTCTTTAAGTTCTACTGCTATGGGAATGGCATTCTTTGCCCTCCCTGGGGTTCCTGCAGCCCATACTCCTGGATATACCTGACTGATAATCTCTTCAATTTTGGGCACCGATACAGCGGAATTTCAGGGTGCATTAGGGCCAAACTTAAAACTGAAAATAGTTGGTTCCCGTTTCCTTTTAGTTCCATGGTTCCCTGTTTAAAGGCTATTTCTGCTTCCAGTTGTTCCAATAAATCCCGCCCAATAATGGCTTGGTTGATTTTGGTAAATATAGAAATCGGTGTATTCCAATCCGCTTTCCTAATTTAAATTTGAGCGGCTTCAAAAAGAATGCCCTTTCCTGTTGGCCAGTAGCTCCTATTCCATTCACAAAATCTTTACTTATAGCTATCAGTTCTGGATTCAAAACAGAGAAAGAAGCACCTGTATCTACTAAGAATTCTACCTCTCTCTCTTGTCTCGCTAGCTTTATTTTAACCAGTGGATCTGCTAGGGTAGATGCCCCAGGTCCCCGTCAGTCGACTTCTGTTTCAGCTATCAAGGTCTGCGGGGTCTCCTTGGGCTTTGGGACGTTGCCGAGAGGGTGCCACAACTCATCAGGAAAACAGACTACTATCCACTATTACTATTTCACATAGGCATGAATGACACTGAGAGCTGTAACCTGGGTAAAATCAAGGGAGACTTTTGAGCCCTGGGGAAGCAAGTGAAAAACATTGGCACCCAAGTGATCGCCTCTTCTATTTTGCCAGTTCGAGGGAAGGGAGCAGCCAGAAACAGGCGCATAATGTATATCAACTCCTGGCTACGTGGCTGGTGCCACCGGGAGGGGTTTGGCTTTTATGACAATGGGGTGTTCTTCAATGATGACGACATGCTAGGGAGGGATGGAATCCATCTGTCTAAAAGGGGTAAGGGAATCTTCAGCAGTAGGCTGGCTAACTTGGTGAGGCGGGCTTTAAACTGAAGGACTTGGGGGGTGGGATCCGTTTCGAAAACACTCACGCCAGCACGTCCAACGGGGGAGTAAGTCAGGCCAAGCAGTGTGGTGGTAAAGGTTCCTTAGCTGTCTCCCAAGACGTGAAACAGAAGAGTAATCAGCTCAAGTGTATGTCAACAAATGCACGCAGTCTAGGAAACAAACAGGAGGAACTGGCGCTCTGTGCGCACTCAAAAGGGTATGACATCATAGGAGTAACTGAAACATGGTGGGACAACTCAACTGACTGGGGGATCGCAATGGACGGTTACAGGCTCTTTCGTAAGGACAGGCAGGGTAGAAGAGGTGGAGGAGTTGCACTCTACATCAAGGAACACCTTGAATGTATCAAAGTCAACTGTGGTGATTGCGACTGCTCTATCGAATGCCTCTGGGTTAAAGTGAAAGGGGTCATCTCCAAGCAGGACCTCACAGTGGGCATCTGCTACCGACCTCCTAACCACAATTACGAAGCCGACGAAGCAATATTTGGGGCACTAAAGCAAGCTTCTGGCCAACAGAACCTGGTCCTGATGGGTGACTTCAACTACCCAGACATCTGCTGGAAGAACAATACGGCAGCTCGCATGTCATCCACCAAGTTCCTGGAATGTAGAGAGGACTGTTTCCTGATACAAATGTTAGATGTGCCAACCAGGAATGAGGCACTGCTGGACTTGCTATTCACAAACCGAGAAAGCCTGCTTTGTAATATCTCGGTTAGTGATAGCCTTGGCTGCAGTGACCACAATATTGTGGAGTTCGGGATCCTGCTGAGCGTGCTGAAGGTCACCCCTAAGACAAGGGTTCTGGATTTTAGGAGAGCAAACTTCAGTTCACTCAGGGCTCAGTTGGGAGGGATTCGATGGGAAGCTTCCATGGAAGACAAAGGAGCTAGTGAGTGCTGGAATTCTTTGAGAACTCTCTCTTGGAAGCACAAAGCCAATTCATCCCCTACAAAGGAAAAGGAAGTAAGCGGAGCAAGTGGCCCCCATGACCTCCCGGGTCTGCTCAAATCCAAAAGGGAAGCCTACCAGAGATGGAGAAGTGGAGGATTAGCCGTCGAGAGCTACAAGGGCATTGCCAGAGTGTGCAGAGATGCAGTTAGAAAAGCAGCAGCATTCATTTTTCCAATGTCCTTCCTCCCAACAATACACACGCTGATTCTTTCCCAGTCCCCCTCTATTTCCAAAGGGCCTTCCCTTTCCTCGTCCTTTCAATCCTCCTCTGTTTACCATTCCTCTCTGTTCCAAGGCTGCCACCGTAGCTGTCGCCATCACTTTTGTCAATTTTCCTCTATCGGCATTCTCCCGATTCCTGAATACTCTCCACGCCTCCTCAAGCAATTTCTCTAAGCTTCTTATTTCTGGTTCTTTTCACTTCTGTAGCTTCTTTCTTATAGCTGTAGACGATTGCCCAAAAAACAGAGAAACAAGTTGTTGTTGTCCCACATCCGAGGAGGGATCTAGGGTAGTGTGTTTTCGCATGGCATTTCTCAGATGATCCAAAAATTCAGGAGGGGTCTCTTTCTGACCCTGTTTGACAGCATATAATGCTGACCAATTTACAGCTTTTGGAATTGCATCTTCTAATTCAAATTTTATCCAATCTCGGTAGCTTTTTAATAATCTATCATCACGCCCAGCAGTGGGGGCCCAATGTGGGTCCGTCAGGTGAATGTAATCGTCCACATTCCCTTGTAAGGTTCCCCCAGTAATTTGGGCCTGCACATGAGTTTGTGCAGTTTTTAATACTAATTGTTCTTCTGTTTCCATCATTTCCCCCAAAATCAAATCTACATCTCTCCAATCGGGGTCCTGTATGTTTTAGTCTTAATTGAAATCGTTTTGCCACTCGAGAGGGGTCATCCTGGTATCCCCTAGCTACCTCTCTCCAGGCATCTAAATCAGTAGTGGAGAAGGGTACTTTTCCTCTGGCTGGACCTCCTACCCCCATTACCTCTCGCAATGGGGCTAAGAGTTGGGGAGCCTTCTGAGTTTTACTCCGAGTTCATGCTGTGACCGGAGTAAAACTATTCATCGCTCCCTCCTCCTCACTACTACTGTCTGTTTCAAAAGTGGTGGGTGTGGGAGAGGCAAGTTTGTTACTAAGTGGGGGGTAATCCCAAATCTTCAGGCTGATCCTCTATCTCCTCTCGCTTCTTTCTAGGGTTTACTGTTTTCAAACACCTCTGCCCAATACTACATGTGTAGGGGAATAGACAGGGATCGGCGACCGGAAGATTACGGGATGTGACGGAAAGATAGACTCCTCCCCATAGGAGTGGCAGGAACAGGAACCGCAAGAGCTATATAAGCGTGTGACGCAGCTAAATAAACGGACATTTTGTATCCATCATATTGATGTCTGTGCATCACTGTCCCCAGGGTGGGTAGAGCCCTGTGTCCCGGAGATATGCAGCCCAAGATAAGTTCTCCCGTAGAAGCGTACAGCTACAAGTGGTGACCCCGACGTGATTAGCGGGGTGGCTTGGCAAGTTCGCCGGGGGGAAAAGAGAGCTTGGGGCAGGCAGGGGCGGGACGGGGAGCCGCAGGTCGGCGGGCGCGCCATGGAATCAGTCGTAAAGGTACTGAAGGGATTGGGGAAGGAATATGGTACTTCGATATCGAAGACGCCTACCTCAAAGGCCATCCGATGGATGATTACGCAGGGGCTCATACGAAGTCCCGCAGACATATTTAATAAGGATAAGTGGGTGAGGATTAAAGAGGAGTTAGCCGAAAGGGCTATGATGGGAAAACCCCAGTACATACAGCTCTGGGGAAAGATACACCGATTACTATTGAAAGCTCGGGATGATCAGGAGACGTGGCGGCAGGCGCGGCGGTGCCTGCACGGTGCTACAGGTGACAGTAGCCCGGAAAGAGACCCAGGAGGGGCAGTGGGGACGCAGACAGGGGCAAGCATCGCGGGGGATGGGAAACAAGGGGCGAGTTCGGACGGAGTAGCCTGGCCAGCGACTCAGTCTGAAGCTCCCAAGGAGGTGGATCGGGAAGCGGCGGTGTTCCCTGTTGAGCCAGCGGGGCCTTTAGAGTGCCCCCCCCCCGCATACCCCTGGGATGATTTGGCACAGGCGCGGGTGCCCGCGCGCGGGGAGAGTGACGTGGCAGCGGACGCAGCGGGAGTGACGGAGCGGAAGGAGAAAGATGACCAGCGCCGGAAGCAGCGCCGGCAGCGGCACAGCCCTCTGCCCGACCCTCGAGACTGGCTCCTGGGGCAACCCTTGAGATGGGAGTCGGACGAGGAGGGGGATTGGGGTGCCTGGAGGGGAGGACAGGGGGAGTATAGAACAACTTCGAGTAGCAGCGAATCAGAAATTGGGGGAGAAACCGATGCCCATATGTGGGAAGAGAGAGCAGCTTGCCTGCGGCACGCAAAAAAGAGGCACAAAGCAGCAGAGACTCGGAGGACCAATCAGAAGGAGGGAGGAGAGGGACCGTCAAAAGCGGTCCAGGGCGCTGCAGCTCCGGAGGGGTCCGCGGAGGAAGCGCTGCGGCAGCTACAGCAGGCTATGCGCACTCTAGGGGAAGTAACTCGGCAGCAGACAGGACTCTTAACGAAGGGGGCGCCCCAGCGACAGTCAGTTGAGTTACCTAACTGGCGGCTGATAGCTAGAGATTGTAGCCTCGATGGAGTAAGGATAGAGATGCCCGGGATCTTCCCTGTCCGATTAGCTCCAGGAGGAGGAGTGGAGTGGACGCCGATAGATGCCAAGCTAGTGCGAACTTTATGGCGAGAAATTAAAGAAAAGGGGCTGAAAGACGAAGGAGTAGGATTGCTGCTGGACGCTGTGCATGCAGCGCCATTGACCCCCTCTGATGCTAAGCAGTTGGCGAAAGCAATATTGGCCCCCACAATGTACATACTTTGGAAGGAGGCAATGCACAGTGCCTGCCATGTCCTCGTACAGCAAGCGGCAGCAGTTCCAGGCCACCCGCTGAGAGGGACCACCCTTGACCGGCTCACTGTCAGAAGTCAAGGACTGGAAACCCCGCAGTTGCAAGCAGCAGAATTAAGGGGCAGGGAGCTGCAAGCGGTAACGGAGAGTTCCCGTAGAGCATATAGCAAAGTGGGCAGGTATGAGAAAAAAGCAGAACCTTGGCAAAAGATACAGCAAGGACTAGCAGAGCCATTTACAACGTTTTGTGACAGGTTGCAAAAGGCTATTATAGAATCAGAATTGCCACCAGCAGCCAAGGAAGCAGTCCTTATGGATTGCCTCCGAAATCAAGCAAATCCGCAAACACAACATACCATCTGCACCCTGGCGGTGGGGGCGCCATTGGGTGAAACCATCAGGCATGTCTTGCGCCAGGAAGCATTGAACCAGCATGGCGGTGCGGGAGCGCACGTCTGCCAGAACCCTGACTGTGGAAGCGAAGAAAGGGTGATGGTGCAAGCAGCCGGGGTGGGGCCGATATGTCATTTGTGTGGACGGCTAGGGCACTTTAAAGCTGGGTGCCCGCTAGAGGAAAGGGGAGGACGTAATGGAGGAGGAGTGCACCCAGTAGGGAGGTGCTGGGTGTGTGGGAAGCCAGGACACCTGGCAAGAGATTGTCCAACTACGAAGCTGGGAAACTGACAAAGGAGGGCGAAGCGAGGGGGATTCGCGCCTCCTGTGAGTCAAATGACCCCCATCACGGTGCCAACGCCAGGAGCTTGGCCCACCGTAGCGGGCCAAGGGGGAGTGAACCGTCACGCAGGGGAGAAAGATTTGCAGGTTACAGCCCCCGCGTGGCCTTGGTCATAGGCTGTGACGAGAGGCTGTCGTGGTTCAGCCTCAGCTGGCAACTGAACACCACGCAGCCGCTCGCTCACCACCCCCCCACCCCTGTGGGATGGGGAAGAGAATCGGACGAGCAAAAGAACTTGTGGGTTGAGATAAGCACAGTTTAATAACTACAATAGAATGATGATGATAAATGATTATGATAATAATGACAGTAATGTTAATATAATAAAAGGGAAAAGGAAGGAAAGGGAAAACAGGGAACAAAAACGCAGAAACACGAACGATACAACCGCTCACCACCCGCCGATTGACGCTGCCCGTCCCCGAGCCGCGATTGCTCCCTCCCTCCCCTGGCCAGCCCCTCCCAGGTAGCATACTGGGCATGACGTTACATGATATGGAATATCCCTTTGGTCAGTTTGAATCCACTCTCTTAGCTGTGCCCCCTCCCCTCCCGGCTTCTTGTGCACCCAGCAGAGCATGGGAGGCTAGACATGTCCTTGACTAGTATCAGCGCTGCCCAGCAACAGCCTAAACATCTGTGTGTTATCTCAACAGGTTTTTTTTTCCATGCTAATTTCAAAGCACAGCACTATACCAGCTAGAGTGAAGAAAATTAACTCTATCCCAGCTGAAACCATGACAGAGGCCCATGGCAGCAGTGATGACTACCCCGCAAGAGCCGAGTTACCCGGCACGGATATGCCTGGGAATGTTAGTGGATACCGGGGCAGATGCCACAGTAATGCCACTCGAACGGTGGCCACCAACTTGGCCCCTTGCCATGGGAAAACGTATAATAGGGGTAGGAGGAGAACAACAGACGAGAACAAGTACTTGCCCTGTGAAACTCGAAGTCATGGACGAGGACGCAGGGAAGCTCCTCACGGCCGTAGTGACCATACTAGTAGCAGATGGGGTAGCAAGCCCCTTGTTAGGGCGAGACGCCCTTGCCCAGATGGGGATCGGGTTGGAAAATTTAGCATAAGGGCCACTGCCTCAGAGGGGCTTCATCAGCACAAGTTAGTGTGGAAAACCGAACAGCCCATCTGGGTGGAGCAGTGGCCCCTGACAACAGAGAAAACAGAGGCTGTAAGAGCTATAGTAAAACGAGAGCACGAAGCAGGGCACTTAGAGCCCTCGATGAGCCCGTGGAACACCCCTATATTTGCTATAAAAAAGAAAGATAAAAACCAATGGAGGATGCTGCATGATCTTAGAGCAGTAAATCAGCAAATGGAGGACATGGGGCCTCTCCAACCTGGCCTACCAGATCTGAGTGCTGTCCCGAAAGGATGGCGAGTCATTGTTTTAGATATCAAAGACTGCTTCTTCAGCATTCCACTACATCCAGATGATAGAAAGAGATTTGCCTTTACTCTGCCTGCGGTGAACCGCGCAGAACCAGGTAGTAGATGGCAGTGGACAGTACTTCCGCAGGGGATGAAAAACTCTCCAGCGATCTGCCAGAGGTATGTGGCTTCTGCATTGCAGCAAGTAAGGCAGCAGTATCAGGACAAAATCTACATGATCCACTACATGGATGACGTCCTCATAGCTGCGCCCACCGAGGCGTTGTGTGAACAAGTCTTTTCAGACACCCAAAGGGGCCTTGCGGGACAGGGCTCAAGGTAGCTGAAGCAAAGGTACAGCGAGGACCAGTGTGTGGATTTCTGGGTGCTAGAATACAAGGGGATTCCATACAAGCTCAGCCTATTAAACTTACACCTAAGGTTAAAAATTTACACGATGTCCAGAAGTTGGTAGGAGCACTGCAGTGGTTGCAGACATTCGTGCGCGTCACCGGTGAGGAGATGCAACCTTTCTATGCGTTGCTGAAAGGGACCAACCCATGGGAGCCCAGGAGTTTAGACGCTGAGGCAGTCCAGCAATTGCAGATGATAGAACGTCGAATGCAAAAGGAAGGATTATGGCGGTGGGACCCCCAGGAGGAATTAATTGCAGGTTGGATTCTGACCGCCAGTGGAGGGTTAGGATTGCTATATCAAATACGAGCAGGGGAAGAAAAGCCACTGCGATGGGTATATCAGAAGGTTCCCAAGGATGCGTTCTCCACAGAAGTCAAGGTAGCCGGGGGAATGATTTGGCGTCTGCGATGGGAAAGCAATGGAATCTTTGGGAAGGAGCCAGATAAGCTGACAGTGCCGTGGAATGGGGAGAAATGGCGGAAGGTGGTAGAGAGTGAAGAGGATATACAATTGGCAGTATACTCATACCCAGGGAAAATCGTCACAGGCACGGTACAGAGGTGGGCCGAGACAGCCAAAGTGGTGGATTTGAGTGTGGATAGTAGAGTTTTGGATACCCCTCACCCAGGACCAACATATTTCACAGACGCTTCCTCGAAGACAAACAGAGCGGCGGTAGTGTGGAAAGAAGAGAATAGTTGGATGCGCCAGACGTATGAGGAGCAGGGTAAAAGTGTGCAGTGGCTAGAAGCGAAAGCGCTAGAGATGGCCCTGCGAAAGGATATAGATTGGCATATAAATGTGTGCACAGACTCCTTATATGTGTATAAATTAGTCACATCCATGAAACGAGAGGGTGTACCACACACGGAAATTGCCTTGATGCTAGAGGTTGCTTTATCGCAGCGAGGAGCAACTGTGACAGTAATTCACATTCGCAGTCATCAGACGGGGCCTGGACCACTGATTGAGGGGAATCGCATGGCTGATGAGGCAGCCGCGGGAGTCTGGACCTTGGCGGAGGCAAAGAAACTGCATGAACAACTGCACCTGGGTGCTAAAGCCTTGGCAAAGGAGTGTGGCATCTCAATAAGAGCAGCAAGAGAAGTAGTAGCCACCTGTCCTTACTGTCAGCACTCGCCATTGTGGGAGGCAGGAGTCAACCCTCGAGGACTGGAAGCAAATGCTGTCTGGCAGACTGACTTTACTGAATGTCCACAGTTGGCCCCCAGACGGCACCTGGCAATTACAGTTGATACATATAGTGGAGTCATCATGGCTACTCAACATCGGAAGCAGACCGCAACGCAGTTGGCTGCGCATTGGACCATGGTGATGGCGTGGCTTGGAAAGCCTACCGAGATAAAAACAGATAATGGAGCATGCTTTCGGGCTCGAAGTACCCAAGAATGGTGTAAAGCTTGGAATATTGTATTAAAACACGGCATTGCTTACAATAGCACAGGGCAGGCAATAGTAGAACACGCTCATCGCACCTTGAAAGCAAAAATAATACAGCTTGGGGAGGGGGAGGGGTATAAGGGAACTATGCCCATAGCAGCTCAGCAAACTATTTTAATGCGTGCATTATATTCGCTTAATCATTTTATACGCGGGCAGGAGCAAGTTACAGCAGTGGAGAAGCACTTTGGCAAAGCTCAAGCAGGCGAGCGCTATCCGCAGGTATGAGTAAGGTTCCCAGGCAGTGAGCAATGGGAGAGAGGATGGAAACTGAGATGCCTGGGGAGGGGCTACGCCACGGTTGAGAATGAAGGGCGCATAGAATGGGTGCCTGCAAAGTGTGTGAAAGCAGAACTGTGCAAGGATGTACAATGAATAATTCCTTTCTGAGTTGTCTCTTTGCAGGGTCTGCTGACATGGATCCTCATGCTAGCCGTACCATTGGGAAAAGAAATGAGCTCCTTGAGAAGATCGCAAGCAATATTGCAACGAGAGCGACACTGGGAAAGGGCAGCAAAAGAGAGATATAAACTGGAACTGGATAGTAATAATTGGGGGGATCTTGTTGTGTGTAGTAATCATGGTTACTTGTGGGCTACCATTGTTATGCTGTGTTATAAGACAAATCAAAGAGCACCTGCAAGAGTTACATGAATATAGACCTGACCGCAATATGTATCCGCTTACGCAAGTAGCTTTGTAGAATTTTAGTAGCATGGGGAGGGGGAGATGTAGGGGAATAGACAGGGATCGGCGACTGGAAGATTACGGGATGTGACGGAAAGATAGACTCCTCCCCATAGGAGTGGCAGGAACAGGAACCGCAAGAGCTATATAAGCGTGTGACGCAGCTAAATAGACGGACATTTTGCATCCATCATATTGATGTCTGTGCATCACTGTCCCCAGGGTGGGTAGAGCCCTGTGTCCCGGAGATATGCGGCCCAAGATAAGTTCTCCCGTAGAAGCGTACAGCTACATACATGCTGAACAGCATCTCCTTATTTTCTCCCGCTCCTTCTTTTCACTTCTCTTTTCTTTTTCTGAAGATAAAACCAGGGCATCTTCTGGTGGAATATCAATACCACAATCTCTCTGCCACTCCAGATGATTCTGCAAAGTGGAAAACATATCTGCATACATAACCTCATCCCATGTGGGAAACTATAGGATTGAATCAGTATGTGTGTCTCATGATAAGTTGTTTGAGATAGAAAGCGGTCTGGAGGATTATGGGTATGCGATGGAATTAGCTTGACTACAGACCCGGCGTCAGACCCGCTGATGGAAAATTACAGAGAATCTGCAAGTCACTAAAGAGGAGGAAGAAAGGCAAAGGAGATTTCGACTTTGAGAGCAAACGATAAACAAGAACAAGGAACTTTGGTATGAAATGCAGACCTAGACTGCTTGCTAAAGGAAGAATCGCAACCCGTGACATTAACTAAGCAATTATTGAAGCTTGTTTACAAGAGCATATAAAAGCGCAGTGACTTAAAAATAAAGTTGAAGCTTGCTCTATCACTCACATTGAGTTGGCTGCTTGCTTTCCTTGCTCGCCGCAAATGGCGCCCGAACAGGGACCTGAAAAGGACTATTTCTGATACGGCAGCGAGAGACGGAGATGCACTGGCAGACGGCAGCCAGGGGGCAAAAAGGAGTCAATTTATGCATCATTTTTGATACGTCCGAACCCTCCGGCCTGGACCCAACCTCGGAATTCAAGAGGGGATCCGCTTTCCGCAGTTGAAGCTAACCCGGGAGCGAGAGCCGTACAAAGACGCTGATTTTCCTCACATCGGGCGATGGAGCTCGAGGTAGCTTTCGAATTATTAAAGTGCTTTTTAGAAAAGCGGGGAGTAAGTCAGTTAAAAGACTTGTCAGGATTAGTTGCAATGGGTAAAGCAAAAGGGTTTTTTAAAGAACCAGAGTCGATTTTTGAGGTAGAGGAGGGGAGAGCCTATGGTGATTGTTTGTGGGACTTGGTGATAGATGATGATAAGACAGCGAAAAAGCTAATGAAACCTTGGCGGGAAGTGATTAACTGTATGAAAAAATATAAAACTGAAAAAAGATTAGCAACAGCCGCCTCTGATCGGCTAGACAACTGTGACCCCAATGCTGGAAAGATTGGAATTGGCTTAGACAATCTTTCACCTCCCTTCTCGGGGATCCCAGTTTTCGTACCTCGAAAGCCCCTTATTCCACACACACCCCGCCCCGATAAATCTACATCTGTAGAAACTAGCGGAGGAGGAACAAGCTTGGGGAACGGAGGTGAAGATATTGAAAATTTATGTAATGTACTCTCTCCGGTGGAGGAAAATAAGCCGAGCACGCCGTCTAGTCACCATTCTGTGCCTGCTGCGCGCAGCCAGGTTGACTGGCGGAAAATCGCATTAGAGGCATTACAGAACGGGGACCTAGAGACCGCCGATTTCTTAGCTCAGGCTTTCCCTGTCATCTATCAACCGGACCCTGCTAACAATCAAAATTTATTCGCACACCATAATCCTCTTGATTGGAAAATTTTGAACCAGCTAAGAACTACTGTCAGCGAGTCGGGTATACACAGTGAACCGACCAGACAGATGCTAAATTACATTTGGGGAAGCAACCTGCTTTGTCCCGAGGATATTAAAAACATTATGAAGTTCATATTGAAACAGTCACAGCAGCTTTTATGGCAGGCTCACTGGCATACCCTATGTGATAGATCGGCAAACACCCAGCGCCAGCAAAACGATCCGCTAGCAGGAGTAATAGTAGAACAACTTATGGGAATGGGACCCTTCTCGTCCCTAGACATGCAAATGCAGACGGGTCCTGATGTATTAAGAGAATCAATGAAGCTAGCAAGGGACGCCTTACAGCGTGTCAAAACAGCACCAATCACCCCTTCTTACATGTCGATTAAACAAGGGAGGGAAGAATCTTTTGCCACATTTGTAGATCGAGTTACAGACGCGTTAGATCGTGCCGACTTACCTGATTTTATGAAGGGCCCATTGCTGCGTCAATGTGTTATGGAAAACTCCAACCATGCTACTAAAAATATTTTAAATACACTTCCCCTAGACGCAGGCATTGAGGTGATGCTTGAACGCATGAGTCGAGTACCTACCGGCCCCCAAGCTATGTTAGTTGAAGCATTGAGGGAAGTTGGGCAGGGAATGGTACAGGTTCAGCAACAAGTTTGTGCCGCTCTCGCCCCATTGGGTCCAGCTAAAAACCCTAACAGTAACCAAAGAGGGCCAGCTAATTTTAGATGCTTCCGCTGCGGAAAAGCAGGACACATGAAGAGACAGTGCACCGAAGCTAACTTATGGTGCAAACACTGTCACGCTCCAACCCACAATACAGTTGCCTGCCGGCGTTCGGGAAACGGGAAGCTGAGCGCCCGGGGTCGCAGCGCACAGACACCAATAGCGGCTCCAGTGACTTATCGGCACCCCGTCACCACGCCACCAGTCACGCCGAGCAACTCCAGCCAGCTTCCAATTTGCGACCTGCCACCCGAGGAAGCCTCGGCTTGGACTTGGCAACAGCGGTAGACGTTACTTTGATAGACACTCGTCCACGGAAGATCAGGACGGGAATAAAGGGCCCATTGATAATCGATGGGCAAGCGTGTGGAGCATTATTGTTTGGACGGTCATCAACCGGCTTGCAAGGACTGTTTGTTCTGCCTGGAGTTATAGACTGTGATTATGAAGGAGAAATTTGTATCGTGGCACAGACTGCCTTTCCCCCTATATGTATACCAAAAGGCAGCAAACTTGCACAACTTGTACCGATACAACAGCTGGCACAGCCGTTAGTATCAGATGATACCAGCGCCAGAGGAACAGAAGCCTTTGGCTCCACTGGGGGACTTGCTTTACTGACTCTGTCTCTGAATGAAAGACCCCTCACCAGTGTAGTGATTACCCATGGTGATGAGAGCCAAAGACTTTCTGCCTTGCTAGACACAGGAGCTGACATCACCATTGTTGCACGAAAACAGTGGCCTCCTCACTGGCCACTAAGGAGTGCAGTCGACGGAGTGGCAGGGGTAGGAGGCACGACACCAGTTCAACGCAGCCAACAACGAGTTAAAGTAACTATCGACGGCCGAGTTGCCTCTTTATACATCACAGTCATGCCGTTACCAGCAGGAGTCCATGCTTTGATTGGGCGAGATGTGCTGAATCAATTAGGCGTGATACTTACCACTGACTCCCCTGCATCAGCTGGCGCCCCTTTTCGGGTGCGGTCACTGCCGCATGGACTTTCCCAATCCCACTGACATGGCTCACGGAAGAGCCAGTATGGGTCGGGCAGTGGCCGCTCAAACGGGAAAGTCTACAACAAGCCCACATATTAATAAAAGAACAATTAGATCAAGGGCATCTCCGACCGTCGACAAGCCCCTGGAACACCCCTATTTTTGTTATCAAGAAAAAGTCAGGGAAATACAGACTGTTACATGATTTACGGGCAGTAAATCAGCAAATGCAACCGATGGGGGCTTTACAGCCTGGCCTTCCGAATCCAGCCATGCTACCAACTGGCTGGCATTTACTAATTATCAACTTAAAGGACTGCTTTTTTACTATAAAGCTGCATCCTCAGGATACCCAGCGATTTGCATTTACTTTACCAGCAATCAACAGAGAGGGTCCTGACTTACGTTTCGAATGGACAGTATTGCCACAAGGCATGAAAAATAGCCCTACTCTGTGTCAACTTTTTGTAGATGCTGCCTTAAAAGACGTGAGGCAGCAATGGCCGGACACTATAATTTACCATTACATGGATGACATTTTGTTTGCGCAAGAACAACCTTTCTCAGCACAGCAAGAATTATATTTACAGCAACAGCTCCAGCTACACGGCCTACTAATAGCAACAGAAAAGGTTCAACGTTCACCAGTATGGAAATACCTCGGGTGGCACATCAGCGACTCTCAAGTAAGTCCACAGAAACTTACATTACACACAGCAATCAAAACCCTTAATGATGCTCAACGGCTGTTAGGAGACCTGCAATGGCTACGGCCAGTAGTGGGAATCACCAACGATGACTTGGAAGTTCTTCGCCCAATGTTGAAGGGCACTGACCCTGCCACGCCGGTCCGACCGACTGCTGAACAAAACACCATGATACAACGTCTTAGCTCCGAGATCGTCCAGAGAGCAGTAGACCGGCTGGACCCCAATCTCCCCATCGATCTCACCGTACTCCATGGTCCTACTCACATTTTGGGTGCACTTACTCAGTGCAAAAAGAAAAAGGGGGAGAAGATAAGGGTGTTGGAATGGATATTTACAAGCTTACAGCCGAAGACAACGATTCAAGAAAAGACGGAGGATTTGGCGGAGATAATTAAAAAAGGTCGGTCTCGTATCCTTCAAATAATAGGAGCAGAGCCACATACTATCTACCTGTCAGTAAAGCGAGAGGATCTGGAGTGGTGGCTGAGGAATTCCCCAGCGCTACAATCAAGCTTATTAACAGAAGCAGCAGAAATCAAACTAGAGTCAATAAAAGCTCCTGTTCTTAAATGGATCAGCAATAACAGCTGGATGGAAAGGCCAAAACGCAAAGCAGTACCCATAATAGAAGCAGTGACTGTCTATACGGATGCTGGTAAACGTTCCAGGAGAGCAGCAGCGACATGGCATGAAGATGGTCAATGGAAATATCAGTTAATACATGCCGAGCCATGTGATTCTTTACAGACGTTGGAGCTAGCCGCTGTAGTATGGACATTTTCTCGCTGGATGATGAAAGCGTTGAACGTGGTAACTGACTCTCTTTATGTGGCTGGAATTGTTAACCGTATCGAAGATGCACATATAAAAGAAGTACAAAACCTACAGTTGTTCGAACTCCTAAGACAGCTTCAATCCGCCATTAAACAACGAACATTGCCATATTGTATTATTCACATACGAAGCCATCAGTGGACAGAAGGCTTGGGGGAGGGAAATGATCGCGCTGACAAGCTCGGCGCCATTACGGCGCCAGTGAGCGAATTCGCTAAAGCACGAGAATCTCACCAAACCTTTCACCAGAACGCAAGAGGTTTAAAGAAACAATTTCAAGTCACCATGGAAGAAGCCAGGGGAATCGTACGAGCCTGCCCTACTTGCAGCCATCACGGACCAGGCATAGGGCTAGGAGCTAATCCCAGAGGCCTTCAGGCCAGGGAAATATGGCAAATGGACGTTACGCATTTGCCAGAATTTGGGAAACTAAAATATGTTCATGTCACTATCGATACCTATAGCAAGTTTTTATGGGCAACAGCACAGTCAGGGGAAAGGGCCGTCCATGTTATACGTCATTTAACAGTCTGTTTTGCTGTAATGGGAACTCCAACACAGATTAAGACAGACAAAGGGCCAGCATACTGTAGTCAGAAGGTTAGGAAACTTTTACAGACATGGGGGGTACGCCATCTCACAGGCATTCCACATTCACCCACAGGGCAAGCAATAATTGAGAGGGCGCACCAGACTCTAAAACAATATCTAAACAAATTTCAAGACGTAAAAGATGTACAAGAACGGCTTGCAAAGGTTTTGTTTGTATTAAATCACTTATGCATATTTGCAGAACACGATAACCCTCCTGCGTGGGTGCATGGAAATGACGATAGGAAAGAGTCAAGACAGGCAGTAATGGTGAAGTATCGAGACCCTTCCACTGGTCTATGGCAAGGGCCCGTAGAAGTCAAATATTTTGGTCGAGGTTACATGTGTGTGCTTACCCCCACAGGTCCAAGGTGGATACCCAGTAAGTGGGTAAAGGCTATGCCTAGTGAACAGAAGAACGAAATCTGCGAAGTAGACGGTGAAGACGTATGACTACACCGGTAGAGGTAGACAGGATACGGATAGAATGTCCCCAATGCAATAAGTGCCGACCCTGGGTACTAAGAGAGTGTCATAGCTGTCAACAGTGCAGGTGGGTAAGAGCCCATCGAGCTAGGAGGTGGTGTGACAGTTGTTACTATCACCACTTACAGACATATAAGGTTTTAATCGTCACAGGCCACGAAGTAGAGGGTTCTAGACGATATGAATTGCACACCCTTGACTGGGTCAGACAAATCAATAGTGCTCCTTTGCTAGTGCTGCGCCAGGAGTGCGCTGTAAAGAACCAGGTACCTGAAATATGGGAAGTAACACCAAGGTACTGGGAAAAGACAAAGAAAAAATGTACACGAGAGTACTCCCATTAGTTATCATAAGTATCGTGATAAGAATCACCGAGGGCATATATATACCGCCCCAGCCCAAACAGAATGTATGGGTTACCCTGGCAAATCTAACAGGCCAAGATTCTATCTGCCTATCATTGGCATCACCAGGAAATCCCTTCTCCACCTGTTTGGTTGGAGTGCCAGTTGATAATTGGATGCTAGTGATACCACAAAATACACCACACTTAGGAAGCCTTTGTGATACTCCCCAGAATTGTGTGAATAATTGGGACAGATGGGCAGTCCATCGCCCTCAAACTAATCTTGAGCCACAAGAGCTTGAGCTATTGGGTTCTTTGTCAATGGATGCTTGTTTATACTTCAATTATACGGGACAAAACCAGTCTCTTTCTTGGTCTGTGAATGCCACCCTAAGTATATATAAAAATGCTACTGCTTGGTGTAACTATACCTCTGCAAATATATCACGCTCTAACAATATGCCTATTGCGCTACCTACAGGTCTGTTTTTAATTTGTGGAGATCGGGCTTGGCCTGGCATCCCGTCACATATAAAGGGAGGGCCTTGCTCTATAGGTCGCCTAACGTTTCTTACCCCTAACACTTCAATGATTTATCAACATTATAGAAAGATGAGAAGCAAAAGGAGCACTCATAAATTTGAGGATAACTGTGACCCTACAGCTGAATTTTGGAATCCTACAAAGATCATAGCTGTTTCCTTCTTGGCTCCTGGAGTTGGTGTTGCTCAAAGCCTCACGACATTAAACAAGCTAGGGTGTTGGCTAGCTAAGCAAACAAATGCCACATCAAAGGCTTTATCTGACTTATTACTAGATGTAGACTCTGTAAGACATGCTACGCTGCAAAACCGCGCAGCCATAGATTTTTTGCTTTTAGCCCAAGGACATGGATGTGCTGAATTTGAAGGGATGTGTTGCATGAATCTATCAGATCACTCGGAATCAATACATGCAAGTATTGAGAGCTTAAAAAGGAGGGTCTCAGAACTTAGGGAGGATGATCCATGGCATTGGTTTAACAGCTTGTTTAATGGATGGGGCATTGGCAATTGGATCAAGAGTATTTTGCAGATGGGATTAATGATATTCATAATGTTTGTCATTATATTAATGTGTGTCCCTTGTATATCGCAATGTATGCAACGAATGATGGAAAGAAGTATGAATGCCGTGTTCCTTTCTCAAGGAACAAAAGAAAAAGGGGGATATGTGGGAAACTACAGGATTGAATCAGTATGTGTGTCTCATGATAAGTTGTTTGAGATAGAAAGCGGGCTGGAGGATTATGGGTATGCGATGGAATTAGCTTGACTATAGACCCGGCGTCAGACCCGCTGATGGAAAATTACAGAGAATCTGCAAGTCACTAAAGAGGAGGAAGAAAGGCAAAGGACATTTCGACTTTGAGAGCAAACGATAAACAAGAACAAGGAACTTTGGTACGAAATGCAGACCTAGACCGCTTGCTAAGGAAGAATCGCAACCCGTGACATTAACTAAGCAATTATTGAAGCTTGTTTACAAGAGCATATAAAAGCGCAGTGACTTAAAAATAAAGTTGAAGCTTGCTCTATCACTCACATTGAGTTGGCTGCTTGCTTTCCTCGCTCGCTGCAATCCCACATTCTTTCTTCCCTTTAAAAAACAACATCAGCTGCAATACAGTGTTTTCTTATTCACACTCCCACCCGGCAGGCCCCCTATATCTTTCCAGTGTGCTAGGATACATCCTAGGGGGCTTTTATTTGGAATTTTGCTGCTCTGATTCCCCCCCATTCCATTTTCTTATTTACAAGGCACACAAGATGACAACGTGTACGTAGATGGCACACTATTGGTCCGTAATAAAGTTAACCATCGCTTTGTTGCGGTATTACCCCTGGCAGGATAGCAGAACCAAGGGTCAGAACTCCACACTCGCTTTGCAGCTATGCTGCGTCTCAGTCACTCGTTCATTCACCAGTCACACCAGAGTTAACTCAGCTCATTCATTCTTAGTTATCAGTTTTACAACGCCTGACGGGTATATCCAAATTCAATGTGAACAAGCCAGTATCCGAGTTCAGTATCAATAAATCCGTACCACCAAGAGTACAAAACTTATGCAGCTTACATAAGCATACTAATTCCTGTCGTGATTCAGACCCATTCGGCAACTAAACACCACGCAGTCGCTCGCTCACTCCCCCCACCCCTGTGGGACAGGTGAGACAATCGGAAGAGCAAAGCATAAAAAATTTGTAGGTTGAGATCAGAACAGATTACTAATTAAAACAAAATCATAATGATAATAGTGATTATGATAATAACAATAATGATAATATAAGGAAAAGAAAAAGGGGAAAAACCAAAAACACAACCAATACAAGTGCTCACCAACTTCCGAACGACGCTGCCTGTCCCCGAGCTGTGATTGCTGCCTCCCTCCCCCAGCCAGCCCCTCCCAGTTAACATACTGGGCATGACATTACATGATATGGAATATCACTTTGGCCAGTTTGAATCCGCTCTCTTAGCTGTGCCACCTCCCCTCCCAGCTTATTCTGCACCTGGCAGAGCATAGGAAGATAGAAGAGTCCTCGACTAGTATAAGCACTACCTAGCAACAACTAAAACATCAGTGTGTTATCAATGTTGTTTTCATAATAAGGCCAAAGCACAGCACTATGGCAGGTACAGTGAAGAAAAATAACTCTATCCCAGATAAACCCATGGCAGTATCCACCCCAATTCCATATCATTTAAGTCATGCTCAGGTCCCATACTGTCCAATACAATTTCAATAACCCCTAGCCGCCTTCTCATCCTTTAATAGAATATACTGATTGCATTTATCATTCCCCTAGTCTATGGAAAACCCCTGTAAAATGTCTGTGAAATGTCCACTGAGTTCATTTAGTCCATGACTTTGGGTTCCATCTATTGTACGAGTCTTTCAGAGAGATGGTGTGTATGGCGTTGGATTGTTGCATGCTGAAGTCAGTCCTTGCTCCTTCACCGCTGCGCTGTTAGTCCTTGTTCTCTCACCGCTGCAATTTCCTTGGTTCAATGAAAGATTCCCACCATGATACCATTGATATGGAATATAGCAACCATAGTAGTGTTGACATACAACATTATATAGCAATTAACAGCATACCATTCAGTTCATTGGCTGTTTTCACCCAAGACAAATCCCCTTGAGGTACACACCGGACTCCTCTATCCTCCCGCATCACCCACCAAGTGCACCCAGGTCCTCGAGCAAAAGCAACTCCACAAATGGGTTTGCCTTTGCCTGAGGCAGGAATAACCCAGACTGTTTTCCCCAACATAATTTTTACGTGCATTAGGGGGACTCTATCCCCTTCCACAGTATGTAAGGGTTCTGACTGGGCAGGGCCAGCTCGCCTGGCAGACCCCCCGTGTTGACTAACCAGGTGGCTTTTGCTAAATGTGTATCCAAGCTTTTAAATGTTCCACCCCCCATTGCTCTCAGTCTCGTCTTTAATAGTCCATTGTATCTTTCGATTTTCCCAGAGGCCGGTGCATGATAGGGGATGTGATACACCCACTCAACACCACGCTCTTTGGCCCAGCTGTCTATGAGGTTATTTCAGAAATGAGTCCCATTGTCTGACTCAGTTCTCTCTGGGGTGCCATGTCGCCACAGGAGTTTGTATTCGAGACCCAGGATAGTGTTCCAGGTGGTGGCGTGGGGGACAGGATATGTTTCCAGCCAGCCAGTCGATGTTTCTACCATTGTAAGCACATGGCACTTGCCTTGGCGGGTTTGTTGGGCTGTGATATAGTCAATCTGCCAGGCCTCCTCATCTTTATATTTCAGCCATCGTCCCCCATACCACAGAGGCTTTACCCGCTTCGCTTGCTTGATTGCAGGGCACGTTTCACATTCATGGCTAGCCTGCACAATAGCGTCCATGGTCAAGTCCACCCCTTGATCACGAGCCCACCTGTATGTTGCATCTCTCCCTTGATGGCCTGAGGTGTCACAGGCCCACTGAGCTAGAAATAGTTCATCCTTATGTTGCCAGTCCAGACCCACCTCAGCCACTTCAATCTTGGCAGCCTGATATACCTGCTGGTTGTTCCGATGTTCTTCAGTGGCCCGACTCTTGGGGACGTGAGCATCCACATGCCGTACCTTTACAACCAGGTTCTCTACCCGGGCAGCAATAACTTGCGACAATGTGGCAGCCCAGATGGGTTTGCCTCAGCACTGCCAGTTGTTCTGCTTCCATTGCTGTAACCACCCCCACAGGGCATTTGCCACCATCCAGGAGTCAGTACAGAGATAGAGCACTGGCCACTTTTCCCATTCGGCAATGTCTAAGGCCAGCTGGATGGCCTTTACCTCTGCAAACTGACTCGATTCACCTTCTCCTTCAGCAGTTTCTGCGACTTGTCACACAGGAATCCATATAGCAGCCTTCCATCTCTGATGCTCTCCCACCAGATGACAGGACCCATCAGTGAACAGGGCATACTGCTTCTTTTTTTCTGGCAGTTTCTTATACAGTGGGGCTTCTTCAACACGTGTGACCTCCTCCTCTGGTGATAATCCAAAATCTTTGCCTTCTGGCCTGTCCGTAATCACTTCCAAGATTCCTGGGTGACTAGGGTTTCCTACTCGAGCCTGCTGGGTGATTATGCAACCCATTTACTCCATGTAGCATCAGGTGCATGATGTGTAGAGGGGACCCTCCATTTGAACATCCAGCTCAGCACTGGCAGTCGGGGTGCCAGGAGCAGCAGTGCTTCAGTACCAACCACTTCTGAAGCAGCTCAATCCACTTCATATGCTGCCAATATCTTTTTCATTTGGACTATAGTGGGCTTCGGACCCTCTGTATCCCCGACTCCAAAACCCTAGGGATCGGCCAAGGATCTCCCCTGGCACTTTCTGCCAGAGGCTCCAGGTAGGGCCGTTCTCCCCGGCGGCAGTGTAGAGCACATTTTTACATCTTGTCCTGCCTGGACTGGCCCGACAACTACTGCATGAACTATTTCTTGTTTAATCTGGTCAAAGTCTTGTCGTTGTTCACGACCACATTTGAAATCATCCTTCTTCCGGGTCACTTGATAGAGAGGGCTTATCATCAGACTATAATCTGGAATATGCATTCTCCAAACACCCACAATGACCAAAAGCTCTTGTGTTTCCTTTTTGCTAGTTGGTGGAGACATAGCTGCTACTTTGTTGATCACACCCATTGCAATCTGACGCGGTCCATCTTACTGTTTCACCTATAAGAACTGGATCTCTTGTGCAGGTCCCTTGACCTTACTTTGTTTTATGGCAAAATAGGCCTTCAGAAGGCTTTGGACTATATTGTTCCCTTTCTCAAACATGTCATCTTCTGTGTTGCCCCATACAACGATGTCATCAATGTATTGAAGGTGTTCAGGAGCTCCACACTGTTCCGGTGCAGTCTGAATCAGTCCACGGCAAGTGGTAGGGCTGTGTTTGCACTCCTGGGGCAGTCAATTCTAGGTGTACTGGACTCCCCTCCAAGTGAAAGCAAACTGTGGCCTGCACTCTGCTGACAGAGGGATGGAGAAAAACCCATTAGCGATATCAATTGTGGTATACCACTTGGCTGCCTTTGACTCCAGTTTGTATTGAAGTTCTAGCATGCCCGGCACAGCAGCACTCAACGGTGGAGTGACTTCATGCAGGCCACGATAGTCTACTGTTAGCCTCCGCTCTCCATTACACTTCTCACACTGGCCATATGGGACTGTTAAAGGGTGAGCGGGTCTTCCTGATCACTCCTTTGCTCTCCAGTCAATGAATGAACCATGGATGGGAAACAGGGAGCCTCTGTTCGCGCGATACTGCCACTGGTGCACCGTTGCCGTGGCAATCGGCACCTGTTGTTCTTTGACCTTCAGCAGCCCCACAACAGAAGGGTCCTTCAAGAGGCCAGGCAAGGCAGACAGCTGTTCCATTATTTCCATCTCCAAGGCAGCTACACCAAGAGCCCACCTGTACATTTTTGGGACCTTGAAATACCCTCTCCTGAGGTAGTCTAAGCCAAGGATGCACAGAGCCTCTGGACCAGTCCACAATGGGGTGCTTTTGCCACTCATTCCCGGTTAGCCTCACTTCAGCCTCCAATACAGTTAGCTCCTGGGATCCCCCTGTCACTCCAGAAATACACGTGTTCTGTCCCTATATAGCTTGATGGCATTAGGGTGCACTGTGCACCGGTGACCACTAGAGCCTTGTACTCCTGTGTGTCTGATGTGCCAGGCCATCGGATCCACACAGTCCAGTAAAGCCTGTTGTCCCTTTCCTCCACCTGGCTGGAGGCAGGGCCCCTCTAGTCCTCACCATAGTATTTGCTACTCAATTCTTGTTAACACAAATCAAAATTTGCCCTGTTAAGATCACAAATAAAATCAGTGCTCCTACACTTCTGTCTGGGGAACTGCTCACTGGAAACTGGAACAGCAACTTTCCTGGAAGAACCACCCTGAGTGATTGTTTTCCCTTGCAGCTCACATACCTGTGTCACCCAGGTGAAACCATAGAGTGGCATCTGGTGTGAATCCTCTCTCTTGAGCAAAGGGACACTTACTCCTAATGGCTGAGATACTGGTCCATACAGGTGAGGACTAGGACATATCTTCTCTGAGTTCCTGGACCTCCTGGGACAGTTTCTCCACAGCCAAGATGAAGGAGGAAGAGACACGTGCTTTGGATTCCCAGAGTCTGTCAATCACATCCCCCACCATTGGTGCCTCTTCATCTTTTCAGGCCAGTTATGCCAATGAGATTACATGCTGTTCTCTGTACAAACATCTGCCACATGGGTCCTGTGCACTGGGCTTCACCCAGATCTTTGGAGAACTGTTGATCACATTGTCACCTGGCTGCTCCGATGCTGGGATAATGGGGCCAGTAGCCTGGAACTAGAGGGAAAAGAAGCCAAACAACTGGGATCCCTTTCTGGGGAAGGGGGTGTTGACAAAGCAATTGGGAAAAAAACACAAGCCCTCAGCCTCTGGAGGCGACTCCTGTCTGGAGTGAAGGAAAGGTATCCCTTCAAAGAGGATGTTACATATCGCCCAGGAAAATGGACAACTATGGAGAAAGGTATCCAGTATCTAAGGGAATTAGCTGTGCTTGAGGTGATTTATGGTGACCTGGACGATCAACGGTCATCCAAAGATCCAGATGAAGCCTGGTGCACACGACCCATGTGGCGGAAGTTTGTACGGAGGGCACCATCTTCACATGCAAACTCATTGGCAGTGATGTCCTGGAAAGATGACGAGACACCAACGGTGGCAGAGGTGATTGATAGACTCTGGGATTACAAAACAAATCCCTCTTCCTCGGTCATCTCTGCGGTGGAGAAACTATCCCAAGATGTCCAGCAACTCAAAGAAGATATGTCCTACTCCCCACCTTGACAGAGTAGTGTCTCAGCTGTTAGGAATAAGCGTCCTTTGGCTCAAAGAAGGGGATACACACCACGGGCCACCCTATGGTTCTACCTGTGTGACCACAGAGAGGACATGATGAGGTGGGATGGCAAGCCTACTTCGACCCTACAGGCACGAGTGCATGAACAGCAAGGAAGAACAGTCACTTAGGGAGGCTCTTCCAGGAAAGCTGCTGCTCCAGTTTCCAGTAAGCAAGTCCCCAGACAGAGGAGTAGAAGTGCTGATTTTATTTTTAAGTGTAATAGAGGGACGACTCATTCACATTTACAGGAAGTGAGTTGTGACTGCAATGATCAGGACTAGAGGGGCCCTGCCTCTAGCCAGGTGGAAGAAAGGGGTAACCGGGCTTACTGGACTGTGTGGATCCGATGGCCTGGCACATCCGACCCACAGGAGTACAAAGCTTTAGTAGACACCGGCGAACAGTGCACCTTAATGCCATCAAACTATATAGGGGCAGAACCCATCAGCATTGCTGGAGTGACGGGGGATCCCAAGAGCTGACTGTATTGGAGGCCAAAGTGAGCCTCACTGGGAATGAGTGGCCAAAGCACCCCATTGTGATTGGTCCCAAGGCTCCGTGCATCCTTGGCATAGACTGTCTCAGGAGAGGGTATTTCAAGGACCCAAAAAGGTACAGGTGGGCTTTTGGTGTAGCTCCCTTGGAGATGGAGGAACCTAAACAGCTGTCTACCTTGCCTGGCCACTCAAAGGACCCTTCTGTTGTGGGGTTGCTAAAGGTCAAAGAACAACAGGTGCCAATCGCCATCACAACAGTGCACCAGCGGCAATATCGCACCAACAGAGACTGATCCCCATCCATAAACTCACTGAACAACTAAGGAGCCAAGGAGTCATCAGTAAGACCCACTCACCCTTTAACAGTCCCATATGGCCAGGGCGGAAGTGTAATGGAGAGGGAAGACTAACAGTAGACTATCGTGGCCTGAATGAAGTCACTCCACCGTTGACTACTGCGGTGCCAGACATGGTAGAAACATTAGTACGAACTGGAGTCAAAGGCAGCCAAGTGGTATGCCACAATTGATATTGCTAATGCATTCTTCTCAATCCCTCTGGCAGCAGAGTGCAGGCCACAGTTTGCTTTCACATGGAGGGGCGTCCAGTACACCTGGAATCGACTGCCCCAGGGGTGGAAACACAGTCCTACCATTTGCCATGGACTGATTCAGACTGTACTGGAACAGGGAGAAGCTCCACAACACCTACAATACATTGATGACACCATTGTGTGGGGCAACACATCGGAAGAAGTTTTTGAGAAAGGAGAGAAAATAGTCCAAATCCTCCTGAAAGCTGGTTTTGCCATAAAACGAAGTAAGGTCAAGGGACCCGCACAAGAGATCCAGTTCTTAGGAATCAAATGGCAAGATGGTCGTCGTCACAGCCCCATGGATGTGATCAACAAGATAGCAGCCATGTCTCCACCAACTAGCAAAAAGGAAACTCAATCTTTCTTGGGTGTTGTGGGTGTTTGGAGAATGCATATTCCAGATTATAGTCTGATCGTAAGCCCTCTCTATCAAGTGACCCGGAAGAAGAATGATTTCAAATGGGGCCCTGAGCAACAACAAGCCTTTGACCAGATTAAACAAGAAATAGTTGATGCAGTAGCTCTTGGGCCAGAAATATGAATAACAAATTTCTCTGTTAAGATCAGGAATAAAATCAGCACTTCTACTCCTCTGTCTGAGGAATTGCTCACTGGAAACTGGAGCAGCAGTTTTCCTGTACAAACCCCCCTGAGTGACTCTTTTCCCTTGCAGCTCACATACCCATGCCTCTAGGGTCAAGGTAGGTTTTCCATCCCACTTCCTCATGTCATCTCTGTGGTCACGCAGTTAAAACCATAGGATACCCCGTCATATGTATCGTGTCGCTTGAGCAAAGGGACACTTACTCCCAATGGCTGAGATACTGGTCCATACTAGTGGGGAGTAGGACATATCTTCTTTGAATTGCTGGAACTCCCAGGACAGTTCCTCCACAGCCGAGATGAGGGAAGAAGAGAGATTTTCCTGGTAATCCCAGAGTCTATCAATCACCTCTGCCACCGTTGGTGCCTTGTCATCTTTCCAGGACATTACTGCCAGTGAGTTCCCACGCGTTGATGGTGCGCTCCGTACAAACTTACGCCACATGGATCGTGTGCACTGGGCTCCACCTCGATCTTTGGATGACTGTTGATCATCCAGGTCACCATAAATCACCTCAAGCACAGCTAGTTCCCTCAGGTACTGGATACCTTTCTCCATAGTCATCCATTTTCCTAGGCGATATACTATATCTTCCTTGAAGGGCTTCCTTTTTCTTCACACCGGACAGGAGTTGCCTCCAGAGGCTGAGCGCTTGTGTCCCTTTTCCAAGTGCTTTGTCAATGCCCCCTTCCCTAGAAAGGGATCCCCGTTGTTTGGCTTCCTTCCCCTCTAATTCCAGACTGCTGCTGGCCCCGTTATCCCAGCATCGGAGAAGCCAGGTGACAATGTGCTCACCTGAAGGACGGCCGAAATCTTTTTGCATATCCCACAACTCACTCAAGGATAGGGATCGGGTAGTTTCCGTTTCTTGTACGGGTTCTTCCTCTTCTTCCTCCTCCTCTCCTAGTGATATCCCATGCCTTTCCATCATCTCTTTCTAAATGAGTTGACTTTCTCTTCCAGGATTTCTTCTTGCGTATAGGGGCGACTGATACTGGCACAGGTTGGTCCTCAGATTCAGCTGCAACACTTGTCACCGGGGTTGGAGTAATTGCAGTGCCTGTTGTGGAGGTTTGAGTGGCTGCACTGCTTGTCACTTTCCTTGTCTTTGTCTTTTTAGATCCAGAGGCCTTCTCTTCCCTTTTGGGGTACTGAAGAGTGTTAAACAGGGCTCGATAGGCATGGGCCAGGCCCCAGCACATTGCAGTGATTTGTATCTCTCTGGAATTGCCAGGGTGACAACATACATCCTCCAAATATTCTACTCATTTTTCAGGATTCTGCACTTGTTCAGGGGTGAAGTCCCAAAACACTGGGGGTGCCCACCATCTTAGGCATTTGCCCATAGTATCCTGCATACCCTGCCACGCATAGCTATCGATCCTTGGGGCAGATCTCTGGATGATATTCTTAAGTTGCTTATTAACCTGAGACAGAACTGAAACCGTCTGCCAAAGCAATACCAACAGGTATCTCTTAACCACCCAAGGATGTTCAAGATACTGAAAAGTTGTTGTAATGAAGGAGGAGGCATTATAGAAGATGGTAGCTAAGGTGCCATTCTTTATTTCCTCCATAAAAACCTCTCAGAGGAGGAGGTATAATTCCTAATGGTCTCCATGAGGTGGTACCCGAAGTACAGTAACAGCTTCCATGCAAGACCCAAGTAACTGATAACAGTCAGGGCCAGTGCTTTAATAACAAATCTCCTAGGCAAAACCTCTCTAATCACTGCAGAGCATGGCAAATTACAAAAACCAACAGCCATTTTTAACCTCTACTTCAAAATCAGCATGGTGTAGTTTCCTCCCCTTGGTGGCCCACGCCTCAAACCAAGACCTCTCAGCCTGCTTCAGGTATTCACCATACAAACCCTGTCCCTTCCAAGACATCGCAGAGTGAGCACTCAGCTCTTGCTCCTCTCCTGATGTTGGGTGAGCTCTGTCAGAGAGCTCTGAGACTGCATTCAGGAAGAGGCTGTCCAGGAAACTAAAATCTTCCTCTTTTTCAGCCAGAGTGGCACAGCCTGAGGGAGTCGGCACAGGAGGCTGCAGCTGCCACTGGGAGGAAGAGGTTTGACAGTTGGAGGACCCAGAGGAGAAATTGATGGGATGACACTGACCACAGGTAGTGGTGCCCTTTACCTGCACAGCAATAGCGTACCTTTGAGCAGAAGCTGCTAAGTGATAGCCCTCACTGGGCTGCTCATGTGGCCAGCCCAATGGAGATCCCCAGTGTAGTAATGTTACCAGGGCAAGAGGAAAATCATAGCCATATAGGCGGGCCAGATACTGCATTTTCTCCCTGGAGCTATCCATGGGCTGAGGGCTTAGGCATTCTCCTCCTCCTCTTTCTTTCCTTGTGCCTGTGCACAGCTACAGGCAGTGAAGGGCCTGCTGTCCTCATCTGTTGTCCTCATGTTCATGCCTGAAATTTCATGGCTGCCCAATTACACTAATGAAGGCTGCTCTTTCTGCTAATGCAACGCAGTTTTAGAAAAGACATGCCCTGAAGAAGCAGGAATATCTATTACGAGGCTGCCATGGTATAGACTCTGCCTTATTCCCCATAGGATATGTGCTAGCAAACGCAGGATGCTCTCCATGTGGTCTCTTCTAGTCACAGATCAACCTCTTGGCATTTCTTTAGCAACACATTTCCTTAATTTATGGAATATAATGATGAGTATGTTAGTTTGCATAGTAAGTGTTATTGAAATCAAACTATGATGATTAAAACAAATGTGGGAAGTGCACTGAATGATGCAGTAGCCTTACTTTGTATTATTTTTGCTTGTTTGTTCCGTTTCAGTATGTGGAGATGTGTTTCTTTAGCCCAGGTATTTACTGATATACATATATGCAAGAGCCTGAACTGTCACGTTGGCCTTAAAAGAAATACTCATTTGCCCCATATTCAGTATTAAGCGTTGCAGTTTAGCGTCCTCTCTTCTGCAAGTCCATATGCAAGTCTCAGGTAATCAATTGCTTTCGCGGAAACCTATTTAAAGCTTCCAACTCCAGAAGCTTCCTCACAGATAATATCATAACTGGGCGTCTTGAGCCAGATCTTCTCCCCTATCTTCCAAAGCCAAGCAACCATCAGTCAGCCAAAAGCCCAGCAAAGAAAAAACAGAAACACAACTACAGCAAAACTATGCAAGTTATCTTAGCACAGGGAGGAGACTAGAATTTGGCTTTTGTATAGGTCAAAGGAGGCAAAGGATCTTGAAGGGATGGTGCTAAAGAAAATGCTTTCATGGCCCCGGCTTCAGCATGCTGAAAGAAAGAAGCAACTCCCCAGGGAGGACTTCGCTTCTAGGGTAGTGGCACATGGTGTCACTCAAGACATATGAAGAAATTAAGTACTTAGGTTTGAGTGAACACCATGTCTCATTCCATGACATGGCTGGTTTAGCGACTGCCTAGGGATCCAACAGCAGCACATTTACAAGCAGTGTTTGTCAGAATGCTGAATAAAAGTAGCCAAAGAAATAAAAACCCTTTCATATATTTTTGAGTTTAGTTTTCTGATGCAATTTGCTTCGCTGATTTATGCAGTTTTAGTAATCCTTTTTTATGATATTCCAGTTGATCAGTAACTTCATGATTGTTGTTTCTAAGTCAGTCCCCTTTGGTTAGACCCTTACTCTCTAGGAAAATAATTTATATTCATCCACACTGACCTGTTTTTCTCATTAGCCTGCGTAAATGATCCACATACTTCCAGTAATGGTGATATATCTTTCACCAAGTGATTCCTGCATCAGTGAGAACAGTCCTCAGCATCTGTGCTGGTTTTGGCTGAAGAGGGGTTAATTCCCTTCACAGTAGTGCCTGTGGTGGTCAGGGACATTTCCAGCTTCCTGTGCTCTGCCACATGGGCAAGAGGCTGGGATGGGCGGGGCCAGAGCCAGGGGGCCGACCCCGACTGGCCAATGGGATGTTCACTCCATACCATGTGACACCATGATGAATATATATTGACTGGGGCAGTTGATATGCAGTATTGTGGGGTGGTGTGTGTTTTGGTTGTTGATTTTTTCTTCATCCTGTTCTGGCTTTTTCTTATCTTGTTATTATCCTTTTCATTTTACTACTAGTGGTTTTATTGTTTTATTTTAATTATTAAGGTGTTCTTATCTCAACCCATTATTTCTTTCACTTTTACCCTTCTGATTCTCTCCCCCCATCCTGCTGGTGGGGGAGGGATTGAGCAGCTGTGTGGGGCTGAGTTGCTGGCTAAACCCCAACAGTTGCAGAATAGGAGGGAGGCAGCACAGGTGAGGCAGAATCATCAGGATCCAAAGTGTGACCTTGGCCTTCAAGCTGAGATTCATCTATGCAGGATCTTCTTGCTGCAACAATCTGTAAGCAATGCAGGACAGCTGCTACCAAGCAGACTGTGGTGGTGAGAGCTCTCATGGCTCAAAGAGCAGAGAGAACCTTCTCAAGAAGGTGAGAAGCGTTGCATGCCTTCACGTGGTATAGCTTCAGTACAGTCTCTTGTTTTATGCTTTTAGCGAGATGGAGTTCTTTGCAGCAGAAACAGATGTTGTTTCCACCCATATCCACCAAATTGCATCTTGGTAACCTGGACACAAACTGAATGTCTTGGCATTGCATTACAAATACAGCCAGGTTCAGCAGAACACAGGGAATATTGGTCAGAACAAATAGGTTAGCCAAAACTATCATTGGCCTCTTCCTTACCGTTAAGCCCAAGATTCCAGATAGATCTGGAAGTGACTGGCCCAGGGGTGGAAACACAGTCCTACCATTTAACATGGACTGATTCAGACTTTACTGGAACAGGGAGAATCTCTGGAACACCTTCAAAACATTGATGACATCATCGTGTGTGGCAACCCATGTGAAGAAGTTTTTGAGAAAGGAGAGAAAATAGTCCAAATCCTTCTGAAAGCTGGTTTTGCCATAAAACAAAGTAAGGTCAATGAACCCGTGGAAGAGATTACGTTCATAGGGTTAAAACAATAAGATGGACGTCCTCAGATCCCAATGGATGTGATCAACAAAATAGCAGCCATGTCTCCACCATTAGCAAAAAGGAAATACAAGCTTTCTTGGGCGTTGTGGGTTTTTGGAGAATGCATATTCCAGATTACTGTCTGATTGTAAGCCATCTCTATCAAGTGACCCAGAAGAACAATGATAAGACTTTGACCAGATTAAACAAGAAATAGTTCATGCAGTAGACTTTGGGCCAGTCCGGGCAGAACAAGTTATAAAAACTATTTTCTACACTGCAGCTGAGTAGAATGGCCCTACCTGGAGCCTCTGGCAGAAAGCGCCTGGGGAGAGTCGAGGTCAACCCCTAGGGTTTTGGAGTCGGGTATACAGAGTCTGAAGCGCACTCTACTCCAACTGAAAAAGAGATATTGGCCTCTCATGAAGGGGTTCGAGCTGCATCACAAGGGGTTGGTACTGAAGCATAACTCCTCCTGGTGCCCCAAATTCTGGTGCTGGGCAGAATGTTCAAAGGAAAGATTTCCCTCTACACATCATGCACCTGATGCTACATGGAGTAAATGGGTTGCATAATCACCCAGCAGGCTCGAGTAGGAAACCCTAGTCACCCAGGAATCTTGGAAGTGATTATGGACAGGCCAGAAGGCAAAGATTTTGGATTATCACCAGAGGAGGAGGTGACACATGCTGAAGAAGCCCCACTGTATAAGAAACTGCCAGAAAAAAAGAAGCAGTATACCCTGTTCACTGATGGGTCCTGTCATCTGGTGGGAGAGCATCAGAGATGGAAGGCTGCTATATGGATTCCTGTGTGACAAGTCGCAGAAACTGCTGAAGGAGAAGGTGAATTGAGCCAGTTTGCAGAGGTAAATGCCATCCAGCTGGCCTTAGACATTGCTGAATGGGAAAAGTGGCCAGTGCTCTATCTCTGTACTTACTCCTGGATGGTGGCAAATGCCCTGTGGGGGTGGTTACAGCAATGGAAGCAGAACAACTGGCAGTGCTGAGGCAAACCCATCTGAGCCGCCACATTGTGGCAAGATATTGCTGATCGGATAGAGAACCTGGTTGTGAAAGTACGTCACGTGGATGCTCACGTCCCCAAGAGCCAGGCCACTGAAGAACATCGGAACAACCAGCAGGTAGATCAGGCTGCCAAGACTGAAGTGGCTGAGGTGGATCTGGACTGGCAACATAAGGGTGAACTATTTCTAGCTCGGTGGGCCCATGACGCCTCAGGCCATCAAGGGAGAGATGCAACATACAGGTGGGCTCGTGATCGAGGGGTAGACTTGACCATGGACGCTATTGCACAGGTGTCCTGGTTTCAGCTGGGATAGAGTTAAACTTCTTCGTAATAGCTAGTATGGGGCTATGTTTTGTTTTTTGCTGGGAACAGTGATGATAATGTGGAGATGTTTTAGTTGTTGCTAAGTAGCATTTACACTCGTCAAGGACTTTTTCAGCTCCCTGTGCTCTGCCGGGTGCACGAGAAACTGGGAGGGGACACAATGTGGACAGCGGACCCAAACTGACGAATGGGATATTCCTTACCATATGACGTCATGCTCAGTATATAAAGCTGGGGGAAGAAGATGGAAGGTGGGGACGTTTGGAGTAATGGCTTTTGTCTTCCCAAGTAACTGTTATGCATGATGGAGCCCTGCTTTCCTCGAGATGGCTGAACACCTGCCTGCCCATGGGAAGTAGTGAATGAAATCCTTGTTTTGCTTTGCTTCTGTGTGCAGCTTTTGCTTTACCTATTAAACTGTCTTTATCTCAAAACATGAGTTGCTAACTTTTACTCTTCCGATTCACTCCCCTGTCCCACTGGGGGGGTGAGCTGCGTGGTGCTTGGTTGCTGACTGGGGCTAAACCACGACGTCAGGCTATCCACGAATGTGAAACATGCCCTGCAATCAAGCAAGCGAAGCGAGTAAAGCCTCTGTGGTATGGGGGACGATGGCTGAAATATAAATATGGGCAGGCCTGGCAGATTGACTATCACGCTCCAACAAACCCGCCAAGGCAAGCGTGATGTGCTTACAATGGTGGAAGCAACCACCTAGCTCTCAAAAAACAAGTCATGTGGCAACATGGCACCCCAGAGAGAAGTGAGTTAGACAACAGGACTCATTTCCGAAATAATCTCATAGACAGCTGGGCCAAAGCGCATGGCATTGAGTGGGTGTATCACATCCCCTGTTCACGCACCAGCCTCTGGAATAATTGAACGGTACAATGGACTGTTAAAAACTACGCTGAGAGAAATGTGTGGTGGAACATTTAGGCACTGGGATACACATTTAGCAAAAGCTACCTGGTTGGTCAACACTAGGGGATCTGCCAATTGAGCTGGCCCTGTACGATCAGAACATTTATGCACTGTGGAAGGGGATAAAGTCCCTGTAGTGCACATAAAAAATATGCTGGGGAAAACAGGCTGGGTTATTCTGGCCTCGGGCAAAGGCAGACCCATTTGTGGAGTTGCTTTTGCTCGAGGACCTGGGTGCACTTGGTGGGTGATGCGGAAGGATGGAGGAGTCCGGTGTGTGCCTCAAGGGGATTTATTTTGGGCAAAAACAGCCAATGAACTGAATGGCACAATGAGAACTGCTATATGATATGGTGTGTCATCTCTGTGTTGCATCAATGATATCATAGTACAAACCTCACAATCCATGGAAGAGAAACTTTGATGAAACAAGCAAAGTGCAGCAGTGATGGAACGATGACTAACTTTGCAGCAACCCAACGCCACACACACCATCTCTCCCACCCTGAAAGATTGATATGACAGATGGAGCCCAGAGTCATGGACTGGGTGAATTCAATGGACATTTTTATGGACATTTTATAGGGAAGGTCCATAAACTAAGTGCATGTTGTCTGTGTATTATGTTAAAGGATAGAAAGGGGAGGGGTGGCGGTTGGTACGGTTGTATTGGATGGTATGGGACCTGGGCATGGTGTAAATGGTATGGAATAAGGGGTGGAGAATGTGCTGGTTTTGGCTGAGAAGGGGTTAATTCTCTTCACTGTAGTGCCTGTGGTGGTCAGGGACCTTTCCAGCTTCCCGCGCTCTGCCATCTTGGCAGGAGGCTGGGAGGGGTGGAGCCAAGGCCAGGGCAGCTGACCCCAATTGGCCAATGGGATCTTCATTCCATACCATGTGATACCATGACCAGTATATTAATGGGGGCAGTTGCGGCTCAGGAAGGCACGTCGGCAGGCAGTGAGCGGCTGTGTCACGTGCGGTTTGTTTCGGTGGTTCATTCCACCGTCCCGGGTTTCGTGCCTCTCATTGTTTTCCTTTCCCTTGCATTTTTGTTGTTTTGGTTTTTTTTAATTTTAATTATTAAACTGTTCTTACCTCAACCCACTGTAGGGGAATAGACAGGGATCGGCGACCGGAAGATTACGGGATGTGACGGAAAGATAGACTCCTCCCCATAGGAGTGGCAGGAACAGGAACCGCAAGAGCTATATAAGCGTGTGACGCAGCCAAATAGACGGACATTTTGTATCCATCATATTGGTGTCTGTGCATCACTGTCCCCAGGGTGGGTAGAGCCCTGTGTCCCGGAGGTATGCGGCCCAAGATAAGTTCTCCCGTAGAAGCGTACAGCTACAAGTGGTGACCCCGACGTGATTAGCGGGGAGGCTTGGCAGGTTCGCCGGGGGGAAAAGAGAGCTTGGGACATGCAGGGGCGGGACGGGGAGCCGCAGGTCGGCGGGCGCGCCATGGATTCAGTCGTAAAGGTACTGAAGGGATTGGGGAAGGAATATGGTACTTCGATATCGAAGACGCCTACCTCAAAGGCCATCCGATGGATGATTACGCAGGGGCTCATACGGAGTCCCGCAGACATATTTAATAAGGATAAGTGGGTGAGGATTAAAGAGGAGTTAGCTGAAAGGGCTATGACGGGAAAACCCCAGTACATACAGCTCTGGGGAAAGATACACCGATTACTATTGAAAGCTCGGGATGATCAGGAGACGTGGCGGCAGGCGCGGCGGTGCCTGCACGGTGCTACAGGCGACAGTAGCCCGGAAAGAGACCCAGGAGGGGCAGTGGGGACACAGACAGGGGCAAGCATCGCGGGGGATGGGAAAGAAGGGGAGAGTTCGGACGGAGTAGCCTGGCCAGCGACTCAGTCTGAGGCTCCCAAGGAGGTGGATCGGGAAGCGGCGGTGTTCCCTGTTGAGCCAACAGGGCCTTTAGAGAGTCCCCCCCCCGCATACCCCTGGGATGATTTGGCACGGGTGCGGGAGCCCGCGCGCGGGGAGAGTGACGTGGCAGCGGACGCAGCGGGAGTGACGGAGCCGAAGGAGAAAGATGACCAGCGCCGGAAGCAGCGCCGGCAGCAGCGCCGGCAGCGGCACAGCCCTCTGCCCGACCCTCGAGACTGGCTCCCGGGGCAACCCTTGAGATGGGAGTCGGACAAGGAGGGGGATTGGGGTGCCTGGAGGGGAGGACAGGGGGAGTATAGAACAACTTCGAGTAGCAGCGAATCAGAAATTGGGGGAGAAACCGATGCCCATATGTGGGAAGAGAGAGCAGCTTGCCTGCGGCGCGCAAAAAAGAGGCACAAAACAGCAGAGACTCGGAGGACCAATCAGAAGGAGGGAGGAGAGGGACCGTCAAAAGGGGAGTTCCGGGGCGCTGCAGCTCCGGAGGGGTCTCCGGAAGAAGTGCTGCGGCAGCTGCAGCAGGTTATGTGCGCACCAGGGGAAGTAACTTGGCATCAGACAGGACTTTTAACGAAGGGTGCACCCCAGCGACAGTCAGTTGAGTTACCTAACTGGCGGCTGATAGCTAGAGATTGTAGCCTCGATGGAGTAAGGATAGAGATGCCCGGGATCTTCCCTGTCCGATTAGCTCCAGGAGGAGGAGTGGAGTGGACGCCGATAGATGCCAAGCTAGTGCGAACTTTATGGCGAGAAATTAAAGAAAAGGGGCTGAAAGACGAAGGAGTAGGATTGCTGCTGGACGCTGCGCATGCAGCGCCAGTGACCCCCTCTTATGCTAAGCAGTTGGCGAAAGCAATATTAGCTCCCACAATGTACATACTTTGGAAGGAGGCAATGCACAGTGCCTGCCATGCCCTCGTACAGCAAGTGGCGGCAGTTCCGGGTCTCCCGCTGAGGGGGACCACCCTTGACCGGCTCACTGGCAGAAGTCAAGGACTGGAAACCCCGCAGTTGCAAGCAGCAGAATTAAGGGGCAGGGAGCTGCAAGCGGTAACGGAGAGTTCCCGCAGAGCGTATAGCGAAGTGGGCAGGTATGAGAAAAAAGCAGAACCTTGGCAAAAGATGCAGCAAGGTCTAGCAGAGCCATTTACAACGTTTTGTGATAGGTTGCAAAAGGCTATTATAGAATCAGAATTGCCACCAGCAGCCAAGGAGGCAGTCCTTATGGATTGCCTCCGAAATCAAGCAAATCCGCAAACACAAGATATCCTCCGCACCCTGGCGGTAGGGGCGCCATTGGGTGAAACCATCAGGCATGTCTTGCGCCAGGAAGCATTGAACCAGCATGGCAGTGCGGGAGCGCACGTCTGCCAGAACACCGACTGTGGAAGTGAAGAAAGGGTGATGGTGCAAGCAGCCGGGGTGGGGCCGATATGACACTTGTGTGGCCGGCGAGGGGACTTTAGAGCTGGGTGCCCGCTAGCGGAAAGGGGAGGATGTAATGGAGGAGGAGCGCGCCCGGTAGGGAGGTGCTGGGTGTGTGGGAAGCCAGGACACCTGGCAAGAGATTGTCCAACTACGAGGCCGGGAAACGGCCAAGGGAGGGCGCAGCGAGGGGGATTCGCGCCTCCTATGAGTCAAATGACCCCCATCACGGTGCCAGCGCCAGGAGCTTGGCCCACCGTAGCGAGCCAAGGGGGAGTGAACCGTCATGCAGGGGGCCAAGATTTGCAGGTTACAGCCCCCGCGTGGCCTTGGTCATAGGCTGTAATGAGAGACCCATGGCAGCAGTGATGATTACCCCACAAGAACCGAGTTACCCGGCACGAATATGCCTGGGAATGTTAGTGGATACCGGGGCAGATGTCACAATAATGCCACTCGAACGGTGGCCACCAACTTGGCCCCTTGCCATGGGAAAACGTATAATAGGGGTAGGAGGAGAACAACAGACGAGAACAAGTACTTGCCCTGTGAAACTCGAAGTCATGGACGAGGACGCAGGGAAGCTCCTCACGGCCGTAGTGACCATACTAGTAGCAGATGGGGTAGCAAGCCCCTTGTTAGGGCGAAACGCCCTTGCCCAGATGGGGATCGGGTTGAAAAATTTAGCATAAGGGCCACTGCCTCAGAGGGGCTTCATCAGCACAAGTTAGTGTGGAAAACCGAACAGCCCGTCTGGGTGGAGCAGTGGCCCCTGACAACAGAGAAAACAGAGGCTGTAAGAGCTATAGTAAAACGAGAGCACGAAGCAGGGCACCTAGAGCCCTCAATGAGCCCGTGGAACACCCCTATATTTGCTATAAAAAAGAAAGATAAAAACCAATGGAGGATGCTGCATGATCTTAGAGCAGTAAATCAGCAAATGGAGGACATGGGGCCTCTCCAACCTGGCCTACCAGATCTGAGTGCTGTCCCAAGAGGATGGCAAGTCATTGTTTTAGATATCAAAGACTGCTTCTTCAGCATTCCGCTACATCCAGATGATAGAAAGAGATTTGCCTTTACTCTGCCTGCAGTGAACCGCACAGAACCAGGTAGTAGATGGCAGTGGACAGTACTTCCGCAGGGGATGAAAAATTCTCCAGCGATCTGCCAGAGGTATGTGGCTTCTGCATTGCGGCAAGTAAGGCAGCAGTATCAGGACAAAATCTACATGATCCACTACATGGATGACGTCCTCATAGCTGCGCCCACCGAGGCGTTGTGTGAACAAGTCTTTTCAGACACCCAAAGGGGCCTTGCGGGACAGGGCCTCAAGGTAGCTGAGGCAAAGGTACAGCGAGGACCAGTGTGTGGATTTCTGGGTGCTAGAATACAAGGGGATTCCATACAAGCTCAGCCTATTAAACTTACACCTAAGGTTAAAAATTTACACGATGTCCAGAAGCTGGTAGGAGCACTGCAGTGGTTGCGGACATTCGTGCGCGTCACCGGTGAGGAGATGCAACCTTTCTATGCGTTGCTGAAAGGGACCAACCCATGGGAGCCCAGGAGTTTAGACGCTGAGGCAGTCCAGCAGTTGCAGATGATAGAACGTCGACTGCAAAAGGAAGGAGTACGGCGGTGGGACCCCCAGGAGGAATTAATTGCAGGTTGGATTCTGACCGCCAGTGGAGGATTAGGATTGCTATATCAAATACGGACAGGGGAAGAAAAACCACTGCGATGGGTATATCAGAAGGTTCCCAACGATGCATTCTCCACAAAAGTCAAGGTAGCTGCGGGAATGATTTGGCGGCTGCGACGGGAAAGCAAGGTAATTTTTGGGAAAGACCCAGATAAGCTGACAGTGCCGTGGAATGGGGAGAAATGGCAGAAGGTGGTAGAGAGTGAAGAGGATATCAGCAAGAGAAGTAGTAGCCACCTGTCCTTACTGTCAGCACTCGCCATTGTGGGAGGCAGGAGTCAACCGTCGAGGACTGGAAGCAAATTCTATCTGGCAGACTGACTTTACTGAATGTCCACAGTTGGCCCCCGGAAGGCACCTGGCAATTACAGTTGATACATATAGTGGAGTCATCATGGCTACTCAACATCGGAAGCAGACCGCAACGCACTTGACTACGCATTGGACCACGGTGATGGCGTGGCTTGGAAAGCCTACCGAGATAAAAACAGATAATGGACCATGCTTTCGGGCTCGAAGTACCCAAGAATGGTGTAAAACTTGGAATATTGTATTAAAACACGGCATTGCTTACAATAGCACAGGGCAGGCAATAGTAGAACGCGCTCATCACACCTTGAAAGCAAAAATAATACAGCTTGGGGAGGGGGAGGGGTATAAGGGAACTATACCCATAGCAGCTCAGCAAACTATTTTAATGCGTGCATTATATTCGCTTAATCATTTTATACGTGGGCAGGAGCGAGTTACAGCAGTGGAGAAGCACTTTGGCAAAGCTCAAGCAGGCGAGCGCTATCCGCAGGTACGAGTAAGGTTCCCAGGCAGTGAGCAATGGGAGAGAGGATGGAAACTGAGATGCCTGGGGAGGGGCTACACCGCAGTTGAGAATGAAGGGCGCATAGAATGGGTGCCTGCAAAGTGTGTGAAAGCAGAACTGTGCAAGGATGTACAATGAATAATCCCTTTCTGAGTTGTCTCTTTGCAGGGTCTGCTGACATGGATCCTCATGCTAGCCGTACCATTGGGAAAAGAAATGAGCTCCTTGAGAAGATCGCAAGCAATATTGCAACAAGAGCGACACTGGAAAGGGCGGCAAAAGAGAGATATAAACTGGAACTGGATAGTAATAATTGGGGGGATCTTGTTGTGTGTAGTAATCATGGTTACTTGTGGGCTACCATTGTTATGCTGTGTTATAAGACAAATCAAAGAGCGCCTGCGAGCGTTACATGAATATAGACCTGACCGCAATATGTATCCGCTTACGCAAGTAGCTTTGTAGAATTTTAGTAGCATGGGGAGGGGGAGATGTAGGGGAATAGACAGGGATCGGTGACCGGAAGATTACAGGATGTGACGGAAAGATAGACTCCTCCCCATAGGAGTGGCAGGAACAGGAACCGCAAGAGCTATATAAGCGTGTGACGCAGCCAAATAGACGGACATTTTGTATCCATCATATTGGTGTCTGTGCATCACTGTCCCCAGGGTGGGTAGAGCCCTGTGTCCCGGAGGTATGCGGCCCAAGATAAGTTCTCCCGTAGAAGCGTACAGCTACAACCCACAAACATTACCCTTCTGATTGTCTCCCCCGTCCCACTGGTGGGGTAGTGAGCGAGCGACTGTGTGGGGCTGAGTTACTGGCTAAACCACAACATGGGGAGGGCAGGTGGTGCAGCGATGCCACGGAGCCTCCATCCTCAGAGGTTTTTAAGGTGTGAATAACAAACCCCTGAGCAACCTGGTCTGCTTGCACAGCATAACTTAGAATCACAGAATCATTAAGGTTGGAAAGGACCTCTAAGATCATCAAGTCCAACCATCAACCCAACAATACCATGTCTACTAAACCATGCCCGGAAATGCCATGTCAACATGTTTTTTGAATGCCTTAGGGATGGTGACTCCACCACTTCTCTGGGCAGCCTGTTCCAATGCCTGACCACTCTTTCAGTAAAGAAATTTTTCCAACTATCCAATCTAAACCTCCCCTGATGCAGCTTGAATCCCTTTCCTCTCAGTCTGTTGCTAGTAACTTGGGAGAAGAGACCAACACCCGCCTTGCTACAACCTCCTTTCAGGTAGTTGTAGAGAGGGATAAGGTCTCCCCTCAGCCTCCTCTTCTCCAGACTAAACAACCTCAGTTCCCTCAACCTTTCCACATAAGACCTGCTCTCCAGACCCTTCACCAGCTTCGGTGCCCATCTTTGTACATGCTCCAGCACCTCAATGTCCTTCTTGCAGTGAGGGTCCTAAAACTGAACACAGTATTTGAGGTGTGACCTCGCCAGTGCCGAGTACAGGGGTACGATCACTTCCCTACTCCTTCTGGCCACACTAATCCTGATACAAGCCAGGATGCCGTTGGCCTTCTTGGCCACCTGGGCACACTGCTGGCTTATGTTCAGCCGGCTGTCAACCAGCACCCCCAGGTCCTTCTCCGCCAGGCAGCTTTCCTGCCACTCTACCCCAAACCTGAAGCGTTGCATGGGGTTGTTGTGACCAAAGTGCAGGACCCGGCACTTGGCCTTCTTAAACCTCATACAATTGGCCTCGGCCCATTGATCCAGCCTGTCCAGGTCCCTCTGTAGAGCCTTCCTACCCTCGAGCAGATCAACACTCCCGCCCAACTTGGTGTCATCTGCAAACTTACTGAGGGTGCACTCGATCCCCTCATCCAGATCATTGATAAACAAGACTGACCGCAACACTGAGCCCTGGGGAACACTGCCCGTGACCAGCCACCAACTGAGTTTAGCTCCGTTCACCACAACTCTTTGGGCTCGGCCATCCAGCCAGTTTTTTTTACCCAGCTGTAGCTGTACGCTTCTACGGGAGAACTTATCTTGGGCCGCATATCTCCGGGACACAGGGCTCTACCCACCCTGGGGACAGTGATGCACAGACATCAATATGATGGATACAAAATGTCCGTCTATTTAGCTGCGTCACACGCTTATATAGCTCTTGTGGTTCCTGTTCCTGCCACTCCTATGGGGAGGAGTCTATCTTTCCGTCACATCCCGTAATCTTCCGGTCGCCGATCCCTGTCTATTCCCCTACATCTCCCCCTCCCCATGCTACTAAAATTCTACAAAGCTACTTGCGTAAGCGGATACATATTGCGGTCAGGTCTATATTCATGTAACGCTCGCAGGCACTCTCTGATTTGTCTTATAACACAGCATAACAATGGTAGCCCACAACTAACCATGGTTACTACACACAACAAGATCCCCCCAATTATTACTATCCAGTCCCAGTTCATATCTCTCTTTTGCCGCCCTTTCCCAGTGTCGCTCTCATTGCAATATTGCTTGCGATCTTGTCAAGGAGCTCATTTCTTTTCCCAATGGTACGGCTAGCATGAGGATCCATGTCAGCAGACCCTGCAAAGAGACAACTCAGAAAGGGATTATTCATTGTACATCCTTGCACAGTTCCGCTTTCACACACTTTGCAGGCACCCATTCTATGCGCCCTTCATTCTCAACCGCGGTGTAGCCCCTCCCCAGGCATCTCAGTTTCCATCCTCTCTCCCATTGCTCACTGCCTGGGAACCTTACTCGTACCTGCGGATAGCGCTCGCCTGCTTGAGCTTTGCCAAAGTGCTTCTCCACTGCTGTAACTTGCTCCTGCCCGCGTATAAAATGATTAAGCGAATATAATGCACGCATTAAAATAGTTTGCTGAGCTGCTATGGGTATAGTTCCCTTATACCCCTCCCCCTCCCCAAGCTGTATTATTTTTACTTTCAAGGTGCGATGAGCGCATTCTACTATTGCCTGCCCTGTGCTATTGTAAGCAATGCCGTGTTTTAATAGAATATTCCAAGCTTTACACCATTCTTGGGTACTTCGAGCCCCTTTTCTCTAATTTCTCGCCATAAACTTCGCACTAGCTTGGCATCTATCGGCGTCCACTCCACTCCTCCTCCTGGAGCTAATCGGACAGGGAAGATCCCGGGCATCTCTATCCTTACTCCATCGAGGCTACAAACTCTAGCTATCAGCCGCCAGTTAGGTAACTCAACTGACTGTCGCTGGGGTGCACCCTTCGTTAAAAGTCCTGTCTGATGCCGAGTTACTTCCTCTAGTGCGCGCATAACCTGCTGCAGCTGCCGCAGCACGTCCTCCGCAGACCCCTCCGGAGCTGCAGCGCCCCGGACCTCCCCTGTTGACGGTCCCTCTCCTCCCTCCTTCTGATTGGTCCTCCGAGTCTCTGCTGTTTTGTGCCTCTTTTTTGCGCGCCGCAGGCAAGCTGCTCTCTCTTCCCACATATGGGCATCGGTTTCTCCCCCAATTTCTGATTCGCTGCTACTCGAAGTTGTTCTATACTCCCCCTGTCCTCCCCTCCAGGCACCCCAATCCCCCTCCTCGTCCGACTCCCATCTCAAGGGTTGCCCCGGGAGCCAGTCTCGAGGGTCGGGCAGAGGGCTGTGCCGCTGCCGGCGCTGCTTCCGGCGCTGGTCATCTTTCTCCTTCCGCTCCGTCACTCCCGCTGCGTCCGCTGCCACGTCACTCTCCCCGCGCGCGGGCTCCCGCGCCCGTGCCAAATCATCCCAGGGGTATGCGGGGGGGGGCACTCTAAAGGCCCTGCTGGCTCAACAGGGAACACCGCCGCTTCCCGATCCACCTCCTTGGGAGCCTCAGACTGAGTCGCTGGCCAGGCTACTCCGTCCGAACTCTCCGCTTCTTCCCCATCCCCCGCGATGCTTGCCCCTGTCTGCGTCCCCACTGCCCCTCCTGGGTCTATTTCCGGGCTACTGTCACCTGTAGCACCGTGCAGGCACCGCCGTGCCTGCCGCCATGTCTCCTGATCATCCCGAGCTTTCAATAGTAATCCGTGTATCTTTCCCCAGAGCTGTATGTACTGGGTTTTTCCCATCATAGCCCTTTCGGCTAACTCCTCTTTAATCCTCACCCACTTATCCTTATTAAATATGTCTGCGGGACTTCGTATGAGCCCCTGCGTAATCATCCATTGGATGGCCTTTGAGGTAGGCGCCTTCGATATCGAAGTACCATATTCCTTCCCCAATCCCTTCAGTACCTTTACGACTGAATCCATGGCGCGCCCGCCGACCTGCGGCTCCCCGTCCCGCCCCTGCCTGCCCCAAGCTCTCTTTTCCCCCAGGCGAACTTGCCAAGCCTCCCTGCTAATCACGTCGGGGTCACCACTTGTAGCTGTACGCTTCTACAGGAGAACTTATTTTGGGCCGCATATCTCCGGGACACAGGGCTCTACCCACCCTGGGGACAGTGATGCACAGACACCAATATGATGGATACAAAATGTCCGTCTATTTAGCTGCGTCACACGCTTATATAGCTCTTGCGGTTCCTGTTCCTGCCACTCCTATGGGGAGGAGTCTATCTTTCCGTCACATCCCGTAATCTTCCGGTTGCCGATCCCTGTCTATTCCCCTACACCCAGCGAAGAGTACACTCATCCAAGCCATGAGCCGCCAGCTTCTCTAGCAGGATGCTGTGGGAGACAGTGTCAAAGGCTTTGCTAAAATCCAGGTAGATAACATGCACAGCCTTTCCCTCATCCACTAGGTGGGTCACCTGGTCATAGAAGGAGATCAGGTTGGTCAGGCAGGACCTGCCCTTCATGAAGCCATGCTGGCTGGGCCTGACCCCCTGGTTGTCCTGCACTTGCCTGGTGAGCTCACTGAGGATATATCGCTCCATGATCTTCCCTGGTACAAATGTCAGGCTGACAGGCCTGTAGTTCCCTTGATCCTCCTTCTGGCCCTTCTTATAGATGGGCGTCACTTCGGCAAGCCTCCAGTCATCTGGGACCTCCCCTGTTAAGCAGGACTGTTGATAAAGGATGGAGAGTGGTGTGGCAAGCTCCTCCGCCAGCTTCCTGTCCTGGTTTTAGCTGGGATAGAGTTAATTTTCTTCACTGTACCTGGTATAGCACTGTGCTTTGGAGTTAGTACGAAAACAATGTTGATAACACACCGATGTTTTTGTTGTTGCTAGGTAGTGCTTATACTAGTCAAGGACCCTTTTAGCTTCCCATGCTCTGCCGGGTGCACAAGAAGCCGGGAGGGGAGGGGGCACAGCTAAGAGAGTGGAGTCAAACTGGCCAAAGGGATATTTCATATCATGTGCTGTCATGCTCAGTATGTTAACGGGGCGGGAGCTGGCGTAGGAGGGCAGCAATTGCGGCTTGGGGACTGGCGGTGTCGGTCAGCTGGTGGTGAGCAGTTGCATCACTTGTTTGGGTTTTTTTTTCTCTTCCTCCCGAGGTTTCATCTCTTTCTCATTATTTTCTTTTTCATTACATTACTATCATTGTTATTACTGTTTTATTTTAATTATTAAACTGTTCTTATCTCAGCCCATGAGTTTTCTTGCTTTTGCTCTTCTGATTGTCTCCCCCATCCCACAGGGGTGGGGGGAGTGTGCGAGCGGCTGCGTGGTGTTTAGTTGCCGACTGGAGCTAAACCACAACACTCCCTCAGCACTCTTGGGTGGATGCAATCCAGCCCCATAGACTTGTGGGTGTCCAGGTGGAGCAGCAGGCCGTAAACGGCTTCCTCCTGGATTATGGGGGGATTGATAGAGTTAGAGCTGTTGTGACTAAAACTTGTTGCTTTGGGGGAGTCAGAAAGGCTTCAAGACAAGAAGCGCCGAAACCAAATTTGCGACGCAGGTGTACAGAGCCATAAAGATAAGGACACTGCAGAACTACCAAACTCCTGTCTGGAAACCACCTCATGACCCCTGAGGTTCCACTCAGAAGCACCCAGGACAAACCCGCAACAGCCTCACGACTGCCACTCTTGTAAGGGGCTTCAGGCAAGAATGCACTCAAGGACGTAATCTTCGCAAGCCTGATGGGGAACGTCCTGGAGGGATGCAAACAACCTAGCAGCAGGTGCCAGTCCAAACCAAGGCAAAAGGACCTAAGGACACCTCCATCTAGATGAGAGTCAGAACACCAGTTGAAGCCAACACACCTTGCAATACACTGTGACAACATTACTCGATGGGCCAACTCATGACCATATGTGGAAGAAGGGACTTAAAACGCATGGGTAATTAAGATGCAAGTGTTATGATTAGTTCCAGGAAATCTAATGCAGAAGTACGTAACTGAGCAATATAAGCTTTGTCCATCATGACTTGCGGGATGCACATTAGGAGGAGCGATCCCCTGTGCGTCCAGCGCTGCAATAAAGAATACCTGCTTAGCAGTCATTCAGATTATTGAGTCCTGATTTTGGCTTTTCACAGCATCAACAGCAGGTCAAGCGAGGCACCTCGCCTGGTAGGCTCACTTACCAGCTGTCATGGTTTTAGCTGGGATATAATTAATTCTCTTCACTGTAGCTGGCATAGTGCTGTCCTTGGGACTTTGAGCTAATAAAAGTTGCTGGTCACAGCATTGATTCATCTGTTTTCAATATTAGTTTGTCCAATCTACACCATTCTGATTTTGAAGTACAGGTTAAATATTGCTGTTGGTTTTTGTCATTTGCCGTGCTCTGCAGTGATTAGAGAGGTTTTGCCTAGGAGATTTGTTATTAAAACACTGGCCTTGAGCCTTATCAGTTACTTGGGTCTTGCATGGAAGCCGTTACTGTACTTTGGGTACCACCTCATGGAGACAATTAGCAATTATACCTCCTCCTCTGAGGGGTTTTTATGGAGGAAATACAAAACGGCACCTTAGCTACCATCTTCTATATGCCTCCTCCTTCATTACAACAACTTTTCAGTATCTTGAACATCCTTGGGTAGTTAAGAGATACCTGTTGGTATTGCTTTGGCAGACGGTTTCAGTTCTGTCTCAGGTAAATAAGCAACTTAAGAATATCATCCAGAGATCTGCCCCAAGGATCGATAGCTATGCGTGGCAGGGAATGCGGGATAGTATGGGCAAATGCCTAAGACGGTGGGCACCCCCAGTGTTGTGGGACTTCACCCCTGAACAAGTGCAGAATCCTGAAAAATGAGTAGAATATTTGGAGGAAGTATGTTGTCATCCTGACAATTCCAGAGAGATACAAATCACTGCAATGTGCTGGGGCCTGGCCCATGCCTATCGAGCCCTGTTTAACACTCTTCAGTACCCCAAAAGGGACAAGAAGGCCTCTGGATCTAAAAAGACCAAGACAAGGAAAGTGACAAGCAGTGCAGCCACTCAAACCTCCACAACAGGCACTGCAATTACTCCAACCCCGGTGACAAGTGTTGCAGCTGAAGCCAAGGACCAACCTGTGCCAGTATCAGTCGCCCCTATACACAAGAAGAAATCCTGGAAGAGAAAGTCAACTCATTTAGAAAGAGATGATGGAAAGGCAGGGCTATCACTAGGAGAGGAGGAGGAAGAAGAGGAAGAACCCGTACAAGAAACGGAAACTACCCGATCCCTATCCTTGAGTGAGTTGTGGGATATGCAAAAAGATTTTGGGCGTTGTTCCAGTGAGCACATTGTCACCTGGCTTCTCCAATGCTGGGATAATGGGGCCAGTACTCTGGAATTAGAGGGGAAGGAGGCCAAACAACTGGGATCCCTCTCTAGGGAAGGGGGCATTGACAAAGCACTTGGAAAAGGGACACAAGTGCTCAGCCTCTGGAGGCGACTCCTGTCCGGTGAGAGAGAAAGGCAGCCCTTCAAGGAAGATATAGTATATCGCCTAGGAAAATGGATGACTATGGAGAAAGGTATCCAGTACCTGAGGGAACTAGCCATGCTTGAGGTGATTTATGGTGACCTGGACAGTTGATAGTCATCCAAAGATCGAGGTGGAGCCCAGTGCACAAGACCTATGTGGCGGAAGTTTGTACGGAGCGTACCATCAACGCGTGGGAACTCACTGGCAGTAATGTCCTGGAAAGATGACAAGGCACCAACGGTGGCAGAGGTGATTGATAGGCTCCAAATAACAAAGCAAATCTCTCTTCCTCCCTCATCATGGCTGTGGAGAAACTGTCCTGGGAGTTCCAGCATTTCAAAGAAGATATGTCCTACTCCCCACCAGTATCTCAGCCATCGGGTGTAAGAGTTCTTTTGCTCAAGCAACACGATACATATGACGGGGTACCCTATGCTTTTAACTAAGTGACCACAGAGATGACATGAGGAAGTGGGATGGAAAACCTACCTTGACCCTAGAGGCATGGGTATGTGAGCTGCAAGGAAAAACAATCACTCAGGGGGGGTTGTACAGGAAAGCTGTTGCTCCAGTTTCCAGTGAGCAATTCCCCATACAGAGGAGTAGAAGTGCTGATTTTATTCCTGACCTTAACAGAGACATTTGTGATTCACATTTACAGGAAGTGAGTGACGAGTACTATGATCAGGAATAGAGGGGCCCTGCCTCCAGCCAGGTGGAGGAAAGGGATAACTGGGCTTACTGGACTGTGTGGATCCGATGGCCTGGCACATCAGACCCACAGGAGTATAAACCTTTAGTGGACACCGGTGCAGAGTGCATCCTAATGCCATCAAGCTATATAGGGACAGAACGCATCAGCATTGCTGGAGTGACAGGGGGATCCCAAGAGCTAACTGTATTGGAGGCCGATATTAGCTGTAAAATGTGTTCATCTGATTCGTGTCAATACGGAACAATGCTAGGGCCACACAGTGAAGTGTGACCCTCTAACATTTGACCGTTCTGTTTGTGCTTGTGTAACCGAGGGCCGTTCAATTGACTTGTTAACTGTCTTAATGGTTGGAATGTTGATTGGCGATTTGTTAAGTTAATTGTTAAGAAAGAATTTTAGTTAGGAGTAGAAACTAACACCTGAGAATTTTAACATGATAATAAATAACGCTTAGGCCAGACAAGAGGACATTAGCAGTGAATGCTTCATTGACAAGAAGCCTCCTAAAAGGATACAATGCAGTAGAACTTCAAGGACTAACAGTGGAAACATCCTGCTACAAAGGAGAGTGCCAAGATAAGGGAAGGCCACAAATCAGCCGGTAGTGATAACAGGGAACTTCTTGGCTCAGGAGGTGCTGAAGCATGGAAACTGGGGAAAAGGTAATTCCGGCAGGGGGAGATTGCGACCACCGACCCAATTCAGGACCAAAAAGACTTGCCCCCCTCCGCACCCGTAAAGAGCATGCGTGCTAATCTACATGGCAAGCGTGGCTAATTTAACTACGGCTGACCAACGGCAAGTGGGATGCCTATCACTGACCAATGAGTGTAAACTTAGGCGTGTTTTTACTAATTGTTATTAAGTAAATGAATATAAACCCTGTAATTTTGTATGACGGGATGCACGTTAGGCAGAAGGATCCCCCGTGCATCCAGCGCTGCTTGCTTGTCTCTATTCAATAAATTGTAAACTTTAATTGGAATTCCGTTTAAGGCTAAATTAATTATCACAATTGGGGGCTCGTCCGGGATGGTCTTGGTTCCTGAATTCTGACTTGATCTAGGAGCGGCGCCCCTCCATTTGGTGGCTCCCTGTCAGGTTGGGTCAGGGCTAACACCATCCTGAACCCGAACAGGGACAAGCAAGGAATTTAATTCTTATAAGCTCCCTTGCCGGCTGCAGCAGTTTGTTTTGCCCGTAATTCTGCGCTCGAAGATCCAAACGAAGACGACGGAGTCTTAAGTATTTAGGCTGTATACCGTTTGGTTGGGTGGGATTCGGTTGCCTGTGTGTGTAAGAGTGTGACTGAGACAGAACCTAGTTCCGAAGTGATTGTGGAGGTCTTCTAACCGCGGTTCCAATCTCCCGCGAGGGACTTGGCCGGTGAGGGACCGAAGTGATTCCTATAGGATTCGTGGGTGGGTGATAGGTCCTAAACCCCCTGCAAGACACTCTTACCGGTAACCAAGGGCTGTAGGAATTGCCACAGTAAAATTCCTAGATGGGTCAGACAAATTCGAGGACCCAGGACCAGGAGAAAGGGAGCAAACTACCAGACATACCATCAGAAAGTCCATTAGGAATAATGATTAGAAATTGGAATGAAAGGGGCCCCAGAAAAGGAAAAAGTAAATTAAAATTGGTTCAATATTGTATGGTTGAATGGCGAAGAAACCTTTAAGACCACTCATCTTTTGGCCTGTTTTTGGATCTTTTGAAGACTGGATTTGCCAGGCCTTGAATCTATATGTTAATTCAAAGGAACCTTTTAGTCAGGAGGAAAGCGATTATGCAGAATTGTGGCTCAGGACTTCACGTCCTTTTCCAGCCTCAATACTTACATTAAAGAAAAGAGATGAAAACTTTGAGGAAGAAGAAGGAGGTGAAGATGAAACAGAAAGGGAAAAAGATGATAAATGGGAACCACTGGATAACCTGCCGCCCCCATATCTTAATAATCCACCTCCGGTAGCGGCTTCCCCTCCAGTGGCTGTAGTACCTCCACCAGTCCCATCGTTATCCCTGCCCCCCCCACCAACAGCACCGGAATTAGATCAACCGCCGGCTGCATGTACGAGAAGTAGGACTGCTATATCTGAGAGGGCTTCTCTATATCCTTTACGAGAAGTACCCCTTGGAGGCAATCAGGGAGGCATCAGGTTTGTGGCAGTCCCATTAAATACCACAGATGTAAGGAACTTTAAGAAAGAAATGGGGACCCTATTGGATGATCCCCTCGGAGTAGCTGAAAAACTAGATCAATTCCTAGGCCCCAATACTTATACCTGGGAAGAAATACAGTCCATTTTAGGAATCTTATTTACTGCTCAAGAAAGGGGAATGATTAGACAAGCTGGAATAAGGATTTGGGAAAGACAGAATCAGGCAGGACCCCAGGAGATCAGAAATGGCCAAATGTGGATCCCCACTGGGATCATCAACAACCCCAAGGAAGACAGAATATGAGGGATTTGAGAACGTTAATCATACAGGGAATAAGGGAAGTGGTTCCCTGAGGGCAAAACATTAATAAAGCATTTAATGAACAACAAGGGAAAGACGAATCTCCAACTGAATGGTTGGAGAGGTTGAGGAAAAGCTTACAAATGTATTCTGGAATTGATCCGAATACAGTGGCTGGGACCGCACTCCTTAGAACACAATTCGTAGCCAAATCTTGGGGGGATATAAGAAGGAAATTAGAAAAACTGGAAGACTGGCAAGAAAGAGGATTAGAGGAGTTACTTAGAGAAGCCCAGAAAGTCTATGTTAGGAGGGACGAAGAAAAGCAGAAAGCAAAAGCAAAAATTTTTGTAACAGCAGTAAGAGAAAGTCAGAAAAATAAGACTCCATCTGGAGAGAAAGGAGAAAAAAGAATAGAGCAGACACCCCGGGGACAACCTCACCGAGAGAGATTCACAACTCCCGTCTGTTACTACTGTAACAAGAGGGGACATGTTCAGAAGAACTGCCGTAAACGGGAACAAGATGAGAGAATGTTTAAAGAAGAAGAGGGGTGTCAGGGGCTATATCTTCTGGGGACTTCAACATCAACAGAGCCCTTGATAAAATTATTAATTGGTCCCCATAAAGAGGAAGTTTTATTTTTAGTAGATACAGGAGCCGAAAAATCAACCATTCAAAAACTTCCAAAAGGAATAGAAAAAGGGAAGAGCTATATGTCTGTAGTTGGGGCAAAAGGAGAACCTTTTAAAGTACCTATTTTGAAAGATGTAGAAGTAGAGACAGAAAAGAAAAATTGCCTTAATATTTACTTTTGCTCCCTGAAGCGGAGTACAATTTATTAGGAAGGGATTTGATTTTGAAGTTAAATTTGAGCATTCAGAGTAAAGGGGATAAATTGCAGATTAAATTATACACTTTAACACAAAAAGACGAAGAAGCTATTAACCCCTCAGTGTGGTATAAAGAAGGGGAAATTGGAAAGATAGAAATGGACCCCATAAGCGTTCAAATGATAGATCCTTATCGCCCAATTAGAATCAAGCAATATCCTATACCCAGGGAGGGCCAAAAAGGATTAAAACCTTTAGTTGACAGACTTTTGGAAAAAGGAACTTTGGAACCATGTATGTCACCCCATAATACACCCATCCTCCCTGTAAAGAAACCGGATGGGTCATACAGGATGGTACAGGATTTAAGAGCTGTAAATCAGCGAACGATCACCAAGTTCCCTGTGGTGGCAAATCCTTACACTTTACTGAGTCATATTTCTCCTAGATATGCTTGGTATAGTGTAATAGATTTGAAGGATGCTTTTTGGGCCTGTCCTCTGGATGAGGAATCCAGAAATTATTTTGCCTTTGAGTGGGAGGACCCTGAAACAGGACGAAAACAACAATTAAGATGGACTGTACTACCACAGGGGTTTACAGAGTCACCAAATCTATTTGGACAAGCTTTAGAGAAAATCTTACAAGATTTTACATTACCCAAGGAGGTAAAATTATTACAATATGTGGATGATTTATTAATAGAAGGAGAAACTGAAGAGGGGACCCGAGAGGCCACCATTAAATTGTTAAATTTTCTAAGGGAGAAGGGATTGAAGGTGTCCCGATCAAAGCTAAATTTTCTGGGGGAGAAGGGATTGAAGGTGTCCCGATCAAAGCTACAGTTTGTAGAACAGGAAGTAAAATACTTAGGACATTGGTTGAGTAAAGGAAGGAAGAAGCTAGATCCTGATAGGATATCTGGGATTCTATCCTTGAGACCGCCACAAACCAAAAAGGAAATTCGACAAATATTGGGATTATTAGGATACTGTAGACCGTGGCTTGAAAATTATACTGAAAAGGTAAAATTCTTATATGAGAAATTAACTAATAACCAACTCAAGTGGTTTATAGAAGATGACCAGAGATTCGAGGAAATAAAAAGGGCATTAATACAAGCACCTGTATTGAGCCTCCCAGATTTAGAAAAACCTTTCTATCTTTTTGTAAATACATCCAACCAGACAGCACATGGAGTTCTTACTCAAGAATGGGCAGGAATCAAAAAAACCTGTAGGGTATTGCTCTAAGTTACTTGATCCAGTAAGCAGAGGATGGCCTGCGTGCCTCCAAGCTCTGGTTGCTACAGCCTTATTAATAGAGGAAGTTCGAAAAATCACTTTTAGTGCTCCTTTAAAGGTGTATACCCCACACAATGTCAGAAATGTTTTACAGCAGAAGGCAGAAAAATGGTTAACAGACAGCCGGATCTTAAAGTATGAAGCAATACTAATAGACTCCCCTGACTTAGAATTGAGGGTGACTTCTGCCCAGAATCCAGCACAATTTTTGTTTGGAGAGCCATCAGAGAAGGAATTACAACATAATTGTTTAGAGGTAATTGAGGCCCAGACTAAAGTGAGGCCAGATTTAAGGGATACTGAGTTGGAAGATGGGGAGGTGCTGTTTATAGATGGTTCCTCCCGAGTGGTGGAAGGGAAAAGAAAATCAGGATATGCAATAATTAATGAGGACCTAGAACTTGTGGAGTCAGGACCTCTGAGTCCATCATGGTCAGCTCAAGCTTGTGAGCTGTATGCCCTCTGTAGGGCCCTGGAATTATTAAAAGGCAAAAAAGGGACTATATTTACGGATTCTAAATACGCGTATGGTGTGGTCCATACTTTTGGGAAAATTTGGGAAGAAAGAGGTTTAATTAATACTCAAGGGAAAAATCTAATACATCAAGAATTAATAGTAAAAATTTTAAAGTCATTAAGAGAACCAAAAGAAATAGCAGTGGTACATGTGAGAGGACACCAAAAGGGATTAGACTACCGAACTTGAGGAAATAATTTAGCGGATAAAGAGGCCCAGGAAGCAGCCCTGAGGACTCAAGTCGCTAAAATTAATGTAGTACAAACGCAGGAGGACATCAGCAAAAAAACACAGGAGGAGAAAGAGAAATTTACCCCTGAAGAAAAGATAAAATTAGAAAAAATAGGGGCTAAGTTAGAACAAGGAAAATGGACATTGCCCGACCGGCGAGAAATGCTGCCGAAAGCCTATGCCAGACAAATACTGGAGCGTTTGCATGCGCAAACACATTAGGGTGCAAAGGCATTAAGTGATCATTTCCTTAAACAATTTGGCTGTATTGGGATTTTTGAAATAGCAAAGCAGATTACACAAGGATGCTTAACTTGTCAAAAGGTAAATAAAAAGGTGTTTCGACAAGTGGCAATAGGAGGGAGAAAAACAGCTTACAGACCTTTCGAGAAAGTACAAATAGATTTTACTGAACTGCCTAAAGTAGGGAGAATAAAATATTTATTGGTAGTAGTAGATCATTTGACACAATGGGTAGAAGCTTACCCTGTAGCACGGGCTACAGCACAGATGGTGGTAAAAATTTTATTGGAACATTTGATACCTAGATATGGGATAATCCAGTACATTGATTCTGACCAGGGCACACACTTTACTTCCAAAATAATAAAACTATTATGTCAATCATTGGGCATTCAGTGGGAATACCACACTCCATGGCACCCACAAAGTTCGGGGAAGGTAGAAAGAATGAATCAAACAATAAAACAACAATTGGCTAAACTGATGATTGAGACACAAATGCCTTGGACAAAATGCTTACCATTGGCACTGTTAAATATAAGAACTAAACCATACAGTGAGACTGGATTATCACCATATGAGATGTTATATGGCATGCCTTACTTTCAAGGGGTGCCTTTGGGGAATAATGTAATTGAAGATCGTAGTATCCAAAAATATATAATTACCATTGGAAAAAGATTAAAAGAGTTAAGGGAGATTGGGATGGTGGCCCAGACACCACCTTTAGGATTTGCAATTCATCAGTTAGAACCAGGAGATAAGGTTCTAATAAAAACACGGAAAGAAAGAAACCTATCTCCCCTTTGGGAAGGACCTTTCCTTGTTTCATTAACTACAGAAACAGCTGTGAGAACTGCTGAAAAAGGGTAGACACATGTGTCGCGAGTGAAAGGTCCAGTGAAGGAGTGGAGAGTCACATCTGAACCCGGAGAAACTAAGCTAACCATCAGACGAACCTGAAGAGGCCATCATCAAAGAACATAAGCTAAGTTGCTGTGGGAATTTTGCTGTGATTGCTCCTGTAGAATTTGTAAACGGAAAAGCTCCTAAATGAATACCCATTAGGGGAGACAATTTCACAATAACAAGGATCAGTTAAATATTGGTTCTTGGGAATAGCAATAGGCTATCCATGGTATACACTGGATTTTTTGAGACATAGCATACGAATTGGAAAAAGCCAATCCTTGAATACATTTAGGAACTCAGGAAAGGACACCCCTTAAGATTAAGGAAGAGGGCAAGACCGGATAGGGAACTGGTGTTATGGTTTGAAAAGGTCTGCCAAGGGCTGCAACCCCTTTGGGCCACGACCGCCAATCACTATGGCCCTTACCGGACCTCTTCTAGTCCTACTTGGGGTGAGTTCCTTAACCCTGGCTATGACAAACAACTGCCGTCAATGTGTAATAACCACTAGAAGGGGGCGGATAAGTTCCCAAACCTTGGTATATCATACTGTCTATGACTGTAAAGGCCAGGAAATAGGAAGCTGCATTCATAATCTGACCCAGTATGCTTTATGCAGAGAAGGTAACAGGACCGTATGCTATGATCCAAAAGAACTCCCTTATCAATATTGGGTAGAAATGAAGACAAATTCGGAAGTAGGAAGACTAATTGGAACTAGTAAGGTGTTAGCCAATTTGAGCACATCGGTGTCGATAATTTTTGATGCATGTGACATTATAGATGATGATCTAGATACTAATTGCGGGAGTTTATTGTGGAGACGGTACTATAGTAAACAACCGAAATACATTTGCCCAGGTGGACATCAATGTCAAATAAATCCTGATTATGTACCTAGTCAAACAGCGAGATATCAATCAGCACACCTGTGTGGAAAAAGGGGATGGTCTTGTGTATGTTGGGATACTGCAGGCTGGGGATATAATAGTCAATGTGGGAATTTACAAGCTTCAATCACAAGGGTGCAAACAGACAGTAATTGTACAACCCGTACCTGCAATCTAGTAAATTTAACCCTTATAAATTTGGAAATATGGAAACAGAAAAAAAAAAACCAACATTGGACTCAAGATATATGGACTTGGAGAAGATCCAGGTGTAGTTATTAGTATTGAAATAAAAGAAAGGACAAGAGAATCGGTGCAGCATAGACTGTTATTTAACACATTTTATCATGAAATAGAAACAGGAGTAAAATATGAAATTCCCACAGTTGCTAAAAATCTATTTGTAAATCTTGCTGAAAACATTGCTAAGTCATTGAATGTAACCAATTGTTATGTTTGTGGTGGAACAAACCAAGGTGAACGATGGCCATGGGAGGCTATGGAGAGCAATATAAGTAACCCCCAAGTCTGGAAAACAATGGGAAAGAGTAATAGGAAACAACAATGGGTGCTTCAGACAAGTATAATTGGAAGGAGTTGCTGGCAGAATCTAAAAGACAATGGAAGACCAGTAGGTAATCTAGAGTGTGAGGGAGGTTACCTATGGAATGAAACTCAGAACAATTGGGATAAGTGGGGAAACCCACTGGAAATGAATGATCAATCTAAGAATTGGACCAATGGAACAAATATACCAAATGGTTGGCCAACTCCTGAAGGACAGTATTGGATTTGCGGAAAACTGGCTTATGCATATTTGCCAAAGAATTGGACAGGATCTTGTGTATTGGGAACGATAAGACTCAGTTTTTTCCTGTTACCCATAAGTCGGGGAGAGCGACTGGGAGTCCCAGTGTATGTTGAGGCTGATGAGTTAAGAAAAAGGTGTCATAAGCGGAGCTTACAAATAGGAAATTGGAAAGATAATGAATGGCCTCCGGAGAGGATTATTGCTTATTATGATCCAGCTACATGGGCAGAGGATGGATCCTGGGGCTATAGGACCCCAATATATATGCTAAATAGAATAATTAGATTACAGGCTGTGGTAGAAATAGTTGTAAATAAGACCGGCAATGCACTTGGATTAATTGCAAAACAGAACACCAAAATGAGAACTGCTCTGTATCAAAACCGCTTAGCTTTGGATTATTTGCTAGCACAAGAAGGAGGCGTTTGTGGAAAATTTAACCTTAGTAACTGTTGTTTAGAAATAGATGATGAAGGAAAAGCTGTAAATGAACTTGTAAAAGAAATGAAGAAAATCGCACACGTCCCAGTTCAAACTTGGAATGGAATCAATCTAGGAGGATTAGGGGGGGACTTTATGGGCGGTAATTGGCTTACTAAAATTGGAATAGCTGTACTGGGGATATGTGGAGGACTGTTAATAATTCCATGTTTAATACCCTGTTTTACTAGACTCATACACTCGGTTATACAAGGAATGCAAATAACTGCAATACCTGTTGATCCAGAAACAAGGGAAAAGAAAACTCATTCCCTGATGAGAGTAAAGACAAAAGAAGACCCGAAATTGATACCAGTTCAGCAAGTATTGACTCGATTGGAAACAAAAACACGAATCAATGCCATAAAAAGAAAAGAAGATGAGGGACTGTAAAATGTGTTCATCTGATTCGTGTCAATACGGAACAATGCTAGGGCCACACGGTGAAGTGTGACCCTCTAGCATTTGACCGTTCTGTTTGTGCTTGTGTAACCGAGGGCCGTTCAATTGACTTGTTAACTGTCTTAATGGTTGGAATGTTGATTGGCGATTTGTTAAGTTAATTGTTAAGAAAGAATTTTAGTTAGGAGTAGAAACTAACACCTGAGAATTTTAACATGATAATAAATAACGCTTAGGCCAGACAAGAGGGCATTAGCAGTGAATGCTTCATTGACAAGAAGCCTCCTAAAAGGATACAATTCAGTAGAACTTCAAGGACTAACAGTGGAAACATCCTGCTACAAAGGAGAGTGCCAAGATAAGGGAAGGCCACAAATCAGCCGGTAGTGATAACAGGGAACTTCTTGGCTCAGGAGGTGCTGAAGCATGGAAACTGGGGAAAAGGTAATTCCGGCAGGGGGAGATTGCGACCACCGACCCAATTCGGGACCAAAAAGACTTGCCCCCCCCCACACCCGTAAAGAGCATGCGTGCTAATCTACATGGCAAGCGTGGCTAATTTAACTACGGCTGACCAACGGCAAGTGGGATGCTTATCACTGACCAATGAGTGTAAACTTAGGCGTGTTTTTACTAATTGTTATTAATTAAGTAACTGAATATAAACCCTGTAATTTTGTATGACGGGATGCACGTTAGGCGGAAGGATCCCCCGTGCATCCAGCGCTGCTTGCTTGTCTCTATTCAATAAATTGTAAACTTTAATTGTAATTCCGTTTAAGGCTAAATTAATTATCACAGTGGCCCTCGTTCTTTCCAAATTGCTCCATGAGGATGGACAACTGTAAAGGCATATTTGGAATCTGTCCATATTTTTTTTTTTCCTTTTGCCAGCTCCAGGGGCCTCATCGGGGCGATAATTGCAGCCTTTTGAGCTGATGTTCTAGCAGGTAGTGATTGAGATTCAGTTATTTCGTTCGCTGTTGTCACTGCATATCCGGCCTTTTGAATACCTCGTCCGACAAAGCTGCTTCTGTCCGTGAACCAGGAATCTTGTGCATCTTCCAGAGGTTCTTCTTTCAAATCTGGTCTACTGGAGTGCACAGTCTCTATAGTTTCAAGGCAATCATGAGTTAACGGTTCAGAACTCAATCCACTGAGGAAAGAAGCTGGGTTCATAACATTGGTTACTTCAACAGTAACATCATCCGATCCAATTAAAATGGCCTGGTATTGTAGAAATCGGGATGGGGAAAGCCAGTGATTCCCTTTCTGTCCCAACACAGGTGATACTGTGTGTGAAACCAGTACTGTGCTCTTTTGAGCTAAGGTGAATTTCTGGGCCTCCTGAATATTCAAGACCACAGCCGCCACAGCTCGCAGGCACCCTGGCCACCCCTTGCTTACTTCGTCAAGCTGTTTAGAAAAATAGGCCACAGCCCTTCTGTAGGGTCCTAGCCGTTGAGCTAGGACTTCCGGAGCTATACCTTGTCTTTCATGGGAAAACAGCCAGAAAGGTTTAGTCACATCAGGTAGGCCCAGGGCCGGGGCCTTCATTAGTTCCTTTGTAAGTGTCTTGAATGCATTTTGAGCTTCTTTGGACCAGGCTAATCGAGTGGGGTTGTTCTTCCAAAGTTCGTACAAAGGTCTTCCTATTATTCCATAATTATAAATCCATAACCGGCACCAACCTGACATTCCCAAAAAGATCCTGAGTTCTTTTACCGTCTGAGGGAGGGGGGTTCTGCAGATGGTTTCTTTTCGTTCTCTTCATAGTTCCCTTTGTCCTCCAGATATTTCATATCCAAGGTAGGTTACTTGTTGCCGCACCACCTGAGCTTTCTGTTGAGAGACTCGATACCCATTTAGTCCCCAGAAGGTCAACAAACTGGTAGTCCATTGTATACAGTCAGGTTTTGTTTCAGTTGCTATTAGTAAGTCGTCCAGATACTATAAAAGGACTCCTTCCCTGGAGGGAGGATCCCACGTTTCAAGTTCTCCAAAGATTGTTGGACTATTTTTAAAACCTTGGGGTAACACTGTCCAGGGTAAGCTGAGTGTTCCTACCAGTGGTAGGGCTTTCCCATTCAAATGCAAATATATATATTGACTTTCTTTGGCTAAAGGCAAACAGATGAATGCGTCCTTTAAATCCACTACTGTAAACCATACTTGATTATCCCGTAATTTAGTAAGTAAGGTATGAGAATTAGCTACCACAGGGTGTAGGACCTTAATAATTTTGTTCACTTCTCTTAAATCTTGTACTACCCGATAAGATCCATCTGGCTTTTTTACCAGTAATATAGGGGTATTATATTCTGGTTCACATCCTATTAATAGCCCGTGCTGTACAAAATTATTAATCGGTCCTTCTATTCCCTTCCGGTGTTCTAACTTCAAGGGGTATTGTTTTTGTCGTGCTGGGCTTATCCCTTCTTTAAGTTCTACTGCTATGGGAATGGCATTCTTTGCCCTCCCTGGGGTTCCCGCAGCCCATACTCCTGGATATACCTGACTGATACTCTCTTCAATTTTGGGCACCGATACAGCGGACTTTTCAGGGTGCATTAGGGCCAAACTTAAAACTGAAAATAATTGGTTCCCGTCTGCCTTTAGTTCCATGGTTCCCTGTTTAAAGGCTATTTCTGCTTCCAGTTGTTCCAATAAATCCCGACCCAATAATGGCTTGGTTGATTTCAGTAAATATAGAAATCGGTGTATTCCAATCCGCTTTCCTAATTTAAATTTGAGCGGCTTCAAAAAGAATGCCCTTTCCTGTTGGCCAGTAGCCCCTATTACATTCAGAAAATCTTTACTTATAGCTATCAGTTCTGGATTCAAAACAGAGAAAGAAGCACCTGTATCTACTAAGAATTCTACCTCTCTCTCTTGTCTCGCTAGCTTTATTTTAACCAGTGGATCTGCTAGGGTAGATGCCCCAGGTCCCCGTCAGTCGACTTCTGTTTCAGCTATCAAGGTCTGCGGGGTCTCCTTGGGCTTTGGGATGTTGCCGAGAGGGTGCCACAACTCATCAGGAAAACAGACTACTATCCACTATTACTATTTCACGTAGGCATGAACGACACTGAGAGTCGCAACGTGGGTAAAATCTAGGGACACTTCTGAGCCCTGGGGAAGCAAGTGAAAAACATTGGCGCCCAAGTGATCTTCTCTTCCATTTTGCCAGTTCGAGGGAAGGGAGCAGCCAGAAACAGGCGCATAATGTATATCAACTCCTGGCTATGTGGCTGGTGCCACCATGAGGGGTTTGGCTTTTATGACAATGGGGTGTTCTTCAATGATGACGACATGCTAGGGAGGGATGGAATCCACCTGTCTAAAAGGGGTAAGGGAATCTTCAGCAGTAGGCTGGCTAACTTGGTGAGGCGGGCTTTAAACTGAAGGACTTGGCGGGTGGGATCCATTGCGAAAACACTCACGCCAGCACGTCCAACGGGGGAGTAAGTCAGGCCAAGCAGTGTGGTGGTAAAGGTTCCTTAGCTGTCTCCCAAGGGGCGAAACAGAAGAGTAATCAGCTCAAGTGTATGTATGCAAATGCAGACAGTCTAGGAAACAAACAGGACGAACTGGTGCTCTGTGCCCACTCAGAAGGGTATGACATCATAGGAGTAACTGAAACATGGTGGGACAACTCAACTGACTGGGGGATCGCAATGGACGGTTACAGGCTCTTTCGTAAGGACAGGCAGGGTAGAAGAGGTGGAGGAGTTGCACTCTACATCAAGGAAGACCTTGAATGTATCTAAGTCAACTATGGTGATTGCGACTGCTCTATCGAATGCCTCTGGGTTAAAGTGAAAGGGGTCATCTCCAAGCAGGACCTCACAGTGGGCATCTGCTACCGACCTCCTAACCACGATGACGAAGCCGACGAAGCAATATTTGGGGCACTAAAGCAAGCTTCTGGCCAACAGAACCTGGTCCTGATGGGTGACTTCAACTACCCAGACATCTGCTGGAAGAACAATACGGCAGCTCGCATGTCATCCACCAAGTTCCTGGAATGTAGAGAGGACTGTTTCCTGATACAAATGTTAGATGTGCCAACCAGGAATGAGGCGCTGCTGGACTTGCTATTCACAAACCGAGAAAGCCTGCTTTGTAATATCTCGGTTAGTGATAGCCTTGGCTGCAGTGACCACAATATTGTGGAGTTCGGGATCCTGCTGAGCGTGCTGAAGGTCACCCCTAAGACAAGGGTTCTGGATTTTAGGAGAGCAAACTTCAGTTCACTCAGGGCTCAGTTGGGAGGGATTCGATGGGAAGCTTCCATGGAAGACAAAGGAGCTAGTGAGTGCTGGGAATTCTTCGAGAACTCTCTCTTGGAAGCACAAAGCCAATTCATCCCCTAGAAAGGAAAAGGAAGTAAGCGGAGCAAGAGGCCCCCATGGCTCAACCATGACCTCCCGGGTCTGCTCAAATCCAAAAGGGAAGCCTACCAGAGATGGAGAAGTGGAGGATTAGCCGTCGAGAGCTACAAGGGCATTGCCAGAGTGTGCAGAGATGCAGTTAGAAAAGCAGAGGCATTCATTTTTCCAATGTCCTTCCTCCCAACAATACGCACGCTGATTCTTTCCCAGTCCCCCTCTATTTCCAAAGGGCCTTCCCTTTCCTTGTCCTTTCAATCCTCCTCTGTTTACCATTCCTCTCTGTTCCAAGGCTGCCACCGTAGCTGTCGCCATCACTTTTGTCAGTTTTCCTCTATTGGCATTCTCCCGATTCCTAAAAACTCTCCATGCCTCCTCAAGCAATTTCTCTAAGCTTCTTATTTCCGGTTCTTTTCACTTCTGTAGCATCTTTCTTATAGCTGTAGACGATTGCCCCAAAAATAGAGAAACAAGTTGTTGTTGTCCCACATCCGAGGAGGGATCTAGGGTAGTGTGTTTTCGCATGGCATTTCTCAGTTGATCCAAAAATTCAGGAGGGGTCTCTTTCTGACCCTGTTTGACAGCATACAATGCTGACCAATTTACAGCTTTTGGAATTGCATTTTCTAATCCATATTTTATCTAATCTCAGTATCTTTTTAATAACCTATCATCACGCCCAGCATTGGGGGCCCAATGTGGGTCCGTCCGGTGAATGTAATCATCCACATTCCCTTGTAAGGTTCCCCCAGTAATTTGGGCCTGCACATGAGTTCGTGCAGTTTTTAATACTAATTGTTCTTCTGTTTCCATCATTTCCCCCAAAATCAAATCTATATCTGTCTAATCGGGGTCCTAATTTTTTTTACTCTTAATTCAAATTGTTTTGCTAGTCGAGAGGGGTCGTCCCGGTATCCCCTAGCTACCTCTCTCCAGGCATCTAAATCAGTAGTGGAGAAGGGTACTTTTCCTCTGGCTGGACCTCCTACCCCCATTACCTCTCGCAATGGGGCTAGGAGTTGGGGAGCCTTCTGAGTTTTACTCCGAGTTCGTGCTGTGACCGGAGTAAAACTAGTCATCGCTCCCTCCTCCTCACTACTACTGTCTGTTTCAAAAGTGGTGGGTGTGGGAGAGGCAAGTTTGTTACTAAGCGGGGGGTAATCCCAAATCTTCAGGCTGATCCTCTATCTCCTCTTGCTTCTTTCTAGGGTTTACTGTTTTCAAACACCTCTGCCCAATACTACATGCTGAACAGCATCTCCTTATTTTCTCCCGCTCCTTCTTTTCACTTCTCTTTTCTTTTTCTAAAGATAAAACCAGGGCATCTTCTGGTGGAATATTAATACCACAATCTCTCTGCCACTCCGGATGATTCTGCAAAGTGGAAAACATATCTGCATACATAACCTCATCCCACATTCTTTCTTCCCTTAAAAAAACATCATCAGCCGCAATACAGTGTTTTCTTATTCACACTCCCACCCGGCGGTCCCCCTATATCTTTCCAGTGTGCTAGGATACATCCTAGGGGGCTTTTCTTTGGAATTTTGCTGCTCTGATTCCCTCCCATTCCGTTTTCTTATTTACGAGGCACACAAGATGACAACGTGTACGTAGATGGCACACTATTGGTCCGTAGTAAAGTTAACAATGGCTTTGTTCCGGTCGTACCCCTGGCAGGATAGCGGAACCAAGGGTCAGAACTCCACACTCGCTTTGCAGCTATGCTGCATCTCAGTCACTCGTTCATTCACCAGTCACACCTGAGTTAACTCAGCTCATTCATACTTAGTTATCATTTTTAAATGCTTGACGGGTATATCCAAATTCAATGTGAACAAGCCAGTATTCGAGTTCAGTATCAATAAATCCATACCACCAAGAGTACAAAACTTATGCGGCTTATAGAAGCGTACCAATACCTGTCATGGTTCAGACCCACTCGGCAACTAAACACCACGCAGCCGCTCGCTCACTCCCCCCACCCCTGTGGGACAGGGGAGAGAATTGGAAGAGCAAAGCATAAAAAATTTGTAGGTTGAGATAAGATCAGATTACCAATTAAAACAAAATCATAATTGTGATAATTAATTTAGCCTTAAACGGAATTCCAATTAAAGTTTACAATTTATTGAATAGAGACAAGCAAGCAGCGCTGGATGCACGGGGGATCCTTCCGCCTAACGTGCATCCCGTCATACAAAATTACAGGGTTTATATTCAGTTACTTAATTAATAACAATTAGTAAAAACACGCCTAAGTTTACACTCATTGGTCAGTGATAAGCATCCCACTTGCCGTTGGTCAGCCGTAGTTAAATTAGCCACGCTTGCCATGTAGATTAGCACGCATGCTCTTTACGGGTGTGGGGGGGGGCAAGTCTTTTTGGTCCCGAATTGGGTCGGTGGTCGCAATCTCCCCCTGCCGGAATTACCTTTTCCCCAGTTTCCATGCTTCAGCACCTCCTGAGCCAAGAAGTTCCCTGTTATCACTACCGGCTGATTTGTGGCCTTCCCTTATCTTGGCACTCTCCTTTGTAGCAGGATGTTTCCACTGTTAGTCCTTGAAGTTCTACTGAATTGTATCCTTTTAGGAGGCTTCTTGTCAATGAAGCATTCACTGCTAATGCCCTCTTGTCTGGCCTAAGCGTTATTTATTATCATGTTAAAATTCTCAGGTGTTAGTTTCTACTCCTAACTAAAATTCTTTCTTAACAATTAACTTAACAAATCGCCAATCAACATTCCAACCATTAAGACAGTTAACAAGTCAATTGAACGGCCCTCGGTTACACAAGCACAAACAGAACGGTCAAATGCTAGAGGGTCACACTTCACCGTGTGGCCCTAGCATTGTTCCGTATTGACACGAATCAGATGAACACATTTTACAGTCCCTCATCTTCTTTTCTTTTTATGGCATTGATTCGTGTTTTTGTTTCCAATCGAGTCAATACTTGCTGAACTGGTATCAATTTCGGGTCTTCTTTTGTCTTTACTCTCATCAGGGAATGAGTTTTCTTTTCCCTTGTTTCTGGATCAACAGGTATTGCAGTTATTTGCATTCCTTGTATAACCGAGTGTATGAGTCTAGTAAAACAGGGTATTAAACATGGAATTATTAACAGTCCTCCACATATCCCCAGTACAGCTATTCCAATTTTAGTAAGCCAATTACCGCCCATAAAGTCCCCCCCTAATCCTCCTAGATTGATTCCATTCCAAGTTTGAACTGGGACGTGTGCGATTTTCTTCATTTCTTTTACAAGTTCATTTACAGCTTTTCCTTCATCATCTATTTCTAAACAACAGTTACTAAGGTTAAATTTTCCACAAACGCCTCCTTCTTGTGCTAGCAAATAATCCAAAGCTAAGCGGTTTTGATACAGAGCAGTTCTCATTTTGGTGTTCTGTTTTGCAATTAATCCAAGTGCATTGCCGGTCTTATTTACAACTATTTCTACCACAGCCTGTAATCTAATTATTCTATTTAGCATATATATTGGGGTCCTATAGCCCCAGGATCCATCCTCTGCCCATGTAGCTGGATCATAATAAGCAATAATCCTCTCCGGAGGCCATTCATTATCTTTCCAATTTCCAATTTGTAAGCTCCGCTTATGACACCTTTTTCTTAACTCATCAGCCTCAACATACACTGGGACTCCCAGTCGCTCTCCCCGACTTATGGGTAACAGGAAAAAACTGAGTCTTATCGTTCCCAATACACAAGATCCTGTCCAATTCTTTGGCAAATATGCATAAGCCAGTTTTCCGCAAATCCAATACTGTCCTTCAGGAGTTGGCCAACCATTTGGTATATTTGTTCCATTGGTCCAATTCTTAGATTGATCATTCATTTCCAGTGGGTTTCCCCACTTATCCCAATTGTTCTGAGTTTCATTCCATAGGTAACCTCCCTCACACTCTAGATTACCTACTGGTCTTCCATTGTCTTTTAGATTCTGCCAGCAACTCCTTCCAATTATACTTGTCTGAAGCACCCATTGTTGTTTCCTATTACTCTTTCCCATTGTTTTCCAGACTTGGGGGTTACTTATATTGCTCTCCATAGCCTCCCATGGCCATCGTTCACCTTGGTTTGTTCCACCACAAACATAACAATTGGTTACATTCAATGACTTAGCAATGTTTTCAGCAAGATTTACAAATAGATTTTTAGCAACTGTGGGAATTTCATATTTTACTCCTGTTTCTATTTCATGATAAAATGTGTTAAATAACAGTCTATGCTGCACCGATTCTCTTGTCCTTTCTTTTATTTCAATACTAATAACTACACCTGGATCTTCTCCAAGTCCATATATCTTGAGTCCAATGTTGGTTTTTTTTTTTCTGTTTCCATATTTCCAAATTTATAAGGGTTAAATTTACTAGATTGCAGGTACGGGTTGTACAATTACTGTCTGTTTGCACCCTTGTGATTGAAGCTTGTAAATTCCCACATTGACTATTATATCCCCAGCCTGCAGTATCCCAACATACACAAGACCATCCCCTTTTTCCACACAGGTGTGCTGATTGATATCTCGCTGTTTGACTAGGTACATAATCAGGATTTATTTGACATTGATGTCCACCTGGGCAAATGTATTTCGGTTGTTTACTATAGTACCGTCTCCACAATAAACTCCCGCAATTAGTATCTAGATCATCATCTATAATGTCACATGCATCAAAAATTATCGACACCGATGTGCTCAAATTGGCTAACACCTTACTAGTTCCAATTAGTCTTCCTACTTCCGAATTTGTCTTCATTTCTACCCAATATTGATAAGGGAGTTCTTTTGGATCATAGCATACGGTCCTGTTACCTTCTCTGCATAAAGCATACTGGGTCAGATTATGAATGCAGCTTCCTATTTCCTGGCCTTTACAGTCATAGACAGTATGATATACCAAGGTTTGGGAACTTATCCGCCCCCTTCTAGTGGTTATTACACATTGACGGCAGTTGTTTGTCATAGCCAGGGTTAAGGAACTCACCCCAAGTAGGACTAGAAGAGGTCCGGTAAGGGCCATAGTGATTGGCGGTCGTGGCCCAAAGGGGTTGCAGCCCTTGGCAGACCTTTTCAAACCATAACACCAGTTCCCTATCCGGTCTTGCCCTCTTCCTTAATCTTAAGGGGTGTCCTTTCCTGAGTTCCTAAATGTATTCAAGGATTGGCTTTTTCCAATTCGTATGCTATGTCTCAAAAAATCCAGTGTATACCATGGATAGCCTATTGCTATTCCCAAGAACCAATATTTAACTGATCCTTGTTATTGTGAAATTGTCTCCCCTAATGGGTATTCATTTAGGAGCTTTTCCGTTTACAAATTCTACAGGAGCAATCACAGCAAAATTCCCACAGCAACTTAGCTTATGTTCTTTGATGATGGCCTCTTCAGGTTCGTCTGATGGTTAGCTTAGTTTCTCCGGGTTCAGATGTGACTCTCCACTCCTTCACTGGACCTTTCACTCGCGACACATGTGTCTACCCTTTTTCAGCAGTTCTCACAGCTGTTTCTGTAGTTAATGAAACAAGGAAAGGTCCTTCCCAAAGGGGAGATAGGTTTCTTTCTTTCCGTGTTTTTATTAGAACCTTATCTCCTGGTTCTAACTGATGAATTGCAAATCCTAAAGGTGGTGTCTGGGCCACCATCCCAATCTCCCTTAACTCTTTTAATCTTTTTCCAATGGTAATTATATATTTTTGGATACTACGATCTTCAATTACATTATTCCCCAAAGGCACCCCTTGAAAGTAAGGCATGCCATATAACATCTCATATGGTGATAATCCAGTCTCACTGTATGGTTTAGTTCTTATATTTAACAGTGCCAATGGTAAGCATTTTGTCCAAGGCATTTGTGTCTCAATCATCAGTTTAGCCAATTGTTGTTTTATTGTTTGATTCATTCTTTCTACCTTCCCCGAACTTTGTGGGTGCCATGGAGTGTGGTATTCCCACTGAATGCCCAATGATTGACATAATAGTTTTATTATTTTGGAAGTAAAGTGTGTGCCCTGGTCAGAATCAATGTACTGGATTATCCCATATCTAGGTATCAAATGTTCCAATAAAATTTTTACCACCATCTGTGCTGTAGCCCGTGCTACAGGGTAAGCTTCTACCCATTGTGTCAAATGATCTACTACTACCAATAAATATTTTATTCTCCCTACTTTAGGCAGTTCAGTAAAATCTATTTGTACTTTCTCGAAAGGTCTGTAAGCTGTTTTTCTCCCTCCTATTGCCACTTGTCGAAACACCTTTTTATTTACCTTTTGACAAGTTAAGCATCCTTGTGTAATCTGCTTTGCTATTTCAAAAATCCCAATACAGCCAAATTGTTTAAGGAAATGATCACTTAATGCCTTTGCACCCTAATGTGTTTGCGCATGCAAACGCTCCAGTATTTGTCTGGCATAGGCTTTCGGCAGCATTTCTCGCCGGTCGGGCAATGTCCATTTTCCTTGTTCTAACTTAGCCCCTATTTTTTCTAATTTTATCTTTTCTTCAGGGGTAAATTTCTCTTTCTCCTCCTGTGTTTTTTTGCTGATGTCCTCCTGCGTTTGTACTACATTAATTTTAGCGACTTGAGTCCTCAGGGCTGCTTCCTGGGCCTCTTTATCCGCTAAATTATTTCCTCAAGTTCGGTAGTCTAATCCCTTTTGGTGTCCTCTCACATGTACCACTGCTATTTCTTTTGGTTCTCTTAATGACTTTAAAATTTTTACTATTAATTCTTGATGTATTAGATTTTTCCCTTGAGTATTAATTAAACCTCTTTCTTCCCAAATTTTCCCAAAAGTATGGACCACACCATACGCGTATTTAGAATCCGTAAATATAGTCCCTTTTTTGCCTTTTAATAATTCCAGGGCCCTACAGAGGGCATACAGCTCACAAGCTTGAGCTGACCATGATGGACTCAGAGGTCCTGACTCCACAAGTTCTAGGTCCTCATTAATTATTGCATATCCTGATTTTCTTTTCCCTTCCACCACTCGGGAGGAACCATCTATAAACAGCACCTCCCCATCTTCCAACTCAGTATCCCTTAAATCTGGCCTCACTTTAGTCTGGGCCTCAATTACCTCTAAACAATTATGATGTAATTCTTCCTCTGATGGCTCTCCAAACAAAAATTGTGCTGGATTCTGGGCAGAAGTCACCCTCAATTCTAAGTCAGGGGAGTCTATTAGTATTGCTTCATACTTTAAGATCCGGCTGTCTGTTAACCATTTTTCTGCCTTCTGCTGTAAAACATTTCTGACATTGTGTGGGGTATACACCTTTAAAGGAGCACTAAAAGTGATTTTTCGAACTTCCTCTATTAATAAGGCTGTAGCAACCAGAGCTTGGAGGCACGCAGGCCATCCTCTGCTTACTGGATCAAGTAACTTAGAGCAATACCCTACAGGTTTTTTTGATTCCTGCCCATTCTTGAGTAAGAACTCCATGTGCTGTCTGGTTGGATGTATTTACAAAAAGATAGAAAGGTTTTTCTAAATCTGGGAGGCTCAATACAGGTGCTTGTATTAATGCCCTTTTTATTTCCTCGAATCTCTGGTCATCTTCTATAAACCACTTGAGTTGGTTATTAGTTAATTTCTCATATAAGAATTTTACCTTTTCAGTATAATTTTCAAGCCACGGTCTACAGTATCCTAATAATCCCAATATTTGTCGAATTTCCTTTTTGGTTTGTGGCGGTCTCAAGGATAGAATCCCAGATATCCTATCAGGATCTAGCTTCTTCCTTCCTTTACTCAACCAATGTCCTAAGTATTTTACTTCCTGTTCTACAAACTGTAGCTTTGATCGGGACACCTTCAATCCCTTCTCCCCCAGAAAATTTAGCTTTGATCGGGACACCTTCAATCCCTTCTCCCTTAGAAAATTTAACAATTTAATGGTGGCCTCTCGGGTCCCCTCTTCAGTTTCTCCTTCTATTAATAAATCATCCACATATTGTAATAATTTTACCTCCTTGGGTAATGTAAAATCTTGTAAGATTTTCTCTAAAGCTTGTCCAAATAGATTTGGTGACTCTGTAAACCCCTGTGGTAGTACAGTCCATCTTAATTGTTGTTTTCGTCCTGTTTCAGGGTCCTCCCACTCAAAGGCAAAATAATTTCTGGATTCCTCATCCAGAGGACAGGCCCAAAAAGCATCCTTCAAATCTATTACACTATACCAAGCATATCTAGGAGAAATATGACTCAGTAAAGTGTAAGGATTTGCCACCACAGGGAACTTGGTGATCGTTCGCTGATTTACAGCTCTTAAATCCTGTACCATCCTGTATGACCCATCCGGTTTCTTTACAGGGAGGATGGGTGTATTATGGGGTGACATACATGGTTCCAAAGTTCCTTTTTCCAAAAGTCTGTCAACTAAAGGTTTTAATCCTTTTTGGCCCTCCCTGGGTATAGGATATTGCTTGATTCTAATTGGGCGATAAGGATCTATCATTTGAACGCTTATGGGGTCCATTTCTATCTTTCCAATTTCCCCTTCTTTATACCACACTGAGGGGTTAATAGCTTCTTCGTCTTTTTGTGTTAAAGTGTATAATTTAATCTGCAATTTATCCCCTTTACTCTGAATGCTCAAATTTAACTTCAAAATCAAATCCCTTCCTAATAAATTGTACTCCGCTTCAGGGAGCAAAAGTAAATATTAAGGCAATTTTTCTTTTCTGTCTCTACTTCTACATCTTTCAAAATAGGTACTTTAAAAGGTTCTCCTTTTGCCCCAACTACAGACATATAGCTCTTCCCTTTTTCTATTCCTTTTGGAAGTTTTTGAATGGTTGATTTTTCGGCTCCTGTATCTACTAAAAATAAAACTTCCTCTTTATGGGGACCAATTAATAATTTTATCAAGGGCTCTGTTGATGTTGAAGTCCCCAGAAGATATAGCCCCTGACACCCCTCTTCTTCTTTAAACATTCTCTCATCTTGTTCCCGTTTACGGCAGTTCTTCTGAACATGTCCCCTCTTGTTACAGTAGTAACAGACGGGAGTTGTGAATCTCTCTCGGTGAGGTTGTCCCCGGGGTGTCTGCTCTATTCTTTTTTCTCCTTTCTCTCCAGATGGAGTCTTATTTTTCTGACTTTCTCTTACTGCTGTTACAAAAATTTTTGCTTTTGCTTTCTGCTTTTCTTCATTCCTCCTAACATAGACTTTCTGGGCTAATCATTTCCCTTTCTTCAGCAGTAAATAAGATTCCTAAAATGGACTGTATTTCTTCCCAGGTATAAGTATTGGGGCCTAGGAATTGATCTAGTTTTTCAGCTACTCCGAGGGGATCATCCAATAGGGTCCCCATTTCTTTCTTAAAGTTCCTTACATCTGTGGTATTTAATGGGACTGCCACAAACCCGATGCCTCCCTGATTGCCTCCGAGGGGTACTTCTCATAAAGGATATAGAGAAGCCCTCTCAGATATAGCAGTCCTACTTCTCGTACATGCAGCCGGCGGTTGATCTAATTCCGGTGCTGTTGGTGGGGGGGGCAGGGATAACGATGGGACTGGTGGAGGTACTACGGCCACTGGAGGGGAAGCCGCTACCGGAGGTGGATTATTAAAATATGGGGGCGGCAGGTTATCCAGTGGTTCCCATTTATCATCTTTTTCCCTTTCTGTTTCATCTTCATCTCCTTCTTCTTCCTCAAAGTTTTCATCTCTTTTCTTTAATGTAAGTATTGAGGCTGGAAAAGGACGTGAAGTCCTGAGCCACAATTCTGCATAATCACTTTCCTCCTGACTAAAAGGTTCCTTTGAATTAACATATATATTCAAGGCCTGGCAAATCCAGTCTTCAAAAGATCCAAAAACAGGCCAAAAGATGAGTGGTCTTAAAGGTTTCTTCGGCCATTCAACCATACAATATTGAACCAATTTTAATTTACTTTTTCCTTTTCTGGGGCCCCTTTCATTCCAATTTCTAATCATTATTCCTAATGGACTTTCTGATGGTATGTCTAGTAATTTGCTCCCTTTCTCCTGGTCCTGGGTCCTCGAATTTGTCTGACCCATCTAGGAATTTTGCTGTGGCAATTCCTACAGCCCTTGGTTACCGGTAAGAGTGTCTTGCAGGGGGTTTAGGACCTATCACCCACCCACGAATCCTATAGGAATCACTTCGGTCCTTCACCGGCCAAGTCCCTCGCGGGAGATTGGAACCGCGGTTAGAAGACCTCCACAATCACTTCAGAACTAGGTTCTGTCTCAGTCACACTCTTACACACACAGGCAACCGAATCCCACCCAACCAAACGGTATACAGCCTAAATACTTAAGACTCCGTCGTCTTCGTTTGGATCTTCGCACGCAGAATTACGGGCAAAACAAACTGCTGCAGCCGGCAAGGGAGCTTATAAGAATTAAATTCCTTGCTTGTCCCTGTTCGGGTTCAGGATGGCGTTAGCCCTGACCCAACCTGACAGGGAGCCACCAAATGGAGGGGCGCCCCTCCTAGATCAAGTCAGAATTCAGGAACCAAGACCATCCTGGACGAGCCACCAATTGTGATAATTAATTTAGCCTTAAACGGAATTTCAATCAAAGTTTACAATTTATTGAATAGAGACAAGCAAGCAGCGCTGGATGCACGGGGGATCCTTCCGCCTAACGTGCATCCCGTCATACAAAATTACAGGGTTTATATTCAGTTACTTAATTAATAACAATTAGTAAAAACACGCCTAAGTTTACACTCATTGGTCAGTGATAAGCATCCCACTTGCCGTTGGTCAGCCGTAGTTAAATTAGCCACGCTTGCCATGTAGATTAGCCCGCATGCTCTTTACGGGTGTGGGGGGCAAGTCTTTTTGGTCACTCCCCTTTGCAGCAGGGTGTTTCCACTGTTAGTCCCTGAAGGTCAACTGAATTGTATCTTTTTAGGAGGACGCCCTCCTGACTGGCCCAAGCACCATCCATTATCTTGTTAAAATTCTCAGGCGCCAGCCCCCCCAGTTATCTGATCAATTTTGGGTCACGCTTTTGTCTTCACCATCAACCCAAATCGCCAATCAACATTCCAACCATTAAGACAGTTAACAAGTCAATTAAACGGCCCTTGGTTACAGAAGCACAAACAGAACGGTCAAATGCTAGAAGGTCACACTTCACCGTGTGACTCTAGCATTGTTCCATATTGACACGAATCAGATGAACACATTTTACACCCGGGATATTCCCTGTCCGATTAGCTCCAGGAGGAGGGGTGGACTGGACGCTGATAGATGCCAAGCTAGTGCGAAGTTTATGGCGAGAAATTAGGGAAAAGGGGCTAAAGGACGAAGGGGTAGGATTGCTGCTAGATGCTGCGCATGCAGCGCCGTTGACCCCCTCTGATGCTAGGCAGTTGGCGAAAGCAATATTGGCTCCCACAATGTACATACTTTGGAAGGAGGCGATGCACAGTGCCTGCCATGCCCTCGTACAGCAAGTGGCGGCGGCTCCAGGCCACCCGCTGAGAGGGACCAACCTTGACCGGCTCACTGGAAAAGGTCAAGGACTGGAAACCCCGCAGTTGCAAGCAGCAGAATTAAGGGGCAGGGAGCTGCAAGCGGTAACGGAGAGTTCCCGCAGAGCGTATAGCAAAGTGGGCAGGTATGAAAAAAAAGCGGAACCTTGGCAAAAGATACAGCAAGGACTAGCAGAGCCATTTACAACGTTTTGTGACAGGTTGCAGAAGGCTATTATAGTATCAGAATTGCCACCAGCAGCCAAGGAGGCAGTTCTTATGGATTGCCTCTGAAATCAAGCAAGTCCACAAACACAAGATGTCCTCTGCACCCTGGCGGTGGGGGCATCATTGGGTCAAACCATCAGGCATGTCTTGCGCCAGGAGGCGCTGAATCAGCATGGCAAGGTGGGAGTGCACATCTGCCAGAACCCTGACTGTGGAAGCGAAGAAAGGGTGATGGTGTAAGCGGCCGGGGTGGGGCCGAGATGTCATTTGTGTGGACGGCTAGGGCACTTTAAAGCTGGGTGCCCGCTAGCGGAAAGGGGAGGACGTAATGGAGGAGGAGCGCGCCCAGTAGGGAGGTGCTGGGTGTGTGGGAAGCCAGGACACCTGGCAAGAGATTGTCCAACCACAAAGCCGAGAAACGGCCAAAGGAGGGCAAAGCGAGGGGGATTCGCGCCTCCTGTGAGTCAAATGGCCCCCATCATGGTGCCAGCGCCAGGAGCTTGGCCCACCGTAGCAGGCCAAGGGGGAGTGAACCTTCAGGCAGGGGAGCAGAACCAGCAAGATTTGCAGGTTACGGCCCCCATGTGGCCTTGGTCATAGGCTGTAATGAGAGACCCATGGCAGCGGTGATGATTACCCCACAAGAGCCGAGTTGCCCGGCACGGATATGCCTGGGAATGTTAGTGGATACCGGGGCAGATGTCACAATAATGCCACTCGAACGGTGGCCACCAACTTGGCCCCTTGCCATGGGAAAGCGTATAATAGGGGTAGGAGGAGAACAACAGACGAGGACTAGTACTTGCCCTGTGAAACTCGAAGTCATGGGCGAGGACGCAGGGAAGCTCCTCACGGCCGTAGTGACCATACTAGTAGCAGATGGGGTAGCAAGCCCCTTGTTAGGGCGAGACGCCCTTGCCCAGATGGGGATCGGGTTGAAAAATTTAGCATAAGGGCCACTGTCTCAGAGGGGCTTCATCAGCACAAGTTAGTGTGGAAAACCGAACAGCCCATCTGGGTGGAGCAGTGGCCCCTGACAACAGAGAAAACAGAGGCTGTAAGAGCTATAGTAAAATGAGAGCATGAAGCAGGGCACCTAGAGCACTCGATGAGCCCCTGGAACACCCCTATATTTGCTATAAAAAAGAAAGATAAAAACCAATGGAGGATGCTGCATGATCTTAGAGCAGTAAATCAGCAAATGGAGGACATGGGGCCTCTCCAACCTGGCCTACCAGATCTGAGTGCTGTCCCGAAAGGATGGCGAGTCATTGTTTTAGATATCAAAGACTGCTTCTTCAGCATTCCGCTACATCCAGATGATAGAAAGAGATTTGCCTTTACTCTGCCTGCGGTGAACCGCGTAGAACCAGGTAGTAGATGGCAGTGGACAGTACTTCCGCAGGGGATGAATAACTCTCCAGCGATCTGCCAGAGGTATGTGGCTTCTGCATTGCAGCAAGTAAGGCAGCAGTATCAGGAGAGAATCTACATGATCCACTACATGGATGACGTCCTCATAGCTGCACCTACCGAGGCGTTGTGTGAACAAGTCTTTTCAGACACCCAAAGGGGCCTTGCGGGACAGGGCCTCAAGGTAGCTGAGGCAAAGGTACAGCGAGGACCAGTGTGTGGATTTCTGGGTGACGGAAAACCAGCGGGAGACAGGCACCATCCGATGATGATCATCAAGTCTCGTTTATTGGCAATTAGCAAATATCTTTTATACCGTTCGTAAATTAGCTCATACATATTTGCAAAAGCATAGCTCATCCTTGGCTGGGAGGTAGATGCCAACTCCTCCCATGCTTATCTCTTGTGTTCAGCCTTGCAAGTAGCAGTTACTTGTTTCTCACACTCCTTTACCGGTCAACAGCAGCTGGGCTCACACTCCCTTGTAAAACACCAGCTGGCCTCACATTCCTCTGTCGACCAACAGCTGGGCCCAAGGTTGCTCTAACTCTGAGCCTGCTTTTCTACTTCAATGCCCTCTTTCTGCTAGCCATTCCCGGGCTAGGCTCCCCACACTTCCCCCGTTTTTACTTTGCACGACATAAGCTTGGTTAACAATTTTCATTAAAAGGGTTCTGATACAAGAAAACACACAGCTCAAGCAAAGCAGTACTACAACTATTATGATTAGTAACAACAACCCTGACTGTAACACACTTTTGAGCCATCCACGCACCCCCAACCAGCCCCCCAAGGCCTCCAGACCAAAGAGGCCAGTATCTTGTTGCCCCTTCTGGGTGTGTTCTATGAGGTCCTGGATTTCCTTATGAATAGATCGAGAGTGGTCAGCCAGATCCATACAACACATTCCCTCAAAATCTTCGCAGCCATGCCCGTGGGCCAGTAAAAGGAAATCTATTGCGGCTCTATTTTGTAACACGGCATGCTGCACTGTGGATAGATCCTCAGATACCTCTGAGAGGACTCTACTTGTGCCATTGGCTTGTTTCAGCCCCCAGCATGCGAGACTCTCAAGATTTTTATGAGCTCGAGCCGCGGAGACCCCTGGTGTAAAGAGGGATGCAAAAAAGACTTCCCATCTATTCCATAGGCTGACTCCGTCACTGCACTCTGACGTTAGCGACTGAGACGTACCTCTTTTAAACCGATACCTATGGGTTGCGTTGGGGTGGTGGTGCGGTGCACTGAAACTAAGTTGGCCTACCGTGCATGGCCCCCCTCGAGGGTAGGAGGGAATGCCTGCCCAGGCACGGTTGCCACAAATTAAGAAGAACCCCTTGGGAAGGCGCCTGGGCCACATCGTGCCCGGGGCCGAGTGGGTCTTGTTGCGGGCCAGTCGCTGGCACCAAACCGTTTCCCAGAGACTGAGGTCCCCTAATGGGGTAACGTTAGTGGGGGGTGAGATATTGACGTGGCGCCCCTCCCTCTGATCCCCGGTCCAATTGGACAGGCCGATGTAAACACAGCTAGTAGCATTAAGAGAGCCCACAAGGGCAAGCTCCTGTGGTTCTGGGCCCACGGGGAGTACATCATCCCAGATGTCATACTCAGCAAACACCGAAGGGGCGTCACGCCACTTAAAGGGACGCTTCCGAGTTATATTATGCTGCTGTCGCAGCTCTGCTACGGACTGGGTAAAGGTCAGAAAGGTTGCATTACTTAAAGGCACCCCAATAAGACATGTGATAAATGGGGAGTCGGGCGTTGCTAGGCTGGCACAAAAGCTAGTCGTATTCAATGATCTAGCTAGCGTGACCCAGATATTTTCTCGTGGGTCAAAAACGTTAGGCACAAGGGCAGTGCTACATACTCTTAAAAGGGCTAATACCCATAATTTCTGTTCAGCAGAGCTCATTATCAGTCCGCCTTGTATTCTCGGTCGAAACCAGACTAAACCTCGGGCGCTATGCACCCTCTGGGACCTTTGTTCCTCCTGGACCGTGGTTATTCACTGGTGAGTGCTGCACAGCGCTCCTCTGGATTCCTTCCACTGATCCCAACCGTTCAGGTGCCGCTTCGGCTGGTGCCGCGGTGGGCAACTGTTCTGCGTCGCGCTGTGTGGGGGAGGTGGCGGGTCTGGCACATCTAGCTGGAATCCATTGCGGCCCTGTAGGGGTAGAAACACAGAGATACCCCCTCCCCCAATATAAAACCTCCACAGGCCCTGACCATACACCCGTATGCGGGTCTTTGTATTTGACCCAAACTCGGGGTAGCTCCCGTTCGTCCTTTTTCTGTCTATAGTGAACGATGACAGCAGGCACTCCCTCAGAGCCAAATACACACAAATAGTTTAACACAAACAGTGCTTTTACCAGCCGTTCTTGCGGGTCTTTTATATCTGCATACTTTTGAACATAGGTTTTCAGCAACCCATTAGCTCGTTCCACTATTGCTTGACCCGTTGGGTTGTGAGGGATACCTGCAATGTGTTGTACTGACGCACCCACGCAGGAGGGTTATCGTGTTCTGCAAATAGGCATAAGTGATTTAATACAAACAAAACTTTTGCACAAACAAAACTTTTGCCATTCCAACACCCTTATCTTCTCCCCCTTTTTCTTTTTGCACTGAGTAAGTGCACCCAAAATGTGAGTAGAACCATGGAGTATGGTGAGATCGATGGGGAGATCGGGGTCCAGGCGGTCTACTGCTCTCTGGACGATCTCAGAGCTAAGACGTTGTATCATAGTGTGTTGTTCAGCAGTCGGTCGGACCGGCGCGGCAGGGTCAGTGCCCTTTAACATTGGGCGAAGAATTGAGAGTCACTGATGCGCCACCCAAGGTATTTCCATACTGGTGAACGTTGAACCTTCTCTGCTGCTATTACTAGGTCGTGTAGCTGGAGCTGTTGCTGTAAATATAATTCTTGCTGTGCTGAGAAAGGTTGTACTTGCGCAAACAAGATGTCATCCATGTAATGGTAAATTATAGTGTCCGGCCATTGCTGCCTCACTTCTTTCAATGCAGCATCTACGAAGAGTTGACACAGAGTAGGGCTATTCTGCATGCCTTGTGGCAACACTGTCCATCCGAAGCGTAAGTCAGGACCCTCTCTGTTGATTGCCGGTAATGTAAATGCAAACCGCTGGGTATCCTGAGGATGCAGCTTTGTAGTAAAAAAGCAGTCCTTTAAGTCAATAATTAGTAAATGCCAGTCAGTTGGTAGCATGGCTGGATTTGGAAGGCCAGGCTGTAAAGCTCCCATCGCTTGCATTTGCTGATTTACTGCCCGTAGATCATGTAACAGCTTGAGATGTCCTTGATCTAATTGTTGTTTTATTAATATACAGGCTTGTTGTAGACTTTCCCGTTTGAGCGGTCACTGCCCGACCCATACTGGCTCTTCTGTGAGCCATGTCAGTGGGATTGGGAAAGTCCATGTGGCAGTGACCCTCTTTGGTTACTGTTGAGAGTTTTTGGCTGGACCCAATGGGGCGAGAGCGGCACAAACTTGTTGCTGAACGCGTACCATTCCCTGCCCAACTTCCCTTAATGCTTCAACTAACATAGCTCGGGGGCCGGGAGGTACCCGACTCATGCGTTCAAGCATCACCTCAATGCCTGCGTCTAGGGGAAGTGTAATTAAAATGCTTTTAGCAGCATGGTTGGAGTTTTCCATAACACATTGACACAGCAATGGGCCCTTCATAAAAATTTTCCAATCAAGAGGATTATGGTGTGCTAATAAATTTTGATTGTTAGCAGGGTCCGGTTGATAGATGACAGGGAAAGCCTGAGCTAACAAATCGGCGGTCTCTAGGTCCCCGTTCTGTAATGCCTCTAACCCGATTTTTCGCCAGTCAACCTGGCTACGCACAGCAGCCACAGAACGGTGACTAGACAGCGTGCTCGGCTTATTTTCCTCCACCAGAGAGACTACATCACATAAATTTTCAATATCTTCACCTCCCTTTCCCAAGCTTATTCCTCCTCCGCTAGTTTCTACAGATGTAGATTTATCAGGGGCGGGAGGGGGGGGAATAAGGGGCTTTCGAGGTACGACAACTGGGATCCCCGAGAAGGGAGGAGAGAGATTGTCTAAGCTAATTCCAATCTTTCCAGCATTGGGGTCACAGTTGTCTAGCCGATCAGAGGCGGCTGTTGCTAATCTTTTTTCAGTTTTATATTTTTTCATACAGTTAATCACTTCCCGCCAAGGTTTCATTAACTTTTCCGCTGTCTTATCGTCATCTATCACCAAATCCCACAAACAATCACCATAGGCTCTCCCCTCCTCTACTTCAAAAATCGACTCCGGTTCTTTAAAAAACCCTTTCGCTTTACCCACTGCAACTAATCCTGACAAGTCTTTTAACTGACTTACTCCCCGCTTTTCTAAAAAGCGCTTTAATAATTCGAAAGCTACCTCGACCTCCATCGCCCGATGTGAGGAAAATCAGCGTCTTTGTATGGCTCTCGCTCCCGGGTTAGCTTCAACTGCGGAAAGCGGATCCCCTCTTGAATCCCGAGGTTGGATCCAGGCCAGAGGGTCGGGACGTATCAAAAATGATGCATAAATCGACTCCTCTTTGCCCCCTGGCCACCGTCTGCCAGTGCATCTCCGTCTCTCGCTGCTGTATCCGAAATAGTCCTTTTCAGGTGTGGGTTACTAAAGTGTCCCTTCTCGCATCCCCAGCTTATCAGCAACGGTAGTTCTTTGCGTAGATCTATACCCTTAATGCTACGCCTTTCTAAGAGGGATGTAAAGAAATCATATGCTGCTTGCCTCTGCGTTGTGCTCGTCGGCGCCGTTGCAGCTCCCAAGGTCTCGGCAGCACGTATCGGCTGAGCCCACCTATGTGGTCGCCCAGGGCACGCAGACTGAGCCCACCTATGTGGTCGCCCAGGGTACGCAGACCAGCTGCGCTGTCTGTTTTGCCGTCCCTCTGCTTGCAGGACCCGAACCCTACGCTGGACCGTCCGTGGTATCACGTCGGGGTCACCATTTGACGGAAAACCAGCGGGAGACAGGCACCATCCGATGATGATCATCAAGTCTCGTTTATTGGCAATTAGCAAATATCTTTTATACCGTTCGTAAATTAACTCATACATATTTGCAAAAGCATAGCTCATCCTTGGCTGGGAGGTAGATGCCAACTCCTCCCATGCTTATCTCTTGTGTTCAGCCTTGCAAGTAGCAGTTACTTGTTTCTCACACTCCTTTACCGGTCAACAGCAGCTGGGCTCACACTCCCTTGTAAAACACCAGCTGGCCTCACATTCCTCTGTCGACCAACAGCTGGGCCCAAGGTTGCTCTAACTCTGAGCCTGCTTTTCTACTTCAATGCCCTCTTTCTGCTAGCCATTCCCGGGCTAGGCTCCCCACATCTGGGTGCTAGAATACAAGGGGATTCCATACAAGCTCAGCCTATTAAACTTACACCTAAGGTTAAAAATTTACACGATGTCCAGAAGCTGGTAGGAGCACTGCAGTGGTTGCGGACATTCGTGCGTGTCACCGGTGAGGAGATGCAACCTTTCTATGCGTTGCTGAAAGGGACCGACCCATGGGAGCCCAAGAGTTTAGACGCTGAGGCAGTCCAGCAGTTGCAGATGATAGAACGTCGAATGCAAAAGGAAGGAGTATGGTGGTGGGACCCCCAGGAGGAATTAATTGCAGGTTGGATTCTGACCGCCAGTGGAGGGTTAGGATTGCTATATCAAATACGAGCAGGGGAAGAAAAACCACTGCGATGGGTATATCAGAAGGTTCCCAAGGATGCATTCTCCACAAAAGTCAAGGTAGCCGGGGGAATGATTTGGCGTCTGCGATGGGAAAGCAAGGGAATCTTTGGGAAGGAGCCAGATAAGCTGACAGTGCCGTGGAATGGGGAGAAATGGCAGAAGGTGGTAGAGAGTGAAGAGGATATACAATTGGCGGTATACTCGTACCCAGGGAAAATCGTCACAGGCACGGTACAGAGGTGGTCTGAGACAGCCAAAGTGGTGGATTTGAGTGTGGATAGTAGAGTTTTGGATACCCCTCACCCAGGACCAACATATTTCACAGATGCTTCCTCGAAGACGAACAGAGCGGCGGTAGTGTGGAAAGAAGAGAATAGTTGGATGCGCCAGACATATGAGGAGCAGGGTAAAAGTGTGCAGTGGCTAGAAGCGAAAGCGCTAGAGATGGCCCTGCGAAAGGATATAGATCGACATATAAATGTGTGCACAGACTCCTTATATGTGTATAAATTAGTCATGTCCATGAAACGGGAGGGTGTACCACACACGGAAATTGCCTTGATGCTAGAGGCTGCTTTATCGCAGCGAGGAGCAACTGTGACAGTAATTCACATTCGCAGTCATCAGACGGGGCCTGGACCACTGATTGAGGGGAATCGCATGGCTGATGAGGCAGCCGCGGGAGTCTGGACATTGACGGAGGCAAAGAAACTGCATGAACAACTGCACCTGGGTGCTAAAGCCTTGGCAAAGGAGTGTGGCATCTCAATAAGAGCAGCAAGAGAAGTAGTAGCCACCTGTCCTTACTGTCAGCACTCGCCATTGTGGGAGGCAGGAGTCAACCCTCGAGGACTGGAAGCAAATGCTGTCTGGCAGACTGACTTTACTGAATGTCCACAGTTGGCCCCTGGAAGGCACCTGGCAATTACAACTGATACATATAGTGGAGTCATCATGGCTACTCAACATCGGAAGCAGACCACAACGCACTTGACTGCGCATTGGACCACAGTGATGGCGTGGCTTGGGAAGCCCACCGAAATAAAAACAGACAATGGACCATGCTTTCGGGCTCGAAGTACCCAAGAATGGTGTAAAGCTTGGAATATTGTATTAAAACACGGCATTGCTTACAATAGCACGGGGCAGGCAATATTTGAACGTGCTCATCGCACCTTGAAAGCAAAAATAATACAGCTTGGGGAGGGGGAGAGGTATAAGTGAGCTATACCCGTAGCAGCTCAGCAAACTATTTTAATGTGTGCGTTATATTCGCTTAATCATTTTATACGCGGGCAGGAGCAAGTTACAGCAGTGGAGAAGCACTTTGGCAAAGCTCAAGCAGGCGAGCGCTATCCGCAGGTACGAGTAAGGTTCCCAGGCAGTGAGCAATGGGAGAGAGGATGGAAACTGAGATGCCTGGGGAGGGGCTACACCACGGTTGAGAATGAAGGGTGCATAGAATGGGTGCCTGCAAAGTGTGTGAAAGCAGAACTGTGCAAGGATGTACAATGAATAATTCCTTTCTGAGTTGTCTCTTTGCAGGGTCTGCTGACATGGATCCTCATGCTAGCCGTACCATTGGGAAAAGAAATGAGCTCCTTGACAAGATCGCAAGCAATATTGCAACAAGAGCGACACTGGGAAAGGGCGGCAAAAGAGAGATATAAACTGGAACTGGATAGTAATAATTGGGGGGATCTTGTTGTGTGTAGCAACCATGGTTACTTGTGGGCTACCATTGTTATGCTGTGTTATAAGACAAATCAGAGAGCGCCTGCGAGCGTTACATGAATATATACCTGACCGCAATATGTATTCGCTTATGCAAGTAGCTTTGTAGAATTTTTAGTAGCATGGGGAGGGGGAGATGTAGGGGAATAGACAGGGATCGGCGACCGGAAGATTACGGGATGTGACGGAAAGATAGACTCCTCCCCATAGGAGTGGCAGGAACAGGAACCACAAGAGCTATATAAGCGTGTGACGCAGCTAAATAAACGGGCATTTTGTATCCATCATATTGATGTCTGTGCATCACTGTCCCCAGGGTGGGTAGAGCCCTGTGTCCCGGAGATATGCGGCCCAAGATAAGTTCTCCCGTAGAAGCGTACAGCTACATTCCGTATTGACACGAATCAGATGAACACATTTTACAGCTCACATCGGCCTCCAATACAGTTAGCTCTTGGGATCCCCCTGTCACTCCAGCAATGCTGGTGCGTTCTGTCCCTATATAGCTTGATGGCATTAGGATGCACTGTGCACCGGTGTCCACTAAAGCTTTATACTCCTGTGGGTCTGATGTGCCAGGCCATTGGATCCACACAGTCCAGTAAGCCCAGTTATCCCTTTCCTCCACCTGGCTGGAGGCAGGGCCCCTCTATTCCTGATCATAGTACTCGTCACTCACTTCTTGTAAATATGAATCACAAATGTCTCTGTTAAGGTCAGGAATAAAATCAGCACTTCTACTCCTCTGTCTGGGGAATTGCTCACTGGAAACTGGAGCAGCAGCTTTCCTGTACAACCTCCCCTGAGTGATTGTTTTTCCATGCAGCTCACATACCCATGCCTCTAGGGTCAAGGTAGGTTTTCCATCCCACTTCCTCATGTCATCTCTGTGGTCACTTAGTTAAAAGCATAGGGTACCCCGTCATATGTATCGTGTCGCTTGAGCAAAAGAACTCTTACACCCGATGGCTGAGATACTGGTGGGGAGTAGGACATATCTTCTTTGAATTGCTGGAACTCCCAGGACAGTTTCTCCACAGCCATGATGAGGGAGGAAGAGAGATTTGCTTTGTAATTTGGAGCCTATCAATCACTTCTGCCACCGTTGGTGCCTTGCCATCTTTCCAGGACATTACTGCCAGTGAGTCCCCACACGTTCATGGTACGCTCCGTACAAACTTCTGCCACATAGGTCTTGTGCACTGGGCTCCACCTCGATCTTTGGATGACTATCAACTGTGCAGGTCAACATAAATCACCTCAAGCATGGCTAGTTCCCTCAGGTACCGGATACCTTTCTCCATAGTCATCCATTTTCCTAGGCGATATACTATATCTTCCTTGAAGGGCTGCCTTTCTCTCTCACCGGACAGGAGTCGCCTCCAGAGGCTGAGCGCTTGTGTCCCTTTTCCAAGTGCTTTGTCAATGCCCCCTTCCCTAGAAAGGGATCCCAGTTGTTTGGCTTCCTTCCCCTCTAATTCCAGACTGCTGCTGGCCCCGTTATCCCAGCATCGGAGAAGCCAGGTGACAATGTGCTCACCTGAAGGATGGCTGAAATCTTTTTGCATATCCCACAACTCACTCAAGGATAGGGATCGGGTAGTTTCCGTTTCTTCCTCTTCTTCTCCTAATGATAGCCCTGCCTTTCCATCATCTCTTTATAAACGAGTTGATTTTCTCTTCCAGGATTTCTTCTTGTGTATAGGGGCGACTGATACTGGCACAGGTTGGTCCTCAGATTCAGCTGCAACACTTGTCACCGGGGTTGGAGTAGCTGCAGTGCCTGTCGTGGGGGCTTGAGTGGCCTCAGTGCTTGTCACTTTCCTTGTCTTTGTCTTTTTAGATCCAGAGGCCTTCTCTTCCCTTTTGGGGTACTGAAGAGTGTTAAACAGGGCTCGATAGGCATGGGCCAGGCCCCAGCACATTGCAGTGATTTGTATCTCTCTGGAATTGCCAGGGTGACAACATACTTCCTCCAAATATTCTACTCATTTTTCAGGATTCTGCACTTGTTCAGGGGTGAAGTCCCACAACACTGGGGGTGCCCACCGTCTTAGGCATTTGCCCATACTATCCCGCATTCCCTGCCACGCATAGCTATCAAGGTTTGGGGCAGATCTCTGGATGATATTCTTAAGTTGCTTATTAACCTGAGACAGAACTGAAACCGTCTGCCAAAGCAATACCAACAGGTATCTCTTAACTACCCAAGGATGTTCAAGATACTGAAAAGTTGTTGTAATGAAGGAGGAGACATTATAGAAGATGGTAGCTAAGGTGCCATTCTGTATTTCCTCCATAAAAACCTCTCACAGGAGGAGGTATAATTCCTAATGGTCTCCATGAGGTGGTAGCTGAAGTACAGTAACGGCTTCCATGCAAGACCTAAATAACCGATAACACTCAAGGCCAGTGTTTTAATAACAAATCTCCTAGGCAAAACTTCTCTAATCACTGCAGAGCACAGCAAACTACAAAAACCAACAGCAATTTTTAACCTGTACTTCAAAATCAGTGTGGTAGATTGGACAAACTAATATTAAGAACAGATGAATCAATGCTGTGACCAGCAACCGTTCATTATCTCAAACACTTTGTGCCCCACGTTGGGTGCCAACATGGACTATCGTGGTTCAGCCTCAGTCGGCAACTGAACAGCACGCAGCTGCTCGCTCACTCCCCCCACCCCTGTGGGATGGGGGAGAGAATCAGGAGAGCAAAAGAACTCGTGGGTTGAGATAAGCACAGTTTAATAGTTACAATACAATAATAATTATAATAATAATGATTATGATAATAATCACAGAATCACAGGTTGGAAGGGACCTCAGGGATCATCTAGTCCAACCTTTCTGGGACTTTGCATAGAGAGGTGTCATCCCTTAGTAAAGATGTGTTGCAAAATCAAATGGCATTAGATTTATTGACTGCCAAAGAAGGGGGCGTATGCATGATCATTAAGACCAGCTGCTGTGCATATATCAATAAAGACAAGCAGATAGAAGCAGATCTGAATGCACTTTGGGAAAAAACCATAAATATTCCATGACGTATCTCTAGATGACACTTCTTTAGGGTTTTGAGATTTGTGGGATAAACCGACTTCTTGGCTTCCTAATCTAAGAGGGTTAAAGCAATTATTCATTGGATTGGTTACGCAAATGGTTTTAGGAATGTTTGGTTGTGTTTCTCTTAGAGTTTTTCTTTGGTGTTGTCAAAATTCAACTGAAACATACGGTAACTGGAAAAGAAATAAGATTAGACACCAAGTGGAAACAGGGAAATATTTTACTCGGGCCCTTGAAAAGGATGAATTATTATGAAATTTGCAAGCAAACGTAAAACACTTCTATAATAGTCTCCGTTTGAGACTTAGTAAATTCTTATACCGAGGACTGTAGCAGGTAAGCTACAAGTCCTCAAAAAGAAAAGGAGGGCTTGATAGAGTTAGAGCTGTTGTGACTAAAACTTGTTGCTTTGGGGGAGTCAGAAAGGCTTCAAGACAAGAAGCGCCGAAACCAAATTTGCGACTCAGGTGTACAGAGCCATAAAGATAAGGACACTGCAGAACTACCAAACTCCTGTCTGGAAACCACCTCATGACCCCTGAGGTTCCACTCAGAAGCACCCAGGACTGTAGCTGTACGCTTCTACGGGAGAACTTATCTTGGGCCGCATACCTCCGGGACACAGGGCTCTACCCACCCTGGGGACAGTGATGCACAGACATCAATATGATGGATACAAAATGTCCGTCTATTTAGCTGCGTCACACGCTTATATAGCTCTTGTGGTTCCTGTTCCTGCCACTCCTATGGGGAGGAGTCTATCTTTCCGTCACATCCCGTAATCTTCCGGTCGCCGATCCCTGTCTATTCCCCTACATCTCCCCCTCCCCATGCTACTAAAATTCTACAAAGCTACTTGCGTAAGCGAATACATATTGCGGTCAGGTCTATATTCATGTAACGCTCGCAGGTGCTCTTTGATTTGTCTTATAACACAGCATAACAATGGTAGCCCACAAGTAACCATGGTTACTACACACAACAAGATCCCCCCAGTTATTACTATCCAGTTCCAGTTTATATCTCTCTTTTGCCGCCCTTTCCCAGTGTTGCTCTCGTTGCAATATTGCTTGCGATCTTGTCAAGGAGCTCATTTCTTTTCCCAATGGTACGGCTAGCATGAGGATCCATGTCAGCAGACCCTGCAAAGAGACAACTCAGAAAGGGATTATTCATTGTACATCCTTGCACAGTTCTGCTTTCACACACTTTGCAGGCACCCATTCTATGCACCCTTCATTCTCAACCGTGGTGTAGCCCCTCCCCAGGCATCTCAGTTTCCATCCTCTCTCCCACTGCTCACTGCCTGGGAACCTTACTCGTACCTGCGGATAGCGCTCGCCTGCTTGAGCTTTGCCAAAGTGCTTCTCCACTGCTGTAACTTGCTTCTGCCCGCGTATAAAATGATTAAGTGAATATAATGCACGCATTAAAATAGTTTGCTGAGCTGCTATGGGTATAGTTCCCATATACCCCTCCCCCTCCCCAAACTGTATTATTTTTGCTTTCAAGGTGCGATGAGCGCATTCTACTATAGCCTGCCCTGTGCTATTGTAAGCAATGCTGTGTTTTAATACAATATTCCAAGCTTTACACCATTCTTGGGTACTTCGAGCCCCTTTTCTCTAATTTCTCGCCATAAACTTCGCACTAGCTTGGCATCTATCGGCGTCCACTCCACCCCTCCTCCTGGAGCTAGTCGGACAGGGAAGATCCCGGGCATCTCTATCCTTACTCCATCGAGGCTACAATCTCTAGCTATCAGCCGCCAGTTAGGTAACTCAACTGACTGTCGCTGGGGTGCACCCTTCGTTACAAGTCCTGTCTGCCGCCGAGTTAGTTCCCCTAGTACGCGCATAGCCTGCTGCAGCTGCCGCAGCGCTTCCTCAGCAGACCCCTCCGGAGCTGCAGCGCCCCGGACCTCCCCTTTTGGCGGTCCCTCTCCTCCCTCCTTCTGATTGGTCCTCCGAGTCTCTGCTGTTTTGTGCCTCTTTTTTGCGCGCCGCAGGCAAGCTGCTCTCTCTTCCCACATGTGGGCATCGGTTTCTCCCCCAATTTCTGATTCGCTGCTACTCGAAGTTGTTCTATACTCCCCCTGTCCTCCCCTCCAGGCACCCCAATCCCCCTCCTCGTCCGACTCCCATCTCAAGGGTTGCCCCGGGAGCCAGTCTCGAGGGTCGGGCAGAGGGCTGTGCCGCTTCCGGCGCCGCTGCCGGCGCTGCTTCCGGCGCTGGTCATCTTTCTCCTTCCGCTCCGTCACTCCCGCTGCGTCCACTGCCACGTCACTCTCCCCGCGCGCGGGCACCCGCGCCCGTGCCAAATCATCCCAGGGGTATGCGGGGGGGGGACTCTCTAAAGGCCCTGCTGGCTCAACAGGGAACACCGCCGCTTCCCGATCCACCTCCTTGGGAGCCTCAGACTGAGTCGCTGGCCAGGCTACTCCGTCCGAACTCTCCCCTTCTTCCCCATCCCCCGCGATGCTTGCCCCTGTCTGCGTCCCCACTGCCCCTCCTGGGTCTCTTTCCGGGCTACTGTCGCCTGTAGCACCGAGCAGGCACAGCCGCGCCTGCCGCCACGTCTCCTGATCATCCCGAGCTTTCAATAGTGTTATGATTAATTTAGCCTTCAAAGGAATTTTAATCAAAGTATACAATTTATTGAATAGAGACAAGCAAGCAGCGCTGGATGCACGGGGGATCCTTCCGCCTAACGTGCATACCGTCATACGATACTACAGGGTTTATATTCAGTTACTTAATTAATAACAATTAGTAAAAACACGCCTAAGTTTACACTCTTTGGTCAGTGATAAGCATTCCACTTGCCGTTGGTCAGCCGTATTTAAATTAGCCACGCTTGCCATGTAGATGAGCACGCATGCTCTTTACAGGTGTGGGGGGGCAAGTCTTTTTGGTCCTGAATTGGGTCGGTGGTCGCAATCTCCCCCTGCCGGAATTACCTTTCCCCCAGTTTTCATGCTTCAGCGCCTCCTGAGCCAAGAAGTTCCCTGTTATCACTGCTGGCTGATTTGTGGCCTTCCCTTATCTTCTTTCTCTCCTTTGTAGCAAGATGTTTCCACTGTTAGTCCTTGAAGTTACTGAGTTGTATCCTTTTAGGAGGCCTCTTGACAGTGAAGCATTCATTGCTAATGCCGTCTTGTCTGGCCTAAGCATTATTTATTATCTTGTTAAAATTCTCAGATGTTAGTTTCTACTCCTAACTAAAATTCTTTCTTAACAATTAACTACACAAATTGTCAATCAACATCCCAACCATTAAGACAGTTAACAATTCAATTGAACACTGAACGGCCTCTCCGTTACACAAGCACAAACAGAACGGTCAAATGCTAGAGGGTCACACTTCACCGTGTGACTCTAGCATTGTTCCATATTGACACGAATCAGACGAACACATTTTACAATCCCTCATCTTTTCTTTTTATGGCATTGATTCGTGTTTTTGTTTCCAATCTAGTCAATACTTGCTGAATTGGTATCAATTTTGGGTCTTCTTTTGTCTTTATTATCATCAAGGAATGAGTTTTCTTTTTCCTTGTTTCTGGATCAACAGGTATTGCAGTTATCTGCATTCCTTGTATAACCGAGTGTATTAGTCTAGTAAAACAGGGTATTAAACATGGAATTACTAACAGTCCTCCACATATCCCCAGTACAGCTATTCCAATTTTAGTAAGCCAATTACCATCCATAAAGTTCCACCCTAATTCTCCTAGATTGATTCCATTCCAAGTTTGAACTGGGACGTGTGCGATTTTCTTAATTTCTTTTACAAGTTCATTTACAGCTTTTCCTTCATCATCTATTTCTAGACAACAGTTACTAAGGTTAAATTCTCCACACACTCCTCCTTCTTGTGCTAGCAAATAATCCAAAGCTAAGCGGTTTTGATACAAAGCAGTTCTCATTTTGGTGTTCTGTTTTGCAATTAATCCAAGTGCATCTCCAGTCTTATTTACAACTATTTCTACCACAGCCTGTAATCTAATTATTCTATTTAACATATATATATTGGGGTCCTGTAGCCCCAAGATCCATCTTCTGCCCATGTAGCTGGATCATAATAAGCAATAATCCTCTCCGGAGGCCATTCATTATCTTTCCAATTTCCAATTTGTAAGCTCCACTTATGACGTTTTGTTTTTTTTTTAACTCATCAGCCTCAACATACACTTGGACTCCCAGTCGCTCTCCCCGACTTATGGGTAACAGGAAAAAACTGGGTCTTATAGTTCCCAATACACAAGATCCTGTCCAATTCTTTGGCAAATATGCATAAGCCAGTTTGCCGCAAATCCAATACTGTCCTTCAGGAGTTGGCCAACCTTTTGGTATATTTGTTCCATTGGTCCAATTCTTAGATTGATCATTCATCTCCAGTGGGTTTCCCCACTTATCCCAATTGTTCTGAGTTTCATTCCATAGGTAACCTCCCTCACACTCTAGATTACCTACTGGTCTTCCATTGTCTTTTAGATTCTGCCAGCAACTCCTTCCAATTATACTCGTCTGAAGCACCCATTGTTGTTTCCTATTACCCTTTCCCATTGTTTTCCAGACTTGGGGGTTACTTATATTGCTCTCCATAGCCTCCCATGGCCATCGTTCACCCTGGTTTGTCCCACCACAAACATAACAATTGGTTACATTCAGTGACTTCGCAATGTTTTCAGCAAGATTTACAAATAGATTTTTAGCAACTGTGGGAATTTCATATTTTACCCCTGTTTCTATTTCATGATAAAATGCTATAACCTTACTTGTTCCAATTAGTCTTCCTACTTCCGAATTTGTTTTCATTTCTACCCAATATTGGTAAGGGAGTTCTTTTGGATCATAGCATACGGTCCTGTTACCTTCTCTGCATAAAGCATACTGGGTCAGATTATGAATGCAGCTTCCTATTTCCTGGCCTTTACAGTCGTAGACAGTATGATATACCAAAGCTTGGGAACTTATCCGTCCCCTTCTAGTGGTTATCACACATTGACTGCAGTTGTTTGTTACAGCCAGGGTTAAGGAACTCACCCCAAGCAGGGCTAGAAGAGGTCCGGTAAGGGCCATAGTGATTGGCGGTCACGGCCCAAAGGGGTTGCAGCCCTTGGCAGACCTTTTCAAACCACAGCACCAGTTCCCTATCCGGTCTTGCCCTCTTCCATAATCTTAAGGGGTGTCCTTTCCTGAGTTACCTCAATGTATTTAAGGATTCGTATGCTATGTCTGAAAGAAATCCAGGGTATACCATGGATAGCCTATTGCTATTCCCAGGAACCAATATTTAACTGATCCTTGTTATTGACATATTGTCTCCCCTAATGGGTATTCATTTAGGAGCTTCTCCGTTTACCAATTCTACAGGAGTAGTCACAATAAAATTCCCACAGCAACTTAGCTTATGTTCCTTGACGATGTCCTCGTCAGGTTCTTCTGATGGTTAGCTTAGTTTCTCCGGGTTCAGATGTGACTGTCCACTCCTTCACTGGACCTTTCACTCGCGACACATGTGTCCACCCTTTTTCAGCAGTTCTCACAGCTGTTTCTGTAGTTAATAAAACAAGGAAAGGTCCTTCCCAAAGGGGAGATAAGTTTCTTTCTTTCCATGTTTTTATTAGAACCTTATCTCCTGGTTCTAACTGATGAATTGCAAATCCTAAAGGTGGTGTCTGGGCCACCATCCCAATCTCCCTTAACTCTTTTAATCTTTTTCCAATGGTAATTATATATTTTTGGATACTATGGTCTTCAATTATATTATTCCCCAAAGGCATCCCTTGAAAGTAGGGCATGCCATATAACATCTCATATGGTGATAATCCAGTCTCACTGTATGGTTTAGTTCTTATATTTAACAGTGCCAATGGTAAGCATTTCGTCCAAGGCAATTGTGTCTCAATCATTAATTTAGCCAATTGTTGTTTTATTGTTTGATTCATTCTTTCTACTTTCCCCGAACTTTGTGGGTGCCATGGAGTGTGGTATTCCCACTGAATGCCTAAAGATTGACATAATAGTTTTATTATTCTGGAAGTAAAGTGTGTGCCCTGGTCAGAATCAATGTACTGGATTATCCCATATCTAGGTATCAAATGTTCCAATAAAATTTTTACCACTATCTGTGCTGTAGCCCGTGCTACAGGGTAAGCCTCTACCCATTGTGTCAAATGATCTACTATTACCAATAAATATTTTATTCTCCCTACTTTAGGTAGTTCAGTAAAATCTATTTGTACTTTCTCGAAAGGTCTGTAAGCTGTTTTTCTCCCTCCTATTGCTACTTGTCGAAACACTTTCTTATTTACCTTTTGACAAGTTAAGCATCCTTGTGTAATCTGCTTTGCTATTTCAAAAATCCCAATACAGCCAAATTGTTTAAGGAAATGATCACTTAACGCCTTTGTACCCCAATGTGTTTGCGCATGCAAACGTTCCAATATTTGTCTGGCATAGGCTTTCGGCAGAATTTCTCTCCGGTCAGGCAATATCCATTTTCCTTGTTCTAACTTAGCCCCTATTTTTTCCATTTTTATCTTTTCTTCAGGGGTAAACTTCTTCTCTTTCTCCTCCTGTGTTTTTTTGCTGATGTCCTCCTGTGTTTGTACTACATTAATTTTAGCGGCCCTAGTTCTCAGGGCTGCTTCCTGGGCCTCTTTATCCGCTAAATTATTCCCTCGAGTTCGGTAATCTAATCCTTTTTGGTGTCCTCTCACATGTACCACTGCTATTTCCTTTGGTTCTCTTAATGCTTTTAAAATTTTTACTATTAATTCTTGATGTATTAGATTTCTCCCGTGAGTATTAATTAAACCTCTTTCTTCCCAAATTTTCCCAAAAGTATGGACTACCCCATATGCGTATTTAGAATCTGTAAATATAGTCCCGCTTTTGCCTTTTAATAATTCCAGGGCCTTACAGAGGGCATACAGCTCACAAGCTTGAGCTGACCATGATGGACTCAGGGGTCCTGACTCCACAAGTTCTAGGTCCTTATTAATTATTGCATATCCTGATTTTCTTTTCCCTTCCACCACTCGGGAGGAACCATCTATAAATAGCACCTCCCCATCTTCCAACTCAGTATCCCTTAAATCTGGCCTCACCTTAGTCTGGGTCTCAATTACCTCTAAACAATTATGTTGTAATTCCTTCTCTGATGACTCTCCAAACAAAAATTGTGCTGGATTCTGGGCAGAAGTCACCCTCAATTCTGAATCAGGGGAGTCTACTAGTATTGCTTCATACTTTAGGATCCGGCTGTCTGTTAACCATTTTTCTGCCTTCTGCTGTAAAATATTTCTGACATTGTGTGGGGTATACACCTTTAAAGGAGCACTAAAAGTAATTTTTCGAACTTCCTCTATTAATAAGGCTGTGGCAACCAGAGCTTGGAGGCAAGCAGGCCATCCTCTGCTTACTGGATCAAGCAACTTAGAACAATACCCCACAGGTTTTTTGATTCCTGCCCAGTCCTGAGTAAGAACTCCATATGCTGTCTGGTTTGATGTATTTACAAAAAGATAGAAAGGTTTTTCTAAATCTGGGAGGCTCAATACAGGTGCTTGTATTAATGTCTTTTTTATTTCCTCGAATCTCTGGTCATCTTCTATGTACCACTTGAGTTGGTTATTAGTTAATTTCTCATATAGGAATTTTACCTTTTCACTATAATTTTCAAGCCACGGTCTACAGTATCCTAATAATCCCAATATTTGTCGAATTTCCTTTTTAGTTTGTGGGGGTCTCAAGGATAGAATCCCAGATATCCTATCAGGATCTAGCTTCTTCCTTCCTTTACTCAGCCAATGTCCTAAGTATTTTACTTCCTGTTCCACAAACTGTAGCTTTGATCGGGACACCTTCAATCCCTTCTCCCCCAGAAAATTTAACAATTTAATGGTGGCCTCTCGGGTCCCCTCTTCAGTTTCTCCTGCTACTAATAAATCATCCACATATTGTAATAATTTTACCTCCTTGGGTAATGTAAAATCTTGTAAGATTTTCTCTAAAGTTTGTCCAAATAGATTTGGTGACTCTGTAAACCCCTGTGGTAGCACAGTCCATCTTAATTGTTGTTTTCGTCCTGTTTCGGGGTCCTCCCACTCAAAGGCAAAATAATTTCTGGATTCCTCATCCAGAGGACAGGCCCAAAAAGCATCCTTTAAATCTATTACACTATACCAAGTATATCTAGGAGAAATATGACTCAGTAAAGTGTAAGGATTTGCCACCACAGGGAACTTAGTGATCGTTCGCTGATTTACAGCTCGTAAATCCTGTACCATTCTGTATGAGCCATCCGGCTTCTTTACAGGGAGGATGGGTGTATTATGGGGTGACATACATGGTTCCAAAGTTCCTTTTTCCAGAAGTCTGTCAACTACAGGTTTTAATCCTTTTCGGCCCTCCCTGGGTATAGGATATTGCTTGATTCTAATTGGGCGATAAGGATCTATAATTTGAACACTTATGGGGTCCATTTCTATCTTTCCAATTTCCCCTTCTTTATACCACACTGAGGGGTTAACAGCTTCTTCGTCTTTTTGTGTTAAAGTGTATAATTTAATCTGCAATTTATCTCCTTTACTCTGAATGCCCAAATTTAACTTCAAAATCAAATCCCTTCCTAATAAATTGTACTCCGCTTCAGGGAGCAAAAGTAAATCATTAAGGCAAATTTTCTTTTCTGTCTCTATTTCTACATCTTTCAAAATTGGTACTTTAAAAGGTTCTCCTTTTGCCCCAACTACAGACATATAGCTCTTCCCTTTTTCTATTCCTTTTGGAAGTTTTTGAATGGTTGATTTCTCAGCTCCTGTATCTACTAAAAATAAAACTTCCTCTTTATGGGGACCAATTAATAATTTTATCAAGGGCTCTGTTGATGTTGGAGTCCCCAGAAGATATAGCCCCTGACACCCCTATTCTTCTTTAAACATTCTCTCATCTTGTTCCCGTTTTCGGCAGTTCTTCTGAACGTGTCCTCTCTTGTTACAGTAGTAACAGACGGGAGTTGTAAATCTCTCTCGGTAAGGTTGTCGCGGGGGTGTCTGCTCTATTTTTTTTTCCCTTTTCTCTCCAGACGGAGTCTTATTTTTCTGACTTTCTCTTACTGCTGCTACAAAAATTTTTGCTTTTGCTTTCTGTTTTTCTTCATCCCTTCTAACATAAACTTTTTGGGCTTCTCTAAGTAACTCCTCTAATCCTCTTTCTTGCCAGTCTTCCAGCTTTTCTAATTTCCTTCTTATATCTCCCCAAGATTTAGCTACGAATTGTGTTCTAAGGATTGCGGTCCCAGCCACTGTATTCGGATCAATTCCAGAATACATTTGTAAGCTTTTCCTCAACCTCTCCAACCATTCTGTTGGAGATTCTTCTTTTCCTTGTTGTTCATTAAATGCTTTATTAATGTTTTGCCCTCGGGGAACCGCTTCCCTTATTCCCTGTATGATTAACGTTCTCAAATCCCTCATATTCTGTCTTCCTTGAGGTTGTTGATGATCCCAGTGGGGATCCACATTTGGCCATTTCTGATCTCCCGGGAGCCCTGCCTGATTCTGTCTTTCCCAAATCCTTATTCCAACTTGTCTAATCATTCCCCTTTCTTCAGCAGTAAATAGGATTCCTAAAATGGACTGTATTTCTTCCCAGGTGTAAGTATTGGGGCCTAGGAATTGATCTAGTTTTTCAGATACTCCGAGGGGATCATCTAATAGGGTCCCCATTTCTTTCTTAAAGTTTCTTACATCTGTGGTATTTAATGGGACTGCCACAAACCCGATGCCTCCCTGATTGCCTCCGAGGGGTACCTCTCGTAAGGGATATAGACAAGCCCCCTCAGATACGGCAGTCCTACTTCTCGTACATGCAGCCGGTGGTTTATCTAATTCCGGTGCTGTTGGTGGGGGAGGCAGGGATAACGGTGGGACTGGTGGAGATACTACGGCCACTGGAGGGGAAGCCGCTGCCAGAGGTGAATTATTAGGATATGGGGGCGGCAGGTTATCCAGTGGTTCCCATTTATCATCTTTTTCCCTTCCTTTTTCATTTTTATCTCCTTCTTCTTCCTCAAAGTTTTCATCTCTTTTCTTTAATGTAAGTATTGAGGCTGGAAAAGGACGTGAAGTCCTGATCCATAATTCTGCATATTCACTTTCCTCCTGACTAAAAGGTTCCTTTGAATTAACATATATATTCAAGGCCTGGCAAATCCAGTCTTCAAAAGATCCAAAAACAGGCCAAAAGACAAGTGGTCTTAAAGGTTTCTTCGGCCATTCAACCATACAATATTGAACCAATTTTAATTTACTTTTTCCTTTTCTGGGGCCCCTTTCATTCCAATTTCTAATCATTATTCCCAATGGACTTTCTGATGGTATGTCTGGTAGTTTGCTCCCTTTCTTCTGGTCCTGGGTCCTCGAATTTGTCTGACCCATCTAGGAATTTTACTGTGGCAATTCCTACAGCCCTTGGTTACCGGTAAGAGTGTCTTGCAGGGGGTTTAGGACCTATCACCCACCCACGAATCCTATAGGAATCGCTTCGGTCCTTCACCGGCCAAGTCCCTCGCGGGAGATTGGAACCGCGGTTAGAAGACCTCCACAATCACTTCAGAACTAGGTTCTGTCTCAGTCACACTCTTACACACACAGGCAACCGAATCCCACCCAACCAAACGGTATACAACCTAAATCCTTACGACTCCGTCGTCTTCGTTTGGATCTTCGCGCGCAGAATTACGGGCAAAACAAACTGCTGCAGCCGGCAAGGGAGCTTATAAAAATAAATTCCTTGCTTGTCCCTGTTCGGGTTCAGGATGGCGTTAGCCCTGACCCAACCTGACCAGGAGCCACCGAATGGTGGGGCGCCCCTCCTAGATCAAGTCAGAATTCAGGAACCAAGACCATCCCGGACGAGCCCCCAATTGTTATGATTAATTTAGCCTTCAAAGGAATTTTAATCAAAGTATACAATTTATTGAATAGAGACAAGCAAGCAGCGCTGGATGCACGGGGGATCCTTCCGCCTAACGTGCATACCGTCATACGATACTACAGGGTTTATATTCAGTTACTTAATTAATAACAATTAGTAAAAACACGCCTAAGTTTACACTCTTTGGTCAGTGATAAGCATTCCACTTGCCGTTGGTCAGCCGTATTTAAATTAGCCACGCTTGCCATGTAGATGAGCACGCATGCTCTTTACAGGTGTGGGGGGGCAAGTCTTTTTGGTCCTGAATTGGGTCGGTGGTCGCAATCTCCCCCTGCCGGAATTACCTTTCCCCCAGTTTTCATGCTTCAGCGCCTCCTGAGCCAAGAAGTTCCCTGTTATCACTGCTGGCTGATTTGTGGCCTTCCCTTATCTTCTTTCTCTCCTTTGTAGCAAGATGTTTCCACTGTTAGTCCTTGAAGTTACTGAGTTGTATCCTTTTAGGAGGCCTCTTGACAGTGAAGCATTCATTGCTAATGCCGTCTTGTCTGGCCTAAGCATTATTTATTATCTTGTTAAAATTCTCAGATGTTAGTTTCTACTCCTAACTAAAATTCTTTCTTAACAATTAACTACACAAATTGTCAATCAACATCCCAACCATTAAGACAGTTAACAATTCAATTGAACACTGAACGGCCTCTCCGTTACACAAGCACAAACAGAACGGTCAAATGCTAGAGGGTCACACTTCACCGTGTGACTCTAGCATTGTTCCATATTGACACGAATCAGACGAACACATTTTACAATAGTAATCGGTGTATCTTTCCCCAGAGCTGTATGTACTGGGTTTTTCCCATCATAGCCCTTTCGGCTAACTCCTCTTTAATCCTCACCCACTTATCCTTATTAAATATGTCTGCGGGACTTCGTATGAGCCCCTGCGTAATCATCCATTGGATGGCCTTTGAGGTAGGCGCCTTCGATATCGAAGTACCATATTCCTTCCCCAATCCCTTCAGTACCTTTACGACTGAATCCATGGCGCGCCTGCCGACCTGCGGCTCCCCGTCCCGCCCCTGCCTGCCCCAAGCTCTCTTTTCCCCCAGGCGAACTTACCAAGCCTCCCCGCTAATCACGTCGGGGTCACCACTTGTAGCTGTACGCTTCTATGGGAGAACTTATCTTGGGCCGCATATCTCCGGGACACAGGGCTCTACCCACCCTGGGGACAGTGATGCACAGACATCAATATGATGGATACAAAATGTCCATTTATTTAGATGCGTCACACGCTTATATAGCTCTTGCGCTTCCTGTTCCTGCCACTCCTATGGGGAGGAGTCTATCTTTCCGTCACATCCCGTAATCTTCCGGTCGCCGATCCCTGTCTCTTCCCCTACACAGGACAAACCCGCAACAGCCTCACGACTGCCACTCTTGTAAGGGGCCTCAGGCAAGAATGCACTCAAGGACATAATCTTCGCAAGCCTGATGGGGAACGTCCTGGAGGGATGCAAACAACCTAGCAGCAGGTGCCAGTCCAAACCAAGGCAAAAGGACCTAAGGACACCTCCATCTAGATGAGAGTCAGAACACCAGTTGAAGCCAACACACCTTGCAATACACTGTGACAACATTACTCGATGGGCCAACTCATGACCATATGTGGAAGAAGGGACTTAAAACGCATGGGCAATTAAGATGCAAGTGTTATGATTAGTTCCAGGAAATCTAATGCAGATGTACGTAACTGAGCAATATAAGCTTTGTCCATCATGACTTGCGGGATGCACGTTAGGAGGAGAATTTGCAGAGAGAGTCCCTGCATGGTATAGGGGTTCGAGTCCCCGCATGGTTTATGGGTTCCGACAGGGGGTTGGAATCCCAGAGGGTGCTTCAAAAAAGAAAAAAAAAAAAGGGGGGGGAACCGCAACAACTACAAAAAAAAAACCAACGCCCCTCTGACTAGTGCCTGTGATAGTGCACAATCACACTTACTAGTCTCTTGGGAAGATGGGAACTTTTTCAAGCAAGAAACCCATCCCACAAAAGACACTGTTGTGATGTATTCTGAGATATTGGAAAGATATGGGGGGTGATCCTTTAACTCGGAAACAATTAATTGAATATTGTAATCACTGGTGGCCAATGTATCGGTTGGAAGGTGGGGAGAAATGTCCAGAAAATGGGACATTGCAATATAACACCATTGCAATTAATGTTAGTTTGTAAAAGAGAAGGAAAATGGAATGAAATGGCTTATGTTGATTTATTCTTTACATTGCGGAATCATACAGAGTGGCAGAAAGAGTGTGGGATATATCCCCAAAATTATATGGCAATGGTCTTGAAAGGATGAAAATGTGGTGAGACCTTGGAAAAGTGTTGTTCTACTTGCGATATTGGATACTTTGCTTGATGAAACTGACAGGAAAATGGTATTGAATACAACCAGAAGGCATGTGCAGGGAGCACACGCTAATGGAAATTTACAGGGGACAGCGGATCAGAATTTTCCATCTACAAATCCCGAGTGGGACCCTAATCGACCGGGACCCAGGGGAATGCTGACTAGATATCAAAGATGGATTTTATTTGGTGTAAGACAGGCAATGCCAAAAGCAATAAATTGGTCAAAATTTTTGAAGTGAGACAAGAATTAAATGAGTCCCCTTCAGCCTTTATGGAAAGACTGAAGGCGACTGCCAGAAAATATACTAATTTGGACCCAGAGAAAAAAAAACAGCAGAAGCAGCAATACGATTGGCCTCTATATTCATGGGACAATCATCCCCAGATATTAAAAAGAAACTTCAGGAATTGGAAGCACTTGAACCTAGAGATTTGGGTAAAATGCTTGAAGTAGCTTGGCATGAAGGAGACTGGGGGAATCAACCCTAGCTGAACCCCTGGTTACCTTGAAGCTAGGGAATGAAGAAATAGAATTTTTAGTAGATACGGGGGCCGCTTATTCGGTATTGAATACATGTAAAGGGAAATGTAGCCGTAAATCCGCAGATGATGTTGGTGCGACAGGGCAGAAAGAAAATTGGCTTTTCTTAGAGCCATTAAAGTTTAAATTGGGGAAACATGCCCGCTACCTCTGAAAGGACAAGATCTATTAAGTAAAATAGATGCACAAATAACTTTTAAAGATGGAGAGATTAAATTACTAATACCAGAATCAAAAGCCATAGAGGCGGGAGTGTTTATGTTACAGGATCCCTCCAGGAAGGAACAGATTCCCGAAGAAGTGGAAAATGCAGTAATTCCTTTGGTTTGGACGAGTGGAGTTGCGGGGTGATCTAAATTGGCAGAGCCAGTAAAAGTAACATTAAAACCTGGAGCCAGGCCGGTAAGACAAAACCAATATCCTATTAAGTGGGAGGTTCGAAAAGGGTTAGAGGGAATAATTACAAGATTTTTAGAATATGGGCTTTTGGTAGAATGTGAATCAGAATATAATACTCCTATATTGTCAGTAAAGAAATCTGGGGGCAAGGAATACCGATTAGTTCAGGATTTAAGGGCCATAAATCAGATAGTCCAAGATATACACCCAGTAGCGGCTAATCCGTACACTTTACCGACCTCTTTAAAAGAGGAGCATAAATGGTTTACTGTACTAGATTGGAAGGATGCCTTCTTTTGCATACCTCTGGACACAAAAAAAGTCAAAGCATATTTGCTTTTGAATGGGAAAGCCCCACCACAGGACGAAAGACGCAGCTAACATGGACTGTACTTCCACAAGGATTCAAAAATAGCCCTATGATATTTGGGAATCAGCTGGCAAAAGAATTAGAAATATGGAGAAAACAGAACCAAGGGAGAGGCATATTGTTACAGTATGTGGATGACATGCTGATAGCGGCAGAAAGTAAAGAAAATGTTCTGAAATTACTATCAGCTCATTAAATTTTCTGGGCCAAGGAGGATACAGAGTTTCCAGAAACAAAGCCCAAATAGGAAAAGAAGCAGTGATTTATTTGGTATTTGAGAGATCTCAAGGACAAAGACAATTAGGAAATGAAAGGAAAGAAGCTATTTGTCAGATCCCCGAGCCTTGCAGCCCGAAGGAACTGAGAGCTTTTCTGGGGATGATTGGATGGTGTCGACTCTGGATTCTGAACTATGGACTGTATGTGAAGCCACTATGTGAGGCTTTAAGAGAATCTAAAGATCAGTATCTGACTTGGAGACCTGAGTGTCAGAAATCATTCAGAGAACTTAAAAAGGCACTAATGATGGCCCCTGCACTGGGTTTACCTGATCTGACCAAACCTTTTGAGTTGTTTGTACATGAAAGGCAACATCTGGCCCTTGGAGTGCTGGCACAACAGTTGGGATCCTGGAGGCAGCTGGCGGGATACTTTTCCAAACAACTTGATAATGTGAGTAAAGGATGGCCCCGGCTTCAGCATGCTGAAAGAAAGAAGCAACTCCCCAGGGAGGGCTTCACTTCCAGGATAGTGGCACATGGTGTCACTCAAGACATTTGAAGAAATTAAGTTCTTAGGTTTGAGTGAAAAACATGTCTCATTCCTTGACATAGCTGGTTTAGAGACTGCCTAGGGATCAGAGAGCAGCACATTTACAAGCAGCGTATGTCAGAATGCTGAATAAAAGTAGCCAAAGAGATAAAAACCCTTTCATACAGTTTTGAGTTTTATTTTTCTGATGCATTTTCCTTCACTGTTTTATGCAGTTTTACTAATCCTTTTTTTATGATATTCCAGTTGATCAGTAACTTTACGATTGTTGTTTCTAACTCAGTCCCCTTTGGTTAGACCCTTACTCTCTAGGAAAATCAGTTTATATTCATCCACACTGACCTGTTTTTCTCATTAGCCTGTGTAAATGATCCACATACTTCCAGTAATGGTGATATATCTTACTTTCACCAAGTGATTCCTGGATGAGTGAGAACTGTCCTCAGCATCATTGTTGTTATTCTGGTTGAGAATCTGGTTCTTCTGCGTGTGCTGCCTTTAGGAAGGAAATGATGTCTTTACAGCCCTCCTGCTCTCATACTCGCATGGCTCTCATTCCTGTTGCCTATATTAAAAGGTGCATTTGCAAATGCATTTTGTATGGCTTTGCTTTTGAGAGTACTTATCAAATTGCAGCTGTAGTAAGTTCACACCATTGCTATGCAGAAAGCTGCCCCTTCCTATAAATCACTGCCCTCTGTTGATAGTAGCTTTTACATCTGCACTGGATTCCAAAGTTACATCAGTCTTACACAGGTGCTGCTGCACTTGCTAAATTATCTCTGGCTCATGCTAGCTATTTTCATAGCTGTACTGGTTTTGGCTAGGATGGAGTTAATTCTCTTCACTGTAGCACCTGTAGTAGTCAGGGACCTTTCCAGCTTCCTGTGCTCTACCACTTGGGCAAGAGGCTGGGAGGGGCGGGGCCACAGCCAAGAGAGCTGACCCAAACTGGCCAATGGGATATTCATTCCATAACATGTGATGCCATGATGAGTATATTAACTGGGGCAGTTGTTATGGGGTGGTGGTTTTGGTTTTGGAAGTTGTTTGGATGGTTGCTTGGTTTGTTTGTTCTTTTGTTGTGTCATGTGGTGTTTGTTTTGGTTGTTTGTTCCACCTTCTCCCTGTTCTTGGTTTTGTCACTCTTGTGATTATCCTTCTCATTTTATTATTATTCCTGTTGTTGTATTTATTGTCTTACTTAATTATTAAGGTGTTCTTTTCTCAACCCATGAGCTTTCTCACTTTTACCCTTCTGATTCTCTCCCCCATCCTATTGGTGGGGGAGGGAGTGAGCAGCTGTGTGGGGCTGAGTTGCTTGCTAAACCCAACAGTTGCAGAATAGGAGGGAGGCAGCACAGGTGAGGCAGAATCATCAGGATCCAAAGTGTGACCTTGGCCTTCAAGCTGAGATTCATCTATGCAGGATCTTCTTGCTGCAACAATCTGTAAGCAATGCAGGACAGCTGCTACCAAGCAGACTGTGGTGGTGAGAGGACTCATGGCACAAAGGCCAGAGAGAACCTTCTTGAGAAGAAGGTGAGAAGCATTGCATGCCTTCATGTGGTATAGCTTCAGTACAGTCTCTTGTTCTGTGCTTTTAGCGAGATGGAGTTCTTTGCAGCAGAAACACATCTTCTTTCCCCCCATATCCACCAAATTGCATCTTGGTAAACTGGACACAAACTGAATGTCTTGGCATTGCATTACAAATACAGCCAGGTTCATCAGAACACAGGCAATATTCATCAGAACAAATAGGTTAGCCAAAACTATCAGTGGCCTCTTCCTTACAGTTAAGCCCAAGATTCCAGATAAGATTACCGAGGAGCTGGCCCAGAAGAGAGAGGTGGTGTTCACTTGCTGGATGCTGTTCAGTGACAGCACCCCAAAGTCCACCTGGATAGAAGATAGAGCAGCCCAGGGTGATCTGCAGCAGCCCCAGCCTCTGGAGGCAACTCCGGTCTGGTGTGAAAGAAAGGTATCCCTTCAAGGCAGACGTTATATATCGCTCAGGGAAATGGGCTGCCATGGAGAAAGGTATCCAGTACCTGAGGGAAGTAGCTGTGCTTGAGGTGATTTACGGTGACCTGGACGATCAACAGTCATCCAGAGATCCTGATGAAGCCCAGTGCACACGACCCATGTGGCGGTCGTTTGTACGGTGCACAGCATGTAATCTCATTGGCATAACTGGCCTGAAAATATGAAGAGGCACCAATGGTGGGGGATGTGATTGACAGACTCTGGGATTACGAAGCACATGTCTCTTCTTCCTTCATCTTGGCTGTGGAGGAACTGTCCCAGGAGGTCCAGCAACTCAAAGAAGCTATGTCCTAGTCCCCACCTGTATGGACCAGTATCTCAGCCATTAGGAGTAAGTGTCCCTTTGCTCAGGAGAGAGGATACACACCAGATGCCAGTCTAAGGTTTCACCTGGGTGACACTGGTATGTGAGCTGCAAGGGAAAACAATCACTCAGGGCGGTTCTTCCAGGAAAGTTGCTGTTCCAGATTCCAGTGAGCAGTTCCCCAGACAGATGTGTAGGAGCACTGATTTTAGTTGTGATATTAACAGGGCAAATTTTGATTTGTGTTTACAAGAAGTGAGTAGCAAATACTATGGTCAGGAATAGATTTGCCCTGCCACCATCCAGGTGGAGGAAAGGGACAACCGGCTTTACTGGACTGTGTGGATCCGATGGCCTGGCACATCAGACCCACAGGAGTATAAGGCTCTAGTGGTCACCGGCGCACAATGCACCCTAATGCCATCAAGCTACGTAGGGGCAGAACACATCTGTATTTCTGGAGTGACAGGGGGATCCCAAGAGATAACTGCATTGGAGGCTGAAGTGAGCCTAACCAGGAATGAGGTTCAAAAGCACCCCATTTTGACTGGCCCAGAGGCTCCGTGCATCCTTGGCATAGACTACCTCAGGAGAGGGTATTTCAAGGACCCAAAAGGGTACAAGTGGGCTTTTGGTGTAGCTGCCTTGGAGACGGAGGAAACTGAACAGCTGTCTACATTGTCTGGCCTCTCAGAGGACCCTTCTGTTGTGGGGCTGCTGAAGGTCGAAATAAAACAGGTGCCGATTGCCATGGCAACGGTGCATTGGCAGCAGTATCGCACCAACCGAGGCTCCCTGATTCCCCTCCATGAGCTCATTCCTCGACTGGAGAGCCAAGGAGTCATCACTAAGACCCACTCACCCTTTAACAGTCCCATATGGCCAGTGCGGAAGTCTAATGGAGAGTGGAGGCTAACAGTAGACTACCGTGGCCTGAACGAAGTCACTCCACCGTTGAGTGATGCTGTGACGGACATGGTAGAACATCAATACGAACTGGAGTCAAAGGCAGCCAAGTGGTATGCCACAACTGATATCGCTAATGTGTTTTTCTCCATCTCTTTGGCAGCAGAGTGCAGGCCACAGTTTGCTTTAACTTGGATGGATGTCCAGTACGTGTGGAATTGACTGCTCCAGGGGTGCAAACACAGCCCTACCATTTGCCATGGACTGATTCAGACTGCACCCGAACAGGGTGGAGCTCTGGAACATCTACAATACATTGATGTCATCGTTGTATGGGGCAACACAGCAGAACAACTTTTTGAGAAAGGGAACAAAATAGTCCAAAGCCTTCTGAAGGCCGGTTGTGCCATAAAACAAGGTAAGGTCAAGGGACCTGCGGAAAAGATCCCGTTCTTATGGGTGAAAGAGTAAGATGGACATCATCAGATTCCAATGGATGTGATCAACAAAATAGCAGCCATTTCTCCACCAACTAGCAAAAAGGAAACGCAAGCATTTTTAGGGTTTGTCAGTTTTTGGAGAATACATATTCCAGATTATATTCTGACTGTAAACCCTCTCTAGCAAGTGACCCGAAAGAAAAATGATTTCAAATGGGGCCATGAGCAAGGACAAGCCTTTGAACAAATTAAACAGGAGATAGTTCATGCAGTAGCCCTTTGACCAGTCCGGGCAGGGCAAGATGTAAAATATATGCTCTACACTGCAGCCGGGGAAAATGGCCCTACCTGGAGCCTCTGGCAGAAAGCGCCAGGGGAGACCCGAGGTCAACCCCTAGGATTTTGGAGTCGGGGATAGAGAGGGTCCGAAGCCCACTATACTCCAACTGAAAAAGAGATATTGGCAGCATATATGAAGGGGTCCGAGCTGCTTCAGAAGTGGTTGGTGCTGAAGCACAGTTGCTCCTGGCACCCCGACTGCCAGTGCTGGGCTAGATGTTCAAAGGAAACGTCCCTTCTACACACCATGCAACTGATGCTACATGGAGTAAATGTGTTGCACTGATTACCCAGTGGGCTCGAGTAGGAAACCCCAGTCGCCCAGGAATCTTGGCAGTGATCATGGACTGGCCAGAAGGCCAAGCTTTTGGAATATCACCAGAGGAGAAGGTGACACGTGCTGAAGAAGCCCCACTGCATAAGGAACTGCCAGAAAATTAGAAGCAATATGCCCTGTTCACTGATGGGTCCTGTCATCTGGTGGGAGAGCATCAGAGATGGAAGGCTGCTGTATGGATTGCTATACGACAAGTCACAGAAACTGCTGAAGGAGAAGGCCATAGAAGTAAAGGCCATTGTCGTGGTTCAGCCTCAGTCAGTAACTAAACACCATGCAGCCGCTCTCTCACTCCCCTCACCCCTGTGGTATGGGGGAGAGAATCGGTAGAGCAAAAGAACTTGTGGGTTGAAAAAAGCACAGTTTGATAAGTAAAATAAAAAAATCATTATAATAAAGTTTATGATAATTATGACAATAATGATGTTATAATAAAATGGACAATGGGGAAAAAAAAAAACCAGAAACACAAATGATACAATTGCTCACCACCGGCTGACTGACGCTGCCCGTCCCCGAGCCGCGATTGCTACCTCCCTCCTCTGGCGAGCCCGTCCCAGTTAAGATACTGGGCATGATGTTATATGCTATGGAATATCCCTTTGGCCACTTTGAACCCGCTCTCTTAGCTGTGCCACCTCTCCTCCTGGCTTCTTGTGTACCCAGCAGAGCGTGGGAAGCTAGAAAAGTCCTTGACTAGTACCAGCACTACCCAGCAACAGCCAAAACAGCTGTGTGTTATCCAAATATTGTTTTCACGTTAAGTCCAAAGCACACCACTACTCAAGCTGCAGTGAAGAAAATTAACTCTATCCCAGATAAAACCATGGCAGTATCCACCCCAATTCCATATCATTTCAGTCATTCTCAGGTCCCATACTGTCCAATACAATTTCAATAACCCCTAGCCGCCTTCTCATCCTTTAATAGAATATAGAGATTGCAATTATCATTCCCCTAGTCTATGGAAAACCCCTGTAAAATGTCTGTGAAATGTCCATTGTGTTCATTTAGTCCATGACTTTGGGTTCCATCTATTGTACGAGTCTTTCAGAGAGATGGTGTGTATGTCATTGGATTGTTGCATGCTGAAGTCAGTCCTCGTTCCATCACCGCTGCACTGTTAGTCCTTGTTCTCTCACTGCTGCGCTTTGCTTGTTTCAACTGAAAGTTAATTTATTTTTATTAATTTGGGAGATTCCCACCATGAATCTGCAAATTGGCATGATTCAACTGCTCCTTCAGCGGTTTCTGCGACATGTCGTGTAGGACGCCATACAGCAGCCTTCCATCTCTGATGCTCTCCCACCAGATGACAGGACCCATCAGTGAACAGGGCATATTGCTTCTCATTTTCTGGCAGTTTCTTATCCAGTGGGGCTTCTTCAGCACGTGTCTCCTCCTCGTCTGGTGATATTCCAAAATCTTTGCCTTCTGGCCAGTCCATGATCACTTCCAAGATTCCTGGGCGACTGGGGTTTCCTACTCGAGCCCTCTGGGTGATTGTCGTGGTTTAGCCGGCAGCTCAGCCCCACACAGTCGCTCGCTCACTCCCCCACGGGTAGATGGGGGAGAGAATCAGAAGGGTAACACTCGTGGGTTGGGATAAGAACAGTTTAATAATTAAATTTAAAAGAAACAACAATAGAAATGCAATGTAAAGGAGAACAACGAGAGGCGCAAAGCCCCAGGGGAGGGGGGAAGGGAGGGGAGGGGAGAGGGGGAACGAACCGCCGAAACGAACTGCACGCGCCGCAGTCGCTCACCGCCCGCCGACCCGACGCCGCACCGCCTCCGCGCTGCCACTGCCCCCCCTCAATATACTGGTCATGGTGTCACATGGTATGGAATGAACACGCCATTGGCCAGTCGGGGTCAGCCGCCCCCACCATGGCCCTGCCCCTCTCAGCACCCCACCCCCCACCCCCCCGCCACGCGGCATAGCACGGGAAGCTGGAAAGGTAGCCGACCCCCACAGTGAGGAGAATTAACCCCTTCTCAGCCAAAACCAGCACAGTGATCAGTGCAACCCATTTACTCCATGTAGTATCAGTTCCATGATGTGTAGAGGGGACGTTTCCTTTGAACATCCAGCCCAGCACTGGCAGTCGGGGTGCCAAGAGCAACTGTGCTTTAGTACCAACCACTTCTTAAGTAGCCCGGACCCCTTCATATGCTGCCAATATCTCTTTTTCAGTTGGAGTATAACAGGCTTCAGTCCCTCTGTATCCCTGGCTCCAAAATCCTAGGGGTCGACCTCGGGTCTCCCCTGGTGCTTTCTGCCAGTGGCTCCAGGTAGGGCCATTCTCCCCGGCTGCAGTGTAGAGCATATTTTTTAAATCTTGTCCTGCCTGGACTGGTCCAAGGGGTACTGCATGAACTATCTCCTGTTTAATTTGTTCAAAGGCTTGTCCTTGCTCACGGCCCCGTTTGAAACCGTTCTTCTTCGAGGTCACTTGATAGAGAGGGCTTATGTTCAGACTGTAATCTGGAACATGCATGCTCCAAAAACTGACAACCCCTAAAAATGCTTGTGCTTCCTTTGTGCTATTTGGTGGAAACATGGTTGCTATTTTGTTGATCACATCCATTGGAATCTGAAAAGAACACTCTTGCCATTTGATTCGTATGAACTGGATCTCTTTTGCAAGTCTCTTATCTTTACTATGTTTTATGGCAAAACCACCCTTCAGAAGGAATTGGACTATTTTCTTCCCTTTTTCAAAAACTTCTTCTGCTGTGCTGCCCCACACAATGATGTCATCAATGTATTGAAGGTGTTCCACGGCTCCACCCTGTTCTGGTGCAGTCTGAATCAGTCCATAGCATGTGGTAGGGCTGTGTTAGCACCCCTGGGGCAGTCAATTCCAGGTGTACTGAACTCCCCTCCAAGTGAAAGCAAACTGTGGCCTGCACTCTGCTGCCAGAGGGATTGAGAAGATTGCAGTAACAATATCAATTGTGGCATACCACTTGGCTGCCTTTGACTCCAGTTCGTATTCAAGTTCTAGCATGTCTGTCACTGCAGCACTCAACGGTGGAGTAACTTCATTCAGACCACGATAGTCTACTGTTAGCCTCCACTCTCCATTAGATTTCCGGACTGGCCATATGGGACTGTTAAAGGGTGAGTGGGTCTTAGTGATCACTCCTTGCCTCTCCAGTCAACAAATGAGCTCGTGGATGGGGATCAGAGAGTCTCGGGTTGGTGTGATATTGCCATCGTTGCACCGTTGCCATGGCAATCGGCACATGTTGTTATTTGTCCTTCAGCAACCCCACAATAGAAGGGTCCTTCGAAAGGCCAGGCAATGCAGACAGTTGTTCCATTTCCTCCATCTCCAAGGCAGCTATACCAAAAGCACACTTGTAAATTTTCGGGTCCTTGAAATACCCTCTCCTGCGATTGTCTATGCGAAGGAAGCATGGAGCCTCTGGGCCAGTCACGATGGGGTGATTTTCCCACTTATTCCCGCTTTGCCTCACTTCGGCCTCCAATACAGTTAGCTCCTGGGATCCCCCTGTCACTCCAGAAATACAGCTGTGTTCTGCCCATATATAGTTTGATAAGGGTACACTGTGCACCACTGTCCACTAAAGCTTTATACTCCTGTGGGTCTGATGTGCCAGGCCATCAGATCCACACAGTCCAGTAAAGCCAGTTGTCCCTTTCCTCCACCTGGCTGGAGGCAGGGCCTCTCTAGTCCTGATCATAGTATTTGTCACTCGCTTCCTGTAAATGTGAATCACAAATGTCTCTATTAAGATCAGAAAGAAAATCAGCGCTTCTGCTCCTTTGTCTGGGGAATTGCTTACTGGAAACTGGGGCAGCAGTTCTCCTGGAGAAACTCCCCTGAGTGATTGTTTTCCCTTGCAGCTCACGTACCCATGCCTCTAGGGTCGAAGTAGGTTTTCCATCCCACTTCTTCATGTATTCTCCGTCGTCACACAGGTAAAACCATAGTGTGCCCCATCTTGTGTATCCTTTCTCTTGAGCAAAGGTACACTTACTCCTAATGGCTGAAGATACAGGTCCATCCTGGTGGGGAGTAGGACATAACTTCTTTGATGTGCTGAACTCCCAGGACAGTTTCTCAACAGCAGAGACGAGCGAGGAAGAGAGATTTCCTTCATACTCCCGGAGTCTGTCAATCAACTACACCACCATTGGTGTCTCATCATCTTTCCAGGACATTACTGCCAGTGAGTTCCCACGTGTTGATGGCGCCCTCCGTATAAACTTCCATCACATGAGTCGTGTGCAGTTGGCTTCATCTGGATCTTTGGATGACTGTTGATTGTCCAGGTCACCATAAATTACGTCAAGCATGGCTAGTTCCCTCAGGTACTGGATACCTTTCTCCATAGTCATCCATTTTCCTAGGCGATATACAATATCTTCCTTGAAGGGATTCCTTTCTCTCTACACCGGACAGGAGTCGCCTCCAGAGGCTGAGTGCTTGTGTCCCTTTTCCAATTGCTTTGTCAATGCCCCCTTCCCTGGAAAGGGATCCCAATTGTTTGGCTTCCTTCCCCTTTAATTCCAGACTGCTGGCCCCATTACCCCAGCATCGGAGCAGCCAGGTGATAATGTCCTCACCTAAACAATGCCCGAAATCTTTCTGTATATCCTGCAACTCACTCAAGGATGGGGGCTGGGTAGTTTCCGTTTCCTGTACACATTCTTCCCCTTCCTCCTCCTCTTCTTGTGATGGCCCTGGTTCTTCATCATCTCTTTCTAAACGAGTTGACTTTCTCTTCCAAGCTATCTTCTTGAGTATAGGGGCGACTGATACTGGCACAGGTTGGTACTCAGTTTTAGCTGCAACGCCTGTTGTGGGGGTTTGAGTGGCTGCACTGCTTGTTGCTTTCCTTGTCTTGGTCTTTTTAGATTCAGAGGCCTTCTCTTTACCTTTGGGGTACTGAAGAGTGTTAAACAGGGCTCGATAGGCATGGGCCAGGCCCCAGCACATTGCAGTGATTTGTATCTCTCTGGAATTGCCAGGGTGACAACATACTTCCTCCAAATATTCTACTCATTTTTCAGGATTCTGCACTTGTTCAGGGGTGAAGTCCCACAACACTGGGGGTGCCCACCGTCTTAGGCATTTGCCCATACTATCCCGCATTCCCTGCCACGCATAGCTATCAAGGTTTGGGGCAGATCTCTGGATGATATTCTTAAGTTGCTTATTAACCTGAGACAGAACTGAAACCATCTGCCAAAGCAATACCAAAAGGTTTCTCTTAACTACCCAAGGATGTTCAAGATACTGAAAAGTTGTTGTAATGAAGGAGGAGGCATTATAGAAGATGGTAGCTAAGGTGCCATTCTGTATTTCCTCCATAAAAACCTCTCAGAGGAGGAGGTATAATTGCTAATTGCCTCCATGAGGTGGTACCCGAAGTACAGTAACAGCTTCCATGCAAGACCCAAGTAAATGATAACGCTCAAGGCCAGTGTTTTAATAACAAATCTCCTAGGCAAAACCTCTCTAATCACTGCAGAGCACAGCAAACTACAAAAACCAACAGCAATTTTTAACGTGTACTTTACAATCAGCATGGTAGATTGGACAAACTAATATTAAGAACAGATGAATCAATGCTGTGACCAGCAACTGTTATTATCTCAAACCCTTTGTGCCCCACGTTGGGTGCCAACATGGACTGTTGTGGTTCAGCCTCAGTCGGCAACTGAACAGCACGCAGCCGCTCGATCACTCCCCCCACCCCTGTGGGATGGGGGAGAGAATCGGAAGAGCAAAAGAACTTGTGGGTTGTGATAAGCACAGTTTAATAGTTACAATACAATAATAATTATAATAATGATTATGATAATAATCACAGAATCACAGAATCACAGTTTGGAAGGGACCTCAGGGATCATCTAGTCCAACCTTTCTGGGAAGAGCACAGTCTAGACAAGATGGCCCAGCACCCTGTCCAGGCGACTCTTAAAGGTGTGCAACGTGGCCGAGTCAACCACTTCCCTGGGGAGATTATTCCAATGGTTGACTGTCCTCACTGTGAAAATTTTTCCTCTTGTGTCCAATCGGAATCTCCCCAAGAGCAACTTGTGTCCATTCCCCCTTGTCCTCTCCATGGGACTCCATGTAAAAAGGGAGTCTCCATCTTCTTTGTAGCTACCCCTTAAGTACTGGTACATGGTGATGAGATCCCATCTAAGCCTCCTTTTCTCAAGGCTGAACAAACCCAGCTCTCCCAGCCTATCCTCGTATGGCAGGCTTCCCAGTCCTTTGATCATCTTGGTGGCCCTTCTCTGGACCCCTTCCAGCCTGGCCACATCCTTTTTGTATAGAGGGGACCAGAACTGTACACAGTACTCCAGGTGTGGCCTGACAAGCGCTGAGTAGAGCGGGATGATGACTTCTTTCTCTCTGCTGGCAATGCCCTTTTTGATGAAACCCAGCATCCTGTTGGGCGCCTTGGCTGCAGCAGCACACTGTTCACTCATGTTGAGCTTTCTGTCCACCAGGAACCCCAGGTCCCTTTCCACAGAGCTGCTCTCCAGCCAGGTGGATCCCAGTATGTACTGCACTCCCGGATTATGTTTTCCCAGGTGCATGACCTTACACTTGTCTTTGTTGAGCTTCATAAGGTTCTTGCTGGCCCACTCTTCCAGCCTATCCAGATCTTTCTGCAGAGCAGTGTCTACTTCCCCACTCAATTTGGTGTCATCTGCAAACTTCATCAGGCTACACTTGATCCCATTATCCAAATCACTTATGAAGATGTTGAATAACATTGGGCCCAATATTGATCCCTGGGGGACTCCACTAGTGACAGGTTGCCACTTGGAAAAGGAGCTATTTATCACCACCCTTTGGGTGTGGCCTGTCAGCCAGTTCCCCACCCACTGCACAGACCACTTGTCTAGGCTATAATGCATTAATTTCTCCAGCAGGAGACTGCGGGGGACCGTATCAAAGGCCTTGGGGAAGTCTAGGTAGACAATGTCCACTGCCCGCCCCATGTCAACCAGGCAAGTCACTTTGTCAAGGAAGGCCACCAGGTTTGTCAAGCATGCTCTGCCTTTAGTGAAGCCATGTTGGCTTTTCCCAATCACGTGCTTCATTTGACTGGTGATGGCCCCCAGGAGGATTCGTTCCATAACTTTCCCAGGGATTGAAGTAAGGCTGATGGGCCTATAGGTACCTGTACCCTCCCTCAAGCCCTTCTTGTAGATAGGGGTAACATTTGCCTTCCTCCAGTTCTCTGGAACATCCCCCGTTCTCCGTGACTTCTCGAATGACAATAATGATAATATAATAAAATGGAAAAGGAGAAAAAAATCAAACAGAAACACAAATGATACAACCGCTCACCACCCAGCGACCGACGCTGCCTGTCCCCGAGCAACGATTGCTGCCACCCTCCCCCGGCCATCCCCTCCCAGTTAACATACTGGGCATGACGACACATGATATGGAATATCCCTTTGGTCAGTTTGAATCCGCTACCTTAGCTGTGCCCCCTCCCCTCCCGGCTTCTTGTGCACCCGGCAGAGCATGGGAAGCTAGAAAAGTCCTTGACTAGTACAAGCACAACCCAGCAACAGCCAAAACAGCTGTGTGTTATCTCAGCATTGTTTTCACTCTAAGTCTGAAGCACACCACTATGCCAGATGCAGTGAATTGCAACAGGCAGCAGAGAGGCAAACCATTCTGGGCTGCCACATTGTCGCAAGGTATTGCTGCCTGGGTAGAGAACCTGGTTGTAAAGGTACGTCATGTGGATGCTCACGTTCCCAAGAGTCAGGCCACTGAAAAACATTGAAACAACCATCATGGTGGGCTCATGATCAAGGGGTGGACTTGACCATGGACACTATTGCACAGGTTATCCATGAACATGAATCATGGGCTGCAGTCAAGCAAGCCAAGCGGGTAAAGCCTCTGTGGTATGAGGACGATGGCTGAAATATAAATATGGGGAGGCCTGGCAGGTTGATTTCCATAAGAACCTCATCAATACCTGGGCCAAAGTGCACGGCATTGAGTGGGTGTATCACCTCCTCTGTCATGCACCAGCCTCCAGGAAAACTTCACGATACAATGGATTGTTAAAGTCTACACTGAGAGCAATGGGTTGTGGGACATTTAAACACCAGGATAGACATTTAGCAAAAGCCACCTGGTTAGTCAACACTACGGGATCTGCCAATCGAGCTGGCCCTATCCGATCAGAATATTTATGCATGGTGGAAGGGGATAGAGTCCCTGTAGTGCACATAAAAAATATGCTGGGGAAAACAGTCTGGGTTATTCCTGCCTTGGGCAAAGGCAGACCCATTCGTGGAGTTGCTTTTACTGAAGGACCTGGGCGCACTTGGTGGGTGATGCGGGAGGATGGAGGAGTCCAGTGTGTACCCCAAGGGGACTTGATTTTGGGTGAGAACAGCCAATGGACTGAATGGTATGATGTTAATTGCTATATAATATTGTATTTAATCTCTTCTGTGGTTGCTATATGCCATATCAATGGTATCACAGTAGGAATCTCCCAGGTTAATTAAGAATGAACTTTCATTTAACTGAGCAAAGTGCAGTGGTGATGGAACAAAGACTGACTTCAGTATGCAACAATCCAACACCAAACACACCGTCTTCCCTGACCTGAAAGACTGTTACAATCGATGGAATCCAAAGTCATGCGCTAAATGACCTCAGTGGACGTTTTGTGGACATCTGTGACATTTTACAGGGACGGTCCATAGAGTAAGGGCATGGTATCTGTGTATCTGCCACGCTGGAGCAGCTACACCTGTGAAGGCATTGTGGCCCATGGAAAAGGCCACACTGGAATAGGTGCACATCAAAGTGACTGTGGCTCTGGTTAAGCCTATGCCACAGCAGGTATACCCCTGAAGAGACTGTGGCTCACAGATAAAGCTCCACTTGGAGCAGGTACTCCCCTAAGGGACTGCAGTCTGTGGATAAGTCCAAGCCGGATCAGGGGCAAGGGGAGGAGTTCATTGCAATGGTAAAACCTATGGTCTGGTCCAAAGGGACCGGGGTGGAGATTGTAATGGATATACCGTTAAATTGTTGTAACCCATTATTTCAGTTGCATGTTATAGGAATTACTATAGCAGGAACCACCCAAACCAATGGAGGACGAGCCTTACGAGAAGCAGTGCAAGTGCAGCAGTGACCCGACCTGAGCTAGTTTTGCTGCCCAATAACTACCCATAAGGTCGAGTGCTTATGGGTAAGGATAAGGGGGAAGGCCAACAAGGCAGATAGCCTGCTAGGAGTCTGTTATAGACCTCCCAACCAGGATGAAGAGCTAGATGAAGCATTCTACAAGCAGCTGACAGAAGTATGACAATCGGTTGCCCTTGTTCTTGTTTTTGCATTCTAACCGCTGCCTGTTTAGCCTCACAGTCAGCCAATCTATTGCCTTTTTCCTGTTCAGTATTACCCTTCGGGTGTCCTCGACAGTGCATGATGGCGACTTTGGTTGGCAATCGGAGTGCTTCCAATAAGTGCAAAGGTCTTCCTATTATTCCATAATTATAAATCCATAACCGGCACCAACCTGACATTCCCAAAAAGATCCTTAATTCTTTTACCATCTGAGGGAGAGGGGTTCTGCAGATTGTTTCTTTTCGTTGTCTTCATTGTTCCCATTGTCCTCCAGATATTTCATATCCAAGGTAGGTTACTTGTTGCCGCACCACCTGAGCTTTCTGTTGAGAGACTCGATACCCATTTAGTCCCCAGAAGGTCAACAAACTGGTAGTCCATTGTATACAGTCGGGTTTTGCTTCAGTTGCTATTAGTAAGTCGTCCACATACTGTAAAAGGACTCCTTCCCTGGAGGGAGGATCCCACGTTTCAAGTTCTCCAAAGATTGTTGGACTATTTTTAAAACCTTGGGGTAACACTGTCCAGGGTAAGCTGAGTGTTCCTACCAGTGGTAGGGCTTTCCCATTCAAATGCGAATATATATATTCACTTTCTTTGGCTAAAGGCAAACAGATGAATGCATCCTTTAAATCCACTACTATAAACCATACTTGATTATCCCGTAATTTAGTAAGTAAGGTATGAGAATTAGCTACCACAGGGTGTAGGTCCTTAATAATTTTGTTCACTTCTCTTAAATCTTGTACTACCCGATAAGTTCCATCCGGCTTTTTTACCAGTAATATAGGGGTATTATATTCTGGTTCACATTCTATTAATAGCCCGTGCTGTACAAAATTATTAATCGGTCCTTCTATTCCCTTCCGGTGTTCTAACTTCAAGGGGTATTGTTTTTGTCGTGCTGGGCTTATCCCTTCTTTAAGTTCTACTGCTATGGGAATGGCATTCTTCGCCCTCCCTGGGGTTCCCGCAGCCCATACTCCTGGATATACCTGACTGATAATCTCTTCAATTTCGGGCACCGATACAGCGGACTTTTCAGGGTGCATTAGGGCCAAACTTAAAATTTCAGTTATTTGGTTCTCTTTTACTTTTAGTTCCATGGTTCCCTGTTTAAAGGCTATTTCTGCTTCCAGTTGTTCCAATAAATCCCGACCCAATAATGGCTTGGTTGATTTTGGTAAATATAGAAATCGGTGTATTCCAATCCGCTTTCCTAATTTAAATTTGAGCGGCTTCAAAAAGAATGCCCTTTCCTGTTGGCCAGTAGCCCCTATTACATTCACAAAATCTTTACTTATAGCTATCAGTTCTGGATTCAAAACAGAGAAAGAAGCACCTGTATCTACTAAGAATTCTACCTCTCTCTCTTGTCTCGCTAGCTTTATTTTAACCAGTGGATCTGCTAGGGTAGATGCCCCAGGTCCCCGTCAGTCGACTTCTGTTTCAGCTATCAAGGTCTGCGGGGTCTCCTTGGGCTTTGGGATGTTGCCGAGAGGGTGCCACAACTCATCAGGAAAACAGACTACTATCCACTATTACTATTTCACATAGGCATGAATGACACTGGGAGCCGTAACCTGGGTAAAATCAAGGGAGACTTTTGAGCCCTGGGGGAGCAAGTGAAAAACATTGGCGCCCAAGTGATCTTCTCCTCTATTTTGCCAGTTCGAGGGAAGGGAGCAGCCAGAAACAGGCGCATAATGTATATCAACTCCTGGCTACGTGGCTGGTGCCACCGGGAGGGGTTTGGCTTTTATGACAATGGGGTGTTCTTCAATGATGACGACATGCTAGGGAGGGATGGAATCCATCTTCTAAAAGGGGTAAGGGAATCTTCAGCAGTAGGCTGGCTAACTTGGTGAGGCGGGCTTTAAACTGAAGGACTTGGCGGGTGGGATCCATTGCGAAAACACTCACGCCAGCACGTCCAACGGGGGAGTAAGTCAGGCCAAGCAGTGTGGTGGTAAAGGTTCCTTAGCTGTCTCCCAAGAGGTGAAACAGAAGAGTAATCACCTCAAGTGTATGTCTACAAATGCACGCAGTCTAGGAAACAAACAGGAGGAACTGGCGCTCTGTGCCCACTCAGAAGGGTATGACATCATAGGAGTAACTGAAACATGGTGGGACAACTCAACTGACTGGGGGATCGCAATGGACGGTTACAGGCTCTTTCGTAAGGACAGGCAGGGTAGAAGAGGTGGAGGAGTTGCACTCTACATCAAGGAACACCTTGAATGTATCTAAGTCAACTATGGTGATTGCGACTGCTCTATCGAATGCCCCTGGGTTAAAGTGAAAGGGGTCATCTCCAAGCAGGACCTCACAGTGGGCATCTGCTACCGACCTCCTAACCACGATGACGAAGCCGACGAAGCAATATTTGGGGCACTAAAGCAAGCTTCTGGCCAACAGAACCTGGTCCTGATGGGTGACTTCAACTACCCAGACATCTGCTGGAAGAACAATACGGCAGCTCGCATGTCATCCACCAAGTTCCTGGAATGTAGAGAGGACTGTTTCCTGATACAAATGTTAGATGTGCCAACCAGGAATGAGGCGCTGCTGGACTTGCTATTCACAAACCAAGAAAGCCTGCTTTGTAATATCTCGGTTAGTGATAGCCTTGGCTGCAGTGACCACAATATTGTGGAGTTCGGGATCCTGCTGAGCGTGCTGAAGGTCACCCCTAAGACAAGGGTTCTGGATTTTAGGAGAGCAAACTTCAGTTCACTCAGGGCTCAGTTGGGAGGGATTCGATGGGAAGCTTCCATGGAAGACAAAGGAGCTAGTGAGTGCTGGGAATTCTTGAGACCTCTGTCTTGGAAGCACAAAGCCAATTCATCCCCTAGAAAGGAAAAGGAAGTAAGCGGAGCAAGAGGCCCCCATGGCTCAACCATGACCTCCCGGGTCTGCTCAAATCCAAAAGGGAAGCCTACCAGAGATGGAGAAGTGGAGGATTAGCCGTCGAGAGCTACAAGGGCATTGCCAGAGTGTGCAGAGATGCAGTTAGAAAAGCAGAGGCATTCATTTTTCCAATGTCCTTCCTCCCAACAATACGCACGCTGATTCTTTCCCAGTCCCCCTCTATTTCCAAAGGGCCTTCCCTTTCCTTGTCCTTTCAATCCTCCTCTGCTTACCATTCCTCTCTGTTCCAAGGCTGCCACCGTAGCTGTTGCCATCACTTTTGTCATTTTTCCTCTATCGGCATTCTCCCGATTCCTGAATACTCTCCACGCCTCCTCAAGCAATTTCTCTAAGCTTCTTATTTCCGGTTCTTTTCACTTCTGTAGCTTCTTTCTTATAGCTGTAGACGATTGCCCCAAAAATAGAGAAACAAGTTGTTGTTGTCCCACATCCGAGGAGGGATCTAGGGTAGTGTGTTTTCGCATGGCATTTCTCAGTTGATCCAAAAATTCAGGAGGGGTCTCTTTCTGACCCTGTTTGACAGCATACAATGCTGACCAAATTACAGTTTTTGGAATTGCATCTTCTAATCCAAATTTTATCCAATCTCGGTATCTTTTTAATAATCTATCATCACGCCCGTCATTGGGGGCCCAATGTGGGTCCGTCAGGTGAATGTAATCGTCCACATTCCCTTGTAAGGTTCCCCCAGTAATTTGGGCCTGCACATGAGTTCGTGCAGTTTTTAATACTAATTGTTCTTCTGTTTCCATCATTTCCCCCAAAATCAAATCTACATCTGTCCAGTCGGGGTTCTGGTTTTTCTACTCTTAATTCAAATCGTTTTGCCAGTTGAGAGGGGTCATCCCGGTATCCCCTAGCTACCTCTCTCCAGGCATCTAAATCAGTAGTGGAGAAGAGTACTTTTCCTCTGGCTGGACCTCCTACCCCCATTACCTCTCGCAATGGGGCTAGGAGTTGGGGAGCCTTCTGAGTTTTACTCCGAGTTCGTGCTGTGACCGGAGTAAAACTAGTCATCGCTCCCTCCTCCTCACTACTACTGTCTGTTTCAGAAGTGGTGGGTGTGGGAGAGGCAAGTTTGTTACTAAGCGGGGGGTAATCCCAAATCTTCAGGCTGATCCTCTATCTCCTCTCGCTTCTTTCTAGGGTTTACTGTTTTCAAACACCTCTGCCCAATACTACATGCTGAACAGCATCTCCTTATTTTCTCCCGCTCCTTCTTTTCACTTCTCTTTTCTATTTCTAAAGATAAAACCAGGGCACCTTCTGGTGGAATATTAATACCACAATCTCCCTGCCACTCCAGATGATTCCGCAAAGTGGAAAACATATCTGCATACATAACCTCATCCCACATTCTTTCTTTCCTTACAAAAACATACAGTGTTTTCTTATTCACACTCCCACCCGGCGGACCCCCTATATCTTTCCAGTGTGCTAGGATACATCCTAGGGGGCTTTTCTTTGGAATTTTGCTGCTCTGATTCCCCCCCATTCCATTTTCTTATTTACGAGGCACACAAGATGACAACGTGTACGTAGATGGCACACTATTGGTCCCTAATAAAGTTAACAATCACTTTGGTTACGCTATGGTTATGGCTCTGCAGCTATGCTGCATCTCAGTCACTCGTTCATTCACCAGTCACACCAGAGTTAACTCAGCTCATTCATACTTAGTTATCAATTTTACAACACCTGACGGGTATATCCAAATTCAATGTGAACAAGCCAGTATCCGAGTTCAGTATCAATAAATCCGTACCACCAAGAGTACAAAACTTATGTGGCTTACATAAGCATCACAGGCCCAACGAGCTAGAAATAGTTCACCCTTATGTTGCCAGTCCAGACCCACCTCAGCCACTTCAATCTTGGAAGCCTGATCTACCTGCTGGTTGTTCCGATGTTCTTCAGTGGCCCGAATTCCAGGGACGTGAGCATCCACAGGACGTACCTTTACAACCAGGTTCTCTACCCGGGCAGCAATATCTTGCCACAATGTGGCAGCCCAGATGGGTTTGCCTCTGTGCTGCCAGTTTCTCTGCTTCCATTGCTGTAACCACCCCTACAGGGCATTTGCCACCATCCAGGAGTCAGTACAGAGATAGAGCACTGGCCACTTTTCCCATTTGGCAATGTCTAAGGCCAGCTGGATGGCCTTTACCTCTGCAAAGTGGCACGATTCACCTTCTCCTTCAGCAGTTTCTGCTACTTGTCGTGTAGGACTCCATACAGCAGCCTTCCATCTCCGGTGCTTTCCCACAAGGCGACAGGACCCATCAGTGAATAGGGCATATTGCTTTTCATCTTCTGGCAGTTTGTTATCCAGTAGGGCTTCTTCAGCACATGTCACCTCCTCCTCTGCTGATATTCCAAAATCTTTGCCTTCTGGCCTGTCTGTAATCACTTCCAAGATTCCAGGGCGACTGGGCTTTTTCAATTGTATTATAGTGGGCTTCGGACCCTCTGTATCCCCGACTCCAAAACCCTAGGGGTCGACCTTGGGTCTCCCCTGGCACTTTCTGTCAGAAGCTCCAGGTAGGGCCATTCTCCCCGGCTGCAGTGTAGAGCACATTTTTTACATCTTGTCCTGCCCAGACTGTCCCAAGACTGTAGGGGAATAGACAGGGATCGGCGACCGGAAGATAACAGGCTGTGACGGAAAGATAGACTCCTCCCCATAGGAGTGGCAGGAACAGGAAGCGCAAGAGCTATATAAGCGTGTGACGCAGCTAAATAAACGGACATTTTGTATCCATCATATTGATGTCTGTGCATCACTGTCCCCAGGGTGGGTAGAGCCCTGTGTCCCGGAGATATGCGGCCCAAGATAAGTTCTCCCATGGAAGCGTACAGCAACACAAGACCTACTGCATGAACTATTTCTCATTTAATATGGTCAAAGGTTTGTCATTTTTCATGGCCCCATTTGAAATTATTGCCCTACCAGGTCACTTGATAGAGAGGGTTTACCATCACACTATAATCTGGAATATGCGTTCTCCAAACACCCACAATGCCTAAAAGCTCTTGTGTTTCCTTTTTGCTAGTTGGTGGAGACATGGCTGCTATTTTGTTGATCACATCCATTGGGATCTGACGAAGTCCATCTTAATGTTTCACCCATAAGAATGCACAAAGCCTCTGGGCCAGTCACAATGGGGCACTTTTGCCACTCATTCCCAGTTAGGCTCACTTCAGCCTCCAATACAGTTAGCTCTTGGGATCCCCCTGTCACTCCAGAAATACAGATGTGTTCTGCCCCTATGTAGCTTGATGGCATTAGGGTGCATTGTGCACCGGTGACCACTAGAGCCTTATACTCCTGTAGGTCTGATGTGCCAGGCCATCGGATCCACACAGTCCAGTAAAGCCGGTTGTCCCTTTCCTCCACCTGGATGGTGGCAGGGCACCTCTATTCCTGATCATAGTATTTGCTACTTACTTCTTGTAAATACTAATCAAAATTTGCCCTGTTAATATCACAACTAAAATCAGTGCTCCTACACATCTGTCTGGGGAACTGCTCACTGGAAACTGGAACAGCAACTTTCCTGGAAGAACCGCCCTGAGTGACTGTTTTTCCTTGCAGCTCACATACCTGTGTCACGCAGGTAAAACCGTAGAGTGGCATCTGGTGTGTATCCTCTCTCCTGAGCAAAGGGACACTTACACCTAATGGCTGAGATACTGGTCCATACAGGTGGGGACTAGGACATAGCTTTTTTGAGTTGCTGGACCTCCTGGGACAGTTTCTCCACAGCCAAGATGAAGGAGGAAGAGTCATGTGCTTTGTAACCCCAGAGTTTGTCAATCACATCCCCCACCATTGGTGCCTCTTCATCTTTTCAGGCCAGTTATGCCAATGAGATTACATGCTGTTCTCCGTACAAACGACCGCCACATGGGTCGTGTGCACTGGGCTTCATCACGATCTTTGGATGACTGTAGATCATCCAGGTCACCGTAAATCACCTCAAGCACAGCTACTTCCCTCAGGTACTGGATACCTTTCTCCATGGCAGCCCATTTCCCTGAGCGATATATAACGTCTGCCTTGAAGGGATACCTTTCTTTCACACCAGACAGGAGTTGCCTCCAGAGGCTGGGGCTGCTGCAGATAACCCTGGGCTGCTCTATCTTCTATCCAGGTGGACTTTGGGGTGCTGTCACTGAACAGCATCCAGCAAGTGAACACCACCTCTCTCTTCTGGGCCAGCTCCTCGGTAATCTTATCTGGAATCTTGGGCTTAACTGTAAGGAAGAGGCCAATGATAGTTTTGGCTAACCTATTTGTTCTGACCAATATTGCCTGTGTTCTGCTGAACCTGGCTGTATTTGTAATGCAATGCCAAGACATTCAGTTTGTGTCCAGTTTACCAAGATGCAATTTGGTGGATATGGGTGGAAACAAGATCTGTTTCTGCTGCAAAGAACTCCATCTCGCTAAATGCACAGAGCAAGAGACTGTACTGAAGCTATACCACATGAAGGCATGCAACCCTTCTCACCTTCTTCTCAAGAAGGTTCTCTCTGGCCTTTGGGCCATGAGTCCTCTCACCACCACAGTCTGCTTGGTAGCAGCTGTCGTGCATTGCTTACAGATTACTGCAGCAAGAAGATCCTGCATAGATGAATCTCAGCTTGAAGGCCAAGGTCACACTTTGGATCCTGATGATTCTGCCTCACCTGTGCTGCCTCCCTCCTATTCTGCAACTGTTGGGGATTAGCCAGTAACTCAGCCCCACACAGCTGCTCACTCCCTCCCCCACCAATAGGATGGGGGAGAGAATCAGAAGGGTAAAAGTGAGAAAGCTCATGGGTTGAGATAAGAACACCTTAATAATTAAAATAAAACAACAACAAAAATGCAGTGAAAAGGATAATCACAAGAGCGACAAAACCCAGAACAGGGAGAAGGTGGAATGAACAACCAAAACAAATACCGCATGACACAACCACTCACCACCCACCAACCAGACCCAACAACACCACTCCCCAAGCCACAACCACCACCACATGACATTGCACAACAACTGCCCTGGTTAATATACTCATCATGGCATCACATGGTATAGAATGAATATCCCATTGGCCAGTATGGGTCAGCTCTCTTGGCTGTGGCCCCGCCCCTCCCAGCCTCTTGCCCAAGTGGTAGAGCACAGGAAGCTGGAAAGGTCCCTGACCACCACAGGCACCACAGTGAAGAGAATTAACCCCTTCTCAGCCAAAACCAGCACAGATGCTGAGTGCACTTCCCACATTTGTATTAATAATCATAGTTTGATTTCAATAACACTTACTATGCAAACTAACATATTCATTATTATATTCCATAAATTAAGGAAATGTGTTGCTAAAGAAATGCCAAGAGGTTGATCTGTGACTAGAAGAGACCACATGGAGAGCATCCTGCATTTGCTATCACGTATCCTATGGGGAATAAGGCAGAGTCTATACCATGGCAGCCTCGTAATAGATATTCCTGCTTCTTCAGGGCATGTCTTTTCTAAAACTGCGTTGCATTAGCAGAAAGAGCAGCCTTCATTAGTGTAATTGGGCAGCCATGAAATTTCAGGCATGAACATGAGGACAACAGATGAGGACAGCAGGCCCTTCACTGCCTGTAGCTGTGCACAGGCACAAGGAAGGAAAGAGGAGGAGGAGAATGCCTAAGCCCTCAGCCCATGGATAGCTCGAGGGAGAAAATGCAGTATCTGGCCCGCCTATATGGCTATGATTTTCCTCTTGCCCTGGTAACATTACTACACTGGGGATCTCCATTGGGCTGGCCACATGAGCAGCCCAGTGAGGGCTATCACTTAGCAGCTTCTGCTCAAAGGTACGCTATTGCTGTGCAGGTAAAGGGCACCACTACCTGTGGTCAGTGTCATCCCATCAATTTCTCTTCTGGGTCCTCCAACAGTCAAACCTCTTCCTCCCAGTGGCAGCTGCAGCCTCCTGTGCCGAGTCCCTCAGGCTGTGCCACTCTGGCTGAAAAAGAGGAAGATTTTAGTTTCCTGGTGTCATTGTTCAGCCTCAGCTGGCAACTGAACACCATGCAGCCGCTCGCTCCCTCCCCACACCACCACCTCTTCCTGAATGCAGTCTCAGAGCTCTCTGACGGAGCTCACCCAACATCAGGAGAGGAGCAAGAGCTGAGCGCTCACTCTGCGATGTCTTGGAAGGGACAGGGTTTGTATGGTGAATACCTGAAGCAGGCTGAGAGGTCTTGGTTTGAGGCATGGGCCATCAAAGGGAGGAAAGAAAGTAAATGCCAATGCCATTCTCCTCCTTCATTCAGAGCAGACAGTCTTGCCTTGCTTCAGGCTTGCACGTTATGATCTCCTACAGCGCAAGCTGTATTCCCCATCTCAGAGGCAGAGGATAAGCTATCATTGTGAGCTAGAGGACTGCCGGTCCTGGGTGCACATGAATTTCTCTTTCAGATACTTACAGCAGAATTTTCACAATTGCTGAAGTGGCTTAAGAACGCGCATGGCCCAGCATCCCACAGTAACTTGTGCTCCCAACTCACCGATGCGCTTTTGGAAAACCTACTTTTATTGCAAATGTGCAGCCTGAACTTCAAGGTGCTGAGCGTTGACGGCTGCTATTGACTTCAGGAAAAATTCAGTTGTCCAACTTGAACACTCAGAACCACATGGTCTAACTGTTGTGTCTTCAGTGAAGGATCTCACGGGGAGCACTGATTCTGTAGAACAGGGGCCTTGTAATTTAAATTACCGTGGTGATAATGTAAGAGATTCTTTTACTCCATTTTGAACGCTGACTTTAAATACCCTCTTTACTGAAAAGATAAAGTCCTTGTTAAAATCCACTTGGCTTGCTTAATGAATCATTGGAAAACATGGAATTTAGAACTTGAATACTGTTTGATCCCACCTGAATTCAATGGCTCCTTCATTGTTCCCAGGAGCTGTATTTCAACAACATTTTCATTTATAAGGCGCTATTTGCTTAAGAAATTGTTACAGGAAAAAGATTTTCTTGCAGCCTCAGGACTCCCTCTAGTGTCATTACAGCCAGGCTCTTTGGGGACCTATGGACCACTGCAGTTTTGTGCTTGTTTTCAATGAAGACTACAGAGCATACATCCGTAACTTCTTGTTTGTACCTAAGATGTGAAGAAGCTTTGGCCCACTGCGCTGCCCCTCCACTCAGGACATCCAAGTTGAATATTTGCCCTCTGATACAGTGTTTAATTAAAATTAAGACTGAAAGACAAAATGTCATTTTAATGGAATAAATGTTGCGTTACTACTGCTTTGTCTAAAAACTATTAATGTCTTCTGTTTAGCTGGAGATCTTTATGTTATTAGCACAGAATGTCTCCTGATTGCTTGCAGCCAGCATTCAATCTTTCCCATCAGAATTATCCAGGCCTGCCTTCTAAGCGTTTGTTACTTATCCACTACTGTAATTTCAGCCTAATTTAACCAAAACCAAAGAAATCTGATACAGGCTGTTTCAGAACATGTAGAGAGTTTTGGTTTTTTAAATTGGTTGAAAGCCTATGGGAACCCTAAGGAAGTCTTGGCTGCAGCAGCAATTTGCAAAGAGTATTGCTGGCTGAGAACTGAATAGAAACTAATCTCTCAAGTGATTTCTGGTACCACATGGAACTCCTTTCTTCTCAGTGAAACCTTTCTTCAACCAAATCCAATAAGAAGAGACTGATGCGTAGTGTATTATAGTGCTCAATAATGTCATGCCTTCTGCTTTAACTAATAGACTGATAGGCTGTCAGATGCAAATAAGCAGATCTCCCTCCTTAATATGAAAGAATCAGTGATTTTTCACATTTTCACAGAAGTACTCAGCACTGAGGCTGACTACTGGTTATGCAGCTGGCATACAGGAACCATCCTACAGAGAAGGAAGAAAGAACACAAGCCAGAACATTTTACATACTGGATTTCTGCCTGTCTGACCACATGACCAGGATTTTTGTTTATGACACAAGCCCTGTCATGCTTTCAAGGCATAAGAAATCCTTGAGTAATAAAAGCCAAAGATGATAGGAGGGGAAAAAAAAAACCACACCCAACCCCCTCCCCCCAGGAACTGCAGAACCAAAGCAAACTTCAGATTTACATTTCTTAAGAAACCTAAGCCTTGCTGAAAGCAAGTAGGACTCGGGCTTAGAAATTTCTGAATGTCTTAAGAATATGTAGCTTAAAGCCATAGGCCATGTAGGCCTTTCTCAAAATGTGGCCTTTGTCTTCTCAGAAATCTCTTAATATTTGTTTTAAATGACCATGGAGATTTCGGTCTGAGTCACAGCATCACTGAGCAGTTGAGGTTGGAAGGCATCTCTGGAGATTGTCCAGTCTAACAGCAGGTTGCTCAGGGCTGTGTTCCATCAAGTTTTGAATCTCAGCAAGGATGGAGACTCCAGAGCCTGTCCGGGTAGCCTGTTCCAGTGTTTGACCACCCCCAATATGAGGAAGATTTCTGTGTTTAAATGGAATTTCCCATATTTCAGTTTGCGCCCATTGGCTCTTGTCCTTTCACTGCATACCGCTAAGAAGTCTGGCTCTTTCTTCACATGCTCCCATCAGCTATTTATACACATGGGCGAGATCCCCCTGAGCCTTCTCTTCTCCGGGTTGAACAATCCCAGCTCTGTCAGTCCCTTCTCCTATGTCAGAGTGGATTGTCTTTCTTTGAACAAGAGGTAATTTTGAAATGAGCCTACTAAAAAAAGATTAATTTGTTTAAGGAAAATAGTCGTTCAGCGAGTGCTGGGTTACTCACTAGATAGATATATCTAACATATTAATGGACTGATTACATTTTTGTGACTATATCAGTGTAGCTACAATGTGGAAGAGATGTTAAGTTTCACGTGCCCTAAAATAAATGTATCGTATTCCCAAATTTCATTGTATGACATGGACCATGAGGTATTTCATAGAATCATAGAATCATTAAGGTTGGAAAAGACCTCTAAGATCATCAGGTCCGACCGTCAACCCAACGCCACCACGCCTCCTAAACCATGCCCTGAAGTGCCATGTCGACATGTTTTTTGAACACCTACAGGGATGGTGACGCCACCACCTCTCTGGGCAGCCTGTTCCAACGCCTGACCACTCTTTCGGTAAAGTCTCGTTCTTTTCCACAGAAGTGTGATAGCTCAGTATCCAGTCTGATACCTCCAAACACATTACTCATTTGTTTTCCTCTTCTCTGAACTCAGACCTCCAGCTGGCGATCCAGTCCAGCACAGAAGTGCCCCCCACTTACATGGTGTCCTGCACATGGCCTCACCAACCCCTCATGCAATATCGGGGCTTTCACACGCCCTGTCCCACTGTCTCTGCATTCAGCCCCAAAACACCTCTTACGTACGGGCTGCTCCCGTTTACCTACCTCCTGCTGCTCATGCAAATGTCTTGCTGCACTATATTTTTCCTAACGTGGTTGTGAATATTACTTCCCAAGGCCTACAATGCAAGTGAGGCTGTCCTTCTTGAGGTTTATCCAAGGACTCTCATGGCCACACACCTGGAAGCCTGCTTTTCCAGCCTCAGTCATATTATCGATGGTTTTTCCACATTAAATCCTTTTATTGCCCTTCTTGTTCACATCTGAGACTGACGCTTTTTCACAATTCCTTCTCCGGGTTTTCACAAATCTTCTTCAAGTACCAATCTGAAGAGAATTAAGTTTATTAGGCCTCTGCCTTTGAGATCTTTAATAAAGCTGTTAAACGATATCTGGGTGAAGATCACTACCTATGATTTCCCTCTGGACATGGATCCCCCCTCCTGCCATGTATTCTAAATAAATAAATACATTATTCTAAAAACATAAAGACAGCAAAGCCTGCCAAAAATTGCTAAGGAAAATCTAGACTAAACGATGACTGCAAACCTCAAAGGAAGAGAAGAACCAGACAGCTGACCCAGAAGAGAGATTCACGCTATCCCGATTTTTCTTATTTCTTCTGTTCTGGAGTATTATCTAGGTTACTTATTCTGCTTACTTAGTGTCAGATTTCAGGTCACAAATTCCAGTTCTCTGTGTAAGGGAGTAACAAGTTCAAAAACTAACCGACTTGTTGAGACACATTGAAATGCACCCTGCCAGCTGATAATATCAGAGAAAACTTTACGACTGCAAGGCTATTCCCGGCACAAATGATATATGCAACTGAGGGTGCGTCTGCATATTTGAATTAAGTGTGTGTCATGGTTTTAGCTGGGATAGAGTTAATTTTCTTCACTGTACCTGCCATAGTGCTGTGCTTTGGCCTTAGTATGAAAACAATGCTGATAACACACTGATGTTTTAGTTGTTGCTAGGTAGTGCTTATACCAGTCAAGGACTCTTCTAGCTTCCCATGCTCTGCTGGGTGCAGAATAAGCCGGGAGGGGAGGTTGGCACAGCTAAGAGAGCGGATTCAAAGTGGCCAAAGGGATATTCCATACCATGTGACGTCATGCCCAGTATCTTAACTGGGACGGGATGGCCAGAGGAGGGAGGCAGCAATCGCGGCTCGGGGAGAGGCAGCGTCGGTCAGCAGGTGGTGAGCGGTTGTATCATTTGTGTTTGGTTTTTTTTTAACCCTTATTCTTTTCCTTATATTATCATTAATGTTATTATTATCATCATGGCTATCATCATTATTATTTTGTTTTAATTAGTAATCTGTTCTTATCTCAACCTTCAAATTTTTTATGCTTTGCTCTTCCGATTCTCTCCCCTGTCCCACAGCGGTGGGGGTAGTGAGCGAGTGGCTGCGTGGTTTTTAGTTGCCGAGTGGGTCTGAACCACGACAGGTATTGGTATGCTTATGTAAGCCGCATAAGTTTTGTACTCTTGGTGGTACGGATTTATTGATACTGAACTCGGATACTGGCTTGTTCACATTAAATTCGGATATACCCATCAGGCGTTGTAAAATTGAAAGCTAAGTATGAATGAGCTGAGTTAACTCAGGTGTGACTGGTGAATGAACGAGTGACTGAGATGCAGCATAGCTGCAAAGCGAGTGTGGAGTTCTGACCCTGGGTTCCGCTATCCTGCCAGGGGTAATCCCGGACCAAAGCAATTGTTAACTTTATTACGGACCAATAGCGTGCCATCTACATACACGTTGTCATCTTGTGTGCCTCGTAAATAAGAAAACGGAATGGGGGGGAATCAGAGCAGCAAAATTCCAAAGAAAAGCCCCCTAGGATGTATCCTAGCACACTGGAAAGATATAGGGGGACCGCCAGGTGGGAGTGTGAATAAGAAAACACTGTATTGCGGCTATTATTGTTTTTTAAAGGGAAGACAGAATGTGGGATGAGGTTATGTATGCAGATACGTTTTCCACTTTGCAGAATCATCCGGAGTGGCAGGGAGATTGTGGTATTAATATTCCACCAGAAGATGCCCTGGTTTTATCTTTAGAAATAGAAAAGAGAAGTGAAAAGAAGGAGCGGGAGAAAATAAGGAGATGCTGTTCAGCATGTAGTATTGGGCAGAGGTGTTTGAAAACAGTAAACCCTAGAAAGAAGCGAGAGGAGATAGAGGATCAGCCTGAAGATTTGGGATTACCCCCCGCTTAGTAACAAACTTGCCTCTCCCACACCCACCACTTTTGAAACAGACAGTAGTAGTGAGGAGGAGGGAGCGATGACTAGTTTTACTCCGGTCACAGCACGAACTCGGAGTAAAACTCAGAAGGCTCCCCAACTCCTAGCCCCATTGCGAGAGGTAATGGGGGTAGGAGGTCCAGCCAGAGGAAAAGTACCCTTCTCCACTACTGATTTAGATGCCTGGAGAGAGGTAGCTAGGGGATACCAGGATGACACCTCTCAAGTGGCAAAACGATTTGAATTAAGAATAAAAAAAAACAGGAAGCTGACTGGAGAGATGTTGCTGTACGCTTCTATGGGAGAACATATCTTGGGCCGCATATCTCCGGGACACAGGGCTCTACCCACCCTGGGGACAGTGATGCACAGACATCAATATGATGGATGCAAAATGTTTGTTTATTTAACTGCGTCACACACTTATATAGCTCTTGTGCTTCCTGTTCCTGCCACTCCTATGGGGAAGAGTCTATCTTTCCGTCACATCCCGTGATCTTCCGGTCGCCGATCCCTGTCTATTCCCCTACAGAGAGTTATAGATTTGATTTTGGGGGAAATGATGGAAACAGAAGAACAATTAGTATTAAAAACTGCACGAACTCATGTGCAGGCCCAAATTACTGGGGGAACCTTACAAGGGAATGTGGACGATTACATTCACCTGACGGACCCACATTGGGCCCCCAATGACGGGCGTGATGATAGATTATTAAAAAGATACCAAGACTGGATAAAATTTGGATTAGAAAATGCAATTCCAAAGCTGTAAATTGGTCAGCATTATATGCTGTCAAACAGGGTCAGAAAGAGACCCCTCCTGAATTTTTGGATCAACTGAGAAATGCCATGCGAAAACACACTACCCTAGATCCCTCCTCGGATGTGGGACAACAACAACTTGTTTCTCTATTTTTGGGGCAATCGTCTACAGCTATAAGAAAGAAGCTACAGAAGTGAAAAGAACCGGAAATAAGAAGCTTAGAGAAATTGCTTGAGAAGGCGTGGAGAGATTTAGGAATCGGGAGAATGCCGATAGAGGAAAACTGACAAAAGTGATGGCGACAGCTACGGTGGCAGCCTTGGAACAGAGAGGAATGGTAAACAGAGGAGGATTGAAAGGACGAGGAAAGGGAAGGCCCTTTGGAAATAGAGGGGGACTGGGAAAGAATCAGCGTGCGTATTGTTGGGAGGAAGGACATTGGAAAAATGAATGCCTCTGCTTTTCTAACTGCATCTCTGCACACTCTGGCAATGCCCTTGTAGCTCTCGACGGCTAATCCTCCACTTCTCCATCTCTGGTAGGCTTCCCTTTTGGATTTGAGCAGACCCGGGAGGTCATGGTTGAGCCATGGGGGCCTCTTGCTCCGCTTACTTCCTTTTCCTTTCTAGGGGATGAATTGGCTTTGTGCTTCCAAGACAGAGGTCTCAAGAATTCCCAGCACTCACTAGCTCCTTTGTCTTCCATGGAAGCTTCCCATCGAATCCCTCCCAACTGAGCCCTGAGTGAACTGAAGTTTGCTCTCCTAAAATCCAGAACCCTTGTCTTAGGGGTGACCTTCAGCACGCTCAGCAGGATCCCGAACTCCACAATATTGTGGTCACTGCAGCCAAGGCTATCACTAACCGAGATATTACAAAGCAGGCTTTCTCGGTTTGTGAATGGCAAGTCCAGCAGCGCCTCATTCCTGGTTGGCACATCTAACGTTTGTATCAGGAAACAGTCCTCTCTACATTCCAGGAACTTGGTGGATGACATGCGAGCTGCCGTATTGTTCTTCCAGCAGATGTCTGGGTAGTTGAAGTCACCCATCAGGACCAGGTTCTGTTGGCCAGAAGCTTGCTTTAGTGCCCCAAATATTGCTTCATCGGCTACGTCATTGTGGTTAGGAGGTCGGTAGCAGATGCCCACTGTGAGGTCCTGCTTGGAGATGACCCCTTTCACTTTAACCCAGAGGCATTCGATAGAGCAGTCGCAATCACCATAGTTGACTTTGATACATTCAAGGTGTTCCTTGATGTAGAGTGCAACTCCTCCACCTCTTCTACCCTGCCTGTCCTTACGAAAGAGCCTGTAACCGTCCATTGCGATCCCCCAGTCAGTTGAGTTGTCCCACCATGTTTCAGTTACTCCTATGATGTCATACCCTTCTGAGTGGGCACAGAGCGCCAGTTCCTCCTGTTTGTTTCCTAGACTGCGTGCATTTGTAGACATACACTTGAGGTGATTACTCTTCTGTTTCACCTCTTGGGAGACAGCTAAGGACCCTTTACCACCACACTGCTTGGCCTGACTTACTCCCCCGTTGGACGTGCTGGCGTGAGAGTTTTCGCAACGGATCCCACCCCGCAAGTCCTTCAGTTTAAAGCCCACCTCACCAAGTTAGCCAGCCTACTGCTGAAGATTCCCTTACCCCTTTTAGAAGATGGATTCCATCCCTCCCTAGCATGTTGTCGTCATTGAAGAACACCCCATTGTCATAAAAGCCAAACCCCTCATGGTGGCACCAGCCACGTAGCCAGGAGTTGATATACATTATGCGCCTGTTTCTGGCTGCTCCCTTCCCTCGAACTGGCAAAATAGAGGAGAAGATCACTTGGGCGCCAATGTTTTTCACTTGCTCCCCCAGGGCTCAAAAGTCTCCCTTGATTTTACCCAGGTTACGGCTCTCAGTGTCATTCATGCCTACGTGAAATAGTAATAGTGGATAGTAGTCTGTTTTCCTGATGAGTTGTGGCACCCTCTTGGCAACGTCCCAAAGCCCAAGGAGACCCCGCAGACCTTGATAGCTGAAACAGAAGTCAACTGACGGGGACCTGGGGCATCTACCCTAGCAGATCCACTGGTTAAAATAAAGCTAGCGAGACAAGAGAGAGAGGTAGAATTCTTAGTAGATACAGGTGCTTCTTTCTCTGTTTTGAATCCAGAACTGATAGCTATAAGTAAAGATTTTGTGAATGTAATAGGGGCTACTGGCCAACAGGAAAGGGCATTCTTTTTGAAGCCGCTCAAATTTAAATTAGGAAAGCAGATTGGAATACACCGATTTCTATATTTACCAAAATCAACCAAGCCATTATTGGGTCGGGATTTATTGGAACAACTGGAAGCAGAAATAGCCTTTAAACAGGGAACCATGGAACTAAAAGTAAAAGAGAACCAAATAACTGAAATTTTAAGTTTGGCCCTAATGCACCCTGAAAAGTCCGCTGTATCGGTGCCCGAAATTGAAGAGATTATCAGTCAGGTATATCCAGGAGTATGGGCTGCAGGAACCCCAGGGAGGGCGAAGAATGCCATTCCCATAGCAGTAGAACTTAAAGAAGGGATAAGCCCAGCATGACAAAAACAATACCCCTTGAAGTTAGAACACCGGAAGGGAATAGAAGGACCGATTAATAATTTTGTACAGCACGAACTATTAATAGGATGTGAACCAGAATATAATACCCCTATATTACTGGTAAAAAAGCTGGATGGAACTTATCGGGTAGTACAAGATTTAAGAGAAGTGAACAAAATTATTAAGGACCTACACCCTGTGGTAGCTAATTCTCATACCTTACTTACTAAATTACGGGATAATCAAGTATGGTTTATAGTAGTGGATTTAAAGAATGCATTCATCTGTTTGTCTTTAGCCAAAGAAAGTGAATATATATATTTGCATTTGAATGGGAAAGCCCTACCACTGGTAGGAAAACTCAGCTTACCCTGGACAGTGTTACCCCAAGGTTTTAAAAATAGTCCAACAATCTTTGGAGAACTTGAAACGTGGGATCCTCCCTCCAGGGAAGGAGTCCTTTTACAGTATGTGGACGACTTACTAATAGCAACTGAAACAAAACCTGACTGTATACAGTGGACTACCAGTTTGTTGACCTTCTGGGGACTAAATGGGTATCGAGTCTCTCAACAGAAAGCTCAGATGGTGCGGCAACAAGTAACCTACCTTGGATATGAAATATCTGGAGGACAACGGGAACTATGAAGAGAACGAAAAGAAACCATCTGCAGAACCCCCCTCCCTCAGACGGTAAAAGAATTCAGGATCTTTTTGGGAATGTCAGGTTGGTGCCGGTTATGGATTTATAATTATGGAATAATAGGAAGACCTTTGTACGAACTTTGGAAGAACGACCCCACTCGATTAGCCTGGTCCAAAGAAGCTCAAAATGCATTCAAGACACTTACAAAGGAACTAATGAAGGCCCCGGCCCTGGGCCTACCTGATGTGACTAAACCTTTCTGGCTGTTTTCCCATGAAAGACAAGGTATAGCTCTGGGAGTCCTAGCTCAACGGCTAGGACCCTACAGAAGGGCTGTGGCCTATTTTTCTAAACAGCTTGACGAAGTAAGCAAGGGGTGGCCAGGGTGCCTGCGAGCTGTAGCAGCTGTGGTCTTGAATATTCAGGAGGCCCGGAAATTCACCTTAGGTCGTCAAAAGAGCACAGTACTGGTTTCACACACAGTATCACCTGTGTTGGGACAGAAAGGGAATCACTGGCTTTCCCCATCCCGATTTCTACAATACCAGGCCATTTTAATTGGATCGGACGATGTTACTTTTGAAGTAACCAATGTTATGAACCCAGCTTCTTCCCTCAGTGGAGTGACTTCTGAACCGTTAACTCATGATTGCCTTGAAACTATAGAGACTGTGCACTCCAGTAGACCAGATTTGAAAGAACCACCTCTGGAAGATGCACAAGATTCCTGGTTCACGGACGGAAGCAGCTTTGTCCGATGAGGTATTCGAAAGGCCGGATACGCAGTGACAACAGCGAACGAAATAACTGAATCTCAGTCACTACCTGCTGGAACATCAGCTCAAAAGGCTGCAATTATCGCCCTGACGAGGCCCCTGGATCTGGCAAAAGGGAAAAAAAAAAAAATATATGGACAGATTCCAAATATGCCTTTGGAGTTGTCCATCCTCATGGAGCAATTTGGAAAGAATGAGGGCCACTAACTACACAAGGAAGGCAGATTAAGCACGCTGAGGCAGTCCTGCACTTATTGGAAGCACTCCGATTGCCAACCAAAGTCGCCATCATGCACTGTCGAGGACACCCGAATGGTAATACTGAACAGGAAAAAGGCAATAGATTGGCTGACTGTGAGGCTAAACAGGCAGCGGTTAGAATGCAAAAACAAGAACAAGGGCAACCGATTGTCATACTTCTGTCAGCTGCTTGTAGAATGCTTCATCTAGCTCTTCATCCCGGTTGGGAGGTCTATAACAGACTCCTAGCAGGCTATCTGCCTTGTTGGCCTTCCCCCTTATCCTTACCCATAAGCACTCGACCTTATGGGTAGTTATTGGGCAGCAAAACTAGCTCAGGTCGGGTCACTGCTGCACTTGCACTGCTTCTCGTAAGGCTCGTCCTCCATTGGTTCGGGTGGTTCCTGCTATAGTAATTCCTATAACATGCAACTGAAATAATGGGTTACAACAATTTAACGGTATATCCATTACAATCTCCACCCCGGTCCCTTTGGACCAGATCATAGGTTTTACCATTGCAATGAACTCCTCCCCTTGCCCCTGATCCGGCTTGGACTTATCCACAGACTGCAGTCCCTTAGGGGAGTACCTGCTCCAAGTGGAGCCTTATCTGTGAGCCACAGTCTCTTCAGGGGTATACCCGCTGTGGCGTAGGCTTAACCAGAGCCACAGTCACTTTGATGTGCACCTATTCCAGTGTGGCCTTCTCCATGGGCCACAATGCCTTCACAGGTGTAGCTGCTCCAGCGTGGCAGATACACAGATACCATGCCCTTACTCTATGGACCGTCCCTGTAAAATGTCACAGATGTCCACAAAATGTCCACTGTGGTCATTTAGCGCATGACGTTCAGTTCCATCGATTGTAACAGTCTTTCAGGTCAGGGAAGACGGTATGTTTGGTGATGGATTGTTGTACACTGAAGTCAGTCCTTGTTCCATCACCACTGCACTTTGCTCAGTTAAATGAAAGTTCATTCTTAATTAATCTGCGAGGTTCCTACTGTGATACCATTGATATGGCACATAGCAACCACAGAAGAGATTAAATACAATATTATATAGCAATTAACATCATACCATTCAGTCCATTGGCTGTTCTCACCCAAAATCAAGTCCCCTTGGGGTACACACTGGACTCCTCCATCCTCCCGCATCACCCACCAAGTGCACCCAGGTCCTTCAGTAAAAGCAACTCCACGAATGGGTCTGCCTTTGCCCAAGGCAGGAATAACCCAGCCTGTTTTCCCCAGCATATTTTTTATGTGCACTACAGGGACTCTATCCCCTTCCACCATGCATAAATATTCTGATCGGATAGGGCCAGCTCAATTGGCAGATCCCGTAGTGTTGACTAACCAGGTGGCTTTTGCTAAATGTCTATCCTGGTGTTTAAATGTCCCACAACCCTTTGCTCTCAGTGTAAACTTTAAGAGTCCATTGTATCGTGAAGTTTTCCTGAAGGCTGGTGCATGAAAGAGGAGGTGATACACCCACTCAATGCCGTGCTCTTTGGCCAGGTATCAATGAGGTTCTTATGGAAATCAACCTGCCAGAACTCCCCATATTTATATTTCAGCCATCGTCCACATACCACAGAGGCTTGGCTTGCTTGACTGCAGCTCATGATTCATGTTCATGGATAACCTGTGCAATAGTGTCCATGGTCAAGTCCACCCCTTGATCATGAGCCCACCATGATGGTTGTTTCAATGTTTTTCAGTGGCCTGTCTCTTGGGAACGTGAGCATCCACATGTTGTACTTCTAGAACCAGGTTCTCTACCTGGGCAGCAATATTTTGCCACAATGCAGCAGCCCAGATGGGTTTGCCTCTGTGCTGCCAGTTGCTCTGCTTCCACTGCTGTAAGCACCCTCACAGGGCATTTGCCACCATCCATGAGTCAGTATAGAGTTAGAGCACTGGCCACCTTCCTCAGTCAGCAATGTCTAAGGCCAGCTGGATGGTGTCCTGGGTTTAGCTGGGATAGAGTTAATTTTCTTCACTGCAGCTGGCATAGTGGTGTGCTTCCGACTTGGAGTGAAAACAATGTTTGGATAACACACAGCTGTTTTGGCTGTTGCTGGGTAGTGCTTGTACTAGTCAAGGACTCTTCTAGCTTCCCACGCTCTGCCGGGTGCATAAGAAGCCGGGAGGATAGGTGGCACAGCTAAGAGAGTGGATTCAAACTGACCAAAGGGATATTCCATATCATGTGTCGTCATGCCCAGTATGTTAACTGGGAGGGGCTGGCCGGGGGAGGGTGGCAGCAATCACGGCTCGGGGACGGGCAGCATCGGTCGGCAGGTGGTGAGCGGTTGTATCATTTGTGTTTCTGTTTGGGTTTTTTTCTCCTTTTCCATTTTATTATATTATCATTATTGTCATTATTGTCATTCGAGAAGTCACGGAGAACAGGGGATGTCCCAGAGAACTGGAGGAAGGCAAATGTTACCCCTATCTACAAGAAGGCATTGAGGGAAGGTCCGGGTACTTATAGGCCCATCAGCCTTACTTCAATCCCTGGGAAAGTTATGGAACGAATCCTCCTGGGGGCCATCACCAGTCAAATGAAGCACGTGATTGGGAAAAGCCAACATGGCTTCACTAAAGGCAGAGCATGCTTGACAAACCTGGTGGCCTTCCTTGACAAAGTGACTTGCCTGGTTGACATGGGGCGGGCAGTGGACATTGTCTACCTAGACTTCCCCAAGGCCTTTGATACGGTCCCCCGCAGTCTCCTGCTGGAGAAATTAATGCATTATAGCCTAGACAAGTGGTCTGTGCAGTGGGTGGGGAACTGGCTGACAGGCCACACCCAAAGGGTGGTGATAAATAGCTCCTTTTCCAAGTGGCAACCTGTCACTAGTGGAGTCCCCCAGGGATCAATATTGGGCCCAATGTTATTCAACATCTTCATAAGTGATTTGGATAATGGGATCAAGTGTAGCCTGATGAAGTTTGCAGATGACACCAAATTGAGTGGGGAAGTAGACACTGCTCTGCAGAAAGATCTGGATAGGCTGGAAGAATGGGCCAGCAAGAACCTTATGAAGCTCAACAAAGACAAGTGTAAGGTCATGCACCTGGGAAAACATAATCCGGGAGTGCAGTACATACTGGGATCCACCTGGCTGGAGAGCAGCTCTGTGGAAAGGGACCTGGGGTTCCTGGTGGACAGAAAGCTCAACATGAGTGAACAGTGTGCTGCTGCAGCCAAGGCGCCCAACAGGATGCTGGGTTTCATCAAAAAGGGCATTGCCAGCAGAGAGAAAGAAGTCATCATCCCGCTCTACTCAGCGCTTGTCAGGCCACACCTGGAGTACTGTGTACAGTTCTGGTCCCCTCTATACAAAAAGGATGTGGCCAGGCTGGAAGGGGTCCAGAGAAGGGCCACCAAGATGATCAAAGGACTGGGAAGCCTGCCATACGAGGATAGGCTGGGAGAGCTGGGTTTGTTCAGCCTTGAGAAAAGGAGGCTTAGAGGGGATCTCATCACCATGTACCAGTACTTAAGGGGTAGCTACAAAGAAGATGGAGACTCCCTTTTTACATGGAGTCCCATGGAGAGGACAAGGGGGAATGGACACAAGTTGCTCTTGGGGAGATTCCGATTGGACACAAGAGGAAAAATTTTCACAGTGAGGACAGTCAACCATTGGAATAATCTCCCCAGGGAAGTGGTTGACTCGGCCACGTTGCACACCTTTAAGAGTCGCCTGGACAGGGTGCTGGGCCATCTTGTCTAGACTGTGCTCTTCCCAGAAAGGTTGGACTAGATGATCCCTGAGGTCCCTTCCAAACTGTGATTCTGTGATTCTGTGATTATTATCATAATCTTTATTATAATTATTATTGTATTGTAACTATTAAACTGTGCTTATCACAACCCACAAGTTCTTTTGCTCTTCTGATTCTCTCCCCCACCCCACAGGGGTGGGGGGAGTGATCGAGCGGCTGCGTGCTGTTCAGTTGCCGACTGAGGCTGAACCACGACAGTCCATGTTGGCACCCAACGTGGGGCACAAAGGGTTTGAGATAATAACAGTTGCTGGTCACAGCATTGATTCATCTGTTCTTAATATTAGTTTGTCCAATCTACCATGCTGATTGTAATGTACACGGTAAAACTTGCTGTTGGTTTTTGTAGTTTGCTGTGCTCTGCAGTGATTAGAGAGGTTTTGCCTAGGAGATCTGTTATTAAAACACTGTCCTTGAGCCTTATCATTTACTTGGGTCTTGCATGGAAGCTGTTACTGTACTTCGGGTACCACCTCATGGAGACAATTAGCAATTATACCTCCTCCTCTGAGAGGTTTTTATGGAGGAAATACAGAACGGCACCTTAGCTACCATCTTCTATATGCCTCCTCCTTCATTACAACAACTTTTCAGTATCTTGAACATCCTTGGGTAGTTAAGAGAAACCTTTTGGTATTGCTTTGGCAGACGGTTTCAGTTCTGTCTCAGGTTAATAAGCAACTTAAGAATATCATCCAGAGATCTGCCCCAAGGATCGATAGCTATGCGTGGCAGGGTATGCGGGATAGTATGGGCAAATGCCTAAGATGGTGGGCACCCCCAGTGTTGTGGGACTTCACCCCTGAACAAGTGCAGAATCCTGAAAAATGAGTAGAATATTTGGAGGAAGTATGTTGTCACCCTAGCAATTCCAGAGAGATACAAATCACTGCAATGTGCTGGGGCCTGGCCCATGCCTATCGAGCCCTGTTTAACACTCTTCAGTACCCCAAAAGGGAAGAGAAGGCCTCTGAATCTAAAAAGACCAAGACAAGGAAAGCAACAAGCAGTGCAGCCACTCAAACCCCCACAACAGGCATTGCAGCTAAAACCGAGTACCAACCTGTGCCAGTATCAGTCGCCCCTATACTCAAGAAGATAGCTTGGAAGAGAAAGTCAACTCATTTAGAAAGAGATGATGAAGAACCAGGGCCATCACAAGAAGAGGAGGAGGAAGGGGAAGAATGTGTACAGGAAACGGAAACTACCCAGCCCCCATCCTTGAGTGAGTTGTGGGATATACAGAAAGATTTTGGGCATTGTTTAGGTGAGGACATTATCACCTGGCTTCCCCGATGCTGGGATAATGGGGCCAGCAGTCTGGAATTAAAGGGGAAGGAAGCCAAACAACTGGGATCCCTTTCCAGGGAAGGGGGCATTGACAAAGCAATTGGAAAAGGGACACAAGCGCTCAGCCTCGGGAGGCGACTCCTGTCCGGTGTAGAGAGAAAGGAATCCCTTCAAGGAAGATATTGTATATCGCCTAGGAAAATGGATGACTATGGAGAAAGGTATCCGGTACCTGAGGGAACTAGCCATGCTTGAGGTGATTTATGGTGACCTGGACGATCAACAGTCATCCAAAGATCGAGATGAAGCCGACTGCACACGACCCATGTGATGGAAGTTTATACGGAGGGCGCCATCGACACGTGGGAACTCACTGGCAGTAATGTCCTGGAAAGATGATGAGACACCAATGGTGGCGTAGTTGATTGATAAACTCCGGGAGTATGAAGGAAATCTCTCTTCCTCGCTCGTCTCTGCTGTTGAGAAACTGTCCTGGGAGTTCAGCACATCAAAGAAGTTATGTCCTACTCCCCACCAGGATGGACTTGTATCTTCAGCCATTAGGAGTAAGTTTCACTTTGCTCAAGAGAAAGGATACACAAGATGGGGCACACTATGGTTTTACCTGTGTGACGACGGAGAATACATGAAGAAGTGGGATGGAAAACCTACTTCGACCCTAGTGGAATGGGTACGTGAGCTGCAAGGGAAAACAATCGCTCAGGGGAGTTTCTCCAGGAGAACTGCTGCCCCAGTTTCCAGTAAGCAATTCCCCAGACAAAGGAGCAGAATCGCCGATTTTCTTTCTGATCTTAATAGAGACATTTGTGATTCACATTTACAGGAAGCGAGTGACAAATACTATGATCAGGACTAGAGGGGCCCTGCCTCCAGCCAGGTGGAGGAAAGGGACAACCGGCTTTACTGGACTGTGTGGATCAGATGGCCTCGCACATCAGACCCACAGGAACATAAAGCTTTAGTGGACACTGGTGCACAGTGTACCCTTATCAAACTATATATGGGCAGAACACATCTGTATTTCTGGAGTGACAGGGGGTTCCCAGGAGCTAACTGTATTGGAGGCCGAAATGAGGCAAAGCGGGAATAAGTGGGAAAATCACCCCATCGTGACTGGCCCAGAGGCTCCATGCTTCCTTGGCACAGACAAGCGCAGGAGAGGGTAATTCAAGGACCCAAAAGGGTACAAGTGGGCTTTTGGTATAGCTGCCTTGGAGATGGAGGAAATGGAACAACTGTCTGCATTGCCTGGCCTTTCGAAGGACCCTTCTATTGTGGGGTTGCTGAAGGACAAATAACAACATGTGCTGATTGCCACGGCAACGGTGCAACAGTGGCAATATCACACCAACCCGAGACTCTCTGATCCCCATCCACGAGCTCATTTGTTGACTGGAGAGGCAAGGAGTGATCACTAAGACCCACTCACCCTTTAACAGTCCCATATGGCCAGTGCGGAAGTCTAATGGAGAGTGGAGGCTAACAGTAGACTATAGTGGTGTGAATGAAGTTACTCCACCGTTGAGTGCTACAGTGCCAGATATGCTAGAACTTGAATACGAACTGGAGTCAAAGGCAGCCAAGTGGTATGCCACAATTGATATTGTTACTGCAATCTTCTCAATCCCTCTGGCAGCAGAGTGCAGGCCACAGTTTGCTTTCACTTGGAGGGGAGTTCAGTACACCTGGAATTGACTGCCCCAGGGGTGCTAACACAGCCCTACCACATGCTATGGACTGATTCAGACTGCACCGGAACAGGGTGGAGACGTGGAACACCTTCAATACATTGATGACATCATTGTGTGGGGCAATACAACAGAAGAAGTTTTTGAAAAAGGGAAGAAAATAGTCCAATTCCTTCTGAAGGGTGGTTTTGCCATAAAACAGAGTAAAGATAAGAGACTTGCAAAAGAGATCCAGTTCATAGGAATCAAATGGCAAGAGTGTTCTTTTCAGATTCCAATGGATGTGATTAACAAAATAGCAACCATGTTTCCACCAAATAGCACAAAGGAATCACAAGCATTTTTAGGGGTTGTCAGTTTTTGGAGCATGCATGTTCCAGATTACAGTCTGAACATAAGCCCTCTCTATCAAGTGACCTCGAAGAAGAACGGTTTCAAACGGGGCCGTGAGCAAGGACAAGCCTTTGAACAAATTAAACAGGAGATAGTTCATGCAGCAGCCCTTTGACCAGTCCAGGCAGGACAAGATTTAAAAAATATGCTCTACACTGCAGCCGGGGAGAATGGCCCTACCTGGAGCCTCTGGCAGAAAGCACCAGGGGAGACCCGAGGTCGACCCCTATGGTTTTGGAGTCAGGGATACAGAGGGACCGAAGCCTGCTATACTCCAACTGAAAAAGAGATATTGGCAGCATATGAAGGGGTCCGGGCTACTTCATAAACAGTTGGTACTGAAGCACAGTTGCTCTTGGTACCCCGACTGCCAATGCTGGGCTGGATGTTCAAAGGAAATGTCCCCTCTACACATCATGGAACTGATACTACATGGAGTAAATGGGTTGCACTGATCACTGTGCTGGTTTTGGCTGAGAAGGGGTTAATTCTCCTCACTGTGGGGGGTCGGCTACCTTTCCAGCTTCCCATGCTCTGCCGAGTGGCGGGGGGGCGGGGGTGGGGGGTGGGGGGGTGCTGAGAGGGGCAGGGCCATGGTGGGGGCGGCTGACCCCGACTGGCCAATGGCGTGTTCATTCCATACCATGTGACACCATGACCAGTATATTGAGGGGGGGCAGTGGCAGCGCGGAAGTGGCGCGGTGTAGGGTCGGCGGGCGGTGAGCAGCTGCGGCGCGTGCGGTTCGTTTCGGCGGTTCATTCCCCCTCTCCCCTCCCTTCCCCCCTCCCCCGGGGCTTTGCGCCTCTCCTTGTTCTCCTTTACATTGCATTTCTATTGTTGTTTCTTTTAATTTTAATTATTAAACTGTTCTTATCCCAGCCCACGAGTGTTACCCTTCTGATTCTCTCCCCCATCTACCGGTGGGGGAGTGAGTGAGCGACTGTGTGGGGCTGAGCTGCCGGCTAAACCACGACAGTCTTTTTGGCGCCCAACGTGGGGCTCAAGGGTTGGAGATAACAACAGCTGCTGGTCACAGCACCATGTTGTCCTTCTTGCAGTTGGTGTTAAAAATCGGTGTTGGTTTGTTTAGTCTGCTGTGTTCTGCTGTGATTAGTAATGTTTTGCCTACAAGATTTGTTATACAAACACTCGTTTTCAGCTTTATCTGGTATTTGGGGTTTTTGCTGAAACCGTTACTGTACTTCGGATACCACCTTGTTGAGGCAATTAGCAATTATACCTCCTCCTCGGAGAGATTTTATATGGAGGAAATACAGAATAATACCTTTGCAACTTTGTTCTATGATGTCTGTGCCTTCGTTACAACAACCTTTTTGTATCTTGAACATCCTTGGGTGGTTAAGGTGCACTTATTGTTAGTTTTTGGGCATGTTGTTTTGGTTTTGACTAAGCAACTTAAGAATATCACCCAGAAATCTGCCCTGAGGCTTGATAGTTACAAGTGGCAGGGCATGTGGGATAGCATGGGCAAATACCTAGGGCAGTGGGCACCCCCAGTGTTTTGGAGTTTCACCCCTGAACAAGTGCAGAATCAAAAAAAACTAGTAGAATATTTGGAGAAAGTATGCTGTTATGCTGGGAACTCCAGAGAGACACAGATAACTGCAACATGCTGGGGTCTGGCCCATGCATACCGAGCCCTGCTCAACAGTATTCAATGCCCCCAGGGGGAAGAGAATGTCTCTGGATTGAAATGCAAAGTGCCTGGCACTGTAGACAATCCAGCCCTGACAACAGGCACTGCAGCCATTCAAACCCCCACGACAAGTACTGGAGGTGGCTCAGAAAATAAACCCGTACGAGTATCAGTTGCCCCCATACACAAGAAGAAATATTGGAAATGGACATCAACTCGTTTAGAACGAGATGATGAAAAAGCAGGGCCATCACGGGGAGAGGAGGAAGAAGTCATAAATGAAATAGAGACCACCTGATCCCTGTCCTTGAGTGAGTTGCGAGATATGCGAAAAGATTATAGCCATTGTTCAGGTGAGCACATTGCCACCTGGCTGCTCCCATGCTGGGATAATGGGGCCAGTAGCCTGGAACTAGAGGGAAAAGAAGCCAAACAATTGGGATCCCTTTCTGGGGAAGGGGGCGTTGACAAAGCAATTGGAAAAAAAACGCAAGCCCTCAGCCTCTGGAGGCGACTCCTGTCTGGAGTGAAGGAAAGGTATCCCTTCAAAGAAGATGTTACATATCGCCCAGGAAAATGGACAACTATGGAGAAAGGCATCCAGTATCTAAGGGAATTAGCTGTGTTTGAGGTGATTTATGGTGACCTGGGCGATCAACGGTCATCCAAAGATCCAGATGAAGCCGAGTGCACACGACCCATGTGGCGGAAGTTTGTACGGAGCGCACCATCTTCGCATGCAAACTCATTGGCAGTAATGTCCTGGAAAGATGACGAGACACCAACGGTGGCAGAGGTGATAGATAGACTCCGGGATTACGACACAAATATCTCTTCCTCGCTCATCTCTGCTGTGGAGAAACTATCCCAAGAGGTCCAGCAACTCAAAGAAGATCTGTCCTACTCCCCACCTCGACAGAGTAGTGTCTCAGCTGTTAGGAATAAGCGTCCTTTGGCTCAAAGAAGGGGATACACACTACGGGCCACCCTATGGTTCTACCTGTGTGACCACGGAGAGGACATGATGAGGTGGGATGGCAAGCCTACTTCGACCCTACAGGCACGAGTACATGAACTGCAAGGAAGAACAGTCACTCAGGGAGGCTCTTCCAGGAAAGCTGCTGCTCCAGTTTCCAGTGAACAAGTCCCCAGACAGAGGAGTAGAAGCGCAGATTTTATTTCTAAGTGTAATAGAGGGACTCCTGATTCACATTTACAGGAAGTGAGTTGTGACTGCCATGATCAGGACTAGAGGGGCCCTGCCTCCAGCCGGGTGGAGGAAAGGGATAACTGGCTTTACTGGACTGTGTGGATCCGATGGCCTGGCACGTCCGACCCACAGGACTATAAAGCTTTAGTGGACACCGGCGCACAGTGCACCTTAATGCCATCAAACTATATAGGGGCAGAACCCATCAGCATTGCTGGAGTGACAGGGGGATCCCAAGAGCTAACTGTATTGGAGGCCGAAGTGAGCCTAACTGGCAATGAGTGGCAGAAGCACCCCATTGTGACTGGCCCAGAGGCTCCGTGCATCCTTGGCATAGACTATCTCAGGAGAGGGTATTTCAAGGACCCAAAAGGGTACAAGTGGGCTTTTGGTGTAGCTGCCTTGGAGACGGAGGAAACTGAACAGCTGTCTACATTGTCTGGCCTCTCAGAGGACCCTTCTGTTGTGGGGTTGCTGAAGGTTGAAGAACAACAGGTGCCGATCGTCACCACAGTAGTTCACCGGCAGCAATATCGCACGAACAGAGACTCTCTGATCCCCATCCATAAACTCATTCACCAACTGAGGAGCCAAGGAGTCATCAGTAAGACCTACTCACCCTTTAACAGTCCCATATGGCCAGTGCGGAAGTCTAATGGAGAGTGGAGACTAACAGTAGACTATAGTGGCCTGCATGAAGTCAGTCCACCGTTGAGTGATGCTGTGACGGACATGGTAGAACATCAGTATGAACTGGAGTAAAAGGCAGCCAAGCGGTATGCCACAATTGATATCGCTAATGTGTTTTTCTCCATCTCTTTGGCAGCAGAGTGCAGGCCACAGTTTGCTTTAACTCGGAGGGGTGTCCAGTACACCTGGAATCGACTGTCCCAGGGGTGGAAACACAGTCCTACCATTTGCCATGGACTGATTCAGACTGTACTGGAACAGGGAGAAGCTCCACAACACCTTCAGTACATTGATGACATCATTGTGTGGGGCAGCACAGTGGAAGAAGTTTTTGAGAAAGGAGAGAAAATAGTCCAAACCCTTCTGAAAGCTGGTTTTGCCATAAAACAAAGTAAGGTGAAGGGACCTGCACGAGAAATCCTGTTCTTAGGAATCAAATGGCAAGATGGTCGTCGTCATATTCCAACGGATGTGATCAACAAAATAGAGGCCATGTCTCCACCAACTAGCAAAAAGGAAACACAAGCTTTCTTGGGCGTTGTGGGTTTTTTGGAGAATGCATATTCGAAATTACAGTATGATTGTAAGCCCTCTCTATCGACTGACCCGGAAGAAGAATGATTTCAAATGGGGCCATGAGCAAGGACAAGCCTTTGAACAGATTAAATGAGAAATAGTTCATGCAGTAGCTCTTGGGCCAGTCCGGGCAGGTAAAGATGTAAAAAATGTGCTCTACACTGCAGCCGCGGAGAACGGCCCTACCTGGAGCCTCTGGCAGAAAGCGCCAGGGGAGATCCGAGGTCGACCCCTAGGGTTTTGGAGTCAGGGATACAGAGGGTCCGAAGCCTGCTATACTCCAAGT